>NC_091781.1:21250000-22500000 GCF_029378745.1 Bos indicus | reverse complement strand
GTTCGATGATTTTACCAAACTGTGGGCTAATGTAAGCTGTTATGAGCACATGTAAGGCAGGCTAGGCTAAGCTTGATGTTCAGTAGTTTAGGCGTATCAAATGCATTTTGTCACTTAAGACATTGTAAACTTACAAGAAGTTTGTCAGGATATAACCTGACACCCAAGTCAAGGAAGACCTATAAACGTGTTTACACATTACTTCATAAGTCTTGCTTAGTTTCTAGCATAACTTTTTTTTCCCTCACCAACAAAACTGGAAGCTCCCTAGGGGCAAGGATGATTTCTTCTACTTCTAGAGACATCTCTAGTGTAGTTTTGCTATACTTACAAAAGGCACTCAATATGTGTAACTTTAATGACCATCTTTAACAATATTTTCATATATCAAATTATGCAGTCAGTTACCTCTGTCATGTTAGCCAATTTCTAAAGTCTAGAAAGAGCCCAATAAAATATAAGGTGTAGCTAATTGTCTACTACAATGTTTCTGCTAAATAATGCTCACGGTGGCAAGTTATGAATCTCCTTCCTTAGAAGGCAGGCTTTGCCTTCTATAGCAGTTCCTGGAATTCATTCATTCAACATGTCTTTATTAATATTCATGAAGAGAAAAGTGCTATAGAAGGCAGTGTGAGAAATCAAAATTCAATTTGACTTAGATTCTGTCCCAAGGAATTTAGATCTAGTCCACTGGAAGAGAGAAAGTATTGAAGTAACTAGGTGGAGAACAGGAAAAGACAATTCTTTTTTTAAAAGATGAAATGCTAGGGGAGTTCTAAGCAAGAACAACATTTTGATGGAGAAATTCAGTATAGGTTTAAATTAGGTCTTTAAGAACACAGGCTCTTCAGGCAAGAAGACAGGAGATATTTTCTCCCAATCTGTAGGTATCTTTTAATTTTGTTTTGTTTATTGCTTACTTTGCTGTGCAAAAGTTTTTGAGTTTAAGTAGATTCAATTTTTAAATTATTTTTGTTTTTATTTTCATTATTCTGGGAGACAGACCAAAAAAATATATTGTTGTGATTTATGTCAGAGCATATTCTGTCAGTGTTTTCCTTTAGGAGTTTTATGGTATCTGGTCTCATATTTAGGTCTTTAATCCATATTAAGCTTACTTTTGTATATGTTTTAATATTGTTTTATTAACATAGCTGTCCAGGTTTCCCAGCACCATTTGGTGAAGAGACTGTATTTCCAACATTGTTTAGTCTTGCCTCCTGTGTCATAGATTAATTGACCATAGGTGCATAAGTATATTTCTGGGCTTTCTATCATGTTCCATTGATATATATTTCTATTTTTGTGCTAGTACCATAGCATTTTGATGACCGTAGCTTTGTAATATAGTCTGAAGTTTGGGAGCTTGATTCCTCTAGCTCCATTTTTCTTTCTCAAGATTGTTTTGGCTATTCAGGGTCTTTTATATCTCCATATAAATTTTAAGGTTTTTTTTTTTTTGGTTCTAGTTCCATGAAAAATGCCATTATTTGATAGGGATTGCACTGAATCTGTAGATTGCTTTGGGTAGTATAGTCGTTTTGACTATATTGATTCTTCCAACCCACAAACATGGCATATCTTTCCATCTGCATCTTCCTCAGTTTCTTTCATCAGTGTCCTATAGTGTTCAGAGTACAGATATTTTGTCTTCTTAGGCAGGCTTATTCCTAGGATATTGTATTCTTTTTGATGTGATGGTAAATGTAATTGTTTTTTTTTTTAATTTCTCTTTCTGATCTTTCATTGTTAGTGTATAGAAATGCAACAGATTTTTGTGTATTAATTTTGTAACCTGCCACTATCAGATTCATTGATGAGTTCTAGTAGTTTTCTGGTAGGATCTTTAGGATTTTCTTTGTATAGTATCACGTCATCTGCAAAGAGTAACAGTTTAACTTGTTCTTTTCCAATTTGGATTCCCTTTACTTCTTTTTTGTCCTCAATTTCTGTAGCTAGGACTTTCAAATGATGTGACCAACAAGAGATTAGTTTCCAAAATTTACAAACAGCTCATGGAGAAGGCAGTGGCACCCCACTCCAGTACTCTTGCCTGGAAAATCCCATGGACGGAGGAGCCTGGAAGGCTGCAGTCCATGGGGTCACTGAGGGTCAGACACGACTGAGCGACGTCACTTTCACTTTTCACTTTCACGCATTGGAGAAGGAAATGGCAACCCACTCCAGTGTTCTTGCCTGGAGAGTCCCAGGGATGGGGGAGCCTGGTGGGCTGCCGTCTATGTGGTCGCACAGAGTCAGACACGACTGAAGTGACTTAGCAGCAGTAGCAGCATGATGCCTAATAGCATCAAAGCAAACAATCCAATGAAAAAAAATAGGCAGAAGACTTAAATAGACATTTCTCCAAAGAAAACATACAGATGGTCAATAAACACATAAAAAGATGTTCAACGTTGATAATCATTAGAGAAATGCAAATCAAAACTGCAATGAGATATCACCTCACATGAGCCGGAATGGCTATCATCAAAAAATCCACAAACAATAAATGCTGGAGAAGGAGAGGAGAGAAAGGAATCCTCCTACACTGTTGGTGGGAATTTAAACTGGTATAGACACTGTGGAGAACAGTATGGAGATTCCTTAAAAAACTAAAAATAGAGCTACCATATGACCATGCAATCCCCCTCCTAGGCATATATCCAGAAAAAAAAAAAGAAAAGAAAACTAATTTGAAAGGATACATGCACCCCACTGTTTATAGCAGCACTGTTTACAACAGCCACAACACGGAAGGAATCTAAAGATCCATTGACAGAGGAATGGATAAAGATGTGGAACATATATGCAATGGAATATTACTCAAACATTAAAAAGAATGAAATAATGTCATTTGTAACAACATGGATGGACTTAGAGATTGTCATACTGAGTGAAGTAAGTCAGACAGAGAAGGAGAAATATCATATAACATCCCTTATATGTGGAATATAAAAAGATAATACAAATGAGCTTTCCAAAACAGAAATAGGTTCACAGACTTAGATAATACACTTATGGTTGCCAGGGGGAAGGATGAGGGAAGGGATAGTTAGGGAGTTTGGGATAGACATGTACACACAGCTATATTTAAGATGGATAACCAACAAAGAGTTACTGTATAGCACAGGAAACTCTGCTCAATGTTATATGGCAGCCTGGATGGGAGGGGAGATTGAGAGGGAATAGATACATGTATATGTATGGCTGAGTCCCTTCACTGTTCACCTGAAACTAAGAACAATGTTAATCAGCTATACCTCAAAAATTTTATATTTATACAAAATTTAAAAAGTGGTTTTTAAAAAAGAGATAGGGAAAAGGATACACTATATGCCTTGAGGGTTTCAGAAAAAAAAAATTCTCTTGGTTTTCCTGTAAGTTAAAAGAAAGTATCTAGGAGAACAAAGTGCTGAAAGCAGATAAGAAGGGCCTTGGATGGCAGGCTGAGTCTGAACCACCTTTCTACTGGCAGGAGGGAACCAGTGAAAGAGTTGAGGCAGTAATGAGACCAGGAACTTTAAAGAAAAATATAATGACAATGTATTGAGTGATAATGCATTGAGAACTTTCTGTACCAAGCACTGCTCTTAACACCGTTTCCCAGTTGTGTAATTAAGGGTCAGGGTGGAAGGAGCAGTCCACTCTTGGACTGATATCATTTGGAAGTGCAACCATGTGAGTACAGGAAAAACTTCCAGGCTTCCAGATGGTTTCATTATTCTTTCTAACTCTCCATAGACAATGCATCCCTCCCCTTCTTGCCTACACCTAGGGCAAACCAATATATACATATTAACTCATTTAATCTTCAAAACATCCCTGTGAGATAGATACCTTTATTATTGCCAGAGAGGCACAGAGAGATAAGACATTTTTTTCAAGGTGACAAAGTTAGTAACTGGCAGAGCCAGGACCTAAATGCTGGCTGTATGGTTCCTAATAACTACTCCAACCACAAAGAAGATAACTTCTTTGAAATCAGAAGTTATACCTACTAAAAATAGCTTCATGTAATTCCATCATAAATAGGAACTTAAAGTTTTTTGTGTATGTGGTTGATGATTCCAGGCCTAAAAAACTTGATCCATTTTTCCATATACAGATAGGATCCTAAATAACTCTATCCTGATTTTGAGTTGGTTCTATTTTGAGTCCCAATAGACATAAAGCAAGGTATTTACTAAGATTCCAGGTGTATTTGACAGGAACCACATAACTACAATTGTCTAATCAGGCAGGTGGAGATTAGTGCTATGTCAGCAACTATGTGGGCAAGTCAAGGAGTTAACATTCTCAATGGTTAAGTGAAATCACTTCTTGTTTTCTGACTGGACAGGCTATGACCATTTCTTTTCAAGTCGTCCAAGCAGAATTATTCAAAATGGTTGCTCTTGATATTAAACCCTTCAACAATTATAAATGCCAAGGGCAGAAGCTCCATGTCAGAGTACATGTCAAGCATGATTAGGCATTACAAGAATTTCCTATTATTAGTTTTTACTCAACACACTGCACTTTGGATAAGAAATCCTTCTCATTTGTGGATTCAGTACTCACAGTTTTGACTGTGTGGTGCTTCCTGAATCCAGGTGTTCACTGAGCCTCCTCCTCTGCACCATGCCTGCTCCCCCCAACCTCTCTTCTCTCCCTCTCAGTCACCACCACCGCCTCCACCATCACCATGCACTGTTGCCCCAGTACCCAGTGGGACTATTGGCAAATTCTGAGGGCCTGAGCTTGGATCAAAGCCCTACAGATTAAAAGAATAGCAACGGCAACAATAATGACCACTGCTAATACCCATTTAGTGATTACCACTTCACCTGCACGATTTAATTTAATCCACAAGTAACTCTAAGTAGGAACTATTCCTATCCCCGTTTTCTACATAAAAGAAAACAAAACAAACAAACAAAATAAAATGAGACTCAAAGAGGTTCAGTGAAATAGTCAATATTATATTGTTCATAAGTTGTTGTGCCTAGATTTGCTAGGAGGCCTGTGTAACTTAAGAGCCCTTGCTCTCAGCTCCTTTACTGTACAAAGGATTTCCCCTGCAGTGGTACAATCCCAATAAATAAAACAGCAAAGGAAAGATGGAGAGTCTGGGGAAAAAATGGAATGGTTTGAAGCAATTTCTGAAAGAAGCAAGAGTCTTAAGATAGTTGATTCTTTGGGCAGGTAGGGCAAGTAGAAAGGGTTTCTTTTTTTTTTTCCTCTTGGGCTGAGTTGAGCATTTACAAAATTCTGTGATCCCCATGGCTGTAAATGGCTGACACTATTACTGTTTTTCTCTATTAAAAAATGATTTAGGAAAATTAAATCAGTTTCTCCCAAATATGAGAATCCCAGATCTCTCACCCTCCCCAGTGAGACCTTGGTTTATTTATTTAGGGCATAGAACTCTTTTGCCTTACATTAGCAAAATAAAGTTTAAAAAAAAAACAAAATGAGATTGTATCCATAATATGTTAAATGAAACTCTCCAAATGAAGCTCATTTTTAAGGTAACTGAATGCTACTTTTTTTTTGGTTTTACTTATTTATGAGCAATTCCACCCACTTTGCCAATTAGCATATGAGACATCAACCAGCACACTGTAAATGGTAGGGTGCTTCACCTAGTCCATTCTTCCTGTAGTCAGCACATGTTTTTAATCAGAGGAGAAGATGGAAAAAAACACACACACCACATTTCCTTGCACAGCAATACCAGACCTGAAGGCACATTGTAATGGCAAACATGTCCTCAACCCAAATGAACATGCTTCCTTTCCCCCTTGGCTTATCTCATTTTAATCTCATAATATATGTGTAGATCCATCTGGATCCAAATAAGGCAGAGTGTCCGCAGAGCTCTTTTTTAACTTCTTCCAGCTCTGCATCCCAGATGCTCAGATGGCCTGGTATAGGAGAGAAAGATAAAGGAAGAGAGGACTTTGTGCAGTACATTTTCTCAAAACAGACAAGATAGCAGGTAGACTTTTTTCATGTGGAATAAACCTGAGCAGTTCTTAGAGGCTGTGTGGAATAATCCTGAGCAGTTCTTAGAGGCTGTTTAGAAAGTTGATTCAGGAATGTTGATTTGCAAATGGTTCTTTGACCATGCCAGGGCTCAGAAGGAGAGTGCTGTGATCAATTAGTGGTATCTTCCATAGGTGCGGAAAGGAGACTCAAAGCGAGGTAGTTTATCCGGCATAACATGCAGGATAAGATGATGATGGAATCAAGCTTGGTCAACTTCTGCTGATACTAAGGCTGGGTTTACCATAATCCATTTTCATTATTTGCTGCTGGGCTGTCTTATGTATACATGTCCCATCTAGGACCTGGAGTTACGGATGCAGTTTTAAGTATTTAAAAGAATGCTGTGTTAACTCCTGCATGCGTATCCAACCAGTCCCTTCATCACCGTCTCCACTGACAGTATTATACTGCAAGGCACCATCAATTCCCACTTGGCTTTTGGAAACAACTTTCTAAAGAGCCTCCGTGAAACAACTCTTCTTGGCCCTATGTACCTCTCCTCACTACTGACAAAAGAACTCATTTCAAAATATTGACTTGATCACGTCATACTTTCTGAAAACAATTTTGGGGCTTCCTGTGATTTTCAAGATATCGACAAGCCCAACATACTCAGCTCCCAAATCTGCTTTCCAGCTTTATCTTTTATTGTGTTCCACCTAATTCCTTCTGAGCTCCAGCCACATGGGCCTTGCAGTTCCTCAAATGCGCCCTACTGCCCTCACTGTGGGCCTCAGCACACACTGTTCCACCTGCCTGCTATTCTCTTTTTTCCCAGACAATCCCCTCCACGTTTGTCAAGTCTCATACCCCAATCATCCTTTCTCTGGGAAGGTCTTCGTGAAGCGACTATGTAACCTGGTATCCAAACCAGAGTACTTTTGAGAGCTAGAGTGCTATCAAAAATTAAGGTGGACCACTAAATGGGCCACTTGTATAACATGTGCTCACACTAGCTCATACCGCTATATAGTTGTCTATCACGAGGGATGGAAAAGGCTGGAGAAGAGTGTTAAAAAACTCTCCTGCTTATTGAAGCTCAAACCACCTCCCCATGCCTATTCCTCTAATGATCAAATACAACTCAAACTGTGGCCACCATATGTTTAAAAAATCAAAGATGTGGCCTTTTCTTCAAATTCTACCATGGGAGAGATTCAGTATGGAAAAGAGAATACATTCACCATGTGGGCACTGGGTAGAGAGAAACAAACATGGTTATTTGGACAGATGTCCCAGTTTCTATTTTCCACTTAGCATTATTTTAATTGCTTGTTTTGCTTGTAAAAATTATATGTGCTCATTATTTTTTAAAATTTTCAAACAAAACAGACAAGAAGAAAGTGGAAAGTTAAAAAAAAAAATCCCCCAATCTAACCTTGTTTCATGGATCATTGTTGATAATGAGAAATCTATTCTTCCAACCTTATCTCTGTGCCCAAATAAAAGAGGTGTTGCTATTTCTGCAGTGAGATTACATCATAAGTAATGTTCTGTAACTTGCATTTATTTTTTACTGACTATAACATGGGCATCTTCAGAGAAGGAGAAAAGCAACCTCTGACATCTGAGAGCTGGCCTGGTACTACATTTAGAACTTAATGTTCTTTTGTTAAACATAAATAATTTCACAGAACATCAACAATTGACAAGGCCACTCTGTGACTGTGATGGATCAAGATGAAAACAAGACAACCTGTACCAGGACTGAACATGGATGAAACATGGACATTGTCCAAGCCACCAGAAAATAACCAGACATTCCTGTTTCCTGGCTAATATCAGTGATTGCTGCTTCTTTATCTTTTATAACTTTAACTTTGCTCTACTCTGTCTTCCTTCCAGAAAAGATTAAGATATACATTCACAGAATTGCTCCACTGCTTGACAGTATCCAATCCACAGCAAAGCCCTGCTTCCTTAAACCCACCTCCAGACCACCCGACACAGGAACAGATGCCCTGTAAGTCCCTTCTAACTTCCTCTAACTCAGATGTCCCACCATTCTCTACGCTATGCTTTCCCTCCTTGCAACAAGGAAGCCTAACTTGTTAAACTACAGGTATATCCTGGTGAACATCAGTTGGAGAGAATTTGGTGTCGATAGGCATACAACTATTTATTTTTAAAGATAATTCACTGGCACTCTATTATATGAATTCATGGGTGTGTACATGGTCAGCCATGTCCGACTCTTTGCAACCCCATAGATTGTAGCCCACCAGGCTCCTCTGTCCATGGAATTCTCCAGGCAAGAAACTGGAGTGGGTTGCCATTTCCTTCTCCAATATGAATTCACTATACTTAATTGAAGATCTACTGATAGATATTTAGGTGCTCCTAATGGCACTGCAAAGAATATTTTTCTTTACATATTTGTGTACACTTGTTTAATTATTTCCTTGGATACATTACTAAAAATAATGCAGAGTCAAAGACCAGACTCATTTTCATTTTATTTCAAACTAGTTTTTTTGTAATATAAAGGTAATATATGCTCTTGGCAAAAAATAATAAATCAAAAGTTGAGATGAGCATAAAGTTATAAATAAAAGCTCTCTTTTTCTCCACAGTCATCTGGTATCATTTCATAGAGATAACCATGTATATAATTCCATAACTTTTACCCAAAGAAAAAATAGATAAAAATATAATTGTGTATGTATGTGTGTATACAGATGGTATCATTTTTTTAAAAAAGATTATGTTATACTTGTACTTAATTTTGATTTCAGTTGCAAAATTACTACAACATTTACATTCCTACCAACAATGCAGGAACATGTCTATTTTTCAGCATTTAAATTTAAGATGTGTACTATTAGGAAGAAAAACCTATGGCCAAATTTTCTCAGCTTTGCTTTCTTTATTTTTAAAAGTCAATTAAAATATCTGTTCTGCAAGCCTGTTTTGGACATTACATAAGAGGATATATAAAGAGAAATTCCATGATTGTCTGGCCAACAAAATATACATAAATAAAATAATAACTTTTATTTGTTATTATAAATTATTATTTATTTGTGTTTATTATTATTGTTATCTGTTTATCTGCCACATTAAACTAGCTGTATGTAGCAGTCCCAGTTCTATTATTTAATGTTAAGAAAATAAATCTAACATTTCTAACGTAAGTACCTTGACTTACTGTCTTTAATAACAGGGGGCTAAGAAATTTAAATGTGAGTCCGGCTGGCTACAGTCTCTAGGAAAGAAGAATATCTTCCGTGCCATCTTGCTAATCAGTCCTCTGGCTACAATTTTCTATTGATCTCTCCCTTGGAGAATTTGAGAATATTCTAATACTGAGAACTCTGGCACACGGGCACTTGATAAATGTCTCCAGATTCTATCTTAAAGAGCAATAATGCAATTTGCGTGAAAATAAAGAGGCAGCCGGGCAGAGGCTCTGCAGGATGAACGGATAGATTTCACGGCCCCATTACAGAAAGAGATATTTATTGCCTGCCGCACAGCTGAGGGACTGCATTTGGAAATGCCATAGACAGTGGTCTGTGGCTGAGGTCCTGGGGCTCAGCCCAGGATCAGGCATTTGGCAGGTTCAGGCCCAGAGTGGCAGGAAGCTTGCTTTCCAAACAGCAGCTGCAAAGAGAGGCAGAGTTTGTTAAAACTTATTTGGCCTCATTTTCATCTCCCTCGGCACCCTTCGGCACTCTCCCAGGCACAGTGCCGTCTTTGTAATCCAAGACAGGGAAGCAGGAGGGGAAGAGAGGGGGTGAGAGGAGAAGGACAGGGTAGGGAGAAGGATGAGGGAAAAAGAAAGGAAGAAACAGAGAGAGACTGAGAGGGAGAAAGGGGAGAAACCTGGAGAAAAGATTTAGAATTCACTTACTGATCATAAGAACCGCACTCAAGACAATACTAACAAAGGGATCTTTTCCGCAAAGGAAACCTGAGGTCTTCCTGCATTCAGGTCTCTAATCTGAATCTACACGTGCATTATTATTTATATTATTATTATCATGATTATTTCCTTTGTTAAAATCCTTGATCGATACCTATTATTTTAACTTCTATAATAAATAGAAGTTTTAAATTTTACAGAAGAAACAGCACAGAAATATTAAGTCACAGTCCTAATGTACCTTCAGAAGTTGATGACCAAGGGGATATAAAGAAAAAGATTTCAAGGATTCCAACCAAATGCACCCTATCTATACCAGCTTTTTGATTTCTCTGTTTCCCCATTCATTAACAGACTGATCACACCATTACCTAATGTCACCTAATTGACAGAAATAGTTTGATAAACTAAATCAGCTTCTATAAACAAATCGTCTCAGTATGTGTTTGGATTTCAAGCATTAATTAACTTTGTCACTACCCCTCAAGGTCCTTATCTATCTGGGCTATAGTTTCCTTACCCATAAGGCAATACCTGTAATGGGACAATAATGCCTATCTAAAAGGGTTACTATGAAAATGAAGTAAGACAATGCTCATAAAGTGCTTAGTGCATGCCTGACACATAGTTAGGACTCAGTAAATGTTAGGGGAGGTACTGGGAGTTCAGTACTCATGAATTACTATCAGATTATATCAGCTGCATTTCCCACTTACAAGCAGATCCTGAAAGAGAATTCTCATCATTGCCACTAAATTTATCATGAAAAATGACCTAGGGGAGAGAGTTGTTCTAAGAGAATAGAAGCAGAGGGCAAACTTTAGTCTTTATATAGCCAAAGTGCCCAAGTTTCACAAGATTGGAGGGTGAGAAGTACTATGAATTCTATACTTCACTGTGGCAACCCTAGGAATCAGTGCCATGCAGAAAAATCAGCCCAGCAAACTGGTGGTTCTTTACCTTTATAAAGAGCAAAATTTATCTTTTCAAAGCTCTGATGAAAGCTATAGAGAAAAATTTACAACATGCAAAATGTTGCATCCAATTTTAAGAATTAAGCCCCTGCAAAATGCCAAGCATGCCTTGACAGATGAAAAGAGATAAAAGATATATTAGTCAAAAATAGCTTTGCCTTTCTGCATTTATGATTTGCAACACAGTAGAGTTTTGATCCTAGATTATTCTCCCTGCTGGCTTGATGCTTCAAAGCATCAGCATCTTCTCTAACCTATTTAAATGCTAAGTGTATAAATGAATATTAGGTCAGGAGCAGAGAAATAGAACAGAAGTAGGGGAGGAGATATAGCAAGTATATAGGTAAGAATCTAGAACTTTTTATCATGCCTCTCCAACTTTTTCAGATGATAAGGGGAAAAAAAGAAAACCAAACAACAAAAAACCTGGATGATTTTACTCCTGTAACAAAGAAAGGTTTCTTCTAGTTCTATGATTCTCTACTGAGAAAATTCAACCTTCTTCACACTTTTCATAAGGCATCAGACTCTTCATAGTTATTAGACAGCAGTTTATTATTAGTTCTATGGAAAATATTGAATCACAGTTGTTCTTGAGAATATCTTGCTGTTTAAGCATAAATATCACAAGATATTTGATCACAGGTACCAACAGGGAAGGCAAAAACCTACATACATCCCAAAAAGAGAAGAGCACAAAGAAATGACAGAGGTGGGCACAAAAATGTGTCTGGGATGTCAGAGGCAGATAATACATTCTTTCTGGGAGTGGTTTAGAATGTGACTTGCAAACCTCTAGTTGTCTTCCTTTTGTTCAGTCAAGGTAGCCTTTCCTTGATCCTGAGATTATAGTGCTTCGTTATCACGCATCACGTATTTGAGAAAGCAGAGAACAAGAAATTTCCAGCACTGGGTTGGTAGTAGATGTCACCCTCTTTCTTTCACCTGGTATCCCTATAAAAATAAATTCAACATACCTAACAAAGATTTTCTAAGGATCTATTCAAGATAAAATAAAAAAGTGTGACTCATTCTATGGATATTTTATATATCCTTAAAATGTAGTTGATTCAAAGAATCAAAACATATTGGTGTTGAAAGGACTTTCTAAAGTCACCTGCTGCTGCTGCTGCTGCTGCTGCTAAGTCGCTTCAGTCGTGTCCGACTCTTCGCGGCCCCATGGACTACAGCCTACCAGGCTCCTCCGCCCATGGGATTTCCCAGGCAAGAGTACTGCAGTGGGGTGCCATTGCCCTCTTCAAGACTGAGCCATTTCAGATGGAGCAGAAGAATAGGCAATGAGGAAAAGGACAGAATCAGATTTCCTTCCTTCGTCCATCCCTCACGTCCTTCCTACATTTTAAGTAATGAAGTTTCATTAGCTCAGGCACCCTATGAATACTTGATAAAATAAAAATAAGTTGACACAGTGTCACTGAACAGAGAAACCACTGTAACATAGGTAAGGGTTGATAACCGTGTGTCAGTTTCTTCTGTACACATAGACTTAGGATTTCCTAACGGACTTGAAGATACTGTGTTTTTCAGCCTCCCCATAAACCTGTTCACCCTGAGTCTGCTAACCACTTTTCTTCTTTCCACGTATAAGACAAAACCTCCTTTAATCCAGACTCTACTCCTAAAATTCTGAATTAATGGAGTCTGTGCAGGTTTTACTGTGCATGCATTTTTGCTCATATGCCCTCAATTTTATCTTCAGCCCGGCTTCTCTTCTGAACTCTGTAGCAGTCTTCAAACTGTAATACTTGCACTAGCCCTGTGCACAGACTTGAAGCAAGAACAGTGTAAAGGGAATATATTTTCAGACCTTCAGTTTCCATGTATCCTTGTCTCTAAAACTCATCTGCCTGAGAAAGTGCTTCTACTCAGCATCCTGCCACTTTTCATCTCTCCACTACCCACATTTTCTCCTCGTTTACAAAGAAAAGAATAGCTCTCACCTATCCTGGTTTTTACTATCTTAAGATACATGAAATGGTTTCCAAATCTTTGTTTTCAGTAAATTTAAGGAAAATTAAATTAACATATCCATTAATACATTATTAAAAATAACTTGATAGATTATTATCTGACTTTTTTGCAAATATCTTTAAAAGTATTCATAGCACTGAGCAACACACTTATTTAAACACATAAACACAGAAATCAGACAATTTATGTTGTATAGTATCTCATCCTAACAATAAGTAATTTTTATCCTTGACACAGGAGATAAGTAAAAAAGAAACCTGACCTCAATTATTTCATCAAAAGATGTGTTTCCAGTACAATTCTACTCAGTGTTTACTGAAATTTGTATTATGTGTTATTTTGATCAAAGTGTTAGTCACTCAGTCGTGTCTGACTCTTTGTGACCCCATAGATTGTAGCCCACCAGACTCTTCTTCTGGGATTCTTCAAGCAAGAATTCTAGAGTGGGTTACCATTTCCTTCTCCAGGGGATCTTCCCAATCCAGGGACTGAACCTGGGTCTCCCACATTTCAGGCAAATTCTTTACCATATGACCCATCAGGAAGTTGTCAACTAAATGTAACAAATAATTTAAACCAGATGAAAAATTTAACATTCAAACTTTCTGGACATAAGAAAATTTCATTTTTAAAATATTTCAATTTATATGCATTTTTGTGGTAGCTAAGCAGATATTGATTAGTAAAAGATTCCAACAGAAAATTGTATCACTTAAAGATTAGATTCTTTGGGAAAGAAGAATGAAAACGTAAGTTCAATGAGAAAAAGGAATAGTGCATAATTTTTGACTACATAAGAAAAGCTTGTTCAAATATACTGTTAAATGGATAATGATGATCAAATCACTATGGTTTATAGGCCCGAGGATACATTTAAAAGAGAGATGTAATGGCTTACTTTAAAATGTGAATAGTCACAGCACACTGAAAATCATATTCTTTGTAACTATTTAAACTCAATAAAAAATATTAGGTATCAACTTACAAAGGTGCTAAAAGGTAGATTTTCAAAATGCTTTAGATGGTTCAGAAACAAAAGCGTTAGAAGTCCTTTGCAGTAATGTCCAAATCTTTATGATCCCATGGACTATACCCACCAGGTTCCTCTGTCCCTGGGGATTCTCCAGGCAAGAATAGTGGAGTGGGTTGCCAAGCCCTCCTCAAGAGGATCTTCCCGACCCAGGGATCAAACCCACATCTCATTATGTCTCCTGCATTGCAGGTGGGTTCTTTACCACCAGTGCTACCTGGCAAGCCCCTGTTCTTAAAGCTTGCTATTGAAGCATTACCCAAGGACTGGGTCAGCATTGCCTGGGACCTTATTAGAAATAGAGATCTCAGGGTGCAACTTGAGACATGAAGAATCAGAACCATTGTATTAAGATATCCAAGTGACCCACATCCCATTAAAGTTTAAGAACTGCTGTATAGGATTTCTTCACCTGGGAAGTAGCTCCAAGTTAACCTACTATCCCCTTAACCGTCAACATTTCCTCCACGGTTTTCCTGTCCCAGTTGATAGCAGCAACATTCAGATAACCCTTGCTAAAAAGCTCGGAGTTATCCTCAAATCTTCCTCCATAGTTACCACTCCTCACATCCAACCAGTGAAAGAGCCCAGTCAAGTTTACTTTCGTCATTAGTCACTGTGAACCAGGGCATAAGGATAGAAAGTTAAATAATATATATTCTGGGCCTAGCCTGAATATCTGTCTTCCAATGCTGTCTTTAGAGGACAGACTCTAAGGTGACACACCCAACTGAACCCCCACCTTCTGGCCTTCACACCTTTCTGGAATCTCCTCCCTTTGCTTTGTAGGGGGGTGGGGCAGGGCAGGGCTCAATGTGTGACTTGCTTCTAACCAACACACTACAACAAACAGGTCACCCTGTGATTACTTTGCATTCTATGACCCTTTGCAGGCTCATTCTCGAGTCTCCCTCAGCACTGCTGGTCTTAGCAAATGAACCGAGAGGATATAAACTGCATATGGAGAAAGCCACGTGGCCTGGAATTGAGAGAAGCCTCTCCGAGCTAAGGGCAGCCTCTTGCTGATATCTGACAAAAAAAATACCGAGGCTCTCAGAACTACATCTGCAAAAAGAAAGAAATGCATAAATACTGCCAATAACCTGAAAGCACTTAGAAACAGATTTTTCTCCAGTCAAGCCTCCAAAAGAGAATACAACCTGACCAACATAATGATCACAGCTCTGTCAGTGATCCAACTGGGAGAGAGCCCAGCTAAGCCATTCCTGAACTCAGGAACATAAAATAATACACAGAAACTGTGGGATCTTGGTATGTGCTAGTGTAAGTGGCTAAGTCTACAATAATTTGTTATGCACTGTAGAAAGTTATGTCTGCTCTGACAATTCCTTAGCTGGACAGGTACAAGATGAGTCTCCTCACTGCCATCAGTCCATAGTCTCTCTCCCTTCTTTATCTAGCCTGACACTGCCAGCAGGGTAACCAAAAAATAAACCTCACGTTTCACCATGTCAAACCCATGCTTAGAACACTTTAAAGGCCTAAAAACAAAGATTTTCAATAAATATGTTAAATGAATAAAAAGATTAAAGTCCTTAGAAGTTACCTGTAATACAATCTTGTTAGAAGCAATGAACCATTCTACTTAAAAATGCACAGTGCAGGCCCTCCAGATACATAAAGGGAGATGATGAGGTCAGGGTAGTGGTTATTCTGCTTTATTTTAGCTTTACAGCTATCCTTTGCACCCTTTGCAAAATAATCTCTGATACGATTGTTCTTTTCTTTGGTAGCAAAAAGTAGGCAATCTTCCATAAGTGCCGAATTTATGTATTTTAAAGTCACGTCCAATTTCCAACTGCAGCCAGAAGAGAACTTTACCAAACAGACTGTCTTGGTGTACATTTCACTGGCTCCCCCTGATTTTGGGATCCAGCACATGTCCAGCCTGTACATACCCAGCAGACATGCTTCCTCAGCATTTCCCTCCATTTTGCTTTATTCATTCACAGAGAGCTTTGAGTTGCCAAGTTCAAAATGTGTTGCTAAGAGACAAACCTACTCTGTGGATTAGAAGCAGGAATCAAAGGCAACTTGCTAATGGATTCATTACTAACCCGTTTATCAACCTTGGAAGACACAAAGCTGCTCTGCCTCTTGGTTTTCCCAAATAGTAATTAGAAAAAAAAAAAAAACTATAAAGATGGATGTTCCATGCAGGGATAAATTGCTATTTAGTCTCATTTTGACAACACAGCACTGGGCTGCAGTTACCACACCAACCGCCGGTCTTACCTCTGTCCAGTCCATGCTACACACCAGTGGCAGGTTAACATTCAGCCAGCACGCCTCTCATCTCTAAAGCCCTTCAGTGACTCCCTACTGCTTTAAGGACCCATTCAAGCTGTTCAGTGAGAGCCCTTTAGGATCTGGCTTTATCTTTCTGCTATAATTCTCTGTTTGCCTTGCATGTTCTTTGCACCTTGTCCACCTGACTCCTTAGTTAACCCATGCCTTCCTATCCCAATATTTTTATGCTGCCATTCTGCCTGGCTTAGAATTAATCCTTTAATACTTCTGCCAGTTGGAATTTTCCCCACCTTGGGATGCCTCTCTTGACAACATGCCCCAACAAAAGTAGTCCCTCCTTCCCCTACTTCTTGTCACTTTTCTTTTTGCTGTCTTCACTGTAGTGGTTACAGTGTGTGTGACCATGTCTTTCCCCTACAACTAGTCTATTGAGCTACTTGGTTCTAGGTACTGGGTCATCCACACTTCTTTCCCACATGACAGCTCATAAATGCAGACACTCAATTTGCTTATTGAAAAATAATATTTGTTGAGTGTCTTATAGTAGGTTCAATGCTAAATATTTTACATGCATTCTCTTCACTGAGATTCATAGTTCCATAATGAAGTTTCATTATCAGGAAGTTTGGAAAATGTTAAGTTAAAGCAATTTAACTTAGATTTCCTTTCTACAGGATGTTTTAGAACTGTTAATAGTGAAAGACTGTTGTAAATCTACAAGAAAGGAGTAATGCAGCAATATGTAGCTTTTAGAAAGCACTTTGCCAAAAATACATCATTCTTTTTTAAAAAAGAGATTTTTCAGGTAAAATAATGTTCAACCTTTAGCAAATTCTGTTCCAGAGAAAAACTTAGGGAAAGCATCCCAAACACACAAGATCTTAATGATCTGATGCTGTCAAGCTTTCTATCTCCAGCACAAGCTCACCATTCCTTTTGCTCCATCCTAACAAACTCCTGGAGGTTTTTCAGATTTATTCATCTTTTGTTCCACACTTCTCATACTTTTTGCTAGACAAATTTCTACTCTTCCTTCAAACATCTACTCAGAAGACAACTCCTCCAAGAAGCCTTCCTTGCCCATCTTCTTACCTCTCCTACCTGCCAAATGCCCCATATTTTCTTTACTTTGACCACAGTAGTGTCATCCTATTTATTTGACTTATACACAGAGCACCTCATACAAAATGCCAGGCTGGATGAGTTACAAACTGGAATCTATTGCCGGGAGAAATATCAACAACTTCAGATATGTGGATGATACCACTCTAATGGCAGAAAGCAAAGAGGAAATAAATAGCCTCTTGATGAAGGTGGGGAAGAGAGTGAAAAAGCTGGCTGAAAACTCAATATTAAAAAAATAATAATAATAAGATCATGGCATCTGGTCCCATCATTTCACGGCAAATAGAAGGGGAAAAGGTGAAAGAAGTGACAGATTGTCTTTTCTTGGACTCTAAAATCACTGAGCATGGTGACTGTAGCCATGAAATTAGAAGACAATTGCTTCTTGGCAGGAAAAAGCTATGACAAACTTAGACAGTGTGTTAAAAAGTAAAGACATCACTTTGCTGACAAAGGTCCATATAGTCAAGGCTATGGTCTTTCCAATAGTCATGTATGGATGTGAGAGCTGGACCATAAAGAAGGCAGAGTGCTGAAGAATTGATGCTTTCAAATTGTAGTGCTGGGGAAAACTCTTGAGAGTCCTTTGGACAGCAAGGAGATCAAACCAATAATATTAAAGGAAATCAAGCTTTGGAAGGATTGATGCTGAAGGTGAAGCTCCAATACTTTGGCCACCTGATGCCAACAGATGACTCATTGGAAAAGACCCTGATGCTGGGAAGGATTGAGGGCAGAAGGAGAAGAGGGTGACAGAGGATGAGATGGTTGGATGACATCACCAATTCAATGGACATGAACTTGGGCAAACCTTGGGAGATGGTGAGGGACAGGGAAGCCTGGCATGCTGCAGTTCATGGAGTCACGAAGAGTCAGACATGACTTGGCGACTGAACAACAACAGTGTAATATCTAATTCACTTATCAGAGTCTATCAACAGAATGTAAAGCCCTCAATAATGAAGGCTTAAGCAAACACAGAAACAGAGTGTAGAGTGCTAGTTACCAAAGTGGCTGTGGAGTGGAAGAAATAATGAGATGTTGGTCAAAAGTTGCAAACTCTCAGTTGTAAGATGAATAAGTTCTGAGAATTGGATGTACAGCATGTTGACTATAGCTAATAATAATGTTTTATACACTTGAAATTACTAATAGGGTAGATCTTCAACATTCTCAACACAAAAAGAAATGGAAGTTATATGACATGATGAAGGTGTCAGCTAAAGCCTATGGTGGTGATCATTTTGCAATACATAAGTGTACCAAATCAATACTTTGTATACATTCAACTTAAAAAAACTAATAAAGCTAGGAAAAAATATGAACATAAAATATGACATTAATAAATGCATACTGGCAATGGAAAAAAATAAAATTTCTAACAAGAAAAAATAATGTTTTAATGTTATAAAATCTTAAGTATCATTTGTTTTTGTATGTTCAAGGACTAAAATACCTGGAATATAGGAGATAGTATTAAACATACTTTTGGATGAAAAAGTGGATGAAACTAACAATAAAAGAATGTCTTTCTTTACAATGGTTACAAAATAAGAGAAAATCACTACTATATTGCTAGCAGAAAAATTATTATTTAAAAGAAAATTAAAGTCAAGAGTTCTCTACAGGAAGGAGATTTGATGACTATAAGTATGGTTACATTAAGTATGGTTAATGTATGGTTACATTAAGTATGATTTTGGAATTTCAAATGGTTATCGTGAAATAAATTTGAGTTGAATGCTTATTTCTCATAATCATAAATCCTACTACACATTTTCACATTAGGATGTAAAATATGCCTTGTTTCCACTAAGAAAATGTCCTGTCAGCAAACATGTAGGAAGTTGTTGTGGATTGAATTATTTATCCTAAAAAGATACATTTAGTCCAAACCCCCAGTAATTGTGAGGGTGACCTTATTTGGAAATAGGGTCTTTATAGATGTAACCAAATTAAGATGGGGTCACACCTGATGGAGGGAAGGGGGCTCTGATGCAAGGTGACTGGCATTCTTACAAACAGAGGAGATACAGAAAGAACACCATGCAAGATGGAAACAGATTAGAGTGATTCATCTACGTGTCCAAGAACTTCAAGGGTTACCTACAACACCAGAAACTAAGATAAAGGCATGAAACAGTCTCCCCTGGAGCCTGCAGAGAGAGCATAGCCCTGCTGACACAATCTCCTGGCCCCCAGAACACTGCAAAAATAAATTTTTATTGCTAACACCACCTAGTTTGAGGTACTCTGTTATAGCAGCTTAAGAAATTTACACAGATGCTCACTGCCTCATGTAATTCATTTAAATCAGTGGCTCTCAGAATTATGATTTCAGGTTAAATTTCTATAGCATCAGATTGAGTAGATCTGGGGCAAAGTTCAGAAACATGTAATGAATAAATTCCTCTGGTAATTCCAATAATGATGGATTACAGAGAAAATTTTACAAAACACTGATTTAAACCGCCAAGGTGTTTTGTTTTTTCCCTGACTTTTATCAAAAGCCAGGCTCTCTCTCCTGTGCTTTTTCATAAATAATCTGGAGAACAAAAAGCATACATGTGCCTTTGGGTCCATACTAACTCAAAATGGTCAACAAAGATTTTAATGATAAAGCAGTGCTAGCTGAGCTGACATACCATGTCCCAAATTATAGACCAGAGGGAAAAGAGTTAGCCAAATGACTCTCCCACTGAATAGGGGAAATAATGGAAATTCTGATAGACCCTTATTTTGCACTAAAGGGAGCAGGTGTTGCAACAATACAGATGACTTGTGTTGCCAAAAGCTGTCCCTTCTCGTCCTGATGGCTCACTTGGAATGTTTTAGAGTGTCCTCTCACTCACAGACCGCCTGTAGCACAGCCTGCATGAGAGTAGAAGGCTATCAGGGGCTCATCAGAGATTTGTTACTTCCACAAAGCCCTGACTTAGAAGCTCAGAGCGTGGTTGGCCCCAAGTTCCTTGCCTAAAACTAGTCCAACTGACCAGATGCTGAAGAATGTGAGAACCATATTTTAGGTTGAGCTGGTTAAAGCTCAAAACTAACAGCATCAGGACCCAGATTTCAGTACTTAGCAGATCAGTTAATGTGCGTGCATGTGCTCAGTCATGTCCAACTCTTTTTGACGCCATGGACTGCCAGACTCCTCTGGCATTTTCCAGGCAAGAATACTGGAGTGGGTTACCATTTCCTACTCCAGGGGATCTTCCTGACCCAAGAATCAAACCTATGTCTCTTGCATCTCTTGCATTGTCAGGAGGGTGCTTTACCACCACACAACCTGGGAAGCCCTGCCATTCAAATCAACAGGCAAACCAGTCTTGACGGATCAATTACAGGCTGTAGAGCCTGGGACTGGTCTTAGGCATGTCTGTACTTGGTGTATGTCTTTAGCCCATCATCTAACTCTTCTGAACCTCAGCAGCCCCATCTATAAAACAACGATAATTCCTGCCTCCCAAGGGTTACTTGGAGATTGAATAAAGCAGTGTATGAAAAATTATCTATCAAACATTGGTTAGTATGGGTAGGCAGTCGCACATATTTTATTTGGCCATGGAATACACCATCAGCTGTAGGTGCCTACTTCAGAGAGTGAGCTCAAAAACACCTGCTCAACCCACCGCCACCACTGGCTGTTCCCAAAGAGTCTGTGCTGTGGATAGCAGGTGCATCATGGATCATGGTAGCCAGCTTAGACAGCAGAATCCCTCTACTGTCATCCATTGTGAACAGACAGGTGGTGAGTCAATTAATAAAAAAATACAGGTTAAACTGTGAAATCCTTAAAAATGATGCACATATTCCTTACATTTATATTGCAATTTAAAGGAACAAATTAGATTCACTTCTAAGCTCTGGATGTAGGGCAAGTTTTGTTGCTGTGGTTGACTTTTAAAACAGTACAG
Source organism: Bos indicus (assembly GCF_029378745.1). Taxonomy (NCBI): domain Eukaryota; kingdom Metazoa; phylum Chordata; class Mammalia; order Artiodactyla; family Bovidae; genus Bos; species Bos indicus. The sequence goes on along the minus strand of NC_091781.1, from coordinate 22,478,793 downwards.
GGATCAGAGTTCATGCCACCTTTCTTGCATAAACAACTCAAACAATGAGTCATCTATTAGGATTTCCAGGTTTACTTTCTATAAAGCAGAGTGAGAAAGTAAAGCCCTTTGTGAAACAATCTCAGCGCAGGCTCTTCTAGATTTTATGATTCCCTCCACCCCCAAGGTTTTTCGAGTTGTCTCACCCACATCTAATTCCACAGCACTTTTAGCAACTCAACCTTACTGTTTCCAAAATATTCACTGAGTCAACAACTCTCTTTCTGAACTTATATTAAATCAGTTGTGAAACATTTAATTGAAATATGTAATTACATAACAAACAGAACTGGCATAAATAGATATGGGCAGCAACACAGCTGACTCTTGGCAAGTAGACAACTGCACTTCTGGGAACAGAAGAACCAGGATGAAGCAGAGAGCAGCCCACTAGAAGGGAGCAATCTGCATTCTTCAGGCCTTAGGCAACGTTTTTCAGTAGGAATAGAAAGCTCTGGTAGATCAAATGGGTAGAAGGAGATTGGTTAAGAATTTCTGATACAGCAATCTGTCTAATAGAGAAGCACTAGACTGCCAGCAAAGAGAGTCTCTGAGGCCAACAGAATTGCATGAACCTGACAGAGGCCATGGAGAGCTGCCTTCCTGGGATCTTTTATCAGAGGTTAGGCAGAGAGCTCTGGAGCTCTTTGTAAATTCTGTTTAACAAATGACTTATTTCATTAGATCCCTGGATACTGAGAGATTTGGTCCTTGATGAGGGTTCTGCCATCCTGACCCAGGAAGAAAGAAAGCCCTGAAGCATCCTGAGTATTAGACTGTGAGCACTGGCAGACAGCTGAGCCTCCCTCCCTCTTACTTGCAGCCCCAGAAGGAGTCCCCAGGAGGAAACCCACTTGCATTAGACCGGAGGGCTCGCTCTCAACCCAGGGCCAGACTAGCTCTCTCAGGACAGTTTCTTTAACAAACAAACATCACCAGAATCAATAACAAGAGCTCTTTCTTATGTTCAGTCACAACACTAAGTGCCGTAGATACATTTTCTTACCTAAGCTTTACGATAACCCTATGAGTATACTATTTACCCTGTCTCACAAATAAGAACACTGAGAATCAGGAGAGCAAAAACTTATGAACGTACAGCTGGTATATTTAAACCTTAGTCTGTCTTACAATGGGACAAACGTCTTTAATCACATAACAGAACAAGGAAGAAACAAAGGTGTGGTGATTTATTGGAACACATTACTCTTTTAAAAACAACAGTTGTACATTTGTAATTATTTAAGCAGCATCCCTGAAGGCAGAGAGAAGCTTAAATTTCTAAATCTTCAAACTACAGGTGATGCAAAACTACAGAGTGTCCTGGGCAAGACAGGGCTGAACACCATTCTCCTGATGAGGAAATCTGGACTCATCAGTTTGGAATAATGATGATGACATAGTGGGGGATAAAGGTACATGAAGAGAAGGAAATGTGTGTGTAGGGGGGGTGTTCAATATCAGGCAGAAAAGTAGCCATTCCAATGTACTATATTTGCTTTTCTGCCTGAGAAAGTCTCATTATAAAGTGTTGCCCTAAAACAGCACCTATGAAGCAGGCCAAACCTTTGTCACTAAGTACCTTCATAGCATCTCTCTCACTATGATCAACAGAGTGGACCCTTATCCCTGGAATCACATCAACCACAAGTTAAATGCTTTGGAAAAAACTTGGTCCTATGCCATTGCCTTCTCCGATTTAAAGAAAACTCCTACATATACTGTATCACTTTCTTTCCCCAATATCCCAGGGAGAATGGGAGAGAAGGTATTAAGTGAGAAGCTCCATTTTCGCAAAGACAAGATTTGCTCAATTTCACAAAGCTACTTACAGATATTAGAACCAGTTGTTTTCCCTAAGTATTCATTTAGTTAGAAATAAGAGAGCACAGGAGGAAAAAAAAAAAAAAAGACTGACCCCAAATGAATATTTCCTACTGATATTTTCCTAGTTAAAACTAAACTTAAATAATAAAGAGATGGCCACATTAACATTTTGAGATGCTTGGTTGAAAGGTACATCAGAGAAATTCAAAGTCTAATTTGGCACACTCATTAAATATGTGTTCATTAAACATCTACTACATACCTGCCAAAGTGCTGCGCATCAGGCACACAGTGGGAAACATGAATGCAAGAGCTCTGCCCACAACCCCCTCACTGTCTGCTCTGCATCGTCCAGCTTGTTCTAACAGACCAAATTCTCTAAGGCAGGTCCACGACTTGCGGTCCATGGCATTGATTAACCTGAAAATAAAGAGAGATCTTTGGTTATCTGTGTATTTACTTTTCTAAGGAAAGGGCTCATAGCTTTTATTCATTTCCCTGATTCTTCACTTTAAAAGTTAACAACCAATAGTAAAAGAACCATGATGGAAATCAAGGAATGAACAAGCAGTTAATATAAGTGGAGGACCACTCTGCTCCTCTCCCTGTCTCTTCATCCCATCGCAATCTCTGGTCACATCTTATTGAGAAATCTCAAGAGCCACTAGAGTGTAACTGTATGATACTTGCCTTGAAATCGCTAAAGTACTACACATAAATACTAGTTAATGCTACGGTCATTATTGCTAAACTTGTAGGTTTCTTCTTCCAACATTTTCCAAAAAAGTCAAATATTTCATGACCACCTACTGTCTTTCAAAGACATTACCTTGCAACGCTGGTCATTTATGAAGTAAGAGAAGAAAAAACTGGCATTCAAGCTACTGCACTGGCCAGTTAAGTTTGATCTGCTTTTCATTTTCTCTTCTTACTTTCTATCCTGCCTTCCTGACTACGTTTCCTTTTGAAGGATACAAAGACAATGCAAAACTTAGGTTGTACAGGATTTTTAAATGGTTATTAATTCTGAATATTTTTAAATGATATTAGTGTATCCTGATGTTAAATGGGACCAAGTGGCTTTATGAATACAATAAATAAAGAAAAATGCATTTCCCAAAGAGCTGGGAATAAATACCTATGTTCCAAAACCCTTCTAGGAACTAAGGGAAATTAATGTTTTTCATCATAAGAACCCTGGGCAGGGTTCAGACTGCACAATGGTTGGCTAGATTTATCCTCCTCCTCCATCATTTGTCATACACCATAGTAAAAATCCTCAGAAGAATTTAAGCAAGCATTGTCAGATAATTGCAGCCTTTAATGGCAGACACCTAAACAACAGCCGCATACACACACAGGCACACACATACACACTGCTTTCTACAGCTTGCATTTCCAGACTGCATTGCCTATAAAGATGGCTTATTTTTTAGAGAAATCATACATAATTTGACTAGTTTTGCCTTTTTAAGACAGTGTAGCTGTATTCACTGCAAAAGCATTTGGAAATGGTTCTATTTGTTTCTTCTAGCTCAGCTCAGACAGTATCAGTTCATCTTGTGATTATGATAGAAATAAACACTCCACAGGAATCCTCTATTTTCAAAGTCAGGTAGGTGGGTAATGTCTCCAGGTTTTTCAGGATTCAAAGCAAAGTATAGGGTCGCAAAGATGTGGACATGATTGAGCGACTAAGCACACAGGACATATCTAGAGAAAGTGCTCCTGCCTTGTGCTGCTGTTAAATGGAAAGGAAACACGGTTATTTGGCTTTGCAGAACACAAGCAGCTCCCTTCCTCTGACAGCTCTTGTAACAGTGGCTGGGATATAGGTAAGATCCTCAGGACGTGAAAATCAAATTCTATATAATCCGCTTACAGGGGAAGCAAATTAAAAGCTATTTTTGTGAGTTTTTGAGCCCAATACATGGTCTCCTCTGCAAATGGAATGTGACACTCAATCCATCCCTACCATCGACCCGAGGAATGTAAATCTGTCAAGAAGCTTAAAATTAGCTAACAAGTCCACATGAGCAATAGGCTCCCCTGCCCAAATTTAAAATATTTGCTTAAGTAGGAAACAAAATCCGTTTCCTACTTTTTGTTGATAGCTTTCCTGCAAATCACTTAAGCATTCTGGGTTACTGTATTATCTCAAAAACAGCATCATTTTCTGCCTCTCTCTCTCAGTCATGAAATATTACAAAGTCAAGTCTAAGCCAAAATCATAAGCCTGTCTGAAAGCAGCTCTGTTGAGATGCTATTATTTTGTTGTTGCTGTTATACCCACCATGGAGGAGGCAGCAGATGAGTGCTGGGGCCTTCCTCGTGAGCTCTGGCCTTCTTCATGATGACTGTCTGCCGGTTCTCTCTGCTGGCCGTATTGCTACAAACCACACTAACCACTTAGAAACACAAAAGGCAAGTTGGATTATTCAAACCAAGCGGAAATTTAACTGGAGATATTAAAGATTTATTTTATCTTATTTCATTGGGTACATACTGAAAAGCAAATGTTTCTAAGGGTATAGCCTAATGGTTAAAAGTACAAGTTTTGTCATCAAATAGAATTGCTTCAACTCCAACTCTGTCACTAGTTAGCTGTGTGGCCTTCGGGAGGTTAACTACACTTTGCTGTGCACAGTCTTCTATTTTTATATGAGGATAAAAGGTATCTCTCTCATACAGTCATTGTGAGGAATAAAGTACATGATTCTATAACCCCTCCTTCTTGGGTTGTCTTTGGAAATTAGACATTCTCCAGCCTTATCAAAACAGCTTTATCATCAACAGAGGAATTAATAAAGAATATGTGGTACATATATATACTGGCCTATTACTGAGTCATTAGAAAGAATGAAATAATGCCATGTGCAGCAACATGGATAGACAGAGATTGTCATACTGAGTGAAGTACGTCAGACAGAGAGGCAGAAACATCATAAGAGCCTTTATGTGCAGAATTTAAAAAGAAATGATATAAAGGAATTTATTTACAAAACAGACTCAGGGACTTGGAAAATGAACTTATGGTTGCCAAGGGGTAAGAGTTATAGAATCAGAGAGAAGAAGGAGCAGAGGATAGGAGTAGGAATCAAGGAATCCACTCTGCTGATGGACAGTGTGATGTCAGAGAGGTGCTAGATCCCTCAAGTATTCACACCATATCAAAATCTCTGAGAGGGTCAAGTGCATGGCCAACGTTCTTGTCTCCCCTATTCATCCATGAATCAATATGATGAATCCTTGGATCCTTAAGATAGCTTGAGTGTCTCTTCCCTACAATCACATGCTTCCCAACACACTGGGCATTTTGTCCTCATTATACAACTGACTTTCAGGGAGCATCATTGGACAGTATCTGCACTTCTTCCTTACAAGGTAGCTGTGAACCATGCAGTCATCTTCAACTGTGAACACATACATGGCTTCAATCGGAGCCCTAGCAAAGGATGTCAGCTGGCATACCTCCCTCCTTGAAACTCACTATTTCCCTAACATTTCTCCACTCCACTCAAAAACAAAAACTAAGTGGGAAAGAGTCGTGTAATCCTTGTTGGAACCCTTGCTTCTCAAAACTGCTTCCTCTAGTCCTAAGGAACAGTCCCCAAGGAGAATCATTTGAGCTGTCCCAGTCTACAGAGATGCCTACATCTTGATGACACAACTCTCCTGCCCTATTCTCAATCAATTCTTGAGCAGTTGGAATGGTGAGTTTGACTTCAACTCACCAGGTCTTGACTTCTTCAGCTGTTAACCACAGCTTTCCGACCCTGGAACCAACTGCTCTGTGTTAGTCTTAGCACATGTCTGCAAACTCCACACCCCAAAGCTTGCTGTAATTCAGCCTTCTCTACTGTCTGAGCCTAGAATACCTATTCAGGTTTCTTCACCTCCCTCATCCCAACTGGAGAAGAGGATGAGATTCTACTCAGCTTCTGCTCTAGACTCCTCAGCTGCAGATAATGGCTTATATGCTCTTACCCAGCCCTGGCACCAATAATCAGTCGAATCTGAAATTTTCACATCACTGCACTAGGAATCAGAAAATCCAGGGTTTAGTCCTGAATCCATTCTTCTAGGATCTCCACAGTGGCTTCTTGATATGAAGACACTTCCTAAACCTCATTGATGTATTAATTTGCTACAGCTTTTAACAAAGTGCCAGAACTTGGGTGCCTTACAATGTTCCTTAGTTTATAGATGACTATCTTCTTCCTATGTCTCTTCCCTCTATATGTGTTTGTGTTAAAAATTTCCCCTTGTATAGGACACCAGTCACATTGCAGTAGTGACCCATCCTACCCCAATGTGACCTCATCTTAACTAACGACATCTGCAGTGAATCTATTTTTGAATAAGATCACTTGCTGAGGTCCTGTGGTTTAGGGCTTCGATTTGTGAATTGGTGAGGCTGGGGAGGGAACAGGAGAGACATAATTCAACCTATACCAACTGGTGAAACCTGTTTTATCTTCTTGCAAGATTGACATGAGAGAGACTGAATATAAAAGCATTTTGCGAACTGTAAAGTACTACACAAACACAAGGAATTATTAAGACTTAACAATAGTTAATGGAGTTGGTTTTTTGAGAGTTACAGCACATGGCCATCCTACTGATTATTCTGTATACAACAACAGTCAAGAAGTGGCCGCGCTACTTCCATGAAAGAAAATTTATTTTTTCTGCAAGTGACGTTTCTTTCTCATTTATTGATTTGCATAAAATGCTGCTTAATGGCTTAAATATTTATATTATATGGACTTAGTAAAAGCTTAATTTCCACAAAATAAAAAGGTACATTATCTCTCATTGCAGACAGTCCTTTTTTCCAAGACATTTACATTTCCTTCCCCACCCTCCTGCCCCTGCCCCCACCAGAACTTATGTAAATGGATGAGTAGCACAGAAACAAAATATAGTCTTTGCAGAGGAAAATTTGACTGGAAAAAGGGCTTGTACTTTGAAACCAAATCTTCACTCATAAGAGTTTCCCCAAACTCCGCCGCGCCGCGCTGGGCGCTCGGTCTGTCTCAGCGGTGGGGAGCGAGCCAGGCCTCCGGCCGCCACTGCTGTATAGGGGTTAAAAAAAAAAAAAAAAAAGAGTTTCCCCAAAGCATAAGTGGGTAGGGGAAAACTTGAAAATCAAACTACCTGAAATGACAGAGATTTATTATTTCCCCTAAGGAGGAAAGAGAGGGAAAGCTTTCTGATTCTATCTGAGTGCTTATCCTAGATGTGTTTTGGCTTCATCTTCTGCCTAGAGAAGGAATGATAATAATCAACCACCATTTTCATAGAGAAGCTACAGAATTTTTTTTACACCTTTGAAAATGGTTTTTTAATTGTACAGTAGATTAGTTCCCTGCAGCTGCTGCAACAAGTTACCACTAAGTTAAAATAACAGAAATTAATTTTCTCACAATTCTGAAGGCTACAAGACCAAAATCTTAGCAGGGCTATGGTCTCTCTAGGGACTTTAGAGAAGAATCAGCTCCCTGTCCGTTCCAGTTCTTGGTGTGGGCCCCAGCTTTCCTGTGGTGATATCACTCCAATCTCTGTCTTTGTCTTCACTTTGCCTTATCCTCTGCATGACTGTTTCTTCTCCTCTTCTGTCTAGAATCTCCCTCTTCTCCCTCTTGTAAGGACGCTTGTGATGGCACTCAGGGCCAATAGGAATAATCCAGAATGATGTCCTCCTTTCAAAATCCTTAATATAATCACACTCACAAAAGCCCTTTTTTTCCCAAATAAAGTAACATTCACAGGATCCAAGAACTTGAGGTGGGTATTTTCTAGTGGCAGTGGGGCCACTTTTCATGTATCACACGCAAGTAGAAAAAGGAAAACTGCATCCTATTTTTCAGTTCATTAATTTGCAAGCTTTTCCCAAGAAGCCTCGTGGCTGTGAGATGGAAGAGCAGGAGTTGCAGAGGAAGGTGAGCTGTGAGCAATCCTGACCCCATCTCCCCTCCATCAGACCGAACATTTCTGCACTTCTGTTGAAAAATGGCCCCTGTGAGAAATACTATCTCAAAAAAGGATTCAGGGCCTTAAAATCAAGGCTGAAAACCATTGTGATACTGAAAGAGCTTTTCTGGCTACATAAAATTCACATGCAAAAGAATTTTTGTAAACAGAACATGTACTCCATTGTGGGAGAGTCTTCTTCCCTGGTCAGACGGGGAGCCGTGCAATCTATATTCTAAGAGGCACCACAGTGACTTCATTTCCTCACCAGGATTAGGGGTCATACAGATCCAGGTAAGTCAAAGTCTTCATGGGCCTCTTCTTGATCCATTATTTGAAATTTTTGGCAGTAGCGAGAGGGATCTCCAGCACCTGGGAAGAATAAGAGAGGGCTGGGGAGGCCATTTCTGTGATGTGAACATTTCAGGGCACTGCTTCTTAGAGGAGTATTGCCATTTGTTTAAAAACATTACAGTTCCCCACAAGGAAAAGTACTGTATGATCCCATTTGTAAATCGGTACTTAAAACAGTCCACATTCATAGAGAGAGAAAGAAGAAAGGTGATTGCCAAGACCAGGGGAAAGGGAAGACTGAAAAGCTCTAGTTTCATAGGCAGAGAACTTCAGTTTTGTAAGATGAAAAGAGTTCTGTGCATCGATGGTGGTGATGCACAACAATATGCCTGTACTTTATGCCACTGAACTGTACACCAATTAATGGTTAAGATGTTCAATTTTATGTTATGTGTATTTTAACACAATATAAAAATTTTTCTTCTGAAGCAAGGTCAGGGACAATGCTGGTGTTCCACTTAGATCCCACTTGATTCCCGTTTAACCTATGTGCATCCTTTTCCTGTAAGATTTGGATTCTAACAAGCAGCGCCCATAGGTTATCTTCGGAGAGCTTCCCTTAGGCTACTGTGAGCCACTCTTCACTCATGAATGCCCAGAAAGTGAGTGGGTGGCTCTTATCCAAATCAAGGGTACTCACTGATGAGGACAACTCTAAGACACAGTTTCTAAGCCAGAGTTCACTTCAGGGTCAGGATGAATGAAGCCTCTGCAAGATGCTGCTTGAGATCTCACTTTTGCCTGACTTCCTCCCATAACAAGTCCTTGTCATACTTGAGAGCCTTTCCTTATGCACTTATGCACGTGGACACACACACACACACACACATATACACACATGAAACAACATTACTGTTTGCATTCTACCTGAGTCTGAGAGAACAAATTCATGCATCAGGACCAAGCATGTGACTCACTCACTGAAAAGTATAAAGAATTATTCTGTCTTTTAGAATTTGTTGAGATTTTGTTAACATTCATAAATGTCATCAGGAAGTACGTTAAGAACGCCTTAGGAGTGATACAAAGTGTTAAGGCACTTCAGTGCAGGAGGTAAGTAATTCAGGCTAGAATAACCAAGAATGGCTGCATGGAGGAAGAGACTGGCCCTAGGAAGATAAGAAGGATTTGGTTAAGTGAGGATTGGGGGATGACAGCTCAGAGAGTAGACAATCATGCCAGAAGTGAAGATGGGAAAATAAAAAACGTGTTAGCAGAAGGTCCATTAGAGAAATCATGTTACATGCCATGCTTCCCTAAGCTACTCAGCCCATAGGCATTATGGAAGAAGTCTGAGATCAGAAAGTAGTAGGTTATTGCAATATTGAGACTTAAAGGTGCTAAGCTGGAAGAGAGGGAAAAGCCCGGGGCTAGAATCGGCAGGCCACAGGGGCTAGATGCACAAGTATTTGAAGAGACCAAATTCATAACAGACTTGAAACAAAACGAGATTCTGAGTATGAAAGGGTAATTTTTAAAAAAGAAAAAATCATGCTTCTCCTACAAATATAAAATTAAAATGTTTCAAAGATTTTATTTCATTAAATAATGAGAGAACAAGTAAGATGTAAAAAATGAGTTCAAAAGAGAATTCAAAGAACATATATAGGCTATCAGGAATGTAGAAATAAAACTGTTAGCAGATGCATCTATGCCACTCCACCAGAAAAAAAAAAAATTTGTACTTCAAAAACAAGAATCATTTGCATTACTATTAGTTGTCAACAATTTACAGATCTATAAAATAGTTTGGTCAAAGTCAGTAAAAGACCTAGACCCCTATAAAATCAAATAATCCAAAGGCTAAGAGGGTTAATGCATCATATTCAATTAAAAGGACATCCAGAAATCTTGTGGCCATTTCAAAGCCTTTCAACTTTTCCTGACAGTGATCAAATAAGTATGAGAAGCACTGAGTTAAACAAAGCTATCAAGTGTCTTGTCTCAGTCTTTAATGGGTAATATACATCTAGAAACAACAAAAAGAGAATGTAGTAAAGACTATTTCCCAAATGTATTTGTTCATGAGACCCTTTATCATGGTGCTCTTTTTAAGATATTTTAAAATATCAATATAGAGCTGCTTAGGAAATCTGCACATACGTGCTTTAAGCTCTTGAAGCTAACAGAAGAAAACGGTGGAGGACATCACTTCCTTAGCCTGAGGATCTTCATGGTTTTCAGAGTTTTTTACCCATTCCTGAGTGAGCAAATAGCTCCAACAGGTTTCCTGTAACTTGCCCTTATCTTTTCTTGCACTCCCACCTTCCCATCCCGCCACATGGTACACAACACAGCTTCAAAGTAGCACATGAAGGACGGAAAGGATTAGATCGGAGATGCTGGAGAGAAAGTATGCTTGTCCTTTCCTGCTCCCCATCCCACTTTTATATCGACATCTGTTATTTGTGTCTGGTGTGACTTGGGCTTGATTACAGATGGAGACATTTCTCAAAAGAAAGGAATGGTGGCTGGGTACACCTGCCACATTTCTGTCAGCTTAGCTGTCTATTTTGAGTCTGTAAGAGCACTCACTGAAGAGTGAACAACTGTTCTCATCAGCAGTAAGCTGTTGGGAGTCAAGGATATCTTCTTCTAACCTGGCTGAGAAAATAAAGCTAAAGCACCAAGCCTTCTTTCTGGGCCAAACAGAACTCCAGGGGACAAAGCTTGGCATTTGAAACCAGAAGACTTAAATTCAAGTCCTAAACTTCTCATTCATTAATTGTATAACTTGAGCCCCTCTTGGAGCTTCTATTTTTAGAAGTTTGCTTTATACATCAAAAAGCAACTATGAAAATAACACTGAGTTCAGAGCATTACTGTGAACATCAAACTTGACATTGAGATAACATATATGAAGCACCTACTGTATATCTGGCATATAATAATAACTCAATAAACAGCCCTCCAACTTACTACCTTTACTTAAATACAATAAAACATTGTTATTTAGAGAACAGGCAGATGGTGTGCCACTGTTGATGGTACACAGATGGTTTTCCTTGATATATATATTTATTTTTATACATAATGTGAAAAACAATACTTACCCTTTAAACCCACAGTTTCATAGATAATTTTGTTTAGGAAAAAACTAAAGTATATAAGTTAAAAATAACCAAATCAACTATTAATAAAAAGAAAATATTCAGTTGATAGTATTACAGGTAGAGCATAGGTAGAGTACAGTTGCAAAAGCAGTGAACCAGTAACAGAATTTTGGGAAACACTGATATTATACGTGCTGAGTGGCTCAAAGAAGTCCTAGAAGCCAAAGGTGGAAGCTTCTGGAAGAACACTTCACTACAGAAGAGGTTTCTAAGATACCTGGACAAAAATAGACTGGACCAGATAAGTATTCTGCTCTTAGAGACATTCCAGCGGAGATGAGCAGACTTGTTGGCAGAAATGGCATAGCAGGGATTCACAAGTCGGATGGACGATTAGAACACACACCCATTAAGGCCCTTTTGAACCATATGTGTCTATGATTAGAAGGACTTCTGCTGTGGAAGCCTACAGATCACAAACAAAAAGACTTAATAAAGGACTCCTTGGAAAAGGTAGTCTTCGGTAGTTGAGGGCTTGGAGATTCTCTGTTGTGTCCTGAGGGTCCTGCTGATGCAGTCACTATGGCCTGCCTCCATCTCTCTCTGCATGCCAATTTCCTGTGAAGGTTCTGCACTTTCTATTCACTGAACGCTTCCTTTGAGAATCAAGTCCAGATCCTCTGCTGCAGCGATTTCCTTTGGGTAAGAACTATGAGAAGGCACAGGGTAATTAAAGCCCACACTTGCAAGCCTGTCTGACTGACTGATGTGTACTCCCCTTTGACTGGGGTCTGATTTGAATAAGAATGCCAGCTGGCAGAGCCAAGAGAAAGCAAAGGCATAAGGAAGTCTCTTTAAATTTTAAAAAGGAAATGTCAGACCAGGACCAGGTTGGCATCTTCAGCCACATTCCTCTATCTTCTTCCCGTAAGACTCCTCACACTCAAGACTGAAGACTTGTGTAGCATTCCTGGGAGAGCCTCTACAGGGAAAAAAAAAAAAATATATATATATATATATACACACATATATGACCTCCTGACCTAACTACCCATACAAAACACGTTTTATAGATTGTCAGAGTAGACAACTGCCCAAGTGGAATGCTTTCCAGGGAGCTAGAAAACCCCTCAGATATCCCCTCCTGGCTGAAATCCCTTTAACAGCTAACCACGTCTTTATAAAGCAACTGTCTCCAGAGAAAAGAAATGCCATGATTGAAATTCAGGCTAAGGTGGAAATGACCAACGTGATCCTAGACCAGAGAATTTTATATCAGGAGTATTACTGCCACTGATGCTACTACTAAGAGGACATGCCAGGGACTATCCTAAGAAATGCTTCCTTTGCACTGACCCTTTTTGCACCCCTGTCCAAGAGGTACAGGCTTTCATTATTCCCACTTTACAAATGAGGGACTTCAGAACTGGGGAAGATGAGGGCTTGTCCAAGTTCACACACCTAGAGATTCTTAACCCGACCATCTGCCTGTAAATCTATCATTTTAAACTAAGAAAAGTTAACAGATTATTCAGACCAGCCCCTTTCTTTTAAAAATGAGAAACTGAGATGTGAAACTCTAGAATTAATGTGTCCACCAGGGTGCAGCCAGTAAGTGGAAGAGCCGAAACCCAAATCTAAGTATTTCAGGAAAATCCAAATTCCAGGTTCTTTCTAATAAGCAGGTGAAATGTGGTGACAGGCAGAGACATCAAGAATTCTGGGTGCCTGAAATTTAGCAGACAGAAAAGAGTGACACTGAGAACAATCAGCCTGTAACACATCGCCTTCACAGTTCTGCCTTGATGGCAGCGCACTGGAGCTGAACCTTTTGAGCCTTTACTGTTACATGGCAGCACCTTTCTAAGAGGAAGCATTGCATTTTGATATCAACGGAGGCACAGGATAGAACTCCAGGCGTGCCACGTTACCCACAGGGCCTCAGATAAAGTACTTCCCCCACTTGCCTGCAGGGGGAGCAGAGGCTGGCAGAGCGGAGGCCACTGGCCCACAGTCACAGGACCAGGGACCCGTAGAACACAAGTTCATATCTAGGTTTTCTATTTACAGCAATTGGGAAAATAGAATGGAGTAAGTCATCAGAGTTTCAGTTGTTGCTGTTTTGGTTTTTTGTTATTTTTGCTCATTTTTATCTGAGAGGCAGGAGAGGAAGAACAGTGTGCTGGCCTTCTAGACGCTATGTCCTGGCTGTGCTCTCCCAGAATGGCAGAGCCCTGGGGCCCATCAGCAGTGAGCCTGCCTCCCTGGCCATCCCCAGGCACCTGGTGCCACTCTCCCCACCAGGCCAGCTCTTGTAAGGAGCAGCCTTTCTGACTTCCCGTGGGAAAGGCTGCCCCTGCGACCTGGAACAGACCAAAGGGTCACTTGGAGAATGGAACAATTAGCTGCTGGGGTTGAACTGCTGTCATCAGTGACCTGGGCCAAAAAACCCTTCCCCATCTCAATACTTCAGCCTTTAGGAGGGAGGCTGGGCTCGGAGGAGGTCTTAGGCACTTGGAAGCTGATAATCCTACCCATGATGCCAGGTCCACCCAGGTCTTGCTGGCATTTATGGGGGGTGGATTTGCTCTGAGTAAGCAGCTGGGTTGGAGGGATAAATGCCTCTCGGGGCCTAGGGCAGGTCTAGATCCCAGTGCCTCACTTCTCCACGCCAGGGTCCCCTGTGAGGGACTGTAGCCATTAATTAGACATCCGGATGATGTTTAGGGCCCATGACTTCAATCCCTGTTAGGTTTTTTTGGTTTCTTAATTTTTTTTATTGTTTTTAAACAAATCAAACCCTTCTGAAACTGTCTGCAATTGGAGAAGAAATGACTAAAGGAGAGGCAGGTAACTAAATGGCAGAGTTCTGGCTCTGAAATCTTACAAACCTGGGTTTAAATCCCTAGTACCTCTCAACTTGTGTTGCTGCTGGGCCACTTCTCAATCTCTCTCTAAGCCTTGGTTTCCTTATATATAAAATGAGAATAATAGCACTTCTTATTTGTATTAGAATTGTTTTGATCCTACACAATAAATGTTAGCTATTATCATACTGTAATGCAATTCGCTATTATTTTGTCTGTATTCCCATGAGTAGTGAATCAGGTATATAAGAATAGAAACCACAGCCTCTCTGCTCATCACTTGATGTAGGCTGAGTTCCCCTAAAAGTCAGCCCCTAGACAAGTATTTGAGAGCAAGTAGTTCATTTTAAGCTAATCCCAGGAAGCATGGGTAGGAAAGTAGGAAAATAGGAAAATAAGGCAAGAATGGGGGAAGGAGCTGATAATGAGAACATGTATCATCTAACCAGGAACTGGCAAGGGCAGCTGAGGTTCCATCTTATTATGAAACTCTAGGAAGTCACACCTCCATGTCACACATCTCAAGGGGTGGGATTGGGGTGCTTATCCACCAACAACCTTTGGATGAAGGGAAGGGCTAAGCAGATGAGGAAACTGGGCTGTTTATGCACTAACACTTGTCCATCACTGAATGAGGGCTTCTCCCAAGAGGCATTAAGTCCCTGGCACTCCCACCTGCTCTGGGCACCGGGTAGAAAACCCTGGGGCAGAGAGTTATGGAGCTTCATATGACAGCATCAGCATGGACTGCAGCAGTGGATGGCAGAAAGACACGAGCAGGACACCAGCAGTCCACAACTCCTCTGTCACTTGGCCTTTGGTACAATGCCAGACAGATGAGTGGTGTGTGGTAAATACTGAATACACGAATGGCAGAAATAGACACAGATATTGACAACTGTAACACAAGACAGTAACTGATCAGAATCATAAAAGAGGCAATTAAATTAGCAAGGGAGGTCAAAGGAAGATAAAGTTTATTTTTATCTAGGAGTTATTTGAAGGTAAAAGGAGAACAGGGCGGCAGAGGATGAGATGATCACACAGCATCACTGACTCAATAGACGTGAATTTGAGCAAACTTCGGGAGGTAGTAGAGGGTAGAGGAGCCTGGCATGCTGCAGTCCAAGGTGTCGCAAAAAGTTGGACACAACTGAGCAACTGAACAACAACAACAATAGGAGTTATTAATTTCGAAGAAGAGATAGCAACTGAGTGGGGGTCCTTAAGACT
Source organism: Bos indicus (assembly GCF_029378745.1). Lineage (NCBI taxonomy): Eukaryota > Metazoa > Chordata > Mammalia > Artiodactyla > Bovidae > Bos > Bos indicus. The sequence goes on along the minus strand of NC_091781.1, from coordinate 22,463,444 downwards.
ATGTTGGGCAGAATTGTATCCCCCAAGAAATTCATATGTGAAGTCCTAGTGCCCAGTACCTCAGCATGTGATTGGATTTGGTGATAGAGTATTTGAAGAGGTGATTAAGTTAAAATCTAATCTGTCATCAGTCTAATCTATTATGACAGATGTCCTTAGAAGACAAGGAAATTTAACCCCAGACAGTTACAGATGATAAGGCCATGTGAAGACACAGGGAAAAGACAGCCTTCTATAAGCAAAGGAAAGAGGCCTGGAACATAGTCTTCCCTCATGAACTTCAGAAGGAGCCAATCTTATTGACACTTTGATCTCAGACTTCTGGCTTCCAACACTGTGAAGATAAAAACATTTCTGTCGTCACACCGCTCAGTTCCTGGTACTTTGTTATAATAGCCCTAGAAAACTATGCAGGATTTGTAGCTGGGATTCTGCAAGGTTGGGTCTCAGCATGGCAGATTGCTTACATATTGTAGAAGCTAAAAAACTTTATTCTGTGATGAATTTAGCTGAGTGGCAAGTGGAGGAGAGGGATTCTAACAGAGACAAGTGCAAGCATAACGGCATGGAGAACAGAAAGTGTGACAGCTGCTAGAAACAGCAAGTTCAGTTTGGCTAGAGCCTGCATGTGGCATGGTGTTGGAATGCTAGATCGTGTTCAGAATGAATCAGTACCATGTTAAGGAGTGTTGTTTGGCCCCTAGGTCAAGTTCGACTCTTTGCGATCCTGTGAACTGTAGCCCACCAGGCTCCTTTGTCCACGGAATCCCCCAGGCAAGAATACTGGAGTGGGTTGCCATTTCCTTCTCCAGGGGATCTTCCCAACCCAGGGATCAAACCTGAGTCTCCTGCATTGGCAGGTGGGTTCTTTACCATTGAGACACCAAGGAAGCCCCATTAAGGAGTGTGGACCTCATTAAAGGGTGTTGTAGCAATGATCCCCTGCAACAATTACAGCTTCCTGGATCCCTCTTTTGATTCTGGGCTTGACTAGATAGACATTAGCAAGTGTGGTGCAAGCCAAGTCTTAAGAAACCCTGAGACAGGTGCACTTCAGACAAGCTGTGTCAGGTAAGACTCCTAGACCCACCCACCTACTCACATCCAGATACATGAATGAAGCCATCTTTAGACATTCCAGCCCAATGGAGCCAACCCAGACCAGAAAAACAACCCACCAAACTGCTAAAAGTAATAAATATTGATTGCTTTAGTCCACTAAGTTTTGAATGGTTTACAGTGAAAGCCACTTAATATAATAGGGAAGTCACTAAAGGTTTCTGGAGGTGGCAAGGGGGTATAACTGAAGTTTTATGACTAATCTGGAAATAGTGTGCATGATTTAGAAGGCAACTGTTATAGCTATTCTCTAATAGGATTAGGTAAATCAATCTTTTGCTCCGCCTTCTGTGGATTTCTCTGGCACCAAGACCAAGATGGGGCCAAGCACTGGAAACCTTGATTGTATAATGGATCTGTCATCTAGAGCTACAGTTCACAATGACTGTGAGATCTGCTTTTTTGGACCTAAATTTCTCGAGCAAGAAGCAAATGTCAGAGGTGGAATTCCAAGGTAACAGAGCAATAGAAGTATTATCAAATGCCAAAACAAGAGGGAGCAAAACAAAATAATGTAAAATTCATAGTGTCTGAACTGCAGGGGAAAAACGGTCTCAGCTGGAGTTTGGGTCAGACTAAAAGAATGGCTTTCACAACTCAGAGATGGAGCACATGTCTGAGCTGACTGTGGCAGGTTCTGACTCTTGTGCTTGGTCCTGACTCTTTCAACCTTGGGAGACAGCCAGCACCACTTGGCATAACTGGAATGTGATGAAGATTTGGGGGATTATTTTTACTTCAGAGCTATGACCAAAGGCTAAGTGAGAAAGGAGATGGGAACTTCCTAAGGACTCTGCCTGCCAATGCTGGAGATGCAAGTTCAATCCCTGGGTTGAAAAGATGCCCTGGTGAAGGAAATTGCAACCCACGCCAGTATTCTTGCCTAGGAAATTCCTTGGACAGAAGAGCCTGGTGGACTAGAGTGTATACAGTTGCAGAGTCTGACATGACTGAGTGACTGAGCACGAGAGAGAAGGTAGAGATCGTTTCCTGATATCAACCGTCATATTCTTCTCCCTAACTTTTCTGAGAACTTGATGTGCTGTGTCATGCAAACAAACTCTACATGGAGACAGGATTCCATAACAGTGCTCTTCATTTTTGAGGACCACCATATTTCCAATCTGGAGAAGGCAATGGCACCCCACTCCAGTACTCTTGCCTGGAAAACCCCATGGACAGAGGAGCCTGGTAGGCTGCAGTCCATGGGGTCGCTAAGAGTCGGACACGACTGAGCGACTTCACTTTCACTTTTCACTTTCATGCATTGAAGAAGGAAATGGCACCCCACTCCAGTGTTCTTGCCTGGAGAATCCCAGGGATGGGGGAGCCTGGTGGGCTGCCGTCTATGGGGTCACACAGAGTCGGACACGACTGAAGACTTAGCAGTAGCAGCATATTTCCAATCAGAGTACCCCTCCCAGCAACTTTGTCCTGCAGCACTGGGCTATGTGTTTCTGGTATTCACAAGCAGCCCAACCAAAGCCATGGGAACAATGTGACTTCCCAGAGGGTCAAAGCAAGCCAGAAGCAGAAGCTAAATCAGAAACCATTCCTTCATAAACCATACCTCCTGTGTGACTTTATCCACAAAGCCAGTTCTACCCCAATTTAGCTATTCATAATTCCCCCAAAGATGAGAATGAGGATAATTCATGAAACTAGAGAAACTGCATGCTTTGTTTTCCACTAAATTCCAGTGTACTCTTTAGCATGTCAAACCACAAGAGACTTCAGCTGAGATACAGAGGAGAGAGACAGTGAAAAATTTGGGTCTAGCTCTGCTAAATTTGTTTCACCATAAAAAAAAATCATAATCCACTTTAATTATGATAAAGAACCCAGAAATGATTCTCTTTCTACCCCAATTCCCTCTACACACACATTTTTTAACTTCAAAGGAAGTTGATCCTCTGATTACTGGTAAGCAACATCACTGACGCATGTGTTGAGAGCGTGAGTCTTTGTGTCTCTATGGAACCAATTATCTGCAGGGCTGGAAAATTAAGAAGTTGAATTATGTTTCCGTGGATGCATGTTCAGATGCTAGACATTAGTGCAGAGTTGAGAGCTATAATAATCCTCTCCAGATAAATCCTCATCAAAACACAGGACTTCAACAACCTGCTGTCTTCACTTGCTGAGTATGTAGGGCTTCAGGTTCAGGCCAGTATTATGCACAAGACCTAAATTTAGTGACATTTTCATGAATTTTCTCTAACAGAGTTTCACACATGTCTCACACAGATTGTTAAGGGCTGCTGCTGCTGCTGCTAAGTCACTTCAGTTGTGTCTGACTCTGTGCAACCCCATAGACGGCAGCCCACCAGGCTCCCCTGTTCCTGGGATTCTCCAGGCAAGAACACTGGAGTGGGTTGCCATTTCCTTCTCCAATGCATGAAAGTGAAAAGTGAAAGTGAAGTCACTCAGTCATGTCCCACTCTTAGCAACTCCATGAGCTACACCCTACCAGGCTCCTCCGTCCATGGGATTTTCCAGGCAAGAGTACTGGAGTAGGGTGCCATTGCCTTCTCTGATTTTTAAGGGCATATTTCCTTTAAGTGGGACTAACTGGTTTCTGAACTTGGCCAGCTGCTCACGTATAGATATTTGATATCATACTCAGCTTTGAGTGAGATTGATGGGTTTTTGAATCTGTGACAAGCAAGCCCCAATTGAAGCGTGTGCTGTGCTGAGCTTAGTCGCTCCGTTGTGTCCGACTCTTTCTGACCCCATGGACTGTAGCCCATCAGGCTCCTCTGTCCATGGGGATTCTCCAGGCAAGAATACTGGAGTGGATAGCCTTTCCTTTCTCCAGGGCATCTTCCCAACCCAGGGATTGAACCCAGGTCTCCTGCATTGCAGGCAGATTCTTTACCAGCTGAGCTATCAGGGAAGCCCCAGATGAAGCATAGTAGAGGGATAACAATAGAGTCTTAGGAGAAAGGAAGCAACAATAGCCCCAAGTTTTATTATTAATATTATAACATTAAATAGTATGGCTAATGTTATAAATAGTAATAGCAGATAATATCTTTTGAGCTCTTAGTAGGTGCCTATGTCCAAATACCAGCTTTATCACTTACTGTTGGTTTGACCTAGAAAACTTACTGTATTAGTTTCCAGAGCTGCTGAACAAAGTATCAAACTGGGTGGATTAAATACAAATTTATCTGATAGTCCTAGAGGCTAGAAGTCTGATATCAAGGTGCCTTCAGGGCCTCGATCCATCTGCTGGCTCCAGGGGAGAATCCTTTTTGGCCTCTCCTAGCTGTTGGTGTTTGTTGATGATTCTCGGGATTCTGTGGTCTGTAGATGCATCACTCCAGTCACATGGCTGTCTCCCCTCTGTGTTTGTTGATCTCTGTGTCTAAATTTTCCCTTTTTATAAGGACACTTGTCATACTGAATTAGGGCTCACACTAATGACCTCATTGTAACTTGATTAGCTCTTCAAAGACCCTATTTCCAAATAAGGTCTCATTCTGAGACACTAATAGTTAGGACCTTAACATACGTTTGGCCGCAATGGAAGGGGACACATTTCAACCCATAATAGTTACCTAACCTCCCTTCTACACTCATTTCCCCTTCACAGAATGAGGATGCGATGAGTACTGGACCTCCCAGGGCTGCTGAGAGGATGAAATGAGATAATGTATGTAAAGTGTATCTACTATATGCATAATGCCTGGCATATAGCTGGAAGGCAGGAAATGTTAGCTATTATTATCATCAAAGTGGGGATATAGATCCTTAAAGCTCAGTTTGTTTCACTTTGCTTTACAGAGGAGAAGCCCACGCTGATAATATTTTCCTCCAGCTCTAAAGGCCATAATGATTTTTCATAACAGTATGAGTTGATTTTGACATCTCGTATTTTACCAATGTGTTTGCAAAAAAATTTACTTTTTATTTGAATAATGCTATCTATTCAAACTATGATAAAATCACTTTGAATAAATACCTTACTCCTGGCAAGTAAATAAACCTTAAAGGTTAAACCTCTAATCAATTTTGAAAAGGTTAGTAAATCTTCTAGATTATCTCTAAAATATGAGAAATAAAGGTTCTAAAATGTAATATTAAGGACTTCCATTCTCCTAACAATGCTGATATAGGTTAAATATGTTGCAGATACTGGGAGACTGCCTCACAACACTGAAAAGAGCATGACTTTTAGATTCAAGTATATCTGTGCTCACCTCATAATGCCACTGCTAATGGCTCTTATGGGACCAGGGGGAAGTTACTGAACATTTTTCATTTCTGATTTCATCATCCATGAAATGAGGATAATAACGTTCTCTCAAAAGTAAGACAGCCTAACCACTGATGGATAATGGATAAACAAAATGTGGTATATACTTATGACGGAATATTATTCAGCGTTTAAAAAGAAGGACATTCTGACACATGCTACAACATGGATGAAAGTTGAGGACATCATATGAAGTGAAATAAGCCAATCACAAAAAGACAAATACTACATGATTCCACTTACATTATTCTATATGGATAATCAAATTCATAAAGACAGGAAGTAGAATGGTGGCTGCCAGAGGTGGGGGGGAGGGGGTTGGGGAGTTATTATTTACTGGGAATAGAGTTTCACTTTTTCAAGATGAAAAGATTTCTGGAGATGGATGGTGGTGAAGACTATACAACAGTGTGAATATACTTGACGCCACTGAATTGCACTCTGAAAAAATACTTAAGATGGCACTTTTTATGCCATATGTTTTCAAAAACTAAAAAGAAAATGTTAGAAGGCCTAAGAAAAGCCACTAATTAGTATCTGGCATATATCTATAAGAGGTAGCAACAGACACATCCCATGATTAATACTCTCCTTCCTTCCTCCCCGCAACAATCCTTGCAAAAAGAAATGGTGTGTATGTGCCCATAGCAGTTCAGTGTAAAAGACTGCAGATAATCCACTAACATTTTATTTTATTTTATTTTTTTATTTTTTTGGTATACAATAATGTTTTATTGTATTTATTTATTTTTTAATTTTATTTTATTTTTAAACTTTACATAATTGTATTAGTTTTGCCAAATATCAAAATGAATCTGCCACAGGTATACTAACATTTGATTTTAAAATGAACCTAATTAAGTAGGTAGAAGACACTGGATAAAGTGATAAGAAAACTAGTCCATGTGCTACTATCACCTTATTCTGTGACTTTGAGCAAGTCACTTAGCTTCTTTGAATCTATTTTCTCATCTGTCAAATAAGAGGGTTGAACTAGGTGACCCATATTACATCCCAGTCCTTAGAAGTTTTCATTACATGAATAAAGCCAAGACATGGTATTTACAAATGAAGAGTCATAGCTTAGTATGCTAATATGTCCTCTTCGTGAGGAAAATAGGAGAGGGGAAATAGACACCTTTTGCCATGCTAGCATGGTAAATTGACCAAAGGGAGAGAAATTGATTTAAAAACAGGATGAAATGAGCAACCAACAGCAAAATGTTACTCTATTTCAATGTTATTGTATTTAAAAGAATACAGCTTTGCAAGATGAAAAAGTTCTAGAAATCTTTACCCAAAAAAACACATATAATAAAGACTTTACTGTGCACTTAAAAATGGTAAAGATGGTATATTTTTTTATTAAGTGTTTTTTTTTTAACCACAGTAATAAAAAAATAAAAAGAATGTGGGCACACGATTTTCAATTTTCTTTCTTTGACCTCCCTTCTCACAAACAATACCAATGGCTTGCAAATTTTCTTAGGCAGCAAATTCATTCTTCAAAGGACATTTTATGGGAAAATGACTGTTAAAAAAGAAAACAAACTGAAAATGGAGTACTAGATGGAGGGGGACTAAACCTCCCAGTCGGGGTCTCTCCTCCTTGTTCTCCGGCCTACCCCTGAGCCCGCGGAGGACTCCTAGGTCCGCAGCAGGTGAGTCTGGAAATCAATGCTGTGTCCTCGATAAAGAAATGTAGATGCCTTCTCAGTGCACTCAGTTCGGAATTAATCAATAATGGTAGAGCTTTACCAGTCTAAGCCCTACAATCCATCTAACCATTTACTGTAAGTAATGATAAAGTGGACCTGAGAGGAGGTGTTTCATCTGTTTCCATGAAGAGAGTTCATGGATCTAATAGAGGGGGAAAGAAAGCATCAGTGTCTGCTGCGTTCACTAATTCCAGAGTTTAGCACATGCTCAGTAAAGATACGCATAAATGATTACATTCCAGAAAAGACCCAAGCTCTAGGAAAGATATATCTAGAAAAGAAGTGTATTATTCATTAATTCATTCAAAATAAATGATTTCTTTACCATCAGCTATATTCCAGTCCACTGTACAAGCTAGGGATAAAAACATAAATCATTTCTACATAGAAGGAGCTCAGTGTCTGGTATGAGAGACGTGTTTCAGCAGATAATTCTTAAAAAACTGTGGGAAATGAAGGAGAATTATGCACAGAAAGTTATGGCAATGCCAGACCAGCTGAGAAGGAGCCAGAGAAGGTTTGCTGAAGTAAGGAAAGGAGAGCTCGTAAGCCAACGGCGGGAAGAAGATTGGGCGGCAAGCCCTAAACGTGAGTGCATGTGAGGGAACCTTGGAATACTGGGACCACAGAACATACACAGAAAGAGAGAAATGGGAAAGATGAAACTGAAGAGCTGGGTCGTGGTGAGTCTGTGCATGAGTAGGGCTCTGCCTTTGCCTGGCCTCTTTCCTCCAAGTGATACTTCCATGAAAACTCAGAATTCTGTAATCCATAGTTTACTTGTACTCCATGGAGGAGGCAGGGAGAAAGAGCAAAGAAGATGGCTAAAAAGAAAAAGCAAGGAACATTTCACTTCCTCAATGGAAGCAACCATAAAAAAAAAAAAACCACATGACATTTTCCCAAAGAAGTTTGATTTACTTGGCATCCAGAAGGCCTGATCAGGTCTCAGATCGGTCCCTTCAGGTACTCTCAATACTTTCCATTCTTGCGACATGTCACTTCCCAGCTCTCTTTAATGAAGACATTCACTTATGACCCTAACGTTTCTTACTAAACGTTAGAAAACTCAGGCATCATTTCTCTACAGGGCAGTGCGAACACCTGAGTAATCTTCCTCTGGTCTGAAGGGCTGTGCAGTGACGGGGGGTGGTGCTCTCCAGAGTTTGAGTCAAAATTCTGGCTCTAAGCGAGGGACTTCTTGGTACCACTTTTCCTTTCCTATATGAACGGCCGCCACTAAACATCAAACGAGCACAGAAAATGAAAATGACCTAGGGAAGACTGGAATTAAAATCTGATAGGAAAGACCTCAGAATTCTCACTACTGTTTCTAAGAAAAAAGTATGTATATCTTAAGTTTTTAAATCCTTTAGTTGATAGAAATCAAAGCGCTGCTTTGTTCCATGCTAGAGTACATGCACTGTTCTCGTGTCAAGGCACACCTCAGGAACCCAACAGTCCCATTTGCTGTACGCAGACCACGGCTTACTGGGAGAATAGGGATTTCAGAATCAATGCAACTCAAAAGCAAATATCCTTTTGGGGTTCCCAAATCAATGTTCTAGAATCTGAATTATATTGGTAACCAGGGAGAAGCAAGCTTTCTACTTCATTGCTCAAAGTCCTAACACTTCCCTTGTGGATTCAATTCTCAATTTCAATTAATTAAAGAAGGAAGAAAAACATATTGAAGTCTTAGACTCTTCTAGTGTCCCCCTTTTTTATTGTCTGAATAGCAAAGTGAAAGTGAAAGTCACCCTGTCCGACTCTTTGCCACTCCTTGGATTGTATAGTCCATGGAATTCTCCAGGGCAGAATACTGGAGTGGGTAGCCTTTCCCTTCTCCAGGGGATCTTTCCAACCCAAACTACTTTATTATTCAGGACAATAGATTTTGCATATATTATCAGATAAACCTAAATCATTTTTGTGACTAAATTTAGATTATTGATTAAGTGATACTTGGGGGAAAAAAGTTTGATTTTGGTACCAATACTGGAAAAGATGGAGGGCAGAAGGAGAAGAGGGCTTGAGAGAATGAGTTGGCTGGATGGCATCACTGATGCAATGGACATGAACTTGGGCAAACTTCAGGAGATGGTGAGGTACCGGGAGGCTTGGCGTGCTGCAGTCCATGGGGTCACAAAGAGTCGGACACAACTGGGAGACTGAACAACAACAACCAATACTCAAGAAGAAAAATGTTTCTACATTTTCAGTAAAACTACAACAAACTTTTTTGATAAAAATGGAGACCTGGTTAAAGTTTGAAAATAAAAGTTTGAAGCCTTACATTGAAAACCAAAAGATGACAGATCCACAATTCTATGAATTGGTGTAACAACTTATTTTTGTAAGGCTTTGTTTTTTAGAACAGTTCTAGGTTCACACAGTTTTAGGTTCATATCAAAACTGAGTAGGAAATTCAGAGTTCCAAGGTACTCCAAACCCTGCCACATGCGTGACCTTCCTCACCCGTCCCCCACCAGAGTGCTATATTCATTGCAATCAGTGAACCTATACTGACACGTGATTATCACCCAAAGTTTATATTAGAACTTGCTCTGGGTGTTATACATTCTATGGGTTTTGACAAATGGATCCAGCACTACAGTGTCATACAAAATACCTTCACTGTACTAAAAATCTTCTGTGCTCTACCTATTCATCCCTCCCATTCTTCATCCCTCAGACAACCACTGATCTTTTTACTGTCTTATAGTTTTGTCTTGTCCAGAATGTCATGTAGTTGGACTCATACAATAGTAACCTTTTCACATTGACTTCTTCCACTTAGCAATATGCATCTATGTATGTTTGCTTCACATTCTTTCATGACTTGATAGCTCTTTTAGTTTTAGTGTTGAATAATATTCCATTATCTGGATGTATTATACCACAGTTTATTTATTCATTCACCTATTGAAAGACATCTTGGTCATCTCCAAAGTCAACAATTCATTTTTAATCTCCAGTTTTTAAAAAAGTAGCTATCTTAGATCAATTGTTATCTTTATTTCCTCATTGAATTTCTCAGGCAGCTCAGCCATACTCTTAACAGATGTGTGAATTCCCAATGACAAACAAGCCTGCATGATTGGCTTTGCTTGCTTCCTCTGAAAAGTAACTCACTATTTTCATAAGGCAGCCCATTTCATTACAGGATGTCCCTAATTATTTTAAACAGTTCTTCCTAATGGCTGACTCATCTGCATCTCTCAAAATAGTCCTTGTTTCCATGTATATTTCCAAATGTATTTTTTAATCAAAATCTCAGTATTTTTTCTATTGTTTAAAGGGGAAAAATAGAATTGTTGTTTTATTTTTTTATCCACTTTTGCAATTTATTTTCTCGAAATATTCACAACAATCATAGATTTTCAGACAACTAATGTGACCTCTGACACACTTTTTTCCTCCTAGATAAGCACTGCTAACCCTTGAAGCTTCCTCTCACAACATCATTTTGAGTCTCCAAAAATCATTCTGGCCATCCTCTAAACATGCTTCTTTTTTATAAATATATTTTTTTCTTCAGATTTGGGCACAATCTTCCGTGAGTAATTGGGGGGATGTCGAGGAGAGGGAAATAATTATCTCTCGTGTGAAGAATATACATTCCAATTACTGCAGTTGGAGGCTGAATCAGCTTTTCTGCCACACTATTTTGAGACCACATTAAACCTACAGTTAATTAAAACTCACTCCTTTTCCATCTGCTCCACAGTACCTCCTCACTTCTTTGTCATATTCTCCATCTTAAATTTTGTCCTGTTACTTTTAGACCTGTTATATTAATCTGAAAAGATAACTTTGAAAACTTTCTCTAGTATCCAAAGTATCGGCCCTCTCACTCTGTTTTATGGTACTTGTGGTTTTGATCAACTGCTTTTCATTCATTCATTCATTCATTCAGCCAGTACTAAGTGTCAATTATGGTGTCAGGCTCTGGGCCAGGTTCTGGGGCTACATGACACACGTTAAGTCTCTATTCTTAGGAAACATATGGTGTAGTGTAATAGCAGATTATAACTGATCATACTAATACATGTGTAGTTACAAACTGATGTAACTGTTCTGAGATTTTTTTTTAATGAAATTGTATTAATGATTAAAACAAAGTAACCTAGAATGCAGGGAAGTGGTAATGAAAGGCTTTCCTAGAGAAATGGCGGTCAAGCTGAGACCAAAAGGACAAGTAGAAGTTAATAAGACAAAGGTGTAGGGGTGGAAAGTATTTCAAACAGAGAAGTCCTAGAAGAGAAGGAAGCATATCATTATTCAGGGATCAAACCGAGGCTGGAGTAATCTGGAATACAGAGTGATGGTCACGGGAGAATCATGCCACAGACATACGCAGGACCAGACCCCATAAAGTCTTTGTAGGATGGATTGATGACTTGGCTGTACTCTGTGCTGTGCTGTGCTTAGTTGCTCAGTTGTGTCAACTCTCTGTGACCCCATGAACTGTAGCTCACCAGGCTCCTCTGTCCATGATACTCTCCAGGCAAGAATACTGAAGTGGGTTGCCGTGTCCTTCTCCAGAAGATCTTCCCAACTCAGGGATCCAATCCAGGTCTCCTCCATTGCAGGCAGATTCTTTACCATCTGAACAACCAGGAAAGCCCAAGAATACTGGAGTGGGTAGCCTATCCCTTCTCCAGGAGAGCTTCCTGACCATGGAATTAAAACAGGGTTTCTTGCATTGCAGGTGGATTCTTTACTAGTTGCTGTTTGTTTGTTCTTGTTACTCTTCTTGAATGCTACTTACTTCCGTACAATTTCTACACACAGTAAATAGCCAATCCATGTTTATAGGTTGTATAAGCAGCCACCTCTAAGAGTTCCCTACCGAATAAGATTACTGTTTTTGCTAGCACTGAGCTCTATGCAGTAGGCACAACAGGAACACCCAGTGATTATGAGACTCAGTTTCCTTAGAAAGGATGCTGTGGACTCTTCTGTGTTAGGAGTTCTTATACAATGCAGAAACCAAACTAGGGCATGTTCCCTAATGTTTTAGGACAGCATTTTCCAAAATGTGTTTCACACTACTTCTGTTGTTGTTGTTCCTTCACTAAGTTTTGTCTGACTCTTTGTGACCCCATGGACTGCAGCACGCCAGGCTTCCCTGTCCTTCACGGTCCCCTGGAGTTTGCTCAAACTGTTGAGTCAGTGATGTTATCTAACCATATCCCGAGAAAAAGAAATGCAGGGAGGCAAAGTGGTTTTTGAGGAGGCCTTACAAATAGCTGAGAAAAGAAGAGAGGTGAAAGGCAAAAGAGAAAAGGAAAGATATGCTACTTCTGAGTTATATTCAAAAAAGTTAGTTGAAAAGGTGTCCCTTGGCCATATTTGCTTCAAAATATCAGGTTATGTATGAATTCAATTTGCAGAACTTCTCAAAGCGTTAACCTATTGGTAGGTATTTTGATTGTCCAGAAGACAATACGTCATTTGTTTAACAATGCTAAGAATGTAGCATATGCCATACAATACACTAACAGAGATATGCTGGCAAATGTTTAAAAGCCAGCTCTCTAAGGAAAAAGAAATCAGACTTTTTTCAATCCAACTTGAAGTGTTTACCAGTCTCTATAATGTATAGATTCCCGGAGTCAGCCGCGGTCCCAGCGTTCCCTGCGCAGGCGACGAGTGCGGATCTGGTGACTCACCTCCGCCGCGCTAACTCTCCCCTGTCTTCCCTCACACATGCTCATGCCCGGCTCGATATGGCGGCGGCGGCGGCTGGGTTTAAAAAAAAAAAAGATTCCCACGTGGTTGATTTCAAGCTATCAAAGTGACATCACTGAACTTGGAGTAAGGTTGAAATGCATGCACATCATCAGCCCTTTGCAGGCAATTCAAATTGGCTTTAGCACAGTGGGTGTTAACCAATGATAAATAAAACAGCCATGGTATCTACACTTGTATAGCTTACAGTTTAATGCAGGCAACAGAAAATAAACAGATTAATAAGCCAAAATATAAATCTGAATTGTAAAGGGGATGGCCAAGGGGAAACACAGAGCCCTATGAGACAGGGAAGCTCTGGAGACTCAGGAGGTGTCACATGAATCCCCTCCAAAGAAGACATGTTAAGAACCAAGTTACTAGAAGAAGCTTGTCAGATGGAAAGGAAGGAGAAAAGCATTTCAGGTGAGAGGAACAGCATGTGCAAAAACATTACCCTGCAAAGAATATGGCCATTTAGCAGACTAGGAAAGCCACTGTGTCTGGATCAAGAGAGAAGGGGAGAATGACAGCAGACAAAGCTGCGATGGTAAGTGGGCTCCACATGCATGACCTTGGACCTCCCAGTAAGGAGTCTGGATATTAAAAGGCAAAAAGAAACATCTGAAGATTATTTCTGTTTTAAGAAGAAGGGAAATATCCTTAGAATTTTACAAGCTCACTTTGACCGTTGTGTGGAAAAGGGCCTGAAGCATTTCCCATTGGTAACTGACAGGGACCCATGCTTTGTCTCGGGTTCTTTCTTGGAGGACTCTTAAAGTGCATTTTGGAAAATGTTATACTGGGAGTTTTAAAGATGTGTATAATTTTTTGTTGTTCAGTTGCTCAGTTGTGTCCGCAGATTGCTCTGCGATCCCATGGACTGCAGCATACCAGGCTTCCCTGTCCTTCACCACCTCCTGGAGCTTGCTCAAGCTCATATCCACTGAGCTGGTGATGCCATCCAACCATCTTGCCCTCTGTTGTCCCCTTCTCGTCAACATCAGGGTCTTTTCCAATGAGTCAGGTCTTTGCCTCTGGTGGCTAAAGTATTGGAGCTGCAGCTTCAGCATCAGTCCTTCTAGTGAATATCCAGGATTGATTTCCTTTAAGATTGACTGGTTTGATCTCCTTGCAGTCCAAGGGACTCTCCAGAGTCTTCTCTAACACCACAGCTCAAAAGAATCAATTCTTCAGCATTCAGCCTTCTTTATGGTCCAACTCTCACATCCATACATGACTACTGGAAAAACCATAGATTTGACTAGATGGACCTTTATTGGCAAAGTAATGTCTTTGCTTTTTAATACACTGTCTAGGTTTGTCATAGATTTTCTTCCAAGGAGAAAGTGTCTTTTAATTTCATGGCTGCAGTTACCATCTGCAGTGATTTTGGAGCCCAAGACAATAAAGTCTGTCCCTGTTTCCCCATCTATTTTTCATGAAGTGATGGGACTAGATGCCATGATCTTTGGTTTTTGAATGCTGAATTTGAAGCCAGCTTTTTCACTCCCTTCTTAATTAGTTAACCTTATTTTTCAACCTCTCATGTGGCAAGGAACAAATTCTTAAGCATGATTAATAGAAGCTTGTTCTTTGCTGCTCTGTACCAAACCATCCCAAGCTTTCCCAAAAGGCTCACTACAATCCTTACTACTTCTACATATGATTAAAATGAAAACAGCTTTTAAAAAATGTGAATACAAAAACCTAGAGACACTGTAAGTTCCAAGTCAGATGACACTGGCTGTTGATGGTTATATCTAAAGCTTTGTTGTCAAAAAAACAGATGAAGCTGGTTCCAAAGCGGCACCACGCAGCAGGACGTTCTGAGACGATGGAAAGTTCTGCATTTTCTCTGTGCAGCATTGTTGCCGGTAGCCGCATGGATCTCCTGAACTCTTGAAATGTGGTCATGTGATTGAGGCACTGAATAAATCTAAAATTCTATATAAACTTTGAAACTTTATGGGGCTTTAATTCATTTTTATTAAATTTAAATAGCCACACATTACTTGAGCTACGGCAAGAGATGCTGCAGTTCTAGAAGATATTAATGGTAAAGCAAAAAGTGGTGACATCTCACTTTTTATGGCTAAATGAAACCCCTGCCCCCAAATAAAGTCAGTCCCATAGGAGAGTGGTAACACACTGAAGGCATTGTAAAGGTCACTGCAATTTAATCTTTGAACGCTATTTTCTGCACACACCCCCCATCTTTTCCTGTTTAAAACCATATATACACAGGAGAACTTATTAATATCTCTAAATAATAGATTAGTGTTATTTATTACTTGTACTTGTGTGCTCATTTTCTCCTAAAAATATCACATTTCAGACATAAAGCCTTCCTCTTTGATGGAAGACAAAAGTTGGAAGGCAATAGAGAACAGAATTGTCTTGTGACTTTGTTTTGTCAATATGTAGCTGCAACTGACGGACACAGCAACTGTTACCTGCCCTCCTATTTTTCATGTCAGTACTCAAAGTTCCTTTAAATCTGCTTTAAGCTCCCCAAGCCCTTTTAAATTACATCATACCAAGTCAATACCCAGGATAAATGGCTGGGAATATATAGTCCATTAGAAATTCCCTACTGACCTTTTATTACAAGGTGTTTCTCAAAACATTCTGTTATTTGGTGAGATAAATCTTTCTTATTGATTTCACTCTTTAGCACCCCAATCATGAAGAACTGAACTTATAAATGGTCTAAGGCAAGGGGTTACAATTTGCTGTGTTCAAATGATGCTACCTGTCATTGTCTATTGCTTTCCTTCATTTCTTCATTTTTGTCCTTGCCTCCTTCCTCATCTGTTCAACAAATTTCTCCTGAGAGCATCTTATGTGCCTGAAACAGCAGCAGGGGCTGGGGATACAACCAGTTAAGACAGAGAGGTCTCTATCTACATTCACGGAGCAATGGATCACTACCAGACATAAGACAGCATGCTGGGCAGCATGGGGACGTCAACAAACAGGTTTGGGAAAGAGATGAAACATATGTGTCTGAAAAAAGAATAGAGGAATAAAGAGATGGGCTTACAGAACCAACACACGGGGCTCAAATTTCATCCAGAAATTTTGCCTTTGTAACAAGGAAAAGAAAACTATTCCCCAGAATTATCTTTAAAGTTCACAGAAAGAACTATTTGAAAATTATTGAAAATAGCATCAAGACAAATCTTACTTCATCATCACATAAAGCGGTTATCATACAAGAGGATGGTAGAACAGACAAAATCTCTTTTAAGAGGTTTATGGTTTAAGGTTGATGTGTGGACCATTAAACCATCCCTAATCTAATGCTGACCAGATAGTCTAAAATCCTTAACCAGGCATTCAGGACTCTCCAAAATTTAGCTCTTACTTTTCCAAAGTTGCACCTCTCCACCCTTCTCAGGAACCTTTAGCTACAGCCAGATGGGTCTATTCATTGTGTCCTGAAATGTTTGAGGATATCTTGGTTTTCTTCCCAGATTCTTAGCAATTCTTCAAAGCCTAATTTATGTCATCTCCTCTATATAGCTATATCTGATCACCCTAGCTTCTAAAGGATGATTTCTTTCTCCTCAGAACTGGTAAGGTACCTTGTGAACATGATACATTTTTGACAGTGATAATTTATTACTTTGCAGATAGCAAATTTAACAGGTATGTATGTCAAAGGCATAGGAGCAATGTGCCTGAGAGCCTACTTTTCATTAGTAACACATTTGCCTATACATTTATGGTATATAAAGCATTTTGACAAACCTTACCTCATTAAACGTAAGCCTCACTATAATCCAGTTATGTTAGTATTTTCTTCAACAGTGTATAGAGGTGGATCCAGAGGCCCAAAAAAGAAAGCCAATTCATCTGAGGTTGCGCAGTGAGTAAGATAATGTGTTAGTCACTCAGTTGTGTCCAACTCTTTGAGACCTCATGGACTGTGACCTGCCAGGTTCCTCTCTGCATAGCTGAGGACTTTTGCCTCTAAGTCAAATGCTGTTTCTAATAACAGTGAACAGTTTTTAAACCTAGGACCCTTGTAAATATGCCTCTGTGTGCTCCAGATAGTTTTGGTGACAAAGTAGGTATTTTATGGGTACATATGGAAAAACTGACTTATTTCTGATTAATGAATAAAATGAGAGAGGTCTCTTTCAAAATCAGCTTCTTCAGTATCACAAAAGATGTGGGCATGGCGGTTCATCTTTGCTAGTGACATCCAGGATAGTTTTTGAATTTAAAAAACAACTACAGAAAGAATTGCCTGTGATTTTGACTGTGGCTGCTCCAAATACTTCTGAGTCACCTAATCTTTAGATCTGCTTTTTCCTAATGGTTTCAGGACAAACTATCCAATCCTTTATGATTTAACAGCTCCTTCATAAATGGAAACAGGTCAGAACCAACTATAAATACCCAGGCAGATTCAGAAACCACCCAGATGGGTAATTTCAATGTTAATACAAAATATTTAAAAGAGCTACAGAATGTCACATAGCGGATTAACAATACAAAAGAGATAGAAGGCATTTTTGAAAAAAAAATTTTTTCTGTGTTTCACCTGCACATTTTAAATAGGGCTTCTACAGCTTACACATGAATTCTACTTTCTCTGGGTTAGGCATGCTTAATCATAATAGCTTCCACCTGCCAAATGTGTGAGCTCTGTGTTATGCCCTGTGCGGGAACTGTTTTACTCCTCACAATAACTCTGTGCACGCCATGTTATAAGACTACTCCTGAGGAGGTGTGTGGGCTTTCCATGCCAAGCAATTCTGACACTAACTGCCTGGAATTAGGGCAGATCCCACAGGTTACAGGCTCATTCCCACAAGACTGCCCCCCACTACAGATGCAGATCTCCCTCTTCAGATAGAATCTAAGTAGTGGGTCCCCAGATGACTCATATTTCTGCCCCATTTGGCTACAGATGAGTGATTCCTACAATCTCTACCCTCGAGTTCTGTCATTCACCAGAGTGGTTCACAGAACTCAGGAAAAGTTTATTTACTATTACTGACTTAGTACAAAGGATATTTTAAAGGATACAAATGAATAGCTAGATGAAGAAATACATAAAGCAAAGTCTGGAAGGATCCCTAGTGAAGAGCTTGTGTGTGGATTTGGGGCATACCATCACCACCACCCCTGTATACAAACGTGTTCGCCAACATCGAAGTTCTCCAAACTCCATACTTCGGGGGTTTTTACAGAGACTTCATTACATAGGTATAATCAGTTACTAACTCCATTTCTAACCCCTTTCACCTCTCTGTAGAATGGGAAGCTTCTAATCATGGCTTACTCTTTCTGGTGACCAGCTCTCATTAGGGGACCACCAAGAGTCACCTCATTCAAATAAAAGATGCTCTTCTCACCCAGGAAATTCCAAGGGATCTAGAGGCTCTGTGTCAGGTAGTCAGGTACAGGGGGAAGAGATCAAAATATACAAATATTATTATTTCATGGGAGGAAGAATTCCCAAAGTGACTATAGACTAGTTGAATGTAGGAGTATAGAAGGATTGTAACAGAGATTATACAATTACAGTATGGTTGAGGAGATTTTTGAGGTTTGATTTTTATGGTAGAAGTTGCTTTATTTATTTATTTTTTGATGTGGAGAAAATTACTTAGAAAATTATATTTAAGGGAAGAATGTGTGACACAATAGCTACATTGGAAAAAATGATAAGAACTCAGTTTTGTTTTGTTTGTTGTTTTCTCTTTTAACAGTGTCAGAAGCCCTTTGATTCCATCATTTCTTTATGTGGATCTCGAGGGCCCAACTGTTAGCTTCTAGTAAGTTTCTCTTAAAAAGAAACCTGGTTATTCGCAGAGTAACTGATCCCCTGCCTTGGAACTCAATAATAATATCAAGAAGCCTGGAACACTGAAAGTGTGCTAAAAAATGATGGTGCTCTTGAGACCATCAGGACAAATGGCCAGTTTAAAGAGACTCTTACCTACCAAGTTAAGGCAAATTGAGCACCAAAAAGAGAAAAATAATTTTGGCTAAATGGAACAAGTTTGAGTCTATGGGAGACCGTGATTCTACCCCAATAACAAATGAGGAAAGTTAACAGAAAGTGAGCTATAAGGTAGTTCTAATGCAAAAATAAGAATGGCTATAAATATATATATTTCCTTTTAAACTGGTTATAATAATTAAAAGCAAAACTATATGTAGGAATGTTGTTTCTTTCATTTATTCTCCTGTACAGCTGCTCATAAGGTATAGCTATGTACTTGTTGTCCAAATAGAGAAAGGTAGATACAGAAATACTGGATCAGTCAAAGAATTTTTTAAATAAACCCCTAAATAAGAAATACTTATTATGGCCACAGGTAACCAAGTAAAATGAGGTTAAGTCAACAGTCATACTCAATGACCAAAATAGAAAGAGGGTTCAACAGACAATATTGAGATGATTAGTTAGCCAAATGTCCTCAGAGAGTTAGATGACCCTACTGATAATAATAAGATATTAATAAGACATAGATAAGTTGCTAATAATACTTATAGGATAGGAAGATGTATAATTATTGGCAGGATAATTGATGATTATCAATTTTCTGGCCATGCAAAACTTAAAGACTGTGTCATTCTAGGGAAAAGACACAAGTTGCAGTTATCTAAACCTGTGGGGGAAACACAGAATTACAATCATGCCATTAATATAACAAAGTATAGTTTAATAAAGGACTGTGCCAAACAGTCAGTGGCTCAAGTTCAAATTAATTTGGGACAAGCAATCACCCCATTCATAGATCAGATATCAGCTTGCATTAGGTTTGTTTTGTTTTGGGGTTTTGGAGGGGGAACCACTAAAGAGCTTGCAATCTTGGGAACAAGTCAATATAAACTCTACTATAATCTATAAATTAACTTAAATATTATTGTAACCCTACAAAGGTGTTTAAGAAGATATATATATATATATATATAATAAACAAATCAGAAGAATTGATAATTTTGAACAAAGTTCAATTACAGAAATAAGTTTAGTAACCATTTTAATTGTTTTGTCTTTAAGGTATTCATAGTGTTCTAAAGTTTGTCACATTAAAATTTTAATTGTGATTTGTATTTTCTATGAGAGTTTAATTAACTGCATGTATAATAAATTTTAAATGATCAATCTTATGTTTCAAGTTTTGTACGTTGCTGCTACTGCTAAGTCGCTTCAGTCGTGTTCGACTCTGTGCGACCCCGTAGACGGCCGCCTACCAGGCTCCTCCGTCCTTGGGATTCTCCAGGCAAGAACGCTGGAGTGGGTTGCCATTTCCTTCTCCAATGCATGCAAATTAAAAGTGAAAGTGAAGTCGCTCAGTTGCGTCTGACTCTTCGAGACCCCATGGACTGCAGCCTACCAGGCTCCTCCGTCCATGGGAGTTTCCAGGCAAGAGTACTGGAGTGGGTTGCCACTGATAGAAGTTTATGTTCCTCTCGGAGAAGGCAATGGCACCCTACTCCAGTACTCCTGCTTGGAAAATCCCATAGACGGAGGAGCCTATTAGGCTGCAATCCATGGGGTCGCTAAGAGTCGGACATGACTGAGCGACTTCACTTTCACTTTTCACTTTCATGCATTGGAGAAGGAAATGGCAACCCACTCCATGTTTTTGCCTGGAGAATCCCAGGGACCGGGGAGCCTGGTGGGCTGCCATCTATGGGGTCGCACAGAGTCGGACACGACTGAAGTGACTTAGCATAGCATATGTTCCTCTCTGTTAAATCAACCCCCGGGGGTGGGGGTGGGAATTAGCGGTAGAAACAATCTCAGAGAGGTTAATTTGTCCAAGGTCACACTGGAAACCTACATCTGTAGGAATATAAAGCCTGTGTTTATATCTGCTGAACCACCAACTCTTTGTAGACATCTTTTGGAGTCTCTTTTCTCACAATATTTAGGGAACTTTTAATTTTTTTTTCATTTAACAGTAAGTGATTTTGATTTTTACAGACACAATTGTCGAAACAGATTCCTCATGAGCTGAATTAAGCCATTAGAACTATTTTTTAATAAAAATGAAAGAATTCATTGATAATATTTTAAGTAAAAAATTTTCAAACAGAAATGTAGATTTCTAACTTCTTTTGAAAAAAATAGCAGATCTAGCAACAATGGGCTATAATGTGACAAAACTCAACAGACACTTAGTGAGGGTTACCCTTGGAAGATGGAGAAGGAAATGGCAACCCACTCCAGTATTCCTACCTACAGAATCCCGTGGACAGAGGAGCCTGGCAGGCTACTGTCCTTGGGATTGCAGGAATCAGACACGACTTAGCCACCAAACCACCACCACCCCTGGAAGGGGCACTTACATCCAATTTTCCTCTAGGTGCATATAAGGTGCTATTTTTATAGCAGACTTGATATACTGAAACCAACTGCACAGAGACCCTCAAGTATCTACAGGCTTGTAGAATTCATCATCAAAGGGGACTTTTGATAGTACCAGGCACAATATAGAGATGCAACCTATATTAAGACCTCAAAGACAATGTTTCCAGTTCTAAGATGCAGATTCTAGAATCATATATAACCAATCAATATGTTCTCCTAACATGGAATTGGATATGCAGATTACATAAACACACACACAATTAGACATTGAGAGAATAAGAAAAAGCCAGCAAAGGCACACGGACGAAGAGCAGCCAAAGAAGTCAAATGAAACTAGAAGACTTCATCCATCCATTCATCTCTCCATTCATTCATTCATTCATTTACAAAGGAACTCTGCCAGGTACATGAGAATCTTATAACTCTTTCCTGAATCCATCATTCATTCACCCAGTGGTTTTCAGTGCCTACTTTGTTCTAGGTTATGGAATATGCACAGGGCACACAGCAGTAAACAAAATGCATAGGATCCCTTCCATCACCTAATAGACCCTAAATGGTTAATCACACAAATAAAACTGGTAAATCTTGTAAAAGATGCTTAAAAGTTTGTATCAGTGGTTGCCTACCATAGTTTAGGGAGTCAGAGAAAAATTTTCCAAGGACAATATATTAAATCATTAAGGCCCATAAGCCATTGACCATCCCTTTCTAAATCCTGGTTGGCTTCAATGTATGTTCACTTGCCAACTGAATAAATGATAGAAGTAGTTAACATAAACTAAGGACATATCAGCTGAGCTTTGTGGTGAGTGCTTTACACAGATCAACTCTTTAACCCTTAATTCTATTTTAAGATAGATACTCTGACTGTCTCCACTGTGTAGATGAGGAATCAAGCACAGTACTTGCCCAAAGCTGGAAAACTCAAATCCAGATCTGCCCTTTTAGAGTTGCCATACCCTTAACCCTGGACTTTCTTTCTTTATTTTTTTAAGGAGCGTTATCTGAAAAAGTTAATCTAACTGGTAAATAGTTGCATGCGATTCATGGGGTCGCAAAGAGTCAGACACGACTGAGCGACTGAACTGAACTGAACTGAACTGAAACACACACATACACACACATACACACACATACACACACACCAGAGTAGCGTTTCCTGAAAGAATAAATATCAATATATCTTAATCCATTTTTATAGCAAAGAGTTACTCCAGCAAGAACAAGCAAATTCTTCCAATAATACCTCTTTATTAAGGACAAATATGAGCTAGGAGACATGGTGCAGCATCCAATCTCAGAAAGCAATTTTCAAGGATGGAGTATCTGCACTTTCTGTTGCAAAATAATGAACACATGGACACCACAGAATGCTTATCCAACATAGTTTGCCGTGTTAGCATTTAAAATAGGAGAACATGTGCTGAGAGATATAAAGAAACGTAACTCTACATATGATTTCTTCCCTATTTGGCTCAACATTGATCATTTGCTGTTAAGTAAACACTTTAAAGTAAAAAGAGTCAGTGGAAATTTGGATCTTTCGGAAGAAATTTCATGACAAAAGCTCACCATGGGGAGATTAGAAAAGAGAAAGCAAAAGCCTTTATTGCTGAAGAAAAAGTAAGAGAAGCTGATAACTTTGGCTGAGAAAACTCTTTGAGATTGAGTCATATCCATATGCAAGGAAGATCACTTTTTATGCAGTTGCATTGTGAAATAAGGAGAAAGCTTTCCCCCTTTATCCAAGTGCAAAGAAAAATTCCCTAGATTAACATTAGAAGTGTAAAAATATTTTCTCCCCAACTTTTCCTTCAGCTCCCAGCTCCAATGTCCCTTCTTAACACTTTGACACTCAAATTTTTGTAAATATTAATTCTTCAGAAAGTTTTTAATGTAGTCTAAATTCTAATTCTTGAACACTCTACAAAGCACAGGGAATACCTCCCCAAAAGATAACATGCAAGCTTAAATTTTCTCTACATCTTTCAAAGTTAGAAAATCTGGACCTATTAATATGGTTAACATGACATAACATGTATACATTCTGTTTAAAATTAATGACTATATGAAAGAGTTTACAAAAAGCTGAAAAAGTATGACAGAACAGTTTTCATTTGGGGTTTTGGAATTTGTTTTTTTATATTGAGAGGGTGAGGAGAAAGAAACATTTTTTGAGTGCTATGATATAGCATGATAAATTAGAGCAATATTTCTGAAGTGCATTTAATTACAAATTGGCTTAAGCTTTCAAAAGGATAGACCTTGTGGATAGACATGTCCTGAAGATGAAATATTACTATATTAATGATGTATTAAATCATTTTTATAAAACAAAAAAACACTGCTTCTAGAGTACATTAAAGAATGTCCACAGCTCTTTGTACATAGTATTCGAAGGAGAGAGAGGAGGTTTTGATAAATTTAAAACACCAATGAGTTGAAGGGAATGGGATCATCTGACCAAGGCTGCGTCCTCATTCATTGGTCCCACAGATACTTACTGAGGGCTTCTTAGGGCCCAATACTCTTCTAGGTCTTGAGGACCCCTGAGAATGAAGCAAAGTCTCTCTTATCCTAGGGTGGGTGTTCTATTATGGGGAAACATAATAAACAGAGAGCAAACAAACATTCAACTAAATGTCAAGGAGGGACACGGTCTTTGAATATATGTACAGCAATGAAAGATAAGGGGCTGTGGAGTGGAAGGAGAGTGGGGGTAAATGAGGGAAGGGCTTATGAAGATAGTCTGCCATTGTCTCTAGCCTCAAGAAAGAGAGTGGTAAAACTGTGAAAGAGCTCTGCATTAGGAGCCAGGAGACATGGACTCCAGTTATGACCTTCTCAACAAGGATTCATTTTTGTTAGAAACTCTTATATTCAAGATTTTATGCAAGTATGGAAAAATGAGGAGGACTGAGAAATTCAGAAACTGGAAAGAGATCCTATGGCACTGCTAGTTTGAAGACCAAGTCTGTTGCTTTATTGGAAAGCAGGAAAGAAAATAGGAGTTGGAAGCAGAAAGACCGAATTCAATCTCTTCTTAGTCATGTGATCTCAGGCAAGTTGCTTCATCATTCTAAGTCAGTATCCTTATCCATCAAAGAGAGATGTACACCTACTTCAGGAAGTTTCCATAGGATTAAATGAGAGCAAGCAAGCAAAATTAGCTCAATGCATGGTTCATGGTAAGCACATAATAATTGGGATATGTTATTAATTATTTGTTGTTGGTTGTGTTGTTTAGTTGCTAAGTTGTGTCCAACTCTTTGCGACCACATGGACTGTAGCCTGCCAGGCTCCTCTGTCCATGGCATTTCCCAGGCAAGAATATTGGAGTGGGCTGCCATTTCCTTCTCCAGAGGATCTTCCTGAGCCGGGGATCAAACCCATGTCTCTGACATTGGCAGGTGACTTCTTTACCACTGAGCCACCATGGAAGTCCAATATTAATTATACTAGATAACAACACAACAATGCCTTTGAAACAGAGCCCAAAAGTCCTTTCATTTTCTCAAGATGCCCCTTCTTATTCCCAGGTGAAACAACCTGATTGTGGTAAATTGCTTTCTTTAGGCTGAATGATATCTGTCATGTTATGAACTGGTCCACTAAATACTGAGTTGGTCCAAAAAGTTCATTTGGGTTTTTCCATTATATCTTACAGGAAAACCCAAATGAACTTATTGGCCAAACCCAATATTTTCATTTTTAAAATAACAGAACCTACTTGCAGCTATTCAGATAAGCATAAGGGGGGAAAAAAATCCACTGGAAACGTGTGCTAGTCATTCAGTCACTGAGTCTGAATCATTTACAATTGCAGGGCCTGGATTTCTCCAGATATGGACTCCTATGCAGACACTGGCCATGGGGAGACAGGAGCCCTGGCTGAGTATTGAGAAGGTACATTTATATGTGTCTGACTGGTTGCATCCTAAAAACAAATATAAAAATTAACTTTGATTCCTTCATGGATTATTATTACCCAGAGTCCTCTACTAAAGCTGACATAGATATTTAAGTGTTTACTTGAAATATATTTTTGTTATTTATATTCCCTTCTCAGAAACAAAAGAGAAAGAATGAAATACAGAAAAAAATTTAAAGCTTTGCAAAAAAACAGCTAAGAGAAGATTAACCATTTGGCAAATGAGGGCAGCTGGGGAAAGCTTATGCCAGGAATGTGGACAGAGTATGACAGAGAGACATGGTGTGTTGGGATAGAAGCTGTTCCCAAGAGGTATCTCTTACACATGATCCATGAAGCGACAGGTGTTTTTGGAAATAGGATCCTGTCTTTGTCTCAGGCCACGTCCTCAGTCACAGAGGGGACAGAGAATTGGAAAAATCACCACCACACTGACAATCCTCATTAACCTCTGGCATGGAATAACATGTTCTTATCTACCAGCAATGGCTGCCCCGTCTGCAGCCCGCTTCTTATCTCCATTTGCAGGCTGTGAAATTATCCCAGCCTCTGAAAGTGCACCAACAGCAAACATTGCTACAACCTGAACCTCTTTGGTGACTAAGACCCTCCTGAGGCCCAGCAAGGAGGGATGAGGATAAAGGTTTACCTTGTCGAGTACACATCACACTGCCTGGGCTTTTGAAGGAAGGCTAGAAATCATTCCTCTTTGTTAGGAAAATGCAACAAGGATTGAACATCAGTCAAACTAAATGAGGAAAGGAAAAGGGAGGACAGGTAGGTAGAAGGCTATTGTCATATGCCCATGGCCACCCTACTGCCTCAGCCAGAATGTGAGTACACTTGGGAGAGAAGTCACATCCTTCTGTTACCTGTAAGAAGACTCTAAAGGAGGAATGGCCAGTCCAGGACACTGCCCAGTCTCTCACCTACAAAAGGCAACCCTGATCAGTGAGGACTGCTTCACTTGGGCAACCATAAATAGCCAATTTCAACCCAGTAGTTTATGCACTCACAACTGATCAGAACAGACACAGAAGAAATGTGCTTCATATGTTTTAGATAAGAGTGTGGTATAATCACCATGCACCCTTCTCCCTATAGGGGATGAAATCCTAAAAACCCTAAGCTTAGGAATTAAAAAAAAAAAAAAATCCTGGCTAGATTTTGACTCACATGACACCATTTTAGAAACCACATGATCTATAAAGGAAAATGTTATCACAAAGTAGCAGATGCGAAGTCTTAAAATGTCAAGTGGATTTAGAAGAAAACTATACTTCTAAATGGCAACAGGTGGTCTTTACTTCTCATACTCATTTTAAGAGAGAAGATAACAAAAAAGAACACATTTTGCCTGTCAACATGAGAATGGATAATTAGGCAGGAAGTAAAAACTTAATGTTACAAGTCAAAACATTTGAAAGAGTTTTTAAAAATGTGTTTTCCATGGCAGTCGGCAGTTTTCAATTTTGGGCATGGGGCAGTACATAAGCATATATTGAGTCATTTCCAACATGATTCCTTTTCTCAAGCAGAAAAAATCTTTGCAGAGAATGGTCAACTTGTATTTTACAAGCAAAGGAAATGGAGTTGGTAGAGAATGAATGACAAAAAAATGCTCAGGTGACAAATATTACATGTGTCTTCTCTACAGCAGTAATCAAACTCTTTGATGCAAGAGTTGAGTGTATTCACATTTCAATATATTCATAGCTAATATCCTACCTGGAATAAAACTAAGCCTTGCATTTAGCAAGGGGTCACTGTGCAGCTAAGGTCATGAGGTTTTGTGCACAAGCAATTGTCTCAGAGTTCCTTATTGGCTGCATTTTTCAATTGCTCAAATCTAGCCATTGCACATAAGCAAAAATTGTCTCAGTACATGATACGATGAACTAATAATGTCTTGTATTACAAAATACAAGAATTTCAAGATGGAGAAACTCTACAGAAGAATCTAACCCATCTTCCTGCCAAAAATGGCAGTCTTGCAAGTGCTTTGCTTGGTCTTGTTTTAAATATTTCAAGCAAGGAGAATTTTTACTCCCTAAAACCTCTCATTGTTTAAGAGGTTTCTTTTCTTACCTTTAAATGTGCATGGGACTATATTCATCCCATTATGCCTTTTGGCTACCTCTCATTAAGTGTCATGGCCCAGGTGTGGGTTGGAAAAGAATTTCCAGACATGAGTCAGAATGAGAGGGAAATAAAGTTTATTAGAGTGGGAGACACCGTTAGAACAGCGGGCCAGCTCAAGGAAGAACCGACGTTGAAGAGCAGTCCTTAGCACACCCTTAAACCCAGGGCCCAAGGAGTGGGACAGAGGTCTTGTGGGTCATTTGCTGATTGGATGAGGCACATATACTGGGTGGTGGGGCGGGGGGGGGCGGAGTAAGGCAAATATCTGCTCCCTATGGAGTAGGAGGGGAGACAGGTTATACTGCTCAGGAGGACCTGAAATCCATTAATAGTTACAACATGGGGGAGGCAAGGACAATAAGGGTCTGGTTTTTCCATTCGGGCATTCCTTGATTCCAAGACCCTCCTTGATTTTATCTGCTCTTTTGTCCTTGGGTCACCACAATTAGCCCCTACTTTGTCCCCAACAAAAGTATGTATGGAGAGAGGGGAAAAAATAGGGAAACAAACCATTGATTGCCAGACATTTGGAAGAGAAAACACATACAGGAAAAGGCAGTTCAAGATGCTGGTAGGGGAAAATCCTGAACTCACCCCTTCTCCCCAAACACAAGTCTACAGCTATATATGGAACAATTCCCTCTGAAAAGAAGCCAAGAAATAGCTGAACCGCTCCTCCACAACAGTAAATAAAAGTGACACATTGAGATAGGAAGGAAAGGCAGAGACCCTGATTCACCCAAAGCCTCACCCACTGCACTACAATAAGCAAGCAAGAGGGATCTCATCAGTACTGAGCACTGCTCTGAGGAGCGAGACACTGGTGCTATGTTCTGATAGCTTTATTAGTTCACCCCTCAATTCACTGAATCCATACCACCATACTAGGGTTAGAAGAGCATTTTCCTAGGTGAAGAGGCAGACATAGTGGCTGAACTCAGATTTTTCCATTTGTAAAGACTTCTCCTTTGACCCCAGCTACTCACAGACAGCATGATGGGAAGTTAAGCTACTGGGTCAGGGGAAGGGCTTAGATACAGTTCATATTTGCTTTAGCAAAACATTTCACACAGAATCTTCCATAATCACCAGTTGTTAGGGGGAGTGGCAATTTTTTGAACCAATGAGTGCTGTTTAAGAGATCAATATTGAATTGGAAAGACATCTCTAGGATAGTGCCACAAAGTTATGTTTAGGGTCTAATACTCCAATATTTTAATCAATACATATGGTTAAAATGTAGAATGTGCACCTGGGTTTGCGGGGACGGGGGGGATCTTTAGAACAAAACAAATCTGGGAAACAGCATTAAAATGGCTGACAAAATCATGTTTGAAAATCACCCCCACAGACAGCAATGCTGGGCTGAAATAATCACAAGAAATTTAACAAATATGAAAGTAGATTCCTAATATTGAAGTTAAAAAAAAAAACTATATGTAAGAAGAATAAGACCCAGATACAGAGTCTTTTTAAAAAATTCATGATTTTCATCATTCTACTGTCTGAGCTCCACTTTTGAACAACAGCACACAAGGAATGATGTTATGGACTGAATAATTGTGTTTACCCAAAATTCACCTGTTGAAATCTGAAATCCTGAGGTAATGGCTTTAGGAGATGAGAGCCTCTGGGAGTGATTAGATCATGAGGGTGAAGTCTTATGAATGGGATGAATATCCTTATATAAGAGAGCCCAGAGAGCTCTCTGACCCCTTTCCACCAAGCACAGAGGGAGAAGGTGGTCATCTGTGAGCCAAAAAGTGGGTCTTCAAGTAACACCACATTTGCTAGCACCTTGAGGTCGGACTTCCCAGTCTCTTGATTTGTGAGAAGTAAATATTTGTATTTAAGGCCCCCTGTCCATGGTATTTTGTTATAGCAACCAGAGCTGACTAAAACAGATACTATACTGGCAGTTGAACTGGAAACAGGAGTGCGTGAGGCTAGATCATGGGTTGTAGAGATGTCTTAGAAGGAACACACTTGGGATCTGGCCATGCAGAGCCTTGTTGAAGTGTCCCACAAACAGGAGGAGGAAGAGCCAGAGAAAAACAGATGCAAGGCCATGGGACGTGACAGGGACGTGGGTCTAAAGGTAGTACTGGGCAATTTGGATGTGAAAAGGAGGAACAACCTTGAGTCACTAGAATGACTGACCATGGGTCTTTCCTAGGCCATTAAAGGAGTAAAGTTGTATCCCAATAAAAGTTTATGTGGACACTGAAATTTGAGTTTCATGTAATTTTCTTGTGTATCATTATTCTTCTGCTGTGTTTTTCCAACCATTAAACACACACACACACACACACACACACACACACACTCTGAGCTTTTGAGTAGCACAAACACAGGCAGCAAGCCTTAGTTTGTCAACTTGAGTGGTGGGCTGTAGTTCAGTGAACAAATAAATGAAAATTATTTCTTAGGTGTTCCAGGGAACAGAGATACCTAAGAGTAGGATTAATGGAAGATGAACTTCAAGAGGAGAAAATAAATCTCTGATAATCTAGATACTTTAGGAAAATTCTGGGGGGAAATGCTAATTTTAAAATACTAAAAATTCACAACTGTACGGTGGTTATCTGGACCAAAAATTCACCCCAGGAAACATGAAACTGCTTCTTTCAAAAGAGAGGAATGTCATCATTCCATTCAGTTCAGTCGCTCAGTCATGTCTGACACCATGGACTGCAGCACGCCAGGCCTCGCTGTCCATCACCAACTCCTGGAGTTTACTCAAACTCATGTCCACTGAATTGGTGATGCCATCCAACCATCTCAACCTCTGTTGTCCCCTTCTCATCCTGCCTTCAATCTTTCCCAGCATCAGGGTCTTTTCAAATGAGTCAGTTCTTCACGTCAGGTGGCCACAGTATTGGAGTTTCAGCTTCAGCATCAGTCCTTCCAATGAATATTCAGGACTGATTTCCTTTAGGATGAAATGGTTGGATCTCCTTGCTGACCAAGGGACTCTTAAGAGTCTCCTCCAACACCATAGTTCAAAAGCATCAACTCTTCAGCACTCTTTCTAGTCCAACTCTCACATCCATGCATGACTACTGGAAAAACCATAGCTTTGACTAGATGGACCTTTGTTGGCAAAGTAATATCTCTGCTTTTTAATAAGCTGTCTAGGTTGGTCATAACTTTTCTTCCAAGGAGCAAGTGTCTTTTAATTTCATGACTGCTGTCACCATCTGCAATGATTTTGGAGCCCTGCTTTATTGACTATTCCAAAGCCTTTGACTATGTGGATCACAATAAGCTGTGGGAAATTCTGAAAGAGATGGGAATACCAGATCACCTGACCTGCCTCTTGAGAACCCTATATGCAGGTCAGGAAGCAACAGTTAGAAGTGGACATGGAAAAACAGACTGGTTCCAAATAGGAAAAGGAGTATGTCAAGGCTGGATATTGTCACTCTGCTTATTTAACTTATATCCAGAGTACATCATGAGAAACGCTGGGCTGGAAAAGGCACAAGCTGGAATCAAGATTGCCAGGAGAAATATCAGTAATCTCAGATATGCAAACGACACCCCCCCTCCTTATGGCAGAAAGTGAAGAGGAACTAAAAAGCCTCTTGATGAAAGTGAAAGAGGAGAGAGAAAAAGTTGGCTTAAAGCTCAACATTCAGAAAACGAAGATCATGGCACCTGATCCCATCACTTCATGGGAAATAAATGGGGAAACAGTGGAAACAGTGTCAGACTTTATTTTTTTGGGCTCCAAAATCACTGCAGATGGTGACTGCAGCCATGAAATTAAAAGACACTTACTGAGGAAAGTTATGACCAACCTAGATAGCATATTCAAAAGCACAGATACTACTTTGCCAACAAAGGTCCGTCTAGTCAAGGCTATGGTTTTTCCAGTGGTCATGTATGGATGTGAGAGTTGGACTGTGAAGAAAGCTGAGTGCCGAAGAATTGATGCTTTTGAACTGTGGTGTTGGAGAAGACTCTTGACAGTCCCTTGGACTGTAAGGTGATCCAACCAGTCAATCCTAAAGGAGACCAGTCCTGGGTGTTCATTGGAAGGACTGATACTGAAGCTGAAACTCCAATACTTTGGCCACGTCATGCGAAGAACTGACTCATTTGAAAAGACCCTGATGCTGGGGGGGATTGGGGGCAGGAGGAGAAGGGGACGACAGAGGATGAGATGGCTGGATGGCATCACCGACTCTATGGACATGATTTTGAGTGAACTCTAGGAGTTGGTGATGGACAGGGAGGCCTGGCGTGCTGATTCATGGGGTCACAAAGAGTCAGACACAACTGAACGACTGAACTGAACTGAACTGAAAATAAAGCCTGTCACTGTTTCCACTGTTTCCCCATCTATTTCCCATGAAGTGATGGGACCAGATGCCACGATCTTAATTTTCTGAATGTTGAGTTTTAAGCCAACTTTTTCACTCTCCCCTTTCACTTTCATCAAGAGGCTTTTGAGTTCCTCTTCACTTTCTGCCATAAGGGTGGTGTCATCTGCATATCTGAGGTTATTGATATCTCTCCCGGAAATCTCGATTTCAGCTTGTGCTTCATCCAGTCCAGCATTTCTCATGATGTACTCTGGATATAAGTTAAATAAGCAGGGTGACAATATACAGCCTTGACGTATTCAAGTGATGGGAATACCAGACCAGCTGACCTGCCTCCTGAGAAATCTGTATGCAGGTCAAGAAGCAAAAGTTAGAACTGGACATGGAACAACATCCTTCCACAGCTTATGATATTAATTGAAGCTGAGGTGAGGACAGATACATTTGAGTTAAATATATACAAAGGACAGAGAATAGCTTCTCCAAAACAGGACTGGATTCCCAGTTACATTTTCTGACTGGCAACACAAACCTTTTCTCCCCAGAAGAAAGGCTTTTTAAAAATAAATATAAACTAAATTATTTTCTGAAACACTTGGATGACCATAACATTAGTTTTTGTTTTTGTTTTTTTACACCAACTGATCCATTTTGATTTCATTTTCCTTGCACTTAGCAGCTGACATGGCGGCTGCCTCTTTGTTGAAAGAGAAATATGAGAACAAAGCCAACAAAGCCATTTCTATCAGATGTGTACTTTACATGGAAAAATATGCTCCTGAGTACCATAGAATTGCTCAGAATTGAAGATTTTCCAATGAATCATGTACTGCAACTAAACATTTGAATGCTATTTCCAACCAGTATTGCTTTTATGTCAAATATGATGTTTGTAAATATGGCGTGTAGTTTACTAGTTTCTAAATGAACAATGTTAATACACATTCTAGGGCAAGACTGACAGTATGGTTGTATATTACACTGCACAGTTTGCCATCATACTCTTTACATTAAAAAATAATGAGTCTGGTCTCGTTTGCAGGTTTCTTAAAAGCAAGCATCACGTGGCCACATGAAAATATGATGCCACAGCTCATAAATAGTAAATGCAGACAGGATTTTCTTACCTTTCTGAACAAGTACAGCTGAAAGCTTTCTGGTCCTCAAGGGGCCCAAACTTATTAACAAAAGTTTGGAAGTTCAAGGGGAATTTTTTTTTTCAGGTCTTTAAGGAAAGTGGTAAAGTAAGGATTTGTTTCTCCTTCATTCTCTGGAAACCTACCATTCTATAGTTTAATCATTTTTAGGATGGAAAACCTCAATTTGCTTATGTTTACGATTAAGTATCACAACAGCTCCCTTTTTCCTAGAGTAGCTTTATGAAGTTATGGTCATTATATTTATCATAGTACTTGTCTCAGTTTCCTATGACTGCCATAGCAAAGTACTACAAACTGGACGGCTTAAAAGAAATTAAGTATGTTCTCTCACAGTTCTTCCAGCTGTAAATCTGAAGTCAAGGTGTCAGCAGGGCTGTGCTCTCTCTGAGACTCTGGGTGAATCGTTTCTTTGCTCCTCCTAACTGCTGGTGGTGACTGTCAATTCTTGCTGCTCCTCAGCTTTCGGGTGCCTCACTCCCAGCTCCACCTTCATCGTTGCCTGGCATTCTTTCCCCTGTGCCTCTTTCTTCTCCTCTTACAAGGCATTAGTCATTCTGGATTAAGTACTCATCATACTCTAGTTTGACCTCACCTCAACTAATTACATCTAAAGTGACCTTATTTCCAAAAAGATTACATTCTGACAATCTGGGGGTCAGGATGTCTTTTGGAGAGGGGCATAATTTAACCATCACAGTACTTAAAGAAATTTGATCCTAAAAGATTTCAGATTCTATGAATGAAGAATAATGAACATAAATCAAGACGATATCAACAAACATTCGTGTTGAACTTCTTCTGTGCAACAATAGTCTACCTACTTCTTCCTGGGCATCTTTTCTATCACAGGCACTATATAATACGTCCCTCACACAACACTGTAGTAGTTAGTTAACCATACTACTACACAGCAGGGGAGATTTTTCTCTTCTAGTTTACAGATGAGTGAAATTAAGGTCTAAGTGGCACAGTAACTTGCCCAATGCCAAGTCAAGATAATAAGAAGCAAGCAATGAACATTCAAACTCAAGTTTGTCTGACAGGCAAAGCAGTGAGTAAACTTAAAGGGCCACGTGGTTAAATAACAATACAAAATTATTGTTAATCGGCAGTGGGGTAGTATGATTTAGAAGGATTGTAAGTGTTGAGAAAAATCAGTGTATAGTCTGGAAGTCTTCATAATGTTTTATTCCAAAGTCTATTACAGATTAGAATTACATTAAGAATTACCAATCTTTGAACATTTATTATCTACTAAGCCTTGCTGCAGTAGACACTTGAGATATGAGATCAAACAAGATATAGTCTCTTCCTTCAAGATGCTCATTAAGGACAAGTAAATGGACAATTAAAGTTTGGTATAATCAAATAATAATAGGTAACATTTATCAGGTATTTACTGCATTCTTGGGTCTCTTATGACGGCTTCAGTTCAGTTCAGTTCAATTCAGTCGCTCAGTCATGTCTGACTCTTTGCGACATCATGAATCGCAGCATGCCAGGCCTCCCTGTCCATCACCAACTCCCAGAGTTCACCCAGACTCACGTCCATCGAGTCAGTGATGCCATCCAGCCATCTCATCCTCTGTCGTCCCCTTCTCCTCCTGCCCCCAATCCCTCCCAGCATCAGAGTCTTTTCCAATGAGTCAACTCTTCGCACAAGGTGGCCAAAGTACTGGAGTTTCAGCTTTAGCATCATTCCTTCCAAAGAAATCCCAGGGCTGATCTTCAGAATGGACTGGTTGGATCTCCTTGCAGTCCAAGGGACTCTCAAGAGGCTTCTCCAACACCACAGTTCAAAAGCATCAAGTCTTCGGCGCTCAGCCTTCTTCACAGTCCAACTCTCACATCCATACATGACCACTGGAAAAACCATAGCTTTGACTAGATGGACGTTTGTTGGCAGAGTAATGTCTCTACTTTTGAATATGCTATC
Organism: Bos indicus; assembly: GCF_029378745.1. Classification (NCBI taxonomy): domain Eukaryota; kingdom Metazoa; phylum Chordata; class Mammalia; order Artiodactyla; family Bovidae; genus Bos; species Bos indicus. The sequence goes on along the minus strand of NC_091781.1, from coordinate 22,428,760 downwards.
TAGGTTGGTCATAACTTCTCTTCCAGGGAGTAAGCGTCTTTTAATTTCATGGCTGCAGTCACCATCTGCAGTGATTTTGGAGCCCCCCAAAATAAAGTCTGACACTGTTTCCACTATTTCCCCATCTATTTCCCATGAAGTGATGGGACCAGATGCCATGATCTTCGTTTTCTGAATGTTGAGCTTTAAGCCAACTTTTTCACTCCTCTTTCACCTTCATCAAGAAGCTTTTGAGTTCCTCTTCACTTTCTGCCATAAGGGTGGTATCATCTGCATATCTGAGGTTATTGATATTTCTCCTGGCAATCTGGATTCCAGCTTGTGCTTTTTCTAGCCCAGTGTTTCTCATGATGTATTCTGCATAAAAGTTAAATAAGCAGGGTGACAATATCCAGCCTTGACATACACCTTTTCCTATTTGGAACCAGTCTGTTGTTCCATGTCCAGTTCTAACTGTTGCTTCCTGATCTGCATACAAATTTCTCAAGAGGCATGTCAGGTGGTCTGGTATTCCCATCTCTTTCAGAATTTTCCACAGTTTATTGTGATCCACACAGTCAGAGGCTTTGGCATAGTCAACAAAGCAGAAATATTAATATATTAACCCTCACATGTGCTCTGTGAAGAGGTGTTATTTTGAATCTCTGTTTTACAGATGAAGAAAGGAAGGTTAGCTTAATGTAGAGCAACACTATCAGAGCATGGCCAAGCTAGGTTTAAGCCCACAGAGACTGGCTCCAGAATCCATACCCTTAACTTGTTAAACTCTACTTGTTTCCCAATAAAATATGAAAGAATAGAAGTAAGTAAAGATACTGCTGCTGCTGCTGCTGCTAAGTCGCTTCAGTCGTGTCCGACTCTGTGCGACCCCATAGACGGCAGCCCACCAGGCTCCCCCGTCCCTGGGATTCTCCAGGCAAAAACACTGGAGTGGGTTGCCATTTCCTTCTCCAATGCATGAAAGTGAAAAGTGGAAGTGAAGTCGCTCAGTCGTGTCCAACTCTTAGGGACCCCATGGACTGCAGCCTACCAGGCTCCCCCGTCCATGGCATTTTCCAGGCAAGAGTACTGGAGTGGGGTGCCATTGCCTTCTCCGAGTAAAGATACTAAAGAAGTTCAAAGGAGAGAAGTATAATGAAGACTATAAATTAGGCAAGGAGTGCCTTGCAGGGTAACAGTACATGAGCAAAAACCTAGAAGCAAGTGAGATCACAACAAATCAAAGACTTATGGTAAAATATGTGTACAATAATCTTATGTAGTTTCTGAGATTGTTACACATATTATATGGGACAAATTAGATTATGTCTTGGTTCAGTGCCTAACAATTAGAAAGCACCTGGTACATATGGTTTCCTTCACCGTCACCAACATTATCCCCGGGCTGACCACCAAGAGGTGTGCTGCCAGAGGGAATCCAGGCACCAGGTGGGACAGAAGGAGGTGAGTTTGACCAGGATTTCCCAAGCCAGAATGGTTAACAAAAGCATTTCAGGAGACTTTTTAAAATACCGATTTTAGAGACCCACAAGAAACTAATAATCCAGAACCTCTCAGCAGTGGAATACAGGAAGTACAATTTGACAAAAGAGTCAGGTATGAGATTTGGGAACCACCGAATTCCATAAACTTTTATCTTTCCAAGCCTGACACTCTATGATTTCAACCTAATGTTTGATCTGGTATCTAGAAATTTGGGGAAAGTGATTCAAGTGGGAAAGAGTGAGGTAAGAATATTAGAATGTATCAAAGAGTAAACAACATGCTTCCACAGTTACTCTGGTACGGGATTATTTGATGCTGCTCAAAACAGAAGTCTTCAAATGTAATTTTAAGAAAAGCGCTCCTCAAAAACATGCTGGCATATTTATTATGCTAAATTTCAACCAAGGGCTGATACTCAGTCCACCCTGAACCTGACCTCACCTCCTACCACATACTTGACTCTCTCACCATTCTTGACTCTCAAGCTATCTTTAACCTCATGCTGTTCTTTAATCTTGTCCACAGTAAGGGTGGGATCTTGTCCACAAAATGACTCGGGGATAAAGTATGCCCAAGCATATCTGTTATGAATAATCCTTAGTAATTACATATAATATTTTTTATGTGTGACATAGCAGAGCAAAAATTATTAAAGTGTGAATATTCCAAGCCTTACCTTCCTCAGTAGTCCTCTTGTGAGAACTCTGTCTTCGATAACTTGCATAGACAGGATTTTGTGATGGAGAATTTGGGCAGTATCTAGGCAGAGGCCAGATAGAAACAGATGACTAGATTAAAAAAAAATTTTTTTTTCATGGTAGAACATAAAGGGAAAACAAGGATTTTCTTAAACTAAAAGAAAAAGTTTGGAGTGTTGACGGTGAGGAGATAAAGAAAATGTTAAGGTTAGCTCCTGGACTAAGACATATTTAAGAAAACCAGGGAAAGATGATTTAAACAAAATAACAAATAAACAAAAAAATTTGGAGTTTCAGATTGTGTCTGCCTTGACATTATTCAAGAGATACCAGTAAAGATGCAAAGGGTTTAAAGTATTTTTTTATTTATGCAGTGTATTTTTCTTCTAAGGCTACACTGACAAGGACTGAATTATGTAGAATACTAGCTTTTATTGGAGTTACACATATTTCAAGACAGTCTTTTTGAAGAGACCAGATCTAAATAACTTGCCTAAAAATTCCAGAAGCCCAGGAAACTGGATGGACTCTTTACTCAAGCCTCAGTTTAGATCTTTATAAAGTAAGAGCACAGATGCAACTGCCATATCTTCATAATGAGGAGAATTTCTACTTAGTTATGTCAGTTAATTTGCCTGAAGACACAGACGTCGACTGCACTCCTGTTCAATTTTTAAATTTAATGAAAACCTCAGTTTCTATTAGTTCTTTGCTTCTCAAGTGTTAACTTCCAAGTTTAAATGTACTTGCTAAAAAATATCTGAACTCAAATTAATTATGTTTGGGGTAGAAGTAAATATATTAATCACAGTACTTTTTCTGAGACCTAAGCAGGCCACGTAGGTATTTCATAGCTGGCAATGGAGCTTCTATGAAAATAAGACACAGGTGGGTTCAAATCTTGGCTCTATCTTTAGCATGATACAGACAGCAAGTAAAGAGATGGAACCTGGTTATAGTCCATGAGGGAAAGAGATTCCATCCAGGCAACTCCAGACGTGACTCAAGAGCCAGTGAACCATTAGCTGAGCACATGCATTTCTTTCACCAGGACACAGAGAAGGCCAGCTCCTGTGAAATGTATCTGATGCTCTGGACAGAAGTTCAAAGCATCAACAGAGAATTCAACCTGAGGTCACCATAAATCCACTCTGAGAAATCTCAGAGAAATAGCTTTCATCATCTTCAAATTAGCAAATGGAGTACAGGACCTTTTATTCTGCTCACCTGTCCCAGGGGAAATGTGAAATGCTTTCAGGTCACAGGCTGTTGAATACACTAAAACTTTCCACTGTGATTGGAAACCTACTCCTCCCACCAGAATTATGTAAAACCCTCATGTGTCATTCATTTGTCTTCACCTATTGATTACAGTAAGTAAGTTGAGTCTTTCTTATTATAATATATAAGTGACTATTTACTAAAAGTGTCAAGTTAAAGAATCCCTCTATCTACTGGCAAATATACCTTGACTAGGGGGATCCTACTGATGGGAGCAGAACTCTCCAGGGGCACGGAGGGTTCTACAGAGCTCTTATTCATGTGAGCTAGCTACTGTCTTGACAATATTTTTAAATGAAATATTTCATGTAAAATTCTTGATCTCCAGTTTCTCTTGGCAAAACCCAACCCACGTTCTCACCAGATGACAGTCTAATATTACGGACTAGCAGCTGCCCAATTTAAACAGGGCTGTGCTCGCTAATGTGCACAGTCCCTACCAGGCCATTTTACTCACTTATTATCCAGTCTCCTGTAGACAGCTTGGTTCGAGATTTCTGTAGTAAAGATCATGACAACCTTTTGAGTCAAACCAGAAAGGCAGCAGCCCACTCACAGAATTCTCATTTAGTGTTATTTTTACCTATCTCCATACACTACTTGTATTTGTATCTTTTACAGCCCAGTGCCTTCCACAGAATAGTTGTCATACATTTTAGTCTAATAAATGAATAATTTAAACTGAAGACAGTTGCTAGAACTTCTCCTCCTTTCTTTCAAACATAATACTTTTTTTTAATACAGGTTGAAGTCATAGAAGCTCTTTTAGAAATTAGAAACATTCTGTTGAACTCCCCCCTTCTCAGATCATAAATATGAAACACTGGGAATAACTTCTTATAATCTATGGGCACAAACTCAGGAACATCCTTCAAGCATCAGATGGTTCTAGTTACGCAATTTTAGTTCTCTCCAGGTTGGTTTAGGGAATATTCCCAAAAACCTGCTGATGAGCCATCTTTCAGAATCTATGGTGCCTTTAGTCATAGGTGTATCTGAAACATCTGATCCAGTCATCAGAAGACACCTAATGTGAAGACCAACACAGCCATTGCACAATACCATATGTCAAGATGCTGAGTGAACATTTGGCATAAAACCAGTGGCAGAAACTGCCTAATGTGAAAGTGATGGAGGAAGGCTGGATGAAAAGAGAAATGGGGGATTAATACTGGAAGAGTCAAGCTAACTGCTAATGGATGACAGTTTCTTTGCTAGCTGCTGCTGTTGCTGCTAAGTCGCTTCAGTCATGTCCGACTCTGTGCGACCCAGAGACAGCAGCTCACCAGGCTCCCCTGTCCCTGGGATTCTCCAGGCAAGAACACTGGAGTGGGTTGCCATTTCCTTCTCCAATGCATGAAAGTGAAAAGTGAAAGTGAAGTCCCTCAGTCATGTCTGACTCTTAGCGACCCCATGGATTGCAGCCTACCAGGCTCCTCCGTCCATGGGATTTTCCAGGCAAGAGTACTGGAGTGGGGTGCCATTGCTAGTATTCATAAAGAAAACTCCTTAGAGTTTCCTAAATGGACAGAATGACTAACCTATTATGTTAACAAGGAATTAGAAATTACAGAGACGTTATATCCCCATTTGGCTAATATGGGGTTGTGTATGCTGGTTTGTCACTGCTTATAAACTCCAGAACCCACACTGTTAGGTTTGTCAAAAAACAAAATTCGAACTGTGTTTGAGCATCTCCTGTGGAGGTACAGGTCAGCAGTGGACTGCCGCAGGGGCAGGGGCTCTGGGTACAGTAGACCTGGGTATGGCATAAGCCCTCTTGGAGGAGGTCACCATTAACCCCACCACAGAGCTGCTAGAACTTACACAGGACTGGGAAACAGACTCTTGGTGAGCACAAACAGAATTTGTGTGCACCAGGACCCAGAAGAAAGGAGCACTGACCCCACAAAACACTGACCCAGACTTTCCCAGGAGTGTCCAGGAGTCTCCAGCAGAGGCATGGGTCAGTGGTGGCCTCCTGCAGGGTTGGCGGCACTGAGTGTAGCATAGGATCTTTTGAAGAAGGTTGCCATTATCTTCATTACCTCCACCATAGTTTGGCCCCACATAAATAGCAGGGAGGAAACACAGTTCTACCCATCAACAGAAAATTGGATTAAAGATTTACTGAGCATGGTCCTGTCCATGACATCAAGACCCAGTTTCCTCCTCAGTCAGTATTTCCCATTGGGAAGCTTCAATAAACTTTGTATCCTTCTCCATCAGGGGGCAGATAGAAGGAAAACCACAATCACAGAAAACTAACCAATCTGATCACATGGACCACAGCCTTGTCTAACTCAATGAAACTATGAGCCATGCTGTGTAGGGCCACCCAAGAACCCAAGACAGATGGGTCATGGTGGAGAGTTCTGACAAAATGTGGTCCACTGGAGAAGGGAATGCCAAACCATTTCAGTATTCTTTGCCTTGAGAACCCCATGAACAGTATGAAAAGGCAAAAAGATAGGACACCGAAAGATGAACTCCCCAGGTCGGTAGGTGTCCAATATGCTACTGGAGATCAGTGGAGAAATAACTCCAGAAAGAATGAAGAGACAGAGCCAAAGAAAAAACAACACCCAGTTGTGGATGTGACTGGTGATGAAAGCAAGGTCTGATGCTGTAAAAAGCAATATTGCATAGGAATCTGGAATGCTAGGTCCATGAATCAAGGTAAATTGGAAGTGGTCAAACAGGAGATGGCAAGAGTGAACATCGACATTTTAGGAGTCAACGAACTAAGATGGACTGGGATGGGTGAACTTAACTCAGATGACCATTATATCTACTACTGTGGGCAAGAATCCCTTGGAAGAAATGGAGTAGCGGTCATAGTCAACAAAAGAGTGTGAAATGTAGTACTTGTATGCAATCTCAAAAATGACAGAATGATCTCTGTTCATTTCCAAGGCAAACCATTCAATATGACAGTAGTCCAAGTCTATGCCCCAACCAGTAATGCTGAAAAAGCTGAAATTGAATGGTTCTATGAAGACCTACAAGACCTTCCAGACCGAAAGGGGCTCCAAGTACCTGTACAAAATGAAAAACTTCCACAGGTAGAAGGAAACAGGGCATGGAATCTATTCTAGCAAAAAACAGATTGCCTCAGGTAAGATCACCTTCCTTTGGGAAAAGGCAGGTATCTATCAGGCAAGTCATGTCACTATTACCGACCAGGTAATTCCAGATTGACTTGTTAGAGGTCATATTTCTGGGAGAGGCCAAAACTGCAATCAGGTTAGGTATGAAGTCTTGGTTTTCTGACAGGGGACTTAGCACAAGGGAGTCCATTTTGGATCTGTTTCATTTTTTTAAAACAATTTCCCCCTTATGATCAGATTCTCAGTTGAACTGACAATGTATCAAAGCTTAAGGCATTAGCACCACTCTCAGCTACCACTCTGTGTTCTTGCAGTTTTTGCCACATGGTACTCATAGGTCATGACATTTTTGCTAAATCTCTGTGGTATTCACAACTCATGATTTTAGGTGTATTCTCTCTCTCTCTTTTGAAGTTGGTCACTCTCTCTGTTCCTTTTTTTTGATGTTCCAGTCTTAAGATCATTTTTTGGTGATTAGCACCTGCAAACATTCATTTAAAGATTCTGAGAGAATATAATATACCAGAGGAAACATTAAGACTATTATAAGCAGGATAATTCCCAGTATCTGGAATGTATTTCAGAGCCATGATTCCCAAGGCCCAAGCCAATCAAAATCAAGTAAGTCAAAGAAAGACTCTGTTGAAGGAGTACATTTTTAAGCCAAGTGGATTGCTCAATGATCTAATGCAAGTGAGTTTCAAACCACCCCCCCCCAAAGTGTTAATCCAGGTAGAGCAGGTTGTGTTGGCCACAGAACAGATACTCCCTAACTCCCCTAAAAGATAGTCAAGGGCAGTCCCGTTATCAAGAACAACTTTGACCAGAGAGTCCTAGGATTTTTGTTTGGCAGCTATTCTTTTAGCAGTGGATTCCACAGTACTTTCAAGAGTTAGGGAGAGACTCCTGATCATAGCCTCATGTGTATTTACTCCTAATCAGGGAAATAGAGGCCTGTGAAAGGAAGCAAATACGATCTATGAAAGCATCCTGGTAAGACTGTTCTAACTCAATGATGTAAAATCAAGGGAGTGGACTAGTGTGGTGTCTCAGTCTGTCTGTGAAGAGTTAGGGGCACAGTTAGGTAACCTAAAATCATTGCTGTATTATACACCATTCGCCCAAAGAATGGATGCTTTTGAATTGTGGTGCTGGAGAAGACTCTTCGGAGTCCCTTGGACAGCAAGGAGATCAAATCAATCTTGAAAGGAATGAACCCTGAATATTCATTGGAAGGACTGATGCTGAAGCTCCAATACTTTCACCACCTGATTCGAAGAGCCAACTCATTGGAAAAGACTACCGTGCTGGGAAAGATTGAAGGCAAAAGGAGAAGAGGGTGGCAGAGGATGAGATGGTTAGATAGCATCATCAACTCAATGAACATGAATCTGAGCAAATTCCAGGAGACAGTAAAGGAGAAGGAAACCTGGTGTGCTGCAGTCCATGGAGTCACAAAAAGTTGGACATGATTTAGTGATTGAACAATATCACATAGCCATTCATTTAAAAAAAATGCAATTAGAGCTTTTTCAATTGTATCCAGCTTGTTCACACATCAACATTTCTTTCCACAGATTCTTTTTCCACAAACCTTCTACAACTTTTTTTTTTACATTCAGATTCTATTCTGTTTTTTTCCCTCTTCCCCACTCTGAAATAATCAGTCTTACATTAGAACAAAATTACCTTCTTTTCTCTCAATAAAATGCACCTCTGTTCCTCATTTCTTCTCTTGCCAAAAACACAATCCTACTTTCCATTTTGCCCTTTTCCTTTCTAAAAGCATTAAACAGTTGTGAATAGTCTGTTACTGACAAATTTATAAATACATTCCATTAATTTCCCAAAGTATGTTTTCCTCATAGTACATTTTCAATGTGGCACAAAATATGTTTACCATTAGATCCAAATATCTTTAATTCCTCTGTTAAAGGAAGCCAAAAAAATGTGTAATCTTGTTTTTAGTAATGTTTCAGTGTTTTATTTGGAAATAACCTAAATATTCAATAAATTTGACTTAACATCATTTAAATTAACTTAGCAAAACCTCAAGGCTACAAGTAACCAAAGGTTTTGGAAACTCTGTTGAAAAGTTAACCTAGAAACTCTGATCCTATTTAGACCTATTATATTCATTACATCTTTAAACTACTTGTTCTTAATCATGTTTTGAATATCTATGAAAACTTCATTGGACATTAGACAAAGGTAATCATCTTCTTAAGCTATTTTTATCACCAACAAATGATGCCGGAGGTAACATTAATTTATTTAATTAGAAAACCCAGGTAGAATGAAAGTATTATATTTCATGCTAATAACTCCAAAGACGTATCTGTTTTAATTAAACCAACAACCTTATACTAACCTTTATTTTCTAAAGAACTTATTATCAGGTTGTCAACTAAAAAATAGTCACAACCTAAAAGTTAAGAATTATGTTTTTTATTCGATGGGAATTTTTAGGACTTCAAGCCCCAGGCGACAGCATCTCAAGTGATTCTGAGAGAACGGCTCTGAAGGGAGGAGGGTACAAGGGAATGTGTGTGATCAGGTTAGACAGGATTTTGTAACAAAGGGCAAGTACTCTAAACATGAAAAGTATTTTTGTGAATTAAAGAAAACCTGATCTCTCAAGTTAAAGAATTTAGCGCTTTTCTATGTAGGGGGCTTCCCTGGTAGCTCAGCTGGTAAAGAATCCGCCTGCAATGCAGCGGAGACCCCAGTTTGATTCCTGGGTCAGGAAAATCCACTGGAGAAGGGATAGGCTACCCTGGAGAAGGGAATGGCTACCCACTCCATTATTCTGTTCTGGGTCACAAAGAGTTGGACACATCCGAGCAACTTTCACTTTCACTTTCATGTATGGGAAGATGTAACAGTCTGGGCTCTCTGAAATCATTCCTTTCATACGTATCTCAGCTATCTGGCGCCAGCATCCAGTGATCTTTCCCATCCTAAATTCCTCAGTTCTCACTGTAAGGGAAAGACTGCAGCCTGATGGTTGCCTGATCGCAGGTATTGTTCTCCTTCCTGCTTGTCCTTAGGGCTAGAAATTTACATTTGGAGGGTCAGAATTGCTGATGACTGTAACATCCTTGTTTACTGATATGGCCGGAAGTACTCTGTTTCTCAAGGTGAACTTGAAAAACATCTGAGTTATTTTTTTGCATTTCCAAGAGTTTTAAGAAACTTTCACCCGTATAAGAACTTGATTTTCTTCAAGCCAGTGAAATGGAGCTCTTTTACAAGTCAATTTACAGTAATATCATCATATCATCCAGAGGTAGAAATTAATATACATCTACAACACATACACATAGATACAGACACAGATAGACACCTTATAGTTTCTATTTAAACATTTTAGCCATGAATTAGATACAATAATATAAAACTTACTAGTTATAAAAATGACTGGAGTCAAACTACATTTCTGACAGATGGAATAATTTAAAGTTACCTCCTCAGATGGCTAAAGGCCTTTATTAATATTGGTGGAGAAGACATTTAAGATTTTTCATTTGCCTAAGTGTCAAAATAACCTTTCCCTTTTTATTTTTTCTTCTGATAAGAATTACCTCCCTGACGTTTTCATTTCAAGAAGATGGCCTAGATAAGAGTTCTAGGACAGGACCAGGTAGAATATTTACAGCTCAAAGGCACAGTGAGAGAATGTAATTCCTCCAAGAAGGACTTTTGTTCCCTAAGGCCAAAATTTTTATAATACCTACAATTTGTTTGTAATATTTTACTAAATCTTTTCACAAAAGCTTCAGGTTTTTCTTTCCCTCTGGGCACATGGTTTCATTTTAGCTTAGGGGTTCAGTTCAGCTCAGTCGCTCAGTCATGTCCAACTCTTTTCGACCCCATGAACCACAGCACGCCAGGCCTCCCTGTCCATCACCAACTCCTGGAGTCCACCCAAACCCATGTCCATTGAGTCGGTGATGCCATCCAACCATCTCATCCTCTGTCATCCCCTTCTCTGAAGGCCTTAAAAAAAAAAATTCCTATCAGGCTATGAATATCAGCTTCAAATTTAGCCAAATTCTGATGTGAGAGATACTTTAAAAAAAAAAAGAAAAAGAAAGACATCCTTTCAAACATCTTGTAACTTTTTAGCCAGAACAAACAGTAAATAATTTTGGTAACATAGAGTGATCCTTTTTGGATTAAAGAGGTATCCCCAAAAAGGATGCAAGAGAGGTTTTCTTTTCCTTTCTCTACCTGGTATTACAGAGATTCAAGAGAGCAGATTCTGGTAGGAATTCTCAACCTTTACTGACTTCTGCAGGATCCTACCTGCAGGCTATGACTGGGGTTTAGAGTGTAGCTATGATATCACCAGAATTTGGCAAGATTTTTTAATTTTAATTTTAGTTTTCCTTTGGCGGTTTAAAAATATTACTGGTAGCAGTTTACTAGTCCCAGAGAACCCCATGAACTTCTGAAGAGGCCCACATAGGGCCTGTCCTTTGAGGGTAGAAGCAGCAGATTTGGAGATGACTTTGAAGATTTTTCATAGAGCCGATGAGGACAATCTTTTTTCCCCAGTGTCCTAGTTGATTGCAAGTGAGACATCAATCCCTGGGCCAGCATTTTGATGATGCTTGTGAGGGTGTGATGTAGAGGACCCAGGCGTTGTTTTAGATGCCAGGACTTGAAGCTGTTGTAGTTGTAAGGTCAATAGCTTAGTCGACTTTTGCTTGTGGTCTTGTTCCAAAATACTTTCAAAGTACAGAGCACTGGTCATGAATTCAGTCAAACCAATAGTCTCCCACCCTATTTCCTGCCCTTTTATCAGTCCATTTATCTTAGGAGATAATTTATTTACAAACAGGGCAGCTAGAGCAGGTTATGCTCAGGCAGTCAGGTCCAACTCTTTGTGGACCTATGGACTGTAGTCCACCAGGCTCCTCTGTCTATGGGATTTTCCAAGCAAGAATACTGAAGTGGGTAGGCATTCCCTCCTCCAGGGGATCTTCCTGACCCAGGGATCGAACTAGCGTCTCCTGCATCTCTTGCACTGGCAGGCAGATTCTTTATCACTAGTGCCACCTGGAAAGCCCAGAGCAGATGGAGTGACTTCATTTATTGAATGAAAGTTGGAATGCCTTAGGTAAAGCACTTCCAGACAGGCTTTAAAACTTGCAGCAGAATCATTTTTGTTTTGTTTGCATCTTTGAATAATACACCAACCTACATGGGCAGAGAAGACTAGGAATGGCTTTTAAAAGATTGGTTGCTATTTCACGAGCTTTATTTTTTGGTTCATGAGGGAACCATGTTGATGGCTGAGGATCTCATTCTCAGGATTATGTCTTTCTGCTTCCCATATCCACTTTTTAGCATCATGAGGTCCTACCAATATGTGCACCAGCAGAGTACTTTGGTAAAGGATAGAGGGGAACAATAGGAGTTATGGCAGATTTATTTTCTCTATTTTAGGTACCTCTTGGGTCTTTAATTTTCTACTAGTGTTTCACAGCACATTTTTTGGTGAGGCTATTTTGGAATCTAGAAGACTTTTGGATGCTTGTGCACACCAACTTAAATAGGTATCCCATTCTGTTAGGATCCCATTCAGGAACGCTTGCTTTCAACTACACTTTTTAAATGACCGATCTTGTCTAATTGGAACATTCACCACAATGGCCATTGTAATTCTAGACTGTTTTTAGTAAGATTTTGCCAATTTTGTAGATATTTTTAACTTCTGGGACCATAGTTCTTAGACATAAAATAAGCAGGTATACCAGAGACGGCATGCTCAACTTTTTTGGAATTTAAGTATCCCATTTTATTACTGTTATTCTATTTGTTTATTTTAGCTAAACTTCTGAGTCTTTTGGAGCCAAACTATACCTAACAGGAATATGCCTCTGGGTTGGGAATTGTGTAATGTTTTTCAGTGTACCTTATTGCGCAGAAATTTTCTTGAGATTGACAGGTTAGTGTCAATCTAACCCATTGTGTGACCAACTGAATGTAACACAGGTGTGTTAGGTGACAAGCACTCTAAAGGCTTTTAAATGCTTGACTTATGTACATTTCTGTGACTTTCTGAGATCCTGACTAGCAGTAGTTTCTACTTCATGTGCACATTAACTTACCAGCATTATCAATGTTACTGTGGAATGGCCAACAGAAAGTCCTGTGTCCATCAACAGCAATTCCCATGAAACTGGGGGCTAGATAAAGAAGTGAACCAGTGAATCCCGAAGAATGGGGGCTGCAGGACTGGTTTGTACAACAAACCGTTTGCACAACCAATGCTGGTGGTGGTGGGGGCTGGGGTGGTGGTGGGGGCTGCAGACTAAACTGCCAGCAGTTCCCAATGTGGATCTAGAGACAGAAACAAAGGTTGTAGTGTTCCGGTGAAAAGGGGAATTGTGAACTGAACCAAAGGCTTGGGTTCTAGATGGAGCCATCTGCTTGCTCATGCTGACCTACCCTGGACTGGAAAGCCAATTAGATCAGGAGCTCAACACAAAGAGAACAGAGCTCAGAACCACAAGGAACTTACCCACAGCCCTCAGAAATGGAGAAAAAGAGAACTCAGAAGATTTTCCAGGTACCAGGCCTCTATTTCTCATTTTCCCTGAAACCACTGGAAGTGTTAGCTGCTCAGTCATGTCTGACTCTTTGCGACCCCATGGACTGTGGCCCACCAGGCTCCTCTGTCCATGGGATTCTCCAGGCAAGAATACTGGAGTGGGTTGCCATTCCCTTCTCCAGGGAATCTTTCTGACCCAGGGATTGAACCTGGGTCTCCCGCATTGCAGGCAGATTCTTTACCATCTAAGCCACCAGAGAGGCCCCATTGGGAGTCTCCTTCAATTCCAACATGGCCACTAAATTTGTTTAAAAAAACAAATTCAACTGAGTAAATCTGAAGATCTAATTTGCTTTATTTCATGATTCATGAATTGGGTAGCATCCCATCTCAGCCAATAGAAAGGGCTCCAAAGATCTGTACAAAATGGAAAAATTATAGGCAGAAGAAGGCAGGACAAGAAAGCTATTCTAGCAAAGCATGGATTGTTTCAGGTGAAGTCACTTCCTTTAGGGAAAGGCAGGGGGCTTTCAGGCAGATTACCTCAGTTATACTGACCAGGTAATTCCAGATTGACTGATTAAAGGTCACATTCCTGGGAGAGGTCAAAGTTGCAATTAGGTTAAGTATGATGTCTTGGTTTGCTGACATGGGGCTTAGCACAAGCAACTCCATTTTGGATCTGCTGTTTTTCTTTCTTTCTTTTTTTTTTTTTTTTGGCATTTTAACTGTGTTTCTCAGGCTCATGGCACAGAAAGATTTCTGCCTAGTTTGCATGGCAAAATGTATATATCTATCCTGTCTTCATCACCTTTCCTTTCCACTAAATTTACACATGGCAAGGAAATGGGATTAATGTGCATTCAGATAATGGGATTAAGATGCAATAATTTAGGTAAGGGAGGAGGCTTCAGAAGCATATGATCTGAGCTACCTCCTATGATCTATATAAAAATAACATTCATCATGATAGACCTAACATTTAAAAAAGTAGATTATAAAAAATAAACAGAGTATTTGCTGCATATTTTATCCCTAGGGCATTACAAACTAACCTCAGTATTTTGTGTTCCCAAAATTTTATCATGTTAAGTTCTAGAAGCTTTTAGGAGATACCCAAGACATAAAAAGATCACAGTTGCACTTGGGAAGGTTATAGTTTTATTAGTAACTTGAAATTCAACTAGTGAAAACATTTAAAGAGAATTTCCAGAGCAATACAGAAGCACAAATGCTGGAAGACAAGCACATGTATATGAAACTTCTTATTTTTAAGCCAGTATAGTATGTTTCCTTAATTGAAGATAGAAAATTCCTAAAATATTTTATTTCCTTTCTGTGCTATACATGTGCACTATCTCATTTAACCTATTCAAACACATATAGGGTAGATATCTAAATGACAATTGCTTCTATAGGTGAGGGAGCTAAAGTTTGGAGAGAGAATTAATTTGTCAAGGGTCATCACAATACCAAGAGCTAGGACCAGAATTTCAGCTACCCTTTTGAATCCGTTCCAAACCACTTTGGGCCACAAGACAGCTACATCCCAATGCAGTTTCTTATTTTAAACTCAGGGAATTAAATTCCTCAAATGTAGAAAGGCTGCCTAATAGTGGATATAAAACCTGCTAGAGTGATCAGCTTACTCTGGTCTAGCCTGACTTCACTGATTTTAGGCATCAAAATATTACATCCTGGGAAATTCTCCCTTTAAAAAAGAAAAGTTTTCTGCACCAGTAAACTTTTGCATGCAAACTCGACAGGTGGCCACCTTACTCATGGTTTTGCCACATATATAGGGGTAGAGTCAGTCCTAACATCATTCTCTCAAGTCACCACCACAGCCTACATCCGATCCCCTAGGGCCTACCTAAAGCTCAGAGCCAAAAACAAGCCCTAAACATAGGAGAAACTCAACAAATATTTGCTGAGTTAGTGTCCATGTTTGTCTAGTTCTCCAGCTCACGGGCCACAATGTTTTGCCTCCAGTCACTGTTCATCAGTGTTTGCTGAATCATATATAGATTAAATCAGTCTGAAATAAACTTTAAGGGCAGTCTGAAGGAGGTAAAGAAGGCTCCAAGGAAGGAAGAGATCTGTCTCTTCATCTTGATGATGGTGTAGGACTTGGGGCTTGATTGCACATTTATGAATATCACATCTCTCTCCTCTAGAAGGTCAATTGGTGGAGCCACATTTCCTCTCCTGACCAGCAACCTCCCCAAATTGCTGCTTGATTGCCAACACCAGCTGGGTTTCCAAAGGAGCCAAGGTCAAAGTAAGTGCCCCAGTGACTGTCTAGACAACATTCCTCAAGTCTCAGGCAATGTGCTCATAATTAGCCCATCTAATGCTTGCAACAACATGACACCGTTACTATTATTATTCCCATCTTATGGATAACTTGACCAAAGCTTCTAAGGGGGCTGAATCAGAAACCAAGCCCTTAGACACAAAGACAAAGAACATTCCATGTAATCATACAGTTGATGGACATGTCATGCCTAATCATGTGGTACCTCACCAACATCTATTGTATTTGAGTGTCGAAAATAATCAGAATAGTTATTTTCTGGTAATTGAAAGATATTAGGGAATAAAAGATTATGTAAACAGAACTTTGTATAATTTATGGTGGCTTAACTTTGCTTGTTCTCTCTTCTCATTTTTGGAACTTTGTACTTGGAATCTGTAGGTCTGAACCTGTGCCTAACACTATAAGCAGTTTTCCTATGACTGCATCTGCAAGTACTAGCAAAGGTAAAATTCTTCCCTTGAAAAGCCCAAAATATGTCCCTCTGAAAAACAAACAAACTATACATCTTCGTCAAATATTCACCTTTCTTTCCCTTGCACTTCTTTTTCTTTCCTTTTGTGTAAATTGGATGTTCTTGTACAGATATATCTAACTGAGGGAATCAACCAAATGTAAATGTAAATGAAGCCATATGCCATGGCTTTAATATCCTTAACTACTGATAATTATAGAGAATATATTGGAACTAGCTGAGTCCAATAGGAAAACACTTCTTTAAACTTCTCCACTTTAACCTTGGAAATGCATGGAATCAAGGAATTTTACAACTGGAGAGATCTTAGAAATAATCTAACTTGGTGGTTTTCTAGCTTCGGTTTACAGAGCCATGGGAGCCTGTTTGATGAGTGACTGTTCAACAGGGTCCCATCAACATCAAGGAACAGTGACAGGAAAAGGTTAAATAGGGGTCCTGCTCAACTTCAATGTGTACTGATGGCATGTATTATGAGTTGGCCCACCCAGCACTTACTTCAACCCCTTTCTAGCTCCCCTCCTGCCCTGTACAGGGCCTGGCTTCAATCAACAGCACACACACACAAAAGCGAGCTACATGAAAGGGCAGCCCAGAGGCTGGGGGCTCAGATCTTCTGGCAAGGACAATGGCAGCATCATTACGCAGAGCTGTGTACAGTTTCTGGTTTCCAGTCTATAGTGCGGCAGGTATCGAGTGATGGGCAAATGACAACGTTGCTTCCACCAGAAGAGGGACATTTTGGAATATTCTCTAGCTGCTTTGTTCCTTTGCTGACAAAGGTCCTTCTAGTCAAATCTATGATTTTTCCAGTAGTCATGTATGGATCATAAAAGAGTTGATCATGAGAGTTGGATCATAAAAAAGACTGATGCCAAAGAATTGATGCTTTCAAAATGTGGTGCTGGAGAAGACTCTTGAGAGTCCCTTGGACAGCAAGGAGATCAAAGCAGTCAATCCTAAAGGAAATCAACCCTGAATATTCATTGGAAGGACTGATGCTGAAGCTCCAATACTTTGGCCACGTGATGCAAACAGCCAACTCACTGAAAAAGACTCTGATGCTGGGAAAGATTGAGAACAGGAGGAAAAGGGGACAACAGAGGATGAGATAGTTGGATGGAGTCACTTACCTAATGGAAATGAGTTTGAGCAAACTCCAGGAGAGAGTGAAGGACAGGGAAGCCTGGCATGCTGCAGTTCATGGGGCCGCAAAGAGTTGGACACAACTTAGTGACTGAACAGTGAACAACCTCATGCCTGTGCCTGAGGTCATGGTCTATGGGAACCTCATGCTAGAAGCCCCATGTCTCAGAGACTCTTCCAATCTCCTGGCACAAGAAAAAAAAAAAAAAAAAAGAACGACATATTCCACAGATTGCAAAGTGCTTCATTGAACAGTTTGACTTGATTCAAAAAAAAAGCACTCAGGATGGACTTTTCAGGGGGCACATTTAAACTGGTGGTTGGCACACTGAGAGGGACATGACTGGTCAACGGCACACTCATATCTTCTGACTGTAGTCCAGGACTCTTTAGAGATTTCTATACAAATAACATTTGACTAATATATTTGAATCAGTTCAGTTGATCAGTCATGTCTGACTCTTTGTGACCCCATGAACCGCAGCATGTGAGGCCTCTCTGTCTATCATCAACTCCCAGAGTTTACCTAAACTCATGTCATGTCATGCATGCCATTTACCTTAGGTAAATCCCCTTCTCCTCCTGCCTGCAATCTTTCCCAGCATCAGGGTCTTTTCAAATGAGTCAGCTCTTCGCATCAGGTGGCCAAAGTATTGGAGTTTCAGCCTCAACATCAGTCCTTCCAATGAATACCCAGGACTGATCTCTTTTAGAATGGACTGGTTGGATCTCCTTATAGTTTAAGGGACTCTCAAGAGTGTTCTCCAACATCACAGTTCAAAAGCATCAATTCTTCAGTGCTCAACTTTCTTTATAGTCCAACTCTCACATCCATACATGACTACTGGAAAAACCATAGCCTTGACTAGACAGACCTTTGTTGACAAAGTAATGTCTCTGTTCATATATTTGAATAGCCAGTTCTAAACCAATTTATAAATCATAGGCTGTACATTACAAAACCAAACAGATCTAAGTATGTGACTCAAGACTGGTGTAAGGTAATAGACAGTGTGGCTTCTGAGATCATCTAAAGTCCCTACCCCTTGAAAACAATCACCTTCAATATTTGTTAATGTGTAGGCTTACTGCCACACTTACACACTGTTCTTGGAATAAAAAATGGTACCACCACTTTGGAAAACAGTCTGGCACTTTCTTAAAAAGTAAAAAAAAAAAAAAAAAAAAAGCCCACGTACCATATGATATATTCATTTCATGCTTGGGTATTTACTCAGAGAAATAAAAGCATATATCCAGATAAAGACTTGAACATAAATATTCAGAATAGTGTTATATGTAAGAGGCAAAAACTGGAAACAATTTAAATGTCCATTAACAGGTGCGTGAATAAACACATTGTGATATAAACACAACCGAGTTCTACTCAGCAATAAATAACAGACTATTAAAACACAAAACAACATGGATGAATCTCAAAATAATTATGCTGAGTGAAAGAAATTCTGAAAAGTATAAATGAACTTAGAGAAAGAAGATGAGTTTACTGAATCTAGATTTGGGCGGCAAGGAGGGGCACAGAGGGTCGGAAGGAATAAAATATAGGAAGACACAAAGAACCCCTTGAGGGTGATGAATCTCTTCATTATCTCCATTGTGATGATGGTTTCATAGGTGTATACAGAGGTCAAAATTCAACAATATAAATAAGTGAACTTATCATATGGCAATTGTTTCAGTTTGTTAGGTCTGTTATAACTAAATACCATAAACTGATTTAAATAACAGAAATTTATTTTCTGATAGTTCTGAAAGCTAAAAGTTCATGATCACGGTGTCAGTAGGGCTAGTTTCTTCTGAGGTCTGAGAGGGAGAATCTGTTTTGTGACTCTCCACTACCTTCTGTGGCTTGCTGGCAAACACTGGTGTCTCTTGGCTTGCAGAAGCCTCACCCTAATCTCTGCCTTTGTTGTCATTGAGTGCCCTCCTCATGGGCATGGATGTCCAAATTTCTCCATTTTATAGGACTCTGTCGTTTTGGATTAGAGGTCCACCCTACTCCAGCATAACTAATCTTAACTAATTACATCTGCAATTATCTTATTTCAAAAGAAAGTCACTTTCTGAGGTCCTGGATTAGAACTTCAGCATACGAGAAGAGACACAATGCAATTCATACAAGAAATTATAACTGAATAAAGCTGTTTAGAAAAACAAACAAACAAAAAAACTTACCAAACCAGTTAAACTCAAATTCAACCATCAATTTCATGTAAGAGTTGAACTTTTCCCATTTTTTTTCTAAAATTAAGTCACCTTTAAAGTGGCACCCCACTCCAGTACTCTTGCCTAGAAAATCCAATGGGCGGAGGAGCCTGGTAGGCTGCAGTCCATGGGGTCGCGAAGAGTCAGACACGACTGAGCAACTTCACTTTCACTTTTCACTTTCATGCATTGGAGAAGGAAATGGAGAAGGAAATGGCACTCCAGTACGCTTGCCTGAAGAATCCCAGGGACGGGGGAGCCTGGTGGGCTGCCGTCTATGGGGTCACACAGAGTCGGACACGACTGAAGTGACTTAGCAGCAAAGTGTGGACATGGTGCTCATCCTGTCTCTCTCTCTAGTTTAGACTACTCCATGTTGTGGGCTGATTCAGTTCTTTTTTTTTTCTCTCCCTTCACTTTTAACTCATGAAATTTCTCAGGAACCTTCTTTCTTGGAATGTGCTGAGACATCATGTGGCCTTTACCTAGTAAGAAGACATCATTTATATATCAAAACCACCCATTTTCTCTTATCAGTTCTGATACAAAGTGGTACTGTAATCAACATGGTCATATACACAAAAAAAGATACTGGCACTCAACAGCATTTTTCTTCATTCAGTTATAAGGATGCCATTCAATGATTCAGAATATGCTTATATTGACAGTAATTTTTCAGATCATTACTAGAATGCAAACAAGTAAAATTTTCTTACAGCAACCTAGTGGACTCCTGAGAGTATAACCACAAAATTCTGGGACGCCTGAGGATCCCAGTTAAAGTTATATTACTATTAATACTAGAGAAAGATTCCTGATCTAAAAATCAGAGACAGATTTTAGGCTTAAGTGTGCCTATTAACCAGCAGTGTGACCTTGGACAAGGATTTAAATCTACCCAAACTTCCCAGATGCACTGAAGTACGTGGAAATGTTAACATTCTTAAGACATGAGCTTCCTCATCTGTGAAATGAAAAGGTTGAGCTAAGTTATCTCTAAGGTTCTTTTCAGCCTTCAATCCTATGGTACTCGCTGAACAGAACTTCAATATAGGTTCAATTCAAGTGACCAGCCTAAGTCACCACTTATATATCACATGTCTCTCTGCGGCTTTTTCATCTTCCAAAGTCACAAAACTCAAAAGCTAAGGCCCTTTTCCAAAAGACAGTGTATGGCGCAAGGTTTGGGCTAGATACAGACTCAAGGGTATAATATGAATCAAATTTCAGAGAATAATGATTTCAACAGATGATTAGCCTGGTAGGCAAGTACTCAGTTATCCATGAAAATGAAATACAGGCAATCCTTTACTCAGAAGAAACTGTTAACATGCTCAGAGATGTAAAATGTGAGCATCTTTATTATAAAATGAAGTGCAGTCAAAAATGCAGACAAACTTGACAGAGGAAGGTATTGAATGAAGTGGAGGGAAATTCCAAGAGCTTCTGTATTTCTGCAGGATATGTATAAGACTTCTGTGTCTCCTTTGCCTGATGATCTTTCTTTTATAGCCTGGTAGACCCCTAGAACTAAAAGTAAATGTAGATACTAAATTTATGGTAATGGGGCACTGAATTCCCGTGCAGTTTTCCTATGAGGAAATATTCTGAACTTTTTTAAAGTCTTATGGTTACTGAAAAAAAAAAAAAGGATATTAATGAAAGCAGGAGTAAAAGCTGCTGTGGGGGCAGCTGACGGTCACCTCTCCCTACTTTAAGTCTCTGGGAACTTTCGGAAGGCAACAGAGTGATGGTAATGAGGTTAGCCATCCCCCAAGAACAGTTTTAAGAGGAAGTGAGAGCAGAATACAGCCAATATTTTATAATATCAGTCATGTCTGACTCTTTGCAACCTTATGGACTGTAGCCTGCAAGGTTCCTCTGTCCATGGGATTTTCCAGGCAAGAGTAGTGGAGTGGGTTACCATTTTGTCCTCCAGGGGATCTTCCCAACTCAGGGATTAAACCTGCACCTTTTGCGTCTCCTGCATTCTTTACCACTGAGTCACCTAGCAGGAAGCATAAGAAGAGAGGAGAATATGGCCAATATTTTATAATGACCATAAATGGAATATAACCCTTAAAAAATGTGTATCACTATATTGTGTATCTGTAGCATAGACTATTACACATCAACTATACTTCAATTAAAATAATTTATAATAGAAAAAGAGGAAGTGAGAATTGGAAAGCCCTAACAGATGTATTATAGTGTATTTTGTTTGCTATAACGATGGCCTTGTCCTTGCTGTATGACCCTGAGTCAGTCATGTCCAGACTGACTGTCCATAGGAAGAAAATCTATGAAAAACCTAGACAGTGTATTAAAAAGCAGAGACAGCACTTTGTCGACAAAGGTCCGTATTGCCAAAGCTATGGTTTTACCAGTAGTCATGTATGAATGTGAGAGTTGGAGCATGAAGAAGGCTGAGCGCTGAGAATTGATGCTTTTAAACTGTGGTGTTGGACAAGACTCTTGAGAGTCCCTTGGACAGCAAAGAGACTAAAGCAGTTAATCCTAAAGGAAATCAATCCTGAATGTTCATTGGAAGGGCTGATGCTGAAGCTCTAATACTCTGGCCACCTGATGCAAAGAACCAACTTATTGGAAAAGACCCTGATGCTGGGAAAGATTGAAGGCAAGAGAAGGAGCAACAGAGGATGAGATGGTTAGATGGCATCACTGACTCAATGGACATGAGTTTGAGTGAACTCAGGGAGACAGTGAGAGAGAGGGAAGCCTGGCATGCTGCAGTTCATGGTGTCGCAAAGAGTCAGATATGACACAGAGACTGAACAAGAGTAACAACATACGTTAGGAACATAAACATTTTTTAATCCTCACAAGCCCCACCATATAGATGCAAAGACTAAGAGAATTTAAATAACTTGTTCAAATCCACACAGCTATGCTGTGCTGGAATATAAACCTTGGTAACATCCCCCATCCCTGGGATTCTCCAGGCAAGAACACTGGAGTGGGTTGCCATTTCCCTCTCCAATGCATGAAAGTGAAAAGTGAAAGTGAAGTCACTCAGTTGTGTCTGACTCTTAGCAACCCCATGGACTGCAGCCCACCAGGCTCCGCTGTCCATGGGATTTTCCAGGCAAGAGTACTGGAGTGGGGTGCCGTTGCCTTCTCCCAACATAAATAAAAGGCCCTAACTTGTAACTTGGAGAAGGCAATGGCAACCCACTCCAATCCTCTTGCCTGGAAAATCCCATGGACGGAGGAGCCTGGTAGGCTGCAGTCCATGGGGTTGCTAAGAGTCGGACACGACTGAGTGACTTCACTTTCACTTTTCACTTTCATGCATTGGAGAGGGAAATGGCAACCTACTCCAGTATTCTTGCCTGGAGAATCCCAGGGAGGGGGGAGCCTGGTGGGCTGCCGTCTATGGGGTCTCACAGAGTCGGACACGACTGAAGCGACTTAGCAGCAACAGCAGCAGCAGCAACTTGTAACTATTACAGTATATTTCGTCTTTAGTAGGTGTATTACCTGGCACAGAGTAAGTACTTAATTTATTACTTTATATTATTTATTATTGTACAGGCAAAAGAGAAATCAGAATGGAGAACAAATAACTGAAAACAAGTATATAAACTAAAATCTTTACAAGAGCCAAAAACCAAAATAAACCTTTATTTATTAGTAAGGTCTGCCTAAACATAAATAGCAATGGAAACAGAAAAAAATTGAATATATTAAATTGATGCTTCAAACTATAGTTTATGCATCCATAGTTCAATAACCAAAATGGGCATTTCTAATGAGTAAGTTTACTACAACATCTGCTGTAGCAAATAACTGATAAGGCCTTATTTCTCACCAACAGAAGATTGGTAGAATTACACAGCCATAAAGCATTACAGTTTCAAAGACATTTTAATAATATGAAGAAAAAGCTCATGATCTAATTCGCCCTAATTATATAAAGACATTAATTTATTAATTGAGTCAATTCATCCATTCAAAAAATGTTTACTTAGTACCTATTACACGCTGAGTGCTGGGCTAGGAGATGGCCATCTGGTTTCTGCCTTCAACCAGTATATAGTCTAGCTTTATAGAGTAAGCTTTGTCAATGTCCTGGCACAATCCCTGTGTAAGACTTAGTTTTCTTATGTGTAAAATAAGGAGATTGGGCTAGATGACTGACAAGGGCTACCCAGCAATTAAATTAAGTGGAAATGGGATTCTTGATTCAGTTAGGCAAAAAGACATTATCTGGTGTATGTGCAAGGTTATAGCAGGACTAAAATTGCAAAAGTGCCCTAAACTTAGGAATGCGAGCTGTTTAGAGCAATGAACCATCTTGATTTGGTCCAGACTGAGGGATTTCTCAGATGTGAAACTTCAGGACTAAAACCTCCAATGTCCTAGGAAAACCAAGATAGTCGAATGCCTTAGTTTCATGTCAAATTATTAACATAATTGCTGAAGTTACATTAATAATTAGTAAAATGATTTTGCTAAAACAATATAAATTATTACAGAAACCTTAATGAATACCTTTTCTGTGTTGAAATGATTTCATATGCAGTACAAAACTGAAGGAACAGAAACTACGGACACACAGTAAACTCATTCAGTTGTCAAAAATTTTTAGAGAAATAATACGTTTGGTGTGCAAGTGAACAATGATCACAACAATCACATGAGTTTTACAGTCATTACCCTCTAAAAGCTTGGTGATGATTCCTTTAAAACTATAATCTTAATTCAGAGGCTGTATAAAACACTGGCCATCAGAGAGAGACCACACTATCTCTCTCTTATTGAAATACATATTTACTATTAAGATACATTAATATAATATTTAGTACATATTATATTAATATTTAATATATTAAATAAATAATAATATTTTACTCAGAGAGACATTTCTTTATTATTATTATTATTTACTGAAGTTTTTGTTCAGTCGCTATGTCATGTATGATTCTTTATAACCTCATGGACTGTAGTACTCCAGGCTTCTCTATCTTCCACTATTTCCCAGAGTTTGCTCAAATTCAAGTCCACTTAGTGAGTAATGCTATCTAACCATATAGTTGACTTACAATGCTGTGTTAATTTCTGCTGTACAGCAAATTGATCCAACTTCATGAAAATGAAAGTGAAAGTCCGTCAGTCGTGTCCGACTCCTTGCAACCCCATGGACTATACAGTCCATGAGATTCTCCAGGCCAGAATACTGGAGTGGGTAGCCTTTCCCTTCTCCAGGGGATCTTCCCAACCCAGGAATCAAACTGGAATCTCCTGCATTGCAGGCGAATTCTTTACCAACTGAGCTATCAAGGAAGCCCTCAGTTTTATCTATATATGTAATATACTTTTTAATATTCTTTTCCATTATGGCTTATCACAGGGTTTTGCACATAACTCCCTGTGTTATACAGTAGGACATTGTTTATACCACATCTTCTTTATCTTTTCATCTGTTGATGAGCACTTGGGTTGTTTCCATGTTTTGGCTATTGTAAATAGTGCTGCTATGAACATAGGAATGCATGTAACTTTTTGAGTTATTGTTTTGTCTAAATATACATCCAGGCATAGGACTATTGGATCATATGGCAAGTCTATTTTTAGTTTTTTTAGGAACCTCCATACTGTTTTCCATAGTGGCTTTCCCAGCTTATATTCCCACCAACAGTGTAGGAAGCTTTTCTTTTCTTCACAACCTCTCCAGTATTTGTTATTTGTAGACATTTTAATGAAAACCAGAATGTGTCACTGGTGTGAGGTGGTGTCTCATAGTTTTGACTTGCATTTCTCTAGTAACTAGAGATGCTGAGCAACTTTTCATGTGCCTATTGGCCATCTGTATGTCTTCTTTGGGAATATGTCTGTTCAGGTCTTCTTCCTATTTTTCAATTGGGTTATTTGTCTTGTTGTTGAGTTGTATCAGATGTTTGTAAATTTTGGAAATTAACCCCTTGGAGAGAGATATATTTTCAGCTTGTAAAGGTTATGGCTTAAAATGGCATATTATAATTTCATTCTTAAAGTACAGATGTCCTTTAAAAGATTATTCTAATATGATTACCTTCTAAAGATTCCATCTTTCTTTTTTCTGTTCTTTTACCACATATACCAGTACAATTAAGCTAATACCAATTATAATGTTTCTTCAAACTGAAGCTAAAGAATCTCAAGGGGATGGTGAGGGATCCCAGAGGAATTTGCAGTGTCTCAACAGGGCCAACTCCAGGGGCACGAACGCCTCCCTACATCAACAGTAAGACCTGGCTCTCTTGGGAACTCTGGGGCCCTTCTATCAATTTCCATTCTCCTCCAAAGCCTCCGAGGTCTTCCAGAATGTAAGAAATAAATAAACGTTTACTAAAAAATTTAGGATACCAGTAATGGGTGAGCTCAGTAGGAGTAATTTAGATAGATTGAGAATTCTACAAAAGAAACAAATGAGTTTGGTTTAGTTATCCTTGTCTGTTGACTATTTCCTCTTTATTCATTCCAGTGACAAGAGGTTTTTAAATGTCAGTTGATAAAATAATCCTGACACCCCTTTGCAGAGCTACAAAATGGCAGTTCCTAAAATTTGGACCCATTAACTATTTAGGCAATTCATCACATTTCCAATGACTGCGTCAAACTTCTGATTCCTTTATAAATGCTCTTTCTATATCTGTTTTCCTCTGTCCCACAGCCATCTTTCCAACAAACAGCAATCCTGGTCTTCTGCACCAACCAGGCTCCCTTCCCACCTCTGGCACATATCTTTCTTCCTAATGATAATGCTTCTTCTGTCAGGAGCCAAATATACGCAGTGGTCAAGGGGAAATAGGCAGAGCTTCTTTTCTCATTCTTGCTTTGGGGAAGAAGGAAAGTAGTTTAAATAAATGATATGGGGGTTTAAAAAGAAACGAATAGTGGAGGGACAGTCTGTTTCTCTCATTGGAGCTAATAGTGCTTTTAAAATACTCTGTCACCTGTGTCAGCTCTGTAAAATAATCATGCCACTTGTCTGACCTAATGACCTAATGAGGACCTAAATAGTCCTCACTACTGGGCTAGTAATGCCTAATGCTTCTTTGTGCTGAAAGCTTACTTCAGTTCAGTTTAGTTGCAGTTGTGTCCAACTCTTTGTGACCCCATGGACTGCAGTACACCAGGCCTCCCTGTCCATCACCAATTCACGGAGTTTACTCAAACTCATGTCCACTGAGTCAGTGATGCCATCCAACCATCTCATCCTCTGTGTCCCCTTCTCCTCCCACCTTCAATCTTTCTCAGCATCAAGGTCTTTTCAAATGAGTCCATTCTTCACATCAGGTGGCCAAGTATTGGAGTTTCAGCTTCAGCATCAGTCCTTCCAATGAATATTCAGGGCTGATTTCCTTTAGGATGGACTGGTTGGATCTCCTTGCAGTCCAAGGGACTCTCAAGAGTCTTCTCCAACACCACAGTTCAAAAGCATCCATTCTTTTGTGCTCAGCTTTCATTATGATCAAAGTCTCACATCCATACAAGACCACTGGAAAAACCATAGCTTTGACTAGATGGACCTTTGTTGGCAAAGTAGTGTCTCTGTTTTTTAATAAGCTATCTAGGTTGGTCATAACTTTTCTTCCAAGGAGCAAGTGTCTTTTAATTTCATGGCTGCAGCCACCATCTGCAGTGATTTTGGAGCCCCCCAAAATAAAGTCTGACACTGTTTCCACTGTTTCCCCATCTATTTCCCATGAAGTGATGGGACCAGATGCTATGATCTTAATTTTCTGAATGTTGAGTTTTAAGCCAACTTTTTCACTCTCCTCTTTCACTTTCATCAAGAAGCTCTTTAGTTCTTCTTCACTTTCTGCCATAAGGGGGGGTGTCATCTGCATATCTGAGGTTATTGATATTTCTCCTGGCAATCTTGATTCCAGCTTGTGCTTCCTGACTAGACACCAAGAACTGCACCAAGCATTTTACAAGCTTATTCTTACTTAACCAGCACAACACCTTGGGATAGGTACTGCTATTATCCCCACTTTATAGGCAAGGAAACTAAGGTTTAAAGAGGTAAAGTGACTTATCCCAGAGGGAAACAGTTCATAACTTGCAGTGCTGGGGTTTAAAGCAGTGTCAGCCTAGTTTCAAAGCTCATACGCTGGTATCTAACTTGATTTCTTAGCTGGGCTTCACACCAGTCTCATGAAGCCTCTTCCAAAACCTGGAGGCTGTTAGTGATCTTGCCTCCTAGTAACAGTAATTCCTGCTGCTGCTGCTGCTGCTAAGTCGCTTCAGTCGTGTCCGACTCTGTGCGACCCCATTGACGGAAGCCCACCAGGCTCCCCCGCCCCTGGGATTCTCCAGGCAAGAACACTGGATCGGGTTGCCATTTCCTTCTCCAATGCATGAAAGTGAAAAGTGAAAAGGAAGTCGCTCAGTCGTGTTCGACTCTTAGCGACCCCATGGACTACAGCCTACCAGGCTCCTCCATCCATGGGATTTTCCAGGCAAGAGTACTGGAGTGGGGTGCCATTGCCTTCTCCACAGTAATTCCTAACCACCATTAATTGCTTCAACTGCTCCCCAGGACTTACCTCTGTCAAACTCCACTGTGCAAAGTACAACATTGTTTCCCTTCCTCTCCCAGAAAGACAGTTTGAAAAACCTAAAGGAGACTTCCCAGACTCGATGGACGTGAGTCTGAGTGAACTCCGGGAGTCGGTGATGGACAAGGAGGCCTGGCGTGCTTGATTCATGGGGTCGGAAAGAGTTGGACACGACTGAGCAACTGAACTGAACTGAACTGAAGAAACCTGTGTTGAGTCTTTCCCTTATCATTCAAGTTCTGTGTTTCTGCTAAATGCCCACCTCCTTTCAGACAAGCTACTTCCAAGCTACATGTAATCAGCATGAGAAAATTTGAGTCTTGGGAAAAGTTCTAGATTCACCTTACTTTGAAAGTTTTAAAATCTTTTCTAGGCAGCACTCTCCCATTCTATTTGCAATGGGCTTTTTTGTATAGCTGTCCTTCTACACTTCATTTTACCTGTTTCCCTAAATCAAAATATCTTCTTTCCCTCGAGCTTTTAAGGCACAGTACGACCTACTGATATCTTTATGACAGTTTCAGGACAAAAGAAAGTAAATGGACATTTAAGACCATCAAATATTTATCAGGCATCTATGAAAGACATCAAGGAATGCTATAGGAATCAAGATAAAACATTACTATTATTAAATGCATACCATATTTTCAAGGAATTTGAAAGATGATACTATAATAATGAATTTATTCTTCCAAATTCCACGGAAGTTCTAAACTTGGACATCACAAAGAAATGTCATATTCTCTTGCCAGAAGCCACTTGGCACTGAGGGGTTAATAGTGCTCTAGCTTAAATCAGTAACAAGTACTAAGGGCTTCTCTGAAGTCTGGTTGCAAGGTGCCCACTTAGAGGATGAAATTCAGGTTCATGTTCAGTTTCCAAAAACCCGTTTCCACCTTGCTCTCTGACACCCTCCACTTCAAAGAGACTGCATTCTCAATCCTTCGCTTATTTGAACACAACTTTCATACCTAAACAGAGAGCTGTAATTACGAAGTTTCAGAAACGTTTTCTGAAAGCGTCCCTAAATATAAGAAGCTGTTTCACCATCCATTTAAGTGTCATAATAGTCTCTTTCTGCGGCAAGGACACAGACCAGTTCCATGTGCATGTAAGTCCAGGTGTGTACACACAGCCCAAGAAATCTCCATTAATTTTAAGAGGAAGGGTCAGGTTTCACACCGAGACCTAGCTGTCTCCTGGGTTGAATTTGTCTGCTTCTCAGTCCCAGAAGCCCAAGTTCTATGTTGCGCAGAAATCTGGCTCCATTGTGCCTAGGTGGCCTGGTAGAAAGGGTTTTTGTTTGTTTTTTTTTCCCTTTTTTTTGGGGTACCTTTTCTGCTAAGAAACGGCAATGTGCTTTGCCTGCCTAACCCAGCCGCAGCCTGTCGTTCCCTAGACAAAAAGCGGTGGCCCGTTGCTCCCCGCAGCGGCCGCGGCCGCGACTCAGGGAGGCCGAGCCAGCCGAGACCCACGGCTTTACGCTTTTGTTGGGCCGGCTACAGATGGTGCCCCAGCACCGGGCTGAGTCGGGGTGGTGTGGGGGGGGCAGGAGGACCAGAGGAGGAGGCCAGGAAGGGGGTCGGGCGGGAGGGGAGGAGACCGTGGAGCAGCCAATGGGAGTGCAGCCCATCAGCTGACCGCTTTTGCTTACACCAGGTGCACGCCGGCTGCGGGGAGCACAAAGCGGGGCGCACCGAGGGCGCCGGCAGCTAGCCGGCGAGCTAAGCGAGGCCCGTGCGCCCGCGCCTGCAGCGCCCTCCGGGCGGGGAGAGGGGCCGCCGGCGTCAGCGCGGGCAGCAGCATCCGCGCGGTGGCATCCCTAGGCGCCCCGGACGCCCTCCTTTGGACCTGGACACTCGCTGCCCCGCTGTCAGCATCCCGCTTCTATCCTTTATCCCAATCCTGCCTGCCTCTGCCCGGCCCCCGAGAGCCGGATTGAGCCCAGGCCCGCACAGCAGCTGTTGCTCGTGCTACTGCCTCGCTTCGCGTCTTGGTGCTCTGCCGCGAGCCCCCTAAGGAGCCAGTGCCTGTGGGTTTGGAGGGAGGTGCCGCTCAGCCGGTCCTCCTCCTTCTCGTCTTCCTCCTGCTGCCGCCTCCGGTGCCTGGTCAGTGCGCACCCCGACACCCCTGCCAGCCGGGCCTCGGGGTAAGTGCGCTCGCTCAGCCGGGCAGTGGCGGGAGACGTAGGCGGCAGCGAGGGGAAGTCAAGGCAAACTTCGTGGCTTGGAGGGCCCGAGAAAGGTCTGGGGAACCGTGGGACAAGATCGCGGGCCTAAGAGGTACGAGGGGGCGCGGCTCATGAAGCTGGGGAAAATGACGGATCCGGGGGAGCGGGAATCTAGTAACCTCCTTACAGGGGGGAAAAAATCACTGGGGTCGGGGAGAACGGTAATTCGGAAGGAAGGCCGAACAGAAATGAGCAAAAGGCAGTAACAGGAGGCGAACCCGTTAGATTCCCGGGACCGAAGGCGGGGAGGGTGATGCCCATGGATCCGGAAGAAGGAGGGCTGCTGGAATCTGAACTGAGGAATGCAGCCCGGAGTCGGAGGGAGCCCGGGGAGTTGGAAAAAGGGCTAAGAAAACGGGAAAGAAGGTGGCAAGCTGTGGAAAGAGAAGAGAGAGAGGATGTGTTGGCGGTGGCCTTTTCGGCCAAAGGGTAAGGGGCGTAATTCACAAAGCACTTGAGTGTACTGAAGTGAAAGCATTCGAAAGAATCAACTCAGCTGTCGCGCGGTCTAAGTGGGGAAAGACCTCACCCTGCGTCGCGTTTTGAGTGCAGAAAGGGTGGCAGCCTCCGGAGGTTTGCCAGGGATGCAGAAATGTCTGGGAAACTCTGTCCGCTCCAGGCACGGAGCCGGTGCTGGTTCCCGGCTAGGCTGGGGTGGATAACGAGCAAAGTTTGCCAGCGGGTGTCTTTTGTGCTGCGTTGGAGAGGGGTGTGGGTAGCCGCCGACTCGGCACTTCCCAGGGACCGGCAGTGACTGCCTTCACCGAGGGGAGCCCCAGCCTGGTAGGCCCAGCTAGGGTGGAAAGATCGAGTAGCTGGAGGGGCTCGGCACACCCGGGACTGGTGGGAAAACCCGTCCCAGGATGGTTGTAAGGAAGCCGGCCTGGATACTGGCACTGGGAGATTGGGCGGTAGTACCGCCTTCGGGAGAGAGATGGGGACCTTGCCTGCTGAGTTCACCTCTGTAACCATAGCGCCTGGAACTGAATTAATGAATTACCGGGGTGTGAAGGTTTTGAGGGATTCATTCAACTCTCGAATCCCACAGGCCAAGAGTTGAAGAAAATAGACCCTTCTCTAAATCGCACACCACTATTAGCATCTTCATTCCCAGACCCAGATAATAAAGAAAATAGAATTCATTGAGGGGACAGGTATTGCTGACTTGAGAGCTCTTTGCCTGTAGGATATTTGGGAAACACAGTATATTGTTTTGTTTTGCAATTTGCTCTGCCACCATGGCCTCAAAAGCATTAACACTACTCGGATATGCCGATTATTTTTGAAAGCCAGCACTAGAGGACTGGAAAGTTCAGGAAGGTACTTTGATCAGTGTAAGTCTACAGTTAAAAAGTGGTGTTGTTGGCTCTGGGGCCATGTGTGTCCCTAAGTCTCTGATTTGCATGCAAATGTGAGCAAATCCTGGCAGATGTCTGGCCTCATCCATTCACATGAAGGAATTTGAAAAGACAAGGAGTCTTTAGTTAACAATAGACCTTAAGAAAATGGAATAAAGGCTCAGTGAGTTTTTCTCTTTGGGAATTCCAAGGCTTGCTGACACTTTTATTCAAGAGCCAAAATCTCTGAGTGTGATTGTACTGAAAGCTCCAAGTACTGCTTGATCTTTACCTGGCTGTGTGTTTTTTGCAATATTTAAGCTGGATGTTCTGAGCTAGTGAGGAAAAGTGTTAAATGAAGCAGAAGGTAACTTAATTCCACTTCTGGTGGTTTGAAGTAATTTCTGAATTGACCCCTCAACTTTTATTTAGAGTTTCTTCTCTTTTCCTTTTAGTAATCCCACTTCCTGCTCGCATAGGCTCTCCATCCTCAGGGATATACAATATAGTTGAAGAGAATTGTAGATGGCTGACAGGAAGATCTCACTAGAAGATCTTCATAGTCCTGTCAAAATCAATTCAGTAACAGGCACCAAACTTGTAGAAGTGCAGGAGATGAAACCATCACACACCTGGTCACCTGAGGGCCTTCAGGGCCACAGGACAGAACAGTGAATAGGGAGGCACTCATGCAATGGACCCCCAAACAGAGAAATGTCTGCCTTGTCTAAGAGTAGCTAGCAGACCACTGCACTGCTGACTTCCTGGCACTGATCAACTGCTGAACAAAAGGCAGGCAGTGTGGTCTGCACATGAGTCCCAGGGATCATACCTACTTACAAGCCAACCAGTGGCCTCGTCTTTTCTCAGCCTCAGTCACTGTTGAAGGGAAGAAGAACCTATTCACTGAAAAGCATTTGCCCCTGTATTCTATATATTCACTGAAAAGGACATTAAAATACAAGTTAAAAAAAAGAGAGAGAGAGAGAGACAATATTGTTTTGAAGTTCAGTGGGGTGGGAGGGGTTTAGGGGAT
Organism: Bos indicus; assembly: GCF_029378745.1. NCBI lineage: Eukaryota > Metazoa > Chordata > Mammalia > Artiodactyla > Bovidae > Bos > Bos indicus. Next base: position 22,396,287 of record NC_091781.1, on the reverse strand, counting down.
GGGTAACAGATGTTAGTTTGCTATTTTACCTGTTTTCTTAAGTTATTTTTGCTGGTTCAGTGACTTTTTTTAAACACATAACGCTGTACTTTCCCAGAAGGGTAAAACTGAACTGAGTCAAATTTAAGTAAGAAAAGGTTATAGCCAAGATTACATTTTTCTGTCTCTGAGCTATCTAGAAGTCAGAAAGTTACAAATCATTATAATAAACTCTTATGTGACTTAAACTTGGGATTCTGTCTTTACTATGGACTTGAAGGGTACCTATAAAATGTAGTTGGCATTTCTAAACTAGGCAATAAGCCATTTTATTGTAAAGTTATCATCTAGATATTTTTGAAACAAATGTGGTAACTTTAAAATGACCAAAGTCTCACCTTTTGTGAGAATTTCTTTGGCTGTTATCCTGGCTGTGTGAGATCTTTGTTCCACAAGTCTAATGAAAGGGAAAATTAGGGCCTATTCCTTGGTAAATAAAAGTAATAAAGTACCTATTATTAGAAAGTATCACTCTGCTAAATAAAATCTTAGACCAGATCCAACTGCATACTCTGGTTCTAAACAGTAACATAGGTACTTTTGCACAGTGTCTGTAATTCCCAAAAAGCCAGGAGAAACACAACCACTGATTTTCTCTGGTTCGAACCTGTTAAAGCTAGCTTTTTGACCTGAACTGTTAGAACAATTAGCACATATTCTAAAGCAGTTATACTCATGGGAATGAACCCAGTAGGTACTAAAGAAAATCTGCCTTTACAGAATTATACTGCTACTTCCCAAGCCAGTTGGGCGTGATTTTAAATAATCAGAATGGTAGACCTTTTTATGCCACCATAAACAAACCATAAACCATAAGTAAAATGTGGTAAATTATAGGACCTGGATGTCATTTTTTACTAGACTTTCATAATACTTTCTTATAATTTATTTTTAAGCTACTAAATAATAGTTTTTTGAATGATTCACTTGAGCACTAATGTAAGGTTGCTCAAATATTGTATTTAACTTTTCAAAATTATTATGCAGAACATCTATTTTGGGTTAAGGCAATCTGGAGATAAAGCAAATTCTATTTCAGAATCATAATCATATTTTGGTTTCTGGGAACAATGGAAGTATCTTTAACTCATGAATAGAGTTTTGATTAATATTTTATTCAGGATGAAATTATAATTATATAGATAAAGTCCAAAAAACATGTATTCTCTCTTGTTTTGGCTCAAAGTGCAGAATAGAGACCAAAGTTAAACCCTATATGTAAAATTCAGTACTTTAGTGACCAAGGGAATCATTCGTTCTATAAGTCTTAAATAAAATTTGCTTTTTAAATTTTCTTGTTTTATCATAGTACTATTTGCCTACTTGCTTCTCTTGTAGCTCAGCTGGTAAAGAATCTACCTGCAATGCAGGAGATCCTGGTTCGATTCCTGGGTCAGGAAGATCTGCTGGAGAAGGGATAAGCTACCCACTCTAGTATTCTTAGGCTTCCCTGATGGCTCAGCTGGTAAAGAATCTGCCCACAATGCGGGAGACCTGGGTTCGATCCCTGGCTTGGGAAGATGCCCTGGAAAAGGAAACAGCTACCCACTCCAGTAATCTCGCCTAGAGAATTCCACAGACTGTATAGTCCATGGGGTCACAAAAATTTGGACACGACTGACTTTCTTTCACTCACATTTGCCTACTTTATGGATCCATCACTGGATGTAGTATCCAAGTCTCAAAACAGACAAATGCATAATAAATTGTTTACTGGCATTACAATTATAATATATGATACAATCATATAGTATATATTTTCAGACTTTATGGACACCCTTGGGCTCCCTGGTGGCTCAGTGGTAAAGAACTCACCTGCTAATGCAGGAGATGTGGGTTTAATTCCTGAGTCTAGAAGATCCCCTGGAGTAGGAAATGCCAAGCCCTGCCTGGGAAATCCCATGGACAGAGGAACCTGGCGGGCTATAGTCCAGCCTACAGTCCATGGGGTTGCAAAAGAGTCAGACATGACTTAGAGACTAAACAATGCCATGCCAACAGAAGTGCTAAGCATTTTATTCAATAAATAAAATTTATTCCATTTTATGTTCAGAATTTTTTTTTTAAAGAAACAATATGCAGGCTTATATATTATTATTATTTTTTACTTTTTGAATATTTTCAAAAGGTCTAACAAAAGTAGAATGTTATTAGCAGTTTTATCAGTTATCTGGTTGGTAACTCAGCTTTCTAATCATAACCAGGTGATCTTAGATCAGTTTCTTTACCCCACAAACCCTCAGTTTCCTCATTTGTATCTGAGCAGGTAAGGTGGATAGGGCTGGAAGGACTGACTGCCCTAATAAGTAAGATGGCTAAAAGGTCTGTGGGAGTTGTGCCCTCAGTACCACAGCTAGCATAAACATTTAACTTGGATGGGACCCTTACACTTAATACACTGAAAATCATCCTGAGATGCAAAGGAACTTGCCTTAAACTTGCACTGATACATTACGGGAGGTCTGTCAACTTTGACTTGGGGGTACCCTCCAAAAATACTGCTGGCTTTATTTATGACATTTAGTTTCAAAAACTGAGGTGTGAAAACTGCTTTTACAGTGGCTTATTGCCTTCCATTTACACTCTTCATCGCTCAGGGGTTGAAATGTTATTTGAAAGCTCTGATTAATATAAATGACTGGTAATTTTCTGACCCAGGCCATCCTCACTCACATCTATTATACGACTGGCAGACATGTGGACTCCACAGCTGCCCCCTCATTTGTGTGTGAAACAGACACACTGGTGGCAGGGGTTTTGTGGCAAATACTATGTAGACCTGGGGGTAAAGGACGATTGTGTAAAGTTTGAGGAATACATAGATTAATCTGTTGTCCGTTTCTGGAGCCATCATTTCATTCATGGGAGGACAGTCATTCTACAGTGAGATCCAGAAAGAGGCAACTGCAAGCCTTTGATTAACAAAGATTTTTAAGGGAGGCATTTCCAACAATGCTTAACCTCTACTGAAGGATGTCTGTTAAGTATTCATTTCAAAATATTTGCTACTCCTATTTATGACTGCCCTTTGAGATAATGTATTAGCATAGTCATTTTTGATTCATATAGGGAAAAATGGACAGCACGAGTATTAGCATCCATCTCAGGAAGGCCCAGGAGACAAAAAAAAAAAAAAAAAAAAAAGTCAGCGTTCAGTATTAAGTAGGAAGCACAAAGAGAATCTTCATTTAGGAAAACTAAGAAAGCTTTACAAAGAAAGAAAGCTTGCTTAATTGGTTTCATGCCTATAATTTTCCCCTCTAGAAAAAAATGTTAGCATGGCAATAAAGAATATCATTAACCTGCATTGTTATTTCACAATAGTAATAAGTCTTAATTTGCATCCATAATAATCACTGTAATCAAGTACTGGACAGGGAGTCAGGAAGGCGCAGGCTCATTTCCCAGCTCTGACACTAATGACTGAACGTGTGACCTTCTGGATGTCCTGCATCCCTCCTGGTGCTTAGCATCCCTAGCCAAGTTGTATTTTAAAGGATCCAAGCACACTAGTACATGTTTCTAGTATTTCCACTGCAAAGAATGGGATTTCTGTTGTGAATGTCATGATGAAACAGAGAGCTTAAGGTCTGGGGGACACAGGAAGGTGATCTTGGTTCCTAATCCCACAGTTTAAGAGATTGTTTTGTTCTTTAAAAATCCCCCCACCCGTCCCACCACAGGACAATTTCCCAGCACCTCACTAGGATTCTTTTGAGGGAAGGAATTTTACTTGGGATACGGGGAGCTGCTTAGGATTATAGAACACTTGTTCACCCAGTAAATATATACTGAGCACCAGACGTGTGCCAGGCACTAAAACCAATAGAAATTAGCTTGATTTTTCTGCAGCTTGTACACTAAATCATCATACGCATTTTGTTGCCATCAGTCACGTAATCTTAGGGGATTTATTGAATGCCCAGTATGAAAGACACTTGGCTAGATCTAGCATGGAAGTTTTCAACCGGGGGTGACTTTGCCCCTTCACCCCCAAGGGACATTTGAAGACACTTTTATCAGGTATTGTCACAACTGAGGATGGGGCTGCTACTGGCTAGAAGTCAGGGATGGTGTTAAATATCCTAAAATGAACAGACGGGCCCTCCAAAGCAGAACAGTACCTGTTCCACATGTCAGTCAGCCTGAGGTGGCGGAATCCTGCTCTGGTGAGTTTAAGTCTAGAACAGGTGACAGAAAGGAGACTGGCAAGTGCAATAAAGCACTCTGTGATGGTAAAAGTGTGAGCTACAGAATCTGTACAGAAGTAGAAGCCTTCATCCAAATTTTGACTGCCAGCAAACGCTTTAAGAAACATTCTGATTCATTCCCTGAACAGGCTATCCCCTGGAATACCAATACTCAGCAGGAGACAATTTTAGACCTAACGGTACTGAACATGAATGAGTTGGACAGTTGGTTGAAAGAGGGTACAAGCCTTAAATTTTCAAGAAGTCTACACTGGGGACAGAGCTGTTAATTCCTTGTAGAACTCAGAATTCAGAGTGTCTTGAGTCATCAGGAGAGGAGGCTGGAAACAGAATGAGTGTCAGTGACAAGAAACATAGGGCTGTACAAGCTGCTTAAAGAGCTTAAAGAGGAGACGTGGCTGACAAAGCGAATAATTCAGCAGAGTCCTTAAATATCTATCTCATTTGACCTGCAGCATTCTGAGACACCAGATATTATCATTCCTTCTCTCTCTCTCTTTTTTTTTTTAATAACTAATGAACCAGAGCCATGGAAAGACTCAGTGTGACCTTGGACAAGTCACTTAATATTTCTCTAAGGTTTACCTATAAAAGAAGTAGGGTTGCAAGGCTCTTCTTCGTAATGCATTCAGTTTGTCTAAGGTCACACATCTAAGGAAACAACAGAGCTGGGTGAGACCCGCCTCCCCGCCTCTTTCAGACCCAGTGCTTTTCCCATTCACACTGAAGTGGCTTCCTGGACCATGAAGTCAGAACAGGTAATAATATGACAGTGACTCAGCATTCTAGCTCTTGGGTTACCAAAGAGAGCAAGGGGTGCTTTAATTATAATGTATCATGCAAAGAAACTTAAGCTGGGTTTCCCAGACACCTAAGGATTAATATTTCTTTTCTTAATATTTTATTTCAAGCTGACCTTAAAAGCTTAAAAATATACCGTGACAAGCTCGGAATAAAGGTTCATAAAAGAGTGATACCAGGGTAAGAAAATGACATAACCCAGAATATGTGGACAGAATTGAGGCTGTTCTCCCTAGGAAAAGAGATACAGTAGTAGTGTGGCTTTCTGCCTTTGCTTTTGCTTTTTTTCTTTGGCAGGATTATTTTAACTTTTCTGAGAATAATGACCAGTGTATACATACATACACTTGCACACCCACATGCAACAGGTATGACATTAGATTTCACACCGAGAAGTTTCTGTATTTGCTTTTAATAAAAGCAAAAAGAACACGAAAGTGTTAGTCGCTCAGTTGGGTCTACTCTTTGTGACCCCATGGACCGGAGCCTGGAATTCTCCAAGCAAGAATACTGGAGTGGGTAGCCATTCCCTTCTTCAGGGGATCTTCCCAACCCAGGGATTGAACCCGGGTGCCCTGCATTGCAGGCAGATTCTTTACAGTCTGAGCCACCAAAAGACTGGCACATTAAAAATGAGTTTTGGGGAGAGCCTTCTTTCAAGGTTTTAAATATATAACTACTTCTCACTTCTCTGGAATGGTGTAATATTTTCTTGTGATAAGAAAGACTGAGGAACTGCCTGACTGTTCAGGGTTTTCCCATCTTTGTAATTCTGTGATTTCCAAGATCATGAGTGAGAGTTATGTAGGCCTTCAGCCATGACCTGAGAGTTTCCAAGACACTAATGGAATTTATATTAACTTATCCAACCATGATAGAACCGCTGGAGATGCTGGAGTGGCAATTAACTGGATTTCTCCGCTTGTTCTTCCAGCTAATTACGGTTCTTCACAGAGAGAACTTCATGTCAGGTTTAAATTCCCAAAGGACCAGTTAGCTTTGCTGTGTCCTACAGGGATAGTCTGTCTCTGGAATCCCAGCCAACTTCTGCACATACTCACAAACCCATCATTTCTCACCTGGGAGACCAGGTGGAAACCTTGGGTCTCTTCAAAGCCATCTAAAGGAAAAACAGAAAGTACGTGGGCAAATGCTGGTGGAACAGTGTTCTCTTCATGCATTGAAGGATAACACTGTCCAAATAAACCTACTGAAGAAGTTTCCAAATGATTTCACCCTCAAGATAGAGCAATGGAATCAGAGATTCACTCCATGTAAGTGAGATACTTTAGTTTTTAGGAAGAAAATATTATGTAGGACTCCCAAGTTATATCCCCAGGGCCTGCCATGTTACCTAATATAAAATGTAGAAGCAGTAGAAGAAACATGTCCAACATTCTTGTGCCTTCCCAGCGTGCCCAGAACCATCCCACATGCCTTACCTGCATTCATTCATTTAATCCTTGCAACTACTCTATAATGTAGATGCCTGCTTTACAACGCAGGAAACTAAGGGACAAAGCAATTAAGTAACTTGCCCAAGGCCACAAACTAGTGTGTACTCAATAGATATGTCAAATGAATGAATATAATATATATGTTTTAGAGGAGAGAGTCCTTTATTTGAACTCTCAGTTTTATAGCAGTCCTGCTTTCTAAGCAGGGCACTTTCAAGAACTGGCTCTGGATGACAAATGAAGTCTTAGAGCTGGTAAATGGCAGGGCAGGGATGTGAACTTGGGTCTGACTTTGAAACTGCACTTTAAAAGTCCTTGGCAGTGTTTCTTTCTCTTTAATTGCAGCTGAAAAACAAAAGGATTGGACTAGACTAGCTTTCATAGCCCATCTGGCTCTAAAAATTCTCTAATTCCATTATTAAGGGTTTATGTAAAATAAAATGATATACTTATTTATTACTTTAAATTTTAAAATATGAGGTTTTAATTTAACCAATCATCATTGAATTATCCTTTAAAATTATATTGCAATTATTAACAGCATGTTTCTAAATTGTATTTAAGATAAGTAATTTTAAGTGGATGAAAATGCGTACTTAAAGACTGCATTCTCCTAACCATTACCATCACATGGCATATTGAGTTATTTCATCTGTTTAAATTTAGAAGGTTTCTAAAAGTTGAAAAACATCTTTATGGTACACATAAAAAAGAAGTAAAATGATTAGTTGTGACAAAAAGTTATTTGATATTTGCAGAGATAAGTAGATTGCTGAATATTATGAAAAGTATTGAGTTTGCTGTCCATATTAGAAACTACATGAGATTTGCTTCTTTTTTTTTTTTCATGGAAGGCTAGGTGTTTATTTTTGCTGCTTCTCAGACAAGCTCCTCAAGGTAAAAACAAAATACACAGTTTCAATAGCATAGATTTTGCTTCTAAAAACTGCTTTGCTTTAAGAGTTCCTTCTGGTGTGCAAGTGATGCATCAAAAACCATGTGAGTCCCTGTCATAGTGTTACAGGATGTACAACCCAAGGCAGGGCTAAGAGAGTGGATAACCAGGCAGGTCTTAGGGTTGGGAAGAATTGGTTCCCAAACTGCATCCTGGCTCTGTAACCTGGCATGAAGTCAGTGAGCCTCAGTCTCCTCTTCAGTAAAATGGGGATAGTAATAGGCCTGCCTTACAGGATCACTGGACTCATTCAGTGAGATCATCATCTAAAGCCTTCTGCACAGTTCTTGGACCAACGTAAGTACATAGTAAATAGCAGCAGTGGGTCATAGTGGTCTTATATAGAAGCCCGGCATTCTGACTGCTGTAGTGTCTGGATGCTCTTTTGTAGTCAAGTGGAGGTATTTTAAGAGACAAGAAGATTCAGACTGGATGTTTGAGAAGTTGATTGTACACACAATTGTCCCCTTTTGTGGTGGACCCCAAGAGAGCTTATATTTGTCCAGACATGCAAGAAATCTTGAATCAGTGGATGTACAATAATTTGAAAGAACTGGCAAACAGATGAATACATTAGAGCCTTTTTTTGTTTCTAGATTGTGCTTTGTATCCATTCTGCCTTTTCTTTCTTTGAAAATATTATAATACCCCCAAGCTGTGATTCCTAGAAACAGATTTTCTAACCAGAGAGAAAAGGTACAGTTCAGAGCTATCATTCCCCCAAAGAGGAGCTGAATTCAAAACCTTCTTACAATTAACAGATCCAAAAGCTTCAGCTCTAACTCTGTAGGATCCACTGTTAAGATAATAAATCATGCTGCTACCATTATCATTGTCGACTCTTTGAATCACCGTCTTTGTAATATTTACCGTCTTGCTTCTTGACTAAACTGCAAAACTCCTGGTTGGGACCAGATTAAAATCCAATGCAATGTAACCAAAAGTCCTCCTGGGAGCAGGTCAATCACAAAGCAAGAGGAAGTACCAGTCTAGCCAAATCAGGTGACTCTTAAGGAGACCCTTGGTAGAGTGACATAGGAAAAAGCTGCTATGATTTAAACTGTTCTGCCTTGTTTCAGCTAGCAGATTCTACTTTACACATGAAGGAGAGGGTTGGAATACTATTAAGTGCCTCATTTTCTTTGAATTCTATGAGGGCTGGAAATAATAATTACACGCAGACAACTTTTATTGTCTGTCTCATCCTTCTAATCAGAGCTTCCCAACTGGTAGGTGGGTGTATTGACAGGTAAATGGAGATGCTGCTACTCTTAGCCATTGGGGACAGACAGCCAGTGCCACCCAGTCAGTCACCTCTGGTTACTCTTGCCAACAAATAGCTTTTTCTAAGTGTGCTGAGAGGAGGGCACAGCAACTCTGGGACATAGGTGTTATCCCCAGTTTAAAGATAAGGAAAAAACCTGACCCACAGAATGTGTCCAGTATCTCACAGCCAGTTAGGACCGGGTGCTTTTAACTCTGGTTTCCCTCCAGGCTGAGCTAGTCACATTGTCTTTGCTTTCCCCACATTTCCTTGTCCTCTCTTCAAGCATAGATTATCTTAAGATTATTTATTTACATCACTGTGATACCACCTCCTCCATTCAACAGCTCCTTGAGGGAAAGACTATGACTTCCTCAGCCTCACGTCCCTAGCACCCAGAAGAGTCCACTTGGAAACACACAGATATTCAGCGAATGAAAGAGGAAAGGGATTTCCTTATCATTTGTCCATTTCATTTTGCCGTGCTGTTTCTTTCAAATAATTTTTAAAAAATTATTTCCTAAAGTTTGGTAAAAATTAGTAGCTCTTAAACCTATATTATACTCACACATGTTAGTACATTACTATTTTAGACAGGGTGTTATAGAGAGCTGAACTCATTTGGGGATGCTTTTATGTTATTAATGCCAAGAAAGTACTATTAATCAAAAAGTATTCATTAAATGCATGTAGAATATCAAGTGCTATTAGCAGGGTGATGGGGGGGGATCAAAAATAATGTGCAAGGTGCTATTTCCATCCCAAATAAGCTTTGAGACTCATTGAGGAGATAGAATGAATAGAAACAAGACAAAATAATAAAGTGATCATCTGTGGAAATTCCATAACAACGGAAAAAAGGGCTTAGATGAGATGGGTCCAGATGTCAATTTCAACTGTATCCCATACTAGCTGAGTGATCTTGGTTAAAAGACTGAATTTATTTGCTCCCTGCCCCCGCCCCAAGTTCTCTCATCTGTGGAATAGAGGAATGATGTGATCTCACAGGGTTGCTATGAGGATATGTGGGCAAGCTCTTGCTGTAATGCTTAGAACATGACAGTCATTTACTTCAGTCACTTGACAGACACTACCAGCATCACCTCTGTCTCGGTGCCGATCTTTGTGTGTGGACTGAGGAGCCTTGCAGGCTATAATCCATAGGGTCACAAAAGAGTTGGATGCAACTGAGCAACTAAATGACAACACTATGGCCCACTCTCACATGCATCGTATCTGGGGATATAGTGGTGAGCAGAACAAATGAAATACGGTCCCTTCCCATGTGGGGCTCGCCTGCTGATGGGGAAAAAGCATTAATCCAGTTATCACACAAGGAAATGTAAAACTATGGCTCTGTCAAGTCCAGTGAAAGAGAAGTTCAAGAGGCCAAAATAGAACATGCCATGGAGGCTTCTAAGAGAAGACTTCCCTGAAGAAGTGATATTTCAACCAAAATTTCAAGGGTCAGTGAAAATCATCCAGGCAAAAGGGTGTAGGGGAGATCTTTGTAAGCTAGGACCTGGAGGTGGAAGAAGCTTGATGGGTTTGAGAAACAAGAGAGAAGACCAGTGAGGCTTAATATAGAACAAAATTTTGAGGGAAATTAGTTTTACCTTCCTTTACCCCTTCCTCTAAAGAACACTGGAGTTGACAAGGCAGGCTATTATGGAGTTCTGCAAAGGAAGAGTTAGCATTATGTACAGAAGGAATGGGATGTGTTGAGTTTAGTCATGGAAAGAAGAAGACAGCAGAAGGCTTGAATTCCTGGAGACATGAACTGCAGGAACGGACAGTTGAGTGGCATGCCGGTGCCTGGCATATTTGGACTGACATGCCCAGACTAAGAGCCAAAAAGGCACAGGGCAAGAAAGGCTCTCTTCCTTTCTGAGTAGTCCTGGGCATGTTACTTAACTTCTCCACCTCTTGGTTAAAGATATAATGCATGTGAGAGTGGGCCATAGTGTTGTCTTTTAGTTGCTCGGTCACATCCAGCTCTTTCACAACGCTATGGACTGTAGCCTGCCAGGCTCCTCTGTCCACGGGATTTCCCAGGCAAGAACACTGGAGTGGGTTGCCATTTCATTCTCTAGGGGATCTTCCCAATCCAGAGATTGAACCTGCATATCCTACTTGGCAGGTGGATTCTTTACCACTGAGCCACCTGGGAAGCCCTGTAAACTACTATACCCTCTTTTATTTTCTGCTTTCCGTTGCCTGTTTTCCCCCTTTACTGTAGAGGTAATACATGTCCCTTTACTGTAGACGAACCTCTGATTAAAACACTGGCTAACTAACAACATATCAACTGTGTTGCCCACAGTTATAAAATTTTAAGTACTGGTTTAGGAGTATCACTTAAATAACTCCTCTTGCTTGGTATGCCAATGTTTTAGGTGTAGAATATCATTCTTGTTCATGGTCTCCATTATGAAAGTTGCACTTGGCCACATCTGGCCGGTGTTAACATGAAAGAGGTGACTGATGTTGAATGTGCAAGATCCTCTAAGATATTTAGATGGTGAGTAATTTCATTAGGGTGTTAATGACCATAAAACCTAGTAGTTATTGATTTGTCCTCCATGGAGAGATATACTTTTCTGCCTGATCTCAATTGTTATGGTTCATAATACAGAGATCACTTCAATACTGAGTTAGAGTGCTGCCTGCTAATAATTTGTTTTAGCTCCATCTTTGTATTGACATATAACTTAATTCAGACACTATGACCAAACAGTTATCAAAGGAGATGATAGAGATAAGAGTCCCGTGTTTTTCAGCGAGATGCCATTATCCTTTGTATTTGTACTGTGCTTTATGGCAGAACATCTCTGGCTTCCCTGAACCCTTTTGTTATTATTCTACTTTTCTCTCCATGCCTCTTGGGATTTCAAGTCTTCTATACTAGACCTTTATGAAAAAAACATTCAAGTTTCTCTCTGACCATAACCTCACTTGCAAACTCCTGTCCTATATTTTCAAAATATCTGCTGGATATTTTCACCCCTAAAGAATTACAACATCATGGAAGGGTCAAGAGGAGGCAGTGATTTGGATCCAAAATGAGCTGTGCCTGTATGAGAGGATACCATAGTGTTCTGCAGAGGAACATAGTCACTACACACTGGCCCAGCAGTGACGAGACCAGAGGGAGAAGTACTCCAACCTTTTTCTCTTCCCACCTTCTAATCACACAAATGGAAACTCAGCCCACTTTCAAAATAAGCTCTTGCATGCCCTGTCTTGTTTCACAGCCAGGATCTCAAAGTCATTCAGGCTCAATACTTTGGTATTACTTGTAACTATTTTCTCCCCTTTCTCCACATCTAGTCAATGTAATATCTGATAGATACCTCTCTACTTATAGCCCTCTGATGCCTCCTACATATGGTCTTTCTACTCTGTTCCTATCACTGTGACCCCAATTCCAGTTCTCATTACCTCTCATTTAGCTTATTCAAAGTGCTTCTTGGTGGGTTTCCCCATATCCATCATGTTCCCTCTCCTGTCATACACAGCCAGAGAATCAGTCTTTCTGAATTTATAGAAATAATCCCATAGTTCCCTGCAAAGACATTTAGTTGTCCTCACTGATACTGAGATTGTGCTGGATATTCTCTATACCCCTCTGGATCCACCCTACCCTTTCCGCTTCACTTTGTAACCTGGGAATGGGATTGTATGGACTGTCCCTGTGGGTCCTTTGCTGTCTGGTTTCTTGTTGGCTTCTGCTTCTTGCAGTAGCTAGCTCAGGGCTGTTTGGTCATCTTTTGTGAGTTTAACTGAACCTTGTCCATGCCTTGTAAATGGTCCCCTTTTAGGATTTTTTTTTTTTTTAATTCACTCCCTTTTGAATGTACCTTCTGTTTTCTGCTAGGTCTCTGACAAGGATAGTAAATTGAGAGAATACTTCTTAATGAAGCATTAAAAGCCCTCCATAGATAGGTACCATCCTTCCTTCTCTGTCCTGATTTTTCCACGCTTATCTTGTTGTTGTTCAGTCGCAAAGTCATGTCTGACTCTTAGTGACCCCATGGACTGCAGCTCTCCAGGCTTCCCTGTCTTTCACTGTCTCCCAGAGTTTGCTCAAACTCATGTTCATTGAGTCAGTGATGCCATCCAATCATCTCATCCTCTCTCACCCGCTTCTCCTCCTGCCTTCAATCTTTCCTAGCATCAGGGTCTTTTCCAATGAGTTGACTTTTTGTATCAGGTGGCTAAAGTATTGAAGCTTCAGCTTCAGCATCAGTCCTTCCAGTGAATATTGAAGGTCAATTTCTCTTAGGATTGACTGGTTTGATTTCCTTGCTGTCCAAGGGACTCTCAAGAGTCTTCTCCAGCACCACAGTTTGAAAGCATCAATTCTTCAGCACTCAGCCTTCTTTATGATCCAATTCTCACATCCGTACATGACTATTGGAAAAACCATAGCTTTGTATGGACCTTTTTTGGCAAAGTGGTGTCTCTGCTTTTTAATATGCCATCTAGGTTTGTCATAGCTTTTCTTCCAAGGAGCAAGCATCTTTTAATTTCATGGCTGTAGTCACCATGCTATCTTAGCAGACGTTGAATCTCATTCATACTGAAGTAGTTCTGATTCCGTGTACCTATTCCAACTCTGCTACTTTGGTGCCTTAACACCAGTAGTGTGTTGGTAAATGTTTAACATCTCTCCAATAAGATAATCCTGATTCCTAGGGTTTGCCAATTTCTGTGGTGTACTCTAAGCCAGGCTTTAGCAATATGTGAACTTCCAGATGTCCAAGCTGGTTTTAGAAAAGGCAGAGGAACCAGAGATCAAATTGCCAACATCTGCTGGATCATTGAAAAAGCAAGAGAATTCCAGAAAAACATCTATTTCTGCTTTATTGACTATGCCAAAGCCTTTGACTGTGTGGATCACAATAAACTGTGGGAAATTCTGAAAGAGATGGGAATACCAGACCACCTGACCTGCCTCTTGAGAAATCTGTATGCAGGTCAGGAAGCAACAGTTAGAACTGGACATGGAACAACAGACTGGTTCCAAATAGGAAAAGGAGCTCATCAAGGCTGTATATTGTCACCCTGTTTATTTAACTTACATGCAGAGTACATCATGAGAAATGCTGGGCTGGAGGAAGCACCAGCTGGAATCAAGATTGCTGGGAGAAATATCAATAACTTCAGATATGCAGATGACACCACCCTTATGGCAGAAAGTGAAGAGGAACTAAAGAGCCTCTTGATGAAAGTGAAAGAGGAGAGTGAAAAAGTTGGCTTAAAGCTCAACATTCAGAAAACGAAGACCATGGCATCTGGTCCCATCACTTCATGGCAAATATATGGGGAAACAGTGGAAACAGTTTCAGACTATTTTTCTGGGCTCCAAAATCACTGCAGATGGTGACTGCAGCCATGAAATTAAAAGACGCTTACTCCTTGGAAGGAAAGCTATGACCAACCTAGATAGCATATTCAAAAGCAGAGACATTACTTTGCCAACAAAGGTCTGTCTAGTCAAGGCTGTGGTTTTTCCAGTGGTCATGTATGGCTGTGAGAGTTGGACTGTGAAGAAAGCTGAGTGCCAAAGAATTGGTGCTTTTGAACTGTGGCGTTGGAGAAGACTCTTGAGAGTCCCTTGGACTGCAAGGAGATCCAACCAGTCCGTTCTAAAGGAGATCAGTCCTGGGTGTTCTTTGGAAGGAATGATGCTAAAGTTGAAACTCCAGTACTTTGGCCACTTCATGCGAAGAGTTGACTCATTGGAAAACTCTGATGCTGGGAGGGGTTGGGGGCAGGAGGAAAAGGGGATGACAGAGGATGAGATGGCTGAATGGCATCACCGACTCGATGGATGTGAGTTTGAGTGAAGTCCGGGAGTTGGTGATGGACAGGGAGGTCTGGAGTGCTGCAATTCATGGGGTCGAAAAGAGTCAGACACAACTGAGCGACTGAACTGAACTGAACATGGGTGCTTGTTAGATTTTTGAGACTTAAAAGTCCTGAAGCAAAATTAAGCTACCTGTCCATGTTTTATCCCAAGTTGCCGAAGCTTACTATTTAAAATTGCCTAATTATCCAGGAAAGTAATTCTCATTTTCTGGTCTTGTGTTCAAATTATGTCTTCATTATCCTCATTTAAATGTAATGTGAAGTAATAATAAACCAACATTAATCTATTTCATCACTGTTATAACCAGTTGAACAAATAGTGTACTCTTAAACTTAAAACCCTAAGAAAGCTTGTAAGGTGTACATTAGTCCTAGATAGATAAGCTTGTACTGCATTTTATTCTAAAATGTATTTTATTAAAAAAGAACCTTCTTATTTAGTTAACCTTTCTAAGAGATAACTTTCATTTTGATTCAGTAAAAATATCATCCCTATATCTAAAGTTCAAAAAGTAACTCCTAAAGTAATAAAGATTATCTTATAATAGCATTGAATTATTTTATATTTTAATGGTTATGATGGCAATATATTATAGCTATTTAACTAAAACTATTCTTTTTACTTTTAATTTAATAAGACACATGAATTGAGGAGATTATGGAATGCATTATGATTTACAATGCCTGCTGGCATTTTTATGTTCTCAGCTGTTCCTTTGCACCATTGATTACGTAAAGCCTAAACTGTGTAATTAAGGGACCGTCCCACTAATGTGTTCTGGTGGATTTATGGCCCCCAGGTCATCGACGATCTGAGCACTTTGTGTATTGGACCATTAATTTCAAATGCATACTAACATAGGCAAACACATTGGCATTAAGGAGAATCTATAAGAAGAAGCTATTTCAAATTCAGGAGGTAGCTTTCACCTGATTTTAATTTACCAAAACAATTTAAAAACCTGATTACCAGAAATCCTAATTAACTAGAAATTTTTTCCTCCAGAGTCCTTTTTTAGGAGAAAATGGGAAATTTGAAGAAAAGAAATTAATAACAAGGGGTCTAGATATTTTAAAAACAGTTCTTTAATATGAGTTCATTATCAGGGCCTTGAAGGAAAAAAAGTCTTTAAAACAAAAAACCAACTACCCTTATCTAAGGCAAGAAAGTGGGTATTAAAGATGGAAACTAAAAGCTCTCTAATAACGCTTTAAACTTGCAGATTCCCTGAGCTTAATCTTCTGGTTAACCAAGGTTTTACTTTATACATTGGTTTTCTTCTGCGTACCTGCAATTCGCTGCAGTGCATTCACACTTCTTATTGGAGGTCCAGTAAGATCACCGAGGCAAGTGGCTTCACAGAATGGGTTCTGACTTCAGAATGTAACAAACCTGGGGGACTTGCCCAGTGGTCCAGTGGGTAAGACTCTTTGCTCCCAATGCAGGGGGCCTGGGTTCGATCCCTGGTTGGGGAACTAGAGCCCGCACGCAAGCTACGACTTACGTCTGCAGCTACAAATTGAGAGTCCGCATGCTACCACTACTAAGCCCGCACGCCACAATGAAGATCTCGCGAGCCACAGCTAGGAACCAGTTCAGCCAAAATAAGTAAATACATATTTAAAAATAAATCACAATAAATGTACTTTTAAAAATGATGTCTTTTTTTTTTTTTTTAAAGAATGTTAAGAAACTTGGGTATAATACCAGCTCTTTCACCCGTTAGCTGTGGGAATTCTAGCAAGTCACTTAGTTGCTGGGCCCTAAAAGTTCATTTATAAAATGAGAATAATCACATCTGCCTCCATCCCATGCTGTGAGAACGTAGGTAAAGCATTCTCCACAGTGCTGCCCTCTTGCTGTGTATCCTGCTCCCATCCCTGGTCTTCGGCCATCTTGACACTCTTCTGTAGACAACCACTGCCACCCCCACCCTTCAGAGGGAACATTGGAATGGACAGGCACCCTTTTTAGAGAAAGAACTTGAAACCACATTTATTTTAAGAGTTAGGGGACAGATGGCTTTATTTTGCTTCTTTAAAAAATATTGCAGTCTGTAGAAATACAGTGTGCTTAAGGTCTATCAAACTGAAGGGCAAATACTGTCACTCACCCAAACACTGCAATCTTTAACCTTGAGTAGCAGGAACTTTTACACTGAAGATATGTATACCTCTGTATATCGGTCTCCAAATTTTACAGGAACATTTCAATGTGAAAAGGATATGTTTTTGACATTTTCTCAGTATAAAGTTTAATAGCACTTACTCCTCTAGTTGGCAAATTCTAAGCAGTCAGATTCCTTAGAGAAATACCTCAAGATGAGATCTAAAAGTACAAGCTCCCCTTAGAACAACACTGGGTGTTTTCATTTTTTAAATAAAATTTTTGTGAAAATGTCTGTTAGCTAATAAAGATTACTACTGGATATAAAAATATAACAAAAGGTGGTACAGAATTCTCTTTGAGCAAAGAAAAATGCAAAAAATACTCTGATGTGGATGTGAAAATGTTTGCCATTTTTTAGATGAGAAGTTATTGTAGACTAAACTCTCATTCAGGCTGGAAGCAAAAGAAAACCTGATACAGTCTAATGGAGTTGCTTGACTTGGTTGGCATCCAGCAGTCTACAGTGTTGGTATTAGCAGCCGACATATTGCCACTTTCAAAACCAACCATGATGAGTCTATTTTTTTCATTGGTCTATCTGTAGTTTTGAAAGTATAATCAAGAGCCATTATAGCAGGTGGCTCCTTATGCAACATTTATTAACATGGCATGGTGAAATCTATGTGTGCAGTGAAAATATTAAGCAATATACTGTGAAGTTCTTAAAAAGAAATAATGAAACAGCCTTCTGGACATATAAAGGCTGCCAAACTAAGAATTTTGCATTTATTTAACATTTAATCATGTCGGTAATTACAAAGCAATTATTTTATATAGACATATTATGGGAGGAGAATTAAAATAACTTGTAAAAAGACTAAAATTAATTGATTTCATGGTAGTTTTTATGTCACTGCACTTGCTGATACTAAAAAGGAGCAATAAAAATAGCCCAGTTGTTGGTTCATGTTTTGTTCTGTTTAGCCTTCTGTCGGTTTCTCAATTCAATAATGTTAAATTGCTACTTTATGATTCCAGTTATGCAAATAGCTCATTTCTTACAAAGAAAGGAAAAAAATAAAAAAACTTTCTTGATCCTGCAAGTGATGTAAACAGGAAAAAAAAAAAAAATCCTGGTCCAGCTTCCTTTGCTGTCTTAGAATCTCAGGTTTAAAAGGGATTAGAAAGACGATAAGTTCAAGAATTCTTCAAACTGTATCTGCTTTATGACTTTCAAAACACTGGGGGGAAAATTATTTTGGCATAGAGCTGAGAGTTCATGAATAACCATTAGTCGTGCTTGCTAAGTCCTAGAGAAAAAGCTGTAAAGATCATCAAGTTTACCAGAGCGTTGAAGAATGAGTACTTCCCTATCCATAAGATGTACAGGCAATGGCAGAAAACCACCTTTTTTCATAATTAGTTTCTGTGTCATAGGTATGCAGTGGGGAGAAGGAGGGTAAAGAGAGGCAGCACCTTAAATAAAATAATGATTCATGGAAAAATAATTAGGAAAGTAGCTAATACACATATTTATTGTTTAGTCACTAAGTCAGGTCCAACAGGCTCCTCTGTTCATGGCATTTCCCAGGCAAGAATACTGTATTATTTTCAAGACTGTCATAATAAAATATCAAGGCTTGGGTGGCTTAAACACCAGAAGTCTACTGTTTCAGTTTGGGAGGTCGGTAGTCTGAAATTGAGGTATCCAGGATGTTAGCAGTGTCATGCTCCCTCTGAAACCTGCAAAGGAACCCTTCCTTGGCCCCTTCCTAGCATCTGGGGGTTTGCTGGCAAACGGGTGTTCCTTGCCTTTCAGCTGTGTGACTCAAATCCCTGCCTTCATTGACAAAAGGCATTCTCCCGGTATTGTCACCTTGCTTATTTAACTTATATGCAGAGTACATCCTAAGAAATGCTGGGCTGGATGAAGCACAAGTTGGAATCAATATTGCTAAGAGAAATATCAACAACCTCAGATATGCAGATGATACCACTCTAATGGCAGATAGTAAAGAGGAATTAAAGAGCCTCTTGATGAAGGTGAAAGGAGAGTGAAAAATCTGGCTTAAAACTCAACATTAAAAAGACTAAGATCATGGTCATGACAAATAGAAGGGGGAAAAGTGGAAGCAGTGATAGATTTTATTTTCTTGGGCTACAAAATCACTGCAAATGGTGACTGCATCCACGAAATTAAAAGACACTTGCTCTTTGGAAGTTAAGCTATGACAAAAAGCAGAGACATTACTTTGCTGACAAAGGTCTCTATAGCTATGGTTTTTCTAGTAGTCGTGTATGGATTTGAGTTGAACCATAAAGAAAGCTGAGTGCCAAGGAATTGATGCTTTCAAATTGTGGTACTGGAGAAGCCTCTGGAGAGTCCTTGGACTGTAAAGAGATTAAACTGGTCAATCCTAAAGGAAATCAACCCTGAATATTCACTGGAAGAACTGATGCTTACACTAATACTTTGGCCACCTGATGCAAAGAGCTGACTCATTGGAAAAAACCTTGATGCTAGGAAAGATTGAAGGCAAAGGAAGAAGGGGGCAGCAGAGGATGAGATGGTTAGAAAGCATCATCAACTCAATAGTCATGAATTTAAGCAAACTCTGGGAGATGGTGAAGGACGGAGAGCCTGATGTACTGCAGTCCATGGGGTCGCAAAGAGTCAGACACAACTGAGTGACTAAACAACAATAATATTCTTGCGTGTCCCTGTGTTCACATCATCTTCTCTCTTATAAGGACATCAGTTACATTGGATTAGGGGCCCACCCTGCACAAGTATGACCCCATCTTAACTAATTAACATCTGCAACAACCCTATTTCCAAAAAAGGTCACTTTCTGAGGTCCTGGGATTAGGATTTACAAATACCTTTTTGAGGGAGGACAGTTCATTTGAGCCTTTTAACAACCCGATGAAGAAAGGATGCTCACACTGCTCCTGTATGTAGAACCAGGTTTTCATTCAATCTATTGGCTCCAAAGCCTGAGTTTACTCTTATCTTCTAAAGAGTTGCCTTATCAGTTGACATGTCTTCCCTCCCCTTTCTTTTAGGTGGGAAATATAATTTCCTGAGTTCTCAAAAACAATTTCCACCTTTTCTACCATAATATGAATTTGCTGTATCTTCTATTATCTGACCCAAGGGTGTGATCCAGAAATGACAAATGTTTTTGATGAGGTCCAGCTAAAGTGCCTAAAAAACAAAATAGTTAAGGCACAATAGCACCTAAAAGCTTATTCATTCAACAACCAATGTTGAGTGCCCCCTCAATGCTGAGCACTCTAGTAGGCACTGTGTAGCAAACGCCATCAGCAATTCTTAATTTCTGAAAGTTTCTTACACTCAGCCTTATAAAGAAATAGACAAAGAATGATGGCATTTGTTACAGGGTTAGACATTTTTTGTTTAGGTTATTTTCTATTATTTTCTATACAGAAAGGTCTCAGATAACTGCTATTTTCAAAGATGGTAAGGAGAACAATGGTGCACTCTGATACCTAATTTGAAGGCAGGAGTCTTACTTGCCTTATCCTGAGATTCTGGACGAAAGAATTCTTTTTTCATAACTTTCCTTCTGTAGTCAAATTATGAATCTTTTAAAGAGTGCATTGGCTTTCTTGTGTTTGCTTTTTGCAGTCTGCCATCCATCCATACATCTGTTTCAAGTGGACTTTGGCCTCTGGAGTGGCAGTCTCCTTAAGTGGAAGATTGTTGAAAATGTATTTTGTGATGTATCTTGGTTGTTTCAGTCAACATTTATAGAAGACTCATAGGCAGGCACTGTGTTAGGCACAGCAGCTACCAAGAGGAATAAAACACAACTTTGGACTTCAGTGAAATATTAGCTTGGAGCTTGGGTCACCTCCAAAACACTTGGATGAGTTGGTAAAGGAAAGAAACAGAGTGACTTAGAGCAAAGCCAAGCCAAGCGACATCTTTACGGTTACCATGTAAAGATGTCATCTGGCTGACATGCCTGCCAGACACTCTGAGCTTGTGCTTGCTGACAGGGCAGAGCCCAGGATAGCCTGAGGCTGGAATTTTTAAACTTGGTGTGCTTTAGAGCACCCTGTGGAGCTTTATATACCCAAACCCTATCCCAGACCAACTTCATCAAAATTTCTTAAGGCATGAGAATCTGCATTCTTAAAGAGAACTCTGGGTAATAAACAACTAAGTCTATAAATCTAGGGCTCTGCTGCCCAATATAGTAGCTGCTGGCCACATCCGGCTATTTAAGTGCAACTGAAATAAGTTTAAATAAAAGTTTTAAATTCCATTCCTCAGTCATACCAGCTACATTTCAAGTACTCAGTCACTACCCTGTTGGGAAGAGCCAACACAGAACACTTCTGTCATCAGAGGTTTGGACTGGATGTTGCTCATGGAGCTGTCACAGGCTGGCAACTCTCATCTCTCCTTCTCAAGGATCTATATATCTCTTCATTCCTTCCTTCCTTCTGACATGTATCTTATTTTACACAGTCATTTGTATATTTTGTCTTCTTCTCCTCGACAGGATTATAAATTATTTAAGCCCAGGGTCTGGTCTTTCTGGCCCTGTGACATAGTCAACACCCAATGAGCCTTTGTGTAATGAAATTAATCTAATTAAATTAGGTATCAGTTTATTAGACCTCTTTTGCATTTAGACTAAATCCAGATTTCATCAGAGTCTGGAAAAAAGATCAATCAGAGAGCAGGATTTTCCTAAATCATAGGCATTAGGATGGATGGGGAGAAGTTTATATGCTAAATGGAAAGCTTTTTATTCTTCTTTTTTAATTTAAATAAAAGTATGACTTTTAAAAGCACAAGGTTGGGCTGCCCTGGTGGTCTAGTGGTTAAGAATCCTCCTGACAATGCAGGAAACATGGGTTCTATCCCTGGTCCAGGAAGATCCCACATGCCCATCCATCACAACTACTGAGCCCAGGCACCGAGAGCCCGTGCTCCTTCCCCAGCAAGAGAAGCCACCACAATGAGAAGCTCGAGCACTGCAATGGAGAGGAGCCCCACTCGCCACAGCTAGAGAAAGGCTGCACACAGCAGCGAAGACCCAGCACCGCCAAAAAAATAAATCAAAAGAAAATAAAAGCATAGGATTTGTATCAGCCCAAATTAGAAGAGACCCAGTAGGACTGTGAAAATTGCTGGCTTAATATCATTGTCATATTTGGGCACTTGGAAAGCACGTTTTAATTGATTCAGATATTTTCATTATTTAGTAAGTGCCCTCTATGCAGATGCCAGGCCAGTGTCATCGTGAACAAGACGGAAACAGGGTCTCTACTGTGAAGCTCACTTTAGCCTTGGCAGATAAAACATTGCCAAGGACTTGCTCTGCCCAGACAGGCTGGGACAGTAGAAGAGCATGGTTTGGGCTCTGGCCTCAGGTGCCTGGATTCACACAGATCCTCCATCACTCTGCTGGCTCCTTGATCTTTGCCAGCTTGTTTCATTTTTCTGAGTCTCCATTTCATAATCCATAAAAATAGATAAATTAATGTTTCCTACCTCATAGGATTGTGAACACTAAATGAAATAGCTTATGTAAAGTGCTTAGTGCAGTGCCTGTGGCATTATAACAGCTAATTGCTATTAGTTAGTATGGACTGATATAATGACTACTACTCAGTCAACACAAACCCACAACAAACATTAGGTGTAAAAATGAGAAGTGTCTACAAGGTTAGAAAATAATTTATTTTTTTAGAAAAGATGCTTCCTATCTTTCTTGGGCTAAGAAGTTATTTCCCTTTGCTTCTTATTTACATCTCTGCACCCAGAGTAACCAAGATCAATAGGTAAGTATATTGGTAAATGCCCATCCTTGGTTCATTTTTTGTTTCTTTGTTTGGCAAAGGATTTAATTCATTTGGAACATTTCTAAGACAATTAGAAATGGAAATATTCTGGTTGTCATTCAACCTCTCAGTATAGAGAGGTATATGTACTTCTAAACATAGTGCTTCCAAAGGAGAATTCTTTCAAGAGGTTTACCATTAAACTGCAAAATTGAGATCCTACTTAATTAGCATGCAAAGATTTAATTAGCATTGTCTTATTAAAATAAATATAATATTTTCTTAATTCTAAAAATGATATTGCCTTTGAAAGTATGTTCTGGAAATGAGCATTGAACTTTGAAGGCAGTAATGCGATAATTGGAGAGTTTGCAGATTGAGCCTTTTCTGAGTCCTGCCCATTGTTTTGTCTGAGGGAGAAGGACAGCTGCTTATACACTTGTATTTCATATTAAAGTAAAATAGAATAAAATGTGGTACCTACCAAAGTCTCCTGTAAAGATTCAATCCAAACCAAACTGCAGAACTATTCTTGTGCCTTTGTTCTAAAATCTTTCTAGAATTCTAGAAAACTGTTTTATCCTAACTGAGGAATAGAGGATGTCTCAGTGGTACACGAGCATTTTGGCAAAGAGATGACCATGCCTAGATCATTTGGGAAGAATCTGTACTGCCTTTAAGAACAATAAATGCTCCCAGCCAGCCACTCTATACTTTTGATACTTCATTGACCGTCATACTCCTCTGATTCAAAGTCTCGGCTTCTTTGGGATGATCATGTGGGAGGTCATGTGTTACATGTGGGTGTGTAGGCCATGGGCTATGGAGCCAGGGAGCCTCAGTTCAAATCCTGTTCCATCACTTTCTAGCTGTATATCTTGAGCACACTACTGAATATCTCTGCGTTGGTTTCTACTGTGTGAAAAGCGACAGAGTTCCTATCTCCCAAAGATGTTGTGAGGCAAAAGTAAAGCACTACATAAAGACTGGGCTTGATAGAGAGAGGAGAAAGGAAAGGAAAGAAAAGGAAAGGAAAGAAGAGAAAGGTGTTCCAGATAATTTTCAGGAAATGTGTTCATTTCCTTGTTGGAAGAGTAGATATTAACTCAGTTTTCAGCACCTGACTGTATTTTCTAAGTTGAGAACTCCAGAGTAAATGTGTGATTATTGAGATTCCCAGGCACTGCTCAAGACATGCTCTTTCATTAAATCTTCGTAGTACCCATGTGAGGCAGATAGATGAAGATCCCCTTCCAACAGATGAAGAAACCATGGCTCAGAGAGTTGGACTAATTTGTCCAAGGTGATATCGATAGTGGCAGGATATGGACCTAGCTCTGTCTGCCTCTTTAGACCATTTCTTAAAAAAAAAAAAAAAAAATTGCTAAGCATAATTTCTCTTAAAAAGCCAGGATTAAGTAGTGTTTTGCTGTCAGTCATAGGAAGGGCTGCTTACATGGTTGCTACTATGAGTAGAAACTCAGAAAATAAGTGTCAAGTACCTAAAATCCTAGAGCTACCAGAGTCCTAAGACATCATCTATACTTGGCCCCAACTCATCCCTTACAGGTGGGAAAGATGGCCAGCATGATCTGAGTTGGAGGCAAAACCAGAGCTAAGGACTCAGATCATCTAACTGTTGGTGTAATCCACCAATCCTGGCACCACTCTGATTTTCGAACTGCTTCCAAACCAGAAAAGATTCACAACTAGATCGCATTATGGCCTGAGCTTTATGTCCTTGACTCAGTCTTACTTGAGATCTTAGACAAGTTACTTGACTTCTCTATAACACATGGCTATGGCTAAGTATGGCTAAGTCACTTCAGTCGTGTCCGACTCTGTGCAACCCCATAGATGGCAGCCCACCAGGCTCCCCCATCCCTGGGATTCTCCAGGCAAGAACACTGGAGTGGGTTGCCATTTCCTTCTCCAATGCATGAAAGTGAAAAGTGAAAGCGAAGTTGCTCAGTCGTGTCCGACTCTTAGTGACCCCATGTACTGCAGCCTGCCAGGCTCCTCCACCCATGGGATTTTCCAGGCAAGAGTACTAGAGTGGGGTGCCATTGCCTTCTCCACTATAACACATAGGGATGATCATACATTATAGCATATACATGTAAGGCACTCACTATAGTGGTTAGTCCATAGTAATTCTTCTATCAAAGTAAGTCTATTAATAAAGTGAGCTATATTCATATTATTATTATAGTATTTATGAGGCCTCTCCTACCTTGAATGCTCAGTTCCAACTCCTACTAATCTTTCAAATCCACTTATTATATTTGAATATCTGTGCCCTTTCTTAACAAAGTTTGCAACATACACAGTCCATCATCAAATTTTAAAAAGTTTATGCATTTTAAAAATTAAACTTGTGATTTGGTTGTGCTTATGTAGAACAGATCAACCATTATAATGAATTCACTAGCATGTTTTAAAAACATCAGTAGACATTGTCTAGCTGACCTGACTAAATTTTTTGGAATAAACTGGCCATCAGCATGATTGATTGAGCTATCCTGTCTGTGATCCATCTAAGTGAAGGTTAAGATGGAGGTTACCAAACAAGCCACTGAACTCTTCCTAAATGGAATGACATTTTCCTCTGCTTCTAATAAATGGTAACTGATTAACGGAGTGCTGGAGGCCAACATTCTTCAGAGAGTTTTGGACCCTGCCCATTTGACCCTGCCAGAATATGAATTTCAACTAACCCAAGACTAAGTGAAGCAGTGTGGGGTTCCATAAACAGCCCTGTGTTTGGAGGGTAGGAATGCAGTCAAGCTTGGCCTCCAAATATGTGATCTCACCTCTCTGAGGTGTCCTCTATGAAATGAGAGATGTTTTAGATGTGCCAGGTGATCTCCAAGGTCTTATCCAACTTTCATAGTTTGTATTTCTCGTATTTCAAAGGGAGATGAGCCTGTTTGCCTTTGATCAGTTGAAACCAAACCAGATTCTGAAGTAGATGTTATTCCCCAGGGCTCTTCCACAAGCCCCTTCCCGACCACACCAAGCCACCTATTTAGATTTGGGTTCATCCCAACTGGCTCTGGGCTTCTGGCTTTTGTTTTCTTTCGGTCTTTTAAATTTTTTCTTTTGTAACTCTTCAGTCCATGCGTCCTAGCCTGTTCTGTTTACCATGCCTGGCCAACCCTCCCACAAGGGCTAATGTGCTGTCCATGCCCAGTTCCTCTCAGGAACCTAATAAATTGTGGCTCCAGCTTATACCCTCAACTTGGAGACCAGCTGCACCTCTGAGCTTTTCCCAGAGGTGCTGGCTGATGCTTTACCTGCAGTGTGATGGATTTGCCCCAGCCCAAAACAGGAAGGAAAATTCGGGGTAATCAAAAGATCATGTGTGGCCATCTTCTGCTTTACACACTTCTGAATTTGTACTGCCTACGCATGCCAGAGGATTTTTTAGTCCTTATTAGTTAAGAATAACATATACAAGAAGAAAATAAAATTAGGAAAGGGATGATCACAATTTCCTCTAGGAACCAGAAAAACCAACACTGAATTTTAAAATGGTCAGATCAGGAACTGCTGAATTGAGGATCAAGGCACCTGTGTTTTATTTTGTTCCTCTGCCAATTAACTGGGTCATGCTGGATCACCTAGGGTATCTCTAAGGTCCTGCCTTTTAAAGTAGGTGTTCCAAAAGAAAGGGGTGTAGAATGAATTTCTGTAAATGTAATGCTCTTTTAAAAAGCACTAAAGTGTTGAAGGAGGAGAAGGGGACGACAGAGGATGAGATGGCTGGATGGCATCACCAACTCAATGGACATGAGTTTGGGTAAACTCTGGGAGTTGGTGATGGACAGGGAGGCCTGGTGTGCTGCGGTTCTGCTGCTGCTGCTGCTAAGTCGCTTCAGTGTGTCCGACTCTGTGAGACCCCATAGACGGCAGCCCACCAGGCTCTCCCGTCCCTGGGATTCTCCAGGCAAGAACACTGGAGTGGGTTGCCATTTCCTTCTCCAATGCATGAAAGTGAAAAGTGAAAGTGAAGTTGCTCAGTCGTGTCCGACTCTTTGCGACCCCATGGACTGGAGCCTACCAGGCTCCTCCGCCCATGGGATTTTCCAGGCAAGAGTACTGGAGTGGGGTGCCACTGCCTTCTCCGGTGCTGTGGTTCATGGGGTCGCAAAGAGTCAGACACGACTGAATGACTGAACTGAACTGAACTGAATGCTCTTTTAAAAAGCACTAAAGTGTTGAAGAAGAATCTTGAGAGTCCTTTGGACTGCAAGGAGATCAAACCAGTCAATCCTAAAGGAACTCAACCCTTAATATTCACTGGAAGGACTGATGCTGATGTTGAAGCTCCAATACTTTGGCCAGCTGATGTGAAGAGCTGACTCATTAGAAAAGACCCTGATGCTGGGAAAGACTGAAGGCAGAGAAGAGGGTGGCAGAGGATGAGATGGTTAGATAGCATCACTGGTCAATGGACATGAATTTGAGCAAACTCCGGAAGATGGGGAAGGATAGGGAAGCTTGGCATGCTGCAGTCCATGGGGTTGCAAAGAGTGGACATAACTGAGCAACTGAGCAACAACAAAAGAAGTTTTCTTCAGAGCAGAGTCACACCCACACTTTAATACGCTGAGCTTCTAATTATAGGTTTTCACGTGGCAAGTATTTGCCGATAATATTTGAAAACTGACATCTAATTATCAGGTACTCCCATTAGCTCAGCATTATTGGTGATATTGTTACCTATGGTGATATTTAAATAGCTCAGAGATTTAAAACTGGCCACATGCCATTAAAGGCCTCATAAAGCACATAGTTTTGTTTTGTTCTAGTTTGTTCAGATATAAATATCTGTGGATGCCTTTTGGAGTGCATGCACTCTCCAGCTTTTTACATGGCCATTATTTCCTTCTGTGTTCTACTCAACTGACTTTACCCACCTGATCCCTGCAGGCACTGCAGTTTGAGATCCTTGGCATAATCATCAAACACCATGCCTGTTTAACAATTTAATAACCAAAAAAGAGAAACAAAGGAAAGAAGGAAGGCCAGGAAGAAGGGTTACCTCCCTGAAATGGCAGGAAGTGTAGTTTTCATGACACTGGAGAATGGGCTGATGAGATGACTTCCTGAGGATTGTGTTGGTCTCAGAAGCTGTGACTGTC
Source organism: Bos indicus (assembly GCF_029378745.1). Lineage (NCBI taxonomy): Eukaryota > Metazoa > Chordata > Mammalia > Artiodactyla > Bovidae > Bos > Bos indicus. Next base: position 22,368,606 of record NC_091781.1, on the reverse strand, counting down.
TTTCCTCTTGATCCTCTTACTGTGAGATAAATAAAATAGGACTCAGAGTACTGGACTTGGTCAAGGTCACCTGAAAAGTTTGTGGTGAAGCCAAAATGAAGAATCGTTTCCCTGGTGTCCTCATTCTGTTGCTCAGCCCATTCACACGCACACTGCTGCACTCTTTGCTGATGAATAATGTGGGCTCTCAGGAACAGTTCCTTATGCAAAAGAGCCTCTGCGAGCTCCATTACATCCTTGCAAGGGGATACACTTTATTGTTGCCGTAATGCGTTATGGAGACGATTATAGCTCTCTCTCCCGTACGCACCCTCCATCTGTGGTCACTAACACAGGGTGCTTCACTTTGGATAACGTGCGAACAAGGAGCATAATTTTGGGAAATGGTTGGAGAAGGAAATCTAAAAGTCAGAAAGGGTCAAGGGCCAGAAGAAAGTGCAAGAAACGAATGCCTTTAAAAACAGTTCTTGCAGATTCAGAGTTCAGAATGCATTAGCAAGACCTTCTTTCTTTCTGAAGGGAAATAAAATATACCCTTCATAAAGAAAGCCTTGCAATCTCTCTCCTCTCTCTCTCTCTGGTTCTACCTGCTGTAGCCATCTGCCTTGTTAGAAGGCCTCTGGCCAAGTCCTTTTCAGCACTTGCAGTTGCTGCTACCAAAATGGCACTCTACTGATTTCCACCACCCTTTCATCCTCAATGCCCATTAGGAGACTCTAATTCAATATGAGACACCAAACCTGTAAGTAGTGATGGCTAACACCTGTTGAGCCCTTGCCATGTGCCAGGTCCTCTACCAAAAGCTCCCTATTTAACATCTCATCCTAATTCTCTTACCAAAGAAGGTTTTATGGTAGCCAGTTTCTGAAAAAAGGAACCAGACTTAGAAAACTTCAATAACTTGCTCAAGGTTACAGAGCTGAATTTGACACCAGGTCTGCTTCTCCAGAAACTTCACTGTTAACTCTATGCTAAATTCCTGTTTCAAAAGCTTAAAGACTTTGTGAATCTAAATCATCAGGCACTTGTACCTGGAGCAGAAGTCAAGGTGGCCTTCAGACATAGGGGAGTTCCCTATGGGAGGTCAATCCATAGAGTGAGGTTTGCTCTACCTTACCACCCCCACTTCAGCCCCCATAACAGGAGAATGGATACAGAAAGAATGTGTATGGAGACAATTTTTCTTTCTAACCAGAAGGAAAGCTTACTTGAATAAAAATCCCTTCTCTCCATTATTCAAGCCATTCCCAAAAGAAGACAATCAAACCTGAATTCTGTGTTAGCCCTGGATCTATGCCCTATTTTTCTGAACATTATGTACATGGTGTGAATTTGGCCACCAAAGAAACTTTGCATAAAAGCATACGTCTGCTGAAGGCATTTTCTTCAGCTTTTAGGAGGTCAAAGTTTTAGTTCTTCATTGATGTAACTAATAGTGTCTATGAGATGATGTTAATTTCCAGGTGAGAGGTTTGTGTTTCACAATTTGCTTGTCTGCAACAAGTTTTAATTTAGCCCCAGTGCAATATTTGCTCTCTGGGTTTCTAACATTAATTTCAATAATACTGGGTAAAAATATAATGGAAATGGTAAGCAATAATAATTTTTGAAATAATTAGAAAAAAATAACTCTTTTTCTAAATACCTGTCATACCCAAGAGTCTTAAAGAGATTTGCTTATTCATTACCTCCCAATCTCACTGCAGAGGGAGAATGAAATTTAACGGGCAAATTTGATGAGGTTCCAGAGATCCAAATAAGGATTTGCGGTCTCAGTCTGTGCTGGATTCTTTCCCAGATTCTGGGCTGAATACTTTCACATAGATTATTTTATTTAGTTTCCACATATGAAGTATGTATAATTAGTCTTACTTTAAGCCATGGAAACTGAGACACAAAGAATGTATGTAGTTTGTATAAGGTAACACTTCTAGTAAGTAAGTGAAGAAGTCTGATTCTGAATCCAGATCACTTTGATTCCCCCAGGACAGAATCCTTTCTGTAATTTGAGAGCTATCTGGGTTTAGTGTAACTACAATTTGCACAACCATCATGTGACTGTGACTTGCTTATTTCTTTTGCCCAACTCCCTAAGAACTTAATGCATAAAGATTCTAGCCCAAATTCCTATCAAACTAACATCCATCTGCATGATTCAATGGGGGAATGGGAATCAGTGCCAGTTTCACTGATGGTGATGACCATGCAGCCCATTTCCTTTGAAATTTTATATGCAGAGCAGAGTGTTCCAAACATACATAAAAGAAGCATCAAATTTAATTATATAATTGCTCATGGACTCTTTGAAAGGCATCACTGGCCAATTCTGGGCCTTTAAAGCTATGGTTTGCTATTATTTAAGGGACCGTTCCTTTAAACAGCCACACTTGTTTATGGAAGACACAGTCTTCTCACATTTGACCAACTTTGGTCCAATCAACCCTAGAACAAATCAATTTTACTTTTTAAAATAATCTGTGCTAGCCATTTGTTATTTGTTGCAGAATTTAAGATCTTAATTTGTGTGTGGGTGATAAAAGTTGGCCTGTATTGTGATTCACTTACTTTATTATAGTAAAAAGCCCTAACGTTAAATGTTGTTGGTGTTCAGTCGCTAAGTCATGTCCAACTCTTTGCAACCCCACTGACTGCAGTATGCAGGCTTCCCTGTCCTTCACTTAAACTTACCATCTTCCATTTTTTAAGTGTATAGTCACACTGTTGTACAGAGCTCTCAAAACTTCTTCATCTTAGAAAACTGATACTCTTATCAGTTTTCCAAGATGAAGTTTAAAATTTTTTCAAAATCTATCTCTTTCTCCTCCCTACAGTCCTTAGCAACCACCTCTCTACTTTCTGATTCTGTGATTTTGATTATTTAAATAATTCATATGAGTGGAATCTTACAGTGTTTGTCTTTTGTGACTGACATTTCATCTAGTGTAAATGTCCCCGGGGGCCATCCATATTGTAGATGTGACAGGATTTCCTTCTTTTTTAAAGCTTTTCTAAAGCTGTATAAGATCCCACTGTATGTATATGCCATATTTTCTTTTTCCATTCATCCATCAGTGGACATCTGGGTTGCTTCCACTTCTTGCCATTATAAATGACACTGCAGTTTACATTGGTGTGCACATACCTGTTTGAGATCATGCTTTGAATTCTTTGGGATAAATACCCAGAATTTGGGTTGCTGGATCATATTGTTATTCTATTTCTAATTTTTTGAGGAGCCTTCCATACTGTTTTCCATAATGGCTACACCATTTTACATTCCAACCCGTAGTGCACAAGAGTTTTAATTTCTTCACATCCTCATCAAAAGTTTGTTCTTTTCTGTTCTTTTGACAGTGGCTATCCTCTTGGGGCCCAACGTCATTCTTTTGCATCTGGATACCCACACCATTTGTTGAACAGACTATCCTTTCCTCATTGTATAGTCTTGGCACTCTTGTCAAAGATCTGATAATATATGGAAGAGCTTATTTCTTGGCTTTTTGTTCCATTGGTTTGTATGTCTATCTTTGGTCATTATTACTTTGTAGTATGTTTTAAAATCAGGAAGTGTGATGCCTCCATCTTTGTTCTTTGTTTTCAGGATTGTTTTGGCTAGTCAGGGTTCCTTGAGATTCCATGTAAATTTTAAGATTTTTTTCTTTAATTATCTTTAAATATTGTCATTGGGATTTTGATAGGGATTGCATTGAATCTATAGATCATTTGGAGTAGATAGTATCTTAACAGTAGTAAGTCTTCCAGTCTATGAACATGGAATTTATTTTCATCTTCTTTTATTTCTCTTATTTTTGGATCAATATTCATCAGATATTGGTCTGTAGTTTTCTTCTCTTGTTGCAATAATGGCTTTACTTTTAAACACTGTTAATGAATGGCTCCTGAGACATAACCTATGTTTTAAAATGGTATAGGGACTCTGTGAAGCTTTGTTCTATGTATAATGTTCAAAAATAAGTCTGGGAGAATAAAATAAAGAGAATTTACAATGGTATACAAATAGAAACATCTTAAACACTTCCTTTTGTATTAAGGAAGTTTTATTCTCAGTTCCCAAAGGAGCTGAATGCTAGTTTGAGAGAATATATCTTCCCTCTATGTTTGATATGATAGCTGACATTCTGAGCTTGTGTGGTGTATTTGTTTAAAGAGGTTTGTGTATGTGTCAAGGAGAATTTTGAATATTTCAATATAATAACCTCATCATATAAACTAAAATGGAGGGATTCCACATGACAATATTCAAAGGATAGCCCCATAAAAGATACTCTTCAATGGTAACAGACTGTTTTGGGAGTTTCACACAACTTAAATATATGTTTTACTTTCTGCCATGTTTTCTTCAGTTCAGTCAGAATTTTTAAATTAGTTGAAATTCCATTTCAGAGGTATTAAAGGTATATTTATACTCCTGGTTTTTCTATTATGAATTAAAATTAAGGAAAAACCTGTGGCAAAAGTGTTCTTAACAGAACATATATTGTGACCACTGTCCCTATTTTAAGATTACTATAAATGGAAACAAGAGTAGAATAAACTCATGGAGTTAATGATGTTTGGAAAATGCTATTCTCTGAGGTATGCTTTTATTTTATGGAATTTCTTGATAAAAGTCACAATCAGGTAGTGTTAAACATTGAAAAGTTTTGCAGATCCATGATATGTGGTCAAGTATCCACATCCAGAGGAGGAGGATATCAGTATATTTCACCCCACTGAGGATAGTAAGCATCTAGCATTACACATGGCAACCCACTCCAGTACTCTTGCCTGGAAAATCCCATGGATGGAGGAGCCTGGTAGGCTTCAGTCCATGGAGTCGCTAGGAGTTGGACACAACTGAGCGGCTTCCCTTTCACTTTTCACTTCCATGCATTGGAGAAGGAAATGGCAACCTACTCCAGTGTTCTTGCCTGGAGAATCCCAGGGACGGGGGAGCCTGGTGGGCTGCCGTCTATGGGGTCGCACAGAGTCGGACACGACTGAAGTGACTTAGCAGCAGCATTACACAGCACGTGGCCTCCCTTCTCCGGCTTCTGATTTGCCAGATCTGTACTGGATGGTTTTTTAAAATTCAATCTTGTTAGACCAGGAACTTGGTTTGTGTATTTTATAAAACAACCTGAAAAATGTACAATTTTTCATTCTTTCTACATAAATATATATATATATATATAACAAATAGAGAAGTGCAGGACTATTTGTAGCATTATGCTTCTTGGTCCCTCACAAGGATAACTGTGTTTTGTAAAGAATGAGGGTAGTAATAGTAGCTAATATGAATTGAGAGCTTGCTGTGTATTGAACACTAGGCTTCAAACATGTTATATGCTCTTCTTTATTGAATCCTTACAGTAATCTTCTGAAGATAAAGAAAACACTAGTCACTGAAGTACCTTCAGTACTCAAAGCTGAATTGCATTATAGCAAGTGTAAGAAAATATATATCTCTACTTTTAATATCTTAGCAAATGACTGGACTGGTCTTGGGAGAGCAGGACAGACACTGAATCCATAATGACTTTTACGCGTGATGTAATCTAAAAAACCAGCGGATTAGCTACTGTATGATCTTTACAAGCAGGTGAGCAATACATATTTGACTCCAGAAGACCTTATCAAAATCAATAGATGATACATGGCTAAATAAAATCAAATATCTCCAGCTTTCCTTCTTTTATTTATCCTCCAATAACCACTGCATGCTGCTACTGCTGCTGCTGCTAAGTCGCTTCAGTCATGTCCGACTCTGTGCGACCCCATAGACGGCAGCCCATCAGGCTCCCCCGTCCCTGGGATTCTCCAGGCAAGAACATTGGAGTAGGCTGCCATTTCCTTCTCCAATGCATCGAAGTGAAAAGTGAAAGTCAAGTCGTTCAGTTGTGTCCGACTCTAGCGACTCCATGGACTGCAGCCTACCAGGCTCCTCTGTCCATGGGATTTTCCAGGCAAAAGTACTGGAGTGGGGTGCCATTGCCTTCTCTGAACCACTGCATAGCTAAAATTAAATAGATGAGAGCTATAATAAGATAACAAATATAATTAACTTTTATAAGCATTTAATATCTGCCAGGCACTACACTAAGAGCTTTACATAGATTCTTTTAGTTCTCTCAATAATCCTATGAGAGAGATACTTTTATGACCAATCCTGCTTTATGGTTGAAGAAGCTGAGGCTTTAAGAGGTTAAATAACATGCCCTTGTTATTTAACATGTTAAATAAGGTTGAATAACATACCCGTGTATAGCTATTAAGTGACCATGTCATTTCCTATGAGACAGATGAAATCATGCATGTGAAATTATATATATATATATATATATATATATACATGTACAAGTGTATTTGTATTTTTAATGAAGACCAGTAGTGTGGTGGACTGGAGTCCTTTTACAATTTCATTCAGTCAAAATCAGATGTGTCTATGAGAATACAAGAAAAACTGATATTTTTCTTTTGTAGTTCTGTTAAATTAAATTTTTGCATAAAAATAATTGAGCTAGATCAGCTGTGGCTGAATATGTCTACCATTTGGAAAAGAAAGAATTCGTGAAAACAAATGAAGAATACAATTAAAATACAAAGAGAATGACCTTTTAATTTTTTTTTTGAACCATAAATATATGTAGTTTCTACAGTCACCTTCCTCTTGAAAGAAATGACATCTGTGGGCTTTTCCAAGTGTTTTTATTAAGTGTGTGTGTATGTGTGTACCTGTGTGTTTAATGATTTCACTCAATAATACAAGAAGTCCTAACTTAATTGTAAAAGTGAAGGAACACTAAAACTAGTTTAGTAAGTGTAATAATATATTAAAAGTATTCTACAAACTAAAAGCTTGTTTAATTATTTTGAACGTTATTAGATTTATAAATGATTGTCTTTTTAGTAGACAAAGAAAAGCTATAATGTAGAACGTACATGGAGTAAACATAACATTTGTCCTAATCTGATTTTCAGGCACATCTCCAGACTTTGATTTGGCTGAAATAACTTATGCCATAGAGCTGTGCACATGCCTGGAATTGAGAGATACAGGTAAAGAGACTCCAGATTGCTTCCTGCCTTTTGAAACTCCAGGAAATCATCCCTTCAGACTCTGGAATTCTACAGTTTTCAACAGAGACTTTGCTTAAATGTTTACATTTTTTGCTTGCTGTCTTTCATACCACTATATAGTGCTCGTGTTTTGTTAAAACTTAACAATTGTCAGGAGTTCAACTTGCTTGGCAAGCCAGCATGGCTAGAATGAGCTTTGTCTTAGCAGCTTACCAGATGGTGCTGAGCCTGCTCATGACTTCATTAACTGGGTCTTCCCTACAAAGTAGTGAGTGTCCACAACTTTGTGTATGTGAAATTAGGCCCTGGTTTACCCCTCAGTCAACGTACAGAGAAGCCACCACTGTTGACTGCAATGATCTCCGCTTAACAAGGATTCCCAGCAACCTTTCCAGTGACACTCAAGTGCTTCTCTTACAGAGCAATAACATCGCCAAGACTGTGGATGAGCTACAGCAGCTTTTCAACCTGACGGAGCTAGATTTCTCCCAAAACAACTTTACAAATATTAAGGAGGTAGGGCTAGCAAACCTGACCCAGCTCACCACTCTACATCTGGAGGAAAATCAGATTACGGAAATGAATGATTATTGTCTACAAGACCTCAGCAACCTTCAAGAACTCTACATCAACCATAACCAGATTAGCACTATTTCTGCCAATGCTTTTTCAGGCTTAAAAAATCTTTTAAGGCTCCACCTGAATTCCAACAAATTGAAAGTGATCGATAGCCGCTGGTTTGATTCCACACCCAACCTGGAAATTCTCATGATTGGGGAAAACCCCGTGATTGGAATTCTGGATATGAACTTCAAACCTCTCTCAAATTTGAGAAGCTTAGTTTTGGCTGGAATGTATCTCACTGATATTCCTGGAAATGCCTTGGTGGGCTTGGATAGCCTCGAGAGTCTGTCATTTTATGATAACAAACTAGTCAAAGTCCCTCAACTTGCCCTGCAAAAAGTTCCTAACTTGAAATTCTTAGACCTCAACAAAAACCCCATCCACAAAATCCAGGAAGGGGACTTCAAAAATATGCTTCGGTTAAAAGAACTGGGGATCAACAATATGGGGGAGCTCGTTTCTGTGGATCGCTATGCCCTGGATAACTTGCCTGAACTCACAAAGTTAGAAGCCACCAATAACCCCAAATTATCTTACATCCACCGCTTGGCTTTTCGAAGTGTTCCTGCCCTAGAAAGCTTGATGTTGAACAACAATGCTCTGAATGCCGTTTATCAAAAGACAGTAGAATCCCTTCCTAATCTGCGTGAGATCAGTATCCACAGCAATCCCCTGAGGTGTGACTGTGTCATCCACTGGATTAACTCCAATAAGACAAACATACGCTTCATGGAGCCCTTGTCTATGTTCTGTGCCATGCCACCTGAATACAGAGGGCAACAGGTAAAGGAAGTTTTAATCCAGGATTCCAGTGAGCAGTGCCTCCCAATGATATCTCATGACACATTTCCAAATCATTTAAACATGGATATCGGCACAACAGTTTTCCTAGACTGTCGGGCCATGGCTGAGCCGGAACCTGAAATATACTGGGTCACGCCCCTCGGGAATAAGATAACTGTGGAAACCCTTTCAGAGAAATACAAGCTAAGTAGTGAAGGTACATTGGAAATATCTAAAATACAGATTGAAGACTCAGGAAGATACACTTGTGTTGCCCAGAATGTGGAAGGGGCAGACACTCGAGTGGTGATGATTAAGGTTAATGGAACCCTTCTGGATGGTGCCCAGGTGCTGAAAATATATGTCAAGCAGACAGAATCTCATTCCATTTTAGTGTCCTGGAAAGTCAATTCCAATGTCATGACATCAAACTTAAAATGGTCATCTGCCACCATGAAGATTGACAACCCCCACATAACATACACTGCCAGGGTCCCGGTAGATGTTCACGAATACAACCTAACACATCTGCAGCCTTCCACAGATTATGAAGTGTGTCTCACAGTGTCCAATATTCATCAGCAGACTCAAAAGTCATGTGTTAATGTCACAACCAAAAATGCTGCCTTTGCGCTGGACATTTCGGATCAAGAAACCAGTACAGCCCTAGCTGCAGTAATGGGGTCCATGTTTGCCGTCATTAGCCTTGCGTCCATTGCTGTGTATATTGCCAAAAGATTTAAGAGGAAAAACTACCATCATTCACTGAAAAAGTATATGCAAAAAACCTCTTCCATCCCACTAAATGAGCTGTACCCACCGCTCATTAACCTCTGGGAAGGTGACAGCGAGAAAGACAAAGATGGTACTGCAGACACCAAGCCAACCCAAGTTGACACATCCAGAAGCTATTACATGTGGTAACTCAGTGGATATTTTGCTTCTGGTAGTAAGGAGCACAAAGACGTTTTTGCTTTATTCTGCAAAAGTAACAAGTTGAAGACTTTTGTATTTTTGACTTTGCTAGTTTGTGGCAGAGTGGAGAGGACGGGTGGATATTTCAAATTTTTTTAGTATAGCGTATCGCAAGGGTTTGACACAGCTGGCAGCGTCTCTAGGCTTCCAGTTTGTGTCTGGTTTTTATTCTTATCATTATTATGATTATTATTATTATATTATTATTATTATTATTTTGTTTTAGTTGTTGTGCTAAACTCAGTAATGCTGTTCTAACTACAATGCTCAATAAAATGATTAATAACAGGTTGGGGTTCCCCTGTGCTTTTACCAGTAGCATGACCCCTTCTTCTGAAGCCATCAGCAGACAGTACTGTGTCCTCCAAAAAGCTAACACAAGGTTGTGAAGCAGCATTGAAACTTTTGTAGCAATCTAGTCTATAGACTTTTAACTCAAGAAGCTAAGGCTAGACTTGTTACCTTTGTTGAATGATGTTAGTTGACTGTACTGTAATGTTGTATCAACTAAATTGAATGTTTGCTTTTGAACAACTTTTCTTTTTGTAATAGTTAAAAGGCTTAGAACAAGCTAACAGGCAATAGAAATATGTATATCAGATTTTTTATGTAACAAACTACATGTTAATTGTTACCTTATTCTTTTTATCTTTAGTAGACACTTTTAAAAAAAAGACAATAATTTTGTTGTGTTTAACTCACCAACATGTGGTGTATAATGAAGACAGAACTATAATAAATTAGTTTTGTTCTGATTTTTTAGAACACTTGCAATAATGTATCATTTATAGTTCTTGCTAGTTGCAGTGGTGATATTTTTCACATCCCTAATAACAACCACCAAAATAAATTACCGACAGCATGTTGCTTTTTAAAACTAGGCCTAAAAAATTTTTATTTCTTTTTCTAAGGGAAGAAATAAATATTTTAATGAAAAGGATTTCTATATTTTAAATATTACTGATGAGACCTAATGGAAGGAAAAGTTCATATGAAGAAAGAAGGTATATTACTGTATCCCATGTAGAGGTAAATGTAGCAAAAGACATAGATACATTGGCTATGTCACATTCCTTCTCTGTAAGGGTCTTGTTAAAATCTGATTTTTTTTAGTAGTAGTCATATTCCCCATCAGTCTAAAACATAAGCTCCAAAATGTATTGCATGTTATTCCTTTCACAGCTGTCATTATGCCTAGATACATAATAATCCACATATCAGTGGGGAGATAGCTACTGAGAAAAGTAAGTGATTAATAGAAGAGAGAACAACTTCTCTACAATTGGCATTTTTACATCCAAATAATATATATAAACAGTTTTGCAGAATAATGTGTTTCCCGAATAACGTGTGTGAAATTTAGAACAGAAGGAGCCAGATTTAGGTAGGAGGCCAGATCCACAAATAGGGGAGGGGGACGATTTAAAGGTATAGTTAGAGGAAAGAGGACCCACTTGAAGATGCAGATTAATACAGCAGAGAAATGTTTTCAAAAGACTGTTCCAGCTGGCACCTGCTCCCAGAGACATGCTGTCACACCAGGAACGATGAGATTGTAAAAAGAAATCGAGAGCAAGCGGGTGCCAGCTGAGCAAAAGCAAGGAAAAAGGAGAAAGAAGTGCAGGTGAGGAAGGATGAAGGATTTCTTTGTAAAATTCCTGTTCTGTGTGTGTGAATCTCTTAGAAAAAAATTGTCACCTTCCTTCCCACAGTGTCTACTGAGTAGAAGAGAGGTTCAAATGCTGAAGCAAGTGAGCTGCATAGAAAAAGAGCATCCGAATAAGAGCATCTCTTTCCACAGCCTTCATTTGTTGGCAGAAAAACTGGGGCCCGGGGAAGGATTGTAACTTGCCCTGGTCAGACTTTTATCCATGGAGAAGGCTGCCTCCATCTGTTGCTCTGGGACCAGCAGCCTTCTAGACTGCGGTGCAGAGCTTCTCTTACAGTTCTCACAACCTCTGGTGCCCTTGCTTCACAATGGCCTTCACAATGGCTTCACAATGGCATCTTCAAGTTCCCATTTATTCAGGACATATTTTAGCGCAAGGGCAAACGAAAGGGTCAGGAAAGCTTCTGCCTCACGGGTATTTGCCAGTTACATGTGGGATACACCGGGGGCTAGAGATGCTTCGGATGCAGCCTTGGTGGGGGAGGGTTTCCTGCTGGGGACTCTTGTCTTCAAATATCTACAAAAAGTAATGGACTATCCAACAAAGTCTTCTGCTAATTCTGCAAACTGTGAAAGGAAAATGATACCAAAGCATTAGGCTCAGACCAGGGAGGAGGCATTGTTTATCCCATACAGCAATGACTTGAACCTGGCACATAATCAGCACTCAAATATTAGTGGCATAAATGGAAAAAACAACAACAACAATAACAATGAGAAAACTACTTCCCTATTCTGGATATGTAACAAGGGATCGCAAGAGTCGGACACGACTTAGCGACCAAACCACCACCACCACCACCAAGCAGCAGGAAATCCAAGTGTTTTTTGCCAACTATCTTCTGCCAGGTCAGTTTGGGGGTAAAACCCTTTAACTCCTTCTCCAATAAAATATTTGAGCTTCTTTTTCCTTGTCCGTGCTACTTGGTTTGGTTTTCAGTCGAGAGAAAGCAAAATGGTATAGTACTTTTTTTAACCCTAACCAAGTATTTTCTCATTTGTACTTAATTTAATTTGATACATTAGACAGCCAGTGAAATTAGACATCAAACTAGGTCTTGACTGGTAATGGAAGTTACATCACCTTTACCAATGAAGTGACTATTACAGGTCACTTTGTAATTTCATATTTTTCCCTTTCACTTCCTGTACCCTCAGCGCATAAAATGTATCTCTAACTTGATTTTACAAGGTTATTTTTGGATTAGTTTCTCAAAACAGGCATTCCCAAATTTGCCTAATTGAACTGATGCCATGAATATAAAAACAAATGCAATGCTTGATTATCAAATTTTCTAATTTGCCTGTGTGATTGGCCAAAAGGTATTACATTCATTCTTTCACAAACAAACAATACTAAAATCTATTATCTTCTCTCATGTGGTTTTCTATTTATTCATTCATTTATTTGCTAAGGACACCATGATCAGCCCTTTACTTGGTGTTTGCTTTCTATCTCTGTAGTCACATTCCAGGGCATTTTCTTTTCTTCATTACTGGGGAAAAATTTTCCACATCCCTAACATTTTGCCAGGAAAACCATACTTTCTGACTTTCTATTCACTGAAAAGGGGAGTTTAACTACTTCTGATGCATTCTAAATACAACTGAAAAATGCCTTCTTCACCTAAGTTCTGTCACTCTCACTCTGCTGGCAAATAGACTTTTTTTTTTTTTTTTTAAATTGTTATTCATAAGGGATTACCTGCAGGGAAAATGTTTCTTAAAAGACTTTGACAATCACCATTCATCCAGAGCTCTGGAATGATTTTGACCTAGAATCCCTGCAGGACTTGATCTGATCTTGTGTTGGCAAGATCTCTGCTCTGCCCCCCTTGCAGTGATACCAGCTCCTTCACTCTGTTCTCCAAGTCAGGAACTTAGGGTACATGGTAAGAATAAGGAGATAGCAAGGGAGTGCTTTATTTTTGTACCTGCTTATTCAGCATTGCCCAGCACAGGTTGAGAGAACTAAATGGATGTCTAGTATTGTAGAGCTCCTCAGACACTTGATGGTACTAATATGAAGTACATAGCATTTCCCAGTCATTTCACCATTAGGCTACTTCAGGCTACTATTCTGTATTACAGATCCTGAGAATTTGAGGATTTAATTTAATCTCCAAAATAGTCCTGATAAACTGGGTATTTATTCTTCACAATTTTATAGAAAAGACAACCAAGGCCCATTTGCTGTTGTTCAGTCAGTAACTCGTGCCAGCTCCTCTGTCCTCCACTATCTCCTGGAGTTTGCTCAGATTCATATCCATTGCTCTGGTGATGCTATCTAACCATCTCCTCCTCTGCTGCTCCCTTCTCCTTTTGCCTGATGCCATTCAGTTCTGTAAGTGGGTGACCAGGATGGGGCCCTTCACTTCCAGTCTCCTCCACATCCACCTGGCACCCTTCTAAGGTGGATGGGGGAGCATCTACCAAAGGTGAGAGGCTGGAAGTCACAAACATGTGGAAGAAGGCAGAGAAAGCACATACCGGAGAATTCATGGGAGATGACTCTGCAAACTTTATATCTTCAAGTTCTTTCTTCCCCTCTAAAGCTTTGTGCTAGGAATTTCTGAGATACCCATCAAAACTATGTTCACATGAGGCTTAACTTTAATTCTAACCTTCAGTTCTCCTATAATCTCTCTGTTACATGCTCAGAAAATTTTAAAGATTCTGGGGAAGAAATTCCAAGCTCCTCCGTTCCTTAGCAGAAAATCAGGGAAGGTGTATGTAAAGTTAGTAACAAACTCAGTCTTTAGCTCTGAAGCTTAAAGAGGGAAATGTGGAATTCCTATAACTGGAAGGGTGTGTCTGACATACTTGGAAAAAAAATGGGTTTCGTATAACCACCAAGTTTATGGAGTTGGTGAGATCTTTTTATTCAGGGATTTCTCTGTTTCCAGGGGAAAAAAGTATCCAGAGGCTGAAAGACATTAAAAGGATGTCTTGATTTCTTGTTTTTAATAAATGTGATAGCCCTCTTGACATACTCGAGTTTTGTCAGTTGTATACTACTTAATAGGAAGCAAAGCCAGTTTCACTCCCTTCATGAAAGTAGCTCCCGGTACAGAGTGGGTCAGACCATGCAGTCCTCCTCTTTGCACCTTGGCCTTCCTGTCTCTCCCCCATAAGATTAAACTGACAAGGTAAATTTCAGCCTGGGCCCTGATAAAATGGTCATGAATTCCTTATTAGAGGACTGCCCTGAATTAAGCAGCATTTTAATGCGTCAGTCTGCATCTTAGCATGTCTCACTAATACAAACAAGACAGGATGGTCCTGGAGGGAAGAAAACCAAACGTACAGTGGTGACTTATGATGGAAGAAGGAGGGAAAAACGTTTTTTTCTGTATGTAGCCCTCTGTTAGGAGCTTCATGTGGATTATTTACGTTTAATCCTTTTAATTCACCCTCCTCCCCCAGGGAGTGGGTACAGGGCAGGTAGCATTGTCCCTCCACTACAGAGGAGAAAAATGAATACTCAACCTCAAAGATGCAAGCAATTTACCTGAAATCATACAGCTTCTAAGAAGGAGAACTTAAACTCAAGATTTATATAAATAAAATTTGCAGTGTTTCCATTATAAAATGGTGTGCAAGCTAAATCTGGACCAGGAGTGTAGAACACTGAGCCCAAAAGCCAATTTGGCACTTGAGACAGAAGGGAAAATGGAGCAAAAGGAGGCACACCCAGCAGTGAGGCCTCAGAGTACAGGGATCTAATTTAAGACCCAAACTTGAGATCAGTATACAGAAATAACAGTAAGCCAGAGAGAGGAAAAAGTAAAGGACTATTCGTGATAGTAAATCCATACAATCAGATGGAAGACACTGAAGCTGAAGAAGAAAAAAACAAACAAACAAAAGGCAGGGGGCGATGGGTAGGGGTAGAACTTGGAGTAGATGCCGTATTTTGCCATATACTGAGCACTTATGCTCCAGATATTGTACTTATCACTTGACCCATATTATCTCATGTAATCTTTAACAGTTTTATGAAGTGGTTATTTTTATGAAATGCAGATATCCTTATTTTTCACATGGAGAAACTGAGCCTCAGTTCATCAGCCTTAATTTGAAGTCAGATATGAAGCCAAGATCTCAGCCCTGGCTGTGAGACTCTAAAGCCCATGACTGACCACTGAACTGTTTTTGTAGCTAAAAGGCACCCAGAGGACTGGGCTGGCCAGCTCCTTTGCTTGATTGATTTGGTTCTTCCTGAGAGTGAGGAGCAAGAAAAGGGATAGGTTTCATGACCTTGTGAGGATCTTGAAAGGACCTTCCCACAAAAGGTGTATAAACATGGGATTAACGCCACAGACTTCTGGTAAGAAGAAAAACGCTGCCTCATTCTTTTTCTTTTGTAGCCGTTAAGGTTAGTCTCACAGTTTAATCACTTCTCTGCTCTGCCTTTTAAAGCTACACCACATCATTCAGAGCACAGAGAACACAGATGCTTGAGTAATCTAATCTTAACTTTCTTGCAAATCATTCAGGGGGTGGGGGAAGGGAGGCCATAGTGGGAGGAAAGGGAAGATAAACTCCCAGGGGACCCATTAAGTGAAGCGTTCTAGACTAAATCCCATATCTTTGTGATCTCAATAGACTTTAAAAATACATTACTTTCTATCTTATAAGAAGCAAATTGGTTTAAATACCTCCTGTTCTACGGATGAAACTATAAAAAAAGTCCACTATGAACAGTAACTAAAAATGTATGCTCCTGTATTATTTTTCCTCTGATTAGAATATGACACATAACAATGTTCTGTTTCACCAATTTTTATTCTAACTGGCTTAGATGTGTCCACGACATCTTAAGATAGTCCTACTTGCCATTCATTTTTAAATAGTAATTTTTTTCCCTTTGATTATAACAGTAACATACATTCATTATAGAGTATCTGGAGAAAAATAGTAAGAACAAATAGTGTTTATCAAAATAACCAAGTGAGATTTTGGTATACTTTCTTCTAATCCTTTTTTCCCTTCTGTGTGTATATTTATACATGTATATATACAACAATTATAAAATATACATCTTTATGAATATAGAATTGAGAATCCTGGTATAAATGGTCTTGTATATTTTTTTTTCCCTTCATGCAAAAAAAAATGAGCATCTTCTCATATTATTTATTAAATTCTCATGGAAAGCCTGTTGTTAAAGTCTGTGTAATCCAGTGATTATGGGTATCTGGTGATTGAAAAATTCCTTCTCTTGGGAGCATTTTACCTCTCTCAAGGACTAGAGGCATAAAAATAAGCATCCTGTGCCTATGCTCTCCAGGGCACAGTCACAAAGGAAGATGAACATCCACATACACCATCACCCAGTATGAGCTCGGCCACCAAGAGGATCAAATGGTTGCATGAAAGCACAGGGGAAAAGAACTCTAGTCAGCTGAGGAACTCGGACGTCAAATCTCACCACCTAAGCTCAGATTTAGAAGATGAGGCGAGCATTCAACAAGCCAACAGAGAGAGGCGGCCTGGGTGAAGGGAACAAAGCCCCGTGATCACAGAGTGTCCTGTGGCCTGGAAGAAGGCTTCTCAGGGAAGCTGGGGGTTCTGGAGGCACTCTGGTGATGAGGAAAGGGCTACTGAAAATACAGAGTCACTCAACAGGAAACTGAGGTAGAATAGTTTTTGTGCAAGGATGAGAAGGTGAGGCTGAGTAATACCAGGAGGGTACCGGCTCCAGAAGGAGCTTTGTCCCCAGTTTAATTCCTTTTAGCCTTTCCACACAATCCCTGGAGGAGGGCCTTCCTGGGGAGATAAGAGAAGCTTGCAGGAGCAACCTGATAAACCTCCCAATCCCTGGGGCCTAAACATGGAGTCTCAGCTGGAGATAGGTAAAACTCAAGCATTACACAGATGAGAGATTGCCCTAATTGCTACCATCAGAGAGGCCTGCAATTAGTTCAAGTTTCCTTCAGTGATCCTGGTGTCAAGGAAATAGGAAGCATGTTTGGAAAACAGAAACTGATCATGTGCGATTATAAAGCACAAAAATTCTCTGTTCAACTTGCTCTTTACCCACTGAATACAAACATTTCCGGTTTCAAAAAAATCTGATTTTTTAATGTACTAAACTAGGCCTTGGGCTGGCAATAGCAATAAAGAAGAAGCTGTACCTTGACATCTACCTCCAAACTCACACACTGGACCACTCTTTGTTCCCCAAAGTAAAACAGATCAGAGACACTGCAGTGTAACCTAATATAAAATACTTCTGAATCTAGAATCTATTCATATGAGATTTCCTTGGGATTCTTAATTTGATTAATTCCTGAGAATAGAAATTCATGACAGCAAGAAGAGACTGATAGGAAGTTTCTTTTTCCTAATTCTGCTCTTAAAAAGTATATTAGTGGACATAATATTTAGTAGTATTTTTTCCCCCACTGGGAAATCTGTCCAAGCCTGTTTATACCTTCCATCAACTCAGTCTCTGAAGTATTGGTCTCTCTCTGGAGAAAGCTTCAAATACCATTCTACAGATATCTTCATTCCAATCATTGGGAATCATCTTCATTCCCTAGACAGACAGTGTAAGTTATAGTTAGCCTCCCATTAGGTATATAAATTGAGACAAGCAGTTTTGTAGACAATGAAAAACACTGGGCAATCCAGAAGTCAATAGTGGTTTGTTGAATGAATGAATTCATTCACAATTTTGATTTTGGAGTGAATAACAAGTTTTTGCTAGAAACAGATTCATCTTCCCAGTTAGATTTTCTTTTGTCTGGTAATAGATTTTTGGACTGCGTCAGGGAGCAAGCTGTGCATTTGGTTGATTTGGGGAACAGACTGCTCTTTCTATTTTTTTTTTTTTTTTCCTGTATTGAGGACTGGGAAATTTTGCCTTAACTTCAACCCAAGTCTGTGGGCATCATGCAACCTAAAACATCTGCTTGGACTGAGCCACTTGTGGTGACCCGGGATTGTTGGGATTTCCTGAACACACCACACAGCAGCATACACTGTCTGGGCATATAGCAACTATCAGTGAATTTGAGAGCCTCAGACACTCCCCATGCAGATGAATACATATTCTGTTTGGTTCACTGGAGTACACCTTCCTAATTCTGCAGTTTTGGAAGCTTGGTTCAAAATAGCACGGCCACCCTTTTTGTTTGTTTGTTTGTTTTTCTCATAAAACCTTGTGCTTTGAAGACAAACAGAAATTCATATTCAATGTATCTCATGTTTCACAACTACCAATAGCAAGGCTGGAAAAGAGTTTTGGGGAGAGTAATGCCACTAGAGGAGAAACGAGAAAAAAGCCTTGCAATGCAGCCAGCCACCTTAGAAATGCCAAAAAATGGGGACAGTATAGACAGGCAACTATCTAAGGACAGAGAGCAGAGAGATATCCACCTCCCTAAAAACTCTGTACCATGCAACCACGGTAGGAGCAGACAAAGGACAAAGTTTGCTGAAAAAGAGCCTTTTAAATGGATCTTTTGTGAGTCAGTCTCCTTTCCCCTCCCATTTTCCTCATTTTCTCTAGACAAAGTGGTCTGACATTTCTACGATCACATCTAACCCCCTCTCTCACTTGGGTTTTCCCTTGGGGAGTGAAGAGAACTTCTAGTTGGACCTAGAAAAGTAGGTCCAGCTTTGACTAGACAGGCCTTTGTTAGTAATGTCTCTGCTTTTTAATATGCTGTCTAGGTTGGTCACAACTTTTCTTCCAAGGAGCAAGTGTCTTTTAATTTCTTGCCTGCAGTCACCATCTGCAGTAATTTTGGATCCCCCAAAAATAAAGTCTCTCATTGTTTTCCCATCTATTTGCCATGAAGTATTGGGACCATATGCCATGATCTTAGTTTTCTGAATGTTGAGCTTTAAGCCAACTTTTTCACCTTCCTCTTTCACTTTCAAGAGGCTCTTTAGTTCTTTCTCACTTTCTGCCGTAAGGGTGGTGTCATCTGCATATCTGAGGTTATTGATATTTCTCAGGGCAATCTTGATTCCAGCTTGTGATTCCTCCAGCCCAGAGTTTCTCATGATGTACTCTGCATATAAGTTAAATAAGCAGGGTGACAATATACAGCCTGACATACTCCTTTTCCTATTTGGAACCAGTCTGTTGTTCCATATCCAGTTCTAATTGTTGCTTCTTGACCCGCATACAGATTTCTCAGGAGACAGGTCAGGTGGTCTGGTATTCCCATCTCTTTTAGAATTTTCCACAGTTTGTCATAATACACACAGTCAAAGGCTTTGGCATAGTCAATAAAGCAGAAATAGATGTTTTTCCAGAACTCTCTTGCTTTCTCGATTATCCAACGGATGTTGGCAATTTGATCTCTGTTTCCTTTGCTTTTTCTAAATCCTGCTTGAACATCTGGAAGTTCATGGTTAATGTACTGCTGAAGCCTGGCTTGGAAAATTTGGAGCATTACTTTGCTCGCGTGTAAGATGAGTGCAATTGTGCAGTAGTTTGAACATTCTTTGGCATTGCCTTTCTTTGGGATTGGAATGAAAACTGACCTTTTCCAGTCCTGTGGCCACTGCTGAGTTTTCCAAATTTGCTGGCATGTTGAGTGCAGCACTTTCACAGCATCATCTTTTAGGATCTGAAATAGCTCAACTGGAATTCCATCACCTCCACCAGCTTTGTTTGTAGTGATGCTTCCTAAGGCTCACTTGACTTTGCATTCCAGGATGTCCGGCTCTAGGTGAGTGATCATACCATAGTGATTATCTGGGTCATGAAGTTCTTTTTTGTATAGTTCTTCTGTGTATTCTTGTCACCTCTTCTTAATATCTTCTGCTTCTGTTAGGTCCATACCATTTCTGTCCTTTATTTGCCCATCTTTGCATGAAAAGTTCCCTTGGTATCTCTAATTTTCTTGAAGAGATCTCTAGTCTTTCCCATTATATTGTTTTCTTCTATTTCTTTCATTGATCACTGAGGAAGGCTTTCTTATCTCTCCTTGCTATTCTTTGGAACTCTGCATTCAAATGGGTATTTCTTTCCTTTTCTTCTTTGCCTTTCACTTCCCTTCTTTTCACAGCTATTTGTAAGGCCTCCTCAGACAACCATTTTGCCTTTTTGCATTTGTTTTTCTTGGGGATGGTATTGATCACTGTCTCCTGTACAATGTCACGAACCTCTGTCCATAGTTCTTCAGGCACTCTATCAGATCTAATCCCTTGAATCTATTTGTCACTTCCACTGTATATTTGTAAGGGATTTGATTTAGGTCATACATGAATGGTCTCATGGTTTTCCCTCCTTTCTTCAACTTAAGTCTGAATTTGACAATAAGGAGTTCATGCTCTGAGCTACAGTCAGCTTCCAGTCTTGTTTTTGCTTGTATAGAGCTTCTCCATCTTCTTCTGCAAAGAATATAGTCAATGTGATTTTGGTATTGACCATTTGGTGATATCCATGTGTAGAGTCTTCTCTTGTGTTGTTGGAAGAGGGTATTTGCTATGACCAGTGCATTCTCATGGCAAAACTCTATTAGCCTTTGCCCTGTTTCATTCTGTACACCATGGTCATACTTGCCTGTTATTCCAGGTGTTTCTTGACTTCCTACTTTTGCATTCCAGTCCCCTATAATGAAAAGGAGCTCTTTTTTGGGTGTTAGTTCTAGAAGGTCTTGTAGGTCTTCATAAAACCATTCAACTTCAGCATCTTCAGCATTACTAGTCAGGGCTTAGAGTTGGATTACTGTGATATTGAATGGTTTGCCTTGGAAATGAACAGAGATCATTCTGTCATTCTTGAGATTGCAACAAAGTCTTGCTTTTAGTTCCTATAATATATGTGGGAAATTCCTTTCTGTTTTTGCTTCAAAACCTTTTCCATACCAATAGTGCTGAGTAAAACTACAGTCAGCACCCCTACCCCAAGGCCAATTCTATTCCTGAAAAGAAACATTATTTTCAAAATTTAGGGGACTTCTTTTTTCTACCATCTTGTGAAGGAAGAAGATAACAAGACAGAAATAATCCATCATAATCTGTTCAAATAACAAAGCATTCTGTTCTCCATGCAATCATTTTTAACCCGAACCATAAGTGAAAATGACAGCTGTCATAGCGAGCTTCACATATAGAATCCCCAAGCCCAACTTATATTCCTGAGCCAAAAAATACATCTGATATGTCACCAAATCCTCCCCAGGCTCAAAGCTCAAAGGCTCTTCAAATCTCACTATACATGCTTTCTAGGGAGTTTCAATGTAGGATGAAATGAGGTCTTCAGATGGAATGATACACATGGCATCCTCAGAGAGTTCCTTTCATTCCACACAGATCATTTCCATATTGAGCATCTGCTGGGTGCTGGACATGATCACAGAGTAGTCGTGTCTATGAGTTAAGGCTGAGCAGCATGTTGGGGAGATCTGCCATTAAGATATGGGTGAAGGAAAACACATGCTCCAGATCTCAACCAGTGGGAGTCTTGGAGCACATCCTGATTCAAGTGGCTGCCACTTTTACCTTAGGAAAAAAAAAATGTCAAGGGGATATAAAGAAAAGAGGTCATTTAGAAATGTGGGGAGCAGGACAGGAGGAATTACTTCTGTGGAAGCAGTGTTGCCTATCTAGGAAGCAACACTGTGAGAGGATACCAGAGAATGAATTACATTTGAACTCAGGAAAGAGGGGAAGGAGTGAGCAAAAGCATGAGGCAGAAGAAGTCTCAAAGAAAATATAAATTATGGGGTACTCACAATAGTGCTGGTAGCAGTAATTAGTCCAGTTTGCTGGATCAGAGGAGAGAGAAGTGGTAAAAATAACAACCTTCTGTTGAGCCTTTGTATTGTTGGCATAAGAGTGAGCCCTTTTATGCATAATTTCAATGAATCTTCAAAGCAACCCCCATGAGACAGTTTCCACTGTTTGCTCCATGAGAAAACAGGAGGTTTAGAAAGATTAAGCAATTTTCCCAAGGTCATCCAAGAGGCAGAATCAGATATTTAATCCCAGAATCTATGCTCACAGCCACAACATATTCTAGAATTTGACTGTAAGAACACTTAAGCACAGAGTGAATTCTTAAGACTTTATTCTTCAAGTGTTAGGGAGCTGGTGAAGGGTTTGAACAATAATGACATCATCAATGTCATTCTTTAGGAAGGTAAAGAGATTAATAATCACAGATGAAGGGTCCAAAACGCACACACACAAAAAAACACCCCCAGAACTTATATAGAGTGGAACAAAAAAAAAAGTACAGTATTCAAGAACAAAGGCTCTTTCCCAAGCTTGACTACCATTAAGGAACTGAAGCAGCCTGTGAGAGTCACCATCCCTCCCCACCCTCATTTCATGTGTGTCTCTAGGTCATCAAACTTTGGGCACCAGAACAAAGGAGGCTAGAGAGACGGGTGACTCAAATCCTCACAGGTGGCTGATGGAAGGTTTAACACACATATTACCTCAACTTTTAAAGCTGTATAGAAACAAAAATAAATCACTGGAAAAGTAGTACACAGATCGGAGATTATCTAGGGCAAATGATTCATCTCAGTGCATATTCCTACTATCTCCTGACCTCCTTTCTGCCTCAGTATTGTGAGCTGTTTAGATTTTTAAAACTGACCAAAAAAGATGCACTTTTTAAATAATTTAAACAAAACAAAATGTGAGAGGTCTTCACCAGAAAAGTAAAGAGATAAGCAAATTACTTTTCAAATTTAAAAAGAATCTATTTGGTGAATTGACTATTTCAGTGCTGCCTGACATGTATGATAAAGCTCCTTAGGAAGCTCCCATTGATAAAAGACAGGCCCACATGTTCACTATCACATGTCAGCTTATTTATTTCTTGTCCATAACTGGTATCTTTCAAATCACATTTGTGGGAAATTGCCTGTTTGGTTATTGGAATTTGAAAGCTCATGAGCAGTTATTAAGCATCTTGGCAAATGTGGTCAAATGCTGTCATAAAGGAACAGGAAGATTAGATCACAGTTTATATAGTTCATTCATTTCATCACTAATAGGTCTTTATTGAGCCCCTACTTTTTGTCAGGCACTGTGCTGGGTGCTGGGGACACAAGAAAAGCAAAGCAGACTTGGTTCCTGCATGCCTTGGACTTTTATGTTTCTGATGGGCAACCAGAGAGAAGTTAAATAATTAGGGAATTAATTGCAGCTTATGACAAGTCTTATGAAGAAAATGAAAGTACTGAATAAAAATAACTGGTGTGGGACAAAGAGGCTGGTCTGTTCCTTCCCCCCAGCGTGGCTATGTACAGTACACAGTAGATTATGCTAATATGAGAAGAGGCAATACCCTGGTGCTGGCACTGCAGCAAGAGCTGACTGTACCCTGATGAGGATGCTTTGTTAGTTAAATATCTCCCTAGAAAAGGATGCACAGCAGTTTGCAAATGGCATTTCCATTCATCACTGCAGCACTTCTGAGAGGCAAGAGAGAGAGGTTCAAGCCTCATTACCTTTTCTTTAAAAAAAGAGGAAGGGCAATAACTAGAGAACTGCTGCCAGCCAAATACCAAGGAGCAAAGCAACTGTAGGGCTGATGCAGTAGCTGAGCTCAACTCCCCTGTTCCTAGCTGTTTCCACCAGACTGTTCATCCTACCCTTCAGTGTAACTTAGGAACTCACACATGGCTGGAGGTTCTGGAAATAAACCAGCTCAAACTAACTCAGCAAAAAAGGTTAATTTGTTACACCAAGAAAATTGCTCCCAGCAGTCATTCACATGAAGTTTGATTACTTAAACTTATAAAATTTCCTATGTGAGAAATCTAAAAAGTGGAATCACAGACTGAATAATTTTCTTGAATATTTTGCCTGGTTTTTTCCCCTCTTTTACAACAACAACAACAAATAATAATAATAACCTTCCATTGGGAATTTCTTTGATGTGAATCACAGTTACCATATCCAACGGAATTTATTATAAGGCAAAGTCATCATGAATCCCACATCCAGAAGAAAAAATCCAGTTATTCAAATAACCAAAGAACACTAGAGAATCATAGATGAGTGTCTAAAAGGGATGAAGTAGAATCAAAGAACAGTTAAAAACCTGTAAGATTCCAGACATGGTTTGAAGCCAAGAAAAGTAAAGTAACCTATCAAAGGTTGTATAGCTATTGAGTCAGAACTCAAATTCCAGTTTCTTGGTTCTCAATCCAGTGCTCTGTTGCAGGTATTAGAAACTCTACTCAATAGTCAACACATCCCTGGGACACAGTGAAGAGATAATGTGGCTTAAGAAAGTCAAGGACATACTATTTATCACATATCAAGACAACAACCTGTAGGTAAGCAGGGCAATGACTCCATTAATGAAATGCTTAATATTTTTTACATTTAAAAATTTTTGCCACAATTAAGACATACACAAAAGCTACAAAACTAGTACAAAAAAATTCCCAGATACTTTTCACCCAGATACACCAAATGATAACATTTTACTACATTTGTTTTATTCTTTCTATCTCTCTCTTCTGAACTATTTGTTTCTTATATGATGTTCCTTCATCCTTAAATAATTCAGTGTGCAGTTCTTAAAAATAAGAAAATTCTTCAAGTATTCTAACCACAAAAAACAATAATATTCTTGTACATAACCACAGTACAATTTATAAAATCAGGACCATTAATACTGAGAAAATACTATTTATCTAAACCCTTGTTCAGATTTTTCAGTTGCCTTAATAATGTTCTTTATAGAAAAATAAAAACTCAAGATCATGTATTTCATTTAGTTTTCATGTATTTTTAGTCTCCTTTATTCTGGAATAGTTCTTGAAATCTTACTTTGTAATCCATGACATTGACTTTTATTTTAAGAGGACAGGCCAGTTATTTTATAGACTGTCCTTTAATTTGGTTCTGTCACTTTTTTTCATGATTAGATTTAAGTTATGCTGCTTTGGCAGGAATACACTGAGATCCTCTCAATTAATCCTGTCGAAAGGCACATAAATATGTCCCATTGACCAATTAAATAATTTGATTAAGGTGATGTCTATCAGATTTCTCCACTGTCAAGCTATTCTTTTACCCTTTGTAATGACCTTGTAGAGAAATACTTTGAGACTATGTAAACTCCTGTTTTTCCCTGGTTTTAGCATCCACTGAACTTTCTTGCTTGAATCAGTTATTAGTATAATGTTTGCCAAATAATAATTTTGAGATTCTATCCTCCCTTCTTCATTCGGTAGTTGGATTTGGCTGTAAGGAAGGACTTTCTCTTCTTATTTATTTGTTTGTTGATTGTTTATCAGTGGACTGGTGGATTCTTACTTTATTCAATAGGTTGTGATCGTTTATAATCATTATTTACTCTCTAGATTTGGCTAGTGGGAGTTCCTTCAAGTTGGCTCCCATGTTCTTTTGACCTACTCTCATCATTTTAGAGTACTCAAAGATTCAGTCTTCTAAGCATTTACAGATATTAAGCAGCTGAGCTAAGAAGACGACCCTGAGATTTGAATGCAAGTATAGATCTTCCTTGACTTGCTTTGGGGTTATGTCCCAATAAACCCATCATAAGTTGAAAACATTGCAAGTTTAAAGTACACTTCATACATCTAACCTACTGAACATCATAGATTAGCTTAGCTTACCTTACATGCATTTACAACACTTGGCTTATAGTTGGGCAAAATCATCCAACACAAAACCTATTTTATAATAAAGTATTGAGTATCTTCTGTAATGTAGTGAATACTATACTGGAAGTGAAAAACAGAGTGCTTCTCTGAGTATGCAATGGTTGTTTATTCTTGTGAGTGGTTGACCAGGAGATGCAGTTCACTAAAGCTGCTCAAAATCAAGAGAAAATACCACATATCGCTAACCTGGGAAAAGATCAAAATTCAAAATACAATTTCTACTGAATGTATATCACTTTCACACCAGCGTAATGTAGAATAATCATAAGCTGGGGACCACATGTATTTGAATTTGGGAGAGTATTCCAGGAAATAGGGTGTCGTAAAATAGGAAAAGGTAAGGAAACCAGGAAAGGGTATATTAATGAGCAAGTAATTAATGTGGATAGCTAGAGCAAAGCCCTGCTTGGGAAAGTCTGGAAACTGTACAGAATGTATGCTCAGAGCCATCTCACTCAAGGAGTGGTAGAATTGGGGTATGATACACTGAGATAGGCAGAATTATGGCCCCCAAATATATCCACGTTCTATTGACCAGAACCTGTGGATATGTTGTTACTTTACAAATGGGATGTGCTGGTGTGATAAAATTAAGGAAGGACATTGAGATGAGGAGATTATCCTGGATTATCCAAATGGATCCAGTGTAACCCTAATAAGGTGTTGAGAGAGTTGAAGTCAGATAAGAAAATATGACCATGGAAGCTGAGGTCAAAGTAATTTGAGGCCACAAATCAAAGAAGTTTAAAAGCTAGAAAAAGTGAGGGACAATTCTCCCCTAGGTCTTTGAAGAGGAGCACAGCCCTGCTAATACCTTGATTTAGTTCCATTGGACTTGTGTTACAGAGTCCTGACCTTCAAAACCATAAGATAATACATTTGTGTTTATTTGAGTTTGTGGTAATTTGATGAAGAGGAAACCAATACATGTACCAACTCTTGTAATCAGTTGTTGGTTAGGGACTGCTCCTGGGCTGATAATGCCCTGGTACTTCCGGTTTAAAGGCAGACGAGTTCACTAAAGTGATCAAAACAAGCCTTCAGGCAGAGAGAAACATGTAGGCTTCTACACCTCAGGTTGGTGTACCTCCAACAACGTAATAAGGGCGGGGCACGCACTCCCTCTATTGTTATCACCAAACCCCAGCCTATCTCCTAACCCCTTCCCAGGGCAGCAAACACTGTGTCTCCCACCACAACAATTCAATCAGTAAATAAACAGTGGGGAATATTATGAAAAGGGGCAGAAGAAGAACTCTTGGCCATGCCTCTCTGGTGATCTCATCTTGCGATGTTATTTTCTTGCTAAGGATTTTTCAAATTTTGAGATAAATGGCCTTGTCTGTTACCAACTGGAAAAGGCCCCAGATAAGGACAGTTCAGTTCAATTGCTCAATTGTGTCTGACTCTTTGCAACCCCATGGACTGCAGCACACCAGGCCTCCCAGTCCATTACCGACTCACGGAATTTACTCAAAACTCATGTCTATTGAGTCAGTGATGCCATCCAACCATCTCATCCTCTGTCGTCCCATTCTCCTCCTCTACACCTTCAATCTTTTCCAGCATCAGGGTCTTTTCCAATGAGTCAGTTCTTCGCATCAGGTGGCCAAAGTATTGGAGTTTCAGCTTCAGCATCAGTCCTTCCAATGAACATTCAGAACTGATTTCCTTTAGGATGGACTGGTTGGATCTCCTGCAGTCCAAGGGACTCTCAAGAGTCTTCTCCAACACCACAGTTGAAAAGCATCAATTCTTCAGCGCTCAGCTTTCTTTATAGTCCAACTCTCACATCCATACATAACTACTGGAAACCATATTTTGACTAGACAGACCTTTGTTGGCAAAGTATGCTTTTTAATATGCTGTCTAGGTTGGTCATAACTTTTCTTTGAAGGAGCAAGCGTCTTTTAATTTCATGGCTGCAGTCACCATCTGCAGTGATTTTGGAGCCTAAAAAAAATAAAGTCTGTCACTGTTTCCACTGTTTCCCCATCTATTTGCCATGAAGTGATGGGACCAGATGCCATGATCTTAGTTTTCTGAATGTTGGGTTTTAAGCCAACTTTTTCACTCTCCTCTTTCATTCATCAAGAGGCTCTTTAGTTCTTTGCTTTCTGCCATAAGGGTGGTGTCATCTGCATATCTGAGGTTACTGATATTTCTCCCAGCAATCTTGATTCCAGTTTGTGATTCATCCAGCCAAGCATTTCTCATGATGTTCTCTGCATATAAATTAAATAAGCAGGGTGACAATATACAGCCTAGAGGACAGGGAATTGTAATTTACTGGTGTCACTGATAAAATTTCACTTTACAACATTTTCTGCAAGGTTGAATACTAAGTATCACAGATGAAACAAAATGTTAGTTTACAAACATCTACAGAACAATGGACAGAGAGCCTGTCGGGCTACAGTCATGGGGTCGCCAAGAGTCAGACATGACTGAGTAAGTAACGTGTTCACTGTTTTTCACTTTTTTCCACAGAGCAAGCTCATGAAAAGTAAAGGCTCTCAGTTTATGCTAGAGTCACAAATGGAGACTGTAAAAATATTCTAAAAAATATTGGAGAATGTTACTATTTGACACTGTTCATAGAAGGAAATATAGAATCTAAGCAGTATATATGGATATGGAGGATATGTAGAAATTGAAGTTCTTGTCCATTGCTGGTGGGAACATAAAATGGTGCTGTGGAAAATAGCCTGGAAGTTCCTCAAAAGATTAAATATAGAATTATCATACGACCCAGAAATTCTGTCCTTAGATATACATACTCTCAAGAAAAAAACACAGGCCCACACAAAAACTTATAATGAATATTCAAAGCAACATTATCGTAGCCAAAAAATGGAAACCACTCAAATGTCCATTAATTTATGAATGGATAACAAAATGTGTATGTGCTAGTCACTCAGTTGTGTCTGATTCTTTGCACCCCTATGGACTCTAACCCTCCAAGCTCCTCTGTCCTTGGGATTCTTCAGGCAAGAATACTGGCATAGGTTGCCAGTTCCTTCTCCAAATAAAATGTGGTGTATATTATAATAAAATATTATTCTTCCATAAAAAGGAATGAAGTACTGGTCCATGATGGTACATGGCTAAACCTTAATAACATTAAGTGAGAGAAGCTATTCACAAAGGGACATCAATTATACAATTCTATTTATATGAAAAGTCAAGAATAGGCCAATCCTTTGGGGAAAAAAAATCTATAGCAAGTAGATTAGTGGTAGTCAGAGGCTGGGGGATGGAGGGGAGAATAGGAGTGACTGCTAATGGGTATAACATTTCTTTAGGGGTGATGAAAACACTCCACAATTAGTGGAGATGGCTGCACAGCTTTGTGAATATACTAAAATTAAAAACGCCAAAGTGTATACTTTTAAAAGGTAAATTTTATGGTACATGAATTATATCTCAATCAAAATATATAAAAAACAAGAGAGAGAGAATAAATGATATACTGCTGCTGCTAAGTCGCTTCAGTCGTGTCCGACTCTGTGCGACCCATAGACGGCAGCCCACCAGGCTTCCCGTCCCTGGGATTCTCCAGGCAAGAACACTGGAGTGGGTTGCCATTTCCTTCTCCAATGCATGAAAATGAAAAGTGAAAGTGAAGTCGCTCAGTCGTGTCCGACTCTAGCGACCCCATGGACTGCAGCCTACCAGGCTCCTCTGTCCATGGGATTTTCCAGGCAAGAGTACTGGAGTGGGATGCCATTGCCTACTACTTTATTTCAAAGATTGAAATACATAATTACATAGTAATTATGATATGTATAACACATTATGGCTCTTCGAAAAATGCTGCTAAATTTTAATTAATAAAGCATGCTATTTTCCAGAAATCCCTGAAGGAGAAGATGTACTTGTGATTGGAAATTTTCTACTGAATCTTGTTTCTAAGTCAATTAAGTTCATGTTATTATCTACCCAGCACCAGCCTGACTCTAGGTGAGGATTTAAGAAGAGTAGAGGGAATATTATCAGAGCATATTATTCTTTTGCTTAAAAACCACCAGTAACTTACCATTCCCTATAGCATAGTCTCCTGGAGGAGGGCATGACAACCTACTCCAGTATTTTTGCTGGGAGAATTCCAAGGACAGAGGAGACTGGCAGGTTGCAGTCCATAGGATTGCATAGAGTTGGACACGACTGAAGTGACTTAACACACACACATAACTTAGGCTATCTTTCTAGTATGCCGTATCACACCCTTCACAATCTGGTCTATTTCCATAGCCTCTTTGCCCACCATTCCCCAAGAGGCTCCCTCCCTCCAGGTATCCCAGTTCATCCTCACACCTCCTTAACTTGCATGCCATACCATCTTTTTTGCATGGCTAAAACCCATCCCTCTGTATGAATGCTCCTCACCTTCCACCCTGTCTGGGAAGGAGAACTGGGTAACACCTGTTAATACACATCCTCATCCACCTATGAGGATGTGTATTCAAAGGAGTGCTTGGTCTCCACTCCTGATCTGCTAGAGTTGGGACCGTTAGTTTATTCTGTGTATCTTGGTTCCTGGCGCATGTGTGACACATAGAACACATTCTGCAAACATCTGTTAGCTGAATGCAAGAATGAACATTTGGATGAGATTTCTACAAATCTAATTTAGAAGGCAAGAGAAGTGTGATCTAGTATCCAAACTCCTCATCTGACAGCAACCAGACTTGCCTTACCATTCTGGCCCCATCCTTCACTCGCTGTGTGAACTTAGGCAAGTCATTTGCATTACCCAGGCCTTGATTTCCACATTTGAAACTGAGGAACTTGGACAAATGGTGTGCAATGTGTTTTTCAATTCTAACTTTCTAAAATCTTAGAATTTTAGGCAATCTTGCAGCTGAGAAATACCTAGACAGCACAAAGTCAAATATTAAATTTTTTAATCGAGATTCCTACATCTGAGGTTCAGAGGAGGAAAGAATAGATGGGGAAATTTTGCAGAAAGGCAAAGAAAACATCAAACAAACCTTTTCTATCACCTGCTAGGATCTGCTTCACATTAAACCATGTATATAGAAATAAGTCCAGCTGCACATTACTGTCTCTAATAATTCTATTCTTCCAATTCTTCTTTCATGCTTTGCTCCTTTCCCCCTCTTTCTCTAGAAACACAGTACTCCTGAGAGTTGAAAATTAAGTTTTCAAGAAGAAATAAAAAGAAGTAACTTTATTTTGCCTAAAGAAACCAAGTTGAGAGGCAGCAATAACTGTACACTGTTAAGAACAGATAGCAGGTTTCTTCACTGCAGTTTCATCAAATCCCATTTTTCAGCAAAATGATCTACAAAGTTGGGCTCTAGAAACATGAATTAAAGATGCTCAAGACAAGAGTGCTGCATTTAAAGCCCTCATTTTAATTGCAAAGTTTTTAGGAGTACAGGCTCTGGAGGCAAACAGCCTAGGGTCAAACATAGGCTCTGCTGCTTACCTTGGACAAGAATTTAACCTCTTTGAGTCTTAACTTCTCTCAAAAATGAAGATAATTATAGTAATTACCTCCATAGGATACTACTATAAAAATCTAAGAGATAATATTAATATATGTAAAACAATCAGCAACCTATAAGCATAGCTGATATTTCTCAAACATGTAATAATTTTAAAGGAAATAACATATTCTCAGACATATAGTCTTTTCCTATTAAACTGTTAGGCTACAAGATTGCCATTCTAGAGACTTTTTTTTTTTTTCTATTTGAGATCCATATAAAAGTTTCATATGTGGACAATGGCAAAATTTTATGGACACAAATTATAAAAATATCAGTTTAGACAGACTTTTGAGGAAAATTTTATTAAAAGATGAATAAAATGCTAGTATTAGGGCTTCTCAGGTGATACAGTGGTAAAGAATCTGCCTGTCAGTGCAGAAGACACAAGAGACACAGGTTCAATACCTGGGTCGAGAAGATCCCCTGGAGGGGAAAATGGAAATCCACTCTAGTATTCTTGCCTGGGAAATTCCATGGACAGAGGAGCCTGGTGGGCTACAGTCCATGGGGTTGCAAAGAGTCGGACACGACTGAGCACACACACACATTAATAATACTAGTAATAAAAAATTCTTGTATTTATAGAAATAGTTTACAGCATAATTAATACTTGTCATTTGATTCTTCATTTAATCCTGAATTAGGTAAGAAAGATGTAATAATCTCAGTTTATAGATTCAGAAACTTAGATGCAGAAGATTATATGGTTTGCTCAAGGTCACAAGTAAAGTCTCATCTTAAATCTTGAATAGAGGACACATAATCTGCTAGGCCAACTGGGGGAGGAAGCCTATCTGGGAATCTAACAGGCCCTTACTCCCCCTGGTGGCATCCGCCTGCATTACAAGTACACTTCTTGAGTGGATCAATCCCCAATCTAGGGAACGAATGTACTTTGCAAAGTAAACCTTGCCAGGTAATGATAAACATGACAGTGTTAATATTAACAATAGTAAAACTTACCAAATAACATAGTACATTCAAGGCCCTTGACTTAGATTATCCTTTAATAGTTGCTATAATCTAACGAAGTAGATACTGTTAATTCAGATAACAAGTACACAAAAGAGGACATGGGGGATAAAAACAGGTAGAATGATTTGCCCACACAGTAACTGGGGGAAAGGGAATGTGAATATAGGGTTCCCTGATTCTGGAGCTGAAACCATTCAACAGTGCACTGTGTTTCCTCCAGCATTCATACAAACATATGTCTGTTCAGCTCTAAATACCCCAAAGTGTTACAACACATGTAGTTGTTCTCAGCTGACAAAAATCATGGGTTATAAATCTGGTGGGGAGCAGAATCCAGCCATTTTCCCTTTTCTTTCTAGGGCAAGACCACAATTTATGGGAGTTAAGTGAAGATAAAGGCATTTAGGGAAAGAATAGTGTTCTGAATGTTCTGTAATTCTATTTACAGACCATGCTCCTTCCCTCTTCCATAAAACTACTCTCTGTCTGGCTAAACCGACCACTGCTCCTCCTTGTAATATGCTTCTACAGACCCTCAGGTGACTCCCAATTGTTCTTGGAGATTTTAGGTCCCAACTCACGGTCACTTTCTCCAATACTACTCTTGTCATAATTCCAGGTTTCTTTAATATTGCTGTAGAGAATACTTCCAGTTGCCTGGCACCTTAGTCCCTTAATGTCCTTTCTCTTTTTCAGTGTACTTGTCCCCCATGTGACCTCAGTCACTCATTCTCACAGCCATATTCTGGACTTTGTCATTCCCTACAACCCTTTACAGTCTCAATTACAAATTTCCACTCTCCACCATCACCTCCTGTCATTCCAGCTTACTTCAAAAATTAGTCTTTGTCCCCAGATAGGACAAGCAACCCTTAATGCCATTTTCCTGTCTGTTTCATGCCCCATGTGTACTCACTTGCTGCTTACCCAGCTAGCATTCCTGGCATATCATTACATTCCTGATGTACATGCAATCCTCACTCCCTTATCCCTTCTTGTTTTCGTACTCTCGAATCAAATCCTGCACTAGCTAATTCCCACCCTATACAACCCTGAATTTACCCCTGCATTGTTGAACATGGCTCAGGGAAAAGAAAAAAAGACAATGACTGGAAATGTTCTTCCTTAAGTTTATGACCACTGAACTCAAAAGGGTCTTAGGGGTAACTAGCAATCCTGCAGCACTGCCCAGTCATTCCCTCTCCCTCTCCTTAGATAATCATTTCATGCCTTCTCCCTCCAACTCTTAAACTCCTCCTACTGCACTTATTCAGTCACTCAGTCATGTCCACCTCTTTGCAACCCCACGGACTGCAGCATGCCAGGCTTCCCCATCCTTCACTATCCCCCAGAGTCTGCTCAATTTCATGTCCATCAAGTTGGTAATGCCATCCAACCAATCTCATCCTCTGTCACCCTTCTCTTCCTGCCCTCAATCTTTCAAGCATCAGGGTCTTTTACAATGAGTCAGCTCTTCCCATCAGGTGGCCAAAGTCTGGAGCTTCAGCTTCACTATCAGTCCTTTCAGTGAACAGTCAAGGTAAATTTCCTTTAGAACTGGATGGTTTGATCTTGCTATCCAAGGGACTCTCAAGAGTCTTCTCCAACATCATCAATTCTTTGATGCTCAGCCTTCTTATGGTCCAACTCGTACATCTGTATGTGACTACTAGACAAACCATAGCTTTGACTATATGGACCTTTGTCGGCAATGTGATGTCTCTGCTTTTTAATATGCTGTCTAGGTTTGTTACAGCTTTTCTTCCAAGGAGCAAGCATCTTTTAACTTCACTGCAGTCACTGTCTGCAGTGATTTTGGAGCCTAAGGAAATGAAATCTGTCACTGTTTCCACTTTTCCACCATCTATTTGCCATGAAGTGATCGGACTGGATACCATGATCTTAGTTTTTTGAATGTTGAGTTTTAAGCCAGCTTTTTCACTCTCTTCTTTCACCTTCATCAATAGGCTCTTTAGTTCCTCTTTGCTTTCTGCCATTTAGGGTTGTATCATCTGCATGTCTGAGGTTGTTGATATTTCCCCTGAAATCTTGATTCCAACTTGGGATTCACACAGCCTGGTATTTTGCATGATGTACTCTGCATATACATTAAATAATCAGAGTAACAAGACACAACCTTGACATACTCCTTTCTCAATTTTAAACCAGTCCATTGTTCCATTTCTGATTCTATCTGTTGCTTCTTGACCCACATACAGATTTCTCAGGAGACCAGTAAGGTGGTCTGGCATTCCCATCTCTTTAAGAATTTTTCAGAGTTTATTGTCATACACACAGGCAAAGGTTTTAGCATAGTCAATGAAGCAGAAGTGGATGTTTTTCTGGAATTACCTTGCTTTTTCTATGATTCAGCAGATGTTGGCAATTTGATCTCTGGTTCCTCTGCCTTTTCTAAATCCAGCTATACATCTGGAAGCTCTTAGTTCATGTACTGTTGAAGCCTAGTGGAAGGATTTTGAGCATTATCCTGCTAGCATGTAAAATGAGTCCAGTTGTTTGGTAGTTTGGACATTCTTCGATATTGACTTTCTTTGGGCTTGGAATGAAAACTGACTTTTTCCAGTCCTGTGGTCATTGCTGAGTTTTCCAAATTTGCTGACATATTGAGTGCAGCACTTTAACAACATCATCTTTTTGGATTTTAAATAGCCTACTCCTCCTTACCCTCAGCTAATGATTTTCTTCCTATTTTGCCAGGAAAATGGACATAATAAGAAGAGACATTCCAGATGTCCTTACCACCACATCTACCGACCCATCTGCATCTCCAGCTATACATTCTGCCTTGCCTCCTGTTACTCCTGTTTGCTTTCTGAAATAACTATCCTTGCTCCTACCTAAACTCATGCCCCTCCTCATTGTTCACTAGATCCCAGACCCTCTTGCCTACTTTAGGATATTGCTCTAGCAGTTGTTTCTTCTCTTTCATGCATAATTAAAATTTCCCTCCCTACTGAATTATCCTTGTCAGCATTCAAATATACTGTAATTTCTTCCATCTCCACAAACCAAAATAATCTTGACCCACTTCTCCCTGCAGCTATGACCTCATTTCTTAGCTATCTTTTAAGGCAAAACTCCTCTCTACTTCTTTCCCTCTCATTCTTTCTTTGACTCCTTCTCTGAAACTGGTCTTGACAAAGACATCAGTGATCTCCATGCTGCCAAATCCAATGCTCAGTTTAAGGCTTCACCTTACCTGTGCACAATGAGCAGCATTTGACACAGTCAATCACTTCCTCCTGGAAACAGTTTCTTTCCTTGGCTTCCAAGGCAAAATACCCTCTTGGTTTTCCTTGCATTTTACTGACCAGTCCTTCTAAGTCTCCTTTGCCGGTTTCTCCTTATCTCCCTGACATCTTCACAATAGAGTGACCTGCAGTTCAATTCTCACACTTCTTATCCACACTCACTCTTGTCTCATGGCTTTAATTGTCATCTGCATATTCACGGTTTGACATTTCTATTTCCAGTTCATACTTCCCTCCTGAATATCAGTTTTCTGCTGGAAGACTGTAGCAGCTTATTTGACATCTCTGCTCTGATGCCTAAAGTCACCTTAAAGTTGTGTGTATGTGCTCATTTGCTCAGTCGTATCTGACTCTTTGTGACCCCATGAACTGTAGCCCACCAGGCTCCTCTGTCCATGGAATTTTCCAGGCAAGAAGACTGGACCGGGTTGCCATTTCCTCCTCCAGGGTATCTTCCTGACCCAAGGATCAAACCCACATCTCTTGCATCTCCTATAGTAGCATGTGGAGTCTTCACCACTAGGGCCAAGTTAACATGTTCAAAACTAGACCCCCGATCTTTTTCAAAACGTGCTTTGTCTCTAGTCCTCCCCATAGCAGGTAAGAGTAACTCCATCCTTTCATTTGGTCAAACCTTGAAATCATCCTGGACTCTTCTTCCTCTCATACCACCTCGATTTTATTTACTCATTTATTTATTGCCTATTTCTCTGAACTAAATTTTAGGTCCATAAAGTCAAGAACTTTATTTTGTTTTCATTAGTTTATCACTGTGCCTAGAATAGCATTGGTAAATAGTAAGAGCTTAATAATTACTTAACAACTCACCAAAGTGGCCTGGAACAATTTATCATCCATGTTTTGGCCTCAGCTTTCTCCTTTCTCCTGCTGTCCTCTTATACTGAACTGGTTAGTTTCTCATTAGTACTTATAACAGTTGATACAGTCTCTTATATGTTCATGCCATTATTGCCTATCTCCACAGTGGATGGGAAATTCCCAAAGGGCAGGGACTATGTTCATCCTATTGATTTAACATCATGCCTGGCACATAGTTGTTGCTCAGTAAATAAGTAGTCTTTCTGGGTTATGAGGCAATAAATTCTGTCACCCAATAGAGGCTCAATAAGTATTTTTTTTGAAGATTACGTAATTATTTAATCTTCCAAATGAAGGACTTTCACTAGGTGCAATGTGTAAGTCTCTTAGTGATTCTTAGGGAAGTGTTCGATATGGGTCCAACAATTGCAGAGCTATCAGAGAATGGGCGACTCTGGTGTTACACAGTCTTGTAGGATCGTGGGCCCTGAAAGGCCCTGGGAGTGTTAGGTGCCCAGGGAGACCTTGCATCATTCCTGCAGGTCAGACGTGACTGCGGCCTGCGCTCTTTCACTGTCTTGGGAGGTTTTCTGTTGTAGTGGATGCCGTTTTATTCTTCTGGTCTTGTGAGTAGGCTCTGGAGGGCCTTTTCTTGTTGTTAATGCTGTCATCTTCATAACACCTGCCAACTGCGTTAAATGGGCATCCTCTGCTCAGTCTATGGCTCTCCTTCGACCCTCATTTGTGGCTCCAAAGGGGCAATTCCTATTAACAGGCCCTACCTTCTTCATTATATGCAGCTTTAGAAAGCAGAAGATAGCAAGACACTAAGTGGGCAGTAAACTTGTCCATTCACTTTCACATTTAGAGTCCATAAAGTATGCTTTACTACTTGCAGAAAGTGGGGACTTTTCCTTCCTGTTGACAGATTTTTTTTTTTTAACAGAGATTCAACATTTTCTAAAAGGCATTCATTAATCTCCCAAGAACTTTTCCATAGAGTAGAACTGGATCCTAAGATTATTATCTTAATTTAAGAATCCAATTTAGGATAAATAATATCACTTGCTTAGTCATTTAAGAAAAATATATAATCTCCTCCAAGTCATCTTACTATAGGAAAAATTATACTAGGCCTTATTTTGATATCTCCCAAAGTTACTTTTCTTCTTCTTTTTGTGACCTTAATACTGCTAACAATAATCAATAATAGAATACATACTTGTGATACAATTTCATTAGTGTCAAAATCTAGTTGACTTCATAAATTTGTAATTCATGTTTTTTAATTCTGAACTAAGGCTCTCACTTTCTGTTGATAGACCCATCTATCAAAAGCTTGAAATTTCAGCAGGCCTAAACTGTGTCTTCAATGCCCTATTGATGTAATGCAATGTGAGTCACAGTTTTCACAGACAACAGAAAAAGACTGTCACTTATAGATGTCTGTTTTCAAAGGGTAATTTCTACAGCTGTTCCTCCTCACTCAGTCAGATCATGTGACAGCCTGTGGAATACCAGTTAACCAACCTCAGGAATTTCCAGTTATTTACTGTCTCTAAAATGAAAATCACCTTTAAAAACCACCTATAAGTCCAAAGAAATATTTGAGCTTCTAAGTCTCATATTGGCCTCCCTTTTGATTCCCCTCTGATTTCTTATTTCTGAAAAATCACTGACAGCAGTACACAAATTAAGTTTCCAGAAAGACAGAGAAACCCTTACTGATATAACTAAGGATAACATTTTGCTTCTGCCATCTTGCTCACTGCTAAGTGGCTTTAGTCCACAATGAACTCGGTGATCTGAAAATAAATTTAATATTCTCTCTTGTTGGTAGTAAACCTTATGTGGTGATGGTGGTTTAGTCGCTAAGTCGTGTCTGACTCTTGCAATCCCATGGACTGTAGCCTGCCAGGCTCCTCTGTCCATGGGAATTCTCCAGGCAAGAATACTGGAGTGGGTTGCCATTTATTTCTCTAGTAAACCTTATATAGCTATTAATAAAATCTTAGAACACAAAGTGAATTTGAAGTGGAGTAACAGGTAAACCTACAGAATATAACAAGTAAGTGGGATCTTCTTCTTATCAAGGGTATTAATGACACAGATCGACAGTCTAACAATATCACTAAGCAGAATTATAGATCAAATCTACTGTAATGAAAGCTCAAAAATCATAAAATCATTTGTATCATTGTAAGTGGTTTTCTGAAAAAACAAAACAAAACAAAACTTTTACTTTCTAGGTACCAAAACAAATTCCTTAATTTCTGGGGGAAAATGCCCAAGGTTGTACTTTACACTAACTTCCAGGTGGTTTCCTGACCATATTAGCTATCCAGGCAGCATATATGTTCTTTTTAGTCTCCTGTACAGAAAGAACTGAGATGGTAAAAATGAGAAGGGGGTGACCGTGAATGCAGGGAATTCTCATCTGGAAGACTTGCATTTATTTGTCATGTGTCTGAGGCTTTTGTAGTTTTTATTCATGTAATAAACCAAGACAGGGTCAGGAGAGGAGGTGTGATATGGTGAAAATCACCCTGGCTTGTGGTCAGGAGACCCTGATTATAGCCCTTAACAACCTATAACTACTGTGTGACTCTGAGCTGATGTCTGCCTGCTATTTTCTTCTTCTACTAAATTAAAGGGGTTGGAAAAGCTGTTCTCTAAAGGTCTCTTCCAACCCTCAAATTCTATGATTAATGACATATAATGACTTATGTAAAAGTACAGATAGAATTCATTCAATCAAGTCATACAGCCTTAACCTAAATGATTTTTGGATTCAAAGTTCAAATGTAATTACAAAGAAATGGAGGGGACAGAAACAAGTTACCAGTTAGAGCTAACAGGCATGCCAGGCAGCAGCTCACTTTCTTGAAATGCACGTTGACAATTAGCAATTAACATCTTCTGGAGACAGGCAAATGATCAGGAAGCCTTCTGGCAGAAGAGGGGAATAAAGTTTCATTGTACCACTTAACAGATTTTTTTATCACATGACAAATCAGGCACCTTTTCATCCATAGTGAGAATATATTTTCTACCATAATTAGAAATGATTCAAGGCCTGATGCACTCTGGCTGGGCCTGAGTCTGAACAAGACAATTTGCTTGTTCAGTAAGATTTTGGTAGGTTTGTGCCAAAAAAAGAAAAGACCCATGAACTCCTCTTATCTTGTGATACCTGTAACAGCAAACTGAACCCCCAAACTGGCTCACTTGTAAGGAGAATCCAACCCTTGGCTTTACTTCAGGTAAGGATAGATTTTGGAGCTGACACATGTCACCAAGACCCAGTCCTTCCTTCTCTGGGCTCTGCTCTGCCCTGTGCTGGCTAATTTCTGTGTTCTACAAATAGAAACATGACTGACTGTCAACAACACAGGGAAGTGCCTGCATTCTCCCAGGATCTAGTTCAATGCAAGTGAGTACTAATACTTTTCCCCTGAAAGTCAGAATAAAAATTCTGAGTTTGGTTATTACTAGCCTCAATTAAGTCACATGACCAAGCCCAAGGCCCAAGAAAGAAATGTGTGATGAGCTTGGTCCTAGGTCACATCCATGAGGGAGGTCATCCCCAGCCCCAAACTCTGCCAACTAACAGCGGGGAAGAGAGTTTCCACAGGAATATTGGAATTGTGGTAGCTGGGAGATTTGTGGTAAATTACAGATTTCAATTTCATGCCTGAAATAACATGTGCTCTTAGAGAAGAGTCACAAATTTGGACAGCTTCCTAGAGATTGCAGTCTCTCTCTTTGTTTAAGGCTGAAGATGCTTAGACTTAAAGGAACTGAAATAGTGCATAAGGATTAAGTTCATAAGCTTTGCAAGCAGCCAGTCCTGGCTTTGAGTTCTGATTTTGTAACTTATTAGCTCTGTGACTCTGGGAAACTTACTTTCTGATCTGAGTCTCATTTGGAACTAGGAGCAGTCATGAGGTCTACCTCACAAAATTGGTAGGAGGATTAAATAAAACAGTGGATTTACAGCACCTAGTAATGCTGCACTTATTTCACATCCAATAAAAGACAGCTATTATTAATAGAGAGGGGGTAAAGACTTGCCCAAAGTCGCACAGCTAATTAATGGCAAAGCTGAAAACTAAAAATGAGTTTCTTCACTTCTAGCTCAAAGCAAGAAGTGAATCAAACTGAAATTTAATGCACACAAGTCAGTTATATCTAAAACATCACAGAATAAACCAGTTTCTTTTCCCAAATTGCTGCCTGGAGGCTAACAGTCCCCAGTTCATAAAAAAGCCACATGTTAACATCACCAGAACCCCTTGAAAAAGGGCCAGGAGAAGCCCATCGTATTTTACGCTACCAACCTTGAGAAGGCAAATTAGAGACGGTACCACTGACCTGATACACACAAGGAGACTCTTGGGAAGATGTGGCTAACCTGTCCGATTAGCCAAGTATTTCCTGAGCACTCTCTGTGTATCCGGGAATGTATGAAACAGCAAAATAAAAGCATGGTCTCTACATTCAAAGACCTTATTCTTATCAGGAAATGAGTAGACTGGGTGATGGAGATGAAAGGTATTCAAGGAGTTAAGGAAGAAAGGATCGCTAAGGACAGGTATGGAAAATGCATGAGCAGCTAGGGCAGATGTGATTAAGAAGAAAGAAAGAGGGAGAGGGAATCCTCCAGGTGAGGGGTTCAGCATAAGCAAAGGTACAAAAAGAGATGAATATGATGTGGGAGAGCTGGAAGAGAAGCATGAGGGTAAAGTGAAGAGCAGGAAATGAAAGCTGAGAAGGCAGCTCTGAATTCAGGACTGAAGAGGCTGCATGTGAGTGGATTAAGGCTTAGAAGCACAAACCAGCAAGAAATGATTTCTCTGTTCACAACATCCACTAGGTCTCCAGCTCTTTACCTCAGCCCTCAAGGTCTTCCATGCTCTGATTCATGCCCCACTTGGCTTTTCTTCCTCTTCTAGATATGCCTCATACTCTTACCCAACCACACTGATCATTGTTGGCAAAACCTTCCTTGACAGAATCCTGTCTGTACTCATTTCCACATTTCACAGTGTGTTTCTTATACTTAAAATGCCTTTCCTGTCTCACCTCTGCTTGGCATATCTTAACCACTGTAATGTTCAAGTCATGAAACCCTATTCATGAATAATCATTCTTTAAAATTGACAATAGAAAATAAGAGTTGACTAAGGGCTTTCATGTCCACTATTTCATTTAATAACACTTTTCCTGGAGTGTATCACATTCCAAATTAATTTTGTCATATCCCTTTTCCAAATCCCATTGCAAGAGTAATAGCAAAAATCATAATAACGGTGGTAATGAAAATAACACAACTATTTAATAAATACTAAGCACTTTGCATGTATTACCTAATTTAGTATTTAATAACTCCATGAGCAATTCTGTCATACCCATTTTATAGATGAGAAAACTAAGACTGAGACAGTGAGTAAATTGCCCAAGCCCACAAAGCTAATACATGGTACAGCCAAGGTTTGAACTCCAAAGTCTCTGTTCTTAACCCACCATGCTATCAGAGAAGATTGTTGTCCTCTAACAGAAGTGATCATGTACTGCCTTTGATATTTATCTATGTATATGTCTTAACTTCTTCATAAGATTTAACACTTTTTGGAGGAATAGAGCATGTTTACCTGTATTAATAATAAATAATATTTGAATAGTAATTGGGTAATTTACAAAGCACTTTAGTATACCAGCACATGGAATTCATACCACAATATTGTGACATCAGATTCATGTCCACCTTGCATATGAGAAAATTATGTGAGATGACTTAAGTGATATCATCAAGGATTTACTGCTAGGAAGTTACATACTTTCCACAAATAGCTCTCAACCAAAATCTGGTGGCAGTTGCTGGAGTTGTAGAAACACTGTAATCCTCTCACACCTCCCCTGAGACAGCTTGAAGGTGTGTGCTCTGTGCCAGTCCTCAGAGGTCCCCAATGGGAAGAAACTCTAGTTAACTACAGTGGTGACCTGCTTGACCACAAACTCCTTATCGCCTCCTTCCTTATTTCACTTTCTCTAGCCCCAATAAACTGCTTCACTCAAGTTCTTCTCTTAGTGTCTGCTTCTAGGGAAAGCAAAATTAAGACATTCTTTCCGAAGCAGTGTTCCCAATGGATCAGAAGGATGAAGTTAGGGAGATAAAATAATCAGGAATTTCAGACCATGCAATTTCCATTTTCAATTCTTTAAACAAAGAAGAGAGAGAGCTGTTATAGTCAGGCATTTGATAGCCTACAGCCTGTTAAATTCACGGCAAGTCAAAATTTCTGCTTAAAGGGGCCCTGGTATTAAATTGACAGTTGCCTTGGAATTCAAAATAGAACTTGTTAGAACAGACTAGAGAGATTTCTTTTCTGCATTTCTCTAGTTATTTCCATTACAGAGAAAAACACACTTCTGTCAATTGCTCCTTTGCTCTGCTTACAGCCTGCAGTAATTTCTGAGATTCTTAGGTTAAACTGGAACTCCCATTTATGCCAGATAGCATAGCTCATTCTGAAAGTCTCAAAATCTTAGCCTGAATCAAAAATCTTGATACGGTCAAAGGGTGTTAAAAATAAACATGAAAACAATTTAATTTGATGAAGAAATATTTGGGAAAACAGAGCTAAAAATGCTCACACATAAATACATGCATATTGGTCCAGGGAATTATTTGAATCCAATGGTGGCTTTATTATTATTATAAAATTTCTGGCCCTCTCCCCAGAGGGGAACACTGGAGACAGAAATGTTAAGTCAAGTGGCAGAGCAAGGCTGATGCTTCAATAGCCACATCATGAAGAATACTTCAGATTGGGGAAAGCATATTCCTCAAAATCATAGCTTCATTTTCCATTTATGAACAGATACATTTATATCTTAAGAAGCACTACACAGGTATAAATATTTTATTTCATGTGATTTTAAAAACCATCTTTCCAGGGAGAGTCCTGTTCAAAACATGAGGTGGGAAGCTACTTGCAAGCTCTGGTTAGGATGTCAAAGATGATATCTGCTTTAGAGATAGAAAACCTGGAACAGAGCTGAGAAGTGGTGGTGTTCACTTGGCCCTACAGCTAAACCTGTGAGAAAACTAAGAGTAAAATCTTTGCATCTTCAAATTTCTCAGGGTTAGCCTGGAACATGGGGAGCGAGGGAGTCTGAGCTCTGTGACTATGTATTAAAACTAGGAACATTATTGAGATTCTCAGAGCATCTTTGTTTAGAGGTTTATCTCAACACATAATGATTTCATTTATTCTCAGACTATCTCTAATGGGCAAACTACAGTTAAAAGACACTGCTTTTCTCTTCTAAGGAGGAAACAAAGAGAAAGGATTGTAGGAAAACTGTCACAGTCCCAAGAGGGACTGTAAATTGGATAAAGGAGAGTTATGGAGATTTTTGTACCACCAATACTCCATGTCTCACAAAGCAAAATTCTTAAATCTGGAAAAAATGAGAAAATTAGGGACTTGGGTATATAGAAAAGTGAATGCCTGAGAAAAAGTTTTAAAAATTCTTACTGCATTCTTAGGAAAGATAAAGGAAGCTAAAGCAAAATTCACCTGCTCAGATAAAGGATTGAGTGGGTCCGGTCAGTGTTCTGCTGTGCTAAGATGGGCTCTGTTTATGACACCATCATGAGCAAAGCAACAGCTGCATTTTGGGAAGTGTTGAAGGCATTCTCTTCAGTACATTCTCTCACTCAGTTATCCTAAACTGGCTAGGTTAAATAAAGGTGACCACAAGCTTGTTCTCGTATTAGGCAGCATACTTGGTATTTCTTCATATTCTATAGAAAGCTGCAGCCAACACTTAAAATAATCTAAAGAAATGCAAATTAAAACTACTTTCATTAAGAGAAAGCCCCAACAGAGCTCAAAAATTTTACTTAAAACCACATTGGTTTCTCAGTCTGGTCATTTATTAAATTTATGTTTATCATATGGGGTAGGCTGGTTAGGTTATATTAATTCCATTTTAGA
The DNA here is from genome assembly GCF_029378745.1 of Bos indicus. Classification (NCBI taxonomy): domain Eukaryota; kingdom Metazoa; phylum Chordata; class Mammalia; order Artiodactyla; family Bovidae; genus Bos; species Bos indicus. The sequence continues at coordinate 22,324,257 of NC_091781.1, read as the reverse complement.
GATGATAGGGCTATGATTCATAGTAAAGAAAAGATATCAAGTAATTGTTCAGATTTAATAACACGAAGCCATGTAGGAAGTGCCATTTACTATAGTGGAAAAAAGGCACTTTCTTTTGTTTGTTTTGATTATACTTCAACCAGGAAAGTCAAGGGAATGGCCTAGATGTTTGATACCGAGATTTCTATTCTTCTCATGGGCTGTGAGGCTTACTCTTTACATTACTGATTCTTCCATCTATTTTCAAAGGTGGACTTGTAATGGTAATGGTAATTGCCAAAGTAATTCCTCTATTATTGCTCTGCTCTTTGGGTGCCCTTTTCTTCAGCTAAAGGTTATTGCACCCACTAATCAGAAATATGGAAAATGCCCTCAAAGGTCATTTTTGAAGCCTTGTCTTAAAGAGAAATCTCTTTTGCAACCAAGTCAGGATCCTTTGCTATTTCTCCAAGAAGATAACTCCATTGACATTGTTCTCATTTGCAAGAACTTACCAATATTAATTGAAAATTTTCAGGGGGTAGAATTAAGTTGGAGTCAGGGGACCACTAACTGGCTACATACTCTTGGGTAAAGCATTTAATTGCCCCAGTAACAAAATTTCTTATTTGCAAATAAGGGTGTTGGAATGATCTCTGGGGTACATATCAGTTCTAGATCCATTATAATTCCATGTCAAATATGTTGTTATTAAAAATAAAGAAAAATACTTTATAATTGACTCTAATGGTACCAAGAACTTAACAGATGTTCAAGCTGGGTTTAGAAAAGGCAGAGGAATTGGATATCAAATAGCCAACATTTGCTGGATCATAGAGAAAGCAAGGGAATTCCAGAAAAACATCTACTTCTGCTTAATTGACTATGCTAAAGCCTTTGACTGTGTGGATCACAAAAAACTGGAAAATTCTCAAAGAGATGGGAATACTAAATAGACCATTTTACCTGTCTCCTGAGAAACCTGTATACACATCAAGAAGCAATAGTTACAACTGGAAATGGAACATCTGGTTGGTTCAAAATTGGGAAAGGAGTACGACAAGGCTTTATATTGTCCCCATCCTTATTTAACTTCTATGCAGAGTACATCATTTGAAATGCCAGCCTGTATGACTCACAAGCTGGAATCAAGATTGCTGGGAGAAATATCAATAGCGTCAGATATGAAGATGATACCATTCTAACCGCAGAAAGTGAAGAGGAACTAAAGATCCTTTGAAGATGGTGAAAGAGTACAGAGAAAAGGCTGGCTTGAAACTCAACATTCAAAAAACTAAGATCATGGCATCCAGTCCCATCACTTCATGGCAAAAAGAAGAGGAAAAAGTGGAAACTGACAGGTTTTATTTTCTTGGGCTCCCAAATCGCTGTGAACAGTGCATGACTGCAGCCACGAAATTGAAAGATGCTTGCTCCTTGGAAGAAAAGCTATGACAAACCTAGACAGCATCTTAAAAAGTAGAGACATCATCTTACTAACAAATGTCCTTATGGTCAAAGCTATGGTTTTTCCAGTAGTCATGTATGGATGTGAGAGTTGGACCATAAAGAAGGCTGAGAGCTGAAGAAATGATACTTTTCAATTGTGGTATCAGAGAAGACTCTTGAGAGTCCCATGGACTGCAAGGAGATCAAACCAGTCAATCCTAAAGGAAATCAACCCTGAATATTCATTGGAAGGACTAATGCTGAAGATCCAATACTTTGGCCACTTGATGTGAAGAGCTGAATCATTGGAAAAGACCTGATGCTGGGAAGGATTGAAGGCAAAAGGAAAAGGGGGTGGCGGAGGATGAGATGGTTAGATAGCATCATCAACTCAATGAACATGAATTTGAGCAAACTATGGTGGCTCAGCTGGTTAAGAATCCACCTGCAATGCAGGAGACCTGGGTTTGATCCCTGGGTTGGGAAGATCCCCTGGAGAAGGGAAAGGCTAACCACTCCAGTATGCTGGCCTGGAGAACTCTATGGTCTGTTTAGTCCATGGAGTCGCAAAGAGTCAGACACAACTGAGTGACTTTCACTTTCACTTTTTGGGAACTAAGAAGATAGGACCGAGGAGCCTGGTGTGCTGCAGTACGTGGGGTGGCAACGAGTTGGACATGACTTAGTGACTGAACAACAACAGCAATGAAATGTTAGAATTCTATAAACTAGAGATAAGGAATTACTGCCTGTCACTTGAGCTATAAAGGTTCTTTTGTGGGGATCTGTCTTCATCTCAGAGACTGAGGAGAGGAAAAAGGAAAAGTTTGGTGTTGGATAAAAGGAAAACTTAATTTACCCATCTTAGTTACTAACCCTTTAACAATTGGTAACACTTCATTCAAGATCTCTGACTAGAAGGCAATCAATCATTCAGGGATAAATACAATTCATCTCTTGCATAAAACATGGAGGTACTTAGGGAAGGATGCCCTGTTTTCAAAATGGCAAGATTTCTAACCATTTGTTAAAGCTAGACAGCCCATTTTTACCCACAGTGGTCAGAAGATTAGAAGCGGTAGTCACAGGAAACAAGATTTTCAAAAACAAATAAACCCAGATCAAAAAACTTTGAAGACTTAAAAGACAGAAGAAATTGATATTAAAGAAGCCACCCAACAAAGTCAAAATGAAATAAAATAGAGTGCCTTAGAAAGCTCATATTTCTCCTTGTGTAAGTAGAAAACATGCTACCTCCTGGGGCCCTTCTAACTCTAGAATCTTAAGATTCTGTGGCTTTATGATTGCCTAGATTGTTTAATATATTAAAGGAATATAATTATTTAAAAATAATGTCAAATTAACTATGATTCTCCTGCTCTTTCAGACATAGTCCTTTTTGCTGGGATTTCTTTGTTGACCATAAATCACTAGAATAACAAAACAATAAACTTAACCCAAATACATTAATATCCCAGATTTTCAGGTCATTCCCTCTAAAACTGAAACTAGATGGAAGTGTCATTGGCCTGACTTCATTTATCATATTTACCAATTCCACTGATCCATTCTACAAATTGTTATCCATTGTTTTTAAAGTTCACTTGATTTAGATGGTATTTTCCATAATAGTTAGAAATGCAGAGTTACATCTCAGAGTAAAGGCTTACACACTGTAATATTAATAGTTTGTTTTCCCATTATCCAGTGACTATTGTCCTTCTGACATTAATTAGCATGAACTCTGGCCCAGCTTTTATTTGCTTGGCCCTAATGAAGTGAAACAGTTCCAGTGCTTTAGCTTCCCTTGGGGTGTCTTTGGATGGCTTATACCTTTTTATGAAGGCTATTAAGAATATATTTTAACAGTGATTTTTATCTTTTAATGCAAAATACATAAAAGAATTTGCATTTTCCAGGTTATTAGGCTACAATTAGGCATCTGTGAAAGTCTATTGTAAATGATAAAATACTTCACCACTATTAATGATAATAATAACAAGTGCTTGATGTGATGTAGGGAAGTGACATTGCATGGGCTTTGAAGGCAGAGTAAACTGGGTTTGAAGCTTGCCTTTGAACTTTATGACTTTGGCAAGTTTGTTAACCTCTGAGTGAGTGCCACTTTTGCTGGCCTATAAAGTGCAAATAATATCAATACCTACCTCTCGGCATCTTCCTCAGTGCTAAGTGTAGAGGATATTTTTTAAAGGACTTATATAATGTCTGCTCAATACATGTCAACTATTATTATTAATTATATTAGCTCAACAAATATTTGTTGATAGAAAAAAGTACTGATTAATTAATCAATGAATTATTGTGAGGACTAAATGAGAAAATGAATGCAACAGACTTAGCACAAAGCCTAGATGATGCTCTATTCTACTGCCTCACAGAAATCACCCATCATAAGGTGCAACATTATTGTGTGTTCCTCCAAGAAAGAAAAATTTCTGCTGATTAATTTTAAGACATCAATAACTATGAGACCCATCCCTATTGCAGAGAGATAAAATTCTGGGAAAAAATGCACCTTAGAATCGATGAAATATAATAGTTCATATAAATAGTACTATGATAAGAGATAGAGAAGAGGAAAAGGAAAAACAGAAAATTCTCAATAAACGTTATTTCTCAGTAACCAGATCTGTGAATTTTACATTTATTTATATCTCAAACTATAATTCTTGCTAGAGAAGAAGAAAAAGTAAGGAACTTGCCAGAGAGAACCAACAAAGAATCATGGTGACAGTGACAAATCTCCCACAGTATGCAGGGAGTCCTTGAAGGGAATGAGTCCTTGGGCACCAGTTCCCACCTCCTAATGCAAGTATCTCTTCTACAGCATCTCTGATATACACGGATGGTAGTTAGGTTGCATTTCATTCCTGAGCCCCTTTCAACAGGTCTTAGAGTTGCCTTTGTGGAAATGTAAATCCCCTTCCAGGGGCTGACACTGGAGTAGGTGGGGAAAGAATGGCAGTGTGTGGGGGTGTGCTAATCATCAGTGCCAACCTTGATGGGAAGGTGGGTGACACTTGCTAATTCTAAATGGCAAAGGGGGGAAGCAGCATTTCAAGTACAATTCAGGTAGAGCTGGAAAATAAATAACATAGAAAAGGCAGCAGAGCTCTCATTTATTTCAAAAAACTCTTCCAGCAACTGAAATAGGTAGGAGAGAAGAGGTGGAAGAAGGCATCTGTGATAATGCAGGAATATCTTTGAGCAAAGGAACTAAGAGAAAACAATACAGTTGTTGCTCTTGTGTGTGTGTGTGTGTGTGTGTGTGTGTGTGTTTGTGGAAGCGGAGGGGGGCAGTCAGCAACATTTTAGGACACAAACATTTTACCCTACCAATCAGTCAGCATGTCAGTCATAAGCAAGTCTTCATGGCCAACAAACCAGTCCTATTAGAACCTAAACGAGTTTGAGAATAGAAGAAACACTGGAAACCATTTAACACAGTGGCTCCCGATCCTGACTATACACTAGAATGATCCAGAAAGCTTTACAAAAACACAAGTTCTTGAGACATTACCCCTAGGGATTCTGATTTAACTGGTCTTGGATGGGACCCAGCAAATGGTGTTTTTTAGAAGCTTCCCCAGGCGACTCTAATATATACTCAGTGGCAACCCACTCCAGTATTCTTGCCTGGAGAATCCCAGGGACGGAGGAGCCTGGTGGGCTGCAGTCCATGGGGTCACACAGAGTCAGACACGACTGAAGCGACTTAGTAGTAGTAGTAATTCAACCTCTTCGTTTTACAAATAAAGAAACTAAGGCCTAGAGCAGTACAGTGGCTGCCCATGAATACATAGCTAAATGATCAAACAGAGCTAAGATTCTGTGGTGGTTCAGTCATTGATTTCAGTTCTTCATTTCTCTGAAGTCATGGTGTATCTCCACAACCAAGCTATGGCCTCAGAGTGGCTGGAGTGTAGGCCTTTGCCCTTTGAATTTGGACTTTGCCATGTGACTTGTTTTGGCCAATGGAAAGTTCACAGACATGACATGAGCAATGCCTTGAAATATGCTAGCATGGGCGGGTCTGTCCTATTGTGTTCCTATCTTTTGCCATAAGAATAATATATTCTGGGTAATCAGTTGCTGATTGAAAGAAAATGAGAAACTCACTTAGTAGAATGAATACAGCCAAGCCCAGAGAACCCAGACATGTATGAGCCAAAAATAAATGTTTATTATTGTGAGCCAATGAATTTGGGGTTGTTTTTAATGCAGCATTAGTATGACAAAAGCTGATTGGAGCAGACTCAAGCCCAAGATTTGTAGTGTGCAGCTTACTTCATTGCTGGATCTCTAACGGCTTACTATATGTAGGCCAGGGGTACAAACTGATGGTGATCTGCCAGTGCTCATAAAAGAAAAACTAATCAGATTCCTCATGTATATAGTACATCAAACCTGGACATGTATAAGTCAAGCGTTTTTGGGTTTTGTTTTTTTTTTTTGATTAGCTGTTCAAAGACAGACTTTTCCTCCATTGGGAACACTTCTTAGCTGCTTCCATATTTCAGATATGGAAGATAATTCCTCCTAGATAATTATAACTGAGTGTTTTTGAGTGCTTATAATATATAAAATTTATTTGATCCCCCAAAAAGGAAACCCTCCTGAGATGGGTACCATTTATTAATCCAATCTTACAGATAGGGAAATCAAAGCCCTAAAAGATAAATAATTTGCCCAAAGTCACATGCCAGACAAAAACTATAAATGCTATCTGCTTAACTACTATACTATCCTGACTCCACCTTAACTTCACTTTTGTGATCAATGCAAACTACTAATACTGATTAATTTGGAAGAAATGCATATTACCCCAGTATAACGTTCATAGAAAACTGCTTTTTCTTCAGGTATTAGGCCTACATGTTGACTGTTCTTACTACCTCTTTACAAATTGTTTGACATTTAACTACAGGTGTCTGTAAAGTCCAAAAAATATAAATTAATTTTATATTAACAATTCAATTCAATTTTGATACTGTCTACCTGGAGATAGTAGCAGATCCCATAGTTTAAGGGTTCAGACCTATAAAACTGACCAACTCCCATTTCAGACACCAAATTATAAGTTTGGGTGTCGTCTCTGATTCTGACCAATTGACTATAAGCTGGAAGTTCCATCAACCCTTTTCCTGGCTTCAGTTAATTTTCCACAATGGCTCACAGAAATCAGAGAAACATTTTATTAACTAGATCCTCAGTTTATTATAAAAAGATATAACTCAGGAAAAAGTATCTGGGAGAAATGCATAGGACAAGGTGGAGAGAAAGGACACAAAGCTTCCTTGTCCTTGTTGAGTGCATTGCTCTCCCAGAATCCTCAGCTGTTCACCAACCCAGGAGCTGTCTGAGCTCTGTCCTTCTGGGTTTTTATGGAGGCTTCCCTACATTCACATGATTATCATTGGTCACTACTGATAAAACTCAGTCTCCAGCCCCTTTCCCCTCCCTGGAGGTAGTGAGTGGTACTGAAAATTCCAACTCTCTAATCACAGGTTGGTTCCCATGGCAGCCAGCTTGCATCGAATCCTTAGGTTACCTAAGGACTGTCCAAAAGTGCCTCATTAACATAACAAAAGAAACCTTTCTCTCCCATCATTTCTCATCCAAGGTTTTTACTCTCTGTGCTATAAATGGGAATGAAGACCAAACCATATATATCTTATTTTTGTTGGTGTTGTTCAGTCACTAAGTCATGTCCAACTTGTTGCAACTCCATGAACTGCTACACATCAGGCTCCTCTATCCTTCACTATCTCCCCAAATTTGCCCAAATTCATGTCCATTGAGTTGGCGATGCCATCGAGCCATCTTATCCTCTGTTGTCCCCTTCTCTTCCTGCCTTCAATCTTTCCCAGCATAAGGGTCTTTTCCAGTGAGTCAACTCTTCTCATAGGGTGGCCAAAGTATTAGAGCTTCAGCTTCAGCATCAGTCCTTCCAATGAATATCCAGGGTTGATTTCCTTTAGGATTGACTGGGTTTGATCTCCTTGCAGTCCAAGGGAGTCTCAAGAGTCCTCCATCACCACAACTTAAAAACATCAATTCTTTGGCACTCAGTCTTCTTTATGGTCTAACTCTCACATCATGACTACTGGAAAACCCAAAGCTTTGACTATATGGACCTTTGTCAGCAAAGTGATGACTCTGCTTTCTTTTTCTTTTGAACTTTTTTATTTTATATTGGGGTATAGCCAATTAATGGAAATCCCAGGTTGCCCTACTGCTAAAGAACCACCCGCTATTGCAAGGAGATTTAAGAGATGCAGGTCTGATCCCTGGGTTGGGAAGATCTCCTGGAGAAGGGCATGGCAACCCACTCTAGTATTCTTGACTGGAGAATTCCATGGACAGAGGAGCCTAGTGGGCAACAGTCCATAGGGTTGCAAAGAGTGAGACATGATTGAAGTGACTCAGCACATAGCCAATTAACAATGTTCTGACAGTTTCAGGTAAACAGTGAAGGGACTCAGCCATACGTATACATGTATGTCCATTCTCTCCCAAACCTCACTTTTATCCAGGCTGCCACATAACATTGAGCAGAATTCTCTGTGCTATAGAGTAGATCCTTGTTGGTTGTCCATTTTAAACATAGCAGTGTTATCAAGTCCATCCCAAACTCCATGCTGCTGCTGCTGCTAAGTCGCTTCAGTCATGTCTGACTCTGTGCGACCCCATAGATGGCAGCCCACTAGGCTCCTCTGTCCCTGGGATTCTCCAGGCAAGAACACTGGAGTGGGTTGCCATTTCCTTCTCCAATGTATGAAAGTGAAAAGTGAAAGTGAAGTCGCTCAGTCGTGTCCAACTCTTAGCAACCCCATGGACTACAGCCCACTAGGCCCTCCGTCCATGGGATTTTCCAGGCAAGAGTACTGCATAACTATCCCTTAAAACCATAATTTCTTTTACTAAGTCTGTGAGTCTCTTTCTGCTTTGTAAGATCAGTTGTATCATTTCTTTTTGGATTCCACATATAAGTGATGTCATACAATATTTCTCCACTGTCTGTGATGCCTGTGCTTTTTAATACACTGTCTAGGTTTATCATAGCTTTCCTTTCAAGGAGCAAGTGTGTTTTAATTTCATGTATGCAGTCACCATTCACAGTGATTTTGGAGCCCAAGAAAATAAAATCTGTTATGCTTCCATTTTTTCATCCTTCTATTTGTCACGAGGTGATGGGACTGGATGCCATGATCTTAGTTTTTTGATTGTTGAGTTTCAAGCCCTCTCCTCTTTCACCCTCATCAAAGGATCTTTAGTTCCTCTTCACTTTCTGCCATTAGAGTGGTATCATCTTCATATCTGATGTTGTTGATATTTCTCTCAGCAATCTTGATTCCAGCTTGTGAATCATCCATCTTGGCATTCACATGATGTACTCCACATATAAGTTAAACAAGCAGGGTGATATTATACAGGCTTGTCATATTCCTTTCCCAATTTTGAACCAGTCAGTTGTTCCATTTTCAGTTCTAATTGTTGCTTCTTGATCCCCAGACAGGTTTCTCAGGAGACAGGTAAAATGGTCTGGTATTCCCACCTCTTTAAGAATTTTTCATAGTTTGTTGTCATCCACACAGTCAAAGGCTTTAGATAGTCTATAAAGCAGAAGCAGATGATTTTCTGGAAGTTCTTTGCTTTCTTGATGATCCAGCGAATGTTGGCAATTTGATTTTTGGTTCCTCTGCCTCTTAGAAATCCAGCTTATAACATCTGAAATTTCTTGGTTCCTGTACTGCTGAAGCCTAGCTTGAAGGATTTAGAGCATAAACTTGCTAGCTTGTGAAATGATCACCACTGTACAGTATTTTGAACATTCTTTGGTATTGCCATTCTTTGGGATTAGAATGAAAACACTTTTTTCAGTCCTGTGGCCACTGCTGAGTTTTCAAAATTTACCGACATATTGAGTGTAGCACTTCAACAGCATTATCTTCTAGGTTTGAAATAGCTCAACTAGAATTCCATCTCATCTACTTGCTTTGTTCATAGTAAGTCTTCCTAAGGTCCACTTGACTTCACATTCCAGGATGTCTGGCTGTAGGTGAATGATCACACCGTCGTGGTTGTCTGGGTCATTAAGATCTTTTTTTGTACAGTTACTCTGTGTATTCTTGTCACCTCTTCTTAATCTCTTCAGCTTCTTTTAGGTCCTTACTGTTTCTGTCCTTTATCACGCCCATCTGTGCATGAAACATTCTCTTGATATCTCCAATTTTCTTGAAGAGATCTCTAGTCTTCCCCATTCTATTATTTTTCTATTTCTATTTTCTAAATTTCTATTATTTCTTTGTATTGTTCATTTAAGAAGGCCTTCCTATATCTCCTTGCTGTTCTCTGGAGCTCGACATTCAGTTGGGGATATCTTTCCCTTTCTCCCTTGCCTTTGACTTTTCTTCTTTCCTCAGCTCTTTGTAAAGCCTCCTCAGACAACCACTTTGCCTTCTTTCCTTTTCTTTAGGATAGTTTGGTCACTATCCTCAGATAGGATGGTCACTGCTTCCTGTACAGCAGTACAAACCTCCATCCATAGTTCTTCAGCCACTCTATCTACAGGATCTAAAATTCTTGAATCTATTAATCAACTACACTGTATAATCATAAGGGGTTTAATTTAGGTCAGATCTGAAAGGCCTAAAGCCTGAATTTTGCAATAAGGAGATCATGATATGAGATATACATATGTCTCTCTCTCTCTCTCTCTCTCTATATATATATATATAGTGACTTATAGGGAATATATCTTACTATAAACACTATATATGTTGTTGTTGTTCAGTTGCTAAATTGTGTCTGACCCTTTGAGACCTCATGGACTATAGCAGGCCAGGCTCGCTTGTCCTTCACTATTTCCTGGTATTTGCTCAAATTCATGTCCACTGAGTTGATGATGCCCATTCTCCTCTTGTGCTCAATCTTCCCCAGCATCAGGAACTTTTTCAGTGATTCGGCTCTTCCCATCAGGCGGCCAAAGTATTGGAGCTTCAGCTTCAGCATCAGTCCTTCCAATGAATATTCAGTGTTGATTCCCTTTAGGATTGCCTGGTTTGATCTCCTTGCAGTCCAAAGGATTCTCACGAGTCTTCTCCAGCAACACAATTCGAAAGCATCAATTCTTTGGTGCTCAGGCTTCTTTATGGTCCAACTGTCACATAATATAAACTATTCCGTTTAAAATTTTTCACTTTTTGATGCCTATAATCTGTCATTTCTGCTGACCTTTTTTCCACAGAACTTTTTGAAATCTTTTGGTATATTCTATCAAGAAGAATACCATCCTAAAACATTAGAAAAACCCTTAAAGAGACTTGCACTTGATCAGAATTAGAGAAGTTATCAAACGTAGAAAGAAGTCAGTAACTGACTTTCTTATTTTTCAAGAACAAATCAATGTAGAAACAAACTCTCTTCATTCAGTGAGTCCCCAGTTTGGGTTCTGAGAAGCTTAGAGACATTGTGAAGTCAAATCTTGTGTTATATATTTTTTTTCCTCTGGGTTCACTCTTTTTGAGGTTTATGAGCAATATAGCTAGTGAGACACGGTGGCCTCCTAAGAAAAACTTTTTCAGGAAACAAAAATCCAAAATAAGACCCAGAGAAAAACCTGTTTTTCCTGATAATAAGTGAGAAGTATTGAGAACATTTGTAGTTGGTGCCCTTCTAAACTCCCTTCCTCCAGTCATGCAGGTATATAATGAATAATAAATGCAGTGGTTTGAATTCAGGCACAGCCCAGCCTGCTTATAGCAGAGAAAGAAATTAGTAGGGGGTAGCAGCAGAAGGAACTGAGATTGAAGCTTATTCACTTAAAATCTGCATGGGAAAAGAGAGCATGACATACAAAGTGAAGCAAAAGAGACACAAAATAGAAACAGAACTAAGATTCCTAGATTTTGCTTCCAGATGATCCTTTTAAAGCAGGCAGTAATCCTCTTTGCTTATTACCTCATTGACAAATAAGCAAATAAGCCACCAGGTCTTCCCTGGTAGCTCAGATGGTAAAGTATCTGTCTACAATGTGGGAGACCCAGGTTCAAGCCCTGAGTTGGGAAGATCCCCTGGAGAAGGAAATGGCAATCCACTCTAGTACTATTGCCTGGAAAATCCCATGGACAGAGGAGCCTGGTGCGCTACAGTCTATGGGGTCACAAAGAGTCGGACACGACTGAGCAACTTCACTTTCACTTTCATTGACAAAAGGGATGAAGACAGATTTGACTGGTTTTTTTCAAGTGGATGACAGATATACACAGCACGAGGAAGCAGTAGCTCTAAATTGTTTGATTCAATATGTTTTATAAAATAAAGGTACTGTGAACTATGAATAAACATAGGATGCTCAGTTAAATTAGAATTTGAGATAAATAATGAATATTTTTAGTATAAGTATATCCCAGATATTTCATAAAATAAGGTAGTGTTAGTTACTCAGTTGTGTCTGACTCTTTGCAACCCTATGGACTGTAGACTGCCAGGCTCCTCTGTCCATGGAATTTTCCAGCAAGAATACTGGAGTGGGTAGCCACTCCTTTCTCCAGGGGATTTTCCTGACTCAGGGATTGAACCCAGGTCACCTGCATTGCAGGCAAATTCTTCACCATCTGAGCCACCAGGAAGATCTCAAATATTTCATGGGATATACTGAACATTTTATTTGCTGTTTTTCTGGGATTCTATTAATAACATAACAGAGTATTTGGTATTGTAGCTGGAAACTCTAGTGGAAGTAGCAGTGTGTCATTTCAAAGACTGGATCATAAAATGCATTATTACTTCCTCCTTCCTCTCTCATTGGGATCACTCTCTCTGGGGGAGGCCAGCTGCCATTTTGTCAAGACACTCAAGCAACCCTATGACTGGACCCACATGGTGAAAAACTGAGGCCTCTAAAGAACAGTCAGCAAGGAACACAGTCTTCCTGACAACAGCCTTTAAATGATTGTAACCCCAACTGACATCTTCACTTACAACCTCGTGAGACACTAAGCCAGAGCCACCCAGCTAAGCAGAATTCCTAACCAAGAGAAACTGTGAAATGATAAACCTTTGTTGTTTGAAGTGGCTAAGTTTGGCCTAATAGTAAGAGACAACTAGTAGAGCCACGTCGCTTAAATAGATGTACGTTTGTTCAGGATTCTGGTCAATCTTTCTGGCATATAATGAATCTTTTTGTTTAAAAGAAAATTTTCATGCAAAATATCACTTAATAGCATTCTCCTGTCAAAGACAGATCCAATATAATACTGACTGAAATCTTAAGGAAAAATTAATCAAGAATAATGTTTTTAGAGAAAATTTTAAATTAAAACAGAAACAAATGCTAAGTACACTGTCAAATACAACAGATTTTCAATCTGCATTAGAGATTACAAGCTTTCACACTGATTATGATATTTGATTACTGAAATAAAGCAAAACTATGAACCCACACAAACCCACAAAGCTTTAGAAGTTTCAATGATATGCTAGAGTCATACTGCTAGGATTCCAACGCAGATCTCAACCATTTTTTTTTTAAATGCTTCTCACACCTGCAGAGTGTCTCTTTCTGACACTGGCCATTGGTCTTAAATAATCGTCTGTTTCAGGCAGTTTTCAATATCAAAAATGTTAAAATGAAGTATGGAAAACTGGTCCTCAATCATGTGAAATCAAACAATAGTGAATTCCTGATCTCTGAAAACTGAGTTTTAATTTTCCTCTAATTCAGCATCCATGGTTGACAATGCCATCGGTGGTCAAGAGTTGACCCAGTCCTTCACCAAGTCCTGTCATGCTATTTGGGTTGACATTTTCTATCATGAGAAGCTGTCCTGAACAACCACAACAACAAGTGACAAATATTGAGATGAACCTGTCATAAGCAGGAAATGCAAGACAAAGAAAAACACGGTGAAAGTGCAATTCTTGTACTTCCATTCTTGGAGTTTTCATGCATGACTCCCCAGTGCCCTTCCCAGGAGTACTGGGTGTTGACTGGAGCCAAACTATGTAAATTGTGCTATATAATTCATCATCAATTGTTTGTCAATTACATTATTCAACTTCAATGTAAAAATATGTATTGGAATCTTATTTTAAAATTTGAATTAAGGAAAAGCTTTATTTATTCTGTGAAACTGTTACATATTCAATGGGCAATATTATAAATGGAAGGGGAAATAATTACAAAAGGAAAGAGAAAGATATTAAAAGTTGGTTAGTAAAAACTTTTTTAAGTGAATAAACTCAGGTAAATAAATTCAGGTCACAGTCAGAAATCATGGTGCAGAAGGGAAATAAAACAGTAAGAGAGAGTCAAGAGGAACCTCAAAAGGATTTGCCTTGAAGAGTAAGGAGCAACCAAGAACATGGGAGAGAGCTGAACAAATGGAAACCTGTTCCTCTTAAATGCTTCACTGTGGACTCCTGCTTGTCCTGGCATTAAAATGAAAATATTTGCACATAAATCAAGTGTCTTAGTCCAGGCTGCTATAACAAAGTACCATAGACAGCATGACTTGTAAACAACAGAAATTTATTTCTCACAGGTCTGGAGGCTAGAAGTCTAAGACCAATGCACCAGCATGGTTGGATTCTGGTAAGGGCCCTTTTCCAGACTGCAGTCTGCCAGCTTCTCTTTGTATTATTACATGACAGAGAGCAGATAGAAGAAGCAAGCTCTCACATGACTTTTATAAGGGCACTAACTTCATTCATGAGGGCACCACCTTCAAGACCTCATCTAAACCTAATTATCTCCCTAAAGCCCCATCTCCTAATACTAAAACATTAGGGTATCAACATAAGAATTTTGGGAGGACACAAACATTTAGTCCAAGACATGAAGCAAATAGCAATTAGAAGGGGAGCTACAGGTTATCTCCACCTTGAGAAGAGGTCTATGGAGGACTTTGAAGATAACCAAAAATAAAAACAAATCAGGAAGGAGAAAAATGTAGGCATTAACAAAAAAATTACTTGAGCTTATAGTATTAAATAGATTTCTAGATTCTGCAGACCTATTGTTTCTCTCAATGCTGGTCAAGTCATTGTAGGCAAAAAATGATGTGATTGCTTATTTCAGTTCTCTTACTTGTTCTACTCATAAGCACTGCTGGTTGAAAAGAAGTCCCAGGAACCCAGAACTCACTCTCCTGGAATCCTTAATGGATTCAATGAAATGGAGCAATAGAACATCCTACACTGTTATTGGGCTTTCTTGGTGGCTCAGACGGTAAAGAATTTGTGTGCAGTCCAGAAGACCGGAGTTCAATCCCTGGGTTGGGAAGATCCCCTGGAGAAGAGATTGGCTACCCACTCCAGTATTCTTGTCCATGGGAATCCCATGGACAGAGGAGTCTGGTAGGCTACGGTCCACGAGGTCATAAGAGTTGGACACGATCAAGCGCTTAACACTTTCTTTTTCACTTTCACCCTCTTACAATGTCACAGAAATGAATGGTGTCTCTGCCCCAGATATGGAGCAGAGAGTCAACACTGACCTTTTCCTCTGTAAAAAGAGGAGTGCATCAAATAAATGCTCACAAAGCCCCAAATTTTCTGCCAGGTACACTGCTTTCTTCCGAGAAAACTATTATAGGAAGAGGATTATCCAGAGAGTAGCATGCTTTTTTCCATCTTCCCAGTCCAAATTATCCATGAATGATTGAAATGGAGTTCTATATGCTGGGAAGTGACTTTTAGGGTGAATTAGCTTGAGAACTCTGTCCAATAGGAATGCTTTAGATTACTAATGACCAACTATTCCGATTGATTTTCCTCTTCTGGAGAATTAGAATGTAAGATAAATAAAGAGGATTGGAAATCAACTCAGTAAGGGAGTGGAAACAAACAGGAAGAAAAAAGTCTGAGTCATGAAGGTAGCTGACTTAAGGTTTGTTCCTGGGTCACTAAAACCCCTGCCCTACTGTGAACATTAGAGCTCTGAGTGAGGTATGTCTATATATTTACTGACAGGGTTTCTAGTCTTTACCTTATAGAATATTCTAACAGTAAAATCTCTCTTGTCTGAGGTAAAGTAAACATGTATCTCTTTCGTCCCATCAGAAAAAATAAAATAAAAACAAAAACTTGTTTAAGAAAAGAGCCTTATAATTTTCAGTGTTTCCAGATTTGTCTTGGCAACCTGGAACCTCTTTGCCAAATCTTGTTTAACAATTATATTAACTCTAATTGTTAAGAGTTTTGCTTCTTCTCCATGCCTTAGCCCTTTATATTTCCTATAGATAAGCTTTGTGTGTGTACATATGTGTTTCAGACACCAGAATTTTTCTAATACTACTTGCTCAGTCTTTGGAGTGTCAGGCAGCCAAGAAAACAAGCCATACAGCTTAATGGAGCCTCTGAAATCTGCCTTCCCAAATATTTTAATGAATGCCTTCAAATATCAAGATCTTTGGGCTTTAGCAATTTCTAATTTGTCTCAAAAAGAAAGAAATTGAAGACTGAAGTACCAAACAGCTGTCCAAAGTTCAGACACAATCCTTACATGAACAATTTTGACCCCAGATACAGATGGAGGGCTGCAAAATACATCAGATTCTGTGTCTGCTTTTCAAAGGCTGATGTAGGGCTGGTATTCTTTTCTAAGTGGAGAAATAATTGTGTATAGTGAAATCTTAGTATGACTCCTAAAAATACCCTCCTGCTTCTCTATTTTGTGAATTTTAACTCCAGAATCCCGAAAAGCAGATGAAATGAAATTGATAGGAGAATAATTATAGACTCAGAATCCACCCCCCCACCCTATCCTAGTTATGTAGATAACATCCCTTTCATTAATGTTACCTGTCTTTTTTTTTTTTTTTTCTACAAAATCAGCAGCAAACTTCTTGGCAGATGGCATTGTAAAGCATCCTGAGGTCCTCTTATCCAACACTTCAAATGGCTTTATTATTTTTCCCCCTCTCCACACCAGTCCCAACCAAGCAGGAGCTAGTTGCACTCACTCAATAAAATGTATTTTGTTGAGCACAGCTTGTGTCTTGGCAGCATGCTAGATACAAGGAATATAATACTGAACAAGAATGCATGATGCCTGCCTTCTTGGAATGTATATTCCTCCACTGGTTCTCAACTAGGAAAAATATTCACTCATATACAGAATTTGGAAATAAATGGTGGTATCTTTGAGTGTCAAATGACTTGGACAATCTACTGGCATTTAGTGAGCACCATATGGGATAATTTAACACAGTGAAGAATTGTCTTGAACAAAATGCCAAAAACTCTCTGACTGAGAAATAAACAATTACAATAGAATGTGTTAGTGCTATTATGAGAAGTATAGGAAGCCTTTGAAAGCACATGTCGGGGACACCAACACAATTTGGAGGTAGGAGCCAGTTTGCAACATTTAAGCTGAAAGAAAACCAATGGGAAGAGTTAGCTAGATGGTAGTGGGGTAGGAGAACTGAGTTTTATAAAAGCAGACAGTTTTATAAAATTACTGAATGAATAACTAAGTTTATGAATAACATATGGATGATTCTTGTTTATCTCCCATTTTTATCCATGAATTGTTGGTTTGGGTCAACGACTCTCTGTTAGTAATGTTTTTTTTAGTTACAAATATTGTCAATTATTGGGTAAGTTTGTGTTTATAATACTCATCATTGTTTGAAGGAAGAGAGTAAAATCTCCAAAAGGTAAACTTTACACTAAACATTTCCATGGACTGGACTTGAAATTTTTCTAGTTTACCTTCCTTTTATCTACTGTGTCTTTACACTTCAGGTCAGTTCAGTTCAGTCACTCAGTCGGGTCCGACTCTTTGCAACCCCATGAATCACAGCATGCCAGGCCTCCCTGTCCATCATCAACTCCCAGAGTTCACCTAAACTCATCTGCATCGAGTTGGTGATACCATCCAGCCATCTCATCCTCTGTCGTCCCCGTCTCCTCCTGTCCCCAATCCCTCCCAGCATCAGAGTCTTTTCCAGTGAGTCAACTCTTCGCATGAGGTGGCCAAAGTATTGGAGTTTCAGCTTCAGCATCAGTCCTTCCAATGAACACCCAGGACTGGTCTCCTTTAGGATGAACTGGTTGGATCTCCTTGCAGTCCAAGGGACTCTCAAGAGTTTTCTCCAGCACCACAGTTCAAAAGCATCAATTCTTCGGCATTCAGCTTTCTTCACATTCCAACTCTCACATCCATACATGACCACTGAGAAAACCATAGCCTTGACTAGACGAACCTTTGTTGGCAAAGTAATATCTCTGCTTTTTAATATGCCATCTAGGTTGGTCATAACTTTCCTTCCAAGGAGTAAGTGTCTTTTAATTTCATGGCTGCAATCACCATCTGCAGTGATTTTGGAGCCCAGAAAAATAAAGTCTGACACTATTTCCACTGTTTCCCCATTTATTTCCCATGAAGTGATGGGACCAGATGCAATGATTATAGTTTTCTGAATGTTGAGTTTTAAGCCAACTTTTTCACTCTCCTCTTTCACTTTCATCAAGAGGCTTTTTAGTTCGTCTTCACTTTCTGCCATTAGGGTGGTGTCATCTGCATATCTGAGGTGATTGATATTTCTCCCGGCAATCTTGATTCTAGCTTGTGCATCTTCCAGCCCAGCGTTTCTCATGATGTATTCTGCATATAAGTTAAATAAGCAGGATGACAATATACAGCCTTGACGTACTCCTTTTCCTATTTGGAACCAGTCTGTTGTTCCATGTCCAGTTCTAACCTTTGCTTCCTGACCTGAATACAGGTTTCTCAAGACGCAGGTCAGGTGGTCTGGTATTCCCATCTCTTTCAGAATTTTCCACAGTTTATTGTGATCCACACAATAAAGGCTTTTGCATAGTCAATAATGCAGAAATAGATGTTTTTTGGAACTCTTGCTTTTTCGATGATCCAGCGGATATTGGCAATTTGGTCTCTGGTTCCTCTGCCTTTTCTAAAACCAGCTTGAACATCTGGAAGTTCATGGTTCACATATTGCTGAAACGTGGCTTGGAGAATTTTGAGCATTACTTTACTAGCATGTGAGATGAGTGAAATTGTGTGATATTTGAGCATTCTTTGGCATTGCCTTTCTTTGGGATTGGAATGAAAACTGACCTTTTCCAGTCCTGTGGCCATTGCTGAGTTTTCCAAATTTGCTAGCAGCACTTTGAGTACAGCACTTTCACAGAATCATCTTTCAGGATTTGAAATATCTCAACTGGAATTCCATCACCTCTACTAGCTTTGTTCAAGTCCATATATCCTTCATCAGCAAGCAGGCAGTGCTTTATCATTCTCCAATGTTCATAGCTTCCTAGTTAATAGTCAAACCTGAATGGGTGTTAGGTTAAGCCTGAATTAAATAAAGTCATATATTTGCTATCACACATCCCAAAGTACTCCTAAGTTCTTAAATGCTTCTGTTTCATAAAGGCTCAGTTATTACCTGTTTTTCTCAAGTCTCAGCTCTTGTTTGGCTGAAAAATTCTACTGGACACAATCATTATCTTGCTTCAGCCAAGACTCATCAAATGTTCCCAGAGAGCTGCTCTCAGACATCTCTGTAGGCAAAGATATGTGTCCCTCAGGGCCAGAATCAGACACAAAAACTGTCAATGTTTAAAATGTGTAGGTGGCCAATTTAGGTCAGCTTAATTGTTTTTAAGAAAGAAAATAAACTGCATATACACACTATTTCTCTTCAATCCATCCTCAAGTAATTTGAGGGAAAGACAAAGGAGAGAAGGAGTTAGAAAAGTGAGTTCCATGCATGGAGATTCCATCAGTATTGGGTGTGATATAAAACATTCAACACATCTAATATCACAGAATGTTTAAACTGGAAGGGTCTTAGAGATAGAGCCCAGTGCCCTTGGTTTAGGAGAAGGCAATGGCACCCCATTCCAATACTCTTGCCTGGAAAATCCCATGGATGGAAGAGCCTGGTAGGCTGCAATCCATGGGGTCTTGAAGAGTTGAACACAACTGAGCGACTTCACTTTCACTTTTCACTTTCATGCATTGGAGAAGGATATGGCAACCCACTCCAATGTTCTTGCCTGGAGAATCCCAGGGACAGGGGATCCTGGTGGGCTACCGTCTATGGGGTCACACAGAGTCGGACACGACTGAAGTGACTTAGCAGCAGCAGCAGCAGCCCTTGGTTTACAGATGAAAAGAGTGAGAATAAGAGCCGGTAAAGAATTAGTCCATGTCATCATGCTGGTACTAAGTACTAAGCACCAGCATGGTTGAGAGTGTAAGCTGTGCAGTCAGGTAATCTGAGCTGAGGTTCCAATGTTTCCACTTATTTCATCCCACTTAGTTTCAATTGCCACCCAAGTAATTGAATTATAAGGATTCTAATATATTTAGACTACAGGTTTAGTGTAAGAATTAAATAAAACATACACATAGAGGATTTAGTACAGTGTGCAGCAGGTAGTAAATTACCACTAAACATTAGTTATTAGAATAATTATCTATGGTAGAGAGCCACCTTAAAACACTGGGGAGTCAACCATACTATCTGGAGAAATCCTTCTCTCCTTCAGTTTTGTACCAAGACACTGGGCCAGGATAGGTTCTGAAGGCCTGAGATGGAGATGGGGGAGTGGATTCTGGCTACATGTTCAAACTCCTCCTTAAACAGTACTCCAATCCAAAGACTTCACTATTCATCCCACACTTCCCTGGAGGTGTAAGATGACAATCATTTTTGAACATGAAGAGACCCCAATCACAGGTTCTTATGCAAAAAAATACCTTAGATATAGTTTAGTCTAATCACATTCTGATTATGGAATTCTCAAAAGCAAGGCCTTACTTCCCTATTATTAATATGTAGTTTTTGGAAGGTCAAAGATTCCATTACAGTGCTATGCACATAGCAAACCCAAAGATAGCTTATGGAAGTAGAAAGAGAATCATTTATTGGTCCTTCTGCCTTGTCTTTGTTTCATGGGGTTACCTTCATCCAAGAATTCTGTGAAGCAGTCATTCAATAGTACCTTCAAACTTTGAACAGATGATAACAACAGCCAACATTAAGTGTGTATATTCTGAGAAGGCAATGACCAACCACTTCACATAATCTCCTCATAACAAATCTCAGAGAAAAAGATGATTATCATTCCCATTTTACACTCCTCATTTTACATATAATATCATCCCCAAATTATAGCTTGGAAAATGAGGCTCAGAGAGAATAAGTAATTTACCCAAGGTCACACAAGTGGTAAGATGGTGCCAGGAATCAGGTAAACTTGAGCTCTTAACATGTGATCTTAGACTCTTAATACTTAGACTCTCAATACTTGGCTGTAAACAACAACAAATGCACTTCTAATTTTTCCCATACTACACAACTCCAGCAAATTCATGCAGTTCTTTTACTTTAGCCATAATTTCTACCTTTAACCAAGGAAGTAACAATAGGGTATTGTAAATTTCATTTTTTCTATATCCTTAGGTTTTTCAGTGCCACTGTCAGAATGGTCACTTGTTCACCCACATATCCAACATAAGTCACAGCACACGGGAACGATGATAACAAAGAGAGAATGCACTAACACTACTGCCACACTTGCGAACTGCCCTTCACCAAAGGAAATCAAGTAAGTTTAGGATATATATTGCAAATGCAGGGCAAAGCTATGTGTTTACCAGCACTTGGGGAAACTGACGTTCAAACCCAAGACCAGACAGTAAATATCATTATGTAAGGCACCAATGCTGTCAAGTCCTTGCAAAGCTTAACAGCCAAATTAGCAATAAATTCTGACAGCCCCATCTATCAGCTCTATTTAGCCAATCCGATGGCAACTTTGTGTTTCTTTGCAGGCCCAGGAAACACACACTTGTGGAAGGAAAAAAAAAATACACTTGATTAAATTTAGTTTTGAATAATTGGGTCATTGAAATTCTTCGGCTAAAGAAAAATGACATTTGTAATTTATAGAGATGACTATTTAAAATACAGTTATGATTGCTTAGAGAACTCCTGAAACTAAGTAAATTCAAGTCAGCACATTTAAGGAAGCTGTTAAGAGGTACCTAATGACAGCCCCTCCAATTACCACTCCAACAGAGCTGGTGTGGAAACCTGCCCTAAGCCAGCTCCCCTCCCCTGCAGTCACTGCCGCTTGATGCTTGGGAGCCCAGGTGGGGTGGATCAAGGGCTCTCACATCCATCAGGCAAGCCCAGGTACTTGATGTGGCCTGTAAAGAAGCAAGCGCATTCTGGACAGAAAAGATGGGAGAGATTTTTAAAAATCTATTGGCAGTCCCCAAACCTCTTTGAGAGGATTCTTTGACAGAGCTTGCTTGCAAATGTCCCTACTAACCTGTGCTGGGCTTGCCCTCCCAATTAAAGCTACTGTAGCATCTTAGAAAGCCAGATTCCAGACCTGCCTGCCCATTGAAAAATAATGTGGAGGGCTTCCCTGGTGGTTTAGCGGTAAAGAATCTGCCTGCCAGTGCAGCAGACACAGGTTCAAAACCTGATCCGGGAAGACCCCATGTGCCACAGCGCAACTAAGCCCATGCACTGCAACTATTGAGCCCGTGCTCTAGAGGCTGGGGGCTGCCTCTACAAGCTCATGTGCCACAACTACTGAAGCCCGCGCGCCCTAGAGTCTGTGCTCAGCAGCAAGAGAAGCCACTGCAACGAGAAGCCTGCGGGCCACAACCGGAGAGTATTCCCACTCACCGCAACTAGAGAAAAGCCAGTGCAGCAATGAAGACCCAGCACAGCCAAACATAAATAAATAAATACAACTACTTTTTTAAAAAAGAAAAATAACATGGAAGTATTACTGCATATGATATCGGAATGAGAAGGAAGAGTCTACACTTCTCCAGCCCTCTTCTATGGGCACATTAGTATGGTGCAGACTTTATCATATCTCCTAATAGTAACACAAAAATGCTGGCAGGTGATACAGGAGAGAAAACATCTCCAAGTCACGTTGGCAACCAATGCTTCTGCAGATGAGTTAGGGGGTCAGCCAGGGTCCCTGAACAAGAGGAGTAAATTTCTTTCCTCCTTGCATGGACCAGTAATTCACAGATAACTGGTACAGCTGGGATGTGTGATAGGCAAGAAACATTCCCCTCAGTTTTGAAATAGCATATATTTTGACTGGGATAAACATAAGCTCCTACTTTTTGGTTAATTCAATTGTGATTGATGGATGGGAGGCAAGGAGAAACCTGACTTATCTGCAGTTGGTGAGAAAAAGACCTGCAGGTATTGATCACAACTGAGCCAACAACGTGTGTGGTTGTTATTTGCTCTGCCACAAACAGTGCTGTGTTCACAGATACATACGGTCTAGGACAAGGAAAGGTGAGTCCCACGCGATGCCACCTGGATCATACCAGGTCCAGCATATTATATTCTCCTCTGAATTACACATTTTAAGAGGCAATACAAGTAGAGACTAATCAAGAGGGTCAGTGGAAATAAAAATAATAACTGCAACAGCAGCAATAACTAATCCTTCCTACAAATGAGGATGCAGACTTGCAGAGGTTAAGAAGCTTTCCCAATATCGTACAATTAAGTGTTAATGCAGAATTCAAACATGGGCTTATCTGATCCATGCTTTATTACATCATGTATATTTGTTTTCTTAGCTGCACCAAGAGTAGCTTTATCACTGGGCCCATATTAGTCTTTTTTTAAAAAATAAAAATCATATACTTATGGTATATAATATAATGATTTGATATACATAGTGAAATGATTACTACATCAATCTAGTTAACATATTCTCTGAGAGGAGTAAACTTTGAACTCCAAAATCCTGCAAGCATCCCATTTACCTAAGTTGAGCCCACTCCCAGAAATCCACCAACTTCAGAAAAACAATGAAATCTGGTGACCTGGTTTGGTCTGATCTCATTGCTGTGATGATAAAACATGGTTCTTGTCTTTTGATTCAATGTGGTCCATTTCCAAAATTGCATCTTTGAGGGGTAAATGAGACCTTAGTTTTAAGGAAATGAGGCCAGACTGAAAGATGTCCTTCTACAAGCATTTTAGCAATTGTGGAAGTCACATCTGCAGTCTTATTATGCCCAGGCTCCTATGCATTTTAGTCAAATAGGCCCCTGGTCACCACTTTTAGTAGCACTCACTGGACACAAACCAGAATATGGGCAGAATCGGGATAGAGGCAGAATTTGCCTTTGGTATCTCTATGATAGACACAAAAACGCACTGCCCAGATCCCCTTGAAGAAAGGCCTCACTTCCTAACTGCAAGGAGTGTGGTCAGCAGATCGCCTCCAGCTGTCACTTCTCTGGGGCTGCCTCAGCTCCAGGGAGCAGGCTCACTGACGTCACACCTTTTTTAGAACAGCCTGTATCCAGTGACTAGCAAAGTGGGGTACAAAGGCCTTACTGTTTAGGTGGGAGAAAGACACTCTGCATGTGTAAAGACTTCAAAGATAGATTTTGCCTTCTACCTGGCACTACAAGACCAAATGCATAACAGTTAATAGCGTACAGAGGACACTGCAGTTGGGACCCCAATGTCCATCCTACCCTAGATGACCAGTCCAATCCAATCATCCCACTCAAGTCCTCCAGCAATCAGCTGGTCCAAAGATAAGACACAGGTCTTCACATGGTCCAAACAGCCTGAAGAGAAGGAATTATACTGTGTGGTTGGCTAGGAGATTTTCTTCTCTCACTGCATGTGAAAAAAAAAAGCATGATGCTCCAGTTTACTTGCAGCTGCCATGAGAACCAGCTATGTGAGAGAATGCAGATCAGAGACTGAAAGCTCCTGGGTTCCTGATGACATTGCTGAGTTGCTGAATTGCTGAAATATGAACCATGCACTACCTCTCTTCTTCCTGTTATATAAGATAATAAATGTCTTTATTGTGGAAGCTATTTCAGTCTGGGATTTTGTTACTTTGAATGTGCAGCTGAAAGTATCCTAACTGAAAGTGAGGAAAACATTTAATACACAATCACTCCTATCCAGGGTGTTTTTTTTTTTTTAATCATTAGAGCTATATTAGAATTATTGCAGTTTTTAGCAGAAAGGGGCCATTTGCTCTGAGTTCCTCATTTATAGATTAGGAAACTGAAGTTCAGAAAGGCTGAGTGAGTTGTCTGAGGAGACAAAACTCATAAGTAGCATGCTGCTGCTGCTGCTAAGTCGCGTCAGTCATGTCCGACTCTGTAGGACTCCATAGACAGCAGCCCACCAGGCTCTGCCATGCCTGGGATTCTCCAAGCAAGAATACTGGAGTGGGTTGCCATTTCCTTCTCCAATGCATGAAAGTGAAAAGTGAAAAGTGAAAGTGAAGTCGCTCAGTCATGTCCGACTCTCAGCGACCCCACGGACTGCAGCCTACCAGGCTCCTCCGTCCATGGGATTCTCCAGGCGAGAGTACTGGAGTGGGGTGCCATCACCTTCTCCCATAAGTAGCATAGCCAGGTTTAAAATTTTAAAACTCCTTGACACCCAGCATCCAGACATTAATCCATTCATTCAACAGCATTTATAGGTATCTACAATGTTTCAAGCACCATATTCTCAACTTGGCAACATACTGCTTCCCAAAACACATCATGGAAATGAACTTGCAGGACAATATTTGCAATCTGAGCAAGAGGACAATGATATGTTTCACAAAGCCCTGTTAAGGCAGAGGCACTTGCAGAATACTGCAAACACTCCTCACCAACCAGAAAATCAGAGTGATCTGAGGAAGAGATGGGGCTTCCCTGGTGGCTCAGTGGTAAAGAATCTGCCTGCCAATGCAGGAGATGCAAGACATGTGGGTTCAATCCTTGGGTCAGGAAGATCCCCTGGAGGAGGGCATGGCAACCCAGTCCAGTATTCTTGCCTGGGAAATCCCATGGACAGAAGAGCCTGGCAAGCTATAGTTGATGGGGCCACAAAGAGTCAGACATAACTCAGCATGCATAAGCATGCATGCAAGGAAGAGACAGGAGGGACGACAAGCTGATAGGAAAGATTTATCGCATTTAAAAAGAAATTCTAGAGCACTAGGAGGAAAGAGATATTTAACAGGATTATCCATGCTCATTCACTTTTTATGGCTATTGAACTGTAAAATGCATTCCTATAAAAATCATATAAAAATGAAACAGAAGGAAAATAAATGTCATTTTACTCCAGGCATGTATACTGGAACTCAGGTCCAGAGGGCCACAGTCCATCAACTCAGCTAAAGAATATTCATCACTGAAAGGAATTTTGGCAGGTATGAGTAGAGGTGAAAACAGGTACTAGTATTTCAACAATAACAGCAGTGAAGGTTCATGTAGGGCCTGCCACCTTTTCTCACATAAAGCACAGCATATCAAAAGCTGAAATGCCTCATTGGAACAGACAGCAGCTGAACCCATTGTGGCTTCCACTCTATCAGGAATATCTCAGTGACCCTGAGCAGGACAGTCTTCAAAAAGAGATGCGCATGTGGGAGCCAAGTTGGAGAGCACTGACCTGGGTGGGTCAGTCAAGATATTTCCCTCTCACAGCCCTTTCTGAGGGAAGCAGTTTCTCGAGCAGGGGAGGCCATCTCTTGTACAGAGGACTCTGGCTTCATTCCAGTCACAACTTTCTGAACAGCCATTGATTCATAGAAGTGACTGAGCTTCAAAATCTCTACTTAATAGAGATACTAAAGATCAGAATTGCAGGGTGTAGACAGGGAATAATGGGGAGTTATAAGAAGCACCATAAATGATGAATTTCTGAGAACATCAGGATTTTTAGATGTCAGTACTCTGGGACAAGTAGAAGGAGAAATTCTAAGGTACATAAGAAACTTAAAGATCATCCATGGACACTACTCTCAGAATCATCCATGGGGCTTATACAAAATGCAAAATCCTAAAGTCCAGCCAGAGCTACCACACCAGACTCCTAAGGATGGGTTCCCACACCCTACACTCAAAAAGGTGATTATCATGCACAAAGTTAATGTTTTAAAAGCACTGAACTAATTATGGCCCTTTATTTTATCCACGAAGAGTCTAAGGCACTGAGAGGTCAAAAGACAAAGCAGGACACACTGCGTGCATTTACTCACTATTTCTGCTGAAGACGGTGCTCTCACCTTTTCCTCTTATGGCTTCATTCACAGTGCCTGAGCACCTTCATCTTGCTCACAGTGGACTTCCTTTCCATGTGTTTGCATTTTGTATTCATTCATTTAGCAAACACTTAAGGAGTGTCCCTTATGGACCGAGTCTCTTCCTAGGCTTCAGACAAACAGAAACAGAATCTCAGAATCAGTGATCAAAAAGATATGCACTGCCTCCACAAATAAAACTGTAAACAGGATGTCTTTCCAAACATTTGAATCTCCCTTCTTTCTAAATACCTAAGTGCTTATTATATGATTAATGATATTATATAATTAGCTTATTATGCAATTAGTAAGAATTGTTGACAATATAGGCCTACACTCCCGTAAGACCCCCAACCCCAGTAAAAGGTCTACTTAAGTGAAAACTAAACCTTGCTTGGGCTCTTATCTAGAAACAGGTAGAAAGAATATGACTTCCTACAATGAGGCTTCAGCTAATGTAGCCATATTTCAAACTGCTAACCCAGATCTAAGACCACCTAAAATTCTAACAGTAATGGTCATTAAAAGTCTAATAATCACTCACACACAAAGAAGATAATTTGCTGTTCCAAATGCCTTGCACCCATCTGAGCACATGGTGCCTGTTGCTTTCATTTAAAATAAATTTCTCTCTTTTACTGCCTGAAGACTATCATGAAATGACACCAGCCAGCAAAAAGGGCCACCATTTTTATTAAAATGAAGCACATAAAGAGATCCCCTCTCCTCAAAAGTGAACTAGAAAAAAATACCTTCCTACAGTGGCAAGAAATAGGTCAGGAAAGTGAGATATGAGGGAGAGGACTTGGGAGAGTCAGATTTACTAGGCCAGGATGCTGAAGCAGAACAAATGGTGACTCAAATGGAAAGTTCTGAACACAAGAATGCTATGAAATGGTCAGACGAAAAATACAAATATGCTGCCGTTATTCCATTCATGGTTTTAAGGAGAGAGGCAGGCAAGGAAGAGAAGACAGGGAGTAGCGTGGTCAGAACTTCAGACCTCCACTTACTTGCTCCTCATTGTTAGGAGCAGGACAGAAGAAATAACAAGAAGAGTGCAGAGGAGGAAAGAAAGATAAGGAAAAAAGTGTTAGAAGGAAAAACCCAACCTGACCCTCGCATAACTTCAGAGAAAGCCGGAGGAATGAATGTAAGATGTCAAAGCAACAAACAGTCATAACATCTGCAATCTTTAAACATGAACTTCTCATTTTACAGAGTGATAAAGAGTTGTTTTTCTGTTTTGACCACCTCACTCCATTTCTCCTTAAACCCCTGCCTATAATCTCTGAGTGCTGATGTCCCTCCATGTCAGTGAAATGACATGTTGGTGCTGACCTGTCATCTCTACACTTTTGTTTCCCACCAGCAGAGGCCCCAGAGGAGCTGTAATGTAAAAGCAGAGCAAAGTGGGCTAGGCCTGGTTATATATAGTTCTGCAGAATAAACTAGGGCGTGTGATTCTTTCGCCAATATGTGTACAGTAGATACTGACACCAAGTATCATAGAGACAATCCTGTAAACGTTCCCAGGAAATCTGTCACATGGTCTGGATTGCTGGATAAAGCACTCAGCATCACTAATAAAAACAGCACATGGGAAGTAAACCTACATAGGGGGAAAAGTCCCTCTCAATGTGATGTAATAAATGCAAAAATCACCATTAATAAAGACCCAAAGAAACCTGAACTGAAATGAGAGTCAGGGTGTTCAAGATCAGTGAACTATGAATCCAAGTGTATTTAAATATATAATGAAATCTCCATTCCAATCTACATAGTCTTTGCCAAGAACATCACAGGATTCCTTAATAATGGCTGATGGGTTTCTTTGCAAACAGAGTTCCGTAGTCTGTAGTCTCACAGACTACAGACTGGCAGATATTGCTGCCACAAGTCACATTTTCTTCACATATAGGAACTTGCATTAGTCTCCTGTCACCATTAAAATAATAAATAGCAATTTTTCATAATTTTTATCTATTAAAATTATCATCAAATTTCATGCCTGCAACTGAGGATTCTTTCTTCCTAGTTTCCCACTTAGTTCTATTTTAAGGGACCCTATTAATGATATTTCTCTACTTGGAATAATTGGATAATCTAAAACTGAGAAATAAGCACTTTCCTTTCCTCATTGTTTCCTCATCTTCTTTATTTTAAAAGCCCCATGAGATCACAAACATTTGTCCTTAGGGCAATATCAGCAGTTAATGATTCATGTTCAAAGGCTTGAAGTTGTCTAATTAACAAAAATCAATGTTTTACAGAAGCCATTTTTGCTTTCAAGTTAATAGCATACAATACATACAAACACTGGATTGCAAGCAAGTCTCCAAGCCTGTGATGACCTATTAATTCAAAACTTTCCAATTTCATTTTATCTAACCCAAACTTCAAGTCATTACAAATGCACCATTTTCATTCTGATTTATTGGCACCTTTACGGTACAGTTCACACATCACATCTTCCTATAATGTGCTCATAAAAATCACTTTTCATATTTTTATTAAAATATGCACTTGATTAATGAAAATTATATCAGCATATTTTCTGTGAAGTGTATTCTTAGTAGTATCAATCATTATCAGTATCAGGATTTTTTAAATAGTCCTTCTTTAATGTAAATGGTGGCATGGATTAAGTATTTCCTCAAAAGCAGACATTTGGTAAAATTTTTGGTACTTATCACTGTGACATCATTAATTTTTATGGAATGTCTGACTTTAAAATGATAAATACGAGCATTTTTAAAGCTCTAGTATGTATGTGTGTTTCTGATATCGGTGACTCTGAAATTAGCAACAATCCAGTCTACAGATAAAACTTTCATAGATTTATCACAGTCTTCGATTTCAGACCAAAGTTGATTCCAGGGAATTAAGTGCTTGTTTCTCCAAAATGTCTGGATACTTTGCACATCCATTTAATATAACTGTTTATCTTCTTTTCTGTGTCAACACTAGCATCAGGAGTTCTACCTTTGTATCTATAGAGTACAGTACAGTAGATAAGAGCATGCACTTTCAACTGAAAGCTGTCTTGATCTGAATTTTAGTTTCCCTGATTTCTACTTTATGTAACTTGGACAAGTTACTTACACTCTAACTCTTATCTAATAAATGAGCATTAGAACATCTATTTTATTCATAAAACTGATGGGAAAAATAAAGGAGATATATTTAGAATGGGCTTGAACTTGGTTAATACTCACCCCCAAATTAGCTACTATTATTTGCATCCCTAGTGCACACAACTCAGGGATGAGAATATAGGAAGCTGTCATTGTTTAGTCACTAAGTCATGTCCTATGCTTTTGTGACCCCTCTGGACTGTAGCCTGCTAGGCTCCTCCGTCCATGCAATTTCCAAAGCAAGAATACTGAGGTGGGTTGCCATTTCCTTCTCCAGGGGCTCTTCCTGACCCAGGGATTGAACTTGCATCTCCTGCACTGGCAGGCAGATTCTTTACCACTGAGCCACAGGGAAGCCTGAAAATAATAAGTACTTTGTATTTATTAAAAGAGTAAACAAATTAATTAGCAAGGCAGTACTAGCATTCTTGTTTCTAGATGAGCTAAACCTACTTTAACAAAATAAAGAAACTTGTCCAAAGTCAGTGAGTGAGTGAGTGGCAGGGCCAGATTTGAAACTTGGGTCCATCTATGTCCAAACTTCAGCTGAAGACTTGTCTCCCAGAGAGGTCTCTGAGTTTGCTATTGACTGTGACAACACCTAAGTTTCAAAATCTAACCAAGTGGATTTTTTTTTAAAAAGAATGATTAAAAATTATCAGGCAGAAATGTCATGAGACTCTCTCCCAAATCACTGCCAAGTTATCTGTGAAGGAGTAATAGCTATGAAATTGGGACTTTGTTCCCAAATACTCTCCTAAATTCAGAAAAATGAGGGACAGATGATATTCTGACAGCTAACTTTCCCACTTAAGTCTCTGCCACTCTCAATCTTTGTCAAAATGTGTTTCTCATAATTAAGAATCATGGTTTTCAGAGAAGACAAGTGGCAACTCAATAGCTCAAAATCTGCTGAAAAATTCCATTGCATATTGAAGTGCCCACACACTTGAGCATTCTCACCCGTCTCGCCAGTACCAAAGGCTTTGCTTAGTGACAACAGCAAGATAACCATCTATACAAGAGTACTTTAAGTAGGTGTTCTCATTCTTCAGTGATAATTACTTGAGTTACTACCTTATACCGTGCTATGAAGAAAAGGATATTTTTTATGAGAAGGAAATGAATTCATTTCTTAACTCTTGGTACATGAATTCCTTCGTATGTGTTCATCTAGTGGAAGTTATTACCAAGATTGATGTTCTTAATATATACATTATAAGGAAGATCCAGTTTTCACTGCAAAAGCCCTGCTCCTCTACCACCCTAATAGGTATGTAACTTTTCCTCAAATGTTCTCAGAAAAGAGGCTAAACTTATATGTAAGAATTTTTCATTGTACCTGATATATCTACATTTAAAGAGCTTTGTTCTCAAAGTACATGCTTATAAGATTTATCTTTTCCTTTCATACCTTGTATTCATGAAAGGGAATTGGGTTTTGTTTTTCCAGAGCTAAAAGATATGAACAAATTTAAAATATTAAAGAATCGTTAATTAAAAAGTTGCCTGAGAAATGTGATGGGTGGAGTTCATGCAAGTACTCGCTCAGTAACTGTGAACTGGTCTGCTCTAACATGCATGAGGCATGTCCTGGGGATTATGATATCTTCTGTAGCCTCTGCTATAGTCATAATATATGACTACAAAAATGTGGCAATGTCTTTAGACAATTGAAGATTTAAAAATAAATCTCTATTTGCTTTTGTTGAGGGCAACAAAGGAAAATTCCTAAACATTCAAGTTTCACAATATATCTCCCATGGACCGTGATCTCAGAAATTATTGGAAAGTCAGAAAAGAATCAAAATTTAGAAAGAAAGAAGTCTTATTATAAAAGATGGCAAAACTATCAATCTTTTAATATCTATACTTTCTGTATGCCTTTCCTCCTATTAATCCTTACCCCTAAAACACATCTATTTTCTCACCTCACAGACATTTTTCTGTAGTGAATGTGTCTCTTTCTTGCATTATTTTCAACAGCATACAAACACGATTTGTATCACCCACCAAAAATTTGTGTATGCTTGGGGAGCAGACTGATTATTACTCCCAAGTAATTACTTCTTCCTTAGAAGACAAGTACACATACCTTCCCATCACCATGAGAAGTGCAGCATCTTCTGCAGAAGGAAGACACTTCTCTACGTCAGTGACACTGAGCTTAGTCACGTAACTTGCTTTGGTCAATAGAATGTGAACAAATATAAAGTATGACAAGTGCAAGCTGAAGACTTCAAACATAGCACAGATCTGCTTCTCGCTCCTTCCTTCTTCCCTCAAGAGAGAATATTCTGGATTGGGAGAGTTCTGTCAGCCTGTGTCCAGAAATCAGAAGACCTCATAGTGCAGGACCCTGGCTCACGCTAGCTGTGAAGGTGAAAGTGGCTCAGTTGTGTCCAACTCTTTGCTACCCCATGGACTATACAGTCCATGGAATTCTCCAGGCCAGAATACTAGAGTGGATAGCCTTTCCCTTCTCCAGGGGATCTTTTCAACCCAGGGATCAAACCTGGATCTCCCACATTGCAGGCAGATTCTTTAACAGCTGAGCCACAGGGGAAGCCTTACAGGTAATATAGCCAACTTTTCTTGTGATTTTAGTTGGTTTTGTCACTGAAGTATAACCCATTCACCATATTTCTCTGTTCTACCTCTTAGCAAAATTCTTGAAAAAACTTATCTAAATGAATATATTTCTGCTTCTTTGCTTCTAGTCTCCTCTCAATCCTTTATAATTAGGTTTATTTCCCCCATCCCTATCCCAACCCCAATTCCACTGAAACCACTTTTATCGAGGTGTTTTCCATATTTCTAACACAAATGATTGCTTTGCTATACTCATCTAGCCTGACCTCTCAGCAGCATGTAGCACAGTTTTCCACTCCGTTTCTCTTGAAATATTCCCATCTCTTGATTTCTTCCAATTTGCCTTCCACCTCACTGGTCATCCCTTCTCAACCAGTTTTGCTAGTTTCCTCTCCTCTTTTCAATCACTGAAGTGTGAGTACAACAAGATTTATTCTTCATCTTTTCTGTCCAAATATTCTCCCAAATGACCTCGTCTGGACCTTGGTTTTAAACACAGTCTGTATGAAACAATCCTCTAGCCCCAACCTCAAGGTTTAGCTCAAAACTCATCTATCTTATTACCTTCTTGACATCTTCATCTGTGTGTCCTACAGGCATTTCAACTGGAACTTAGAAAAATAGGACTGTTATTTTTTCCTAACTTTCAAATCTTTCCCTCCCACAATCTTTCCAATCTTAGTTCACAGTCACTGTTATGGACTGAATTTTGTCCCCCATTGTAATGGTAACAGGAGGTGGGGCCTTTGGAAGACAACTAAGTTTTGAGAGTGAAGGCCTCATGAGGTTAGCAATCTTACAAGAGGAGACACAAGACAGCTTGCATCCTCTCTCTCTTTCTCTCCCATGTGAGGATGCAAGGAGAAGACAGCTGTCTGCAAATTGGGAAAAGTGTCTTCAGCAGACACTGGCTCTCACAGAGCTCTGACCTTGGACTTTCAAGCCTCCAGAACTGCGAGAAATATTTATTATTTAAGCCACCCAGGCTGTGGTCCTTTTACTATAAAAGCCCAAGCTAAGACAATTTTTACACACATAGTTTATTAAGCCAAAAACCAAGATCAGAGTGCTACGTCTACAACCCAAGGAACGCCAAAGATTGCCAGCAAACCACCAGAAGATAGATAAGAGGCATGGAACAAATTCTTCCTGACAGATCTCAGGGAAGTAGCCAATGCTTCTGACACTTCATCTCTTACTTCTGGCCCCCCATGACTATAAGACAATACATCTCTGTAATTTAAGCCCTTCCAGTTTGTAATACTTCCTTACAGCAGTCCTGTCAAAGGAATGCAAGTCTCCATCTTGCCAAGTTGTTGGTAGATTCGATCACAACAATTAGGGCCATTCTCCCTACCCTCTGTCTCATTCTCTAGATGTCTTTCCAGGTTCCATTGTGATACCTGGGTCAAGTCAAGGAGGTAATATGGGGGAAGTGAGTCTAGGAAAAAATAATCACTGTTGACCAGCTTACCTATAGATTCCACAGTCTGGACACACCACCATCACCTTCTGAGATCCCACCACCTGGCTTGCTACTAAACTTCAGGGTACTGGTCTCTGATATACTTGGACCCATCATCCTCTGCCTCATTCCCATTCCAGGGAAGTTCTCATCTCTCTCTTTGTTCTGCCCCTTATCAATGAGAATCATAAAAACCAAGTAGAAAAACTAACTTCAAGTAGCCTCTGTACTGGGCCTAATAAATGTCCCTGAGAGGAAGAATAATAAAATAAGACTTGGGCATCTTATGCAAGGGGCTTCTCAGGTGGCACAGTAGTATAGAATCTGCCTGCCAGTGTGGGAGATGTGAGTTCAATCCCTGGGTTGGTAAGATTCCCTGGAGTAGGAAATGACAACCCATCCAGTATTTCTGCCTGGAAAATTCCATAAACAGAGGAGCCTGGTGGGTTACCATACATGGGGTTACAAAGAGATGGACATGGCTAAACATGCACACATATACCTTCTGAAAAGAGAGACCAAAATTTTGAAATATCACACATACAGCTCCCGATCATTCTGATTCTTTTGTATCAGTCAAAACAAAATATAAACTAATATCTCAATAATTTATCCTGCCAAATCAGAGATGTCAGGCAAGACTTATTTAACCAGGTAATAGCTTCACAATGATAGTATCATACTAAGATGATCACCCTGTGATGAGCTCACAACTAGAATCCAGTTGTCCCATAATCTGAATACCAACTGAGCCATAATGTTGTATATCATTCAAAGGAATAAGCTGAAGAACAGAAATAACTCAAGTTGTTTCTAGAAACCCAAGAATTTTATCTGTCTCCTCCCATGCTGTTTCCTCTTCTCTTACCATCTCAGTTTTGAATTTTTAGCAAGTAGTATACAATTATAAGAGATCAAATGGCGTGCTCTACATTAGTAAGTTCTCTCAGCCATTTTTGTTCTCTGCTTACAGAAACTTCCTACTTACTGTAGATTTCAAACCTCTCTGTTTCCAGAAATAAATCTGGTTGCTGCCTAATGGTACATTCATTATAATGCTGTTGTTTCTGAGAAGAAAGTTGTCTAAGGTAATTAAATAAGAGCTGAGTAGGTTTCTATTGAAGGAGAAATGCATAGCCCACTGCTTTTCCTATTGTTAAAAGGAATTTTTCTCAATAAAATAATTTGGTATGGATAATGTCAACTGGACTTTGGTCATGTTCATTAGTTATCTTCTGCGTGACTACACTATTATTTCCCATTTTCTTGTTGGAATTTGGTATTCAGTGTTACAAAAGAAGTAAAGATGTATATATTGTTCTCGTACAAGGAAAAAATCTTTTGGACAGGAACCTCATGTATGTTTCTTGGTAGTGTTACCAGCAGATGTACTATAACTACCAAGAAAGGTGTGGTCTATTGTATTTTATGGCTCTTCTTATTGTCCTATTAATACCTGCAAAGTATATGTTACATCATTTCATTTAAAATGGACATAAGAAGAAGGAAAAATTACTGGAAACTTGAATATTTTCCCACAGTAACTTTCCACAGTAGGTTTAAGTAAACTGCATCTCAATCCCCTATTCGATAAGAATAAGCTGCAGAAAATTTGACTATTACTCCTGTGGAGAATTACAAGGAGGAATTCTATAACTAGAGCTGAAAAGTTGCAGCATTTAAATGTAAGTGGTCTACATATTAGGTCCAAATTGCTCTAAATCCGTTGTCCTCAGAGTTGAGATGAATTTCCAACTGCTCTTGATTTGAGGGTGGTCACATTTCACCAGAAAGATTGGGAGTCATAGGTATAAAGAAGAATTAAAGAAGCTTTTAATAAAATATCAGGGATTATAAAAGTTTTTTTTTAAATCATCAAATCATTTCCAATGTACAAAGAGCATGCTATAGAATGATGAATTTTCAGAATCAACTAAAGATAAGTTCTGATATGAGTCCATATTCAAAGTGATACTGATGAGATCTGTGACACATTGTCACTTTTGGAAAATGTTGCAAGCTCTGAAGATAACAGCATTGGATGCCCTCTTGGCAATGACATGGCATTGAGCAGTGATAATGTAACTTAGCTGTTGGTGTAATTAACAAAGCATTAGCATCCCTGATGACTTCCTCCATCTTTCACATTAATACCTTGCAGACAGCAGAGTTCTATGACCTTCTTCCGTACCAGGGAGACAATAATCCAGATTTTGGAGCTGCAAAGGATGACAGAGATCATCTTTTCTGAACACACTCAGTTTACAGGTGTGAAGACCAAGCCACAGAAAGGTTAAGTGACCTATTCGAGTTCACAGAGCCAACTGTCTACAGAGCAGAAGCAAAGGTTCTGTCTCCTGACTCCCAACTCTATCCACTACCTCTTCAAAAAGGTGTTTCCCACTAAAATATTTCTTTCTGTGGCAAAGGAAGTGCTCTGACTTGAAAGAAATTTCACACACCAAGGACCAAGTGGAGAAAGCATGCTGAAAGACAGGAGCCCTTCATGAACCCCTTATGAAGGGGTTCAACATCTGTAGGGAGCTGCTTTCCCTCTTCTTGGATAAGACCAGCTGTGCTGAGGGAAGTCATTGATGAGCATGAGGAAACCTCTCACCTGACAATAGTCTGTAGGAATCTCCTCTGTGCCATATCCTCCACACTCTTCCTGCTTCCTTTTAAAACACCAAGTGTCTTTTCACTTCTTTTTTTTCCTCAAGGGGAATCAACACAATCATTCTATTAAGGCCCACTGGAAGCTACCACTGTGTAAAAGCAACAACAATAAAGTTTCAAATTGATCATTTCTAGTTGCTGAAAGAAGGAAAGAATAGGTTTTCCCTTCTTGATTATGTTCATTATCATAGACTTAAATTTGTCTCAAATTACAAGGAAAAGTAGGTTGAAATCCACAGCTGGATCCCCAGGTGTAACGTTTCATTTTTTTTAAATCAATATGAAATTGAAGCCATTTTTTGTTAAGTATTTTTGGCTCCAGCCCTAAAGTACTTAGGCTGTTATGCTTCATTTAGCCATCAAGATAGTTGATCATATTCAGCTTATACTTGCTTTTATGTTCAGTCTTTATTTCCTATATAGCCATAAGGCTCTGAATGTCAGTAGTTTTGAGAGCTTCTGGGCTGTCAAAAAACCTATATATAGTTTGCTTGGGTCTGAGTATTTATGATTGTTTTTCTGGGTCTATATCTTACAAAGACCAATCAAGGGTGAATCAGATCATCGAGATACTTCTGGGAGGGGAAATGGGAAAAAATAGATATACTGTTTAGAAAAGAGGTAAAACCCACAAAGATCTGTCTATTCAGATTGACCATCTTCATCATTCTAGTTTCAGGTGTAATTGTTGAGTTTCTAAAACAGTACATAGAGTTACATGAAAGTCAGAGCCAGAAGGAACCTAAAAATTCAGAGCTGCTGCTGCTAAGTTGCTTCAGTCGTGTCCCACTCTGTGCGACCCCATAGACAGCAGCCCACCAGGCTCCCCCATCCCTGGGATTCTCCAGGCAAGAACACTGGAGTGGGTTGCCATTTCCTTCTCCAATGCATGAAAGTGAAAAGTGAAAGTGAAGTCGCTCAGTCGTGTCCGACTCTTCGCGACCCCATGGACTGCAGCCTACCAGGCTCCTCTGTCCATAGGATTTTCCAGGCAAGAGTACTGGAATGGGGTGCCAATGGTTTGCATAAGTTTGCCTAAATTCTCAGGCTGCCTATATCTATGCTAAGCAAACCAAGTGACTTGACAGAATCCCTGACACAGAAAGGCAGACAGACAAGCAGGATGCTTGATTTGGGCCACAAAAAGCAAATTTGCCATTACAGCTATAGTTGAAATCAAGTTGAATTAAGGGTTGTATCACAGGCCATGAAAAGGTCTACTACAAGTGGGCTTTAATCTATGTCGCCTTAGGGTTGTTCTCCTTAGAGTCTCTAGGAGTTGGTGAGGGAGGCCTGGGAAAAGCCATAAGGTAAGATTTGAGGGATTCTATTTCTGTTCCATTCAGAACAGACCTCTAATTATCTATTTTATACTTTAGGGGCTTTACATGGGATATCATTTGAAAAAGGAAGTGGGTGTTTACTTGTGTATTAGCCACGATTCTTTAATTGTAATACACAAACCAAATCAAATCAGCTTGAGAAAAAAAAAAGTTCACATAATTAAGTCAAGGGTTGGTCTGGAGCTTCAGATACAGTTGGAGTCAGGGTTCTGACAAAGTTGTCTTGACATTATTTTACTTATATGTCAGTCTCATGCTGTCCTACACACAGGGACTTCTACTGCAAAGGGAAAGACAGTGGCTGTCAACAGCTCCAGGGTTACATCATACCACCTTAGCAATGCCATCAGGAAAAGGGAGCTTCTTCCTTCTAGAGTTCATACAAGTCATAGGAAAGCACTCAAACGTCCTTTGTTCATCTGACACCTCTTAGACCAATCACTACTGCCTAGGACAGACATTCTAAGACTTTAGCATGCATCAGAGTCACCTTGTGGATTTTTCAAAGATACTCACTGAGCCCTCTCTCCAGAGTTTCTAACTTATTAAGTCTGGGATAAGAAAAAAAAATAAACATTTTACACAAGGTCTATGTAATGCTGACAATGCTTATTCAGATATTGTACTTTGAGTACCACTTACTACCAGGATAAGGTGTTGTTGTTTAGACACTAAGTCATATCTGAATCTGTTGTGACTCCATGGACTGTAGCCCACCAGGCTCTTCTGCCCATGGGATTTCCCAGGCAAGAATACTGGAGTGGGTTGCCATTTCCTTCTCTAGGGGATCTTCCCAACCCAGGGACTGAACCTGCGTCTCCTGTATTATCAGGCGGATTCTTTACCACTGAGTCACCAGGGAAGTTGCAAGGATAAGGTACTCTTAGTCAAATCAAATCACAAAGCAAGTACAGATTTCAAGTGGGTAGGGCTGGAATAGACAGATTCCATCCCTTTTTGGGAAGAAGAACAAAGAATTTGGCCACCTTTAATACACTACAGAAGACATGGTGAAGAGGTCTAATGTAAGTGGAATAGCATCTTAGAAAGAAATAGAAAAGAATAAAATAGGACATCAATATGTTAGGAAATGATGGCTGAGTTTTCTAAAACTAATAGACGACATCATACTAATAGATTCAAGAAGTCCTACGAACTCCTGGGAAGAAAAATACAAAGAAAATATCATGGTAAACATCATGGTAAAACTGCTAATAAAAGTAAAAAAGGAAAGAGAATATTTTAGAACTGCTAGAAAAAAATGACATATTACCTTCAGTGAAGCAATGATAATGGTGAAATGTGACTTCTCAAAATAAGTGATAAAATCCAAGGAAAAAATGGAATGACATATTTGCTAAAATATGGGAAAGAATATTCTTTCAAAGAAAGAGTAAAAAAGAAATGCTGTAATGATCAAATGATCAAAACACTGTAACAGAAATGAAGGATTTTTTTTTTTTGAAGGATGCTTTGATGGTTTCATGAATAGACTGAAATCAACAGAAAAAGTAATAGAACTAAAAAGTTATAACAAGATAGCAGGATACAACATCAGAATACAAAAGGAAATTAATTTCCTACATACTAGCAATGAACAAGTGGAATTTGAAATGAAAAACAACACATTTATACTAACACCATGAAGAATTAAACACTTAGGTATAAATCCAACAAAATATGTACCAGATAGATATGAGGAAGATTAAAAAACACTGACAAAAGAAATCAAAGAACCAAATATAAACAGTCAGAAATTCCATGTTTATGGATAAGAAGATTTGATATTATTAAGATACTAGTTCTCCTCAAATTGATCTATAGATTCACTGCAACCTTAACCAAAATCTCAGACAGTTATTTTGCAGATATTGATAAACTGATTCTAAAGGTTATATGGGGAGGCAGAATAGTCAACTTAATATTAAAAAGAAACAATAAGGTCAGAATAATAAAATTATTCCTTATTTTCTATAAAGTTACAGTAATCAAGACAGTGTGCTATTAATGAAAGAATAGACAAATACATTACTGGAACAGAATAAAGAGCTCAGAAACAGACACATTAATATAGGCAACTGATCTTTGACACAGGAGCAAAAGCAATACAATGGAGAAAAGACAATCATTTGGACAAACAGTGATGGAACAACTGGACATAACATGCAAAAAAAAAAAAAAAATCTAGACACATACTTTTCACAAAATTAATGCAAAGTAGATTGTAGACCCAAATGTAAATTGCAAAATTAGGAGAAAATCTAGGGGAAGGAGCTAAGATGGTGGAGGAATAGGACAGGGAGACCACTTTCTCCCCAACAAATTCATCAAAAGAACATTTAAACGTTGAGTAAATTCCACAGAACAACTTCTGAATGCCAGCAGAGGACATCAGTCACCCAGAAAAGTAGCCCATTGTCTTCGAAAGGAGATAGGAAAAAATATAAAAGACAAAAAAAGAGACAAAAGAGGGAGGGACGGAGCTCCATCCTGGGAAGGGAGTCTTAAAGAGAAGTTTCCAAACCCCAGGAAACACTCTCACTGCCAAGTCTGTGCCGAGCCTTGGAAGCACAGAGGGCAACATAACAGGGAGGAAAAATAAATAAATAATTAAAACCCACAGATTACGTGCCCAATGCTTCTCCCCCAGCGGAGAAGCAGCACAGACGCCTGGACCCACCACTAGCAAGCAGGGGCTGGGCAGGGAAGTGCGGGCTGCATCGCTTAGAGTAAGGATCTGGCCTGAATGCCCCAAGGGGTATCTGAGTGAACTAACTTGGGGTAGCAAACCAGACTGTGGGATAACTACCACGCAAAAAGCCAGCCCTAACCTAAGACACCTCCAGGCCTGCGCACAGAACAAAAGACTGAACAGATATAGCCGTCTGCAGACCATCCCCCTCTGGTGACAGGCAGCCAGAGCCGGAAGAGGGCAATCGCAGCCCCAGAGAGACATTATCTACAAAACTGTAAGCAGGCTTCTTTGCTAACTAAGACTTCTTGGGTTCTGGATGGTCAACATCCGCCTGAGAAGGTGCGCCGGTTGTACACCCAGAAAACCGAGCGGCAGGGAGGCGATAAGTCGCAGCGACCACGCTCGCCAAATACCTCATCACCTGAGCTGCTTGGACCTGGGAAGGGCACAAAACGCAGGCCCAACAGAGTCTGCACTTCTGAGGACTACCTGAGTGCCTGAACCTGAGCGGCTTAGACCTGGGAGGTGCTTGCAGCCCAGGGCCAGCCTCGGATGGTTCCTGGCGGAG
Source organism: Bos indicus (assembly GCF_029378745.1). Lineage (NCBI taxonomy): Eukaryota > Metazoa > Chordata > Mammalia > Artiodactyla > Bovidae > Bos > Bos indicus. The sequence continues at coordinate 22,283,231 of NC_091781.1, read as the reverse complement.
CAACCTAGAGCCTGAGCAGTGTGGGCAGGGAGGGTACACACGCCGCGATCAGGAGCAGGCCCAGTGTGGCTGAGGCACTGCGAGCACACGCCAGTGTTATTTGTTTGCAGCGTCCCTCCCTCCCCACAGTGCGACTGAACAAGTGAGCCTTAAAAAAAAATAATAAAAGTGTCCACCACCGTCCCCTTTGTGTCAGGGCAGAAATCAGACACTGAAGAGACCAGCAAACACAAGAAGCTGAAACAGAGGGAACCACCTTGGAAGTGACAGGTGCAATAGATTAAAACCCTGTCGTTAGTACTGACTACATAGGAAGGGGCCTAAAGATCTTGAGAAATATAAGCTGGACCAAGGAACTAGCCAAAAATGAACTGACCCCACAATACCCACAACAACACCAGAGAAAGTCCTAGATATATTTTTACTATTTTTACAATCATTCTTTCTTTTTTTTTAATTAAAAAAAATTTTAAGTCCTCTATTACTCCTTTAATTTTCACTTGTATAACCTACTATTACTTTGCAAAAAAAAAGACCCTATTTTTTTAAAGCAAACTTCATATATATATATATATATTTTTATAATTTTTGTTACTTTTTTTTCTCTTTCTTTTTTCTTCTTCTTTTCTTTAACATTGTATTTTTGAAGTTCCAAAATCTACTCTAGATTTTTAATTTTTGCTTTTGGTATTTGTTATCAATTTTGTACCTATATTTTTTTAATAATTTTTGTGACTTTGTTTTTTTTTTTTTCTCTTTCTTTTTCTTCTTCTTTTCTTTAACATTGTATTTTTTAAATTCCAAACTCTACTCTAGATTTTTAATTTTTGCTTTTTGGTATTTGTTATCAATTTTGTACCTTTAAGAACCCAATCTTCAATACCCATTTTTACTTGGGAGCGAGATTACTGGCTTGACTGCTCCCTCCCCTTTTGGACTCTCCTTTTTCTACACCAGGTCGCCTGTGTCTCCTCCCTAACCCCTCTCTGCTCTACCCAACTCTGAATTTCTGTGTGTTCCAGACGGTGGAGAACACTTAGGGAACTGATTACTGGCTGGATCTGTCTCTCTCCTTTTCATCCCCCCCTTTAATCCTCCTGGCCACCTCTGTCTCCTTCCTCCCTCTTCTCTTTTCTGTATAACTCCGTGAACATCTATGAGCGGTCCAGTTGTGGCGTGCACATAAGGAAGTGATTACTGGCTAGCCCACTCTCTCCTCTATTGATTCCACCTCATCTCATTTGGGTCACCTCTAACTCCCTCCTCCCTCTTCTCTTCTCCATGTAACTCTGTGAACCTCTCTGGGTGTCCCTCACTGTGGAGAAACTTTTCATCTTTAACCTAGATGTTTTATCAATGGTGCTGTATAGAAGGAGAAGTTTTGAGACTACTGTAAAAATAAGACTGAAAACCAGAAGCAGAAGGCTTATGTCCAAACCCTGACTCCAGGGAACTCCTGACTCCAGGGAACATTAATTGACAGGAGCTCATCAAATGCCTCCATACCTACACTGAAACCAAGCACCACACAAGGGCCAACAAGTTCCAGAGCAAGACATACCACGCAAATTCTCCAGCAACACAGGAACACAGACCTGAGCTCCAATATACAGGCTGCCCAAAGTTACTACAAAACCATAGACATCTCATAACTCATTACTGGACACTTCATTGCACTCCAGAGAGAAGAAATCCAGCTCCACCCAGCAGAAAATCAACACAAGCTTCCCTAAACAAAAAACCTTGACAAGCCACCTGTACAAAACCACACACAGCAAGAAAACTCCACAATAAAGAGAACTCCACAAACTGCCAGAATACAGAAAGGACACCCCAAACTCAGCAATTTAAACAAGATGAAGAGACAGAGGAATACCCAGCAGGTAAAGGAACAGGATAAATGCCCACCAAACCAAACAAAAGAGGAAGAGATAGGGAATCTACCTGATAAAGAATTCCAAATAATGATAGTGAAAATGATCCAAAATCTTGAAATCAAAATGGAATCATAGATAAATAGCCTGGAGACAAGGATTGAGAAGATGCAAGAAAGCTTTAACAAGGACCTAGAAGAAATAAAAAAGAGTCAATATATAATGAATAATGCAATAAATGAGATCAAAAACACTCTGGAGGCAACAAATAGTAGAATAACAGAGGCAGAAGATAGGATTAGTGAATTAGAAGATAGAATGGTAGAAATAAGTGAATCAGAGAGGAAAAAAGAAAAACGAATTAAAAGAAATGAGGACAATCTCAGAGACCTCCAGGGCAATATTAAACGCTACAACATTCGAATCATAGGGGGTCCCAGAAGAAGAAGACAAAAAGAAAGACCATGAGAAACTACTTGAGGAGATAATAGTTGAAGACTTCCCTAAAATAGGGAAGGAAATAATCACCCAAGTCCAAGAAATCCAGAGAGTCCCAAACAGGATAAACCCAAGGCGAAACACCCCAAGACACATATTAATCAAATTAACAAAGATCAAACACAAAGAACAAATATTAAAAGCAGCAAGGGGAAAACAACAAATATCACACAAGGGAATTTCCATAAGGATAACAGCTGATCTTTCAATAGAAACTCTTCAAGCCAGGAAGGAATGACAAGACATACTTAAAGTGATGAAAGAAAATAACCTACAGCCCAGATTACTGTACCCAGCAAGGATCTCATGCAAATATGAAGGAGAAGTCAAAAGCTTTACAGACAAGCAAAAGCTGAGAGAATTCAGCACCACCAAACCAGCTCTCCAACAAATACTAAAGGATATTCTCTAGACAGGAAACACAAAAAGGGTGTATAAACTCGAACCCAAACAATAAAGTAAATGGCAACTGGATCATACTTATCAATAATTACCTTAAACGTAAATGGGTTGAATGCCCCAACCAAAAGACAAAGACTGGCTGAATGATACAAAAACAAGACCCCTATATATGTTGTCTACAAAAGACCCACCTCAAAACAGGGGACACATACAGACTGAAATTGAAGGGCTGGAAAAGATATTCCATGCAAATAGGGACCAAAAGAAAGCAGGAGTAGCAATACTCATATCAGATAAAATAGACTTTAAAACACAGGCTGTGAAAAGAGACAAAGAAAGTCATTACATAATGATCAAAGGATCAATCCAAGAAGAAGATATAACAATTATAAATATATATGCACCCAACATAGGAGCACCACAATATGTAAGACAAATGCTAACAAGTATGAAAGGGGAAATTAACAATAACACAATAATAGTGGGAGACTTTAATATCCCACTCACACCTATGGATAGATCAACTAAACAGAAAATTAACAAGGAAACACAAACTTTAAACGATACAATAGACCAGTTAGACCTAATTGATATTTATAGGACACTTCACCCCAAAATAATGAATTTCACCTTTTTCTCAAGCGCACACAGAATCTTCTCCAGGATAGATCACATCCTGGGCCATAAATCTAGCCTTGGTAAATTTTAAAAAATTGAAATCATTCCAAGCATCTTTTCTGACCACAATGCAGTAAGATTAGATCTCAATTACAGGAGAAAAACTATTAAAAATTCCAACATCTGGAGGCTGAACAACACGCTGCTGAATAACCAACAAATCACAGAAGAAATCAAAAAAGAAATCAAAATTTGCATAGAAACGAATGAAAATGAAAACACAACAACCCAAAACCTGTGGGACACTGTAAAAGCAGTACTAAGGGGAAGGTTCATAGGAATACAGGCACACCTCAAGAAACAAGAAAAAAGTCAAATAAATAACCTAACTCTACACCTAAAGCAACTAGAAAAGGAAGAAATGAAGAGCCCCAGGGTTAGTAGAAGGAAAGAAATCTTAAAAATTAGGGCAGAAATAAATGCAAAAGGAACAAAAGAGACCATAGCAAAAATCAGCAAAGCCAAAAGCTGGTTCTTTGAAAGGATAAATAAAATTGACAAACCATTAGCCAGACTCATCAAGAAACAAAGGGAGAAAAATCAAATCAATAAAATTAGAAATGAAAATGGAGAGATCACAACAGACAACACAGAAATACAAAGGATCATAAGAGACTACTATCAGCAAGTATATGCCAATAAAATGGACAACGTGGAAGAAATGGACAAATTCTTAGAAAAGTACAACTTTCCAAAACTGGACCAGGAAGAAATAGAAAATCTTAACAGACCCATCACAAGCACGGAAATTGAAACTGTAATCAGAAATCTTCCAGCAAACAAAAGTTCAGGTCCAGACGGCTTCACAGCTGAATTCTACCAAAAATTTAGAGACGAGCTAACACCTATCCTACTCAAACTCTTCCAGAAAATTGCAGAGGAAGGTAAACTTCCAAACTCATTCTATGAGGCCACCATCACCCTAATACCAAAACCTGACAAAGATGCCACAAAAAAAGAAAACTACAGACCAATATCACTGATGAACATAGATGCAAAAATCCTTAAAATTCTAGCAATCAGAATCCAACAACACATTAAAAAGATCATACACCATGACCACGTGGGCTTTATCCCAGGGATGCAAGGATTCTTCAATATCCACAAATCAATCAATGTAATACACTATATTAACAAATTGAAAAATAAAAACCATATGATTATCTCAATAGATGCAGAGAAAGCCTTTGACAAAATTCAACATCCATTTATGATAAAAACTCTCCAGAAAGCAGGTATGGAAGGAACACACCTCAACATAATAAAAGCTATATATGACAAACCCACAGCAAACATTATCCTCAATGGTGAAAAATTGAAAGCATTTCCCCTAAAGTCAAGGACAAGACAAGGGTGCCCACTTTCACCATTACTATTCAACATAGTTTTGGAAGTTTTGGCGACGGCAATCAGAGCAGAAAAAGAAATAAAAGGAATCCAAATTGGAAAAGAAGAAGTAAAACTCTCACTGTTTGCAGATAACATGATCTTCTACATAGAAAACCCTAAAGACTCCACGAGCAAATTACTAGAACTAATCAATGAATATAGTAAAGTTGCAGGATATAAAATCAACACACAGAAATCCCTTGCATTCCTATACACTAATAATGAGAAAATAGAAAGAGAAATTAAGGAAACAATTCCATTCACCATTGCAACGAAAAGAATAAAATACTTAGGAATATATCTACCTAAAGAAACTAAAGACCTATATATAGAAAACTATACAACACTGATGAAAGAAATCAAAGAGGACACTAATAGATGGAGAAACATACTATGTTCATGGATTGGAAGAATCAATATAGTGAAAATGAGTATACTACCCAAAGCAATTTATAGATTCAATGCAATCCCTATCAAGCTACCAACAGTATTCTTCACAGAGCTAGAACAAATAATTTCACAATTTGTATGGAAATACAAAAAACCTAGAATAGCCAAAGCAATCTTGAGAAAAAAGAATGGAACTGGAGGAATCACCCTGCCTGACTTCAGGCTCTACTACAAAGCCACAGTCATCAAGACAGTATGGTACTGGCACAAAGACAGAAATACAGATCAATGGAACAAAATAGAAAGCCCAGAGATAAGTCATCACACCTATGGACACCTTATCTTTGACAAAGGAGGCAAGAATATACAATGGATTAAAGACAATCTCTTTAACAAGTGGTGCTGGGAAAACTGGTCAACCACTTGTAAAAGAATGAAACTAGAACACTTTCTAACACCATACACAAAAATAAACTCAAAATGGATTAAAGATCTAAACATAAGACCAGAAACTATAAAACTCCTAGAGGAGAACATAGGCAAAACACTCTCCAACATACATCACAGCAGGATCCTCTATGACCCACCTCCCAGAATATTGGAAATAAAAGCAAAAATAAACAAATGGGACCTAATTAAACTTAAAAGCTTTTTCACAACAAAGGAAACTATAAGCAAGGTGAAAAGACAGCCTTCAGAATGGGAGAAAATAATAGCAAATGAAGCAACTGACAAACAACTAATCTCAAAAATATACAAGCAACACCTGCAGTTCAATTCCAGAAAAATAAACGACCCAATCAAAAAATTGGCCAAAGAACTAAATAGACATTTCTCCAAAGAAGACATACAGATGGCTAACAAACACATGAAAAGATGCTCAACATCACTCATTATCAGAGAAATGCAAATCAAAACCACAATGAGGTACCATTTCACACCAGTCAGAATGGCTGCGATCCAAAAGTCTACAAGCAATAAATGCTGGAGAGGGTGTGGAGAAAAGGGAACCCTCTTACACTGTTGGTGGGAATGCAAACTAGTACAGCCACTATGGAGAACAGTGTGGAGATTCCTTAAAAAACTGGAAATAGAGCTGCCTTATGACCCAGCAATCCCACTGCTGGACATACACACCGAGGAAACCAGAATTGAAAGAGACACGTGTACCCCAATGTTCATCGCAGCACTGTTTATAATAGCCAGGACATGGAAGCAACCAAGATGTCCATCAGCAGATGAATGGATAAGAAAGCTGTGGTAATATACACAATGGAGTATTACTCAGCCATTAAAAAGAATACATTTGAATCAGTTCTAATGAGGTGGATGAAACTGGAGCCTATTATACAGAGTGAAGTAAGCCAGGAAGAAAAACACCAATACAGTATACTAACGCATATATATGGAATTTAGAAAGATGGTAACAATAACCTTGTATGTTGCTGCTAAGTTACTTCAGTCGTGCCTGACTCTGTGCGACCCCATAGAGAGCAGCCCACCAGGCTCCTCTGTATCTGGGATTCTCCAGGCAAGAATACTGGAGTGGGTTGCCATTTCCTTCTCCAATGCATGAAAGTGAAAAGTGAAAGTGAAGTCGCTCAGGCGTGCCCGACTCTCAGCGACCCCATGGACTGGAGCCCACCAGGCTCCTCCATCCATGGGATTCTCCAGGCAAGAGTACTGGAGTGGGGTGCCATTGCTCTCTATGATAACCCTGTAGACGAGACAGCAAAAGAGACACTGATGTATAGAACAATCTTTTGGACTCTGTGGGAGAGGGAGAGGGTGGGATGATTTGGGAGAATGGCATTGAAACATGTATAATATCACATATGAAATGAGTCGCCAGTCCAGGTTCGATGTACGATACTGGATGCTTGGGGCTGGTGCACTGGGACGACCCAGAGGGTTGGTACGGGGAGGGAGGAGGGAGGAGGGTTCGGGATGGGGAACGTGTATACCAGTGGCAGATTCATGTTGATATATGGCAAAACCAAAACAATATTGTAAAGTTAAAAAATAAAATAAAATAAAAAGAAAATCTAGGTGACTTTCGGAATGATGATTACTTTTTATATATAATACCAAAGGCTTGACCCATGAAAGGAATATTTGGTAACTTTAATTAAAATTAAAAACTTCTGCTCTGTGAAAGATACTGTCAAGACAATGAAAAGACAAGCCACAAATTATGAGAAAATATTTACAAAAGACACATCTGATAAAGGAATATTATTCAAAATACACAAAAAATTCTTAAACTCAACAATAAGAAGACAAACAAGTTACTTAAAAAATAGGTCAAAAGACATTCATAGACACCTCAGCAAAGAAGGTATACAAGAGGCAAATATGCATATGAAAAGATGTTTAATATCATATGTCACTGGGGAATTGCAAATTAAAACAATAAGATACTGCTACATATTTATTTTTGTTGTTTAGTTGCTCACTCATATGAGTCCAGGTCTTTTGGGACCCCATGGACTGTAGCCCACCAGGTTCCTCTGTTCACGGGATTTCCCAGGAAAGATACTAGACGGGTTTCCATTTCCTTTTTCAGGATATCTTTCCTACCCAGGGATTGATCCCATGTCTCCTGCATTGCAGGTGGATTCTTTACCACTGGGTCACCTGGGCGGCCCACACGTATCTATTAGAATGGCCCAAATCCAAAACACTGACAACAGCAAGTGCTGATGACAGTGTGGAGCAGCCGAAACTCTCATTTATTCCTAGTGGAATGCAAAATTATATAGACAGTTTAGGAGACAGTTTGAAAGATTTTTTTCTAAAACAAAACTAAATATATTCTTAAGATTCTTAAGAGGTGGCAAGAATACACAGAAGAACTGTACAAAAAAGATCTTCATGATTCAGATAATCATGATGATGTGATCACTCACCTAGAGCCAGACATCCTGGAATGAGAAGTCAAGTGGGCCTTAGGAAGCATCACCATGAACAAAGCTAGTGGAGGTGATGGAATTCCAGTTGAGCTATTTCAAATTCTAAAAGATGATGCTGTGAAAGTGCTGCACTCAATATGCCAGCAAATTTGGAAAACTCAACAGTGGCCACAGGACTGAAAAAGTTCAGTTTTCATTCCAATCCCAAAGAAAGGCAATGCCAAAAAATGCTCAAACTACCACACAGTTGCACTCATCTCACACACTAGTAAAGTAATGCTCAAAATTCTCTAAGCCAGGCTTCAGCAGTATGTGAACCATGAACTTCCAAATGTTCAAGCTGGTTTTAGAAAAGGCAGAGGAAGCAGAGATGAAATTGCCAACATCCGCTGAATCATCAAAAAAGCAAGAGAGTTCCAGAAAAACATCTACTTCTGCTTTAATGACTGTGCCAAAGCCTTTGACTGTGTGAATCACAATAAACTGTGGAAAATTCTTAAAGAGATGGGAATATCAGACCACCTGACCTGCCTTTTGAGAAATCTATATGCAGGTCAGGAAGCAACAGTTAGAACTGGACATGGAACAACAGACTGGTTCCAAATAGGAAAAGGAGTATGTCAAGGCTGTATATTGTCACCCTGCTTATTTAACTTATATGCAGAGTACATCATGAGAAATGCTGGGCTGGATGAAGCACAGGCTGGAATCAAGATTGCTGGGAGAAATATCAATAACCTCAGATATGCAGATGACACTACCCTTATGGCAGAAAGTGAAGAACTAAAGAGCCTCTTGATGAAAGTGAAAGAGGAGGGTAAAAAGTTGGCTTAAAGCTCAACATTTAGAACTAAGACCATGGCATCCGGTCCCATCATGTTATGGCAAATACATGGGGAAACAGTAGAAACAGTGGCTGACTTTATTTTGGGGGGCTCCAAAATCACCACAGATGGTGACTGCAGCCATGAATTTAAAAAATGCTTACTCCTTGGAAGGAAATTTATGACCAACCTAAACAGCATATTATAAAGCGAGACATTACTTTACCAACAAAGGTCCATCTAGTCAAGGCTATGGTTTTACCAGTATTCATGTCTGGATGTGAGAGTTGGACTAGAAAGAAAGCTGAGTGCCGAAGAATTGATGCTTTTGAACTGCGGTGTTCAAAACCACAGTTTTGAACTGGTTGCAAGGAGATCCAACCAGTCCATCCTATAGGAGATCAGTCCTGAGTGTTCATTGGAAGGACTGATGTGGAAGCTGAAACTCCAGTATTTTGGCCACCTGATGTGAAGAACTGTCTCATTGGAAAAGACCCTGATCCTGGGAAAGATTGAAGGTGGGAGGAGAAGGGGATGACAGAAGATTAGATCATTGGATGGCATCACTGACTCAATGGATATGAGTTTGGGTAAACTCTGGGAGCTGGTGATGGACAGGGAGGCCTGGCGTGCTGCATTCCATGGTGTTGCAAAGAGTCAGATATGACTGAGAGACTGAACTGAACTGAAAAATATTCTTATCATATAATCTAGGGTCTTTGGTAATCGTGATCTTTGGTATTTCCTCAAATGAGTTGAGAATTTACATCCAAACAAATCTTACATGTGTACATTCATAGCAGCTTCATTCATAACTGCCAAAATTTGGAAGCAACCACGAAGCCCTTCAGTAGGTGAATGGATAAATTAACTATAGTACATCCAAAAATGGATTGTTATTCAGCACTAAGACAAACTGAGCTATCAAGCTGTGAAAAGATATGGAGGAAATGTAAATGCATCAGTTCAGTTCAGTTCAGTCGCTCAGTGGTGTCCGACTCTTTGCGACCCCATGAATCGCAGCACGCATATTACCAAGTAAAAGAAGCCAATCTGAAAAGATTACTTTCTCTAAGATTCTAACTATATGATATTCTAGAAAAGGCAAAATTAGGGAGAGAGTAAGATCAGTGGTTGTCAAAGGCTGAAAGGGAGGTTGGAATGAAGAGGGAGAACACAGAGGAGTTTTAGGACTGTGAAACTTTTCCGCATGATATGATAATGGATACACATGTATTGTATATCTGTAAATATCAACAGAATGTAAAAGACCAAGAATGAACCCTGCTATAAACTACAGACTTTGGGTGTCAATGTAGATTCATCAGTGTAAAAAATGTACTACTCTGGTTAGAGATGATGATAGTGGGGAACGTTTTGAGTGTATAGGTACAGAGAATATATGCGAACTCTGTACTTTCTATTCAATTTTGCTATTAATCTAAAAGAGCTCTAAAAATAAATCCTATTAAAAAGTATTGACGGGCTTTCCTGGTGGACCACTGGTTAAGAATCTGCTTGCCAATGCAGAGGACATGAGTTCTACCCTTGATTCAGGAAGATCCCACATGCCATGGGGCAAAAGTAAACCTGTGCACCACAACGAATGAAACTGCATTCTAGAGCCAGTGTTCCACAACAAGGGAAAGCACCATGATGAGAATCTTGTGCACTGCAACTAGAGAGCTGTCCCTGCTCACTGCAATTAGGAAAAGCCCGAGAAACAATGAAAACCCAGCACAGCCACAAAAAAGTAAATAAAAAAAAAGTATTGAGATAAATTCATAAAATCTAATTAAATCGGAAACTATACAATGTTCATAGACTAAAGCCTTAATATTACAAAAAGTATTTTCTATAAATCAGTCTATAGATTCAAAGTAATCCCAATCAAAATCCAAGCAAGCATTTTGAAAGCAACAACTGATAAGCTGCTTGTAAATTTTATATAGAAATTCAAAAGGCCAAGTATATCCAGGAATATATTTTTAAATTTTGATTTAATTATTTTAATTGAAGGCTAATTACTTTACAATATTGTAGTAGTTTTTGCTATACATTGACATGAATCAGCCATGGGTGTACATGTGTCCCCCATCCTGAAGCCCCCTCCTACCTACCTATGTCCCAGTGCACCGGCTTTGAGTGCCCTGTTTCATGCATTGAACTTGGACTGGTGATCTATTTCACATACGGTAACATACATGTTTCAATGCTATTCTTTCAAATCATCCCACCCTTGCTTTCTTCCACAGAGTCCAAAAATATGTTCTTTATACCTGCATCTCTTTTGCTGTCTCACATATAGGGTCATCATTGCCATCTTTCTAAATTTCATATACATGTGTTAATATACTGTATTGGTTTTTCTCTTTCCGACTTTCTCATGTCCATAAGTCTGTTCTCTATGTCTGCTTCTCCATTACTGCCCTGTACATAAATTCTTCAGCACCATTTTTCTAGATTCCGTATATTTGCATTAAATATGATATTTATCTCTCTCTTTCTGACTCACTTCACTCTGTATAATGGGTTCTAGGTTCATCCACATCATCATAACTGACTCAAATGTGTTCTTTTTAATAGTTGAGTAATACTCCATTGTGTATATGTACCACAGCTTTCTTATCCATTCATCTGCTGATGGACATCTAGGCTGCTTCCATGTCCTAGCTATTGTAAACAGTGCTACAATGAGCATTGGGGTACATGTGTCTCTTTCAATTCTGGTTTCCTCAGTGTGTATGCCCAGCAGTGGGATTGCTAGGTCGTATGGCAGTTCTATTTCCAGGTTTTTAAGGAATCTCCACACTGTTCTCCATAGTGGCTGTACTAGTTTGCATTCCCACCAACAGTGTAAGAAGGTTCCCTTTCCTCCACACCCTCTCCAACATTTGTTGTTTGTAGACTTTTTAATAGCAGCCATTCTGACCGGTGTGAGATGGTACCTCATTGTGGTTTTGATTTGCATTTCTCTGATAATAAGTGCTGTTGAGCATCTTCTCATGTGTTTGTTAGCCATCTGTATGTCTTCTTCAGAGAAATGTCTGTTTAGTTCTTTGGCCCATTTTTTGATTGGGTTGTTTATTTTTCTGGTATTGAGATGCATGAGCTGCTTGTGTATTTTTGAGATTAATTCTTTGTCAGTTGCTTCATTTGCTATTATTTCCTCCCATTCTGAAGGCTGCCTTTTCACCTTGCTCATAGTTTTCTTCATTGTGCAAATGCTTTTAACTTTAATTAGGTTCCATTTTTTAATTTTTGTTTTTATTTACATTACTCTGGGAGGTGGGTCATAGAGGATCCTGCTGTGATTTATGTCAGAGAGTGTTTTGCCTGTTTTCCTCTAGGAGTTTTATATCTTTTTCAGGGACAGTTTTGTTGCTTTGTTATTTTCCTTAAGGTGGGTGATAATTTCCTGTTTCTTGGTATGCCTTGTGCCTTTTTTGTTGAAAACTAGACGTTTGAATTTAATGATGTGATATCTTTGGAAATTAGATTCTTCCCCTTTCCCAAGTTTTGCTGTTTTTTTGTTTGTTTGTTTGTTTGTGTATGTGTTAGTGCTATAGGCTGTCTCTGTGCCAAGTATCGGTCTGAAGTGCACCTTCCCCTGGGCATGTGGGATTACTTTCTAATCTTTCCTGTCTACGTAGCTCCTTTTGAATGTCCCAATATTTATTATTTGGCTCCCAGAAAAAGAGAAAACTGAAAGATGGAGGGAGAACAAGATGGTGCAGGAGTAGGTGGATGTGGAGTACATCTCTCTGCATGGATACATCAGGAATACACCTTCAGACACAGAAGTGCATGCAGAACACCAGCTGAGAGTGGATAGGAGTCCCTGACCAGAAGTAAAGAATATATGGAACCACACAAAACTCGGTAGGATGAAGGAACTAGGGGGAAAAATGGGAGTGTTAGTAGGACTGGAAGCAGGTGTCCAATCCCCACACCGGGGCAATTGTCTGAGTCAGAGGAGGAACATTTAAGGCTGAGTGAAACAGCTGATCTGTGGCAGCCTAAATAGAACTAGAATCAGACAGTCCTTGCTGCAGCCATACAAACCCCAGACAGGAACGTGGGTCCCCTGGAAGGTGCAGTGGCTGGGAGCTGGAGTTTGGGGATTGTGGAGTAATCCCAGGGCGAGGGCTGCTGTTGACTGTGGAGAGATAGATCAAGGGGATGTGAGCAAGGAGACTGTGGTGGGAAATGCCTGTGGAGGAAAGCCATGCAGCCATGGAAGCAAGGCAATACTGCTGAGTCATGCATAGGGGGAGGAGCCATCACCATAGCCTCTCTCTCCCCACACACCAGCATCAGCAGCTGAACAGTAGAGATGCTGACACACTGAAGTACAGAATAGCACCCCACCCAGTGTGCCCCGTTAAGCGCCTGACACGCCGATCTACAGAGTAGGACCCCAGCCAAGGGGGCCCATCTATGTGCCTGACATGCCGAAGAACAGAGGACTGCAGGCAAGGGAGCCCTCTAAGCGCCTGAACAGGCAGAGCTATGGAGAAAGCCTGGCCAAAGAGGCCTTCTGATCACCAGCTACAAGAGGCTCAAAAAAAAAAAAAAGACTCTGATATGGCCATAACTCCTGTGGTGGAGGCAGTCCATATTCCTGCACACTTGGTGCCACCAGTGACCCTGCAAGCCAAGCAACTATACCACATTTACACAACTCTCACTGGGGCAGAGCTGCCACAGGCAAAAAAGCCTTGAGTCTGTGGGTGCAGGGTCACTTCAGTAGTGTCTGACTCTTTGTGACCCTGTAGACTGTGGCCTGGCAGGCTTCTCTGTCAGGGAGGGGGGTTCTCCAGGGAAGAATACTGGAGGGTATTGACCAATACCGGTTGCCATACCCTTCTAGAGCACTATATTTCCTGCTGCCCTAGCCACCAACTCCCCTGAGAACCTGGTGCTGCCAGAACCCCTGTGACCCAAGCAGCTGCCCCACCTCCACACCTGGCCCTCAGAGAGGCAAACCCAAGCCCTCCAGGGTAGTCTCAGGAGCAAACCCCAGTGGACAATCCACATGCAGAGGTGGAAGTAAAACCACAATTGAAACCCAGGGGCAGTGTGGCTAAGGAAGAAGACCCAAAACCTTCCCACCAGCTGTACAAGCTGCAGATTAAATCCACATGATCAACTAGCCAGACTCTGTGTCTATGGAATATATAAAAGGACACTGAGAACTCCTACAAAAGAAAACACACTAGCTCTGATAGCTGTGGACATTGGAGGCAAGAACACACAGGAGTAGGACCAGATTAGAATCTGAGCTGCCCCCACGGCAGGTCCAGAGATCAGCACAGTGTTGGAGGGCATACCAGGGAGGAAAAGGACTCTGACAGCAGTGACTCAAGAAAAACATTTATTATTCTTATGTTTTGACTTGTTCTGTAGATTCTTTTGGATTCCACCCCCCGCAACCCCATTGTAGTTGTTAATTTTATTGACACTATGAAATCTAATTAAATTTTGAGCTTTTTTTTTCTTTTCTCAGTCACATTTTTTATTGTTGTTATAAACCTCTGCCGCTACATTGGGCTTTTGCGGTTTTGTGGAATTTCCCTTTTTCTTTTTTCTCTTTTTTTAAACCTATTATTATTTTTTCTGCATTTATTCCTTTGTTTGCTTTTCCTACTGTTCTTTTCCCATTGCAATTAATCTTTAATGTATATAAATCTTCTTTATCTACCTCTATTTAACTTTGCATATCTATTTTTCTTTCCTTTCCTCTCAACATATTTGTTAGTTTTATTTTCATTGCTTTGTTCCCCAATTGGCACCTTGCTGTTGTTTTGTTTTCCAGTTTGTGCTTTAGTTAGCTTTGTTTTAGTGATATAATTTTTGGTTTCCTTTGTTCACTGGGTGAATATGTTGTACTTTATTTTTGTTGGACTGTTTTGATTTTGCTGTGGGTGTATCTATATATGTGTATATTTAGTCACATTTTTTATTGCTGTTAAAAACCTCTGCCTCTACATTGGGCTTTTCTAGTTCTGTGGAATTTTCCTTTTTTCTTTCTTCTTCCTTTTTTTTTTTTTTTTTCTTTTCTCAGTTTTTATAATTTTAACTTTAAATTTTTTAACCTATTATATTTTTTATACATTTATTATTTTCTTTGCCTTTCTTACTGTTCTTTCCCCCTTGCAGTTAATCCTTAATGTATATAAATCTTCTTTATCTACCTCTATTTAACTTTGCATATCTATTCTTCCTTTTCTTTCTTTCCTTTCCTCTCAACATATTTGTTAGTTTTATCTTCATTGCTTTATTCCCCAATTGGCACCTTGTATTAGTTTTGTTTCCAGTCTGTCCTTTAGTTTTGTTCGGGTAGATACAATTTTGGTTTCCTTTGTTTGTCAGGTCAATCTATTGTAGTTTATTTTTGTTGGACTGTTTTGGTTTTGCTATGGGTGTATATGTATATTCAATCACACTTTTTATTGTTGTTATAAACCTCTGCCTCTATGTTGAGCTTTTGCAGTTCTGTGAACTTTTCCTGTTTTTTTTGTTTTTTTTTTTTTTTTGCCTCTTTTTTATAATTTTAACTTTTAATTTTTTTTAACCTATTATTTTTTTTACATATTTATTACTTTGTTTGCCTTTCCTACTGTTCTTTTCCACATGCAATTAAACTTTAATGTATATAAACCTTCATCTACCTCTATTTAACTGTGCATATCTATTCCTTCTTTCTTTTCTTTATTTCCTTTCCTCTCAATATATTTGTTAGTTTTGTTTTCATTGCTTTATTCCCCACTTGACATCTTGCTGTAGTTTTGCTTTACATCTTGTGTTTTAGTTAATTTGGCTCTTAACTGCTAAATATTTTTTATTTCTTTTGTTTCCCAGGTCAAACTACTGTACTCTATTTTTGCTGGACTTTTTTGACTTTGCTCATGGGTGTATATGTATATGTGTATATTCCATTATTTTAATTATTATTTGTATGATTTTGTAACTGCCATTTGTCTGGGGTTCATCTTTGGCTTCTCGTTTTTGGATATTTGCTTTAATCTCACTTAATGCCATAACAAACCATTGTGGAATCTTCATTCCTGACCAGAGATCAAGCCCTGAGCCTTTGGAATGAGAGCAGTGAATCCAAGATCTTAGACTACCAGAGAACTGACCCTAGGGAGTATCAAATAGTGAGAACTCACACAAAGGAAACCACTTGAATACAACACCCAGCATCACCCAACCACCAGTAGCACCCTGGGCAGGACACTTCATCTAAACAACAAACAAAACAAAAATACAAACACAATCATTAGAAGAAGGATTACCACCTCACTCAGCCTTGCACATCAGAGGAAAATCAAACAAACAAATAAAAACTCAGCACAAATTTCACCCTATATGAAGCTTACACAAACCCCTGGACCAACCTTAGGAGGACAGAAACCAAAAGAAAGAAAGAATTAAACCTTGAAGGGAAAAGAGGATCTCAAACACAATAAATTAAAAAAAATAATGAAAAGGCAGAGAAATACAACACAAATGAAGGAACAAACTAGAAACACAGAAGTCCAAATAAATGAAGAGGAAATAGGCAAACTACTGGAAAAAGAATTCAGAATGATGATAGTAAAGATGAACAAAATCCTTGAAAACAAAATGGAGAAAATGCAAGAATCAATCAACAAAGACCTAGAAGAATTAAAGAATAAACATACAGAGATAAACAACACAATTACCAAAATTAAAAATACTCAGGAAGGAATCACTAGCAGAATATCTGAAGGAGAAGAATGAATCAGTGAGCTGGAAGATAAAATGATGGAAATAACTGCTGAAAAGCAGAATAAAGCAAAAAGAATGAAAAGAATTTAGGATGGTCTCAGAGATCTCTGGAAAAATATCAAATTCACCAACAGTTGAATTATAAGGGTCCCAAAAGAAGAAGAGAAAAAGAAAGGGTATGAGAAAACTTTTAAAGAGATTATGGTTGAAACTTTCCCTATATATGGAAAAGGAAATAGTCAATCAAATCTAAAAAGCACAAAGAGTCCCATACAAAGTAAATTCAAAGAGAAACATGCCAACACACATACTAATAAAACTAACAAGGACTAAACACAAAGAAAGAATATTAAAAGCAGCAAGGGAGAAGAAACAAGTAACATACAAGGGAAACCTCATATGCTTAAAAACTGATCTTTCAGCAGAAACTGCAGGCCAGAAAGGAATGACAGAATAAAGTATGAAAAGGAAAAATCTACAACCAAGATTACTGTACTTGGCAAGGATCTCATTCAAAATTGATGGATAAATAAGAAGCTTTTCAGACAAGCAAAAGTTAAGAGGATTCAGTACCAACAAACCAGGTTTACAACAAATGTTAAAGGGAAGTATATAGTCAAGAAATACAAAAGAAAAAAAAAAAGAGATACACAATATCAACCCCAAACAATTAAGAAAATGGCAATAGGAACATATGTATCAATAATTACATTAAATGTAGATGGATTAAATGCTCCAACCAAAAGACACAGACTGGCTGAATGGATACACAAACAGGACCCATATATATGCTGTCTACAAGAAACCCACTTCAGACCTCAAGACACACATAGACTGAAAGTGAGAGGATGAAAAAATATATTCCATGCAAATGGGAAGCAAAAGAAAGCTAGAGTAGCAACCTCATATCAGAGAAAATAGACCCTAAAATAAAGAAGATTGCAAGAGATAAGGAAGGACACTACATAATGATCAAGGAATCAATCCAAGAGGAAGACATTACAATTGTAAATATCTATGAACCCAACATAGGAGCACCTCAATTCACAAGACAAACACTAACAGACATAAAAGGAGAATTTGACAGTAACACAATAATAGTAGGAGACTTAACACCCCACTCACACCAATGGACAGATAATCAAAACAGAAAATTAATATGGAAACACAAGTCATAAAGGATACATTAGATGAGATGAATCTCATTGATATCGTCAGGACATTCCATCCAAATGCAGAATACACCTCTTCTCAAGTGCACAGGGAACATGTCTCCAGGATAGACATTTTGGGTCGCAAATCAAACCTCAGTAAATTTAAGAAAGTTGAAATCGTATCAAGCATATTCTCTGACCACAATGCTAAGAGACTAGATATCAATTACAAGAAAAAAAACCTGTAAGAAACACAAACACATGGAGAGTAAACAACACATTTCTAAATAACCAACTGGTTACTAAAGAAATTAAAAAGGAAATAAAAAAATTTCTAGAAATAAATGACAATGAAAACACAACTCAAAACCTATGGGATGCAGCAAAAGCAGTTCTAAGAGGGAAGTTTATAGCAATACAATCCTACCTCAAGAAACAAGAAAAATATCAAATAGACAACCCAACTTTACACCTAAAACAACTGGAAAAGAAGAACAAAAAAAAAATTAGTAGAAGGAAAGAAATCATAAAGATCTAAGCAAAAATAAATGAAAAAGAAATGAAAGAAAAAAAAAGAAATGAAAGAAAGAATAGTAAATATTAATAAAACTAAAAGCTGGTTCTTTGAGAAGATAAACAAAATTGACAAGCCTTTAGCCAGGCTCACCAAGAAAAAAAGAGAGAAGAATCAAATCAAGAAAATTAGAAATGAAAAAGGAGAGGTTACAACAGACAATGCAGAAATACAAAGGATTGTCAGAGACTATTATGAACAACTATATGGCAATAAAATGGATAACCTGGAATAGACAGATTCTTAGAAAAGTTCAGCCTTCCAAGACTGAACCAGGAAGAAATAGAAATTATCAACGACCCAATCACAAGCACTGAACTGGATGCTTGGGGCTAGTGCACTGGGATGACCCAGAGGGATGGTATGGGGAGGGAGGAGGGAGGAGGGAGGAGGGTTCAGGATGGGGAACACATGTATACCTGTGGCGGATTCATTTTGATATTTGGCAAAACTAATACAATTATGTAAAGTTTAAAAATAAAATTAAATTTAAAAAAAATCCCCCAAAAAACAAAAGCCCAGGACCAGATGGCTTCACAGCAGAATTCTATCAAACATTTAGAGAAGAGCTAATGTCTATCCTTCTAAAACTCTTTCAAAAAATTGCAGAGGAAGGAACACTTCCAAAACTATTTTACAAGGCCACCATCACCCTGGTACCAAAACCAGACAAAGATACAAAAAAAGAAAACTACACGCCAATATCACTGATGAATGTAGATGCAAAAATTCTCAACAATATTTTAGCAAACAGAATTCAGCAACACATCAAAAAGCTCACACACCATGATCAAGTTGGGTTTATTTCAGGAATGCAAGGATTCTTCAATATATGCAAACCAATCAATGTGATACACCATATTAACAAATTGAAAGATAAAAACCATATGATCATCTCAATAGATACAGAAAAAGGCTTTGACAAAATTCAGCACCCATTTATGATTAAAACTCTTCAAAAAATGGACCTAGAAGGAATCTACCTCAACATAATAAAGTCCATATATGTTAAGCCTACAGTAAGCATTATTCTCAATGGTGAAAAACTGAAAGCATTCCCCCTAAAATCAGGAACAAGACACTTGTCCACTTTCACCACTGTTATTCAACATAGTTTTGGAAGTCCTAGCTACAGGAATCAGAGAAGAAAAATAAATAAAAGGAATCCAGGTCAGAAAAGAAGTAAAGCTCTCACTGTTTGCAGATGACATGATACTGTACATAGAAAACCCTAAAGATAGTATCAAAAAATTGCTAGAGCTAATCAGTGAATTTAGCAAAGTTGCAGGATACAAAATCAATACACAGAAATCATTTGCATTTCTATATACTAACAATGAAAAATCAGAAAGAGAAATTAAGGAATCAATCCCATTCACCATTGCAACAAAAAGAATTAAATATCTAGGAATAAACTTACCTAAGGAGACAAAAGAACTGTATACAGAAAAGTATAAGACACTAATGAAAGAAATCAAAGATGACATAAACAGATGCCAGATTCCTGGGTAGGAAGAATCAATACTGTGAAAATGACTACACTACCAAACACAATCTACAGATTCAATGTGATCACATTACCAGAACAAAAAGTCTCAAAATTTATATGGAAACACAAAAGACTCCAAATAGCCAAAGCAGTCTTGTGAAAGGAAAATGGAGTTGGAGGAATCAACCTTCCTGATCAGATTATACTACAAAGCTTCAGTCATCAAGACAGTATGATACTGGCACAAAAACAGAAATACAGACAAATAGAAAAAGATAGCAAGTCCAGAAATAAACCCATGCACCTATGGGTACCTTATTTTTGACAAAGGAGGCAAGAATATACAATGGGGCAAAGACAGCCTCTTCAATAAATGGTGCTGGGAAAACTGGACAGCTATATGCAAAAGAATGAAATTAGAACACTTCCTAACACCATACACAAAGATAAACTCAAAATGGATTAAAGACCTAAATTTAAGACCACAAACTATAAAACTCTTAGAGGAAAACATAGGCAGAACACTCGATGACATAAATCAGAGCAAGATCCTCTATGCCCTCCTAGAGTAATGGAAACAAAAACAAAAGTAAACAAGCTGGACCTGATTAAATGTAAAAGCTCTTGCACAGCAAAGGAAACTATAAGCAAGATGAAAAGACAACCCTCAGAATGGGAGAAAATAATAGCAAATGAAATAACTGACAAAGGATTAGTCTCCAAAATATACAAGCAGTTCATACAACTCAATGCCAGAAGAACAAACAACTCAATCAAAAAGTGGGAAAAAGACTTAGACATTTCTCCAAAGAAGACATACAGATGGCTAATAACACATGAAAAGATGCTCAATATTGTGCATTATTAGAGAAATGCCAATCAAAACTATAATGAGATATCACCTCACACTGATCAGAATGGCCATCATCAAAAAGTCTACAAACAATAAATACTGGAGAGGGTGTGAAGAAAAAGGAATGCTCTTGCACTGTTGGTGGGAATGTAACTTGATATAGCCACTATGGAAGACAGTATGGAGATTCCTTAAAAAAATACTAGGAATAGAATCACTATATGACCCAGCAATCCCACTCCTAGGCATATACCCTGAGGAAACCAAAATTGAATAAGACACATGTATCCCATTGTTCACTGCAGCATTATTGACAATAGCTAGAACATGGAAGCGACCTAGATGTCATTCAACAGCTGAATGGATAAAGAAGTTGTGGTACACAAGGGAATATTACTCAGCCATTAACAGAACACATTGGAGTCAGTTCTGATGAGGTGGATGTACCTAGAACCCATTATACAGAGTGAAGTGAGTCAGGAGAAAGATAAATATAATATTCTAATGCATATATATGGAATCTAGAAAAATGGTACTGAAGAATTTATGTACAGGGCAGTAATGGAGAAACAGACATAGAGAATAGACTTATGGACATGGGGAGAGAGGAGGAGAGGGTGAGATGTATGGAAAGAGTAACATGGAAACTTACAATACCATATGTTAAAATTCCAAAGGGAATTTGCTGTATGCTTCAGGACACTCAAACAGGGGCTTTGTATCAATCTAGAGGGGTGGGATGGGGCGGGAGATGGGAGGGAGGTTCAAAAGAGAGGGGATATAAGTATACCTATGATTGATTCATACTGAGGTTTGACAGAAAACAATAAAATTTTATAAAGCAATTATACTTCAATAAAAAAAAAATAAAAAAGAAAGATGGAAGGAGGAAGGGCCCTAAAATGCCCCAGGAGTCACTTCATTCAGAAGCGGAGGCGTTGCAAAAATGAGGAGAGGTACAGCAACAGTGGTCACTTACCCCTTTGTCTGCACCTCTGTGATCAGAAGCAGCAGAATACAGATTCCCAGGTGCTTTTTGCTCACTCTGGCTCCTGAAAGCTGTGGGCAGGTTGCTCCAGGAACACTTGCATAGCTGCCTGCTACAGGACTAAGGGTGGAGGATGTGTAGCTGCAACTGTGCTAAGAGCTGAAACGGACCAAAATTAGCCACAATTTATTATTCAAGTCATACCCTGAAGGATACAAGCCTTCAGTACACCCTAGTGTTCCAAAATAGTTACATCAGACAGATTCAACTAGTATTATTGTCTAGGTTGGGAGACAGATTCTTGATGCTTCCTACTCTGCCACCTTCCAAGAATTCTCCCTCCAGGAATAACTTGAAGAATACAAAGCTGGAGGACTTATACTACCAGACATGAAGATCTATGAAAAATGACAGTAATTAAGATAGCAGATTTTGGTCTAAGGACAAACAGATATACCAACAAAAGACAATAGGAACTGTGTCTCACACATATGTGACTACTTGATACAACTGTAGATCTAAATACAAAAGATGCACCATAGAGATCTAGGATATATCACTGGAAAATATTTTTGTAGCTTTAGAGTAGTCAAAGATTTTCTAAACAGGACACAGGAAGCACTAACTGTAAAGGAAAAGATTGTTGAAGTAAACTACATTACAATTAAGCACCTCCGTTCATTAAAGAAGTATTTATAAGGTAAGCCACAGAGCATGAAAAGTTATTGTAAAATATGTAAAATTTTTAGAGAGCATATATAAAAGGTCTTCTGCAAAAAAAAATAATGATAGTAATAAAACAGAAAGAATGAAGGGATGGAGCCAAAGCAAAAACAACACCCAGTTGTGGATGTGAGCAATATTGCATAGGAACCTGGAATGTTAGGTCCATGAATCAAGGCAAATTGGATGTGGTCAAACAGGAGATAACAAGAGTGAACATCAACATTCTAGGGATTGGCAAACTCAGATGGACTGGAATGGGTGAATTTAACTCAGATGACCATTATGTCTACTACTGTGGGCAGGAATCCCTTAGAAGAAATGGAGTTACCATAATAGTCAACAAAAGAGTCCGAAATGCCCTATTTGGGTGCAATATAAAAAACGACAGAATGATCTCTGTTCGTTTCCAAGGCAAACCATTCAATATCACAGTAATCCAAGTCTATGCCCTAACCAGTAACGCTGAAGAAGCTGAAGTTGAACAGTTCTATGAAGGCCTACAAGATCTTCTAAAACTAACACCCATAAAAGATGTTCTTTTCGTTACAGGGGACTGGAATGCAAAAGTAAGAAGTCAAGAAACACCTAGGGTAACAGGCAAATTTGGCCTTGGAGTACAGAATGAAGAAGGGCAAAGGCTAATGGAGTTCTGTCAAGAGAATGCACTGGTCATAGCAAACACCCTCTTCCAACAACACAAGAGAAGACTCTACACATGGACATCACCAGATGGTTGACACTGAAATCAGATTGATTATATTCTTTGCAGCCAAAGATGGAGAAGCTCAACACAATCAGAAAAAACAAGACCAGGAGCTGACTGTGGCTCAGATCATGAACTCCTTATTGCCAAATTCAGACTTAGATTGAAGAAAGTAGGGAAAACCACTAGACCATTCAGGTATGACCTCAATCAAATCCCTTATGACTACACAGTGGAAGTGAGAAATAAATTTAAGGGATTAGATCTGATAGAGTGCCTGATGAACAAGAGATGGAGGTTTGTGATATTGTACAGGAGACAGGATTCAAGACCATCCCCAAGAAAAAGAAATGCAAAAAAGCAAAATGGCTGTCTGAGTTGTGAAAAGAAGGGAAGTGAAAAGCAAAGGAGAAAAAGAAAGATATACCCATTTGAATGCACAGTTCCAAAGAATAGCAAGGAGAGATAAAAAGCCTTCCTCAGCTATTAATGCAAAGAAATAGAGGAAAACAATAGAATGGGAAAGACTAAAGATCCCTTCAAGAAAATTAGAGATACCAAGGGAATATTTCATGCAAAGATGGACTCCATAAAGGACAGAAATGGTATGGACCTAACAGAAGCAGAAGATATTAAGAAGAGGTGGCAAGAATACACTGAAGAACTGTACAAAAAAGATCTTCACGACCCAGATAATCATGATGGTGTGATCACTGACCTAGAGCCACACGTCCTGGAATGTGAAGTCAAGTGGGCCTTAGGAAGCATCACTATGAACAAAGCTAGTGGAGGTGATGGAATTCCAGTTGAGATATTCCAAATCCTGAAAGATGATGCTGTGAAAGTGCTGCACTCAATATGCCAGCAAATTTGGAAACCTCAGCAGTAGCCACAGGACTGGAAAAGGTCAGTTTTCATTCCAATCCCAAAGAAAGGCAATGCCAAAGAACGCTCAAACTACCGCACAGTTGCACTCATCTCACACGCTAGTAAATAATGCTCAAAATTATCCAAGCCAGGCTTCAGCAATACGTGAACCATGAACTTCCAGATGTTCAAGCTGGTTTTAGAAAAGGAAGAGGAGCCAGAGTTTAAATTGCTAACATCTTCTGGACAATCGAAAAAGCAAGACAGTTTCAGAAAAACATCTATTTCTGCTTTATTGACTATGCCAAAGCCTTTGACTGTGTGGATCACAATAAACTGTGGAAAATTCTGAAAGAGATGGGAATAGCAGACCACCTGACCTGCCTCTTGAGAAACCTATATGCAGGTCAGGAAGCAACAGTTAGAACTGGACATGGAACAACAGACTGGTTCCAAATAGGAAAAGGAATATGTCAAGGCTGTATAATAGTCACCCTGCTAATTTAACTTATATGCAGAGTACATCATGAGAAAAGCTGGGCTGGAGGAAGTGCAAGCTGGAATCAAGATTGCTGGGAGAATTATCATTAATCCCAGATATGCAGATGACACCACCCTTATGGCAGAAGTGAAGAGGAACTCAAAAGCCTCTTGATGAAAGTAAAAGAGGAGAGTGAAAAAGTTGGCTTAAAGCTCAACATTCAGAAAACTAAGGTCATGGCATCTGGTCCCATCACTTCATGGGAAATAGATGAGGAAACAGTGGAAACAGTGCCAGACTTTGTTTTTGGGACTCCAAAATCACTGCAGATGGTGATTGCAGCCATGAAATTAAAAGACGCTTACTCCTTGGAAGGAAAGTTATGACCAACGTAAACAGCATATTAAAAAGCAGAGACATTACTTTGCCAACAGAGGTCTGTCTAGTCAAGGCTATAGTTTTTCCAGTAGTCATGTCTGGTTGTGAATGTTGGACTATAAAGAAAGCTGAGAGCCAAAGAATTGAAGCTTTTGAACTGTGGTATTGGAGAAGACTCTTGAGAGTCCCTTGGATGGCAAGGACATCCAACCAGTCCATCCTATAGGAGATCAGTCCTGGGTGTTCATTGGAAGGACTGATGCTGAAGCTGAAACTCCAGTACTTTGGCCACCTGATGCGAAGAGCTGACTCATTGGAAAAGACCCTGATTCTGGAAAAGATTGAGGGCAGGAAGAGAAGGGGACGACAGAGGATGAGATTGTTGGATGGCATCAGTGACTCAATGGACATGGATTTGGGTGGACTCTGGGAGTTGGTGATGGACAGGGAGGCCTGGCGTGCTGTGGTTCATGGGGTTGCAAAGAGTCGGACATGACTGAGTGACTGAACTGAATTTAACTGAACTGAATAAAACAGAAAAAAAAAAAATGAGCACAAAAGTTGAATAAGAACTTTGAAAAGAATAGACCTGCATGTTCAATAAATGTTTGAAAAGTGCTGAACTTTTTAGTTATCAAATAAATGCAAATTTAAACCACAATGAAATAATATTATGTAACTACTAGAAAGGTAATACTTAAAAGGATGACAATGCCAAGGATTGAGAAATTGAGGAACAACTATCATCTTCACACTGTTATTAAATACAGCTTTGGAAAACTGTTCAGCAGTATTTATAAAAACAGAACATACAAATACACTTGAACCAATAATGTCATTTTTATGTATTTATCCAAAAAAATGCATACATATTTGTGCACCAAAAAGCCTGTAGATGGTGGGCATAGCACAATATTTATGTAGCTAAACAACCTAAATGTCCATCAACAATAAAACAGATAAATAAATTGTGGTATATTTATGAGATAGAATACACAACAGTGAAAATGAACAAGTTACAACCATGTGTGACAATATGGATGAACTTCACAAATATAATATAAATGAATGGACCGTTCACAAAAGGGTACCTTGGACATGACTCCATTCATTTAAAGTTCAAAACCATTCAAAAATAATTCATGATTATAGCAGCCAGGAGAATTGTTGATTCTGGGTATCAGTTCAGTTCAGTTCAGCCGCTCAACTGTGTCAGACTCTTTGAGACCCTATGGACTGCAGCATGCCAGGCCTCCCTGTCCATCACCAGCTCCTGGAATTACTCAAACTCATGTCCATTGAGTTGGTGATGCTGTCCAACCATCTCATCCTCTGTCATCCCCTTCTCCTCCTACCTTCAATCTTTCTCAGCATCAGGGTCTTTTCAAATGAGTCAGTTCTTCCCAACAGGTGGCCAAAGTATTGGAGTTTCAGCTTTAGCATCAGTCCTTCTAATGAACACCCAGGATTGATCTCATTTAGGATGGACTGGTTGGATCTCCTTGCAGTCCAAGGGACTCTGAAGAATCTTCTCCAACACCAAGGTTCAAAACCAATAATTCTTCAGCACTCAGCTTTCTTCACAGTCCAACTCTCACAACCAGACATGACTACTGGAAAAACCATAGCCTTGACTAGATGGACCTTCGCTGGCAAAGTAATGTCTCTGCTTTTTAATATGCTTTTTAGATTGGTCATAACTTTCCTTCCAAGGAGTAAGCATCTTTTAATTTCACGGCTACAATCACTATCTGCAGTGATTTTGGAGCCCCCCAAAATAAACTACCACTGTTTCCACTGTTTCCCCATCTATTTCCCATGAAGTGATGGGACCAGATGCCATGATCTTCGTTTTCTGAATGTTAAGCTTTAAGCCAACTTTTTCACTCTCCTCTTTCACTTTCATCAAGCGACATTTAGTTCTTCTTCACTTTCTGCCATAATGGTGGTATCATCTGCATATTTGAGGTTATTGATATTTCTCCCGGCAATCTTGATTCCAGCTTGTGCTTCATCCAGCCCAGCATTTCTCATGATGTACTCTGCATATAAGTTAAATAAGCATGGTGACAATATACAGCCTTAACATATTCCTTTTCCTATTTGGAACCAGTCTGTTGTTCCATGTCCAGCTCTAACTGTTGCTTCCTGACCTGCATATAGGTTTCTCAAGAGGCAGGTCAGGTGGTCTGGTATTCCCATCTCTTTCAGAATTTTCCACAGTTTGTTGTGATCCACACAGTCAAAGGCTTTGGCATAATCAATAAAGCAGAAACAGATGTTTTTCTGAAACTCGCTTGCTTTTTCGATTGTCCAACAGATGTTGGCAATTTGATCTCTGGTTCCTCTGCCTTTTCTAAAACCAGATTGAACATCTGGAAGTTCATGGTTCACGTATTGCTGAAGCCTGGCTTGGAGAATTTTGAGCATTATTTTACTAGCGTGTGAGATGAGTGCCAACTGTGTGGTAGTTGTTTTTTGGCATTGCCTTTCTTTGGGATTGGAATGAAAACTGACCTTTTCCAGTCCTATGGCCACTGCTGAGTTTTCCAAATTTGCTGGCATATTGAGTGCAGCACTTTCACAGCATCATCTTTTAGGATTTGGAATATCTCAACTGGAATTCCCTCACCTCCACTAGCTTAGTTCATAGTGATGCTTCCTAAGACCCACTTGACTTCACATTCCAGGATGTCTGTCTCTAGGTGAATGATCATACCATCGTGATTATCATATATGAAGAGGGTTTCAAGAGTTCTGATAAAGTTTTATTCTGATCTAAGCATTGGTGCAATGGGTATGTTCACTTTGTGGAATTCACTGAGTTATATATTTTCACTTTTTAATATGTTTATGAACTTTTAGAATACATATTAGTTTCTTTACCATAGACAGATCCTATAAAAACACACAGGCACAGATATTCACATAAAGATAAAAAATGATTTTAAACATTGTACTGAATTCACCAGCTATAAAGTACTAATTAAATTAGCAATATTCACAATATAAACCAACAGCACTAGAAAAGATGCATTTAAATCATATTTTTATGTCTGTATATTATAATCATTTTTTGAAAGATTCACCCCCGAGTTCCTTGTTATTTCATTTATGTAAAACCATTAAAATAGTTGTCAGTCTTTATAAACCTGAAGAAATATGAGCAACTTTCCCAAGTATACAGAATAAAAACAAAAAGAGCTAAAGACTATTTCATTTTTGAACACTGAAACTTTCAATATTAAAGAAAAAACCCCTAATACCTAGCCTAGACTGGTATCTCTGCTAACCTAGTTACAAACTGATCTTTGTGTCTTTGAATTAGAGACTATTGTTTTCAACTTGTCACTGAAACACTAAATAAGAGAGACTCCAAAAACACCTATTTAAAAATGTTCCAAGAATGGGAAGAATTGATCTTCATTTGTAGTTCAGTTTTCAATAAAAAAGTCATCATTAGGAAATCTGTGAGCTTATCTTACCTCCATCACCATATGATTTTAACCAAATCATTTACCCTTTGGTCAGTTTCATCATATATAAAATGCAGGAATTCAATAAGGTCCCACTTTGCATAAAGTAAATGTTGATGAAGCTAAGGTCTACTACAGAGGATGGATTATCCTAGTTAATATTAACACTTGCATAAAATACACAGAAGGATTCTGTTCATTAATTGTCCTTAAATATGTATCATTCATAACCTTGAAGTCATAATATTAATAATTACTAATTTATGAGTCTAATTCAGTGACACTAATTTTGAAAGTGTATCTTCTTTTTTGATATTGAAGATTATTAATTAATATTAATGTTGATAAAGCTAGAACATTTAATTGTGCAACAACTTTTTAGTATTCTAACTCTGTTTGAAAGACTGTGTGAAGGTACAGAATCTCTTTTTTCCCTTGCATTTTTGAAGAGAGTCAACACAAATATTCCATAAAAAATGCTGGGTTTCTCACATGTCTCTGATAATATTGATAAGAAATCTGCAGTATACTTGATTAAAAACAGAATGGTGGGAGGGGGAAAAAATCAATGATGTATCCAGAAGACAGTACTCTTCTAGGAAACACTATGTTATTTTCAAATATGTCACTAATCTGTATAGGTTATTGTCAGGAACTGGTCTATCTCTATAATAAGTGGCAACATTAAAGGGACCTATTACTGTTCAAATTTGGAGAACATCAAGGTGAGCGAACTCAAGGTGGGATTTGTGTGAAGAACAATGTGTATCAAAGATAAACAAAATGTCTAAAAAGGGCACTATGACACACTGGAATGTTACTTGATAAACACACAGAATGATAGATTCATTATCCAGTTTTCTCTCTCGTTAAACTGTCCATATTAATGAAGTATGCTGCGTTCCCCAAGGATATGAAGAGCAACATTAGATAATTAAGCAAGAGAAAAATGCTAAAGAAACTGAAATAATATGACTACTCATGCTTTTCAGCCACAAATACTTCTGGTGTTAATGTTAGAATGACCTAAAAAAAATCCTCAGAGAATGAAAAATTTACAGAAAACATCTCTGAAGCAAATATACAGATAAATAAGGTACTTTGCCCAATGTCATATAGCCAGTTAGCTTAAAAAAAGAAAGAAAGAAAAAGAAAAAGCAAGGAATAGAACCTGCTACCAATAACAGGCACTGCTCAGTAGTTTTGACCTCAAAGAGGTCACTAGAACAACAACAAAAAAGGGGCACATATAGCTATCAGGAACTTCAAAGATTTTCTTTATACTATTGTACATGGGTAGACAAGGTCAGATCACAAACTCTATCCAAGGGAGTAATACACAATACACACACACAAACACACCTTTTTACTGTAGGTACACAAATGTATAGATAGATAAAAATATACATATTATATATAATATATATTAAATTCCCTTACATATAGTAACATCTTTTCCAACCCACTCCCAGTTCTTTCCCCGTCTATACCTTCATAAACCACATTCCATTAAAAAGCAGAGGGGCCAATTATCAAGAGAGACATAGAGGGGAGATTTTGACACCTCTTTTCAAACATCTAATGATCTTATCTTGTAGAAGATTGACACTGTTATAGTTCTATCCACTTAGAATTGAGAAAATGTTCCCAGATGAATCCAGATACTCCCAATTTCTCTAGGTCAAACAAAGATATCACCGAGACTCCTTATGTGCCTTCCATAACATTAAGACATAATTATAGATAACCCCCAAATTATATAAATCCTGTATAGCAAAGATAGGGGCAATCCCAGCTCTAAGTAAATTACTAATTCTCATCACCAAGTATATTGTAAAAATGATTTAAAACAAAAAAGTCTGTAGGAAGTCATGCTGATGATTAAAAATAATTAAGATATCACTTAGATGTAAAAATATATTAAGGAGAACAGAGAGGAACTAAAAGCTTAGCAAAGTAGGCTTGGGACGTCTACTGATCCAGACTTTTGTGTATTAAAGCTAGCTCCCCATTAGAGTTCCTCTTTATTCTTTTTGAATATTTACATTTAAACCTGCCCAGCAGAATTTATTTTCCCACTCTTTACCTAGTGTTCTTTATGCTTTATCTTGCTGTTCTTCCTCTTTTGTCTGCTCAAGATTAACATTAGTCATTGTTATATTGTTTGGTTGTTTATAACTTTAAACATGCAAAGAGTTCAGTGGGAAATAGATAAGTAATTAAGGATATTTTCCTTTAAATTTTCAGGCTAATTGCCTCAATGATTCCCTCTGGACCTTAGTAAAGCTATCTTATTCTTAAATCATCTACTATAACTCACAATATATAGTGGACTATGGAAGATTCAATCTGAATCTTCTAGTCTTTTTGGTTAAAGACACCACTATCATTCAAACTGGTTTAAGAAAAATAAGGTAAAATGGTGGCTCAACTGGAAATCTGGCTATAGGCATAGCTAGATCTAGGGGATCAAAAAGATTATCAGGACATCCTTTTCCATTTTAGGGCTCTGTTGTCACAGTGCTCTCAGAAAGGCTCAATCCGTACTGTGGCAAGTATGAGCAACAGAAGCTTCCCACTTACTCTTTCATCCTAGCAATCTAGTGGAAAGAAAACAACTCTTTCCAGAAGTTCCATACTGATGGTCCCTAATCATGACCTGATTTAGATCATGCATCCATGCCTGACATAGCATGTGAGTTTTTTCTTTGGTCCAATCTGGATTTTCATGCGCTTTAGAGTCACAAGGTGGACTCAGGACTGCCCAAAGCATACACGTTGACTGGGAGGCAGCAATAGTCTCCTCCTACACAACAATCTGTTTTCTTTTTTTTTTTTTTTAATTTATTCATTTTTTAATTGAAGGATAATTGCTTTACAGAATTTTGTTGTTTTCTGTCAAACCTCAACATGAATCAGCCATAGGTACACATATATCTCCTCCCTTTTGAACCTCCCTCCCATCTCCCTCCCCATCCCACCCTTCTAGGTTGATACAGAACCCCTGTTCCAGTTTCCTGAGCCATACAGAAAATTCCTGTTGGCTATCTATTTTACATATGGTAATATAAGCTTCCATGTTACTCTCTCCATACATCTCACCCTCTTCTACCCTCTCCCCATGTCCATAAGTCTATTCTATATGTCCGTTTCTCATTGCTGCCCTGAAAATAAATTCTTCAGTATTATTTTTCTAGATTCTGTATATGTGTTAGTATATGATACTTATCTTTCTCTTTCTGACTCACTTCACTCTGTATAATAGGCTCTAGGTTCATCCACCTCATTAGAACTGACTCAAATGCATTCCTTTTTATGGCTGAGTAATATTCCATTGCGTATATGTACCACAGCTTCTTTATCCATTCTTCTGTTGATGGACATCTAGGTTGCTTCCATATTCTAGCTATTGTAAATAGTGCTGCAATGAACAATGGGATACACATGTCTTTTTCAAATTTGGTTCCTCAGGTATATGCCTAGGAGTGGGATTGCTGGGTCATATGGTGGTTTTATTCCTAGTTTTTTAAGGAATCTCCATACTGTTTTCCATAGTAGCTGTATGAATTTACATTCCCACCAACAGTGCAATAGTGTTCCCTTTTCCTCACACCCTCTCCTACTGTTTATAGACTTTTGATGATGGCAATTCTGACCAGTATGAGTTGATATCTCATCGTAGTTTTGATTTGCACTTCTCTAATAATGAGTGATGTTGAGGATCTTTTCATGTGTTATTAGCCATCTGTATGTCTTCTTTGGAGAAATGTCTGTTTAGGTGTTTTTCCCACTTTTTGATTGGGTTGTTTGTTTTTCTGGTAAACAATCTGTTTTCTTACCAGAAGAGACAATGGATGCTGTTCTGAGGGGCAAGAAACAGAGATGTCCACTACCAGGACACATAGTCCAGAAAGATATAAGTGCCTCAGGAAAATACATATGATACCATGGAATAATCCCAAAGGTAGTATTTTGAGAAGTTGTCAATATACTTTGTATTATGGATATCATAACTACAATTGTTATTATCTTTATTTGGATAAAGATGTCATTTTCTGAAAGATTTATGGACTTTATATGTCAACTGGAAAATTGTAAAATGTTATTATCTTTTTCACAATTGGCCAAGGAGCTAGAGGATCAGAAAATTATCAAATACTACCTGATAAAGACTATAAAATTTTTAAATTAAATAAACCTTTATAGTTATACTAATCATTTATATATTTGGCCATTAAAAAAAAAACTATACTATATAATTTCAGTGTTGCATTTAAATGACATCTATAGGTTTTTTTATTGCTATTTACAGAGATCTTGAACTTATAAAATCTGCTACCACAGTAATCTCAGCAAATAATTAGCTCCTTAGGGAAAATCTAACTGTTTGTAACTTCTAGTTGAAATGGAAAATAGCCTTTAGCTCTTCTGCCTAAATTATGAAACATTTACTGCTTATACATTGCTGCCCTCTATATTGGTAAGGAAAATTAAATTTTTTCTTATAAATGCTTTCAGACATTATATCTAACTTTTCAACATAAAGGTGAAAAATTATTTCATTTTAAGTAGACCTAAACAGATTTAGAAAAACTAATACAACACACAGTTTTTAGCCCTGCAAATTATTTTTTAAATGAAAAACCAATTCTGTCCCCCCACATTTCATAATCTCTTGTGGCTAGAAACAGACAACAAAATAAGTACAATGAACATTCTTTTTGCTTATTCAGGAAAGGTGATTATTTTCAAGCTAAGGGTTTTAAATGTATCTCTAAATAGTTGATAGATAATAATGTGAAATGTAAATCTGAATTCTAGTGTAAATGCGTTTTATCATTTATGCATGTTTATTTCAAAAGGGTTTTAAGGTGACTTTTAAAATGCCAAAAATAGAGGAAAATAAAGATAAAGCAATAGGAAAATAGGCATATTAAAGCAGCTGAAGTCAAGGATAAAGTTTGTACTCAATACTCATTTCATGAAGTTCACCTGCAAATTGTGGACATTAACTTAGGTACTTTAATTTAAAAACTCCTGAAGTGAACAATTATGGATTATGTTGACACAAAATAAAACAGTGATCAGAGAAAGAGAAGAATCCTAAGTTGTAGATAAGTTGTACTTGTCTATATACATTAGAATCTGACAAACTGAATATGTATTATACATTCATATATCTATATATATATTATACTTTATATATACAATCAGATCAGATCAGTCACTCAGTCGTGTCCGACTTTTTGTGACCCCATGAATCACAGCACGCCAGGCCTCCCTGTCCATCACCAACTCCTGGAGTTCACTCAGACCCACGTCCATCGAGTCAGTGATGCCATCCAGCCATCTCATCCTCTGTCGTCCCCTTCTCCTCCTGCCCCCAATCCCTCCCAGCATCAGAATCTTTTCCAATGAGTCAACTCTTCGCATGAGGTGGCCAAAGTCCTGGAGTTTCAGCTTTAGCATCATTCCTTCCAAAGAAATCCCAGGGCTGATCTCCTTCAGAATGGACTGGTTGGATCTCCTTGCAGTCCAAGGGACTCTCAAGAGTCTTCTCCAACACCACAGTTCAAAAGCATCAATTCTTCGGTGCTTAGCCTTCTTCACAGTCCAACTCTCACATCCATACATGACCACAGGAAAAACCATAGCCTTGACTAGACGAACCTTTGTTGGCAAGGTAGTGTCTCTGCTTTTGAATATGCTATCTAGGTTGGTCATAACTTTCCTTCCAAGGAGTAAGCGTCTTTTAATTTCATGGCTGCAGTCACCATCTGTAGTGATTTTGGAGCCTAGAAAAATAAAGTCTGACACTGTTTCCACTGTTTCCCCATCTATTTCCCATGAAGTGATGGGACCAGATGCCATGATCTTCGTTTTCTGAATGTTGAGCTTTAAGCCAACTTTTTCACTCTCCACTTTCACTTTCAAGTGAAAGAGGCTTTTGAGTTCCTCTTCACTTTCTGCCATAAGGGTGGTGTCATCTACATATCTGAGGTTATTGAGATTTCTCCCAGCAATCTTGATTCCAGTTTGTGTTTCTTTCAATCCAGCATTTCTCATGATGTACTCTGCATATAAGTTAAATAAGCAGGGTGACAATATACAGCCTTGATGTACTCCTTTTCCTATTTGGAACCAGTCTGTTGTTCCATGTCCAGTTCTAACTGTTGCTTCCTGACCTGCATACAAATTTCTCAAGAGGCAGATCAGGTGGTCTGGTATTCCCATCTCTTTCAGAATTTTCCACAGTTTATTGTGATCCATACAGTCACTAGGAGATATAGATGTACATATCAGAGAGAGACTAAGATACAGAAACAGAGACAGAGGAGTAGGAGAGAATGTTTATATCTTCTTTTGGCAACACAGCAACTTAGTTCACTAACCAGGGATCTAACCGAGGCCCTGGCAGTGACAGCATCTAGTTCTAACCACTGAACTGCCAGGGAATTCTGATAAAGTTTTTATATTAGTTTAATGACTGTAGACAAATAACTGTAAGGTTCTCATCCAAATTATTTTTTATGACTCCCAGTAGTTATGGCTAGAGATGTAATGAGGTAAATTATGTTGAAAATAACCCAAAGGGTCAATGTCTCAAGATCAATGTATTATGTACTGAGATTCTAAACTTTCATCATCAAAAGCATTTTGAACCATGAGTAGTGGTCTTTTAGACATTGTACAAAATAATTCTTTCTGTTT
Source organism: Bos indicus (assembly GCF_029378745.1). Lineage (NCBI taxonomy): Eukaryota > Metazoa > Chordata > Mammalia > Artiodactyla > Bovidae > Bos > Bos indicus. The sequence continues at coordinate 22,248,106 of NC_091781.1, read as the reverse complement.
GGGATAGACTAGAGTTTCCTGGAAACCACGTTATCTCTTACACAATCCAAGAGGACTTTATTGCAGAATGGCTAAAAGAGAAAGATGTGGCAAGAATGGCTCAACATTTGAAATCAAGTAATATAATCTATCATATCAATAAACTAAAAAGAAAAAATCACATGATCATATCAATAGAAGCAGAAAAAGCATTTGACAAAATCCAACTCCCATTCATGATTAAAAAAATAAAAAATCTCTTTCAGTAAACTAGGAATAGATGGGGACTTCTTCAACTTAATAAAGAATATCTACAGAACCCCAAAACTAACAGCATACTTAATGTGAGAAATTCAAGGCTTTCCCATTCAGATCAGGTGCAAGTCAAGGATGTCACCTCTCACCACTCCTTTTCAACATACTGGAAGTTATCGCTAATTCAATAAGGCAAGAAAAGGAAATAAAAGGTATACAAACTGGGAAGAAAGATGTAAAACTGTCTTTGCAGATAATATGACTGTCTATGTAGAAAATCCAAAACTAATCAATTAAAAAACTGGAACTAACAACCAATTATAGCAAGATTTCAGGTAACAAGGTTAACATACAAAAGTTAATAATTTCCTATATACCAGCATAATTTGAAATTTAAAATGCAATACCACTTACCTTAACACCACCAAACATGAAATACTTAGGTGTAAATATAATAACAAAATATGAAATCTATACAAGGAAAATTATGAAGCTCTGATAAAGAAATTAAAAAGAACTTAAAAATGAACAGATATTTCATGTTCACTGGCAGGAAGACTTAATACTATCAAGATATTAGTCCTTCCCAAATTGATCTATACATTCAATGCAATTCCAATCAAAATGCCAATCATTTATTTTGTGGATACAAATTGAGTCAAAAATCTGTATGGACAGAAAAAAGATCCAGAATAGCTAACACACTATTGAAAGAGAAGAACAAAGCCAGGGGATTGACACTATCTAACTTCATGACTATAAAGTTGCACTAATCCAGACAGTGCAATATTGTCAAAAGAATAGATAGATGATTGGCGGAACAAAATAAAGAATTAGAAACAGACCCACATAAATATAGTCAACTGATCGTGACAAAGAAGCAAAAGTAAACTAAGTGAGAAAAGAGGGTCTTTTCAACAAACCATGTTATAAAATCGGGCATCACATGCAAAAAAAAAGAAAAAAAAGGACAAAAGAAATAGACACAGACTCTATATCCTTCACAAAAATTAACTCAAAATGGATTACAAAACTAAATATAAAGTGAGTGAGTGAGTGAGTGAAGTCACTCAGTTGTGTCCAACTCTTTGCAACCCCGTGAACTGTAGCCCACCAGGCTCCTCCATCCATGGGATTCTCCAGGCAAGAATACTGGAGTGGGTTGCCATTTCCTTCTCCAGGGGATCTTCCCAACCCAGGGATCGAACCCAGGTCTCCCACATTGCAGGCAGATGCTTTAACCTCTGAGCTACCAGGGTATAAAAGTATAAATGTAGAAGATAATATAAAGGAATTCTAGATGAATTCTTTGAATATCGCAATGGCCTTTTAGATACAACACCAAAGCTTCAACCCATGAAAGAAGTAATTGATAAGCTGGACTTTATTAAAGTTGAAAACTTCTCTAGAAAAGACACTGTTAGGAGAAAGAGAAGACATAGACTGGGAGAAAATATTTACAAAACACACATATTATAAAGGACTATTACCCAAAATATATAAGGAACTCTTAAAACTCAGCAATAAGAAGATAAACAACCCAATTAAAAATGGGCCAAAGACTTAAATAGATCTTCACCAGAGAAGATACGCAAATGGTTAATAAGCGTATGAAAAAATTTTTCACATTATATATCTTCAGAGAAAGGCAAATTAAAACAAAATTGAGATATCATTACACACCTATTAGTATGACCAAAATTTAGAATACTGACATCAAATGCTGCAAAAGAGCGACAGAAACTCTCATTCACTGCTGGTGGAAATGCAAAGTGGTGCAGCCATTTGGAGGACAGTTTGGCAGTTTCTTACAAAGCCAAACATATTCTCACCAGAAAACCCAGCAATCCTACACCTTCGTATTCACCCAAAGGAGTTGAAAATTCATATTCATACAAAACCCTGAACATGGATGATTATAGCAGTTTAATTCTTCATTGCAAAAACTTGGAAGCAATAAAGATATCCTTCAGTAGGTGAGTGACTAAGCAAACTGTGATACATACAGACAGTGAAATATTATATAGCACTAAAAGTAATTAAGCTAACAGGTCATAAAAAGACATGGAAGAAACAAAAATGCATACTATTTAGAGAAAAAAGCCAGTCTGAAGAAGCTACATAATATATGATTCCAAATTCATGACATTCTAGAAAACGTAAAAACTATAGAGACAGTAAAAAGATCAGTGGTTGCCAGTGGCGGTGGCTGGTGTTGGAGGAAGGATGAATAGATGGAACACAGAACATTTTAATGGTGGTGAAAATATTCTGCATGACAATAATAGATATACATAATTATGCATTTATTAAAATCCATTGAGTGTATACACCAAGAGTGAACAGTAATGTGAAGTTAAACGGTCTTAGTTTCCTCATCTTATAATAAAGATAACAGAGCTTGTTGCATGGACTTGTTGTAAGAATTATATAAGAAACTGAAAGTACTCAGACACACTGCCAGTAGGATTATCTCACCACCAATATCATCTCCATCGTCATCATCACCAATATCATCCTCATTCTTATCAATGGAATCTTTGTTTCCAAAAGAAACAGCAGAGCTTGTAACACAGTTTACCAATTAGCTGTCCTTGAGCACTAATTCTAAAGATAGTATTCCTATTCAGAGTACAAATATGCATTTTATATCTATCCTTAAGTCCAAGAGTAGAGGACTCTATTAGTGAAATTCAAACTGTTAAGTCAGTTTCAATAGAAACAGAACTAACTAAATCCCAAAGAAAGGCAATGCCAAAGAATGCTCAGACTACCGCACAATTGCACTCATCTCACATGCTAGTTAAGTAATGCTCAAAATTCTCCAAGCCAGGCTTCAGCAATACGTGAACCATGAACTTCCTGGTGTTCAAGCTGGTTTTAGAAAAAGCAGAGGAACCAGAGATCAAATTGCCAACATCCGCTGGATCATGGAAAAAGCAAGAGAGTTCCAGAAAAACACCTATTTCTGCTTTATTGACTATGCCAAAGCCTTTGACTGTGTGGATCACAATAAACTGTGGAAAATTCTTCAAGAGATAGGAATACCAGACCGCCTGACCTGCCTCTTGAGAAACCTATATGCAGGTCAGGAAGCAACAGTTAGAACTGGACATGGAACAACAGACTGGTTCCAAATAGGAAAAGGAGTATGTCAAAGCTGTATATTGTCACCCTGGTTATTTAACTTATATGCAGTTTGATGTCAAATAAGACCTAGGTTGGACTCCCAATTGAGCTATTGACAGGTAAGCTATTTTACCATCCAAGTTATTTAGCAGTTCCAGGACTCACTACAGTTAATGGGAATTATAATATCTATCCCAACAATCTGTTATAGAAATCAAATGAGGCAGTGTTTCAAAGAACCTAGCTATATACCTAAACATCATAGAGTGGTATTACAAAGAAGGGTAGTTGAAGAGTATTGGCATGACAGAAGAATGTGGTCTTTCAGCAGTTGAAAGATTTTTCTCTGTAGAGACAGAAGGTCTGGTTCTAACCCAGAAACCTCTTTGTCACAGAGGGTACCTAAGGTATAAGTGCCTCAACCTTATCATTTGCAAAATGAAGTTGAATTAGAAGCAGCAGATCATCTCTAAGGTACCCTTTCTGCTATCTCAAATTAGAAATAAGTATCCCAGACTAGGAATTTTCCAATTAATTTGTCTTTGAGCTTAATGGTCTTACTTTGGATTCCCTTTCTATGCTCTCTAGTTTTCATCACCAGTATTTCACCTGATCATGAAGAACATGTAAGATGATACCAGTTCCAAAGGGATGTTAGCATTGTGGAATCATCAAAAACTTTCAAAACTGTCTAGATCTTGCATTCAATTTTGACTCTGAAGTACTGTTATATAACCTTGAACAAGTTATTTTAGCTGCCTAAGAATTTGTTTTTTATACTGAAGAATGAGGTTAATAAGTAATATTTACCTTAAAGTGCTAGCATGTGAGAACTTGAATTAGCATCTAGTATGCATTCAATATTATATTTTATTTTTTATTATTTCATTCCAATGACTTGACCAAAATGCCCCCAAAAGAATCAGGCAAAGTTTTAGGCAAATTTCACCTAAACATTCTGTGTAATTTAAGATAAAAATTAAAGCAATAATGAGTTATTAAAGTCATTTCTCTAAGTTTGCTACCAAATTGTGGCAAGATAAGACTATTAAACATGTGAAACCTCATGTTTGAACTCACCTCAGATTGAACTATCAAGAATCAAAACCACATCAGAAAATTCATTTTAAATTGCTGTAATGAGCACATGCTAATGGTGAAACAAAAAATTATTGTTCACTTCTGAAAGACCCCCAAACTGAATTTTTGAGAACTATTTCAAACCCTATTTTCATAAAGTACATCAAAATGTTCAGAAAGATTATTTGTGAATAATGAAAGACCATTTCAAAGTCAGGAAGAAAACTACATATTACCTCACTTTTCAGCTTTCATATTATTAGTTCAATAGGTTTATTTAAAAATCTTTCTGATCTCTCACTGTGACTCACTGAAAGCAAATTTTGAAAAGTAGGAAACCTATAGAGCTTTTCGTTTTCTATTAAGTATTATCTGCGGAGCCAACATCAATAAAATATGACAGTTCTGGACCTGAATATGACAGCCTTTATATTGTTCTAACACATTGCTTATCCTCTCAGCAGAATAATCACTGAAATCAGCAGGAAGGGAGATCAATCAGTGAAAATAGAAGTGTAAATTTAATTCAAGTACGAGCAATACCAAGTTACTTTCATATATCCTCAAAACTGATCACTTTTCAAAAAGTTACAATGTTTTTAAAAAAGTAAATGTGTGAGTATAATTGATTAAAGAAGCATATGCTTCATGAAGGTAGTGATGATCTCTGCCCTGTTAGATGTCTGGAAATATTCACCTAATATTTATTGAACATCAGGTGCTGTGGGTACAGTAGTGAATAAAAACAAGAAACACAAGATCACTGCTCTAGTGACTTTAAAAAGAGAACAAATTATAAATAAATGACCAAAATAATTTTACAGCATGGTAATGCTCAAAGCTATGAAGAATGTTCCAGAAAATGATTAGGAGAGGAGGTGTAGGTTTAGCTATCATAGTCAAGAAAGGTCAAGGAAAGGTTTTCCAAGCTGAGATCTGATGACAAAGAGGAGGGTGCTTTGGGAATAATCCTAACATAGAGAATTTCAGACAGAAGATACAGCAAGTATTAACAGTTTGTCAAATACAAGCTTGAATCTGGTGACTAGAAGTACAGAAATAGGGTGACTGTGCCTGGAGCCCATATAACAGGGAGGAGAGTGGTAGGAGATGAGGTCAGCAAGTAGGTAAGCTAAGGGAGGAAATGTGGATTCTATAGGTGTTGCTTGTGGTAAAGAACTCTCCTGCCAATGCAGAAGAGGTTAGAGACTTGGGTTTGATTCCTGGGTCAGGAAGATCCTCTGGAGGAGGGCATGGCAACCCATTCCAGTATTCTTGCCTGGAGAATTTCATGGACAGGGGAGCCTGGCAGAGAATGGTCCATGGGATCGCAAACAGTCAAACACAACAGAAGCAACTTAGCACATGCTAAGAATAATGGAGGCACTGGAAGATTTTAAAGAACATGCAAATGACTGTGCAAGGAAGGGTCAGCATGAAGACAAAAGTGGAAGTAGGAGGCATCACTCAGGAGCTATCAAAATAATCTAGACTGAAAGTGATGAGCTTTGGACCAACATGATAAAAGCAAAATAGAAGTCGTTTCATCAGAATATATATTTGAAGATAGATCTTAGATCTTAGCCTCTGGACTGGTGAGATTAAAGGAAAACAGAAAGGGGTCATGTTTCTGGCTTGAACCAATTACGCATATGGATAAGACTACAAGAGGAACAGATTGGGTGGAAAGAGTTCTGTTTTAATCATTGTTTCTTTTCTTCTATGAATATCAATTTGGAAAAGGCGATTGCACTCTACTCCAGTACTCTTGCCTGGAAAATCCCATGGACAGAGGAGCTTGGTAGGCTGCAATCCATGGGGTCGCGAAGAATTGGACATGACTGAGCGACTTCACTTTCATTTTTCACTTTCATGCATTGGAGAAGGAAATGGCAACCCACTCCAGTGTTCTTGCCTGCAGAATCCCAGGGATGGGGGAGCCTGGTGGGCTGCCGTCTATGGGGTTGCACATAGTCGGACACGACTGAAGCGACTTAGCAGCATGAATATCAATTAACATTCAGACTTTATCCACAGAAAGATGGCAGAATATACTGCACATCTATTATGTGTTCAAATGCTTGCTTCCAGTCCAATATCACCTTACATCTCTATCCAAAAAGTGATTTTTGTCAAATTATATGTAGACTTTCATCCACTTAAAGATACACAGATACTTTTGCTCTTTCACACCATTTGCCCTCCAAGTGGAAATGATATTTGACTATTATTATTAAAATCAAATAGCCCATATTGACCCTTGAAATCAAAGCCATAAGTGAGTTCTACCTATTCATGGCTATCTGAAAGATCGTAACAACCTAATAATGGTTCTAATGTTTTGTTTCCATCTATGTGAAGCCTGCAGGGCTGAGAGTGATCTGTAATTTAATTACATAAATAAAAGACAAAAGCTCAATCCCATAGTATCAGAAATTCCTAGGTCAAACATTGTTATACCAAAGTACATCTCAGGAGGTATCATATGCTTATCCACAGTCAAAGTAAAATTTAGTTGACTTGTATTTTTTAACCACAGCAGTAACTATAACAATAACCAAAGCAACAGTGGTTAACAATTTATTGAATACATACTATTTACCTGAATCACTGAGCTCAGTACTTTACATGCATGACCCTGTTAAGTCCTCAAAACAACCCTACTCACAGTTGAGAAAACCAAGGTTTAGCAAGTTTAAAGAACTTGACCAGATAGCACATTAAGTAAATAAAGGAGTCCAAAAGATTGGAATTTAGACATGTCCTATATCTTTCATTCATTCATACATACATGTCCTCATTCAATGAATGAATCTCTTCTTTAAAGATATGCCACTGTTGTAGTATACAAATCATAATAATGAGATAAAATTATTAAATCTTGGTATTGGGGTCAGCACTTAATTACACGACCATCTAATTCAGACAATAGAAATGTTTTTAAGTAATATTTTATCCACAAGAAAGCAAAAGATAAGCAAAGGAACAAGATAAAAATTAAGTGTAAACTCAAACTAAACAAACCAAACTTAACTAAACGATGTCTCCCCAAGTTTAACTGTGTGATGATAACTAAGAATCATAATACTCTGCCACCTGACCTCAGAACTGCACATGTGGTGAAACTGAGTCAAAGTTCTCCCCCTAAGAAATTTTAGATTACAACTGATAGAGGAAGAGCTTGAGTTCTGAGTCACTGATCCAGAAGGATGTGAATCAGATACTGCTATCCTCTTCCCTGCTACATAGAGAAAGCCTATGTACTGTAGAAAAAAAATATCTACCAAGAAAAAACAGAAGTGAGGGAGATAAAAGTCTTGACAACATCACTTGGGACCCTGGATCTACCTGTTCCTGAAGCCATTATAACACTTAACTTCAAAGCTATGAGTCAACAAGTTCTCTTTTATTATTCAAGTTAATCAAAGTTAGATGTCTGTTGGCTGTAACCAAGAGAGAACTGAGTAAAAAAAATAAAATTAAGAGCATCAGAGGCATATTGAAATTATCTGAGTCCTTTTATAAATTGTTTGGACTAATAATTCCTCAGGATAAAAGCATCTCTGATCTTAAGACTCTGGTTAAAACAAAGAAGAAATATGATACTTTCAATCCTGTCACTAACTTGACTGCACCCTCTTCTTTCTAGTTGAAGCCCTTCCCCTCTTTGTAAACACTGATCAACACAGATTTTGTTTCACTCTGTTTTTAGATTTCTATTTCACAAAGGGCTACCTTTCAGGATGCCAGGAAATAGGCTTTAAACTGGAGAAAGAATAAAGAAAGGAAGGATAAATTTTAGTTTGCCACACATTGGCAAAATAGCTAACACTTCTAACTGTCAGCAAATTCTCAGAATTTCTGACCTCAGAAAGTTTTACTAATTATCACTAAGGAAATTAATCTAGTGGATCAGTTCAGTCACTCAGTCGTGTCCGACTCTTTGAGACCCCATGAACCATAGCACGCCAGGCCTCCTTGTCCATCAACAACTCCCGGAGTCCAACTCCCAAACCCATGTCCATTGAGTCGGTGATGTCATCCAATCATCTCATCTTCTGTCATCCCCTTCTCCTCCTGCCCTCAATCTTTCCCAGCATCAGTGTCTTTTCTAATGAGTCAGCTCTTTGCATCAGGTGGCCAAAGTACTGGAGTTTCAGCTTCAACATCAGTCCTTCCAGTGAACACCCAGGACTGATCTCCTTTAGGATAGACTGGTTGGATCTCCTTGCAGTCCAAGGGACTCTCAAGAATCTTCTCCAACACCACAGTTCAAAAGCATCGATTCTTCAGTGCTCAGCTTTCTTTCTAGTCCAACTCTCACATCCATACATGACCACTGGAAAGCGGGTTAGCTACACTGAATATGTCAGGGGAATGGAGAAACATTGCTATTTTGATAATCAACTCAAAAGAAAATTAAATTTACTAATAGTCACTAACACTATTCATTTTCTGGACATATGTTAAAGATGAAGTCAGCTTAAAATAGCCACCTGAAAGTGAAAAGTGAAAGTTAGTCACACAGTCGTGTCCAACTCTGCGATTCCATGGACTGCAGCCTGTCCCACTCCTCTGTCCATGGAAATCTCCAGGCAAGAGTACTGGAGTGAGTTGCCAGTTCCTTCTCCAAATAATAAAATAGCCACCTAATCTCTTAATATTCAGATATGGTGCAAAAGTACTACCCAAAAGATACTTAATCATTTCTAATGAAGTAGGCTTTAGTCACAAACTACCTTAGACTGTTCAACCTGTCTTGTGCTGCCCTTTCCTTTCCATGACTTAGACATCAAGGCCCTTGGCCACTAAACTGTGGCTGTGATCAAAGTGCTCTAGGCCCTCCCACCAGAGCACAAGTCACAGGGCAAAGATGCAGACTAGAAAACATTCTCTCTGGAAACTGTCTTGCCCCTCCAAATGCTGTGTCTCAAAATAAATTAGTGTAGACCAAACTAGGCTCTACCTTTTCCTCAACACTGGTCCCAGGAAAAGGCAAGGGTCTTGTGGTCATTTTACCTTTGCTTACACCAGAGCTGGCTTATACAGAAGAAAGTCTCCTTAGTAGACCACATGCTTTATACCCTCTTACCCTCTTACCTTCAGACATAAAAGATTCCAAGCTTCAAATGCAACAAAGCAGTGGGTGCTGACTGTTTCAAAAGATAGAAATAAAAACCCAAAAAAGACCACGCGTTCCCTTTGAAATACAGAAAATCCAGTCTTCTCAGAGTGGCTACTTTCCAGACACCCAAATGCTTTAAAGAACAAAAACAGGTTGTCATATTTGTCAGGTCAAATAAAAAAAGCCAGAGCAGAGCTCTCAAGTCTCTCTCTTTGTGATAGGAAACATCTTCCCAATCCCCTGAAGCTCTGAGGTAAACAAGGACAGGGAAGTGATGGGGAAACTGCCCGAAGAAGGCAGGGACAGTGCCATACTCAACACACTGGTTGCTGTACAGGGCCCAACACACTAGTGCAGTGATGACAAAGAAAAGTCTTAGTGCTTTTCCAGGAGTTCTCTAGCTTTTGGTTGTAGATCCTGTCATTTAGGATTATAATTATAAATATTAATAAATATTTATTGAATATTTACTATATATCAGGCACTATTCTAGGCCCTGTGGATACAACAGTCCACAAAACAAAAGAAAATATGCTTGTGTAAAAGTTATGTTGTAATGGACTTTGGGGAGAAAGACTGACAATAAAACAAATGAGTAAAGTGCATAATAGCTTAGAAAATAAAAAGTACTAAAGTTAAGCCAAGGAAAAGTGCTACAAAGAAAGTAGGCTTCCCCAGTGGCTCAGCTGGTAAAGAATCTGTCTGCAATGTGGGAGACCTGGGTTTGCCCCCTGGGTTGGGAAGATCCCCTGGAGAAGGGAATGGCTACCCACCCAGTATTCTTAACTGGAGAATTCCATGGACTGTATAGTTCATGGGGTCACAAAGAGTTGGACACGACTGAGCGACTTTCACTTCACTTCACTACAAAGAAAACAGATGTATTACAAGTACTACAGGGAAAGGAAGCAGTATGGGGAGTGACAGAGGAGCATATGGTAGGTTTGCAATTTTAATTTGGTTATTGGGGAAATTGTCAGTGAGAAGGTAAGCCTGAAAAAAGATTTGAAGGAGAGAAACAGTAAGCCAGCTATTTGGGATGAACAAGTTTAGAGCCAAATAAAGAGAAAGTGCAAAGACCCCAAGGAGAAACTTTGCCAGTCAGAGGCTAGTGTGGCTGAAATGGAGTGAGTGATGGGAGCAGAGGCAGGTGATACACTCAGGGAAGTCATTTTAGATAAGATTAAGTATAAATTTATAAAGCTTTAGCATCTGCTCTGATGTGAGAAGTCCACGAAGAGTTTTGAGCTGAGATGTGATATGATCTAGTAGCTGCAAAACTGAGGACAGAAGTAAGGAGATTAGTTAGGAGACTTTTGTAATAATATAACTTTGGTGCTCTGGGGCATGCAATGTGTACATTCAATTTATCGTAGTTTACCTTCAAATAATATTAAACCACTTCATATGTAATGTATGACTCTAACAGCATAAAAGGCCTTACTCACTGGATCAGACAGTAAAGAATCTGTGGGACACCCGGGTTTGATCCCTGGGTAGGGAAAAGGAAATGGCAAACCACTCCAGTATTCTTGCCTGGAAAATCATATGGACAAAGGAGCCTGGCAGGCTACAGTCCAGTTCAGTTCAGTTCAGTCACTCAGTCGTGTTCAACTGTTTGCAACCCCAGGGACTGCAGCACACCATGCCTCCCTGTCCTTTAACAACTCCTAGAGATGCTCAAACTCCATTGAGTTGGTGACATCATCCAATCATCTCATTTGTCATCCCCTTCTCCTCCCACCTTCAATATTTCCCAGCATCAGGGCCTTTTCCAATGAGACAGTTCTTCGCAATAGGTGGCCAAAGTATCGGAGTTTCAGCTTCAACATCAGTCCTTCCAATGAATATTCAGGATTGATTTACTTTAGGATTGACTGGTTGGATCTCCTTGCAGTCCAAGGGACTCTCAAGAGTCTTTTCCAACACCACAGCTCAAAGGCATCAATTCTTCAGTGTTCAGCTTTCTTTATAGTCCAACTCTCACATCCAGACATGACTACTGGAAAAACTATAGATTTGACTAGATGGACCTTTGTCTGCAAAGTAATGTGTCTGCCTTTGAATATGCTGTCTAGGTTGATCATAGCATTCCTTCCAAAGAGCAAGCATCTTTTAATTTCATGGCTTTAGTCACCATCTGCAGGGTTTTGGAGCCCAAAAAAAATAAAGTCTGTCACTGTTTCCACTGTTTCCCCATCTGTCTGCCATGAAGTGATGGGACCGGATGCCATGATCTTCATTTTCTGAATGTTGAGCTTTAAGCCAACTTTTTCACTCTCCTCTTTCACTTTCATCAAGAGACTCTTTAGTTCTTCTTCACTTTCTGTCCTAAGGGTGGTGTCATCCACGTATCTGAGGTTATTGATATTTCTCCCAGCAATCTTGATTGTGGCTTGTGCTTCATCCAGCCTGGCATTTCACATGATGTACTCTACATATAAGATAGATACGCAGGGTAACAATATACAGCCTTGATGTACTGTTTCCCAATTCGGAACCAGTCCATTGTTCCATTTCCGGTTCTAACTGTTGCTTCGTGACCTGCATTTGACCTCCAGATTTCTCAGGAGGCAGTTCAGGTGGTCTGGTATTCCCAGCTCTTGAAGAATTTCCCACAGTTAGTTGTGATCCATATAGTCAAAGGCTTTGGCGTATTGAATAAAGCAGAAATAGATGTTTTTCTGGAACTCTCTTGCGTTTTCCATGATCCAGCGGATGTTGGCAATTTGATCTCTGGTTCCTCTGCCTTTTCTAAATCCAGTTTGAACATGTGGAATTTCTCAGTTCACTTACTGTTGAAGCTTGGCTTCGAGAATTTTGAGCATTACTTAACTAGTATGTGAGATGAGTGCAACTGTGCAGTAGTTTGAGCATTCTTTGGCATTGCCTTTCTTTGGGATTGTAATGAAACTGACCTTTTCCAGTCCTGTGGCCACGGCTGAGTTTTCCAAATTTACTGGCATATTGAGTGCAGCACTTTCACAGCATCATCTTTTAGGATCTGAAATATCTCAACTGGAATTCCATCACCTCCACTAGCTTTGTTCGTAGTGATGCTTCCTAAGGCCCACTTGACTTCGCATTCCAGGATGTGTGGCTCTAGATGAGTGATCACACCATTATGGTTATCTGGGTCATGAAGATCTTTTTTGTATAGTTCTGTGTATTCTTGCCACCTCTTCTTAATATCTTCTGCTTCTGTGAGGTCCATACCGTTTCTGTACTTTATCGTGCACATCTTTGCATGAAATATCCCCTTTGTATCTCTAATTTTCTTGAAGAGATCTCTAGTCTTTCCCATTCTATTATTTTCCTCTATTTCTTTCATTGATCACAGAGGAAGACTTTCATATCTCTCCTTGCTATTCTTTGGAACTCTGCATTCAAGTGGGTATATCTTTCCTTTTCTCCTTTGCTTTTAGATTCTTTTCTTTTCTCAGCTATTTGTAAGGCTTTCGGAGACAACTATTTTGCCTTTTGCATTTCTTTTTCTTGGGGATGATCTTGATCGCTGCCTCCTGTGGAATGTCACAAAGCTCCATCCATAGTTCTTCAGGCACTCTGTCTATCAGATCTAACACCTTGAATCTATTTGTCACTTCCACTGTATAATCATAAGGGGTTTGATTTAGGTCATACCTGAATGGTCTAGTGGTTTTCCCTACTTTCTTCAATTTAAGTCTGAATTTGTCAATAAGGTGTTCGTGATCTGAGCCACAGTCAGCTCCCCATCTTGTGTTTGCTGACTCTATAGAGCTTCTTCATCTTTGGCTGCAAAGAATATAAACAATCTGATTTAAGTATTGAACATCTGGTGATGCACATGTATAGAGTTGTCTCTTGTGTTAGAAGAGGGTGTTAGCTATGACCAGTGCATTCTCTTGGCGAAACTCTATTAGCCTTTGCCCTGCTTCATTTTGTACTCCACTGCCAAATTTGCCTGTTATTCCAGGTGTCTCTTGACTTCCTACTTTTGCATTCCAGTTCCCTATGATGAAAAGGATATCTTTTTTGGGTGTTAGTTCTAGAAGGTCTTGTAGGTCTTCATAGAACCGCTCAACTTCAGCTTCTTTGGAATTAGTGGTTGGGGCATAGACTTGGTTTACTGTGATATTGAACGGTTTGCCTTGGAAATAAACAGAGATCATTCTGTCGTTTTTGAGACTGCACCCAAGTACTGCATTTTGGACTCTTTTTCTGACTATGAGGGCTACTCAATTTCTTCTAAGGGATTCTTGCCCACAACAGTAGATATAATGGTCATCTGAATCAAATTTGCACATTCCCATCCATTTTAGTTCACAGATTCCTAAAATACTGATGTTCACTCCGGCCATCTCCTTTTTGACCATTTCCAGTTTACCTTGATTTATGGACCTAACATTCCAGGTTCCTATGTTCTTTACAGCCTTGGACTTTACTTCCATCACTGGTCACAGCCACAACTGGGCATTATTTTTGTTTTGGCTCCATTTCTTCATTCTTTCTTGAGCTATTTCTCCACTCTTCTCCAGTGGCATACTGGGCACCTACTAGCCTGGGGAGTTCATCTTTCAGTGGCTACAGTCCATAGGGTCACAAAGAGTCAGAAACAACTCAGCGACCAACACACAACATAATATCTCCATTTCTCCCTCTTATCCATTGTGCTACTATCATATTTTATTCCTATATATTATATAAACTCTATAATACATTGTTATTTTTATTATAAAGATTATTTTTCAAAGAAATACATATATGGAGGAAGAGAGTCTTTTGTATTTTTTCACATATTCACCATATCCTCAACATTCCATTCTCTTTATAGTCCCAAGTTTCCATCTGGCATCATTTTCCTTCATCCTAAAACTTCCTTTATGATTTCCTGAAGTGCAAATATGCTGGCAATGAATTATATCAGCTTCTTTTTTTCGAGGGGGTGTCTGGAAATTTCTTTATTCCACATTCATTTCAGAAGGATATTTTTACTGGATATAGAATTCTAAATTGATAGTTTTTTTCAACCCAGCATTTTCTATTATCTTCTATTTCTATTAAAAAATATATATATTTGAGCTTTCTATTTCTATTTTCTTCTGGATTACTTTATTTCTAATAAGAAATCAGTGATTTTTCTTATTTTGTTCCTCTGTGTGTGTCATTTTTTCTTTAAGCTACTTTAAAGGCTATTTAAATTATTTTTTTTTCATAATTTCATTACTATATGCTTTAGTGTAGTTTTGTGTTTACTCTGCTTGAGGCCCATTGAGCTTCTAGGATCAGGGGACACAGAGATTTCTTCAGATTTGGAGATTTTTCAGCCATATGTCCCTGTCCCAACCTTTCTTTGTGGAACTCCAATTACATACGTTAGACTTCTTACATTCCCTGAGTTCACTGAGGCTCTCTCACTATTATTTTTTGTCATATCTTTTTATTTCTTCTTCTTTTTTTAATGAGACGATAATTACTTTATGATATTGTGTTGATTTTTCCTTAAATCAACATGAATTTTTTCCTCTCTGCTCTTCAGTTTGAATAGTTTCTACTGCTGTGTCTTCAGGTTCTATAGTCTCTCAGGGGGAAGCGGGGTGGTGGTTAGGAAGGGTTGGAAAGTTATCATCTGCTATTATACTCATTCAGTTAACATTTCATTTCTGATATTGTGTTTCTCAGTTTTAGAAGTTCTGTTGGTTCTGTTTACCATTTAAGGGAACATTTCATGCAAAGATGGGCTCAATAAAGGACAGAAATGGTATGGACCTAACAGAAGCAGAAGATATTAAGAAGAGGTGGCAAGAATACACAGAAAGTGAAAGTGAAGTCGCTCAGTCGTGTTCGACTCTTAGCGACCCCATGGACTGCAGCCTACTAGGCTCCTCCATCCATGGGATTTTCCAGGCAAGAGTACTGGAGTGGGGTGCCATTTCCTTCTCCAGAATACACAGAAGAACTGTACAAAAAAGATCTTCACGACCCAGATAATCATGATGGTGTGATCACTCACCTAGAGCCAGACAGCCTGGAATGTGAAGTCAAGTGGGCCTTAGAAAACATCACTACAAACAAAGCTAGTGGAGGTGATGGAATTCCAGTTGAGATATTCCAAATCCTGAAAGATGATGCTGTGAAAGTGCTGCACTCAATATGCCAGCAAATTTGGAAAACTCAGCAGTGGCCACAGGACTGGAAAAGGTCAGTTTTCATTCCAGTCCCAAAGAAAGGCAATTCCAAATGCTCAAACTACCGCACAATTGCACTCATCTCACACGCTGGTCAAGTAATGCTCAAAATTCTCCAAGCCAGGCTTTAGCAATATGTGAACCATGAACTTCCAGATGTTCAAGCTGGTTTTAGAAAAGGAAGAGGAACCAGAGACCAAATTGCCAACATCTGCTGGATCATCGAAAAAGCAAGAGAGTTCCAGAAAAACATCTATTTCTGCTTTATTGACTATGCCAAAGCCTTTGACTGTGTGGATCACAATAAACTGTGGAAAATTCTGAGAGAGATGAGAATACCAGACCACCTGACATGCCTCCTGAGAAACCTATATGCAGGTCAGGAAGCAACAGTTAGAGCTGGACATGGAACAACAGACTGGTTCCAAATAGGAAAAGGAGTACGTTAAGGCTGTATACTGTCACCCTGTTTATTTAACTTCTATGCAGAGTACATCATGAGAAACGCTGGGCTGCAAGAAGCATAAGCTGGAATCAAGATTGCTGGGAGAAATATCAATAGCCTTAGATATGCAGATGACACCACCCTTATGGCAGAAAGTGAAGAGGAACTCAAAAGCCTCTTGATGAAGGTGAAAAAGGAGAGTGAAAAAGTTGGCTTAAAGCTCAACATTCAAAAAACTAAGATCATGGCATCCGGTCCCATCACTTCATGGCAGATAGATGGGGAAACAGTGGAAACAGTGTCCGACTTTATTTTGGGGGGCTCCAAAATCACTGCAGATGGTGACTGCAGCCATGAAATTAAAAGACGCTTACTCCTTGAAAGGAAAGTTATGACCAACCTAGATAGCATATTCAAAAGCAGAGACATTACTTTGCCAACAAAGGTCCATCTAGTCAAGGCTATGGTTTTTCCAGTGGTCATGTATGGATGTGAGAGTTGGACTGTGAAGAAAGCTGAGTGCCAAAGAATTGATGCTTTTGAACTGTGGTGTTGGAGAAGACTCTTGAGAGTCCCTTGGACTGCAAGGAGATCCAACCAGTCCATTCTGAAGGAGATCAGCCCTGGGATTTCTTTGGAAGGAATGGTGCTAAAGCTGAAACTCCAGTACTTTGGCCACCTCATGCAAAGAGCTGACTCATTGGAAAAGACTCTGATGCTGGGAGGGATTGGGGGCAGGAGGAAAAGGGGACGACAGAGGATGAGATGGCTGGATGGTATCACCGACTCGATGGACGTGAATTTGAGTGAACTCCAGGAGTTGGTGATGGACAGGGAGGCCTGGCGTGCTGCGATTCATGGGGTCACAAAGAGTCGGACACGACTGAGCGACTGAACTAACTGACTCGATTGACCATCTATTTCTTCATTATATTCATATTTTCATTTAAATTACTGTGCATATGTATCAGAGTTGCTCTAAATCTGTATCTGTTATAATTCCATTATTTCTGTCATTCCTAGATTTGATTCTACTAACTGATTTGTCTCCCAGTTATAAGTCACATTTTCCTGCAACTTAGAATGTCCAATTTTTAATTGAATCAAAGATATTATGAATGTTATATTACTTAGTATCTGGATTGTGTGTCTTCCTTTTAAGGAGTGTTGAAATTTATTTTGGCAGTCAGTTAATATTACCTGTAAATGAGCTTGATATTTTCAAGGTTCATTTTTCTGCTTTCTTAAGGTAGATCAAGAGCAGACTTTTTTGCTAGTTTAATCCTACTACTAAGACATAGCCCTTCTGGGGTTTCAAATGACATGCCAGGTATTCAGTGAAGTCTCTTCAATATGACTGGTTGGAACTTAGTTCCTAGGCTGTGTGATGTCTGGAAACCACATAGCTCACAATTACTCAGTTACATCATTACCAGCATTATGTAGTTTCATCATATATATTTACATCTTAGTACTCAGCAAAAAATTCAAGGTGAATGCGATACAGATTTCTGGAGTGATTTTTCTACATAATTCTCTCCCCTCTGATGTTCTTTATCACAAATTTTAGTATTCTTGTACTCCACAAATTCCAACATTTTTCTTATTAACTCAGAAATACTGCTAGGTTTTGCTTTTCACCCTCTCTGAAGCACAGTACAGAAGGTGCCTGCAAGCCAAAAGCTTATCTCAGGGATCTTTTCTTTTTTCTTTTTTGTTTCTTTCAGCGAACACATACCTACAATGCCTGTTGTCCAATAACCAAAAAGCATTATTTTATGTTTTATAGAGTTTCATATTTTTTAAATAGTGAAAGAATAAATGGAAAATGAAATGGAAACCCTCCCCAGTGTTCTTGCTTGGAAAATCATATGAACAGAGAAGCCTGGAGTCAGACATGACTTAGTGACTAAACAACAATAACAAAAGGCTAGACTTAGAAGGACTTGAAAAGGAAGTCCAAATCTTCATTTTACAGATGAAGCAACAGAGGCACAGAGAGAGACTGTGACACACCCAAGGTCACACAGCTACTAGTAACAGCATTAAGCTCGGAATCTATGTTTCCTAACTCTTAAGTCCAATGCCTTTCTATTCCAGCATGCTGCCTCCTACAGAATGCCTAATAGACAGTCCTGTATTCATTTCCTAGGGCTGCTGTAGCAAATTATCAACAAACTAGATGGCTTAAGACAGGAATGTATTATCTTGCAATTCTAGAGACCATCAATCTAAATTCAAGGTGTCAGCAAGCTTCTGGAGGCCCAGATGGAGAATTCATTTCATAACTCTCTCCTAGTTTCTGATGTTCCCTGGCATTCCTTGGCTTATAGAAAAATCACTCCAATCCCTGCCTGTTTTCACAAGACCTTGCATCTGTGTGTTTATTTCCTTTTTTAAAATTTATTTTATTTATTGAAGGATAATTGCTTTACAGAATTTTGTTGTTTTCTGTCAAACCTCAATATGAATCAGACTTGGTATACTTATAGTCCATCCCTTTTGAACCTCCCTCCCATCTCCTGCCTCATCCCACTCCTCTAGGTTGATACAGAGCCCCTGTTTGAGTTTCCTGAGCCATACAGCAAATTCCCATTGTCTATTTTACATATGGTAATATAGTTTCCATGTTACTCTTTCTATACATCTCACCCTCTCCTCCCCTCACTCCCCATGTCCACAAGTCTATTCTCTATGTCTGTTCCTTCACTGCCAATCTGTAAATATTTTCTTCAGTACCATTTTTCTAGATTCCAAATATATGCATTAGAATGCGATATTTATCTTTCTCTTTCTGACTCACTTCACTCTGTATAATAGGTTCTAGGTTCATCCACCTCATCAGAACTGACTCAAATGCATTCCTTTTTATGGGAGTAGTATTCCCTTGTGGATATGTACCATAGCTTATTTATCTAGTCATCTGTCGATGGACATCTAGGTTGCTTCCATATTCTGCTGCTGCTAAGTCCCTTCAGTCGTGTCCGACTCCTCACGACCCCATGGACTGCAGCCCACCAGGCTGCTCTGTCCATGGGATTCTCCAGGCAAGAGTACTGGAGTGGGGTGCCATTGCCTTCTCCAGCTTCCATATTCTACCTATTGTAAATAGTGCTTCAATGAACAAAGGGATACGTGTGTCTTTTCAATTTCAGTTTGCTCAGGGTATATGCATAGGAGTGGCATTGTTGGGTCATATGGTGGTTTTGTTCCTAGTTTTTTAAGGAATCTCCATATTGCCTTCCTTAGTGGCTGTATCAATTTAAATTCCCAACAAAAGTGCAAGAGCATTTCCTTTTCTTCACACCCTCTCCAGCATTTATTGTCTGTAGACTTTTTGATGATGGCCATTCTGGCCAGTATGAGGTGATATCCCATTGTAGTTTTGATTTGCATTTCTCTAATAACGAGTGATGTTGAGCATCTTTTCATGTGTTTGTTAGCCATCTGTATGTCTTCTTTGGAGAAATGTGTTTAGGTTTTTTTCCCCCATTTTTTGATTGGGTTGTTTGTTCTTCTGGCATTGAGTTGTATGAACTGCTTGTATATTTTGGAAATTAATCCTTTGTCAGCTGTTTCATTTGCTATTATTTTCTCCCATTCTGAAGGTTGTCTTTTCACCTTGATTATAGTTTCCTTTGCTGTGCAAAAGCTTTTAAGTTTAATCAGGTCCCACTTTTACTGTTCTTTTTATTTCCGTTACTCTAGGAGGTGGGTCATAGAGGATCTTGTTCTGATTTATGTCATCGACTGTTCTGCCTATATTTTCCTCTAAGAGTTTTATCATTTCTAGTCTTAAAATTAGGTCTTTAATGGGCTGGAAGAAGCACAAGCTGGAATCAAGATTGCCGGGAGAAATATCAATAACCTCAGATATGCAGATAACACCACCCTTATGGCAGAAAGTGAAGAGGAACTAAAAAGCCTCTTGATGAAAGTGAAAGTGGAGAGTGAAAAAGTTGGCTTAAAGCTCAACATTCAGAAAACGAAGATCATGGCATCTGGTCCCATCACTTCATGGGAAATAGATGGGGAAACAGTGGAAACAGTGTCAGACTTTATTTTGGGGGGCTCCAAAATCACTGCAGATGGTGACTGCAGCCATGAAATTAAAAGATGTTTGTTCCTTGGAAGAAGTTATGACCAACCTAGATAGCATATTGAAAAGCAGAGACATTAATTTGCCAACAAATGTCTGTCTAGTCAAGGCTATGGTTTTTCCAGTGGTCATGTATGGATGTGAGAGTTGGACTGTGAAGAAAGCTGAGCCCCGAAGAATTGATGCTTTTGAACTGTGGTGTTGGAGAAGACTCTTGAGAGTCCCTTGGACTGCAAGGAGATCCAACCAGTCCATTCTAAAAATCAGCCCTGGGATTTCTTTGGAAGGAATGATGCTAAAGCTGACTTTGGCCACCTCATGCGAAGAGTTGACTCATTGGAAAAAACTCTGATGCTGGGAGGGATTGGGGGCAGGAGGAAAAGGGGACGACAGAGGATGAGATGGCTGGATGGTATCACCGACTTGATGGACGTGAGTTTGAGTGAACTCCAGGAGATGGTGATGGACAGGGAGACCTGGCGTGCTGTGATTCATGGGGTCGCAAAGAGTCGGACACGACTGAGTGACTGAACTGAACTGAAGTGAACTGAGCTGAATCCATTTTGAGTTTATCTTTGTGTATGGTGTTAGGAAGTGTTGTAATTTCATTCTTCTACATGTAGTTGTCCAGTTTCCCCAGCACCATTTATTGAAGAGGCTGTCCTTGCTCTTTTAGATACTCTTGCCTCCTTTGTCAAAAATAAGGTACCCATAGATACATGGGTTTATTTCTGGGCTTTCTATCTTTTTCCATTTGTCTATATTTCTGTTTTTGTGCAAGTACCATATTGTCTTGATGACTGAAGCTTTGTAGTATAATCTGAAGTCAGGAAGATTGATTCCTCCAGCTCCATTCTTCTTCTCAAGACTGCTTTGGTTATTTGTGGTCTTTTGTGTTTCCATATGAATTGTGAATTTTTTTGTTCCAGTTCTATGGAAAATGCCATTGGTAATTTGATAGAGATCACATTGAATCTGTAGATTGCATTTGGTAGTATAGTCATTTTCACAGTATTGATTCTTCCTGCCCTGGAACATAAAATATCTCTCCATCTGTTTATGTCATCTTTCATTTCTTTCATTAGTGTCTTATAATTTTCTATGTACAGTTTTTTTGTCTCCTTAGGTAAGTTTATTCCTAGATATTTAGTTCTTTTTGTTGCAATGGTGAATGGGATTGATTCCTTAATTTCTCTTTCTGATTTTTCATTGTTAGTATATAGAAATGAAAGTGATTTCTGTGTATTGATTTTGTATCCTGAAACTTTGCTAAATTCACCAATTAGCTCTAGCAATTTTCTGATACTGTCTTTAGGGTTTTCTATGTACCAGTCAGTATCATGTCATCTGAAAATATTGAGAGCTTTACTTCTTTTCTGACCTGGATTCCTTTTATTTATTTTTCTTCTCTGATTCCTGTAGCTAGGACTTCCAAAACTATGTTGAATAACAGTGGTGAAAGTGGACTAGTGTCTTGTTCCTGATTTTAGGGGGAATCCTTTCAGTTTTTCACCATTGAGAATAATGCTTACTGTAGGCTTATCATATATGGCCTTTACTATGTTGAGGTAGGTTCCTTCTAGGTCCATTTTTTGAAGAGTTTTAATCATAAATAGGTGCTGAATTTTGTCAAAGCCTTTTTCTGTATCTATTGAGATGATCATATGGTTTTTATCTTTCAATTTGTTAATATGGTGTATCACATTGATTGGTTTGCATATATTGAAGAATCCTTGCATTCCTGAAATAAATCCAACTTGATCATGGTGTGTGAGATTTTTGATGTGTTGCTGAATTCTGTTTGCTAAAATATTGTTGAGAATTTTTGCATCTATGTTCATCAGTAATATTGGCGTGTAGTTTTCTTTTTTTGTGTTATCTTTGACTGGTTTTGGTATCAGGGTGATGGCGGTCTTGTAGAATAGTTTTGGAAGTGTTCCTTCCTCTGCAATTTTTTGAAAGAGTTTTAGAAGGATAGACATTAGCTCTTCTCTAAATGTTTGATAGAGTTCTGCTGTGAAGCCATCTGGTCCTGGGATTTTGTTTTTTGGGGGATTTTTGATCACTGCTTTAATTTCAGTGCTTGTGATTGGGTCATTGATAATTTCTATTTCTTCCTGGTTCAGTCTTGGAAGATTGAACTTTTCTAAGAATCTGTCCATTTCTTCCAGGTTATCCATTTTATTGCCATATAGTTGTTCATAATAGTCTCTGACAATCCTTTGTATTTATGCATTGTCTGTTGTAACCTCTCCTTTTTCATTTCTCATTTTCTTGATTTGATTTTTCTTTTTTTATTGGTGAGCCTGGCTAAAGGCTTGTCAATTTTATCTTCTCAAAGAACCAGCTTTTAGTTTTATTAATCTTTACTATTCTTTCATTTCCTTTTCATTTATTTCTGCTCAGATCTTTATGATTTCTTTCCTTCTACTAATTTTGGGGGGCTTTTGTTCTTCTTTTTCCAGTTGTTTTAGGTGTAAAGTTAGGTTGTCTATTCGATATTTTTCTTGTTTCTTGAGGTAGGATTGTATTGCTATAAACTTCCCTCTTAGAACTGCTTTTGCCAATCCCATAGTTTTGAGTTGTGTTTTCATTGTCATTTACTTCTATAAATTTTTTTATTTTCTTTTTGATTTCTTCAGTAACAAGTTGGTTATTTAGAAATGTGTTGTTTAATCTCCAATATGTTTGTGTTTGTTACAGTTTTTTTCTTGTAATTGATATATAGTCTCTTAGCATTGAGGTCGGAGAAGATGCTTGATACGATTTCAATTTTCTTAAATTTACTGAGGTTTGATTTGTGATCCAAGATGTCTATGCTGAAGATATGTTCCCTGTGCACTTGAGAAGAAGGTGTATTATGCATTTGGATGGAATGTCCTTAAGGTATCGGTGAGATCCATCTCATCTAATGTATCCTTTATGACTTGTGTTTCCTTATTAATTTTGTTTTGATGATCTGTCCATTAGTGTGAGTGGGGTGTTAAAGTCTCCTGCTATTATTGTGTTACTGTCAATTTCTCCTTTTATGTCTGTTAGTGTTCGTCTTATGTATGGAGGTGCTCCTATGTTGGGTGCATAGATATTTACAATTGTTACGTTTTCCTCTTGGAGTGATTCCTTGATCATTATGTAGTGTCCTTCCTTATCTCTTGCAATCTTCTTTATTTTAGGGTCTGTTTTCTCTATTTCTCTAGCTTTCCTTTGCTTCTCATTTGCATGGAATATATTTTTCCATCCTCTCACTTTCAGTCTATATGTGTCTTGAGGTCTGAAGTGGGTTTCTTGTAGACAGCATATATATGGGTCCTGTTTGTGTATCCATTCAGCCAGTCTGTGTCTTTTGGTTGGAGCATTTAATGCATTTACATTTAATTATTGATACATATGTTCCTATTGCCATTTTCTTAATTGTTTGGGGTTGATATTGTAGATCTTTTATCTTCTTTTGTATTTCTCGACTAATAAGTCCCTTTAACATTTGTTTTAAAGCTGGTTTGGGGTACTGAATTCCCTTAACTTTTGCTTGTCTGAAAAGCTTTTTATATCTCCATCAGTTTTGAATGAGATTATTGCCAGGTACAGCAATCTTGTTTGTAGATTTTTCCCTTTCAGTACTTAAATATATTCTGCCATTCCCTTCTGGCCTGCAGTTTCTGCTGAAAGATCAGTTGTTAAGTGTATGGGGTTTCCCTTGTATGTTACTTATTTCTTCTCCCTTGCTGCTTTTAATATTCTTTCTTTGTGTTTAGTCTGTGTTAGTTTGACTAGCATGTGTTTGGCACATTTCTCCTTGGGTTTACCTTGTATGGGACTCTTTGTGTCTCTTGGGCTTGGTTGACTATTTCCTCTTGCATGTTGGGGAAATTTTCAACTATAATCTCTTCAAAGTTTTCTCATACCCTTTCTTTTTCTCTTCTTCTGGGACCCCCTATAATTCGAATGTTGGTGGGTTTGATATTGTCTAAGAGGTCTCTGAGACTATCCTAAGTTCTTTTATTCTTTTTACTTTATTCTGCTCTTCAGAAGTTATTTCCACCATTTTATCTTCCAGCTCACTGATTCATTTTCTGCTTCAGATATTCTGCTAGTGATTCCTTCCTGAGTATTTTTAATTTCAGTAATTGTGTTGTTTGCTCTGTATGTTTATTTTTTAATTCTTCTAGGTCTTTGTTAATTGATTCTTGCATTTTCTCCATTTTATTTTCAAGTTTTTTGTTCATCTTTACTATCATCATTCTGAATTCTTTTTCCAGTAGTTTGCCTATTTCTCTTCATTTATTTGGATTCTGTGTTTCTAGTTTGTTCCTTCATTTGTGTAGCATTTCTCTGCCTTTTCATTAATTTTTTAAAACTTATTGTGTTTGAGGTCTCCTTTTCCCAGGCTTCAAGGTTGAATTCTTTCTTTCTTTTGGTTTCTGTCCTCCTAAGGTTGGTCCAGGGGTTTGTGTAAGCTTCATATAGGGTGAGATTTGTGCTGAGTTTTATATGTTTGTTTGTTTGATTTTCCTCTGATGTGCAAGGCTGAGTGAGGTGGTAATCCTTCTGCTGATGATTGTGTTTGTATTTTTGTTTGGTTTGTTGTTTAGATGATGTGTCCTGCCCAGGGTGCTACTGGTGGTTGGGTGATGCTGGGTGTTGTATTCAAGTGGTTTGCTTTGTGTGAGTTCTCACTGTTTGATACTCCCCAGAGTTAGTTCTCTGGTAGTCTAGGGTCTTGGATTCAGTGTTCCCACTCCAAAGACTTAGGGCTTGATCTCAACCTGGTGTCTCAGATTTGGGTCAATTAGCCTACCTGCTTGTTGCTGATAGCCAAGCCAAACAATGATCCAATTTTGCTGGATGGCAACATCCTTTTTACTCCTTAGTCCCTCTGCTCCTATTCATTCACTTGGCTGAGGTTTCTTAGAAAAGTATCATGCTGGAATTTCCATCTCCTAAGTGGAGTGTGGCTGGCCCTCAGCTCCAGTCACATCCCGAGTGAGGCACTGTTGTCCACTGGCTGCAAGCAGTAAACTACTGCCATGTTGGGTTCAGACTGTCACCCTTACATCCTGCCTGCCAGCCCTGTTGGTGACCAGCAGCCTAGAATGCTGTCCTGGACCAGGAAAGCCTATGAGAGCCAGAGTGTTTTTTAGTAAAATAAGAATGTCTACTAATGAGACTGCTAATTGGTCTCTTATCTATAATTTTTAACTAACCAATAATCTTTGTTTGTCAATTTGAACTCCTTTTTTCTTTTTCCCCCAACACTCTCAGCAGGTTCAGATGGTACATTGTGAGACAAAAGCAAAAACAACAGGGAGAACCATCTCACAAGAAAAGTTAGCAGTAAATCTTCATGACTGGATAGCAAAGGCAGTTTGTTAAAAAAAAAATCATTCTAGGATGGTGCAAAAGTAATTGTGGTTTTGCATTGTTAAAATTTGCTGTTTCATATTGAAATACATTCTTAAAAAGTGTGCTTATATTATACATCATTTTAATGCACATTTTCACTTTAGGCTTTTTTGCTAATGACTTATTAATTGCTATTCATTTTATATTTATCTTAGACTACAGAAATGATATTAGACAAAAAGCAAATTGAAGCAATTTTCTTATTTGAATTCAGAATGGGCTGTAAAGCAATGGAGACAACTCACGACATTAACAACACATTTGGCCGAGAAATTGCTAACAAAAGTACAGTGTAGTGGTAATTCAAGACATTTTGTAAAGGAGATAAGAGCCTTGAAGATGAGAAGCATAGTGGCCAGCCATTGGACGTTGACAATGACCAACTGAGAGCAATCATCAAAGTTGATCCTCTTAAAACTATACAAGAATTTGCAGAACTCAACGTCCACCATTCTATGATGGTTCAGCATTTGAAGCAAATTAGAAAGGTGAAAAGACTCAATGAGTGAGTGCCCATGAGCTGATCAAAAAATCGAAAAAACTGTTTTGACGTGTCATCTTCTCTTATCTATGTCTCTTCTCTTATCTATGCAGAAATCCATTTCTCAATTGGATTGTGATGTGTGATGAAAAGTGGATTTTATACGACAACTAGTGATGACCATCTCAGTGGCTGGACCCAGAAGAAGCTACAAAGCACTTCCCAAAGTTAAACTTTCACCAAAAAAAATAATGGTCACTGTTTGATGGTCTGCTGTCCAGCTGATCCATATAGCTTTCTGAATCCTGGCAAAGCCATTATGTCTGAGAAATACGTTCAGCAAGTTGATGAGATGCAGTAAAAAACCACAATGCCTGTAGCTGGCATTGGTCAATGGGAAGGGACCAATTTTTCTCCCTGACAATGCCTGACTGCACGTTGCACAACCAATGCTTACCAATGCTTCAAAGTTGAATGAATTGGGCTATGAAGGTTTGCCTCTGCCATATTCACCTGACCTCTTGCCTCTTCTTCAAGCATATCGACAATTCTTTTGCATGGGAAATGCTTCCACAACCAGCAGGAAACAGAAAATGCTTTCCAAGAATTCATCGAATCCCAAAGCATGGATTTTTTGCTACAGGAATTAACAAACTTATTTCTCATTGGCAAAAAAGTGTTGATTGTAGTTGTTCCTATTTTGATGAATAAAGATATGCTTAAGCCTAGCTATAATGATTTAAAAGTCATGGTCCAAAATCACAATTATGTTTACACCAACCTAATAACATGAGTAGTTTGACAGTGCTAATTTGTTAAGAAAAAAATATCTAGGACAGGTACTACCCTGAGATCCTTAAGTCATGCTCCAAAACTTCATTTGCTACAAACACAAACACATCCTAAGATGTTCAGAATATATCTTCCAACCCACATTTCACCTGAGCTATAAGTCCTTTTGGGTACTGAGCAGCAGCCATCAATTTGGTTTGCTTTATGATATGGGCCAAACACAAACATTGACCCCTTTTATTCTTCAAATCTCTAAAGCTGATTTAGAAGAAACAAGAATATTGAGTTGAATAGAAATAGCAAAAATAAAGGGCCTCATTTTTAATGAAAAAGGAAGCCTATCAATAAGAATCTCCATTGGGCCACAGACTCGTCTACTCCCAAACTGAGTTGGAATATCACAGCACAAATTGCCCAAAGAGGCACAAGCTGGGAAGGGATGGCAAAGATTAGAGTAACTTAAGGCTTCCCTGGTGGCTCAGATGGTAAAGAATCCACTTGCAAAGCAGGAGACCTGGGTTCAATCTCTGGGTTTGAAAGAGCCCCTACAGAACGAAACGGCTACCCACTCCAGTATTCTTGCCTGGAGAATTCCATAGACAGAGGAGCCTGGCAGGCTACAGTCCATGGGGTCATAAAGAGTCAGACATGCCTAAGCAACTTTTACTTCACAATGCATCAGAAATTAGAAGCATAAATTAGAAAAAGGTATTCTGGATATGCTAAACCTAGGTAAACAAAGAAAGCAACAGATAATGGCCAAAGTAATTGAAAAATGAGCCTAACATTGAATGAGAGATGAATCACAGAATACTGGCAATTGAAAAGAATTTAGGACTCATACTCTTCACTTTAAAGAAACAGATCTGTCAGAGAGAGGCCATGACTTGTTCAGTCATCAAGTTTAACACAGAAATTGGATCACGCCCTTTTCAGTATGGTCCTCTCTCTACCCAAAGAGGATACAAAAGATTATGTGCTTCCATTCTATGCCAAAGTATTCACTAAGACAGAAGGAATGTCACAATTGAAAATTGTTAAATTACTAATGGTTGTCAGCCCTTTCTCCCTAGAGATTCTTGTTAAACAATGCCCATCCATCAAGGGTGAATTAAATTCAGCCCTGCTTGAAGACAGAACAAAATGACTTCACCCAGCCCCTTAGGAACTTATGATTTTATGAAAAATCCATAAGCTCTCATCCTTCTAACATACTGATAAACTAGGTAATTACCCTTTTGATGAAAAAGGAACCCTTTTAATATCTATCTTCACTGAATTATGGACTTCAAAATTGAATTGGAGTCTAATAGACATCAAGCACTACTATATACTGGTTCCCAGCAAAGATGAGAGAAAATCTGTTTGGTAACAGGGGACTCAGGGACAGTGCTGTCAGAACATCCTTCCTGCCTTCTCTGGTGACTCCTAATTCTAAACATCAAGTCCATTAGGTGCCCTCCTCAGTTTGTGAGACAGTCCTTAACAGCAGAAGAGGCATTAGCTGCCCCACCTCAACTGTACGTTGTTTTTAAAATTAATTTCAGCTGAATTAGTCATTCAGTTGAAGTATTGTACAGACTTCTTTGGAGATGCAACTTTCTCCCTTACTACTATGTTGGCTGAGATCAGAGGGCTCTCTGTCTCACAGCACATCAGTTCCCACACTGCAGTGGACCTGTCCCAGAATTCCAATATTTTGCAATATCCTGACATCAGTCTAAGCCCCTAATCCATGTTTCCCCCATTACTGACTGAGGTATTATATCAAAGGACTGATGGAACCACACCATCGACTCCCCCCTGACTTGTGCCCAGAGCCCACAGTCTGTATGTCTGCCCCATGATCCTCCAGTCTATTGGTGCTGCTCAGTTATCAGTAATGGTTCAAAGTAAGCCCTCACCCGCTAGCAACCCCATTTCACAGCTAAGACTACTATTCTCACTCCTAGATTTCTTGCCTAACTCCCCATTTTCAGGAAATCAGACCACAGACCTTCAGGTGAGCCTATCCAAGTTATGCTCACAGTTAAGCCCACACTTTTATGAGATCTCTCCATATTAATCCTCTGTGTTTTATTTTTATACAACTGTCAGTTTAAAGATATATAATCTGTAAATCTTTACCTTTTGGACATTGACATTGGAAAACTTTATTATTTTTAGTTAACATACAACATAGAGTGACAAATGTAGCCTCAAAAAGTTGAACAAACTTTGCCCTTGAGAGTTCTTACATACTTTTCATATTCAGTACCCAAGGACAATTCTTTTCTCTGTCTGTGAACATGGAGTACAGCAAGGTTACATTAGCTAATAAAAGCACTCTGCTGACAAAAGATGCTTTTGAAAAGTCACTCGAAAAGGGAGCACTGTCAATAATAGCTTTATGAAAATAAAATGCCACATCTTTGTAATGTTAAAAGTCTCTGGACTGTGGTAAAAATTCTGGTTAACCCCAAATAATGAAAAGTCTTTTAAGAGCCATGTTTTTCTCAAGTTGGCCTCACCATGCATAACAGCTTGAATATAAATCCAGACTCTTCCAGTCCATTTATCATTGCCTTTCCATGTCATACAGGGGTTCCCATGTGAAGGAAAGATCTGCAGAGTTAGATGAAAGGCAGGTTATACTCTGAATACCAAATAGTGGAAATTATAAAAATCATGATATTGAAACTATTTCTCAGAAGTTAAAACAACAATGAGGTACCATTTTTGCTTATCAGCTAGACAAGAATGCTGAAATTTTAATCTTGGTTATAATGCAATCAAATGGTATTCTCATTCACTGTTACCATGAGAATATATTTTAACAGACATTTGCATAGCATGTATTAAAATATAAAATTCAGATACCCTAAAACTCAGTGATTCCTTTTCAAGATATCCTAGATAGATATTTGCATACGTGCAGCAAAGGACTTTTACAAGGATGCTCATTATAGCACTGTCTATAAGAGTAAAAATATTGAGATTCACTAAAATGCCCATCATCACAGGAATGGCTACATGTTCATCTGCACAAAAATTGAAAATAATGCAGATTCACATGTACAATGACCAAGGAAGATATCTACATGACAATACAAACAATATAATCCCACATGTTCAAAACACAGAAACATTTAAAAACTACTTACATATACAACCATATGACGAAAAAGCACATTTATTTACATGTACATAAGAAGGTTGTACGGGAGACAGGGATCAAGACCATCCCCATGGAAAAGAAATGCAAAAAAGCAAAATGGCTGTCTGAGGAGGCCTTACAAATAGCTATGAAAAGAAAAGAAGTAAAAAGCAAGGGAGAAAAGGAAAGATATAAGCATCTGAATGCAGAGTTCCAAAGAATAGCAAGAAGAGACGAGAAAGCCTTCCTCAGGGATCAATGCAAAGAAATAGAGGAAAACAACAGAATGGGAAAGACTAGAGATCTCTTCAAGAAAATTAGAGATACCAAGGGAACATTTCATGCAAAGATGGGCTCAATAAAGGACAGAAATGGTATGGACTTAACAGAAGCAGAAGATATTAGGAAGAGGTGGCAAGAATAAACAGAAGAACTGTACAAAAAAGATCTTCACGACCCAGATAATCATGATGGTGTGATCACTCACCTAGAACCACACATCCTGGAATGTGAAGTCAAGTGGGCCTTAGAAAGTATCACTACGAACAAAGCTAGTGGAGGTGATGGAATTCCAGTTGAGCTATTTCAAATCCTAAAAGAGGATGCTGTGAAAGTGCTGCACTCAATATGTCAGCAAATTTGGAAATCTCAGCAGTGGCCACAGGACTGGAAAAGGTCAGTTTTCATTCCAATCCCAAAGAAAGGCAATGCCAAAGAATGCTCAAACTACCACACAATTGCACTCATCTCACATGCTAGTTAAGTAATGCTCAAAATTCTCCAAGCCAGGCTTTAGCAATACGTGAACCATGAACTTCCAGATGTTCAAGCTGGTTTTAGAAAAGGCAGAGGAACCAGAGACCAAATTGCCAACATCTGCTAGATCATCGAAAAAGCAAGAGAGTTCCAGAAAAACATCTATTTCTGTTTTATTGACTATGCCAAAGCCTTTGACTCTGTGGATCACAATAAACTGTGGAAAATTCTGAAAGAGATGGGAATACCAGACCACCTGATCTGCCTCTTGAGAAATTGTATGCAGGTCAGGAAGCAACAGTTAGAACTAGACATGGAACAACAGACAGGTTCCAAATAGGAAAAGGAGTACATCAAGGTTGTATATTGTCACCCTGCTTATTTAAATTATATGCAGAGTACATCATGAGAAACGTTGGGCTGGAAGAAGCACAAGCTGGAATCAAGATTGCCGGGAGAAATCTCAATAACCTCAGATATGCAGATGACACCACCCTTATGGCAGAAAGTGAAGAGGAACTAAAGAGCCTCTTGATGAAGGTGAAAGAGGAGATTGAAAAAGTTGGCTTAAAACTCAACATTCAGAAAACGAAGATCATGGCATCTGGTCCATCACTTCATGGCAAATAGATGGGGAAACAGTGGAAACAGGGTCAGACTTTATTTTGGGGGGCTCCAAAATCACTGCAGATGGTGACTGCAGCCATGAAATTAAAAGACGCTTACTCCTTGGAAGAAAAATTATGACCAACCTAGATAGCATATTGAAAATCAGAGACATTACTTTGCCAACAAAGGTCCATCTAGTCAAGGCTATGGTTTTTCCAGTGGTCATGTATGGATGTGAGAGTTGGACTGTGAAGAAAGCTGAGCCCCGAAGAATTGATGCTTTTGAACTGTGGGGTTGGAGAAGACTCCTGAGCGTCCCTTGGACTGCAAGGAGATCCAACCATCCATTCTGAAGGAGATCAGCCCTGGGATTTCTTTGGAAGGAATGATGCTAAAGCTGAAACTCCAGGACTTTGGCCACCTCATGTGAAGAGTTGACTCATTGAAAAAGACTCTGATGCTGGGAGGGATTGGGGGCAGGAGGAGAAGGGGACAACAGAGGATGAGATGGCTGGATGGCATCACTGACTCGATGGACGTGAGTCTGAGTGAACTCCGGGAGTTGATGATGGACAGGGAGGCCTGGCATGCTGCGATTCATGGGGTTGCAAAGAGCCGGGCATGACTGAGTGATTGAACTGAACTGAAAGAAGGTTGTAAACAAAATATTAATGAATAAAATATCTAATAAGGTACTTATTTTTGTTGTTTAGTCATTAAGTCATGTCCACCTGTTTACAACCCCATGGACTACAGCACTCCATGCTTCCCTGTCCTTCATTATTCTCAACTCATGTTCATTGAGTCAGTGATACTTATATTTATATTACATAGGTACTCATATTCAATATACAAAGACTGCTTATAACTCAATAAAAAGACCAGTTTAAAAATTTTAGACAAAGGATTGGAATAGATGTTTCTCCAAAGAGGAAACAAATATGGCAATAAATACATGAAAGATTTTCAAGATCATTAGTCATTATGGAAATAAAAGTCAAAATCACAATGAGGTATCATGACACACAACAGTGGGTATGAAAAAAAGACAGATAAGAATAAGTGTTGACAAGGATGTAGAAAAGTCATTGTCTTCCTACATTCCTGGTAGAATATGTGAAATGCGACAGCTGCTATGGAAAACAGTATAGCAGTTCCTCTAAATGTTAAATATGGAGTTACCATATTATCTAGCAATTCTACTTCTAGGTACATATCCAAGAAAAATGAAAACATATGTCTACATAAAAAGTTGTACAGGGATGTTCATGAAATATTATTCACAAAAGCCAAAAACAGGAAACAACCCAATGTCTACCAAATGATGAACAGATAAACAAAACATGGTATATACATAAATAGAAAATTATTCTCTCATAAAAAAGAATGAAGTACTAACACATGCTACAAAAAGGATGAATCTTGAGAACATCATTCTAAATGACAGAAGTAAAGCACGAAAGGTTTATCGCATGATTACATTTATGTGAAATATCCAGAGTAGGCAAATTCATAGAGACAGAAAGTAGATTAGTGGTTACCAGGGGTTGGACTTACTAATACGGTGTTTATAATGTTCTAAAATTAGATAATGGTGATGGTTGTACAACTCTGAGAAAATGCTAAGAGCCACTGAGTTGGTCATTCTAAAAGAGTGAATTTTATGGTATATGGATTTTAACTCAATATAGGTATTATTAAAAGTAAATAATTTTGAAAAATCTTGAAGAGTACTTATCAAGCTAATAACAGTAATTTTCTTTGGGTAAGGGAATTAATATATTTTTTAATAAGAAGAATGAATTTTCATATTTATTACCCTGTAATTTAAAATATATTGAAAAATTCCTAAGTACTACACAAAATGGTGCTACATATAAGAGAAATGCATAGTACTATGTTTTATCCTTCCTGATTTACCACTGAAGGAGAGATATTCATTGTAGAAAATATGCTCTTTTCTAGGCAGTGGGTATATAAAAATGAAAAAGTCATGTCCCTTTTCTTCCAGGAACTTATGGTGATTAAAGAGTAGAGATAGGTATGCAGCTGATTGTTAAATAGTGTGCTAGATGCTGCAGTAATAGCATGTACATCTAGCAATGAAAGTACAAGGCCAGGGACCCAGGGGAGAAAACCTGAACTTCAGAAGATAAGCAGAAGTTAGCCAAGGAGAGCAGAGGTGAGGGCAGACAGGCAATGAGAACAGCATGGCAAAGCCTTCATGGGTGCTGGGGCCTGGGGATGTTCAGAGAACTGCGGACACTGGCAGCTGTGGTGTGAGTAGGTGTTTTATGGGGGAGATTCTTGCCGATGGAAGGGCAAGCCGGAGTCAGACCGAGAAGGACTGTAAATCGTGCCTTGCTAAGGAGTCAGGGCACTGTGCTGTAGGCAACAGAAAATGCCAGGGGATGGAGCAGACTGATGAAGAGACTAGAAAAAGGGAAAACAAGTTAGAGATTCCTGAGTTAACCAGGCTGGAGAGAGGAGGGTGGGAGAGAGAGCAGGGCCAAGGGAAGTGAAGAGGGAGGTCAGATTCAAGAAGTATTTCAGAGACAGAATAGGCAGGACTCAGGGACTCACTGGTGTAGGAGGGGAAAGGGGCAGTGACAATGACTTCCAGAAACCATTAGCTGTCAGAGCACGTATGAAAGATTCTAGTCAGACTTGCTTGCCCCTCAGAAAATAAAATGGAGATGAAAGAAAGGACTTCCTATCCAATAAGAGAAAATATGCCCTGTACTTTGTCAGTCTCTGGATAGATAGACTCTCTTGAGGTCCAGCTGTTGTGACATTATGTGCGGAGGCAAAGAGCATTTGTTCACATGTATCATATTCAAGACATACCAGAGTACGTGCCACGCACTGTGCCAAGTACTTCACATGTACAATTTCTCTGAACCCTCAGGACACCCCTTTTAGAGGTAGAAAATGGAGGCTTACTGAGGTTAAGAAACCAGGTTCAAATGCAGGCAGTCTGACTTCAGAGGCCAAAGTTCTTAATCACTATGCTTTCCTGCATCTGACAGAAATACCTCTGAATGTTTGGGTTAAGCAGCCTTGCTTCTTCACTTCCGACAAAGTCAAGTCAGTTTATAAACTCATCCTCTTTTTCTTCTCACAAGACCCAGTGCACACCCAGAGTATTCAACACTTCCTCAGTTGAGACCAAAGCAACATTTCAACCTTCTCAGTGAGTTCCAGGATGTATACAATGGCCATGTGAGGCAGGCACACCCACCAAGCGGCAGCGCAGCTATAGGATCGGCCAGGTAATCCATGCAAAGCCAAAGTGACTTCCAAAGTCCTTTGGGCTAGTGAAACTACTGGGGATTCAGAGACTCACTAGAGTGCAGGTAGGTATTTTGTTTTTGCTTTTATTTTTACCACCAAACATATATTTCTCTTTCTGCTTACATCACCCAATTTTCCTTTTGCGGACCACAGTTGGTATGGGCTCAGTATGCATGGTTGGAGCAAATGTACTTCATCTCTTCTTTCAAGGGTAAGATTATGATTTGGGCTTGACCAATCAGAGTACCTTTTCCGTTTTGCCCCAGTAATTGGTTTCAAATTGGTCAAGAGATACAATTCAGTCCTATGAGACTCAGACCCAGGAAACTTTTTCACACTGACTGGGAAGAAAAAGTCCTGTTTGGACCTTTTAAGGAAGAATGGCTGAAGCTTCCAGGGACATCAACACAGCCAGACTCTGAGTGAGTAGACAAAACAGGAATGAAGAGTTATAAGACTAAAAGAAAAAGCAAGCTTTGTGTTCCTTAATCAAGTTACTCCTAAAACCTAAGCTGAACAGTTGGTTACACAAACTAATAAATTCCCCTTGATATCTGAGCTGTTTTGAATTTCTGACATCTGCAACCAACAACAACAAAATCACAAGAAAGAGAAACCTGAACATCTGCCTCAGTAACAACTAGAGAGTGCTGAATGGGCAGCTAGCTAGCCTTCCTGCAAAAGAAACTTGCAGAGGAAGCTGCTACTTCTGAGGCATTTACTGCCAAGATGTGCCTGGGAAAAGCAGCTAATGTAAGAGCTGTCACATCTGGAGATGCTCAGCGTTGGCCTTGTAAATAGTACATTACGTGGAGCAGCTGTGGGGCATAAGCAACAAAAGAAAAGGTTAAATAATCTCTGCACACATAGCATGGATCTGCTGTCAGCCCCACTTTCTCACATTCTGGTAAATACAATTTCTTCTCTCCTGACATCTTGCATGAGCATTCTCCCACTCAAATGTTCTTCCAGAACAGCCCAGATGTTTAATCCTACTCATTTTCAAAACTCTCCTCTAGTTTCACCTCCAATAAGGAATGTCCCCTGGTCACTGCAGCCTTTATGAACATTTTCTTTGAGTCCCTAGAGAGCTTACACCTAGTACCTCCTACATGGGATCCAGGAAAGAGTTGAGTTTGCATATCTAACTTGGAAAAATATTCCTGAGGCTTGATTTCCACATGTACTGCAAGCCCACAAAGAGGGCACAGAGGAAGAATTTGGAATAATTGCCAAATCTAAGAGGACTAGATTTTAATATTGCAAAGAAAAAACAACAGGGTCTCTAATATTCTACAACTTTGTGTTTCTATAGAAAAAGAAGTTCCTGGGGAACTCCTTGTTTATTTTTACAGAAGTATAAAAACACTCCTACAACTTATATGAAATCAGAAAAGCTAAATAGCTAAATTTAGAAATTTAGAAAAATTCAGAAAAGCTGAATAGCTAAAGAAATCTTAAGAAAGAAGAACAAAGTGTGAGGCATCATAATCCTTGATTTCAAGATATACTATAAAGATATGGTAATAAAAACAGTATGGTTCTGGCATAAAAAGAGCCAAAATAGACCTATGGAACACAATCAAGAGATTAGTCTACTAATATATAGTCTACTAATATTTGACAAGGAGCTAGAATATTCAATGGAGAAAAGATAGTCTCTTTGATAAATGATACTGAGATAATTGGATATTCACATGCAAAAAAATGAAATCGGACCTTTATCTTATACCAGTCACAAAAATTAACTTGAAATGAATTAAAGACATTCTGACTCTATGACTATTCAGAGCATAACGTCAGGATTTCAGCTTCCCTCACTAATACCTAATGATAAAAACCCCTTCATGTATTATTGATAAGAGCAGCTAAGTAGACAAATAATAAAAATCTCCTGCCACTTCAAAAGAAAATGAAGAAAATGTGAGTAAATACAAAATCAACTCATCAGATGTATTTTAAAATCACAGCTGTTAGAAGGAAACTCAAGAGACTGTTTCATTCTGCTGGCTTTATGCTGATCAGATATTGCTCTATCCATGTGAGTATAAAGGAAACCCCAGAAGGGTAAAAGGTGAGCCTTTTGGCAAACAACTGATTAGCACCAAGAAGCAACATGAAGTTAGATTTTTTCCAGTATTCTCATCAGACCTCTTCCCACTGCACCAAGCTGCTCCTCCTCTAAAAACAATTCTGTTTGGAGCATTAGTTGTCATTCCTATATCCATTGTCAGACATGACTGGAGCAACTTAGCACACATGCATGTATCCACTGTATATTTGTTAAGCATGATGTTTGCCAGGCAGTATAACAGATAGTAAGTATACAAAAAGAAAACAATACCTAGTCTTAGCACATGAAAAACTCATAATCCAGCAAAGAAACTGCAACATAAACAATGAGCTATAGAGTAATTGCACAGCAAAATCTGCAAAGTGAACAGGGAAGAGAGAGCAATAAATTCTACAGAGAAAGAGGGAAGACGTTTTTGTTGTCATTTGGTTATTAAGTCACATCCAGCTCTTTTGTGACCCCATGAACTGTAGTCCACCAGGCTCCTCTGTCCATGGGAATTCCCAAACAAGAATATTGGAGTAGGTTGCCATTTCCTCCACCAGGGGATCTTCTCAAACCAGGGATCAAACCTATGTCTCCTGCATTGGCAGGCAGATTTTTTTTTAGCCCTGCTGCTGCTGCTGCTGCTAAGTCACTTTAGTCATGTCCGACTCTGTGCGACCCCATAGACGGCAGCCCACCAGGCTCCCCTGTCCCTGGGATTCTCCAGGCAAGAATACTGGAGTGAGTTGCCATTTCCTTCTCCAATGCATGAAAGTGAAAAGTGAAAGTGAAGTCACTCAATCGTGTCCAACTCTTAGAGAACTCATGGACTGCAGCCTACCAGGCTTTTCCAGGCAAGAGTACTGGAGTGGGGTGCCATTGCCTTCTCCCTTTTAGCCCTGAGCTACCTGGAAAGCCCAGGGAAGTTTTTACACAGGGGTTAAGCCCCAAAGGATGGGTATGAGTTTTTGCAGGCAGAAGGAACCATGAGAAAAAAGGCATGGGTGTGAATGGAATGTGTGAGAAACAGCAAAAATGACGCATGAACATTCCACATCATGAGCAAGACAGTCTTTGCTTATACACAAACCTAATAAGATAAAACATCCTCACAGCTGTGCCGTGTAAGGTATTTCTACCTTCAAGAGGCCTTCTAAAGGGCATGACCATGTCCCACTTGCTTTTATCCAAGCCATGCTCACTGTCAGGAAAGGCCTTCCTCTTTTCCTCCATACCTATGACCCACTGTCCTTCCTGGCAGATATCGAACATTACCACTTCTGCAAACTCTGAGGAGAGTTTATTATTCCTTTCTGTGTGTTCCAATCCCTAGACCTCTTGCTAAAGAGCATTTTACTTATTTGTACACATACATGTCAATCTTCCTAACAAGTCTGGTGAAGGTCTCGAAAACAACAGAACTTTAGATAATTGTATGTTTGATAGATGTGAAAGAATGAATGACTTTTGAGATGAAAATCCAGGTGCTAAGGGTGATAGAGAAAAAACATGCGTAAGACAAGTCCTCAAGGGAAACAGGCACATTTATAGCTCATAAGTAGAAGAATAATTTTCAGAATTGAATCCCCCAGGGAAACATTTCCATTCAAATGAAGTCCTAACTGTTATCCAAAGATTTTCACATGCAACTGCTTTGGCGTTGATTTAAAATTCGGCCTAGACAGAGTCATAAACTCAGATCTTGTTAGGTCCTTAGAACCCATAAAGAGTCGTTGGCAAAGGTAGATTTTCACGTATAATTTAGACATGTTAAACACAAGTGTAAGGGGGAGAAAATGACTATCTGGTTTTCCTTTCATCACAGGGCATGTGATCATTATAAAGGTGTTAAACTCTTTGCTAAGTGTGAAAATGAGAGGAAATGAGGCTATTGACAAAAAATGCAATTAGATAGTAAATGAAAATTAATGCTGCACAAAACCTCATCTTCTCAGCCTCCTTGTCTCAATGTGTTATTCTCATGAATTAGGGTGAAGCACAGCCGCCACTCCTAAAAGTAAAGATTTTATTAAACTTTATTAAGTCCCAAAATCCCCACAGGCATTGCCTCTCCTTTGACCTGCTCAAGCTACTCAGTCCTGGGGTTAAAGAAACATCTCATTAGCAGCACCTGATGTCAGCAGTTATGTTATTAAACTGCTTTGCTGCTCAAAATGGAAAAATACCCAGGACACCCTTTTACATAACCCTCTTCTCTTTGCAGTGTAACAGCAGAAACAGTAGTGCCTGGAATTGCCATTAATAATAATTTCAAAAACTTGGTCATTCCTTGGATGCCTTTGAGTTAATGGGAAAGAAGCTACTACCTGCCAGGTAAAATGCCACACACCACTAAGAGAGGAGTGACAGGTAGATGACAGACAGAGTGCTGATCTGCTCAGACTTACAGACTGGGAGGCCTAAGACACAGAAGTTTGTTTTCTCACAGTTTTGGAGACTGGAAGTTTAAGATCAAGGTGTCAAAGGGTTGGTGTCTCGTGAGGCTATTCTCCCTGGCTTGCAGGTGGCTACCTTCTCACTATGTCCCACATGGCCTTTCCTCTGTGTTCACTCCTATGTCTTTTCCTCTGCTTATAAAAGCACCAGTCCCATGGGATTAGGGCCTCACCCTTATTATTTCATTTAACCTTAACCACCTCCCTAAAGAAGCTATATGTAAATACAGCCACACTGGAGGTTAAGTCTTCAACATATGAATTTAGAGTAGGGGCACACAGTTCAGTTTGAGATATCTAGATAGATAGACAGGCAGGTGACTAGAAGGACGGAGGCAGGAATGGGAGAAGGGAGAGAGGAAAGGAGGGAAGAAGGGAGGGAGGAGGGGAGGAAGACAGAGGGGAAGGAAGGAAGGGAGACACTAACCTGCTCGAGAAGGAAGATTAGGATCAGATTTAAGTTTCCAACACTGCATACATACACACACACGGACACATACACTTGCACATAAATGAGCCACAATGCAATACATTAACCAAACATTCCAAAAATATTTACTAAGAACTCTGTCATTAGCACTTAGGTGTTATTGAGTGTGTTAACTGAATTTCTAGTTGAAGATGCTTATACTCTAATATGGAAAAAATAATCTATGCATTAAGAAACTTGTTCTTCTATGGAGAAGGAAATGGTAATCCACTCCAGTATTCATGCCTGGAGAGTCTCATGAACAGAGGAATCTGGCAGGCTACAGTTCATAGGGTCACAAAAGAGTTGGACTTGACTTAGCAAGTAAACAAGGGAAGTCCCAAGCCTACAAAATAACTCCTAAAAATTCTAGCCCCTTGTTCTTTATTACAATAGGAGTGTACTTAAGAGACTATATATATTATTTTTGTTACATCACACCAGACTTCTAAAAGACAAAATATAAAGGATATCACTAAAACTTAATATACTTTAAAATTGTGAAAATTCTCGGGTTTGAAATTATTTAAAATCTACTAACAAAAATAAAACATATTTGGCCAAAAAAAATGAAAGTTGTTCTTAACCTCTATTGCTGAAAGGATCTCTGTGGGATTTTTTTTAAAAAATGCATATCCTATAATCAAATCTTCTGAATCTAAATAGCCTGAGGAGGGCCCTGGGCATCTCTATATATTTTTAAATCTCTCCAAGTGATTCTAAAACATAGGCAACATGGAAAGCCAACTCAATCCACTACAATAAACACTGGTCTTTTCTTCTCAACACCAGTGCCCCTGGAATATAATATGTGAAGCTCCTACCACCTCAATGTGAGTGAACTCATCCAGGTGGCTAATAACAAATGGTCTAGGACAATAGTAAACCACTGGGCAAGATAAGGCATGAATGATTTAAGATAAATGTATAACTATGAAATGCCCTTATAAATGTGAGAGATTACTACTATGCAGTAGAACACTCTTTTACAATTTGAAGTGCAACTTTCTTCTAATGTTTCTAGGAAACACTCCCTGCTTTCTCTAGAGGTTTTCAGGGAAGACCCCACATGCCTTTTGTCTGTGACCCCAGCCCTATGAGATACCTGAGTAACTGTGAACCAAGGCTGATCAAGACCCCCATGCTTAGCCCTTCAAACAGGTTGAGTCTGGAATTAATCCTGCAGCCATTACGCTGGGCTTCAGTAACTTGTGGCCCAGGGCGGCTACATGTCTGTTGGACTGCATCCTTCCCCTCAACCCCACTCCACCTCACCAG
Source organism: Bos indicus (assembly GCF_029378745.1). Classification (NCBI taxonomy): domain Eukaryota; kingdom Metazoa; phylum Chordata; class Mammalia; order Artiodactyla; family Bovidae; genus Bos; species Bos indicus. The sequence continues at coordinate 22,207,097 of NC_091781.1, read as the reverse complement.
ATTAATCTATTCCACTGGACCTCTGTCTGGGCTTCATGTTCTCTACCAAAACTCTCACTGGAACCCTAGCCTTCTTGGTGGGGGCACTGGCACTCTGCCCAGCCATTGCCACTGGTACACTTCAGGTCTGGCTTCTAAACTTCTTTAGATCTCCTTAGGGGCTCTGCTGCTTTTACTCTTGGTGTGCCCAAGCTGCTATATGATTCTCAGATGTAATGGTTCTGCCTCCAGTGGGGTGTTTAGAAATTGCTGATAACATGTTTGGTTGTCACAATAGAAGCTGCCTTTTCTCACATCATCACCCTGCTTTTATGAGCATTTAGAATGTGGGGGCCCTTGAGAATAGACATCTCACAACATATCTGGGCAGTCTCACACAAGGATTAGTTGTAGTGTGTCTCTGTGAACATTTATGCAGGGGAAAACCTCATTGATACTATCTGAGACTAGATACTAACTTTTGGTTTACATATAACCTCAAAGGATATTTTGCAACAAGTCCTAAAAGCTAATAAATTTTCATTTACAGTAGAGCTTGTAAATGAAATGGAGACTATACCATCTAGCAAGGACCTTTACCAAGAATTGTTCGTTGCTGCAAAAATCATTTCACCAATAATGCAATGACATTCTTGGTAGATGAGTCACAAGTAAGAGTATTATATTAATTTATTTTTTGTGTGAAATGATATGTGCAGCTAGATATTACTCACTACAAATTATCTTTGAAAGTAAAGTAGGTGTTACCATGTGTGCCTTGGAAAGAGATGTTAGGTGTGATAGGTTTGAGATATGAATATTAGCCTTTATTCAGGATAAAGTAAACACGCACAGTAACACTGTGTATCCTCGGCATACCCTCTCAGGGCTCAACCCCCAGAGTTACACCAGTTCCTGCCCACCTGCTCCCTGCATGCCCAGGATGGGTCAGTATGCTATGCTGCCAAGACAACCCATGTACAGGTACCATCCTATAATTCAGAAAGAAATTCTAAAACTTCTTTGTAATTCATTCAAATTAAAAGCTAGATTCATATTAATGATAATAGCATGTGAGAGATTAATGATTATTTTTAAAACCTAAATTTAAGAATGCTTTCACATGTACTGGTTGTATTTGATGTTCACAACAACCCTGCAAGACGGAAGGAAAGATTCTGTATACAATGGAGAATCCCAATCCATTGAGAGGCTGAGAGGCTCAGAGTCACAGATCTAGCAGGGGAAAGCCAGGAATCAAGTCTACACCTCCAGAAGCCGAAAGCTATGTTCTTCTGGCCTAAATAACACTGCCTCACAGGTGAGACAAGCAACAGAGAGGAGAAAAAAACAACAGCAAGGCTAAAGTAAAAAGAATCAGTATGAAATGATAAAATATGTAAATACAAGGATGGTAATGGTAACTTCTGAAAGCCTAAAAAGGGCAGTTCCAATCTAGGAGATATGATTTTTTTTTTAATTTTTTAAATTTTATTTTATTTTTAACCTTTAAATAATTGTATTAGTTTTGCCAAATATCAAAATGAATCTGCCACAGGTATACATGTGTTCCCCATCCTGAACCCTCCTCCCTCCTCCCTCCCCATACCATCCCTCTGGGTCGTCCCAGTGCACTAGCCCCAAGCATCCAGTATTGTGCATCGAACCTGGACTGGCATCTCGTTTCATACATGATATTTTACATGTTTCAATGTCATTCTCCCAAATCTTCCCACCCTCTCCCTCTCCCACAGAGTCCATAAGACTGTTCCATACATCAGTGTCTCTTTTGCTGTCTCGTACACAGGGTTATTGTTACCATCTTTCTAAATTCCATATATATGCGTTATTATACTGTATTGGTGTTTTTCCTTCTGACTCACTTCACTCTGTATAATAGGCTCCAGTTTCATCCACCTCATTAGAACTGATTCAAATGTTTTCTTTTTAATGGCTGAGTAATACTCCATTGTGTATATTACCACAGCTTTCTTATCCATTCATCTGCTGATGGACATCTAGGTTGCTTCCATGTCCTGGCTATTATAAACAGTGCTGTGATGAACATTGGGGTACACGTGTCTCTTTCCCTTCTGGCTTCCTCAGTGTGTATGCCCAGCAGTGGGATTGCTAGATCATAAGGCAGTTCTATTTCCAGTTTTGTAAGGAATCTCCACACTGTTCTCCATAGTGGCTGTACTAGTTTGCATTCCCACCAACAGTGTAAGAGGGTTCCCTTTTCTCCACACCCTCTCCAGCACTTATTATTTGTAGACTTTTGGATCGCAGCCATTCTGACTGGTGTGAAATGGTATCTCATAGTGGTTTTGATTTGCATTTCTCTGATAATGAGTGATGTTGAGCATCTTTTCATATGTTTATTAGCCCTCTGTATGTTTTCTTTGGAGAAATGTCTATTTAGTTCTTTGGCCCATTTTTTTGATTGGGTCATTTATTTTTCTGGAGTTGAGCTGTAGGAGTTGCTTGTATATTTTTGAGATTAGTTGTTTGTCAGTTGCTTCATTTGCTATTATTTTCTCCCATTCTGAAGGCTGTCTTTTCACCTTGCTTATAGTTTCCTTTGATGTGCAGAAGCTTTTAAGTTTAATTAGGTCCCATTTGTTTATTTTTGCTTTTATTTCCAATATTCTGGGAGGTGGGTTATAGAGGATCCTGCTGTGATGTATGTCAGAGAGTGTTTTGCCTATGTTCTCCTCTAGGAGTTTTATAGTTTCTGGTCTTACGTTTAGATCTTTAATCCATTTTGAGTTTATTTTTGTGTATAGGAGATATGATTAAGGTGGCTCTTTTGACATGTGAATGTACTCTTCCACTGCAACCCAACGCAGCCCATATCTATGGATCCACTGTGTACTAAGCTGGTGTATATACGCAAATGGCTCCCCAGGAAGACATTTGAAAATAACTGTGCTGCCCTCTACTGTTGAAAAAGGAGTAGAAATGTAAATAGCAAATAAATTTGTTATTTGAGTTGTATCTCTGAGCTGATAATAAAAATAGGCAGCTGCTCCAAGTGCTACAAATACCACCTCACTTTAATCAGTGATTTCAGAGTAGCGTTTTCATTTAAATAAATACTTGATTCATTACTGAAATCCAATGATTGCTTTGGCTTAATACAGATAATATAATTTCTACTTCTAATTGCTGTTATTTGGATTCTGTGTTCAAGTCTAACAGATATCCTGTACTTGTAGCTAGTTTGCAAATTCTTATAATGTCAGGGCTGATGTCAAAGCCCTAAAGGTCAAACAGAGGCAAATGTTTATCTTCTGCATGACAAACAAATCTGACATGTAGGAGGCATCTGCCAGAAGAAATGTATTAATAAGGATTCTGAGACCCTGTTTAGGCTTAGAGAGAAAGAGTGCCATACTTGACTAGCAATATCTTCCAAGGAAGGGAAAGTGAGATGATAGAACACAGACAACATTCTTGCCATCCCTGAGCTAGACCAACCCACTAATTATACAGATGAAGAAATTGGGGTCCAAAAATCTTGTCAAAGATCTCACTGCTGCTTGAAGTTAGGCTGGGTCAAGAATTCAAGCATCCTATTCTCGGGACCGTTCTTCTTACCATTACATGTAAGTTTCTTAGCTAGACCTCTAAGAAGAGTGCTCAAGAAATTCCAGACCAAACTTAAGAATGTAAAAATGATGTTCATTCTTAACATAGCTTAAGATAATTCCTAGCAAGCAATGGTGTGCATGTTTTCTCTTTTCATAGACTGAGAGCTTTTGTGAAAGGTATGGGCCCCGGCAAAGCCCTTTCATCTTACAATTGATCTTTCTGATGATTGTTCATAAGGAAACAGAATTTCCCATTGTAGAGTCATTTCCATGGTTACCCATTGATTTCCTATAGGAAACGTCCTGTTTACACGACCATCATGTCTTTATTGTAAAGGTAAATCACCTTCTGAGTTTTCACTTTATCTGCAACCTGAACATATAAAAATGAGCTCTGCAAAATTAGCAGAACAAGATAAATAAATGATTCATGTGAGTTGGTTTTGCATGAATAAGTGATTAATCCTCTCAACCCTGTTAGGAGAAAATGCAGAATTAATGTCATTCTATGCAAATAGAAGCCCACTTTTCTGAATTCTGACCTAATTATGAGTATTTGTTAAGTAAAATATATGTGAAATTTCGTGTAGCTAAAAAAGTCTGATAATATTCCTACTATAAATCAGAAACCAAACTTCTCTTTGTAGACCTTAACTGCAGATGCACATAGATGATACTGTGATTTACCCTAAAGGTTTTTTCAAAACACCCTGTATTTTAGTATGCCAATGGCAAATTACCTTAGTGATCCAAACATGCCTTACTAGTACTTGCTAAATAGCCCAGCCCTTGATTTACACCAGACTCCATGTGGCAGCCTTAGCAGTGAACACTGACTAAACTCTTGGAAGCAACACATCCAGGATACCAGTATCTTGGCATAGTGAGTAATGACCACTCATTAAATCAATAGAACATTCAAGAATCCAACATCAACAGAATAAAACTCCCTTAACTCAGGGACAGAAAATTCCATTCTATAGTGATATGCTTTGGCTCTGTGCTAGAGACTCAGGTCTCTGTCTCCAAAAGCACTTCACCTGTAGTCAGGACATCTAACATAATCTCAGATCAACTAAATAATTCTAACACAAGTCACAAAATAAAAACACTAGAAGAATGAGGTCACCTTGAACTAGAAGATAGTAAAAAAAAAAAAAGACTTCCTATATAGGAGGGAAAAGTGTATTTTCAGTGGGGGGCCTTAAAGAAGCAGTGAGATTTCAATAGGTTAAAGTGGGAAATTACAGAGCTAATAGTTAATGAGCATTTACTAAGGGCCATGTACTCTGCTAAACCCTTTATGCTATCTAATTTCGTCTTCACAACTATCCAGTGAGGTGGTAAGCTATTATCATCTCTTTTTATAGGTGAGAAAGCTGAAGTGAAACAAAGCTCAAGTTAAACTCTGCAACTAGTATTGCAGAGCTGGTAGCAATGATTTCAGTGCAGACGGTTTCCTGATTCTGTGGTCGCACTCACACCATTCCAGGGGAGGGGGAAAGGAACAAGAGTGCATGGGGATGCAAATCACACAGCATGAGTGACAGAGGGTAAATCACTCCATCAAGAGATGAGTGGTATAGTTAGAGGGAGGAAGGGCTGGGAAAACTGCAGGATGATGGATTATAGAGATCTCTGAATGCCATTCTTTGTAGCATAAGACATGTGAGAACTGAACTCCAGCTGAGAAGGTGCCAATTAATTCAGGTGGCACTGACCTGTGAGGCAGGGGAGGGCTTAATCACCAGAACACTAAATGCTCATTATCCAACCTTTTAATTGGCAGTCTGGAAAAGTTATCAGCAAAGAACCAAGATTTGATCATGCTGTTAAGGAAAAGACAAGAAAAGGAATAAATGATCCTCTAATCTCTCCCAGACAACAAATCTGTTTTTCAGATGTATGTTTTCTTATCTTCCTGTTCCCACTGGAGACAAAACCAACAAAAGGAAGAACAGATGGGACTAGAAGCAGAAGGGAGCTGATGAAAGAAAAAAGCAAAAGCTGAGGGAAGGGTGTATATAAAAGGACTCAAAGGAGAGCAAAGGATTTTGAAATGTAAGGTTATCTCCCCAGCTGAACTAAACATACTCCAGTGACTACTTTGCAATGTTAAGTGGCTTTATCAAGTATTGGTAGAGACTGGTGCCTAGGAATAATCACAGAGCTCGTTCAGCACAAAGGTCATCTGACAGAACCAGGTCAGCTGTAAGACCCTGGGGCATGTGAATCATCCCTTAGGTATAAAAAGCAGTACAGAGTCAGAGACTATTACTAAACCTTCGACTGGTACATGTGGAAAGTTAAATGCGCGAAGTTAAGGGAAAAGGCATTGGAATGGGAACCAGGAAGGTGGTCAGTCCTTTTGAGAGAGGGGTATACACACTTTCCCCGGATGACAAGGGAAGTGGTAGAGTCCCCAGATTCTACTTCCTGCCTCATAGGAAAGCTTGTTTCCTTCCATTTCCTGAGCTTCTGAATGAGCCAGACCTTTATTCAAAGCCTAGCTCTGCCATTGGTTAGAGGTGTGAATTTAGGCAAGTTACTTTCTCATTGCCATCAAGATAAATAAAACAAGTTCTTCACACTCAAAAAGCTAAGGCAAATCTGGCACAAATAGGACGATAAGGCCAAACAGGAGGAGCAAGCACTAAGTTACTTGACTTTTTGTCCTGCAACAAGCTCATTATACTAAGGAGGTAAAATGTACCATTTCTGCAAGAGAGGGATAAGTTCCTCTCCTTTCTCCACAGCTTCCAGGCTAACTCTGGAATTGTTTGGGGGAAGGGCAGGAAATCAGGACAGAACCTTCAATACTAGATAATATTTATTGATCACTTGGAGCTGTCTACTGTACTACTGTACTTAACAGTTTTATACACATGATCTCATTCAATCCCCCGATAATCTTACAGATTACCATCTCAATTTACAGACGAGAAAACTGAGCTTCACAAAGATTAAGTGATTTGCCCAAGCCCCACTGGAATTGGGACCTAGCTCCAAACTACTGGCAAGCTGTTTCATGAGCAACAGTACCGCTGCAGCAAAACTGCTGTTTTTGCTGTGACCAAACTCAGGACTCCACAGTGCAAACAAAGTCCTGCCAGTCCAAATATACATCTTAATTCCCAAGCATCAAGGCCATTCCCCTGGAGCTGAATTTTGGAATGCCCATTCAATACATTTTGCTGCATTCCACCAATTTTTGAGGCACTTTGGTGATACAGCAATTACAAAGAAGCAAGAGGTGCCTTTTTTGTCCTCAAGGAACTTATAGTGTAGCATGAAGATGACAAGGAAACAGGTAACAGCAAATTAAAGCATCCTCTTCTGAGATGTATTTGAACAGTACAGGTGTACAAAGGAGGGAGGAAGAGAGGGAATAGGGAAGGAGACACTGAAGAGTAACAAGGAAAGAGAGAAGGAGACAAGAGGTCTTTGAGCACTAACTATACATCATGCACTGTGCTAGGCCTTATTGCTCAATTCTCCCAACACTATTGTACATAATATTATTCCCCAAATGTCTCTGCTCCAAACCCTGAAGAGGCTTTTCTGTACAATGAGAATGACCTCATCCTCCATGATCTGGTTCTTTCTTTCTTCTCTGACATAAGTCTTACCACACACACCCCTTTCTGGAACATTCCAAGCTCTTTTCAACCTTCCCTGGTAGCTCAGATGGTGAATATGCCTGTAATGCAGGAGACCCCAGTTCGATTCCTGGGTTGGGAAGATCTGGAGAAGGGATAGGCTACCCACTTCAGTATTCTTGGGTTTTCCTGGTGGCTCAACTGGTAAAGAATCTGCTTGCAATGCAGGAGACCTGGGTTAGATCCCTGGGTTGGGAAGATCCCCTGAAGGGGAGAACAGTTACCCACTCCAGTATTCTGGCCTGGAAAATTCCATGGACTACAGTCCATGGGGTTGCAAAGAGCTGGACACAACTGAGTGACTTTCACTTTCACTCCCAACCTTACAGCCGTTGATGCTTGTTCTTTCCCAAGAAATACTCCCACCCTACTGCCCAACAGCCATGTAGGCTGCCTCTCCTTCTTTTCATCACTGTTTCTACTCAAGTGTCACTTCCAGAGAGAGGCTCTCCCTGACTCTCCTAAAAACCCATCTCCCACATTCACTCTCAGTCTCCTTGCTCTATTTTCATTGTCTTCAAGGCACTTACATTACCTAACCTTGAACATGAGCTCTATGAGGGCAGCAATATATCCCAAGTCTAAAGAGTATCTGGCACATAGTAATCACTCAAGGAAAGTATATGAATGAGCTAAAAATTCTATCTTCACAAGATAAGGAAATAGGGACTCAGATAAGCTCCTTCACCAGGTCACGCAGAAAGATCTAGTGACTTCAGGGGGTTGTGATTATAGCGCATTCCTGCCTGAGGCCTTTACCTTGAAATTCTCTCCTCCACTAGCTCTCCAAACAGCTGGCTCCTTCTCCTCTCTTTAGAAAGGCTGAGGTAACTATCTAAAAGTTGCCTCTCTCACACACATTCCCAGTCACTCTCTATCACATTACCTTATTTCTTATTCCTCTTGCCATGTACTACTCTCTGACATTATCTTATGGTTTACTTGATTTTTATTATCTCCCCCAATAGAATGTAAGGACCATGAGCACTAAGACCACATCTTTCTTGTTTGCTGCTCCACAATGCCAGCACAGAACAGGCGATGGAAAATAAACGAACAAAGGAGAGTATGCACGCACATCACTTGGCACCATGAATGGCCCATAGGTGCTTGCTAGCTAGTAATTATATATATATATATATATTTAGTAGTAGAGATGATGAGAAGAGTGATAGTAATATTTTACCAGGCAATGATCACAGGAAAAGAAATTCAAAGCACAAAGAATAGTGTCAACAAAGGCGGTTTTTCTTAGATTGTATGCCCAAGGTAGTTTTTTCCCGTAAGTCCGAGTCTGTAAACTGGCCAAAGTATCTCAGAGTTTCAGGGAGATGCTTTTATTCTTTATGGATCAAAAATATTGTTTCAACCAAAAGCATGGCTTAGGCACCTCCCTCCACAATTCCACATGTTTAAAAGACATAAATATTTCAGTTTCAGGAATGGCATCCAATGTGCAGTTTAGTTTGGAGTCAATCTTGCAACTCTCTCTACTGAAAATTGACAAGAGAAGTCTTTCTTCAGTATCCCCTGAGGATTCCAGGACCCCTACCATACCAACATCTGTGCATACTCAAGTCCTTTGTGTAAAATGGTATAGACTAGTTGGCCCTCCACATCTTGGGCACATCCACAAATTCAACCAACCGCTGATGGAATTTGATCCAGAACCTGCAGATAGGGAGGGCTGAACATAGTTATTCTCCCAACAAACAATTTGGCGAATTTATGAGTGATTATCCAAAAATGTCAGGAAGTAAAACACCAAACAACAAGGGAAAAAAACCCTGAAAATCCATAAGATGTGAACCCTGAAACATTAAAATTTTTAATTCATAATTTAAAAGAAGAATTGATTCATCTAAGAGAAAACTGAAAGATGTGATAAAATTGAAGTTCTAATATGGAGTAAAATGAATGAAGTGTCCATATGTCTTCAAGATTCTCTTACAGCCAACAGAGAGGGCAGGGCAACTTGTTCAGCCTAGAGTAAATCTTAACTTAATTTTGGAATTATTTAGGCAAAGCTGCTGTTGCTGAAAAGAATAATCCCTGCATAAAACTACACCCATTCTTGTTGATGTACAGCAGAAACAAACACAATATTGTAAAGCAATTAACCTTCAGTTAAAAATAAATATGTTTTTACAAATACTATACCCAACACCCAGAAGTTCTACAACCATTTTGCATAAAAACATACAAAGAGCTAAAGGATGTTGCAAAGAACAGTGGATATAAAATAAAAATATGTGCATTCAAACCTGGACTCTGAATATATAAGACTGGAGGGATGGGACCAGAGGCCCAGGGTGTTGAATCTTGGCTCAGTTACCAAATCCCCAGCTACCTACCTATCTCTCTTCACTGCACTTCTACAATTTTCCTTGAGACAGAGTCTTAGCATGCTCAAGACTTATTCCTAGAGGGCAGGCCTCCCAGGAAAGAAGTTAGCTTTCTGAGAAGTTCCATGACACTCATCAATGGCCCATTGCTTAAGTCAGTTAATTCTGGTTGATGATAGCAAGTCTTAGACCCCAGTACCCCAATCATGCCAGCTTCCCCAGTCTAAATGTTGGTGCGCAAATCCTGCCAATAGCTTGCTAGGTCATACAGCTGCAACCACAGGGCTTGTACTCTAGCCTGCTAGTCATTTGAGGATAGGGGCTGATGCTTCTACCCTAAAAAATAAACAGGGAGAAAATAATAGCAAATGAAGCAACTGACAAACAACTAATCTCAAAAATATACCAGCAACTCCTACAGCTCAACTCCAGAAAAATAAATGACCCAATCAAAAAAATGGGCCAAAGAACTAAATAGACATTTCTCCAAAGAAGACATACAGATGGCTAACAAACACATGAAAAGATGCTCAACATCACTCATTATCAGAGAAATGCAAATCAAAACCACTATGAGGTACCATTTCATGCCAGTCAGAATGGCTGCAATCCAAAAGTCTACAAGCAATAAATGCTGGAGAGGGTGTGGAGAAAAGGGAACCCTCTTACACTGTTGGTGGGAATGCAAACTAGTACAGCCACTATGGAGAACAGTGTGGAGATTCCTTACAAAACTGGAAATAGAACTGCCTTATGATCCAGCAATCCCACTGCTGGGCATACACACTGAGGAAACCAGAAGGGAAAGAGACACGTGTACCCCAGTGTTCATCACAGCACTGTTTATAATAGCCAGGACATGGAAGCAACCTAGATGTCCATCAGCAGATGAATGGATAAGAAAGCTGTGGTAATATACACAATGGAGTATTACTCAGCCATTAAAAAGAAAACATTTGAATCAGTTCTAATGAGGTGGATGAAACTGGAGCCTATTATACAGAGTGAAGTAAGCCAGAAAGAAAAACACCAATACAGTATACTAACGCATATATATGGAATTTAGAAAGATGGTAACAATAACCCTGTATACGAGACAGCAAAAGAGACACTATTATATAGAACAGTCTTTTGGACTCTGTGGGAGAGGGAGAGGGTGGGATGATTTGGGAGAATGGCATTGAAATATGTATAATATCATATATGAAACGAGTCTCCAGTCCAGGTTCGATGCATGATACTGGATGCTTGGGGCTGGTGAACTGGGACGACCCAAAGGGATGGTATGGGGAGGGAGGAGGGAGGAGGGTTCAGGATGGGGAACAAGTGTATACCTGTGGTGGATTCATGTTGATATATGGCAAAACCAATACAATATTGTAAAGTTAAAAAATAAAATTAAATAAAAAATAAATAAATAAACACTGAGTTAAGAGCAAGTAGCTGGAGCCAGCTCATAATACTATTGTATTATGGCTGCCTCCCAACTACAGCAAACATGAGTTGATATTTCCTTAAAAATTCAGCTTAAAGGCCCCCAAGCTCAAGGATGGGACTCTCCCTATCCCCCAGAATATGACTTCCAGTTATGTCAGATTACTGTGTGCAACCCCAGAATCAGATGAATAGAGAGAAAAGCCACACATCTACTTCATGATTTTGTTAAGTTTCTCCCTAGGACTGATATGTGTACTCTCTGACTATTTGCCCTGGTTACCATAATACCTCCAGTATAGCTAATACATATCAAGGGAGGGTAGTACTTCTTAATAACCATTTGGAGTTTGCAGAAATAGAAAGTGATGATTTATATATGTGTGTGTGTATACAGCTGAAGACTGGGTTAGTCTATATATCCACTTCCATAATAAGCATTTATTGAATAATAAGCAATGTCCTGGATATTGGAAAAATACAAACAATAGTCATGGTCATATCAATCTTACTCTTAAAGAATTTAGATTCCAGTAGGAGATATAAGATAGAGACACAGAAAATTACAATATAGAATAGAAAATGATTAGTATCACAAAAAAGTATAGTCAAAATGCCACAATAGTTCAAAAAAAAAAAAAAAAGATATCAGTGAAGTGATGACATTTAAGCCAGAGAATGGCATTAACAGACAGAGAAAATGGCATAGTCCAACACAGAGAGAAGTTAAAGATTGACTGGACTACAGGGCATGTTTGGGGAGCTAGGAAATACGGATAGAAAGGTTATCTATATCTTAGTCACAAAGGATTTAACCACTAGACTAGGAACATAAGCTTTAGTCTGATGACCAACAAGAGCCACTCAATGATTTCTCAGAGCTGTTGCTGGAGGAATTCCAGAGGTAAGAGGCCATCCTACCAGATGACTTCTGATGGCTCTCCTTCCTCTCATATTCCCCGAGTTGCTAAATTTATGCTGATGAAGAAATAATCCTCCAATTTAGGCATGACCACACTGGTTGAATTAGAGCTTGAGTGTGGAGAAGCTACTATTGCCTTCTGAAAGCACTGGCTTATCAGAGGTGATGCAGCGAGAGCAAAGTTCAAGCAACTAGAGGGAATAGAAAACCCAAGCCATAGAGGGCTCATCTCTTCCTAATGATCCCCTTGGGCAAGAAGCTAACCAGTTCAGAGATTCAGCTTGACATCATCAGCTTGTTTCCTCACAAACAATATATCAGCAGGAAAGTAGTATTTTTCCTCTTTGCCCCACTGGTTGACACATAAGTGGTAGTCCCTCCCCATACCTGATAGTTTCATAAATAGCTAAAGGGAAAATAACTATTGTGGGCTGGGAGGCATAACCTAAACTCTAGGCATCTTTAATGTGATTAGATCCATTTACAGTGAACTCGAGCCAAGTGAAGCAACTATTTACAGAGCAACTGGAAGGGATTCACTGAACTGGAATGCAGTGTACTGAGCTAATTCTACAAAACTGTGATTACAAAACTACAGAGCTTGACCAAGGAAAAGTTCATGTGTTTAATGAACTTGTATCTAAAATCACACACAATCTAAAATCTCCTACCTTTCCTACTATAGAAATTAGCAAACTATATTGCTTTACTAACACAAGTTTGTGTCTGAATAATATGACTAATATGAACTGTGGTTTCTAGAAATCTATCATGAAGAAACAGACAAATATGCAAAGATGCATGCAGAAGGATGTTACTTCAGGATTCTCTAAAACAGGGAAAGACTGGAAATAACATATATAATCCATCAGGAGAAATCAAAGTATAGTCACACATAAATCACAGCAAGATCCTCTATGACCCACTCCTCAGAGCAATGGAAATAAAAGCTAAAATAAACAAATGGGACCTAATTAAACTTAAAAGCTTCTGCACAAAGAAGGAAACTATAAGCAAGGTGAAATGACAGCCTTCAGAATAGGAGAAAATAACAGCAAATGAAGCAACTGACAAAGAATTAATCTCAAAAATATACAAGCAGCTCATGCAGCTCAATACCAGAAAATAAACAACCCAGTCAAAAAATGGACCAAAGAACTAAACAGACATTTCTCCAAAGAAGACATAGAGATGGCTAACAAACACATGAAAAGATGTTCGACATCACTCATTATCAGAGAAATGCAAATCAAAACCACAATGAGTTTCATTCTTTTACAAGTGGTTGACCAGATTTCCCAGCACCACTTTAAAAGAATGAAACTAGACCACTTTCTAACACCATACACAAAAATAAACTCAAAATGGATTAAAGATCTAAACGTAAGACCAGAAACTATAAAACTCCTAGAGGAGAACATAGGCAAAACACTCTCCGACATACATCACAGCAGGATCCTCTATGACCCACCTCCCAGAATATTGGAAATAAAAGCAAAAATAAACAAATGGGACCTAATTAAACTTAAAAGCTTCTGCACATCAAAGGAAACTATTAGCAAGGTGAAAAGACAGCCTTCAGAATGGGAGAAAATAATAGCAAATGAAGCAACTGACAAACAACTAATCTCAAAAATATACAAGCAACTCCTACAGCTCAACTCCAGAAAAATAAATGACCCAATCAAAAAATGGGCCAAAGAACTAAATAGACATTTCTCCAAAGAAGACATACAGATGGCTAACAAACACATGAAAAGATGCTCAACATCACTCATTATCAGAGAAATGCAAATCAAAACCACTATGAGGTACCATTTCACACCAGTCAGAATGGCTGCAATCCAAAAGTCTACAAATAATAAATGCTGGAGAGGGTGTGGAGAAAAGGGAACCCTCTTACACTGTTGGTGGGATTGCAAACTAGTACAGCCACTATGGAGAACAGTGGGGAGATTCCTTAAAAAACTGGAAATAGAACTGCCTTATGATCCAGCAATCCCACTGCTAGGCATACACACTGAGGAAACCAGAAGGGAAAGAGACACGTGTACCCCAGTGTTCATCACAGCACTGTTTATAATAGCCAGGACATGGAAGCAACCTAGATGTCCATCAGCAGATGAATGGATAAGAAAGCAGTGGTACATATACACAATGGAGTATTACTCAGCCATTAAAAAGAAAACATTTGAATCAGTTCTAATGAGGTGGATGAAACTGGAGCCTATTATACAGAGTGAAGTAAGCCAGAAGGAAAAACATAAATACAGTATACTAACGCATATATATGGAATTTAGAAAGATGGTAACAATAACCCGGTGTACGAGACAGCAAAAGAGACACTGATGTATAGAACAGTCTTATGGACTCTGTGGGAGAGGGAGAGGGTGGGAAGATTTGGGAGAATGACATCGAAACATGTAAAATATCATGTGAGAAACGAGTTGCCAGTCCAGGTTCGATGCATGATACTGGATGCTTGGGGCTGGTGCACTGGGACGACCCAGAGGGATGGTATGGGGAGGGAGGAGGGAGGAAGGTTCAGGATGGGGAACACATGTATACCTGTGGCGGATTCATTTTGATATTTGGCAAAACTAATACAGTTATGTAAAGTTTAAAAATAAAATAAAATTGAAATCAGAAAGTAAAAAAATTAAAAAAAAAAAAAAAACCACAATGAGATACCATCTCAAGCCAGTCAGAATGGCTGCTATCAAAAAGTCTATAAACAGTAAATACAGGAGAGGGTGTGGAGAAAAGGAAACCCTCTTACACTGTTGGTGGGAATGCAAACTAGTACAGCCACTATGGAGAACAGTGTGGAGATTCCTTAAAAAACTGGAAATAGAACTGCCATATGACCCAGCAATCCCACTGCTGGGCATACACACCGAGGAAACCAGAATTGAAAGAGACACATGTACCCCAGTGTTCATCACAGCACTGTTTACAATAGCTATGCCATGGAAGCAACCTAGATGTCTATCGGCAGATGAATGGATAAGAAAGCTGTGGTACATATACACAATAGAATATTACTCAGCCATTAAAAAGAATACATTTTAATCAGTTCTAATGAGGTGGATGAAACTGGAGCCTATTATACGGAGTGAAGTAATTCAGAAAAAAAAAAAAAACCACACCAATACAGTATGTTAATGCATATATATGGAATTTAGACAGATGGTAATGACGACCCTATATGTCAGATAGCAAAAGAGACACAGAGATAAAGAATAGACTTTTGGACTCTGTGGGAGAAGGCGAGGGTAAGATGATTTGAGAGAATAGCATTGAGCATGTATATTACCATGTGTGAACTAGATCACCAGTCCAAGTTTGATGCATGAAACAGGGCACTCAGAGCCAGTGCACTGGGACAATCCAGAGGGATGGGATGGGGAGGGAGGTGGGAGGGGTTTTGGGATGGGGGACACATGGCTGATTCATGTCAATGTATGGCAAAAACCACCACAATATTGTAAAGTAATTAGCCTCCAATTAAAATAAATTAATTAAAAATAAAGTACAGTCACAAAAATGAACTATTAGCCAGCCAAAAAAGGAATAAATTAGATGGAATAACAAGAAAAGATGTCCAGATATTGCTCAGAAAACTAGGATGCAGATAGTATGCATTGTTGTTGTTCAGTCACCCAGTCATGTCCAGCTCTTTGCCACCCCATGGACTGCAGCATGCCAGGCCTCCTTGTCCCTCACCATCTCCCAAAGTTTGCCCAAGTTCATGTGCACTGTATCGGTGATACCATCCAGCTATCTCAGCCTCTGATGCCCTCTTCTCCTTTTGCCCTCAATCTTTCCCAGCATAAAGGACTTTTCCAATGCGTCGGGTGTTCGCATCAGATAACCCAAATCCTGTAGCTTTAGTTTCAACATCAGTCCTTCCAACGAGTATTCAGGGTTGATTTCCCTTAAGATTGACTGGTTTGATCTCCTTGCTGTCCAAGGACTTTCAGGAGTCTTCTCCAGCACCACAGTTTGAAGGGATCAATTTTTTGGCATTCTGCCTTCTTTATGGTCCAGCTGTCACCATAGTTGATGAAACAGAGGTAGATGTTTTTCTGGAATTCCATACTTTTGTCTATGGTCCAGTGAATGTTGGCAACTTGAACTCTGGTTCCTCTTCCTTTTCTAAACCCAGCTTGGACATCTGGAAGTTCTTAGTTCACATATGCTGAAGCCCTAACATGTAAGATTTTAAGCAGAACCTTACTAGCACGGGAGATGAGTGCAACTGTTTGAAGGTTAGCACATTCTTTAGCATTACCTTTCTTGGGAAATGGGATGAGGCTGGACCTTTTCCAGTCCTGTGGCCACTGCTGGGTCTTCCAGATTTGCTGACCTACTGAATGTAACACCTTGATGGCATCATCCTTTAGGGTTTTGAATAGTTCTGTGGGTAGTAGTATAGTATAATATAATATAGTATGGTGGTTTGGTGGTTTAGTCTCTAAGTCAGACACAAGTGTCGGACTCTTGTGACCCCATGGACTGTAGCCGCCAGGCTCCTTTGCCCATGGGATTCTCCAGGCAAGAATACTAGAGTGTGTTGCCATTTCCTTCTCCAGGGGATCTTCCCAACTCAGGGATTGAACTAGGGTCTCTTGCATTGCAGGCAGATTCTTTACCAACTGAGATATGAAGGAAGCACCATAATATAGTATAGTATGTATAACACAATCTAATTTTTTAATTTATATATTTTATATATAAATATATATTCATAAAATTTTAATGTACATATAAATTTGTGCATAAACATGTAGGATATATACACAAGATATGTTTAAAACAAAATATAGACTACACATAGGTACATATATGCAATATATTTATATAGATAGATAAATGTATTTATATACACAGAGAATGTAAGACAAAGAAAAGCCTAAATATTATGAACCAAATTAGCAAGTTAACAGTAACTGTCTCTAGGAGTTTGGTACATTGGAGAATTCTTATTTTCTACTTGTATGCTTCTGAGTAGATTGAATTTTGTTACAATAAGCATATATTGCTTTTACAATCAGAGAAAGAATATTTCTATCAAAAAAAGAAGATAGAAAAAGAGACTCCAATCCTTCATTAACTTTTCAAAATTTAAATATTACTTATATTACACATAATTTTAAAATCTTTTTAAGATTGTTGAAAATAAAGGGTTATATAAAATCAGCTCTTTGGTATACTGAAAAGAATACTGGATCTAAATTTCAAAGTCTTCAGTTTTGAGTCCTGACTCTCCATTTTCTATTTCCAAATCTCAGCTTCTTCATTTATAAAACAAATGGTTATATTTACTGGCTCTCAAAGTCCCTCTTAACATTTTATTATTCTAACTGGAAATAAACATGCCACGATCCAATTCTCCCTCATTAGAAATGGCCTGCAATGAGGCCTCCAAAACTGCTATAATTCAAAGACAGGTGGGATTAGTCCCAAACCCTTGGAAGAACTGGGTCACATAATGGAGTACATTTCAATCTCAGGTCCCTGAATAGCAAACACATTCTAGCTCACTAAGCAAAGAATATGCGGGAAAAGGGAACAAGTCCTTTTTGTGACCTGCAGTCAGAATTTCTGCCAATATTTCTATAATGATCCCTTACCTATCTACACACACACAGAGATACATACATTCACTCACTCAGTCACCATTTTTAGAGATGAAACTTAGTCCAGAGAGGTAAAGGGGCTTGCATAAAATCTCACAGTTAATGAGTAGAAAATTCAGGACTACAAACATGTAATTATGTCTAGGCTGAGTGTAATATTCTTTAGACCTTATAGTTCTCACCTGATGAGTCTATTCATAATACCTCCTACAACTCAGTTTACTTCTCTGAAATTGTAATACATTAAAAGGGAAAGGCTCTTTAAGACAAATCATTTCCATCTCCCTTTT
Organism: Bos indicus; assembly: GCF_029378745.1. Lineage (NCBI taxonomy): Eukaryota > Metazoa > Chordata > Mammalia > Artiodactyla > Bovidae > Bos > Bos indicus. The sequence continues at coordinate 22,189,232 of NC_091781.1, read as the reverse complement.
CCCAACCTCATAATAGGCATGCTGATATATACTTATCTACTTTGAGGCTGCAATCACACCCAAGTGTAGATCTGAGCTATCCTAGCCACTTTCAAGGAACCAAACTACTTTAAGATATTAAATATTAAGAGTAAGATATTAAGAGTAAACTTAGAAGTGTGATATCAAGTAGGCTTTAGGAAGCATCACTACGAACAAAGCTAGTGGAGGTGGTGGAATTCCAGTTGAGCTATTTCAGATCCTGAAAGATGATGCTGTGAAAGTGCTGCCTTCAATATGTCAGCAAATTTGGAAAATTCAGCAGTGGCCACAGGACTGGAAAAGGTCAGTTTTCATTCCAATCCCAAAGAAAGGCAATGCCAAAGAATGCTCAAACTACTACACAATTGCACTCATCTCACACGCTAGTCAAGTAATGTTCAAAATTCTCCAAGCCAGGCTTCAGCAATACATGAACTTTCTGATGTTCAAGCTGGTTTTAGAAAAGGCAGAGGAACCAGAGATCAAATTGCCAACGTCTGCTGGATCATGGAAAAAGCAAGAGAGTTCCAGAAAAACATCTATTTCTGTTTTATTGACTATGCCAAAGCCTTTGACTGTGTGGATCACAATAAACTGTGGACAATTCTGAAAGAGATGGGAATACCAGACCACCTGACCTGCCTCTTGAGAAACCTGTATGCAGGTCAGGAAGCAACAGTTAGAACTGGACATGGAACAACAGACTGGTTCCAAATAGGAAAAGGAGTACATCAAGGCTGTATATTGTCACCCTGCTTGTTTAACATATACACAGAGTACATCATGAGAAACACTGGGCTGGAAGAAGCACAAGCTGGAATCAAGATTGCCGGGAGAAATATCAATAACCTCAGATATGCAGATGACACCACCCTTATGGCAGAAACTGAAGAACTAAAGAGCCTCTTGATGAAAGTGAAAGAGGAGAGTGAAAAAGTTGGCTTAAAGTTTAACATTCAGAAAACTAAGATCATGGCATCTGCTCCCATCACTTCATGGCAAATAGATGGGGAAACAGTGGAAACAGTGGCTGACTTTATTTTTGGGGGGCTCCAAAAATCACTGCAGATGGTGATTGCAGCCATGAAATTAAAAGATGCTTACTCCTTGGCAGGAAAGTTATGACCAACCTAGACAGCATATTAAAAAGCAGAAACATTACTTTGTCAACAAAGGTCTGTCTAGTCAAGGCTATGGTTTTTCCAGTAGACATGTAAGGATGTGAGAGTTGGACCATAAAGAAAGCTGAACGCTGAAAAATTGATGCTTTTGAACTGTGATGTTGGAGAAGACTCTTGAGAGTCCCCTGGACTGCAAGGAGATCCAACCAGTCCATCCTAAAGGAGATCAGTCCTGGGTGTTCATTGGAAGGACTGATGCTAAAGCTGAAACTCCAATACTTTGGCTACCTGACACACTCATTTGAAAAAACCCTGATGCTGGGAAAGATTGAGGGCAGGAGGAGAAGGGGAAGACAGAGTATGAGATGGTTGGATGGCATCACTGACTCAATGGACATGAATTTGGGTAAACTCTGGGAGTTGGTGATGGACAGGGAGGCCTGGCGTGCTGCAGGTCATGGGGTTGCAAAGAGTTGGACACTACTGAGTGACTAAACAGAACTGAAACTTAGAAGGATAGAGCAACTCTGTTTAAGAGAAATAAAACAATCTAGGAAACGGAAGCGGAGAAGGCAATGGCACCCCACTCCAGTACTCTTGCCTGGAAAATCCCATGGACACAGGAGCCTGGTATGCTGCAGTCCATGGGGTCGCTAAGGGTTGGACACAACTGAGCGACTTCACTTTCACTTTTCACTTTCATGCATTGGAGAAGGAAATGGCAACCCACTCCAGTGTCTTTGCCTGGAGAATTCCAGGGACGGGGGACCCTGGTGGGCTGCCGTCTCTGGGGTCACACAGAGTCAGACACGACTGAAGTGACTTTGCAGCAGCAGGAAATGGAAGAGCTAGGTTCAAGTGCTAATTCTGATACTTGATTGCTGTAGGACCTTAGTCAATGTATTTAATATTCCTAAGCCCCAGTTGTCATTTGTATAATTTAGAAACCATTCATTCATATATTCAACAAATATTTGAGTGTTTCCTTGTGCTAGTCATGGTAGTAGATGTAGAGGAAATGATGTTAAGCCAAAGTAGATGCAGTTAGTACTTGTCCTCATGGAATTTGTAGTATTGTAGGAGAGGTCCTCATGGAATTTGAGGTATAGAAGGACAGTTGAACGTTAAATAATCATACAAATAAATGAATGATGATTGTTAGAAAAATAATTATCATTTCAGAGTATATAGCAAAAGTACATGACCTAGTCCTGAGCAATTGATACTTCAACTTAGATTTGATAAATGATCAGTCATTAACTTGGTGAAAGCACAGAAGAGAATGAGGAAGTATATTCCAAGAACAGGAAGCACTGTGTGCAAAAGCCCTGTAATAGCAAAAAGCAGAAATGGCTTGAAGAACTAAAAGGAGGCAATGAAAATGGCTATTGAAAAGTTTTAAACATGGGAGCGAATGTTACAGAGCAGTTGAGATAACATGAAATAGGACATAAAACATGGCTTTAATGATTGAAGTAAACGACATGCTAGATGGTAACAGGTGGAGAAGGAAACGGCAACCCACTCCAGTGTTCTTGCCTGGAGAGTCCCAGGGATGGGGGAGCCTGGTGGGCTGCCATCTATGGGGTCGCACAGAGTCGGACACGACTGAAGTGACTTAGCAGCAGCAGCAGATGGTAACAGGAGAAAAAGGTATAAAACTCGTTTGAAACAACTCCCCATCCCCAAAACAAAGGCATTAATTATCAAAATACTAGCTGATGTTGTTCAATGACTAAAGTATTTCACTAGAAAAGGCAAGAATGGAATATCACAGCACCACAGGTTTTTTTTTTTAAGTTGAAAATCTTCTAGTTGAAAGAGCAAAAAATATAAGGTTCACCATGTTTAAAAGAAGAGTCTGACTTTATAGAAAACAAATGACAGGATTTATCAGACATATCCACTGCAGAGAAAACAATGAGTGCTAATCTAGTTTAATACAGTAGAAATGAAAACTCAAAAGAGAAGCCATCCAGGTTGTGATCAAATGTAGCTTCTTGGAAACAACTCAAAATGCAATCACCTGACTTCCCTGACTTCCTGGGTCAAGTTCCAATCAAAGAACTTATAAGCTGACTTTGCCATAACTAAAAATTTCTACTAAGGTAAAATGGATATTTTATTTTGAACTTAAATGAAACTTTAAGAAAAGCATCAATAGAATTGGTGGGTCTTTTTTTCTTTCTTAAGAACACTGCTAGGGAACTTACTAATAGACTTATAAATGAGGGTGATAGAGTGTCAACTTTGATAAGGGCATTAATTAAATGAAAATTGACTGTTGACATTTCTACAAGCTCAAGCCAGTAGATCAAACACAAACCCAAAGGAAGAGAGAAGGTCAAGGTGATATTCTACTTGCCAGAAAGTAAGTTAAAAGTTTCTGAATAAGCTAAGACATATGAAGCTGCAGACCTGTGGACTTTTTACTTCTAAGAAGTCTAATAGAACCAACTAAACGGCAAGGAATTTCTAGAAACATATTAGGTAGCAACCAGCATGGCTTAATTTGTATTAGACCAAGGTAAATTTTCTTCTTTAACAAAGTAGCAGATCATAAAAATAAAGTAAACAAGGGTATGTAATCTATCATAACTTTAACAATCTTTTCAGTTCTACCACACAACACAAAGTACCATGTAAGAGGAAATATAATGAGGTAGCCTAAAAGGTTATACCCAAAGGGTGGTTAATGCATCAGAATAAATTACAGATATATTAAAGAATTGAATATGCAAAAATCAAATCATTAAAAAAGAAGTGAATAGTATTAATCTTTGGAAAAGGCAACTAGAAGCAATTTTAAGAAACAAAAGAAAAGAAAAAAAAAAGGAAAGGGGCTTGCTAAATCACCATCAAATGGATACACTTCCAAATACAAAAAAAAAAAGGCAAAACCCAAAATAGATAAATAACAGATAAAGGAAAACACTGGCAAATAATATGGTAGACACCAAATTACCATTTTTAGTTCACAGCAAGGTCACCAAGATAGGAGTGGAAAAACAAGTGAAGAATGATGAAGACAAGAGAATTAAGACTTAGTTTCTAGTGAGGTTTTGATCCCTACATATGTTTGTTCTCTATTATCATATAATAAATTACCTCAAAACTTAATAGCTTATAATATTAAACATTTATTATGTCACAGTTTCTGTGAATTAGTAATGTAGCAACAGCTAAGCTGAATCAGGCAGCAATCATCTGAAACCTTAACTAGGGCTCAAGGATCTATTTCTAAGATGACTCAAATACATGGATATTGGCAGGAGACCTCAGTCTCATCACATTAACTTCTCCATAGGTTGCCTGAGTACCCTCTCAATATGGCAGTTGAATTACCACTTAGTGAGAGATCCAAGAAAGAGCAAGAGAGATAAGTCATAATGTATTTTATGACATAACCTCATAAGTCACACTCTATCACTTCCACAACATCTTACTGATTATAAGGGTCAGCTTCATCCAGTGTGGGAGAAGACTAAATGAAGGCTTAAAAGTCATAAAACTATCCACTGATTAATAATAGAAAATACAAACCTTTCCTTCATTCATTAAATGTTCGTTGAGTATCTGCAATGTGCTATCCAGGATATTATGTGCTACCTTGGTAAAAATAAATTCAAAATAGTTGATCTCAGCCACAAATAACTCTACCAATAGCAGGACATTTCAAACTGAGCAAGAGTGAGAAATGTAGTTTTCAAGTGGCCCAGCTTCTGTAGGCCACTGTACCAATGGGAATCTCAAAACTCTATTCAACGGCCAGAGAGTTGTCCATTAATGTCAAGATACTTCTGACCAACACTGCAACTGTCCCAACCATGTCAGTACAAATTTCCAAACCGAGTTGGTAGTTTTCTAGCCAGGACAACACAAGAATCATCAACTAATGCTTGAGAGGCTTAGATTTGAAGCTTGTAGAGACTCTTGAGAATGTTTCAAATCCAACTCATAAGCCTCCCTGAAGGTCTAAAACTCCATCCTGTGTACCAAAGATGATGCTTTTAGTCCACTAACCTTTGAGGAGGCATTCTGCTTTTTCTAGTATCCAATCAATAAATATTTGTGGAGTAACTGTTAGATATCAGGCACTATACTAGCTCTAGGGAAAAACACATTGCCTTCATGGAAGAAATAGACAGTAAGCAAGCAAACAAACTAAATAGTATAGTTTGTTGGGCTCTGGAAATGAGACCTTTAAAGAGCACACATTCCTAATAAACCACATCTGGATTGTTCCTCTTGAAATCTTCATGAGGCCTGACCACATCCAAGCAGATCAAAAAATACAGAAAACTATAGTGAATGCACCAATGTATCTGCTTCACTTGGAAATTCTTCTTGTCCTTTAAGTATTCCATTGCTTTATAGAGACCTTCTTTCTAAGAGTCCAGATCTGCTAATGATATGATCAATAATATTAACACAGTATTTGAAGTTTAGAATATTTATCATAAATACTACCTTATTTAAAAAATAATAAGACAACATACTGTATTAATACAGCTTATTAAGCATTATGAAACTGCTTGGCAAGAGCTTTGACCTTGCAAAAAGGAGAGAGTTTCTCAAAATGTGGTCATGTAGCTCTGAGATAAAGGTCAATCTATACAGAACTTTAAGGCCCATGGTAGGAATAATGTTACATGCAGTGGGAAAAGAGTGAATGATTTTCATCAGCCAAGTGACAAGGTCAGATTTAAATTTGCTGTTTGTGGAATGCTGTACTACACCCACGCAGTCATGTGATAACTGCTAAAGTGTGAATAGGTCAGTCAGGGCCAAGAAATCAGGCAGCCTGATTTGACCCATATAGAGACCAGGACCCTTGGCCTTATCACCATTAGAACAGTGCCATTCACCCTGGGCACAGAAATAAGTGCAGCTCTTGCTGCTGATTGTTAGTTTGTCCTCATTTACTGAAAGTGAAAGGTCTTCTCCTGATGATTCATTCACAAATCCTGCTGCTCTTCCTAATTAAAAAGTTTTCAAACAATTTGATACATTAGTTATTATAAGCCTAGACACACCAGGCATAAATCCTTTCTGCCACCCATATGCATGCCAGGATTTCACTGCTGCATCTTTCATCATTATGAGGGAGATTCTTCAACATAATTTTCATGACACTTTCTGCCATGTTCTCCTCTCAACATTTTTGGAGGGGGTGACTGCTCAGAGGTAATGAATACCATATCTGGCATCTTTAAAAAATAAAGCTCTAACAGAGACTCAAGGGAGAAAAAAAGGTTGATAAGACATCAGCTTACCAGCGCTATGGAGCACAGACTTAGGAACGCATTGTGGGTTGTGCTTTTTTACACCAAAATCAATAACACAGTAAGAAACAAACTGCATTTGTGGTCATCTTAGGTTTCAGACAATTAACTGACTCATCCTTGCATCCTTTTAACTATTGCACCTTTTCATCAGTATAATTGGTTATATATTGGGAATTCTTAAAGAGGGAATAAGCAATTATAAAAATTAAGCTGTCACTCCACTTACCTTAAACCTATTTATCCAAGGACAGGACTTTGAGATTCAACCTCCTCTGAGATAACTTCTCTAATTAATCCAGTCACATGACTTGCTCACATTATGTAACATTATATGTGGCCTCTGGCACAAAGCCACTAGCAAATAGGCATGTGTCTTATTTGATTTCTCCATTTCCCATACCACACCCCACACAAACACCCAGAGTCAAGGACTTGGGCGTAGGAATTTACTTTGGACATACTCACAGGAAGCAGCAGTTACAAAGCAGGGAGCCTAAGATATAGAGGTAGGAAAAAAGGAGGTGCTGATAACACTGGGAAGCTGATGATCAATGAATCTGGGGACTAATTCTTGAGAGACTACGAAGAATGAACCTAAGAATCTCCTCTGAAGGACAAGAGGTTGAGGCGTTTATCCCATTTTCCACTGGCTGAGGTTTGTCGCCACAGGCATGAACTCCATGGTATTCTGTCCTGCCCAAAAAGTGGACCAAGAGAGCTTCAGGGACTTAAAAAATAAAAAGCCCTGAGACAGAAGAACGAAGAGAAGTAGAACGCTCTTAAGGCAGGATGTGGTCAGCCTACAGGTAAACTGTCCAGCACGGCTGCAGCGGAGATTCATGGTGGATCAAGAGAATGTGGCACAGGACACAGAAAGTATTTGCTACAGCATAGAAGTGATGCTGCCAGTGATAACACTGAAAGCGTGAACAATCATTTCACTTAATTAGTGTTCCAGAGAGACTGAGTGATCAGCTGGCTGAGTCTGAGAATTGCCTGACAAGTATTAAATGAATATCTATTGAACAGTATGGGGAAATACATATGCTAAAGGCAAGGTGACCAGTTCTCAAGGAGTTTGCAATCTGGTAGGGACTATCAACAGTTACAAACAAACTAATATGTAACTACTGGTTCTGACCGTAAAGGCACAAGAAGGGGAAAATAGTACCATAAAGGGATTAAGAAAATCCTTTCTGGAGTCAGATAGCTTTATATTAAGCCAGGATGTGCTGTGTGATCATAGACAAGGTGCTTTCTCTGTTTCATAATTTGTTTATCTAAAAATTAGGACAAAATAACATTATCTGCTTCATGAGATGGTTGTGAGAATTAAACATACGTAAAGCACTAATCACAGCCTGGCACATATTTGGTAAATATTGGTTATTTTCATAAAGGTTTAATAAATGAGATTTCAGAATGAGAATAAGGATCTCATTTCCATACCAGACTCTCTCTCTTTCTTAGAGCAATATTAACCACAATTCAAATCCATACATTTTGCCATTACATGACTTTGGATAAATCTAAATGCCTACCATTCAATTCTATTATCTATAAAATGGGAATGACATTATCTGCTTGATAGGCCCCTGTGAAGTTTAAATGAGAGTTTCTCTAAAGGGTTCCCAACATATTTCATACCCTGAGAAATACTGATCATTACTATTCTCTATTCATTCAATGGATGCTTACTAGGCACTTACTATCTACACCAGGTTTAAAGGAATAAAAAGATACAGGGCATGAATAAGGTATGGTCTCAACAGTCAGTCTTACAGATTAACGTTAATACTTAAAGAAACCTGGCCATTTAATGGTATTCAAATTAATAAATTACCCTAATATCAATTTCTATTATCCTAATACCAAAGGGAAGGAGAGAGTAACGGGAGGAGGTGGAGAGGGAAGGAAAAAGAGAGAGAAGAAACTAATATAGTTAGCTCTGAGACAGAATTCCTGGAAATACAAGATATAGATCTACCTAAATTCACACCCTCCCCGATGGTAATCAAAAGCCCACAAGAGAAGTTTCCCCTAATATCAGGTTGGTAATGTATTAATATAAGGGATATCCACCCTGGACTTGGAATACATAACAAATCTGTTCTTCTCCAATCTTTCAATCCAGGTGAAACCAGGATGAAATATCTACTAATGATATCCAAGAAGGGAGGTGATGTCAGAATGTTGATTATAGAGAGAAAAAAAAAAAAAAAAGAATGAAGGTAAGGATTGCTTCCCCAGGTACAGTGCACATAAAACCTCACCTACTTCTGAAGTTGGGCTGCCCCGGTGGCTCACTGGTAAAGAATTCATCTGCCAATGCAGGAGACGCAGGTTCAATTCCTGGGTTAGGAAGGTCTTCTGGAGGAGGAAATGGCAACCCACTCCAGTATTCTTGCCTGGGAAATCCCATGGACAGAGGAGCCTGGGGGGTCTACAGTCCATGGAATTGCAAAAGATTTGGACATTACTTAGCAACTCACAGCAACTTCTTAAGTCACTGCCTTCCAAAGCTGTAGTAGGGGTTCTTCAAAGAGGAGGATCTAGATAGTACCCCAATTTTATTTTATCTCAAGAATGATCTTTACAGGTCTATGCTCCACATTGGCTCAGTAATGTTCCTTCCTCATATTTGCAGAACACTTTAAATCTGGGTTCGATCCCTGGGTCGGTAAGATCTCCTGGAGAAGGAAATGGCAACCCATTCCAGTATTCTTACCTGGAGAATCCCATGGATGGAGGAGCCTGGTAGGCTGCAGTCCATGGGGTTGCAAAGAGTCGGACACGACTGAGCGACTTCACTTATACATTACAAACTGTGTTAACGTCCATTATCTCATTTAATCTCACAAAACTCTGTGTGATATGAGACTTTTTATCTCCATTTCATAGATGAACAATCTGCGACTTGGAAAGCCTATGCAGCTTGTTTGAGGTCCCATCAAGGTCAAAAAGTCTCAGACTAAAACCCAAGTCTTCTGGTCCTATTTTCTGCTCATTTCTCACATTTGCATGGACCTCTGAGGAAAGGGGAAGATGAAATCTACGGAACTGGAAGGTAGTGACAACAGGAAGCAATCTGTCCTCAGAAATCTCGAAGGACCTCCCTCAAATGAGAATTCCTACTTAAAGAACAGGTGATTCCATCTCTGTGTCATCACTCCAGGCAGTTAGATGTGAAATCTTTTATGAGCATGAAGCACCATTAGATTCAAGACAGTAGAATTGCTTTGAAACTAACTGGTGAGGAATTAAGTTGCTAAGGTTTATGCTGCTGCTGCTGCTAAGTCACTTCAGTCATGTCCGACTCTGTGTGACCCCACAGACAGCAGCCCACCAGGCTCCCCCGTCCCTGGGATTTCCCAGGCAAGAACACTGGAGTGGGTTGCCATTTCCTTCTCCAATTCATGAAAGGGAAAAGTGAAAGTGAAGTCACTCAGTTGTGGCCAACTCTTTGCGACCCCATGGACTGCAGCCTACCAGGCTCCTCTGTCCATGGGGTTTTCCAGGCAAGAGTACTGGAGTGGGTTGCCATTGCCTTCTCCAGCTAAGGTTTATGAGCCTTGCACTAATACTAACACAGAGGCACAGCGTCAATGATAAAACTGTAACCACTGGCAAAATGAGGTTTCTGTGGAGAAAAGGCAGGTCTTTTCCTTTGGGCTAGAGGCAAAAACCGCGTTAGACAGTTTCAAGAATGACAAGATCATTTTCTCTTGTGTGGTCCTAAATAGGGTATAGAAAAAATAGCTTCACCCTTCCAAATAACTCATTATTTGATAATGAGTCAAGGAAAAGTGCAATTCTCTAGTTAAATTTCAAGCATTTACAAAAATGGATGTGTTCATATAACAACCTCAAAAGCATAGCCAGAGACAATATGAAAATACAGAGCCCCTTTACATCCACGTCTGTACATGCAAGTGGCTGCTACCACAGCAGAAGGCCAAAGAAATGTGATTTTAAGCAGAAAAGGACTAACCCCATGGACCTGTCAGAACACATTATCCACCTAGGCACCCCCTGGCCCCCATGTAGCTGATTCAATCAATCCATTCAATGTGAGGAAAATCTACTGCAAAACAACTATTTTGGTTCTTGCTTGTTTGATATTGAGTGGTTCTTCAATGTACTGACTAAGAGAAGCAACCGTTTCCAGAGGGCAGTCCTAGACAGTGCCAGCAAAGCCCCAGGATCCCGTCTGGGAAGGCCCTTGGCTTCACACCAGCTCTAGAGCCTCACTGTCAAACACCACGAGCCACACAAAGCTATTGAGCACTAAAATATGGCTGGTCCAAATGATACATGTGGTAAGTGTAAGCCATACATCAGCTTTTAAGGACTCAGCATGAAAATAATGTAAGGTATGTCATTAATAATTTCTGTATTGATTATATATTAAAATGATAAGATTTTGAGCATACTGGCTTGACTAAAATAGCTTATTGAATATATTGTTAAAATTAATTTTACTTGTTTCTTTGTACTTTTTAAAATGTGGCCACTAGAAAACGTAAAGTCACAAATGCAGCTTACGTCTGTGATTTGCATTACATTTTTATAGGACTATGCTGCTCTATAGAGTATAAAATGATGTTCAAAAAACTCTAAAAGGCATTTAGGTAAATTTAATAGGAGAAGGTATAGTGTCATATTTTAATACTCCTGTATTCAGGTAATTTGGAAGTAGCTTACTTGCCCTCCAGTGTACTATGAAAATAAAAGGATGCAAAACATTGTGTGTGCTTGTCTGGCTGTTTCAGCAGTTTGAGTTTTCATTATCTCCAGCAGGCACTGTGTCTGTTTAACTGATCTGCAGAGGTTCAACACTGTGTAATGGAACATGTGGGTGTTTAACTGTAACACTTGAGAACACTACTCAGCTGTTAGAATGTGGTGCTGAGGAGTCTAAGGTGAAGAGTTCAGTCCCCATCCAGACACACTGAGCTCAGCTTCTGTGAACAAGGGAGGCACTCCCCACCTAAGCTTGCTTTCTTGCAAATGTTTGCTGCTGCTCCTGCTTACTCTGGGTGAAATGAGGACTAGAACAACAGTGGTACTGCATGCTCCATCATCACAAGCAAACTGGCATTTGACCCATAAGAAAAGAATCATCATCACTGCCATAAAGAGAGCCGAGTGTCATCCTCTGGGGGCAGTGCAATGCATTCTTCTCTACCACTTTCCCATACAGAGGAAAGCATATTGTTTCCCTCTGTCAAAAAAGAGATTTAAAACCTACATAAGCTGTAAGTTTAAAAAGCCAAGCAAAGGCAAAAACTTATACAAAGTACTGTGTCCTTTTCCTCATTGCTTTCTGGGAAAATCATTCTCCAGGCACAAAAGGACCCAAAGCTTTAAATCCTAGCCATCTTGTAGATTTAGAAAGCTGTAGTGGAAAGCACATGCTTGTGTACTGTAGTGTCATATCAGTTTTAAAACTTTACAATTAAACAACTCATTATATTAGATTTTTACCTGATTTTTGCCCCTCAAATTACCAAAAGGTAGAATGTAGCTGTGCTATGTAATAGAAAGTGGGGTCCAGAGAGCCAGATCATAGGCCTGGTTTTGCACTGATGTCTGTGTAGCCTGGAACAATTCATTTCCCTCTCTGGTTCTAAGTATCCCCCATCTCATAAAAACAGAGTTTTGATTCACATCTACTCTTATCCTATTATTCCAAAGCATCTGATCATCTTCAAAAGTCTACATGTGTGCATGCTAAGTCGCTCAGTTATGTCCAACTCTTTGTGACACCATGGACTGTAGCCTGCCAGGCTTCTCTGTCCATGGAATTTCCCAGGCAAGAATATTGGAGTGGGTTGCCATTTCCTTCTCTGGGGGGAACCTTCCCGACCTAGGGATCAAATCTACATCTCCATTGCCTCCTGCATTGGCAAGCGGATTCTTTACCACTGAGCCACCCAGGAAGCCCCCTTCAAGAGCCTAGTCAGACATTAAATTTTCTCAAATTCATTTTTTTCTGTTCATTTTCAAGATCAATAGAGGTGACACCTCATGCATTTGGCTGACCTTCATATTGAACAGCTGTGCCAGGCAGCTTTGGAATAGGCTCCTGTCTCCAGTGGCTTTTGCACCTGTGATCTGGCTGGCTTGAGCTCTCTGTTTTCTGTCTGCTCTGGCAGCAGGCTGGAAGTGATAGTGGTCGCCTACGTTGTTCTCTGAGCTTCCTATCCCTGATGACTGAGCCAAGAAATATCTAAGGGCCTTGTCAACAGCTCAGGCTGTGTCTCCTTCTCCTTGGCTCAAAACATAGTCCTGGGAATTACTTTGGCTGGATCTAGCTAAAGATCTGCCTTCTGAAGTAAAAGTTGACCTTCTGTTAAACACCAAACAACAAGAAGACTAGAATAAAGTGGTCTTATCGTAACTTGCCAACATTAACAGATCCATAGAATCTGGACAAAAGATGCCAAAAAAGTCATATAGGATAACATTCATAGAGCACTTACTATAGATTAGACACTGTTAAGTATTATACATGTATTTCTAATGTAACCTTTATAAAAGGTCTATGTAATTTAATAGATTGTGGTTGTTTAATCACTAAGTTGTATCCAACTCTGTGGGACCCCATGGACTGTAGCCCACTAGGCTGCTCTGTCTGTGGGATTTTACAGGCAAGAATACTGTCTGTGGGATTTTCCAGGCAAGAAGTGGGTTGCCATTTCCTTCTTCAGGGGATCTTCCTGACTCAGGGATTGAACCTTGCATTGGCAGGTAGATACTTTACTACAGAGCCAATGGGGAAGCCCTAATATATTACTTACACCATTATTATTACTGCCATTTTACAAATAAGGAAACTGAGGTTTAGAGAGAGAAAGTAACATTCCCATAGATGCATAGCTACTTAGTGACAGAGGCAGGATGTGAAGACAGCTAGATCTGTTTAATTATAGAGCTCAAAGAGATACATGCTTTACCATCAGGTTAGTTTCTTAGAGCTTATTTGATCTAACAAGTCAAGTTAGAGCTGCCTGACTCAGTCATTTCTTCTGCTTGGGATGCCTAAACATTTTAAACAGTTGTGCATTAGTTCAAGTCCATTGAGAAGCAGGCACTAAGGCAGATTAGATGTCACTATTCATTTCTAGGAGAAGGCAATGGCACCCCACTCCAGTACTCTTGCCTGGAAAATCCCATGGACAGAGGAGCCTGGTGGGCTGCCGTCTATGGGGTCGCACAGAGTCGATGTGAGTTAGTAGTAGTAGTATTCATTTCTAAGCTTCCTTCCACCCCTGTTTTTTAACCCTTCCTTTTCAGGAAAAAAGCTGGAAGGAAGAGGCCCACACAGGCCTCAGCAGGGATCAAGCTATTCACAAATTTCTATAGTTCAAACCTTCAGTACTAGTAGGCACAAGAGGGTTCACGTTTTCCAGGTATGTCCCTGAAAATCTCCTTAGAAAGAGCTCAGAGACTCAGGATATTTCTGCATTTATGCTCATCTACCTATTTTTGTCCTCTAAATTCATTTGATGTCTGCTCTTCCTTCCAAAGGTAACTCAGATCACACCAGGGCACCATGGAACATAAATCATTCTGAATAGAACTCTGTTTCTGGGCCACATCAGTGTATACTCAGGGGATCAACCTTTTAAAACTCCCTGCCAGTGTATATTTCAGTGCTCTACTCTTATACTTACAACCTGACACAGGCTGCAATCTTCAGCATTTGTTCATTTTCCAAAACCATCACATTTTGCATAGCTTTCCAGGGCTGCTTTTGGAATCTTATCTTGTAGGAGGGAGATTATAATGAGCAGAAGAGATAATAAGATATCATGTTTATCATTAGCTCATCTAGGGAAACAGCTAAGGGGAAAAAATGATGCTTATTAATAAGCCCCCAGGCCCCTGATTGCTTCAGATCTGCCAAGTTAACCAAAACTTGACAGTGGCCTCCTTCACTGCATTTCTCAGGTCAAGGGCACATCTCTGACGCTCTTCCTAAGCTGAGGCTGATTTATCAGGTGGTGCCTGCCAAAAGCCTATGGCTCATGTGAAAAATGATTGAGGGCTGCTTAGACAATTTCCCCCAACCAGCTGCAATTTCACCACACTTCAAACCTACCAGACCTGGACTCTCATTTAGAAAAGCAGCTGGTGTACTGGAAGGAGCTTTAACTAATAACAGCTACTAAATACATGCCAGTCATTTTATATACATTATTCCATCCTGCTGACAATCTAAGGAAGTAGGTATGATTATCCCCACTCTATAGTGAATTGAATTAAAGACTAGAAGGTATCCATGATTTACCCAAGGTCACACATTTAGTGCCTCAGGGAGAAATGAACTCTTTCTGATTCTATATCATTCTACTACATTGTTACCATCTCCAAATACAAGGCTGAAAACTTGATCCAAGTCCTACAGTTGTCAGCTGGGTAACCTTTGATAAACAATATTTAATTTAACTCTAGGTCTTCATTGGTTTAGTTGAAGAATAGAAATAATGCTATTGAGTCTTAGTGTAGGATACACTCCCAGGAGTCAAACTGACAGGGTTTAAAACCCAATTCCATCCTTACTATTTTGGTGACCCTGAAAAAGTCTGTCAGCTTTATTTCTAAAATGGAGATAAGTAGTACCTACTTCAAGGGATAGTGAGAAGATTAAATAAGGTAAAATGTGTAGAGTGTTTGACATTGGCATATGATAAACATTCATCATCATAATCATCATTATCTTGATAATGATATGACATTTTCCTTCACAGAATGTTTTTGAACTTTGAATGAGAAAACATGTAAAACTGTGTTGTAAATGATATAAGAGCTACACATATGTAAGGAAATTATATGTCAGTTATGGCCCATGCTATGAGATTTATACTAAGGATTCAGCTGGAATTGGGAGAAAGTTCTAGGCTCCTCACTTAAACCTCAGGAGTATAGTGTCTTATCTACACCAGGTTAAACACTATCAAAGTACTTTACCCTGCACTTACTTATGAATTAAACAGAGTTAGGGTAAAAATCTGAAAATTCTTCTTTTTAAAACAATTTTCACCTTTGCCTGGCCTAGCGGGTATGTAGGCTTTACCATTAGGGCATCATCTGTATATAGGAGAGTAGCCCAAATGCCAAGATGCCTGGTATCAGATACCCCAGGCAAGGGGAAAATGTGAAAACTGTTAAAGAGTAGAAAAGATACAACTCTCTCTATCTTAGAAGAAAAGACTATAGTGGTCACAGAACAGAGTAGTTTGATGCCAGGCTTCCCAGGTTTAAATCTCAGCAAGTCTGTGTATCAGTTTCTCAATTTCCTTGCCTAAAATGCCCAGCAATTAATAGTACTTGTAGGGTCACTAAGTGACAAAAGGCACTTCACAGAGATTAATATTAAATAAGTAATAGATATGATCACAAAAGTATACCACTTATTTCCTGAAATTGTATCTTTTGTTCCTAAAAATGTTTTCCTCCAACCTCTGATGAAAGTTTTGATGGTGATAACGTTGCAATGGAAAAAGTCTAAAATCAGGAGAAATCTGTGAAAAGAGCTACAAGACGTTTGTGCCCTATGTCAATAAGAATTGGCCACAAATATACATCTTTTATACAGACTTAAGAGCTCTTTTAGGCTTTTGGACCATCTATGGATAGCCAAGTTATTGAATGTAGATCTTTTTTTTTTTCTTTTAAATTGTCCCAGGCCATAAGTACAGAAAAAGAATCTCTGGTCTTGGTATCAGAACCCATTTTATAGCTTAACCTAGTTTAATTCCAAACTAGACAGATTTTGCTGGCAAAATGCCAAGATTTGAATCCTAGTTTCATCATTTACTGCAGATTTGATCTTAGGCAAGTTATTTAATCTTGCTAAGTCTCCCTTTTTCATTTGTAAAATAGGTATAATGAAATCTACTTCATAGGGACACCAGGAGAATTCTGAAAGTTCAGTTGCTCAGTCGTGTCTGGCTCTTTGTGAAGCCATGGCCTGTAGTCTACCAGGCTCCTCTGTTCATAGAATTCTCCTGGCAAGAATACTAGAGTGGGTAGCCATTGCCTTCTCCAGGAAATCATCCCAACCCTGGGATCAAATCCATGTCTCCCACATTGCAGGAAAATTCTTTATCATCTGAGTCACTCGTTTAACCCAGGCTTCAGCAGTATGTGAATCGAGAACTTCCAGATATACAAGTTGGATTTAGAAAGGTCAGAGGAACCAAAGATTAAATTGCCAACATCTGTTGGATCATAAAGAAAGCTCCAATGGAATTTCAGGAAAAACACCTACTTCTGCTTCATTGATTACACTAAAGCCTTTAGTCATGTGGATCAAAACAAACTGTGGAAAATTCTTAAAGAGAAGGGAATACCAGACCACCTTACCTGCCTCCTGAGAAACCTGTATGCCGGTCAAGAAGCAACAGTTAGAACTGGACATGGAACAATGGACTGGTTCCAAACTGAGAAATGAGTATGTCAAGGCTGTATATTGTCACCTTTCTTATTTAATTTATATGTAGAGTACGTCATGCAAAATGCCAGGCTGGATAAAGCACAAGCTAGAATCAAGATTGCCAGGAGAAATATCAACAATCTCAGATATGCAGATGATACTACTTTAATGGCAGAAAGCAAAGAGCAACTAAAAAGTCTCTTGATGAAGCTGAAAGAGGAGAGTGGAAAATTTGGCTTAAAACTCAACATTCAAAAAATAAGGTCATGGCATCAGGTCCCATCACTTAATGGCAAACAGATGGGGAAAAAGTGGAAACAGTATTTCTTGGGTTCCAAAATCACTGTGGAGTATGACTGTAGTCATGAAATTATAAGAAATTATAAGCCTTGCTCCTTGGAAAGAAAGCTATGACAAACCTAGACAGCATATTAGAAAGCAGAGACATCACTTTGCCAACAAAGATCTGTCCAGTCAAAGCTATGGTTTTTCCAGTAATCATGTATGGATGTGAGAGTTGGACCATAAAGAAGGCTGAGCACTGAAGATTGATGCTTTTGAACTGTGGTGTTGGAGAACTCTCTTGACAGTCCCTTGGATAGCAAGGAGAGCAAATTAGTCAATCGTAAAAGAAGTCAACCCTGAATATTCATTGGAAGGACTGGTGCTGAAACTGAAACTTTAATACTTTGGCCACCTGATGCAAAGAACCAACTCATTGGAAAAGATCCTGATGCTGGGAAAGATTGAGGGCAGGAGGAGAAGTGGGCAACAGAGGATGAGATGGTTGGATGGCATCATTGACACAATGGACATAAGTTTGAGCAAACTCTGGGAAATAGTGAAGGACAGGGAAGCCTGGTGTGCTACAGCCCGTGGGTTCACAAAGTGTTGAATTGACTTAGCAACTGAACAACAGGAGAATTCAATGAGACAACAAATGTGTGGTGGACAGAATAATGCCCCTTTCTTTAAAAAAAAAAGTCCATTTTTTTTATACCCAGAACCTGGGAATATATTATATTACATGGCAAAAGGAATGTTGCAAAAGTAATTAAGGTTACAGACCTCGAAATACAGATCCTGTCTTAGACTTTCCTAGTGGGCTTAATCTAATCACTGCTGCTGCTAAGTCACTTCAGTCATGTCCGACTCTGTGCGACCCCATAGATGGCAGCCACCAGGCTCCCCATCCCTGGGATTCTCCAGGCAAGAACACTGGAGTGGGTTGCCATTTCCTTCTCCAATGCATGAAAGTGAAAAGTGAAAGTGAAGTCGCTCAGTCGTGTCCAACTCTTAGCGACCCCATGGACTGCAGCCTACCAGGCTCCTCCATCCATGGGATTTTCCAGGCAAGAGTACTGGAGTGGGGTGCCATCGCCTTCTCTGAATCTAATCACATGGACCCCTAAAAGTGCAAGAGGAAAGCAGAAAAGTAAGTCAGAGATGAAATGCATGAAAATTCCAAAGTGTGAATGGGATTTAACTCACCATTGCTGGCTTTGAAGATGGAGGAAGGAGTCTGCAAGCCAAGGAATGCAAGCAGTCTCTATAAGTTGGGAACAGTCTAAGTTGATAACCAGAGAACAAATGGGACTTCAGTCCTACCACAGTAAGAAACTGAATTCTGCCAAATACCTGAATGAGAAGAGAAGTAGAACCTTCAGAAAGAGACATAGCCTCCCCAACACCTTGACTTTAGCCCAGTGAACCCCTTTTAGACTTCTGCCCTATAGACTGAAATAGAAATTTTGTGTTGTGTTAAACTGCTAAGTTTGTGAAAATTTGTTAGGGCAGAAAATGGAAAAGTGAGGTCGAATATCAAGTACTTAAAATGTGCCTGATACAAAATAAATATTAATTAATATCCAGTGCTTTAATGATGGTGAGGAAGAAGAGGAGGATGACAAAAAAGAATTCAAGTTATACCTGGAATTATGAATATTAAACCTGGTTGATATCCACAAGATTAACCATTATTGAGGCCCTCTTAAAGGCCTAACATTGTACTAAATGCTTTCTATATAGTGAATTATTTTATCTAATCCTCAAAACTGTCCTATGAAGTAGGCATGATTATTCCCATTTTACTGGAGCTCAGAAAAGAAAAATTCATCCATCTTATACTGAGTTATTTTGTAATGCAGAAGTTTTCAAGGACATAAGACATTTCTAAGCAGGAAGGTGGAAATTCCTAATGTCTCAAAGATAGAAACACAGCACATTTGGTTGTTCCTTTAATGGACATGGATGCTTATGCAGCCCTTTCTTTCTATCAATGCCTAAAGTAATGCAGTTAGAGCTCTTTGAAGACAAGTTAAACACGGAGAGGTACACAGAAATAGAACCTGTAACTGTTTAAGAGACAGAGAAGCATTTCCTCATAAGACAGTTCTGACCATGTATCTGATGAGAGCCCATGCATGTGCATTGTAAATAAGGAAACAAACCTCAGTCCTAAGCAGCTCAGTAAATATGAAATATTTCAGTTGGTCTGAGACAGAGTTTAGAAATGGAATCTAATATGCAGGCTCTTTTGACCAAAGTCATAAAGGACGATGTGATTCTTCTTTTCCCAAGCAGAGTGTGAGTTTAGGTCACTCCTATTCCAGGAGACACCCATAAAGGTATTATTCAACAGATGGACACCATAGAAGTTTCCAATCCAAATTTTAGAATACTATTTCTCAAAGTATAGTTAGCCAATCACTTGCATCAAAATTATTTGGATGATCTACTCTAAAAGCAATGAGTTTGCAGAAGTCCAGAAATCTATATTTCTAACAAATATGTGTTTTTTAGGTGATTCTCTTACAAATTTAAGTTTGAGAAACTTTTGTATAGAGATTCTCAAGGGAATAGAGAGGTAAGTTAGTCTTCATCAACCATGAGACATCCATTGACTGGTACCAGGGGAAGCACCGAGATTCATTTAATTCCTACCCTACCTCCAGGATTTCATAGGCAGCTGCCTAACTACAACATAGGACAGACAGGCAGAAGTCATACATGGAGAAATAAGTAGACTGCTCTGGGAACCCAGACACAGCAGTTAATTCTGGCTGGGGCTCTCTCTTCAGGATTTCAAGAAGAGGTATCATTCAGGCTTAGCTTGAGAATGAGATTGGCAGCAGAGTATGGAGTGAGACAAGCTAAGAACAGCCTTCCAGGGGTGGGAGTCAAGGTGAGCAAAGGCATGAAGCCATCTCCAGGATCTTGTACATAGATTGATACTACTGTGGGAAAGGTTCTTAAAGGTTACAAGTGGAGAAGAAGACAAAAAATTAGCCTAACTGGAAGACACCAAAGACATCAATGACCATAATAATAAGATGAGGTAGTGAGCATTTTAAGTTTTTAAAGATACAGTATGAGCCAGTCTATAGTTTAAAAATGACACAGGCCATACATTAATTTTTTTTGTCATGAAAACAACTCATTATTACAAGATGAGTGGCTTACGACAACAAATATTTGTCTCTCACAGGTCTAGAGGCCAGAAGTCCAAAATCAAGAATTGTTAGGGTTGTATTCTGTCCAAATTCTATAGAAAAAAAAAATATTTCCTTGCCTCTTTCAACTTCTGGTGGTACTAGGCACACCAATATCTGCTCCTGTCTTCTTATCTAATTTCTGTGTCTTCTCCTCTCTGTCTCTTATAAGAACATTTGGGATGCACCCAGATAACCCAGGATGAGTCCATCTCAAGGTCCTTCAATTAATTACATCTATAAAAACCCTTTTACAAATCAGGTCACATTCACAGGGGGTAGGACATGGACATATCTTTTGGGGGCACCATTCAACCTACTACAGGCAACCATAATGTAATACAGACTTGTTGTTGAAGGTAGATCTATTTGAATTTGAATACTTATTCAAGTATTGCTTGAATACAAGCAATAACAAGTTTTGCTACTTATTGTGTCACCATAATAAGTGGAAAAAGTATGTAAAATGGTGATAATACATTTCATGGGGCTGTTATAAGGATTATGGTCATATACTGATCTAGAATATCTAGCATAGTTTCTGGTACATATGGGTTCTCAAGAAATTATATTTAATGGCTCAGATCATGAACTTCTTATTGCCAAATTTAAACTTAAATTGAAGAAAGTGGGGAAAACCACTAGACCATTCAGGTGTGAACTAAATCAAATCCCTTATGATTATACAATGGAGGTGAGAAATAGATTTAAGGGACTAGATCTGATAGACAGAATGCCTGATGAACTATGGACAAAGGTTCGTGACATTGTACAGGAGACAGGGACCAAGACCATCCCCAAGAAAAGAAATGAAAAAAAAAGCAAAATGGCTCTCTGAGGAGGCCTTACAAATAGCTGTGAAAAGAAGGGAAGCAAAAAGCAAAAGAGAAAAGGAAGATATACCCATTTGAATGCAGAGTTCCAAAGAATAGCATGGAGAGATAAGAAAGCCTTCCTCAGTGATCAATGCAAGAAATAGAGGAAAACAATAGAATGTAAAAGACTAGACAAGTCTTCAAGAAAATTAGAGATACCAAGGGACATTTCATGCACAGATGGGCTCAATAAAGGACAGAAATGGTATGGACCTAACAGAAGCAGAAGATATTAAGAAGAGGTGGCAAGAATACACAGAACTGTACAAAAAAGATCTTCATGACTCAGATAATCAAGATGGTGTGATCACTCACCTAGAGCCAGACTTCCTAGAATGTGAAGTCAAGTGGGCCTTAGGAAGCACCACCATGAACAAAGCTAGTGGAGGTGATGGAATTCCAGTTGAGCTACATTAAATCCTGAAAGATGCTGCTGTGAAAGTGCTGCACTCAATATGCCAGCAAATTTGGAAAACTCAGCAGTGGCCACAGGACTGGAAAAGGTCAGTTTTCATTCCAATCCCAAAGAAAGGCAATGCCAAAGAATGCGCAAACTACCACACAATTGCACTCATCTCACACGCTAGTAAAGTAATGCTCAAAATTCTCCAAGCCAGGCTTCAGCAATACGTGAACTGTGAACTTCCAGATGTTCAAGCTGGTTTTAGAAAAGGCAGAGGAACCAGAGATCAAATTGCTAACATCTGCTGGATCATCAATAAAGCATGAGAGCTCCAGAAAAACATCTATTTCTGCTTTATTGACTATGCCAAACCTTTAACTGTGGAGATCACAGTATACTGTGGAAAATTCTGAAAGAGATGGGAATACCAGACCACCTGATCTGCCACCTGAGAAACCTGTATGCGGGTCAAGAAGCAACAGTTAGAACTGTACATGGAACAACAGACTGGTTCCAAATAGGAAAAGGAGTACATCAAGGCTGTATACTGTCACCCTGCTTGTTTCACTTATATGCAGAGTACATCATGAGAAATGCTGGGCTGGAAGAAGCACAAGCTGGAATCAGGATTGTCGGGAGAAATGTGGCTCAGATGGTAAAGCGTCTGCCTATAATGCAGGTGACCCGGGTTTGATCCCTGGGTTGGGAAGATCCTCTGGAGAAGGAAATGGCAACCTACTCCAGTACTCTTGCCTGGGAAATCCCATGGATGGAGAAGCATGGTAGGCTACAGTCCATGGGTTCGCAGTCGGACACGACTGAGCGACTTCACTTCACTCACTCAGTTATGCAGATAACACCACTCTTATGGCAGAAAGTGAAGAAAAATTAAAGGGCCTCTTGATGAAAGTGAAAGACAAGAGTGGAAAAGTTGGCTTAAGTAAAGCTCAACATGGAATCCGGTCCCATCACTTCATGGCAAATAGATGGGGAAACAGTGGAAACAGTGGCTGACTTTATTTTTTGGGGCACCAAAATCAATGCAGATGGTGATTGCAGCCATGAAATTAAAAGATGCTTAGTTCTTCAAAGGAAAGTTATGACCAACCTAGATAGCATATTAAAAAGCAGAGACATTATTTTGTCAACAAAGGTATATCTAGTCAAGGCTATGGTTTTTCCAGTGGTCATATATGGATGTGAGAGTTGGACTATATAGAAAGCTGAGCACCAAAGAATTGATGCTTTTGAACTGTGATATTGGAGAAGACTCTTGAGAGTCCCTTGGACTGCAAGGAGGTCCAACCAGTCCATCCTAAAGGAGATCAGTCCTGTGTGTTCATTGGAAGGACTGATGTTGAAGCTGAAACTCCAATACTTAGGCCAGCTGATGTGAAGAGCTGACTCATTGAAAAAGACCCTGATGCTGGGAAAGATTGAGGGCGGGAAGAGAAGGAAACGACAGAGGATGAGATGGCTGGATGGCATCACCGACTCAACGGACATGAGTTTGGGTAAACTCTAGGAGTTGGTGATGGACAGGGAGGCCTGGCGTGCTGTGGTTCATGGAGGTCACAAAGAGTCAGACACGACTGAACGATTGAACTGAACTGAATGTTAATCATATAATATGACTTGTAGTATCATGTGAGATCTGTTACAAAGTCCATGTATTTTAGGGTTTAAAGGAACAGGATTGAGAAATAAGTGCCCTGGGACTAAGTCTTCACTCTATAATAAACCTGAAATTGGTTAAAGTTAGGATTAAAAGAAGTAATATATGTAAAACATGCAGCCCCATGCCTGGCACATAGTAAGTCAGCTAGTAATGCTTAGTGATTACAAGGGTGAGACAAAGTATAACTTTTAAGAGAGAGTGTAGTCACTCACACACAGAGATCTAGTGTTTTGAACATAAATAAAGCACTTTCATATGCAATAACTCATTTTGTTCTCCCCAAAGCTGTTTGATGTCTTATTATTCTGTGGCTTTGCCTGGGGCAAGAAAACTGCCCCTCCAGATGCTTAGGGAAAGGAATGCTCCCTGAACTATATATGTGTGTGTGTGTGTGTATATATATATATATATATATATATATATATATATATATATGTATGTATATTTTTTTTTAACCAAGTTAAATATTTCTGAGATTTTTCTGGTGACTTTTGGAAGGCAAAGTGGCCAAAAAAGAAATACTGACTGTGAGAAAGAAGACTTGTATGTCAAGTCCTATAACTCTTTCCATAGGCCTGAGCAGAAGCTGCTGCACAAGGAGCTTTCTTACTCTGTCTCTTGCCATTTGCTTCCTTTTTATGATCCTTATACATAAATTCATATGAGAAAACAGGTCATATAGGGACTGTTTACAGTACAGGGGCTCTGCTCTTAAAAAATTAAAATAATAAAAAGCTAATTAATTGTCAGAGTACCCACGTGAAGCAGATCCTGGGTAGCATCTGTCATTTCCATCTGACACTGGTATCAGTGAGGTAGAAAGAAAAAGCCAAGGTGAAAGCAAATAGTGAAATGCTCAGAGAGCCTTCACACTCTTCTGGGCACTCTCAGGGTTTCATAGTACGAAGACAACAAGGTTCAAAAACAAATAGCTCTAAATAGTCAAGGAGACACAAATCAGAAAGGTGGATCATTTCAGAAGAGAAAACAAATAAGTTTAAGTAGCCTATATCATAGAAAAATTTTAAGGATTCAGATCTAGTCAAATACATTGAGAGGAGAGTGACCTATTGGCATGAGTGAGGCAGAATAAAGAAATAGTATAGATAGACCACACTCTTTTCCAATGAAGAAAGTTCCAGAGCAAAGGTGAAATTAAAACTAGATTTCTAAACAATCTCAGATCAAGTCCCTTCCTTTTCATTCAGACATACCTGCTCCCTTCATTCAACTCTTAAAATAATTCCTAACTAGTCTTCTTGTCCTTCTTCAATTTTAATCCATTCTTCATGTGTCTATCACTTTAGCATTCTTCCTAACATACACAAGTAGAAAACACACTGAAATAGAGTTGCCCATGTGCTAATATAAAAAGAGATGAAGGTAGAGGGAGGAAAAGCGTGTACACAATCTCTCTGATAAAGGAAGGCCAGTCTGTTTATTTTCTAAAGTTGAAATATGTATAAAATGGATAGTCATATTATTAAAAGCTAAAAATAGACTCATTATGATAACTAGCAGAGAGTTCTTCTCACTCTGTCCTCCCATGGCAGAAGAGGGGAGAGAGCTCTCTGGGGCACTAACCTCATTCACGAGGGCTCCACCCTCATGACCTAATCACCTCTCGAAGGCCCTACCTCCAAATACCATCACGTTGCGGGTTAGGCCTTCACATTTAAATGTATGGGGAATACAAACTTTCTTTGTTTTCCCCTGGGTATCTTTTTTTTTTTTTTTAATTGGATGAAAATTGCTTTACAATGTTATGTTGGCTTCTAATTTTCTTGTAGCACTTTGTTTTGCATTTTCTGCTAAGAGAGGAAGAGGAGGAGGACAAGTCAATAACAAGTCCCTTTTCTTTCTCCATTTTTTTCTTCCCAAGATCATGCTCAAATAATAAAGAAGACCTGAATGATAGATGCTGTTCTCTACAAACCACATGAAAGGTGTGGTCTCAGGCTCCTTATTTGGAAATTTTGTGCCTTACAAAGACAATAATTGTCTCCCAAAACTGTCTGAAATATTGGACTAAACAGTGCGATAAGAGAAAATTACAGTCAAGTTTTAGTCAAAAGAACTATTAGCCTTGTGACCATGAAGAAACACCTAATTTCTCTGACTCAATCATCTCAAATATTAAATGGAAATGATAAAACTTATCTTGGATAACTTAAGAGCTAATTTTGAGAAGCAAATGAAATAACAGACATGAGAAAGTTTTTGAAATTATTAAGTGCAACATAAATATAAATCAATGCAACAAATACATCTACTATGTCATCTGATCTTTATAACAACTCCAGAATACTGGAAAGAATTTTTATCCCCATTTACTGATAGAAAGAAAAAAGAAACAGAAAAGGGTTATTGTGTTTGCTTAAAGTCCCTTTGCAAGTTGGTTACCAAGCCAAGACCAGTACTTAGTACTCAGACATCTCCTACTTCCTGGCTCTCACCTGTCTGGTTACTCTCTCTGTGCTTTTCTGACTTCAAGTTGGACTGGCCAAAAGAAAGACAACTAGATGGGAGGAAAGAGAGCATTTGGGGGCATTTTTTCTGATGCTCTCTTCTTGCCTCAGCACTGTGGCTCTGGCAATGACTGATCCCTCTACAACTCATGTCTAGAGCCTCATTCTATAGTGATAGGTCTCATGGGGCTCCAGTAACACTGGGTCCCAATGTTCACCCCTTGCTCTTCACATCTAGAGGGTGTAAGGGCTTTTTATACTCTGCTGGGCACCTCATCATCTTTTCCTGGCTACACAACTCTGAAAAGTACCTTCATTAAATTCTCTAGAAAATTCTACTTAAGCATGCATTCTTTTATCTTCTAGGTTCCTCACAATTCCAAACTTCTTACTCGTAGGCCACCAAGGAAACTTCTACCCCTGTCTCTAATTCCTCTGTCAGTCCTGTCCTCACTTCCCCAGACTCCTTCTGCAGGAATCCCAGACCACCTCCATTGTGCTCCCAGTACTACCTTACCACCAGTCTGAATCTTCCTTTTACCAATTCTTCTTTACCAATTTTAAAGCTTCTAGGTGCTCTCCTTAGTTCCTTTTCCTCAAGCCTTTCTTTTTCCTGTCTCACACTTCATTTCCCCAAAGTTGACCTGTCTGCCATATAATCTGGGTTAAGAAATGGCATTAAATCACCCTCTGAGTACCTCAGGGGAAACATATTCTATTAAAATCATGCATTTGTTTCAACTTCAAATTTGCAAACTATCCTTTTTTTTAAAAATGTAATTCTGTCTAAAAGGGATAAAAGTAATTGATCACCCTATCATTTTTTTCCTCAAGGTTATATAGACTGGCGTTTAGATAAAGTCCATCTTCATTCGAACTAGATCACAATTGTTACTAGGCATGTGGACTGGTAACTATTTCCAAGGCTGCTATAAATCAGTGCTCCAACCCTCTTTTCTACCATCAAACTTTGTGACAGAAAACAGGCACAGTATCCATTTCGGCCTCTAGGGTGCTTTTTTGCTAAAGACCATGAGTTTAGACATAGCCTATAATAATAGCTCTGTCTTCCTAGAGTGTGACTGGAGGGAAGAAAAGCAAATAAAAATGTCCTTGCCTTCTTACGTTAGAATGCACAACTGAAGCATCCAAAGGCCAACATTTCCTTCAGAATTCTGAGCTCCCTCCTCCTCTCCTTGCTGTGAAAAGTAATGACCTGTTCGTCTCTGTTTGTCATTCAAACAGTGTACCCAGGAAGCCAGCATCTGTCTCCTCATTGGCCTCCTCTTCGCTAAATGTACTGGCCATCACCAAAGTGAAACAGCACTTCTTGTGACGCTTTCCAAACCACACTAGTCATGAAGAGCAGACGATAATTACCAACAAATTGAAACCATTGCCCCACATGATGACTGCACAGATGTACAAAATAACTGGTATTTTTACTGCAGCTCAAGAGTGTGAAACGTCATAAGTGATTTGATGACATTTTAGTACTGATCACAGGTACAAACTATCCATGCTCAATTAAAGAAAGATGAAAGTTCAGCTTTCTATAATTAAAACAATGACTTGTTCAGCCTCGGGGCTAGAAATAAATGTTAAGGTTTTGCGTCTCTTGCAATCCTAAAGGAAGATTTAGAGAAGAAAACTCTACTATCATTGACTTCCTTAAAATCAAGATTTTATCCAAACTGAAAATTATTCATGATAAGACTTTTAAATAGGAAAAAATAAGTCATTCTTGTTATCTTTTGGCTGCTATACAGTGAATGACTTTCTTCACTATTATGTTTTGAATATTACATAATTTAGATCACTCTCGGTAAATCAATTCAGATATTTTCTTTGGACCCTGCTGCAAATATATGTAATTTAGGAAGTTGAAAAAATACCTAAAGTGTATTTTAGCATAAAATAAAAATCCTAAATATCCAGCTCTGCAACTTACTACATCTCTGAGCCTCTATTTCCTTATCTTTTAAAGGGTCATGATGATTAGTTTCATCTGTTAACTTGGCTAGGCTTGGTCTCCATTTATTCAATATAATCTAGATGTTGCTATAAAGGTCTGTTGTAGATGTGACTAAAGTCCATAGTCTGTTGACTTATGTAAAGAAGATTATCCTAGGTCATCTGGATAGGCCTGATTCAATCAACTGAAGGCCTTAAAAGCAGAACTGAGGCTCCCTTGAAGAAGAAATTTTACCTGTGCTTTTACCTTATGCCCAAGGTTCCAAACTGCTCTTCCTGCCAGCCTGCCCTACTTGTCTAGCCAGGGCTCACATGGGTAAGTCAATTCTTTGCAACCAGTCAATCAATCTACCCTGTTTTTCTGGTTATATATGACTGATGCCTGGGGATAATAATGCCTATTCTGTAGGAATGCTGTAGGAGTGAAATGAGGTAATGAGATTATGTGCATGAAGTGAATTAACACAAAATGAAAGTAACGGAATATATGTAATACTACTTTTGGATGTGACTAACTCCAATACAGCTAATAACTTCATAAAAATGTCATCCTCTCTTAACAGGCCTTACCAAATCATTGTGCCTTTTAGATAATGCAAATCATCTTACATTCTAAGGCTACTTTTGAACACTACCAGATCCTGCTTTACAATCTCAAAGACTAAGACAGACAATCATATCCAAGTCCACAAACACCCCATCTAGATATGTTACTCTTCATAAGAAACTGATATTGAACTTGAGACAGAGTCTGTGGTTATGGATATCAGAGGTCAAGAAGAAGGCATAACAGTAAGGGTGGTATTCAGACAGGAACCTAGACAAGCCTGAGATAAAGAATGAGTCCAGAGTCAGAACTAAAGGATAAATACATGAAATCACAGAGGGAGGGGTGGACGTGTGGGGAGATCAGGGGCTACACCAGGTACTAGCTCAGGTCTTAACCTGATCTGGACAAACTCAGTCCCCCAGTGGCTGGGTGAGGTGATGGACTGGGAAGGGAGGACTTCTGACCCAAGTTGTTGCCAAATAACTCTTGGGCTCAGGAGAGCGCATACCAAAGAATTCGGTAAACAGCAGCACCCTGTGGGAAAAAGAATCACCACATTCATGTCATTTTCTTTCAGGCCACACAACTAAATTACATTCCCCAGTCTCCTTTTCAGTACTCTCTGGCTGTGAAACTGAATTTTTGCAGAGCAGAGTTTCCCACTTCTAGCCCTGGCTCATAAACACCACCCATGTACAACTCTTCCTCCCCTGCCATCTGGCTAGAAAGGAGTCAATACTCAGGGCAGCTATAAGAGCCACATATTGAAGATGGAAAAGCCACACAATACAAAGAGCCTAGATCCCTGAATTATTGCTTGGAGGAGAGACATTCAGGAGAGTTACCTGACTGAGAACAACTGCATTAGATTATTATGTTAGCAAGATAAGAACTTGTACTGTGTTAAGCCACTGAGATTTGAGAATTTATCTACTAGACCAGCCAGCTAACAAAAATTGTGACCAAAGTTGCCATGCTGTTGTAATAAAAATACACAAGCCTTGGCTTACTCAGATAACCAGTGGCAAGGGAACTAAGAATGCAATCTGAGAAATGAAACTCCTACTACGCAGTAAAATAACCCAGCACTTAAGCCAAACACTAATGAGAGGTTTTTCCTAAAGTCAGAACTATAATATGACCATTATTTTAATTACCCCTCCCCATTTCCCTCTCCAAATGGCCAGATTCCTTCCTCTCTTTCTGATTTCCCATTTCCTTCTTCCGTCCTTTAATCAGATTGCTTATCTCATCTGATGACACCATCTCCCCATTCCAATCCTATTCTTTCTCAAGGCCAGATCAAGCCTCATCTCTCCAGGATATCTAGAAATCCTTTAACACACTGCAATCCAACCTTCTTCTAAACATACTGTTGAGACCGTTTATTTGGACATTTAATCATACATAGTCCTGCACTTTCCTTTGATTCCGCACACCCACCTGTCATAAGTATCCTGTTAACTTCTTTAGGGAGAGACTAAACCATATATTGATTAATTTACTCAAACAGAGCATCCTGCAGAGCAATGGACTTACATAGTAGCTCTTAGTAAGTGATGAAAATGAATCATATTTCACCAGCTCTAATTTTTACAATAAAACCAATAATAAAATAATAAGCTGAGATGGTTGGTGATGAAAAAATACTAATACCACACAGAGGAAATGGCCAATAGATGTGTTTTTCGAACACCAACACCACTAGAGTAGTGGTATGGCTACCTGGAGCTCTCTAAATTGAAGGACCCCAAAGCCATACCCAGGTTCCTCAGGAAAGTGTGCTATAATCTATTAGAAAAGTCTGTATTACACTGGATAGGGAAGTGGCATCATGAAATTTTAATATTTGCCATAGCTTATATAATCAATGGGGCTTCCCTGGTAGCTCAGCTGGTAAAGAATCCACCTGCAATGCAGGAGACCCCAGTTCAGTTCCTGGGTCAGGAAGATCCCCTGGAGAAGGGATAGGCTACCCATTCCAGTATCCTTGGGTTTCCCTCATGGCTCAGCTGGTAAAGAATCCACCTGCAATGTGGAAGACCCGGTTTTGATCCCTGGGTTGGGAAGATCCCCTGAGAAGGGAATGGCTACCCACTCTAGTATTTTGGCCTGGAGAATTTCATGGACTGTTCAGGCCATGGGGTTACAAAGAGTTGGACATGACTGAGTGACTTTCACTTTCACTTTATATAGCCAATGACTGGTGGTTAGACCTTTCAAGCCTTTTAGGGTCAAATATCCAATTGATAATATGACTTGGATGTCACCTTGGCATCTCACACTTTTTTTATCTGGGTTTCCCCCAGTGGCTCAGCAGTAAAGAACCCTCCTGCCAATGCAAGAGACGTGGGTTTGATCCCTAGCTCAGGAAGATCCTGGAGAAGGAAATGGCAACCCACTCCAGTATTCTTTCCTGGGAAATCCCATGGGCAGAAGAACCTGGTGAGCTACAATCCATAGGGTTGCAAAAAAGTCAGACAGAGGAAGTAAACAACCACAATACTCTTAATCCTATGCTCCCAACTCTCCTCTTTTCCCAGACTTCCTCATCTCAGTAAATGACACTAGCATATAGTCAGTTGCTCAAGGCAAAAATCAGGAGTCAGATTTTGATTTCCATTCCCTTTACCTTACACTCTCACAACATCCTGCCAATTCTACCTTCAAAATATATTTCTAGTTTGTCCATTTCTCTCCCTCTTCTCCAATCTATTACCTTAGTTCACTCCATCAATATCTCTCATCTAAGACTATTGAAATAAATTCCTAACTGGGCTCCCAGTTTCTATTCTTATCATCTAGTTTCACATAACAGAAGAATGACTTTATTTAATCATTAATCAAATTGCGTTATTCCACTGCTTAAAACTTTCCAGTATACTTCTTTTCCTTTATACTTACCATAAAATTTTATCTCTTTTTAGTAACCTAAAACCCTAGAAAGTTTGACTTATAATTTATAATATTGGTCAAGAGTTTCTCTGTGACCAATATTACCCTAGATTAGTGGGCTTCTGCCACACTCAGATTCACTATATGAAATATGTCTCGCCTTACAAGCTTTAAACTTGCTGTTCCTTCTCTCTGGAACACTCCAGTCTCAGATCTTTGTATGGCTGCTGCCTTTATGCATTTTGTGTCTCAGCTTAAATGCCACCTCTTCAGCGACTTCTCCGCAACTACCTTATATAAAACATCCTTCAAGTTCATTACTCTCTGTCATTACATCCTGTTTGCTTTTGGAATTGTTTTCTTGCATTCTGCCTCTCTTCTTCAATAGATCATTAGCTCCAGAACAGCAGGGACCTTCCCTAACTTCATCATTATTATATCCCCAGCTGTGTGACCTGAGCCATCTCATTCTCCTTTCTAACCTTTATTATCCATCCCACCTTTAGGATGACATCTTGGGATTAGGTGCTCACTACAGACTAGTTCTGACATTTTTCGCATCCACGGTGCCAAGGAGACTTTAGAGCTCAGGGCTTCCAAGACACTGACATTTCTAAATGTATTTTTCAAATGCAGTCAACCCCCTTGCACAGCCCAGTGGGGAGGTCATGGAGAGCCAGAAAGAAGGAGGTCTGATGAGCTGAATTACAGTTTCTTTGTCATGCCACTCCACCCATACTGAGCAGATGCAGCTCATTAGGTACTAAATGTTTAGTGACTGTCACTATTAATTGGTGGGTATTTATACTCCAAGGAGACACTAAATCTCACACTGGACTCAATGACATTAGCCCCTTGCAGTCAGACAGAGCATTAGAAGTTTGAGTCTAAAACATTATAAAACAGAACCCAGAGCTTACAATCTTCCCTACTTGTAAGAGTAAAAGCTGGCTGCTAGTTACATAGAGCATTGCCTCAGTTACTAAGATGGGTATTAAATATTTTACATGCCTTTAATTTCATCTTCATAACAAGTCTAAAGAATAGGTATTTTTACCTATTTTTACCTGGAAAACTATTTTCCATAGTTTTATGGAAGGAAAAACTTCCATATAGAGAAAAGAAGCACCTTGCCTAAAGATGACAATGCTAATAAGTAATGAATCCTAGATCTGAAGTGGGGTCTGTCTCATTCTGAACCTATTATCTTGGCTGCTAAGTAACACTGCCTGCTTTTTATAATTACCACCTCATCATATGATTAAAATTATTTTCATCAAAACCATTTCCATTCTTTTAAGTTTAAGCTCAAATGCTACTTCTTCTATGAAGACTTGATTAACTTCCAGACAGACTCATCCCTTACTTCCTCTTTCTCTACATTGGACATATGGAATCAGTTAGTCAGAAAGGGGAAGGAGGGTCAGTAACGCATTTGTTAAGAACACACGATGTGCACTGTCACAATTAAAGCCTGTATCATTCTTACAACTATCCTCTGAAGCTAGCATTATATCTGCTCTGAAAAGCGAAATGCCTTGGGCAGGGTCTTATGGCTCAAAGCCGAAAAATCCAAATTTAAACCCAGATTTGGCTTGATGCCTGCCTGAGCCCAAAGCATTTTTACAAAGTTACTGTGAGCTCTCCATTACATCCCTAGACTAAATAAAGCCTTCTCTCAAAGTGCCAAACACCCCTTTTTAATAATCTTTTTC
Organism: Bos indicus; assembly: GCF_029378745.1. Lineage (NCBI taxonomy): Eukaryota > Metazoa > Chordata > Mammalia > Artiodactyla > Bovidae > Bos > Bos indicus. The sequence continues at coordinate 22,156,309 of NC_091781.1, read as the reverse complement.
ATAGTTAAAAGTGTATGTATAATTATATGATTAATTTTAATTCCCTTTTTAGATCTTAACTCCATGAGGCAATGACTATAACTGTTTATGCTCTACTAAATTTCCAGAACATGATACATTTAGTAATAAGGGACCTAAATAAATATGCCTGAATAAATGAAGTTTATACATTTTATTGTATATATTTCATATAAAAATGTAGCCCATTTCTGCTAGACTGTAAGCTCCTTGAGGCAGGTTATCTATCTAATTTGTCTCTGGATACCTCATGATGCGCTCTACATGGTAGGAATTCAATGGTGTGTGCATGGTCAGTCGTGTCCAACTCTTTGCAACCCCATGGACCGCAACCCACCACGCTCCTCTGTCCATGGGATTTTCCAGGCAAGAATACTGTAGTGGGTTGCCATTTCCTTCTCCAAGGAATTCAATAAACATTTGCAAAATTAATTTTCCTTAAAGGTAGGTCTGTGTCCTTTCAAATCCCATGTCACTGAACGCTCTTAAGTAGGCACCAGACAAAATCACAGAGTAAGAGGACTATATTGTTACTTTACAAGGGAAGTTTATCATCTGACAGGCATACGTTTGAAAGCCAAGACCAAAAATCTGTAATGTGAAACCCAATCACACAATTTTATCAGTCAGGATACATTAAGCTATGGTACTATGGTAAGCACTTGACCATCCCAGTGGCTTAAAGAAAAGTTTTAGTTTTCATTCTCATTATAAGATACTATAGGCACTGTTCCATATCATCCTAACTCCAGGGCCCAAGCTAGCAGAGCATAACTGGTTGCCATGGCAGAATGCAAATGAGAGAAAAATCATGTAGCAGCTGTTAAAGACTCTACCTGGAAGTAACACTCTATCACTTCTACTCACATTTCATTAGCTACCTTAAAGAAAGTAAAAAGTATACAAATAATACATGCTGGAGAAGGTATGGAGAAAAAGAAACCCTCCTAAAGTACTGGTGGGAATGTAAACTGATACAGCCACTGTGGAGAACAGTATGGAGGTTCTTAGAAAAATAGAGTTACTATATGACTCAGCAATCCCACTACTGGGCATGCATCCATAAAAAACATAATTCAAAAAGGTACATACACCCCAACGTTACTGCATTACTATTTACAATAGCCAAGACATGGAAGCAACCTAAATGTCCATCAGCAGATGAATGGATAAAGAAGATGTGATACATAAACAATGGAATATGACTCAGCCATAAAAAGAATGAAATAACATCTTTGCAGCCATGTGGATGGACCTAGAGATTATCATAATAAGTAAAGTAATGCAAAGGCAAGTATCATATAACACTTATATGTAGAATTTTAAAAAAAGATACGAATGAACTTATTTACAAAACAGAAATAGACTCACAGACATAGAAAACAAATTTATGATTGCCAAAGGGGGAAAAGGAAAGGGATAAATTAGGAGTTTGGAATTAACATATACATACTACTCTATACAAAACAGATGAACAATAAGGAATTACTGTACAGCACAGAGGACTATACTCAATATTTTGCAATAATTATAAGGGAAATAATCTGAAAAACAGAATATATATTCAAACTTAATCACTAACACAAAACTATATGCCAATAAAAATTAATTTAAAAATTTAAAAGAAGGATAAACCTGAAATCACACATACATACATACATACATACACACACACACACACACACAGAAGGTATGGGAAGCCCTCCTATTCCACAGCAGGAAAAAGAAGCAAAAAATTGGTGAATGTTTCTAACGACAGCCTCAATAACAGACCGCTTAGGAGAAAACACTGAGAAATGACTTAGAAACTGACATACCATCCAGAAAAAGCACTATTCTAAAAGCAATCTATGGTTACTAAAGTGATGAAATTGATCGTTTTCCCATTAGCTCTTTGGAAGCTTCTCTATATCTATATCTGTAAAATAGGAATAAAAATAGAACTTCAGAACTACTTTGTATGCTGTAATGATGTATGTGAAAGCACCCATCAAGGGCCTTGTACAGATGATCACTAAATATTAGTCTTGGGAAACACAATCTTTAAATCCAAGTTTTGTCTGCAAAGTGTAGGAAAAATTAATTCCTCCAGACATCTGAAAGATAAAACCACCCACTTTCCCTTAAGCTTGGCAATGTTATTTGCTTGATATTGACTTGCTAAAATGACTTGCTGCATATAATCACTCACACACCCCTCTAATACCAGAACTCAAATAATTTAGAAAGGACTAACTGAACCACATTCCATGGCAAAGGAGGAAGGAAGTCAGTGAAAGTAAATCATTAAATAATGAATGGGGCGTCCCAAATGGCTCAGTGGTAAAGACTCCCCCTGCCAATGCATGAGGTACAGGAGATGCAGGTTCGATCCCTGGGTTGGGAAGATCCCCTGGAGAAGGAAATGGCAACCTAATCCAGTATTCTTGCCTGGACAATCCCATGGACAGAGGAGCCTGATGGACTACAGTCCATAGGGTCGCAGAGTTGGACACGACTGAAGCAACCTTGCGTGCAAAATAATCACACTATCTGTCCTTCCCAGATAGAACCACACCACCTTCATTCAAAAGGCTGTACAAGTTGCCAGGATTGCTCTCTTTCTGTGTTGTCTTCACATCCTTTGCCTGCACAGGGCTCAGTGGAGACCAGCAATGCACTTTTCCCAGCTCCCTCTCCTTACTGCTAAGATTCAGGACCAGGTTCTACAAGCTCGTAGTATTTCCCATGGTAGATAGCATTTCCACCCTCCTACAGTCCACACTCATCCAAGTGTATGACTGAAAGAGCTTTAAAAGGTAAATGCTCCAAAATTAAACATTAGCATACTCCGCATTCCATAAAAAATGTCCTCAGGATGAAGGGAAAAGCACGTTTTACAGTCATATTATTTATAAATAGATGTGCTATGTAAAAACCGAAGAAAGAAGATGCTCTCCTCTTTTTCCCTCCCTACCCTCACCTTCACTGATGCTTCTCAAGGTTATGGCCTGATTCCAGGACACTGGGCCATGTTTGCTACTGGTGGCAGACTGCTGAGCAATAAAACACCACAGCTTAGGTGTCTTCTCTCTCTTTCATGCTACTGGAATTATAAGGGTGTGGACATGCTCACTCATGGGAAGAGAGTTGACCTTTTTATCTCTTAGTTTTTCTTCCTTTTATTCTATTCCTGCAGCATATGTGCTAAACTGGCTCAGAGAAAGGTCAATACCGCACTTAGAATCATGACAGACATAAAACAAGAGAGTATCATCTAATCACCACAGGGTATTTTAATTTTCAAAATGTTTTTCATCTTCTATCTGCATGGCCACCTGCATGAGTTTCCTAGGGCTGCTGCATCAAAGCACCACAAACTGAGTGGCTTTAAAAAAAGCAACTTATTATCTCTAAGTTCTGGAGGTTAGAAGTCCGCAATCAAGATCTCAACATGGCTATGCTCCCTTTGAAACCTATAATGGAATCCTTCCTTTCCCCCTTCTGGTGGTTTACTGGAAATCACACTGTTCCCTTTGTTTATAACTGCATCTCTGCCCTTATCATGACAGCATATCCCCTGTGTGTCTGTGTCTTCAATGGGGCCATCTTTTTACAGAACACCAAGGATTAAGGGCCCACTCTACTGCTCTATGACCAGATCTTAACTAATTATATTTGCAATTGGACCTTGCTTCTAAATAACGTAACATTCTGAGGTATGGAGGCTAGAGTTTCAACTGATCATTTTTTAAGGTGGGGATAAAATTGTACCCATAGAGCAACCCTATGAATAAGGTTTTTAGGAGGTATTATTGTCAATGCATCAAAAGAGTTTATTAAAAATTTCTAGATCTATAACCTAATTTTTTTATTCTATATGTAAGAAAGGCGACTGAGAAATGAAATGATGTCCTCAGTGCCACATGGTGGGTGACAGGCGTGAATGGAAAGGATGGAGGAGTGGGTGGGTGATTTGGTTCAGTGAGGGTTATCTTACTGACCCCTCTTTGCTGATTCAGCAGGTTTGATGACTTACAGGTATACCTTCCAAAAATGTTCTTTCCAAACATCATTAGTGAAAGAGAATGAGTATCCTGGATACAGGCGGGCAGGTTTACAGATGAGAGGTTTGTAAGTGATGATCCTCCCCTTTCTGGAACCACTGCTCTGGACACACATGCTTCACCCCACATGTGTGTTTCCCAGGGAACTTGCAGCTCATGAACTTGCAGCTTCATGCTTCCTGTGGCACTGTTATAAGACCACACAACTGCTGGGGAAGTTCCTCTCTCAAATGCAGTATCACTGACCTAGGTCTTAACTTGAAACCACTACATAACAATCCATCCTTTTCTTTGCATTTTTAATCCACTGTTTTTACACATATGCTTTGCTTCTCACTATATCTCTGAGAGATACACGAAACAATTATTATTTGAAAAATGAAAAAATAAGGATCAAAAAGGCTGAGTGGAAGGCACAAATTTACAGCACAATTTAGGAGCTGGACTAGAATCCCAGAATCTCCTCTCCTAATCCACAGAGACTGCAGTGCCCTCCCCTGTGCGCTTGGCATGGCCTTTAAAAGTGGGGGAAAGAAGATTCCAGAACAGGAAAGAAACTAATCTTATGAAGTAGTTTAGAAGGGATAGGAGAAGACAGACAATTCCCACGACACACACTAAAACATCAAGTACCTGTCACTGCTCCACGTGATCTGTGTCAGTTAATAATTTCACCTTTCCAGTGGAAGAGAAATATGAAATATGCATAAGCTTAGGAAGTAATATAATACCTTTAAAATCCTTACAATAAAAAGTAAAGCTTCACCATAATCACTGGCTCTAAAACAATTTGGAAGCCTTACAATCACATTTTCTGTTGGCTAAAAACTGCTGTCTTCCACAAAATTAGTCTCTATCAAATCAATTTCCACAACAATCAATAGTAACACATTCAAACAGAATGTCTGAGAAATAATAAAGACCAATAAAACTAATCAGATCAGAGAAAACTCAAGCATGACCTTTTGAGCAATACTGTTTGTTATGCTGACATCCTGTTACATAAATAACTTTAAAATAAATCAATGCAGGTCAACAGTGATAAGAATAATAGTATAAGAGCATAATTTCAAAGTAGATTCCTAGTACAGCTTTCACAACAATCATGCCTTCACCTGAAACAACTCATTCAATGTAAAGGATTTATCATATAAATGATAAAATGTTTAGAAATGTCAGTGCTGGGTCCAGAAATCATCAAAGGAAACCTAAGATTAGCAGAGACTGAAAAGTTTGCTGACAGCAGCAAAAATGCCGTGAAAATCCACCACCTCATTAAATTACATTTCTTTTATTGTCTCTCTGACATCAGTATCCCATCCTCTGAAACCCCTCCAAATGCTGTAGTAAACAATTAAAATATTTTATTCAGGTGTATGTTTATTTGCCTGCTTTTAAAGACTTCTTTACCCTCTACCCTCCATTTATCTGTCACAATCTTTTAGCATCAAGCGCATGCCTGTTCCCAATACTATGTAATATTTATGAGATACTCACAGTGTGCTAACTGCAAATAACACACTGAAGATCTCACATCTCCATACCCAACCTTCTTGACCCAGAATCCCCAAGAAATTGATCAACAACAATAATAATATCTCAATGAAACTAAGCCATGCCATGTGGGGCCACCCAAGACAGGTGGGTCAAGGTGGAGAGGTCTGACAGAATGTGGTCCACTGGAGAAGGGAATGGCAAACAACTTCAATATTCTTGCCTTGACAACCCCATGAACTGTATGAAAAGGCAAAATGATAGGATACTGAAAGAGGAACTTCCCAGGTCAGTAGGTGCCCAATAAGCTACTGGAGATCAGTGGGAAATAACTCCAGAAAGAATGAAGGCATGGAGCCAAAGCAAAAAAAAAAAAAATACCCAGTTGTGGATGTGACTGGTGATAGAAGCAAGGTCTGATGCTGTAAAGAGCAATATTGCATAGGAACCTAGAATGTGAGGTCCATGAATCAAGGCAAATTGGAAGTAGTCAAAAGGAGATAGCAAGAATGAACGTCAACATTCTAGGAATCGGCGAACTAAAATGGACTGGAATGGGTGAATTTAAGTCAGATGACCATTATATCTACTACTGTGGGCAGGAATCCCTTAGAAGAAATGGAGTAGCCATCATGGTCAACAAAAGAGTCTGAAATGCAGTTCTTGGCTGCAATCTCAAAAACGACAGAATGATCTCTGTTCATTTCCAAGGCAAACCATTCAATATCACAGTAATCCAAGTCTATGCCCCAACCAGTAATGCTGAAGAAGCTGAAGTTGAACGGTTCTATGAAGACCTGCTGCTGCTGCTGCTGCTGCTGCTAAGTCTCTTCAGTCACGTCCAACTCTGTGCGACCCCATAGACGGCAGCCCATCAGGCTCCCCCGCCCCTGGGATTCTCCAGGCAAGAATACTGGAGTGGGTTGCCATTTCCTTCTCAAGTGCATGAAAGTGAAAAGTGAAAGGGAAGTCACTTGTCGTGTCCGACTCTTAGCGATCCTATGGACTGTAGCCTACTAGGCTCCTCCGTCCATGGGATTTTCCAGGCAAGAGTACTGGAGTGGGGTGCCGTTGCCTTCTCCACTATGAAGACCTACAAGACCTTTTAGAACTAACACCCAAAAAACATGTCCTTTTCATTATAGGGGACTGGAATGCAGAAGTAGGAAGTCAAGAAACACCTGTGGTAACAGGCAAATTTGGCCTTGGAATACAGAATGAAACAGGGCAAAGGCTAATAGAGTTTTTCCAAGATAATGCACTGGTCATAGTAAAACCCTCTTCCAACAACACAAAAGAAGACTCTACACATGGACATCACCAGATGGTCAACACTGAAATCAGATTGATTATATTATTTGCAGCCAAAGATGGAGAAGCTCTATACAGTCAGCAAAAACAAGACCAGGCGCTGACTGTGGCTCAGATCATGAACACCTTATTGACAAATTCAGACTTAAACTGAAGAAAGTAGAGAAAACCACTAGACCATTCAGGTATGACCTAAATCAAATCCCTTATGATTATACAGGAGAAGTGACAAATAGATTTAAGGGACTAGATCTGATAGATAGAGTGTCTGATGAACTATGGATGAGGTTCGTGACATTGTACAGGAGACAGGGATCAAGACCATCCCCATGGAAAAGAAATGCAAAAAAGCAAAATGGCTATCTGGGGAGGCCTTACAAATAGCTGGGAAAAGAAGAGAAGTGAAAAGCAAAGGCGAAAAGGAAAGATATAAGCATGTGAATGCAGAGTTCCAAAGAATAGCAAGGAGAGAGAAGAAAGCCTTCCTCAGCGATCAATGCAAAAATAGAGGAAAACAACAGAACAGGAAAGACTAGAGATCTCTTCAAGAAAATTAGAGATACCGAGGGAACATTACATGCAAAGATGGGCACAATAAAGGACAGAAATGATATGGACCTAACAGAAGCAGAAGATATTAAGAAGAGGTGGCAAGAATACACAGAAGAACTGTACAAAAAAGATCTTCACAACCAAGATAATCACGATAGTGTGATCACTCACCTAGAGCTAGACATCCTGGAATGTGAAGTCAAGTGGGCCTTAGAAAGCATCACTACGAACAAAGCTAGTGGAGGTGATGGAATTCCAGTTGAGCTATTTCAAATCTTGAAAGATGATGCTGTGAAAGTGCTGCACTCAATATGCCAGCAAATTTGGAAAACTCAGCAGTGGCCACAGGACTGGAAAAGGTCAGTTTTCATTCCAATCCCAAAGACAGGGAATGCCAAAGAGTGCTCAAACTATTGGACAATTGCACTCATCTCACATGCTAGTAAAGTAATGCTCCAAATTCTCCAAGCCAGGCTTCAGCAATATGTGAACCGTGAATTTCCAGATGTTCAAGCTGGTTTTATAAAAGGCAGAGGAACCAGAAATCAAATTGCCAACATCCGCTGGATCATCAAAAAAGCAAGAGAGTTTCAGGAAAACATCTATTTCTGCTTTATTGACTATGCCAAAGCCTTTGACTGTGTGGATCACAATAAACTGTGGAAAATTCTGAAAGAGATGGTAATACCAGATCACCTGACCTGCCTCTTGAGAAACCTATATGCAGGTCAGGAAGCAACAGTTAGAACTGGACATGGAACAACAGACTGGTTCCAAAGAGGAAAAGGAGTACGTCAAGGCTGTATATTGTCACCCTGCTTATTTAACTTATGTACAGAGTACATCATGAGAAACCCTGGGCTGGAAGGAGCACAAGCTGGAATCAAGATTGCTGGGAGAAATATCAATAACCTCAGATATGCAGATGACACCACCCTTATAGCAGAAAGTAAAGAGAAACTAAGAAGCCTCTTGATGAAAGTGAAAGAAGAGAGTGAAAAAGTTGGCTTAAAGCTCAACATTCAGAAAACTAAGATCATGGCATCCGGCCCCATCACTTCATGGCAGATAGATGGGGAAACAGTGTCAGACTTTATTTTTAGGGGGCTCCAAAATCACTGCAGATGGGGATTGCAGCCATGAAATTAAAAGACGCTTACTCCTTGGAAGGAAAGTTATGACCAACCCTGATAACAAATTGAAAAGCAGAGACATTATTTTGCCAACAAAGGACCATCTAGTCAAGGCTACGGTTTTTCCAGTGGTCATGTATGGATGCGAGAGTTGGACTGTGAAGAAAGCTGAGCACCGAATAATTGATGCTTTTGAACTGTGGTGTTGGAGAAGACTCTTGAGAGTCCCTTGGACTGCGAGGAGGTTCAACCAGTCCATCCTAAAGGAGATCAGTCCTGGGTGTTCATTGGAAGGGCTGATGCTAAAGCGGAAACTCCATTACTTTGGCCACCTCATGCAAAGAGTTGACTCATTGGAAAAGATTCTGATGCTGGGAGGGATTGGGGGCAGGAGGAGAAGGGGACGACAGAGAATGAGATGGCTGGATGGCATCACCGACTTGAAGGACATGAGTTTGAATAGACTCTGGGAGTTGGTGATGGACAGGGAGGCCTGGCGTACTGCTGTTCATGGGGTCGCAAAGAGTCGGACACCACTGAGTGACTGAACTGAACTGAACTGAACAGGTATTTAAGTTTGATTTTGTGCTAGGCAATATGCTAAGGACTAATGCACATAATCTTTGTCATTTACACAACAATCATGGCTCTAAGTATCTTAATTATTCCCATTTTACACAGAAGAAAACTGAGACTCACAAAGGTTAGGAAAGATCCCTAAGACCACACAGGGGATATAAACAAAGGTTTCCCCAGCTCCCACACTTGATGAACAGCACCTGATCAATATGCTGCACAGCTTCCTGGGCTCACTTTCCTCAGTGTGTGCCAGTGAACTAGACACTACAGTGAAGGGAAGATATCCTTTCTGTACTCTGAATGTTGCTGATCTCATCTGTCAAAGCTATCACAGCACACAGTGAAAAATAATTAGGAAATGGTCAAAAAGTATAAATGATACTATAGAAAAATTATACAGAAGCAGGAACATGAGAAAAGGAAAAAAACATATTGTAAAACATTAGAAACATGCAAAATGATATTAGCTAGCCTTTACTTCCCTGGTGGCTCAGAGGTTAAAGCGTCTACCTACAAGGCAGGAGACCCAGGTTCAATCCCTGGGTCGGGAAGATCTCTTGGAGAAGGAAATGGCAACCCACTCCAGTATTCTTGCTTGGAAAATCCCATGTTGGAGGAGCCTGGTAGGCTACAGTCCATGGGGTCACAAAGAGTTGGACACGACTGAGTGACTTCACTTTCACCTTCACTTTTCAGGGCTTCCCAGGCTGCACTAGTAACAAAGAACATTCCTCCCAATGCAGCAGATGTAAGAGATGTGGGTTCAGTCTCTGGGCTGGGAAGATCCCCTGGACTAGACTAGACTAGAGATCTCTTCAAGAAAATTAGAGATACCAAGGGAACATTTCATGCAAAGATGGGCATAATACAGGACAGAAATGATATGGACCTACAGAAGCAGAAAATATTAAGAAGAGGTGGCAAGAATACACAGAAGAACTGTACAAAAAAATATCTTCATTACCCAGATAACCATGATGGTGTGATCACTCACCTAGAGCCAGACTTCCTGGAATGCAAAGTCAAGTGGGCCTTAGGAAGCATCACTATGAACAAAGCTATGGAGGTGATAGAATTCCAGCTGAGCTATTTCAAATCCTAAAAGAAGATACTATGAAAGTGCTGTACTCAATATGCCAGCAAATTTGGAACATTTGGCAGTGGCCACAGGACTATTCAGTTCTCATTCCAATCCCAAAGATAGGCAATGCCAAAGAATGCTCAAACTACCACACAATTGCACTCATCTCACATGCTAGCAAAGTAATGACCAAAATTCTCCAAGCTAGGCTTCAGCAGTACATGAACTGAGAAATTCCAGGTGTTCAAGATGGATTTAGAAAAGGCAGAGGAACCAGAGATCAAATTCCCAACATCCACTGGATCACTGAAAAAGCAAGAGAATACCAGAAAAATATCTACTTCTGCTTTATTGACTACACCAAAGCCTTTGACTGTGTGGATCACTACAAACTGTGGAAAATTCTTAAAGAAATGGGAATACCAGACCTACCTATCTGCCTCCTGAGAAATCTGTATGCAAATTTCTCAAGAAGCAACAGTCAGAACCAGACCTGGAACAACAGACTGATACCAAATTGGGAAAGGAGTATATCAACTCTGTATACTGTCACTCTGCTTATTTAACTTATATGCAGAGTACCTCATGCAAAATGCCGGGTTGGATGAAGCAAAAGCTGGAATCAGTTTTGCCAGGAGAACTATCAATAACCTCAGATATGCAGATGACATCACCTTTATGGCACAAAGCAAAGAGGAGCTAAAGAGCCTCTTGATGAAAGTGCAAGAGGAGAGTTAAAAAGCTGGCTTAAAACTCAACATTCAGAAAACTAAAAAGATCATTGCATCTGGTCCCATTCAGTTCAGTTCAGTTCAGTTCAGTCGCTCAGTCGTGTCAGACTCTTTGTGACCCCATGAATCACAGCACGCCAGGCCTCCCTGTCCATCACCAACCCCCGGAGTTCACACAAACTCATGTCCATCGAGTCGGTGATGCCATCCAGCCATCTCATCCTTTATGGTCCCCTTCTCCTCCTGCCCCAATCCCTCCCAGCATCAGGGTCTTTTCAAATGAGTCAACTCTTCGCATGAGGTGGCCAAAGTATTGGAGTTTCAGCCTCAGCATCAGTCCTTCCAAAGAACACCCAGGACTGATCTCTTTTAGGATGGACTGGTTAGATCTCCTTGCAGTCTAAGGGACTCGAAAGAGTCTTCTCCAGCACCACAGTTCAAAAGCATCAATTCTTCGGTGCTCAGCTTTCTTTATAGTCCAACTCTCACATCCATACATGACCATTGGAAAAACCATAGCCTTGACTAGACAGATCTTTGTCCCATTACTTCATGGCAAATAGATGGGGAAACAATGGAAACAGTGACAGACTTTATTTTGGGGGGGTTCCAAAAGCACTGCAGATGGTGACCACAGCTTTGAAATTAAAAGACGCTTGCTCCTTAGAAGAAAAGCTGTGACCAACCTAACCAGCATATTAAAAAGCAGAGACATTACTTTGCCAACAAAGGTCCATCTAGTCAAAATTATGGTTTTTCCAGTAGTCATGTATGGATGTGAGAGTTGGACCATAAAGAAAGCTGAGTGCCAAAGAACTGATGTTTGGAACTGTGGATTTGAAGACTTTTGAGAGTCCCTTGGACTGCAAGGAGATCAAACCAATCAATCCTAAAGGAAATCAGTCCTGAATATTCATTGGAAGGACTGATGCTGAAGCTGAAGCTCCAATACTTTGGCCACCTGATGGCAAGAGCCAACTCATTGGAAAAGAAGCTAATTCTGGGAAAGATTGAGGGCAGGAGGAGAACAGGGCAACAGAGGATGAGATGGTTGGATGGCATCATCAACTTAATGGACATAGTATGAGCAAGCTCCAGGAGGTAGTGAAGGACAGGGGAGCCTGGCATGCTGCAGCCCATGGGCAGACACGAATTAGTGACTGACCAACAACATTTTATATGTACTAGTATATATGTCAGTCTCTATCTCCAATTTATCCCTCCTCCCTTTATTCCTTAGTAATTGTAAGTTTGTTTCTATATCTGTAACTTCTATTTTGTAAATAAGTTCACTCGTATCCTTTTTTTCTTAAATTCCACATATAACCAACATCGTATTTGCCTTTCTGTCTGGCTTACTTCACTCAGTATGATATTCTCTAGGTCCACCCATGTTGTTGCAAATGGCATTATTTCATTCCTTTTTATGGCTAAGTAATGTTACATTATGTATATGTACCACATCTTCTTTATCCGTTCCTCTGTTGATGAGCATTTAAGTTGCTTTCGTGTCTTTGCTATTGTAAACAGTGCTGAAATGAACATTGGGGTGCATGTATCTTTTCAAATTATAGTTTTCTCTTGGTGTACACCTAGAAGTAGGATTGCTGTGTCATAAAGTACTTCTATTTTTAATTTTTTAAGGAACCTCCATGTTATTCTCCATAGCAGCTGTACTAATTTACATTCCCACCAACAAGGTAGAAGGGTTACCTTTTCTCCATTTAACTCTTGATCCTCTTCATTTACATCTACAAAGACAGCAATGGCCTCTACAAAGAGGCCATGTCTTCCTCATGACACCCCCCTGGCTCTGTCTCACAATTCTCTTTAAGGACCCCAATGAGTCCACCCTGATAATCTAAAATACTCTATGGTCAGTTGGTTAGTAACCTTAATTCTCCATTGCTGTATAACCTGGGATGATCAGTTTCTGGGAACTAGTATGTAGACATCTTTGGGAGTCATGATTTCCCTGCTATAGTCTGTCTTATTACTCCTAGAGACTCACATCTGTCTAAAGCTATTATACCAGGTACTCTCTCTGTCTGAACTTTCTCTGCTGGAACTCCTGCTATCAAAACTTAGGCACCAAAGAAATTCATAGTGTGAATTAAACCATAAGTTCAAATAATAAAATATTAATAATCTTTATCTCTTGGGTAGTAGAATTACGTATACTTTCTGCTTCTTTCTGATTGTGTTCCACATTTTTCACAAGGATGAATAGCTTCCAGAATCACAAATTTATTAAAAAATAAATAAACTGTGTTAAAATGAGTGCCAGTAAAGGAATGTGAAAGATGGCAGGGGAGCAGCAAGTGTAGCCCACCAGGTGCTCTGAGATGAGGAGGGAATTAAGAGCTCTCTGAGAAAGAGTTTGCAAGATGAACAAATGGTCAAGAAGTCAGTATCCTAAAGCAGGCTAGACCAAAGAATGGGGATTGAGGGGATAGATGCAAAGGAGGTCACTTGCTATTCACTCTTGTCTCCTTCTCACCATCATGCACTGTGTCAGGCATGAATCAGGGGAAGGCAGTTGGCCCATGATGAATGAGCTCAGATTTGATGAAAAGCACAGGAGGATCTAATAAAAGTAGATGGTATGGGTAAATAAAAAACTGAACTCACAGGCTTGTGTGCAATCAAAGTAAAAAGCAAGTTCAGGTCCCATCTTCACAATTTATACCTGTGCCAACTTGGCATAGTCTAGTCATCTTTCTGGCCCTTGGTTTCCATATCATATCTACAGTAAAACAGAAATGAGACTAATGCCCACGTGTCTCAAACAGTTGTGAGGAGGACTAAATTAATCACATGGCTTTGTGAAAAGCACTTTGAAAAATATAAAGACTTCTCATTGGGAAGGAAGAAGGAAACTGTCAGTAAAGCAGCAGCTGCAGTGGCTCAGCCGAGTGAAGGAGGAAGTTGCAGGTAGATGGAAGGTAAACTGGCATTGGAAGTAACTTTTGAAAATAGATGATTTTTAAACAGACAAGCACTCAGGCTCCAAAAATTTAATTAACTTGTCTCAAGTCACATAGAAATAATTGGTGGAGTTTGAACCCTACGTCTAACTTCTGTGCTCTTTTCTCTGTCTGTGTTGTTTTATGAAACCAGAGATTCAAGGACTTAGGAGAAATGCAGTGCAGGCTTTGAGGCCTAGATGTACCAATAGTTATAACTGAGTGTTTTTTTCTGTCCTGGACATTGTGATAAGCACATTGTATATAGTAGTTTATTAAATTCCCCAATATCCATGTGAGTTAATTGTTCCTATTTTTAAAAATGAGAGAACTCAGGTATTGAGATGTTAAATACAACCTAAGAACTCATAGATAGTAGATGAATGAGCCAAGATTCTAATCAAGGCTGTATGGCATCTGTATCCACAGAATCTGTATCCACAACCTCTAGGCTACACTGCTCCAAAGCAGGTGTGCACATAAATCCTACCAAACTGCCTTGTTACCCCCTTAAGCTCTGCCCACACCCCCACACCCATTATAAAGGGTCATGTGCATAATAAATGCTCTTCCAATATTTGTTATGTTCAGAATAGGCCTTGGCTGCTGCTGCTGCTAAGTCACGTCAGTCGTGTCTGACTCTGTGCGACCCCATAGACGGCAGCCTACCAGGCTCCCCCGTCCCTGGGGTTCTCCAGGCAAGAACACTGGAGTGGGTTGCCGTTTCCTTCTCCAGTGCATGAAAGTGAAAAGTGAAAGTGAAGTCGCTCAGTCGTGTCCAACTCTTCGCGACCCCATGGACTGCAGCCTACCAGGCTCTTCCGCCCATGGGATTTTCCAGGCAAGAGTACTGGAGCGGGGTGCCATTGCCTTCTCCGAGTGTAGTAATATTTAGTCATGATAGGGAATGAGGAGGAAGAAGCAGACATTCTGGGTGACAGACTGGATTTGGCAACCAAGGAGAAATATATACCAGAAGGTGCCAAGTTAAGAGACGATGGAGCTGGCTGGATCCTTCCAGAATGGAAAAGAAGCTCTTTTGAAAGATGCCTGGGAAGGTAAGAGGGAAATCAAGTAAAGGTAAAAACACGAGGTTAGGGAAACCATTTGGTGACTGTATAGATGATGCATGCCTCAAGATAATATGTTGACCTAATGTCTCTAATTATGTAAAATAAAAAGCACAGTGAGGGAAAATAGTTTTATTAGAAATAAACTTAAATGAGCATGGTTCCTGGAAAAGATTCTGAGAGAAGAAAAGTTTTTAAACTATATTTAAGAACATCCATGCCAAAAAAAAAAAAAAAAACCCAAACAACTCAATATTTCTAATTGTTAACCAAATACTCCTTTAGCATACAGATTTGGTTAAGAACTCTTACACTGCATTTAATTTTCAATTTGTGAGATGTCAATCTGGGAGGTTTTGTTAGAAACCAGTGGGGTGAGATTACTCTAGCAATTCCCTCCAAATAATGGATTATTGTATTCGACAAACCTGTAAATAAAACAGATCCCTTTCTTTTCATTAGAGATAATGAGCTTTAGAGAAAAGGGGAAATTTGGGACAGTGTGTTAGAATAGTTGATTATTCCAAACATACAGTAAACTTTACTATGACAGATTTCTAGAGGCCTTTATAATAATACCACAAATATACCTGCACTAAATAAAGAAAAAGGCAGTTTAATTCCCTCCAGAGAACTCCAGCTTTAGCATAAGGCTAGAATATGGACAGACAATGCCTTCACCACTCTTATACGAAAGCCAGCTGAGCACCTAATGTAACTTGGTCTGTTATCTGTATTTATAGGAAAGCAACGTGTCAATACTTTCTCTACTGTTGCCCACTGTCAAGCCCTTCTATGTCAGTAAGAGCAGGAAAAGAAGGCCCCTGGAAATTGCCATTCTGCAAATAAAAGCTTTAAATCCTCCAGCCAGTCATTAACTTTGAAAGAACATCTGACATTTTAACTCTACCATACCCGAGAAGGTGGTGGGGATAGGTCTGTCAAGGGCATGACACAGGCAAGATCACGACATAAGCAGTAGACTGTGCCTGGAAGAGGGGGCAGCATGTGCAAAGGCCCTCCTACAATGCATCAAGGCACTGACAGGCAGTAGGGGGTACCTGGCGTACAGAAGGTCTGGGGGGTACCTGGCATACAGAAGGCCTGAAGAGACAGGCAGGCTCAAACCGTGCCAGGTGTGAAGATTTTGGCTCTTATAAATGCAATGAAAAGGCACGGAAGCAGAGGTTGATAGAGGTGTGATAAGAATCAGATTTGCATTTTGAAAATACTCTAGCTGCTCTATGGTAAACAAATGGGTGGAGATAAGAGTTAATGGCAGAACTAAAGTAGTGGCAGTAGAGATGGAGATAAAGAATTGTCCAAACTTACATGGAAACGTGCACACGGAGTAACTGGGCAGAGCAATGAAGGGCAGTCTCTTTTTACATTTTTTTTGGCTGTGCTTGCTCTTTGTTGCTGTGCACAGTCTTTCTCTAGGTGCCAAGAGCAGGAGCTACTCTCTAGTTGCAGTAAACGGGCCTCTGCAGGGGCTTCTCTTGTTGTGGAGCACGGGCTCTAGGGCAAACGGACTTCGGTAGTTGTAGCTCTTGGGCTATAGAGCGCAGGCTCAGTAGCTGCAGTGCATGGACTTAGCTGTCCCTCAGCATGTAGAATATTCCTGGACCAGGAATTGAATTCATGTCCTCTGCACTGGCGGGCGAATTCTTAACCACCGGGAATTCTTAACCACCAGGGAAATCTGGACAGGTAGTCTTTTAATCTGTATGGTTGGTTTTGCAGGAAGGTACTGTGTGGTGAGGATCAGGGAACTTGTGTTGGTTAAAAATACAGACTTTGAAGCCAGGCTTCTTGGCTTAGAATTCCAGGATGTCAGTGTATACACTTTCACAAGTTACGAGATTTCCTTGCCTCGGTTTTCATATCTGTAAAATGAGCATAATAAAGCAGTTTTCATAATCCCTTATCCAAAATCTTCAGAGTCAGATTTTTTTTTGAAATCTAGAACTTTTGAAGATATCAGGTTATATTAAATATTGTGTACTACCCCCAGCAGAGTCATGTGCAGGACCTCATAATCAAACCACTGATATGTTTCAAAGCAAAATGTATAGCTATTAACACTATGTGGGTTGATTAAGGGTCAGAGAACTAAAGTCATTATATCAATTCAAATCAGGTTTTGCTACCAATGAGTTTGTACCAACTTTTGAAAAAACAATTGTTTTTTCAGAGACTTTTGATGTTCAGAATTGCAAGTAAGAGACTGCAGACCTGTAGGACCTTCCTCCTAAGGTTATTATGAGGAATAAATGAATCATTGTTTGTTAGCACTTGGGACAGTACCTGATACATAGTTAAATGCTATAGAAGCATTTGCTGAATAAATAAAGCTCTTGTGTACAAAAGTAGCTACTAGAAACTTCATGAATTTAGAAGTTCCTAATCTGTAAAATGCAATGAATTAAGGAGATGACCTCTGAGGTCCTGCTAGTTATCCATAAGACCCCAAAATGTCTTGAGGAATGCCTTTTCTGAATGTTTTGTGTAGAAGCCAGCAGTGGACCCTAAATCCACTCTTTGCCAGGTAATGATAATATTATAGCCACTTTACCCTCTGCCCTCCCACCTCTTCTGTCCCTTTGGGCAGTTCAGTTACACAGAGTCCGTTTTGTATTTCTTTCTCCTCCAATGCCACTTCACCCCCATCCTCTAGAATCTCAGGCTGGACAACCTCCTCTGCCTTCCAGCACGATTACAATGGTTCAGTCATGAACCTAAGTTCCAAAATTACCTATAGCAAAAGTAAAAGTCACTCAGTTGTGTCCAACTCTTTGTGACTCCATGGACAATAGCCCACCAGGCTCTTCTGTCCATGGAATTTTACATGCAAGAATACTGGAGGAGGTTGCCATTCCCTTCCCCACGGGATCTTCCTTCTCCAGGGATCAAACCTGGGTCTCCTGCATTGCAGGCAGATTCTTTATCATCTGAGGCACCAGGGAAGACCTTAATTACCAATATGAATCACCAAGCTCCCAGAAAGGAGGAACTTCTGAGACGAGGATTCCCCTTGCCTAGGAAATGGAAGCCAATAACTATCCTCACTCTGCTTCCCTTCAAGTGTACTTGGGGAAGGGTCAAAGTTACTGTATTATCAAGGAGTGTAGCCACATAACTTTGGGAGAATCAGAAACTTAATTGCTCAAACCTTGACTATCTTATGTGCAACATCAGAATAATAAAAATAAAACTTGTTCTACCTTTTTCATACAGGTACTACAAGGGTCAAACAAGATGATTCAAGCAAAAGCTACCTTAAAAAATATGGCTTATTGATACTATCCTCTGTTGCCTTAAAACTGAAATACTTGGTGCACGGGAATGATGTCCTAGTAATGGACGGTCTCCTCAAGAAAAGTCAAAATCTGCATTTCTTGGTAGGCACTTAAAATGCATTTTCAATGCTTTATTAAAGGGGAAAATAAACATTTATTGAGGCCTCACCGTATGCCAAGGACTATTCTAGATATTTCTACATATGTCATGTAATCAGAAATCTCACTCTTCTGAACAACATCATATGCTGTATTCAACTACTAAATGTTTCTTAAATTTTATTTCAAGGTGAATACAGTTTAATGAAAGTCAAATTTATTTGTGAGAGATTTTTACCTTAGAAATAATAATCCCTTAAATCAGCACAGCACTTGACATTTTATAGAGGGTCTTTTCAATCACTGTTGCACTTGTTTGTCTCAATTATTAGTCCCATTAGACAGAGAAGGAAAAGGAGGCCTGATAAGGCCTGATAAGGAAGAAACTCAGGAATCAAACCCAGGATTAAGTGTTTCTAGAATTCATGCTCTTAATCACCAATCTCTACACAATTTCGGCAGTCCTGAGAAGGACTGTACTGCAGCCAAATTTTTAATGAACAAAGCTGATTTTCTTTGCTCAGATCATTTCTACAAACTATTTCATTTAGAAGGACAGTAAAACAGCATGGGACACAATGAAAAACAGTGAGTTTCATTAAACTGGTGTAGCAGATGCAAGCAGTACCCTGATGGTCACTTGCCACATGTGAATGGAAAAGCAAATCTTGGGTCACAATGCACCTCTTCACCCTCTCCCTCAGGTCCTACTAATAATGTCAATTAATGGTATTTAAAGTTCTAGAGCAGAGGAAAATCGGTGCTTGTTTGCCTTCCCTCACCATTTCCCTTCCCATGTCAAAAGGTACTGTGGAAAACCACAGTGCCAACTTAATAGGTTCTTCCACATTTCAAGATGCTTTTTTTCATTGCCTTTTTTGGCTTTTTTCTGCAATAAGACAGAGAAGCAATTACATCTCCGTCTGCTCATCTTGATACTTAGGCTTCGTTGAGCTGGAAAGAAAAGGGAATGGGAATGGGAAATCTAAAACCAAAGACCTAGAGCCTAAAGAAGATGAACAAAGTTTTTAATTCAGTGAGATTGGCATAGAAATCTGCAGTTAAAGTTTCTACCCTACTCCATGTCTGAGAAAAACTTAATTGCATGTGATTAAGGCAAAATAGACATGACTGGCTTTGTTAAAATAATACTTTCAAGGTTTAGGAAGTCTAATGTAAATATACCTTGCATTTGGATAGTGATTTACACTTTACAAAGTACCTTCACATACATTATCTCATTTATTTCCTTAAACAGTGCTAATTCTCTAAGCACTCATTTGAATTTTGAATTTTCAAGCTTTTGGGAGAAAAAAAATTATCATTTTGAGTGCCTACCAAGAGCTACTTATAGTACTGACTGATTTGCATTCATTATCTCCACACATCAAAACAACCCAGCAAGGCAGGCACATCAGTAAGGGTCCCAGCAGAGTTTAAAGTCATCTAACAAGGAATGCAGCAGTAACTTGAGGCTACAAACAGCACTTAGGGACTCAGAGAAACTAGCAAATGGCAACAGAACTGTGACTTTCTGTGGAGTGAATCAGTCAACCCTTGTGATACAGTAGGAAAGTATCCAGGAAAACAGATATTCTGAACTCTCTGTTCACTTGCCCTCTGATCTTTTGCTCTTACCCCTCACCCTTCAGCCTCCACTGACAGAACACAATTAGAACCCCCAGGGGGCAAAGGATTCCATTGGTGGAACCTATTTGAGTGCCTGAGCCCAGGGTAGGATAGAGAAGGTGAAAAGAGGACCTAGAGGGAAGAATAAGTTATCCAACTAGACCAACCTTTTTCATTTCTTCTTCATTTACTCTTATCTTTAATTCTGTGAAAGAAAAATCAAAATGGAGTTGGAATTGCTAAGAGAGCTCTCTAAAATGAAGCCAGGAGGTCACTGAGGAAGTGAGACTTAATACAAGTCTCAGCCTGGATGAAATCTGGACTATTGACCAGCTACTGTTTAATGCAGGCATCCAGAACATCTCCACAAGGTTCCAGAAACTCAAGATATATATTGGACCCTTACACCAAACATAAATAACTTGTGATAGCCTATGCCTTAAGGACAAATACTTTCTTTTTACATCAGGCCAATCATAATTCTTCCAAGACAACTTTAACAACCTCTAGCTTTTGTCTTTATAAGCTTTTGAATCTTTCCCTTTCACAAATGCTCTTTCCTTTTTATCCCAATTTGTGTCACCTAGGTTGCAATTCCTAAGACTTCAAATACAGCTCTTTGTTCTTTGAAGCCTTGTTACTAAGATACTAATAATTATTGTTTGACAATTCAGTTGAAAAGATGCCACATCAGGATGGTATGATGTCAGTTTCAGTCATCTTCCCAACTGAAACCCAAAACACGATCAACCATCAATGTTTTTCATAAAATACATCAGAGTAAAGGAGAGATTACTATTTAATATAAAATATTACTGTTAATAGTTTCTATAGCTTCTGTATTTGAGCATAAGGCCTAAATTGGTAAGCACAGCAGCCAACCTTCATCCACTGCTACTGTATGTTCCCTTTTACCTGCTTCTCAAATGGATGGTGTGCTTTACTTATAAGATGACTCAAATCTTTACCTCTGAAGTATCTGAATTTTTGGAGGTTTGTCTCTATTGGGTTCTGCAGTTGTCCTTTGATCAGGGCCTAGATAGCATATTCAAAAGCAGAGACATTACTTTGCCAACAAAGTTTCTTCTAGTCAAGGCTATGGTTTATCCTGTGGTCATGTATGGATGTGAGAGTTGGACTGTGAAGAAGGCTGAGTGCTGAAGAATTGATGCTTTTGAATTGTGGTGTTGGAGAAGACTCTTGAGAGTCCCTTGGACTGCAAGGAGATGCAACCAGTCCATTCTGAAGGAGATCAGCCCTGGGATTTCTTTGGAAGGAATGATGCTAAAGCTGAAACTCCAGTACTTTGGCCACCTCATGTGAAGAGTTGACTCAGTGGAAAAGACTCTGATGCTGGGAGGGATTGGGGGCAGGAGGAGAAGGGGACGACAGAGAATGAGATGGCTGGATGGCATCACCAACTCGATGGACGTGAGTCTGAGTGAACTCTGGGAGTTGGTGAGGGACAGAGAGGCCTGGCGTGCTGCGATTTATGGGGTCGCAAAGAGTCGGACACGACTGAGCGACTGATCTGATCTGATCTGATCTGACTGGGCCAGAGGTCTCCCAGTGGATCCTTTCAGTCCCAGACATAGTCTTCCTCACTCCATTGTGTAACAGCAACCTAGTTGCCCCTGGTAATTGGGATCAGTCACCCTACTAAGTACAGTGAACTCTTTTCTATCTGATGGTCCTGCAGCCCATGTAGCTCATAATGGCCAAGTGCAGTTTCAGCCTCCAGTTCACTGGAACTATGTCTGTATTCCAGTTGGAAGCATTCTTTCTTTGAACATTAAGATCTCTGGTACATGCAGCAGAATTTCTTCCTGTGGGTTATTGGGTATATTTGTAGGAACATCCACTCCCATCTCCATCCATGGTTCTGACAAAGAGTCTTTTCTTGGCCAAACTTTAGTCAGGGTTCTCTGACTGCTTGTCTCAATAAGGCCCTGAGTTTTGAGCTACCATGTTCATTTCTATATTGTCCATTTTTAGCAAGACTTCTGCTAACTCCATTTAACATGATCCCCCATCCTCAATATCTGATCACCCTCAAATCTAGTCAGGTCCCTCATCCTCCATTTTCCCCCAGGTTATGTGTGAGGTGCCTAGGCCTGCAGCAAGAATTCTATTAGGTCAGTTTAGTCAGAGCCGTCCTTATTCCTGATGCTTCCTTTTAGTAATTTTCTATCCGATCATCCCCACCCTGCTTCTTGGCTATAAATTCCTACTTTTACTCATTGTTTTCTAAAGTTTCTCCCCTATTACAAAACCCTATTGTAGAAGTCTCTCTTACATAAAGTATTCCTTACCATCTTTAACAAGTATCATAAATACATTTTGTTCTTTAACAGTTCCAAGATTTAGGCTTTCTGGCTTTAAGAGAAGACCATCCTGGCCATTGGTTTTGAGGCATGAAGGAAGGAAGTATTTCAAACTTGTAGTTTATCTTTTTACTAGTAAGTCATAAGTCAAAAGTCAGTCAGTCATAAGTCAAAAGTCAGAACTTTTCATACCGTTCATGAGGTTCTCGAGGCAAGAATACTGGAGTGATTTGCCATTCCCTCCTCCAGTGGAGCATGCTTTGTGAGAACTCTTCACTATGACCCATCCATCTTGGGTGGCCCTGCGTGGCATGGCTCATAGATTCATTGAGTTACGTGGGCCCTTTCACTGTAACAAGGCTGTGATCCATGAAGGGGACTAGGCAGTCCACAGTGCTGTTAAGTAGGGGCTTCAAGGTGATGTAACACATAATGAGACCAGTGAATTCCATGGGCATGAACTGACAATGGCATGCTTTTTGCTGGAAAATGTAACTCTGAGTCAGAGATGATACTGGGATACCACTGCAATGGCAGAGGAGCAGAGAACAGGGACAGCAAATATACACATGAAATATATCTTCATCCAATGAGGACAAATCAAAGTCCTTTCCATGAATTAAGCAGTCTAACATAATGAATCTGTCACTAAGTAACCAGATGTTCCCTTTAGAAAATAGTCCCATGTAGATGGACCTGCTGTGGACACAGTAAGCACTTGGTCTTTTGGAAAGAAGTCTATGTTGTTGAGTCCATGAATAATAACTCTTCTCAGCCTCATGGCCATTTATACAGAAGCCCACTGATCAAGCACTGGAGCATCCACAGAATGAGTATCGTATCCATTGGTTACCTAGAGCCTCATCCATAGGCAGAGTTTTCAGTGGTCATCAACATGGAATACAAACATCTATGCTTACTCCAAAAAAGTCATCCACATACTTTCTCTCATGGAATTTTGACATCGAGGGGGTGCTCACTACCATTGTTCAAACTGAACCTGAAACCAGTGGGCAAGGATAGTAACTGATGTATTTCATAGGTCATCCTCCCAGAGTACAGAAGAGGCTAGAGAAGGATGAATGAAGACCATCGCCAAAGGGCAAAGAAACCCTGCTCAGTAGATATTATTGTCCCTTTTTCAGATAAAGAAACTGAGACATCAAAAGGCTATGTCATTTGTCTTAAGTCACACAGCTAGATGAGAAGGCTGAGATTCAAATCGTCCATTTTAAAGCTTGTGCCCTTCCTTACGCCATTAATGGCATGTGGAATAAAAGAAAGCCTCTCAGCTTCCTGTCAAGAATTAGGTTCATCTGAAATGCAAACCAATTACCAGCTTAAAATGTTTTCTACATTGATAGGTAAAACCCAAAGTTTCCTCCTGTGGTCATTAAAATTAAATCTTAAAGATGAGTAAGGAATCCAAAGAGCTTTATTAGCTCACTCAGTGGAATGTGTTCTTAAAGATGGCTTTACTTTCGATTGTCAGCCTCCACAACCACAGCCTCTTAAGCAGTGCTGTCTTACAGTAATATAATACAGCAATACCAGTAACTTTTGTAATTAATTAATTTAATTGTAAGCTAATTACTTCACAGTATGTTGGTAGTTTTTTACCATACATCAACATGAATCAGCTATGGGTGTACATATGTGCCCCCATCCTGAACTCTCCCACCCACCTCCCTCCTCACCACATCCCTCTGGCTTGTCCCAGAGCACCAGCTTTGAGTGCCCTGCTTCGTCCCATTGAACTTGCAACTGGTCAGCTATTTTACATATGGTAATATACATGTTTCAAGGCTATTCTCTCAAATCATCCCCACCCTCACCTTCTCCCACATAGTCCAAAAGTCTGTTCTTTACATCTGTGTCTCTTTTGCTGTCTTGCATATAGGGCCATCACTACCATCTTTCTAAATCCCATATATGCATTAATATACTGTATTGGTGTTTCTCTTTCTAACTTACTTAGCTCTGTATAACAGGCTCCAGTTTCATCCATCTCATTAGAACTGACTCAAATGTGTTCTTTTTAACAGCTGGGTAATATTCCATTGTGTATATGTACCACAACTTCCTTATCCATTTGTCTGCCGATGGGCATCTAGGTTGTTTCCATGTCCTAGCTATTGTAAACAGTGCTGCAATGAACACTGGGGAACATGTGTCTCTTTCAATTCTGATTTCCTCAGTGTTTAGCCCAGAAGTGGGATTGCTGGGTCGAGCCATAGCAGTAATTTTAAAGTTGTTCTTCTTATGTTTTTAAAGACATGGTTAAGTAAAAAGATGCGAGAGTTGGACTGTGAAGAAAGCTGAGCACCGAAGAATTGATGCTTTTGAACTGTGGTGTTAGAGAAGACTCTTGAGAGTCCCTTGGACTACAAGGATATCCAACCAGTCCATCCTAAAGGAGATCAGTCCTGGGTGTTCATTGGAAGGACTGATGATGAAGCTGAAACTCCAGTACTTGGGCCACCTCATGCGAAGAGTTGACTCATTGGGAAAGACCCTGATGCTGGGAGGGATTGGGGGCAGGAGGAGAAGGGGATGACAGAGGATGAGATGGCTGGATGGCATCACCGGCTTGATGGACATGAATTTGGGTAAACTCCGGGAGTTGGTGATGGACAGGGAGGCCTGGCATGCTGCGATTCATGGGGTTACAAAGAGTCAGACATGACTGAGTGACTGAACTGAACTGAACTGAAGTAAAAAGAACATAGATGAAATTAATTTCAATAGTATACTTTATTTAACCCAGTATATCCAAAACATTTTCATTTCAACATGCAATCAATATAAATATATTAATAGGATTTTCCCATCCTTTACTTGATATTAAGCCTTCAAAATCCAGTGTGTCCTTTATACTTATGCCACATCTCAGTTCAGATGAGCCACATTTCAACTGTTCAGTAGATGCATGTGTCTGATGCCTGCCATATTGGATGGCACCATTCTGGAGTCAAGATCTTACACTGGCAGTCTGTGTCTCCTAGATATCTCTCATATTCCTCATCTTGAAAGTGGGAATAATGATACACTTGGGAGTTAAATTAATAATAACAATAAGAGTAATGAAATAATAAGAATAGCTAGATATATTTGTCATGTGACAGGTACTACTAACTCAGAGTAATTATGGCATTTAATTCTTATAACAAAATGTAAGAAAAATCAAGGCATAAAATGATTAAGTATCTTACCCTATATCATAGCTAGGAAATAACAATTTGAGTAGGGCCAGTCTGATTTCAGCATCTGAACTCTTTTATTGAGAATAACAATAACAAAAAGCTCTAACAATGATAGCTGCATGCATGCTAAGTTGCTTCAGTCATGTCCAACTCTTTGTAACCCTATGGACTGTAGCCCACTAGGCTTCTCTGTTCATGGGACACTCCAGGCAAGAATACTGGAGTGAGTTGCCACGCCCTCCTCTAGAACAATGACAGCTACTGAGTGTTACATTTTAATAAGATAAGAAACTTGTAATTCAAACCTCAACAAGGCCAAGGTTGCATGATATATGGAGCCAATATGATGACTTTGTCTCAAGAAGCTTATAATGTTGTAGAGAGATAGAACAAAGGTTAAGAGATAACTAATCTTAAAAGGCAGTTTGGAGCATCTATGGCAAGCAAAAAGAAGGTAAACTCTTCAGAAATCCAGGGTTGTGATCAATTTGGGCTGTCAAAATCATGATAGTATTTCTAGAAGGAGCTGTTCCTTAGAGTCCCATGAGGGAGAAATAGTCTATGACCTGCAGATGGAAGTACAGTCAACCTCATGAACATGTGACTTGTACAATCATACAGGTCCTTTGATCCAAAATCCCCATACTTAGTATAATGCTGTCTTGAAATTCTTAATAATTTTATCTTGAACTTGTATTTTTAAGTGAAGTAGGTCAGGACAGTGGAGAATGCACATGAGCAGAAGTAATACACATAATATGCAATGTAAACATCCACCTCCATTTCTCACCACTCCATTTGGATATTGCATTCATGATGTCTTATGAGCAAAGAATTGCAGTAGACTATGTGTGGGAGTTCAGAGAGACTCAAGTACAAGGGAAGTATGCTACAACTACAACTGAGTAAGCAGACAGCTCCAAGAGGTCACAATTTTCATTTGAACCAAAATTTACTTCAAATACAGGAAAAACACAGTAGCATCCTAAGAAACACAAAAAACCAATGAACCCTATCATACCTTTTTTTATGTAGTTACTTCCCTGTTTTAGCCAACCCCTCACACTGAAAATGAGGACATAGAAGAAAAGAGAAAGACAGAAGCAACTACAGTTTCTTTACCTTCTGCTGCTGCTGCTAAGTCGCTTCAGTCGTGTCCGACTCTGTGCGACCCCACAGAAGGCAGCCCACCAGGCTCCCCTGTCCCTGGGATTCTCCAGGCAAGAACACTGGAGTGGGTTGCCATTTCCTTCTCCAGTGCATGAAAGTGAAAAGTGAAAGTGAAGTCACTCAGTCGTGTCCCACTCTTTGCGACCCCATGGACTGCAGCCCACCAGGCTCCTCTGTCCATGGGATTCTCCAGGCAAAAGTACTGGAGTGGGGTGCCATTGCCTTCTCCTCTTTACCTTCTAGTCCTTTCTTATTCATCAGTAAGTCTACATTTCTTAGTAAAATGTGTGCTCATCAAGTGAAGTAATAACTGATTTAGTTTTGCACAGCAATTTCACAGTTCTGAATTGTATTGTGAAGCTATGAAAAACAAATTGAGTAATTTTAGTGATTCTTCATACAAGTTAAATGCCTTTATATTTACATTTGATACTGACATTTAACAATATTATATGAATGGTAAAATTCATGCTAATAATTTTTAAAATTAATTTTTAAATTTAGAATAATATTAAATTGCAAATAAAATACCATGACAAATCAAGAGAGAGAGAGAAATCAAGGCTGAAAGAAAAGGCTTTGTATTTTACTACATGTAATGACATAGTAAATATATATACATATAATATAAACTCTCTCTATATAAAAATGTATAATGCAATAAACTGATCAATATATCTACAATGCTTTTTATTCTATGGTGCTATTTTAAGTGATTTATGTATATCAGCTCACTGAATCCATACCAAAACCCTACACAGTAGGTTCTGTGATTATTCCATTTTTATACGTGAGGAAGCTGGAGCAGAGGGGTTAAATAACTGGCCCGCAGTCATCAGCTAATTAATCAAGAGCCAAGGAAGCATGGATATAGTTTGTACTACTATAATCTCTTGAAGGAGCCCTCTGCAGAAGATGTCTATCACAAACAAGACAATATTTTACAAAAGATGCTGAAACTGGATCCTCTTGATGCTGTGGGTTTCTTGCAGTCTCGGGGAGAATGGCCTTCTCTCATTTGACATTGTCAACTGGACATTAGAGCAGTTCTATATGAGCTACCTCATAAAGTACCTGATGGACAATTTCACCTGTTTCAGTCCTTCCTAGTTTAACCAAAGGTTTCAAACTAAGTCTGAGAAATAAGAATATTCAGGACATCAGCTCAGCCATTCAAAACATCCTAATTCCAGTTTTTGTAAATATTAATATTGGCCTGGCATGCTGCAATTCATGGGATCGCAAAGAGTTGGACACGACTGAGCGACTGAACTGAACTGAACTGAACTGAATATCTCATATCTTCCTTTAATCCTTAAAATCACAAACTAGAATTTTGGAGCTAGAAGAGTCCTTAGAGATCATCTAATCCAGGGAAATTAGAAAGGATTATCTCACAAACCTATTCTGATCTGATTGATTGGTAGTAGATGCCTGGAGTAACTTGATGACAAGGATTTTGAGGCAGTTTGGAGCATTTGAGGAGAGTGCATATCTCATTAGTGATGGGTCTATGGAGGGAGTAGCAGAAGCTCATATGCTATCTGTTGGGGGCCAGAGTGAGGCACTTGGCTCATGGCAAAGGTCATGAGGAAGGAGGCTCAACATACGCAAAGGCGGGATCAAGCCTCAGGAGTCCCCCTGGAAATCCTCAAGCATCTACCCCCATAACCAGAGCCTGCCTACTTTACTACTTTGTGCTCATCTACACCTCTGACTTTATGGGGGGCTGTCCCCCACCACCTCTTTCGGAGAAGGAGTTAACTTAGAGCTCCAGTTAATAAAAACTCCTGGGCATGACAAGAGTGTTTTAACCTACAAACTCCTCTGAAGGTTCTGTAGCCTACCTGACAGGCTTGTCCGGCCACATGTGATTGCTCACAGCCTCCCAACCGTGAGAGGCACGAGATGCTTTAAACCTTCTAAAAACAGGTTCCTTAGAAAAGTTAGAAAACTATTAGTATAAGTATAATGGGCTGATTAGAAATTGTGTTGGTGAAGGGTTTTTCATTTGTTGAGCCAATGTTTGTTGCTAAGTCTCCATATCCCCTGCCCTTACACACATTAATGAATATATAGAAGAAATAAGTATTAACCTTTTATATTAATCACGTTAGATCTTAGGCTAAGTAAATTCTTTCCTTAACTAAAACCCACTACACCCTCACCCTATAGGAATGTAACTTTATTTGGGTGGCGTCTGTTTTAGGAATAATCACCCCTGGAGAAATAAGTGTCCTGGTTGACTGACCACTGTCACAAGGAGAGGGTCATAAATTGTCAGCAGGCCCCCTGGCCAGAAGATGATGTAACACCCCTAAGACCTCTGTATACATTTGTATGAAGCACCTGACTTTGATAAAAGTGAGGACTGCTGACCCTGCGTGACTTGCATAACATCTCAGTGTATAAAAGTAGACCATGGAAAATAAAGAATTGGGATCAGTTCCTCGAAAGACTGGTCTCCCCATGTCTCTCTCTCTCTCACTCTGGCTGAGTCTCCATCTAGAGCGCGGAACCCATCATGCTTACTAATTATGCCTGGGCTTCTAAGATCCGACCGGGGAGGCCTCAGTGTCTCCTCTCTTTCGGGAGAACGGAAGGACGCCTGTGGCCTACGTAAGTGGTGCAAACTTCTTGTCTTGAAGTTTTATTGGTCTCCCGCGTAAACCAAGCTACTCAGCCTCTTTTCTCCACTGAATTTTCCTACTGAGCTATCCTTATTCTATTACTCTTTACATCTTTAATTAATATCTAATTGAAGCTATTGTATCCTGACCCTCGCCGATGCCATCCCCGCTTCGAATACCCTGGATCAGCCGGGGCTGGACCCCGGCAGCTATTCTGACAATACAGTGGAGTACTGGAGAATTTTGTTCCTGGGGTAAGATTTCCAAAAGTCAAAGTCTTGCTTCACTGCTCTCTGATGGGGCAATCTTAACCAAGTTACTAAATCTCTCTAACCATCAATTCACTTATTTGTAAAAAGAGGATAATAAAACCTACCTCACAGATTGGTTGTGAGAATTTAACAATATAACATATATAACTTGCTTACTGGAGCATCTAACATATCCTAAATACTCAGCCTATTATTATTATATATTGGCCATTTGTTGTGTCCAGCACAGGTCCTAGAGGAGATGGGCAAAAACAGTGCCATGCATAGGCACGGTTTAAGCATACAGATGGAAAAACTGAAGTTGCAGCAATTTGGAGAGACATTTTCCCAATCACATTTGTTGTCTTCCTCGTAAGTGGAGGCCCTCAAAGAACACTGGGTTCTTGCCCTGACTTAGCTCACGATCCGCATATAACCCCAGGCACATCACTGATCTCTGGACTTCAGCATCCTTATTTACAAAATAAAGGAATTAGAATCTACTCCATCTCAACACAGCAGTCACTCCTAGAGGGTTCTGGATCTCCAAGGGATAAGGACACTTTTACTATAAATCAGTGGATGTTCAGTTCAGTTCAGTTCAGTCTCTCAGTCGTGTCTGACTCTTTGCGACCCCATGAACGGCAACACGCCAGGCCTCACTGTCCATCACCAAGTCCCGGAGTTTACCCAAACCCATGTCCATTGAATCAGTGATGCCATCCAACCATCTCATCCTCTGTCGTCCCCTTCTCCTCCTGCCCTCAATCTTTCCCAGCATCAGGGTCTTTAAAAATTAGTCAGCTCTTCTCATCAGGTGGCCAAAGTATTGGAGTTTCAGCTTCAACATCAGTCCTTCCAATGAACACCCAGGACTGATCTCCTTTAGGATGGACTGGTTGGATCTCCTTGCAGTCCAAGGGACTCTCAAGAGTCCAACACCACAGTTCAAAAGCATCAATTCTTTGGTGCTCAGCTTTCTTTATAGTCCAACTCTCACATCCATACATGACCACAGAAAAAACCATAGCTTTGACTAGATGGACCTTTGTTGGCAAAGTAATATCTTTGCTTTTTAATATGCTGTCTAGATTGGTCATAACTTTCCTTCCAAGGAGTAAGCATCTTTTAATTTCATGGCTCCAATCACCATCTGCAGTGATTTTGGAGCCCCCAAAAATAAAGTCTGACACTGTTTCCCCATCTATTTGCCATGAAGTGATGGGACCAGATGCCATGATCTTCGTTTTCTGAATGTTGAGCTTTAAGCCAACTTTTCCACTCTCCTCTTTCACTTTCATCAAGAGGCTCTTTAGTTCTTCACTTTCTGCCATAAGGGTGGTGTCATCTGCATATATGAGGTTATTGCTATTTCTCCCGGCAATCTTGATTCCAGCTTGTGCTTCATCCAGGCCAGTGTTTCTCATGATGTACTCTGCATAAAAGTTAAATAAGCAGGGTGACAATATACAGCCTTGACATACTCCTTTTCCAATTTGGAACCAGTCTGTTGTTCCATGTTACAAACAGCAATTTTTTCTCTCCAGTTTTGACAGCTTTGGTGTTAACTAACCACTAAGATATTCTTTTCACAGAACTTATGTTCCATTTGCTTTGTTCTGAAAATCCAGGTTTTCAGTAATGAAGGCCACAGCTGGACACCAAAAAATTACACAATTATGTCTTCAGCATGCCTTAGGAGTTCTAATAGGTTATGACCCACAATGGTCAAATCAGCAGCTTTTCACTTACTCTTGCATCTCAGCCAAGGTGGTGTACTGCACTTTCCAGATTATCTCTCTTCAACTTTTTTCCTAAATTCATTCTTTCTGAACATATTCTAATAGTTTTGAAAAATTATTTTTATTGAGGTATATTTAACAAATAAATGGACCTATGACAGTGTTTTAACCAACCTTTTTCTTTTTAAACTGTGTCCAGCATAACTGTATGCCCTGCTTCAAAATCCAATGCAAGATCTAAAATACTGGGCAAAATCCAGGTTTTTATTAATTTTCTGATAGCCATTATTTTATAATAAACACACAAACAATGGTATGAAAAGAAAGGAAAAGAATAGATTTAGGAATAAGCATATATATGTCATGGGCTTCTCTGGTAGCTCAGCTGGTAAAGAATCCGCCTGCTATGCAGGAGACCCCAGTTCAATTCCTGGGTCAGGAAGATCCCCTGGAGAAGGGATACGCTACCCACTCCAGTATTCTTGGGCTTCCCTGGTGGTTCAGGTGGTAAAGAATCCACCTGCAATGTGGGAGACCTGGGTTTGATCCCTGGGATCCTCCTGGAGGAAGGCATGACAACCCACTCCAGTATTCTTGCCTGGAGAATCCCCATGGCCTGGGAGGCCTGGCAGGCTACAGTTCATGGGGTTGCAAATAGTTGGACACAACTGAGCAACCTAAGCACAGCACACAGTATACACATGTCATAAAACACATATTTGTACTTGATGATTTTGTATATATGTTTTAAAGGCTTCTTAGCTCAAGAATTATTAGAGTACTGGTTTTGTAAACCAAGAAGCACATATTCAAAATTCACTAAGACCTTCACAATGTATTTCAGGGAAAGCTAACATACAGATTAAGAATTTGGACTCAAAAGCCTAATTATTTGGGTTTTAGCAGACTCTTCTACTTTCTATCCTTGATCAAGATATTAAATTGTCTTATCTCAATTTGTTCATCTGTATCATGGGGATGATAATGAGTAGATTGTTATGAAGACTCAGTGAGATAATAATATTAAGTGCTTAGCCCTCTGATTGTACAAATTTCAAGACAATGGTGAGCACAATCCTCTTGGATCAATGACTTTCATAATCAATTCATTTCCTCTTATTTGGCAGATAAATTCAGAAAAGAGCTGTGTAACTTGCCTAAAGTTGAGCAGACCAAGGTAGGATGCTGTTTAGTAACAGAACCAGGAGCCAAATTTTCCTAAACCTCAGACCACTGGTTTCCTCAGGACAGTGCTCTCTCTGCCTCACTTGGTGTAGATATGTGTATGAGTGATGCTTCACTACCTCTTTCTACTCAGATGGGCTTCTTGAGAGGAGGATTTTTGTCACTGTATTCTTATTGCTTTATACAGTTCCTGGCACATAGTAAACAAATAATATCTATTGAGTTTAATTAATTTGTCAGTTCTTTATACACTGGAGTTCTCTTGAGATGTTGCAAATAAGCTAAAAGCCCATTTCTTTGTTCTGAGGTAAACAGTCTAGTGTAGTGGTCAAGAGAAAGGGTTCTGGAGTTAGACTATATGGGCTCAAAAATGCACCTCTTCCACTTAACTAATTATATGACTGCCAGCAAATTACTTAACCTCAGTTTCTTCACTTATAAAGTAGGGATAATAATGCCTTTGCCACAGCTGTGAATAATAAATAGGATAATATGTGATGGTCAGTTTTTTGTGCCAACTTGACTGCTGCTGCTGCTGCTAAGTCGCTTCAGTCATGTCCGACTCTGCGACCCCAGAGACGACAGCCTACCAGGTTCCCCCATCCCTGGGATTCTCCAGGCAAGAACACTGGAGTGGGTTGCCATTTCCTTCTCCAATGCATGCAAGTAAAAAGTGAAAGTGAAGTCGCTCAGTCATGCCTGACTCTTAGTGACCCCAGGGACTGCAGCCCACCAGGCTCCTCCGTCCATGGGATTTTCCAGGCAAGAGTACTGGAGTGGGGTGCCATTGCCTTCTCTGGCCAACTTGACTAGCCTATAATAAATACTCATTCAATCAAACGTTAATCTAGATGTTGCTGCAAAGGTATTTTTTAGATGTTATTAATGTCTATAATTATTGGACTTTAAGTAAGCGAGATTATTCTTAGTAATTTGAGTCAGTCTGATAGAGTCAACTGAAAGGAATAAAAGCAGAACTACAGTTTTCCTGCTGATGAAGAAATTCCACCTATGGACTGCACTGTCAGCTTCTGCCTGAGTTTGTAGGCTTCCACATGGCTTGCCTACAGATTTTGGATTGCCCCATCCACAATCACATAATAACAGAAGCCAATCTCTCTCTATATATAGGTTTGTGTGCGCTAAGTCACTTCAGTTGTGTCCAACTCTTTATGACCCCATGGACTATAGCTGCCAGGTTCCTCTGTCCATGGGGATTCTCCAGGAAATAATACTAGAGTGGGTTGCCATGCTATTCTCCAGGGAATCTTTCCGACCCTGGGATTGAACCCATATCTCTTATATCTCCTGCATTAGTAAGCGGGTTCTTTACCACTAGCAGCACCGTGTGTGTGTGTGTGTGTGTGTGTGTGTGTGTGTGTGTGTGTATGTTTTATTGTGGAACCCTGATTGATATAATACCACAGCATTTAGTTAATGAATGTTGACTGCCAATAGTATTAGTACTTTTCTATTTTTAAAATATTATTTACTGAACCCATAGAAAAAGCCATCAACAAAATGACTGTAAGTCTTTGTCTAAAATTCTCCTTAAGGATCATGCCTGCAACAAATAAACAGAAAAATTGTATACAGATAGACAATGATAAAATATGGAAAAATATTAACATTTGAGGAAACTGGTTTAAAAATACATGGGAATTCTTTGTATCATTTTTGCAATTTTTATGTCTGAAATAATTTTGAAACAAAAAGGTAAAAATTTTTAAATAATAAAATCAATAGAATTAAATTAAATTTTTCCAACAGATTTACTCTGCAACATCAAAAGTTCTGAGGCAAGAATTGCTAATGTGGGGTGGAAAAGATTAGTATGCTGCTGCTGCTGCTAAGTCACTTCAGTCGTATCCGACTCTGTTCGACCCCATAGACGGCAGCCCACCAGGCTCCCCCGTCCCTGGGATTCTCCAGGCAAGAATACTGGAGTGGGTTGCCATTTCCTTCTCCAATGCATGAAAGTGAAAAGTGAAAGTGAAGTCGCTCAGTCATGCCCGACTCTTAGTGACCCCAGGGACTGCAGCCTACCAGGCTCCTCTGTCCATGTGATTTTCCAGGCAAGAGTACTGGAGTGGGGTGCCATTGCCTTCTCCGAAATTAGTATAAGATGCCTATTTTTATAAATTGTGATATTATTTAATAAATTAATAAATAAGTTTTATAAATCCCTGATACTATTTAATAACCAACTTAATTTCTCATATTAATTTCACAACATCTCTATGAACTTCAATAAGTAGGGGCTCCAAAGAGAAAAAGATTATGTTCTGCTTAGGGAGAATGGAGGGAGAATGGGTATGATTTCACTGAAGAAAAATGAAAGAAGGGAAAGAAGTGCTTCTTGGGCAATTGAAAGAAGCTAAGTGAAATCAGTATGCTTCAGATGATAAAATCTATTATATCTTTAACACTCTTTTTCTTATAAGTGGCCAGCAGATAAATGATCAGACTGGCTCAATGTCTAGCAGGGTGCATATATTTAAAAGTTTCTCCTCTAGGCAGAGTGCTAAGAAGTTTACTAGAAAATATCTAGCTGTCTCCTGGGTCGGAGCCCTTCTAATGGATCAAAGTACACCCCGTGGATAAATGTGCCCAGACTGAAAAGGTTGAAATCTGGGGCCATCTGCTAGGATGTGGCTTTGTTCAACTGCATCACTTTTGATTAAGAGATAGAAAAATGACTTCTTATTAAAATTATACTTCAAACTTTGTTGGCGGCTACTCAATTAGAAAGAACCACACAGACAGGCTGCCTACCCTTTAAACATGACATTTGAGCTAATACTCTGTCCTTTTGCCAAGACACACATTACTAAAATCCACTAGAGGCTGAAGGCACTGAAAGTTCAGCAGTCAAACCCCACATGCTGACTGCCACTGCTCAGGGCACAGCAAGGAGTGGCACCTAGTGTCATGAGGATGCATCAGTGGACCAGAACCATCACCAGGGCACCTTCGGGTTGCACTCCAGTGGGACTGTGAAACACCCAGGAGACACAAAGAAAAATCTATGTGCTTCATGACTTCATCTAATTTCCTTAATCTTCTGCTGTTACTGTCTTCTATTTGCAATCTGTTCCAAGGAAAGCAATGACTATCCAAAATTAGAGTCTTAAAGTAGAATTTATATATCTGACTTCTACATTTTATAAAGTCTTCTTTAAAACCTACCAAATATGCAGTTTCTTGTTAGATACTGCCCAAAGATATATGAGGTACCATCTCCATCTCTGTATTTAAAGAGAGTTTACAATCTATGGAAAATATAAGATCAATAAATATACACCAGAAACAAGGATGACATCATCTTTGGTAACACAGATATCCCCAAAAGAGAGAGATTAGAAATGAATCTTATAGGATATTCACTATAATGTTAACTTGTTTTCTCTGAGTGGTGGGCACCGGGTTGATTTTTCTCTTCTTCTTAGTACTTTATACCTTGCTTAGATTTTTATAAAAACAATACTCTGCTATTTCAAAAAAGAGAAAGCACTTCATGGAGGAAACGGTACTATTGCGATGGTTATTATTTGAGATAATAGTAAATTCTTTGGGTATCTGGTCCCCATTCTGTCTCCTTGGGAAATCGTTAAAGGAAGACAGGTACCTTCTCCATGATCCTAAGCAAATTCACAATTCCCACTACTTGCTCCCAAGTATTCTTGCAATAGAGCCCAGGAAAATGCAAGCAGCACAAAAGCAATGCTCTTTTTAAATCAGCAGTTCCAATGGAATGACTGCAGAAGAGACTGCACGGGAGCAGATGTTTCAGGAAATGCTGTTATTTCCCAAAGAGAAAAAATTAGCTACTGAGAACCCACTTATGGTTCTGACCTGCCTATGAGCACCTGTCCACTCAGTAGTCAGTCACAGCAGCCAACAGAATGATGTCTTCTCAGAGGAAATAACATCTGTGCTGTAGAGAATCTGTACAACAGACCTCCCCCATCACAGAACTCTAGAACAGTAAATGCTTAAATTGCTTGACTGGTTAGAACTAAACCTTTTCCAAAAACAAGGCCAGGTCAAGAAGCAGACACAGCACAGAACTGAAAAACAGAAGTCATGAGATTCTTCCCAACTTTGGCATATAGTATAAGGTGCAACCTTTGAGTCATGGAGCCTCCTTGAATTCAATTAGCACATTACTATATAAATTTGGAATATTATCACCTTGCCCTTACTATTTTACAAGGTAATCTATAAGGAACTTGTAAGGAACTTTACAAGTAACTATAAGTAAATCAAAGTTCATTCTTTTAGACATTCAGTCATGACCATGTTCCTTATACATCTCTAAAATCATCTTAAATAAGATTGATGTCATATGGCAACACACGGAAAACCAATAATGCTAAGGAGACTTGATATTCTTTGTTCCCCTTTATCTTTTACATTTCTTTTTAACTAAGAAATACATATATGAGACATGCAGCTTTTTTTTTACTTAATGTTTTTATTTGCTAAAAAATGTATCTAATAAGAGCAAGTTAGAATAGCATCTTTTATTTACAGTGTTATTTAAAGGTAGATGGCAAACTGCTTTTTTTTTTAATTGGAAGATAACTGCTTTACAATGTTGTATTAGTTTCTGTTGTACAACAATATCAATCAGTCATAAGTATACATATATCCCCTCCCTCCTGAACCTCCTTCCTATCCCCCCACCCCATCCTATCCCCTCAACCCCATCCCACCCCTCTAAGTTGTCACAGAGCAGCGGGTTGAGCTTCCTGTGTTATACAACATCTTCCCACCTGCTATCTGTTTTACATATGGTAATATATGTTCCAATGTTACTCTCTCAATTCATCCCACCCTCTCCTTCCCCTGCTGTGTCCACAAATCTGTTCTCTACGTCTGCATCTCTACCCCTGTCCTGCAAATCGGTTCATCAGTACCATTTTTCTAGACTTCATAGTTATCATGTAGCTGTTTTGATTAAAAGCCCAAAATGAAACAGAAATATTATTTTGATGTTATATTACACTTTCTTCCTACAAAAATAGATGATGTCCTGATGATGCTGCTGCTAAGTCTGCTAAGTCGCTTCAGTCGTGTCCGACTCTGTGTGACCCCATAGATGGCAGCCCACCAGGCTCCCCCATCCCTGGGGTTCTCCAGGCAAGAACACTGAAGTGGGTTGCCATTTCCTTCTCCAATGCATGACAGTGAAAAGTGAAAATGAAGTCACTCAATCGTGTCCGACTCTTAGCGACCCCATGGACTGCAGCCCACCAGGCTCCTCTGTCCATGGGATTTTCCAGGCAAGAGTACTGGAGTGGGGTGCCATTGCCTTCTCTGGTCCCAATGATATGATACTGTAATTCATAATTCCTTCCCTTCTTCTTCTCCCAGAAAACCAACAATATATAGACTACCCAGTAAAACACAAAAAGTGTATAAAGCTGAAATTTGCAAATGTCTGAAATAAAGATCAATCTGGGAAGCAACTGATGTTTCTCTTGTTGCAAGTTAATGCCAACTGCCTCCAAAAAGACCCACAGCAAAATAAGGCTAAGATTTTAAACATAGAAAACAAAAGAATAAGGGCGATAAGTGAAGAGGAACTAAAAAGCCTCTTGATGAAAGTGAAAGTGGAGAGTGAAAAAGTTGGCTTAAAGCTCAACATTCAGAAAATGAAGATCATGGCATCTGGTCCCATCACTTCATGGCAAATAGATGGGGAAACAGTGGAAACAGTGGCTGACTTTATTTTGGGGGGCTCCAAAATCACTGCAGATGGTGATTGGAGCCATGAAATTAAAAGATGCTTACTCCTTAGAAGGAAAGTTATGACCAACCTAGACAGCATATTAAAAAGCAGAGACATTTTTTTGTCAAAAAAGGTCCGTCTAGTCAAGGCTATGGTTTTTCCTTTGGTCATGTATGGATGTGAGAGTTAGACTATGAAGAAAGCTGAGCACTGAAGAATTGATGCTTTTGAACTGTGGTGTTGGAGAAGACTCTTGAGAGTCCCTTGGACTGCAAGGAGATCCAACCAGTCCATCCCAAAGGAGATCAATCAGTCCTGGGTGTTCATTGGAAGGACTGATGTTGAAGTTGAAACTCCAATACTTTGGGCACCTGTTGCGAAGAGCTGACTAATTTTTAAAGACCCTGATGCTGGGAAAGATTGAGGGCAGGAGGAGAAGGGGACGACAGAGGATAAGATGGTTGGATGGCATCACCAACTCAATGGACATGGGTTTGGGTGGACTCTGGGAGTTGGTGATAGATAGGGAGGCCTGGCATGCTGCAGTTCATGGGGTTGTAAAGAGTCAGATATGACTGAGCAACTGAACTGAACTGAACTGAAACCCATTACATATTAATACAAATAAAATATTTTGTAAAAAAATTATATTTTTCCAAAAAGTAAAATAATGTGAACAGCAGCACCGTTTCAGTGCTAGAGACTAGCATCAGCAGCACTAGTCTCTTTAAGGTCTGGCTTCATTAAAGACAATAAGAGATATGGATTACCTCCCAACTCCATCTCACACTGGCAGTGAAACAAAATCATATATAAACAAATGGAAACTAGAAAATGATCATTATAATTATGCAAGCACCATTTTAACATTTATCTAATAAGAATCTTAAATTTCTAAACTAGAAGGTCACCATATTTAGTGAATGAAATGGAATAATAATCATAATGAGATTTTAAATTGCATTTTATACTTCAGTGATAATCCTAGACAAATCAGCCGTTACTAGCAATTACTGATAATTTATTTTTGTTAACAGCCTGAAAAAGTTTTTAAAGGGAAATTAATGATCGAGAGTTTAATTAGAAAAAAAAAAAATATATATATATATATATATACACGCCTATTTGATTCTAAGAAGGTCTAATACAAATCTTCCTAAATAGAAGCATGGTCTAGGGAGGAAAAGGATGATAAATGAAAGATTAATAAAGCAGGAAGACATAGTTTGGTTCCTTGTGAGAAGATGAGGTTAGAAGCAGCATCCAAACTCAGTATTAAGTGAGGAATCTCTGCACAACTGTGATTTACTTCCACCATTTCCTTCCTTAAAGCTCTGCCATGCCATTATTTCTTTCCATCTATTCCTTCCACTCCTCATACTAAAGTAGGGCCAGTCTGCTCTTTATGAATGCCATGAACTTAAAATTTGACCTCAGGAAATAGGCAAAAAAAATATTCTGAATTCCTTTCCTTGCTTGATTCATCAGTGTTAAACTTTATTTAACAGTGAAACAATCTTTATTCAATCACTTCATTCACTTCATTCATAATGCTTTGTGGATAATGATTATCTGTCTTTATCTCCCTCAGGTCTTAATAAAAATATCACCTTCTCAGAGAGGCCTTCCAAGGACATCCATCTAAAATTGCAAGTCCCACCAATGTTATCACTTTCCTATTATTTCCCTCTCCTCTCTTCTTTCTCTATTTTTTCTATGATATTTATCACTAGCACATTAAAATTTTCATTTATCTTATTTACTTTCTATCCTCCCAGTTAAAGCATTGTTACATGAAGACATGTATTATTTTGTATGCTTCCTTCATGGTTGAGTTCTTAGCACCCTGGATGAAGTCTGACACACAGAAATTGATTTCTGCTTTTATTGCACATAGCTCCTTCCTTATTGAGGAGAATTTGACAAACACAAGTCTTCAAGTTGGCTGCCCTAGTCAGATTCCCCTTGTGTGCTCAGCTCAGTTGTATTCAACTCTTTGCAACCCCATGGACTGTAGCCTGCCAGGGTCCTCTTTCCACAGGGATTCTCCAAGCAAGTATACTGGAGTGGGTAGCCATTTCCTTCTCCAGGGGATCTTCCTGGCCCAGGGATCAAACGTGTATCTCCTGTGACAACTGCATTGCAGGGAGTTTCTTTACCTGCTGAGCCCTTGGAGAAATCAGTGGTAAAAATCTGCCTGCAATGCAGGAGATACAGAGACATGGGTCTGGAAGATCCCCTAGAGAAGGAAATGGCAACCCTCTCCAATATGCAGTTCAGTTCACTTCAGTC
Source organism: Bos indicus (assembly GCF_029378745.1). Classification (NCBI taxonomy): domain Eukaryota; kingdom Metazoa; phylum Chordata; class Mammalia; order Artiodactyla; family Bovidae; genus Bos; species Bos indicus. The sequence continues at coordinate 22,115,767 of NC_091781.1, read as the reverse complement.
ACTCAGTCGTGTCTGACTCTTTGCGACCCCATGGACTGAAGCATGCCAGGCTTCCCTGTCCATCACCAACTCCCGGAGCTTGTTCAAACTCATGTCCACAGAGTCAGTGATGCAATCCAATCATCTCATCCTCTGTTGTCCCCTTCTCCTCCTGCCCTCAATCATTCCCAGCATCAGGGTCTTTTCCAATGAGTGAGTTCTTCGCATCAGGTGTCCAGAGTATTGGAGTTTCAGCTTCAACATCAGTCCTTCCAATGATTATTCAGGACTGGTTCCTTTTAGAAGGAACTGGTTGGATCTCCTTGTAATCTGAGGGACTCTCAAGTGTCTTCTCCAACACCACAGTTCAAAAGCATCAATTCTTCAGTGCTCAGCTTTCTTTATAGTCCAACTCTCACATCCATACATGACTACTGGAAAAACCATAGCTTTGACTAGACAGACCTTTGTTGGCAAAGTAATGTCTCTGCTTTTTAATATGCTGTCTAGGTTAGTCATAACTTTTCTTCCAAGGAGCAAGCATCTTTTAATTTCAAGGCTGCAGTCACTATCTACAGTGATTTGGAGACCAACTCTTGTCTTTCATCAAGAGGATCTTTAGTTCCTCTTCACTTTCTGTCATAAGGGTGGTGTCATCTGCATATCTGAGGTTATTGATATTTCTCCTGGTAATTTCTCCACAATCTTCCTTCTTGTGTTTCATCCAGCCTGGCATTTCACATGATGTACTCTACATATAAGTTAAATAAGCAGGTTGAAAATATACAGCCTTGATGTACTTCTTTCCCAATTTGGAACCAGTCTGTTGTTCCATGTCTGGTTCTAACTGTTGCTTCTTGACCTGAATACGGATTTCTCAGGAGGCAGGTCGGGTGGTCTGGTATTCCCATCTCTTGAAAAATTTTCCCACAGTTTGTGGTGATCCACAGAGTCAAAGACTTTGACATAATCAATAAAGCAGAAGTAGATATTTTTCTGGAACTCTCTTGCTTTTTCAATAATCCAATGATGATCAAATGTTGGCAATTTGATCTCTGGTTCCTCTGCCTTTTCTAAATCCAGCTTGAACATCTGGAAGTTCATGGTTCAAATATTGCTGAAGCCTGGCTTGGAGAATTTTGAGCATTACTTTGCTAGCATGTGAGATGAGTGCAATTGTGTGGTAATTTGAGCATTCTTTGGCACTGCCTTTCTTTGGGATTGGAATGAAACTGACATTTTTCAGTCCTGTGGCCACTCCTGAGTTTTCCAAATTTGCTGGCATATTGAGTGCAACACTTTCACAGTGTCATCTTTCAGGGTTTGATATAGCTCAACTGGAATTCCATCACCTCCACTAGCTTTGTTTGTAGCAATGCTTCCTAAGGCCCACTTGACTTTGCATTCCAGGATGTCTGGCTCTAGGTGAGTGATCACATCGTGGTCTTGAAGATCTTTTTTGTATAGCTCTTCTGTGTATTCTTGCCACCTCTTCTTAATATCTTCTGCTTCTGTTTTCCTCAGATCAGTAGCTCAGTCGTGTCTGACTCTTTGCAACCCCATGAATCGCAGCACGTCAGGCCTCCCTGTCCATTACCAACTCCCGGAGTTCACTCAGACTCACGTCCATCGAGTCAGTGATGCCATCCAGCAATCTCATCCTCTGTCGTCCCCTTCTCCTCTTGCCCCCAATCCCTCCCAGCATCAGAGTCTTTTCCAATGGGTCAACTCTTTGTATGAGGTGGCCAAAGTACTGGAGTTTCAGCTTTAGCATCATTCCTTCCAAAGAAATCCCAGGGCTGATCTCCTTCAGAATGGATGGTTGGATCTCCTTGCAGTCCAAGGGACGCTCAGGAGTCTTCTCCAACACCACAGTTCAAAAGCATCAATTCTTCGGCGCTCAGCCTTCTTCACAGTCCATCTCTCACATCCATACATGATCACAGGAAAAACCATAGCCTTGACTAGACGAACCTTTGTTGGCAAAGTAATGTCTCTGCTTTTGAATATGCTATCTAGGTTGGTCATAACTTTCTTTCCAAGGAGTAAGCGTCTTTTAATTTCATGGCTGCAGTCACCATCTGTAGTGATTTTGGTGCCCAGAAAAATAAAGTCTGACACTGTTTCCACTGTTTCCCCATCTATTTCCCATGAAGTGGTGGGACCGGATGCCATGATCTTCGTTTTCTGAATGTTGAGCTTTAAGCCAACTTTTTCACTCTCCACTTTCACTTTCATCAAGAGGCTTTTTAGTTCCTCTTCACTTTCTGCCATAAGGGTGGTGTCATCTGCATATCTGAGGTTATTGATATTTCTCCCGGTAATCTTGATTCCAGCTTGTGTTTCTTCCAGTCCAGTGTTTCTCACGATGTACTCTGCATAGAAGTTAAATAAACAGGGTGACAATATACAGCCTTGACGAACTCCTTTTCCTCTTTGGAACCAGTCTGTTGTTCCATGTCCAGTTCTAACTGTTGCTTCCTGACCTGCATACAAATTTCTCAAGAGGCAGATCAGGTGGTCTGGTATTCCCATCTCTTTCAGAATTTTCCAGTTTATTGTGATCCACACAGTCAAAGGCTTTGGCATAGTCAATAAAGCAGAAATAGATGTTTTTCTGGAACTCTCTTGCTTTTTCCATGATCCAGTGGATGTTGGCAATTTGATCTCTGGTTCCTCTGCCTTTTCGAAAACCAGCTTGAACATCAGGAAGTTCACGGTTCACATATTGCTGACGCCTGGCTTGGAGAATTTTGAGCATTACTTTACTAGCGTGTGAGATGAGTGCAATTGTGCAGTAGTTTGAGCATTCTTTGGCATTGCCTTTCTTTGGGATTGGAATGAAAACTGACCTTTTCCAGTCCTGTGGCCACTGCTGAGTTTTCCAAATTTGTTGGCATATTGAGTGCAGCACTTTCACAGAATCATCTTTCAGGATTTGGAACAACTCAACTGGAATTCCATCACCTCCACTAGCTTTGTTTGTAGTAATGCTTTCTAAGGCCCACTTGACTTCACATTCCAGGATGTCTGGCTCTAGGTCAGTGATCACACCATCATGATTATCTGGGTCATGAAGATCTTTTTTGTACAGTTCTTCTGTGTATACTTGCCATCTCTTCTTAATATCTTATGCTTCTGTTAGGTCCATATCATTTCTGTCCTTTATCGAGCTCATCTTTGCATGAAATATTCCTTTGGTATCTCTAATTCTCTTGAAGAGATCCCTAGTCTTTCCCATTCTGTTGTTTTCCTCTATTTCTTGGCATTGATCGCTGAAGAAGGCTTTCTTAGGTCTTCTTGCTATTCTTTGGAACTCTGCATTCAGATGCTTATATCTTTCCTTTTCTCCTTTGCTTTTCGCTTCTCTTCTTCTCACAGCTATTTGTAAGGCCTCCCCAGACAGCCATTTTGCTTTTTTGCATTTCTTTTCTATGGGAATGGTCTTGATCCCTGTCTCCTGTACAATGTCACGAACCTCATTCCATAGTTCATCAGGGACTCTATCTATCAGATCTAGGCTTCTGTTAGGCCCATATTATTAGGCTCCAGTATTAGTGCCTGCAAATGTACATGGACAGAGAGCCTTGCAGGCGACAGCCCATAGGGTTGCAAAGTGTCAGACATGACTGAAGTGACTTAGCACATATAAGTCTTTGATTCCCCAGCTGCCATAATGCCTGCAAGGTCTTTAAAGTTTAATAGATGAGAGGAGAGAAATACCACAAAACACATTTGTTCAATGGATGAGTGAATGAATGAACAAATGAACTTAACATTCTGTCTCTGTGGGGAGGAAAAGAAATAATTAGGTCATGGACTACGCTTTTAAGGAGCTCATGGTTTACCAATGACTCTCAACCAGGCATGTGTGACAGATGACATTCACAACTGTCAGACAGTTCCACAGCTATGCCCAACCTTACAAACTCTGGCTGTAATTCTCTCTCATGTGTCCTGAAACACCCTCCTTTTGCTTCTACTCAAGAAAGCTTTAGGAGCTAGGAATTCAAGAGATTGAAAACTATTTACACAGGAGTAACCTTGATTCTGTTGTATTTTGTAAAGTAATTTTCCTAAAATTTAATCCTTTCATTGTGGTTAGTAATCAATTACTTAGAACATAAATCATGAATGTTGGCTACATTCCAGAATTTTAACTCTGTCTTGTAAAACCGCTTGTCTAGAAGACAAGATGAAGAATGTCACTTGAGAAATAGGAGAAGCTAGTTGGTGTATTAGAATAATACATAGTAAGTAACTGGAAAACACTTGGATGGTACAGGAAAAATACAAGACGTTCTTGAATCTGTCTCAGAATGTGAACTTTTATTCCTCTTTGTCTATTCACCGGTGCCTCTACCACAAAGTCTATCAAGTACCTGGAACTCTGGGGTTTTACAAATAAATAAATTATTGGGTGAAAAACTTCCTTTGCAATAAAAAGGAAGAACAATGGATTTGTTATTAACCGACATACCAGAGATTCTAAAGGGCCCCAAACCTATATAGCTCACAACCCATTCTTCAAGATTCAGCCACTACCTTCTACCAAAGTCTATCTGACTTTCCCAATCCAAATCTCATTTTTCCTACTCCTTGATCACATCTTGTTAGTATCTTCTTTAAGATACTCATCACATTTTACCTTGTGGAAGTCCTTCAGCTTCAGCTCCAAAGTATTTTCATTCCCTGACCATTTCTATTGTCTTGGACTGGTTCCTTTGTTATACATACTCATGAAACCATGTTATTTTCCTTTAGGGCAGTTAGCTCAGCCATAGTCACACATTTGTCTATACAACACTTGATTTGGAAATGTCTCCCTGACTAAACTTTAAGGCCCACATATGATTTCATCATGTTTTCCCATCATGAGCATATGCCTGGCCATAGTAGTTGCTCTATTAATACTTGTTAAATTACTAAAATAATGATTAATATGTAATTCATATACATGTAGTATCATCCCTAGAAATTTTAAGCTCCTTATATCTCTCATAACACATGTTTTATAAACATGATAATGGCTTAATGAATATTAAATTGAATATATTTTCTAAAAGCTGTGTATATGTGCATGAAAGTATATAAGGAACTAAATGCATCTTTAAAAATTCATCACTGCTTTCTGTCTTTGGCTTCTACCTTCCTTCAAAAGATTTCTTTTTCTACCTGTACTCAAACTGAGTACTTATTTAAACTATTACAAGATGTTATGCTGTTGACAAAAGAACCTGTTGCAGGATTTAAAACAACCTCAATAGGATAATAGCCCTTTGTCACTTGAACAAAAATTCATTCTTACTGAAATTAAGCAGCATTTACCAGAATCTAAAAGAAAAAAATTATAATTCTGCCACACTTGGCAGCTTGAATGGACCAGTTTGTGCAACGTATTCACTGGTAATAATGGTCATGTAGGAAGGCCCTTTGGGACCATCATTTACTCACAAAGACAGAAACATCACAGCCTACTGCAAACATTACTATGAATGCCCCAATTTCATTTCAGCCATATTTTTGAGCATGTAATTTTTTTTTAAAGAAAAAATCTTCAGGAGATGAGTAAGTAATTCTTGGACCCTTCAAAGGACAGATGAAATACATTAGTTTCTTTGTCATATAGTCATTACCTCTTCTTCTGAAAGGCCAAGTCAGCACAGTAAAGAAAGAGACTGAAAAATCCTGCCCTGGCACCCTGGCCAGCTGCATGTACTTGGCCTGATATGTGGCACAGACCAACCATCAACAATCAATGCTTTAAACCCTCGTTAGGGCTGCTTGGCTACTTGTCCTGCTCTGTAGCTCACTGTCATAGTCTCCTTTGAAACCCTGTGGCATCTAAAAAAACAATTCCACATGGGGCAAAGGTTCTATTCTGGAACACTCTTCAGTGAAATGTACTTGCATTTGACCCTTTATATGTTCGCTCACAGATGCTTCTTTTCATAGCAGTGCACAGGACCTGAAATATCCAGGAGATCCAAGTTCACTGGCCAGGCAGGCTCTGCTATATAGGCCAGGGAATTGTGAGCATTGCAAGTACCAACATAGGGTCCCCTCAGTTCCCACTCTGTTTTCAGAGGGAGGTGAATTTCATGATCTCCAAGGAGTCATTCAAGAACACAAAGTTTATGCAGTTGGTTAGATCACTGTTTTGATGTGCCAGGCCTACTTTTGTTTATGTTTCCTCATTGTTAATAATACATGAAGAGAATTTGGCAAGGATACATCCTCAATTTGTTTAATACTATCAGATTCCTAGCCTACCTCCAACCCTGTCAGATTTCTTTCCTACCACAAAGGTCAGACAGAAAACAAATCTACACTGGTATTAAATCAAGATTAAATTTAGCTAAGTGCTATTAAGTATCCATAACTGTAAAAACTGTGTTACAGGAGGCTGACAGAGGCTTCCCTGGTGGCTCAGTGGTAAAGAATCCACTTGCCAATGAAGAAAATGTGAGTTCAATCCCTGAGTCAGGAAGATCCCCTGGAGAAGGAAATGGCAACCCCTTCCAGTATTCTTGCCTAGGAATCTCATGGCTAGAGGAGCCTGGCAGGCTATAGTCCATGGGAACAACAAAGAGGGCAGGGAGTAGACTGTCATTTAAATAAAGATCACAATTCAAGTTGAGAAATAATCAAGAAATGCATTTTTTAAATTATACATGACAAATCATTCATGTTAAAGTACTGAACTTTGTGAAATCTATGGCCAAATAATACAAGAAGGTATTGCTGCCTATTAAGAAACCTATATGCAGGTCAGGAAGCAATGGTTAGAACTGGACATGGAACAATAGAATGGTTCCAAATAGGAAAAGGAGTATGTCAAGGCTGTATATTGTCACCCTGCTTATTTAACTTATATGCAGAGTATATCATGAGAAACACTGGGCTGGAAGAAGTGCAAGCTGGAATCAAGATTGCCTGGAGAAATATCAATAAACTCAGATATGCAGATGACACCACCCTCATGGCAGAAAGTGAAGAGGAACTAAAAAGCCTTTTGATGAAAGGGAAAGAGGAGAGTGAAAAAGTTGGCTTATTCTGAAGGCTGTCTTTTCATCTTGCTTATAGTTTCATTTGTTGTGCAGAAGCTTTTAATTTTAATTAGGTCCCATTTGTTTATTTTTGTTTTATTTCCAATATTCCGGGAGGTGGGTCATAGAGGATCCTGCTGTGGTTTATGTCAGAGGGTGTTTTGCCTATGTTTTCCTCTAGGAGTTCAATAGTTTCTGGTCTTATGTTTAGCTCTTTAATCCATTTTGAGTTTATTTTTGTGTATGGTGTTAGAAAGTGTTCTAGTTTCATTCTTTTACAAGTGGTTGACCAGTTTTCCCAACATCATTTGTTGAAAAGATGCTTAACATCACTCATTATCAGAGAAATGCAAAACAAAACCACAATGAGGTACCATTTCACGCCAGTCAGAATGGCGACTATCCAAAAGTCTACAAGCAATAAATGCTGGAGAGGGTGTGGAGAAAAGGGAACCCTCTTACACTGTTGGTGGGAATGCAAACTAGTACAGCCACTATGGAGAACAGTGTGGAGATTCCTTACAAAACTGGAAATAGAACTGCCATATGACCCAGCAATCCCACTGCTGGGCATACACACTGAGGAAACCAGAACTGAAAGAGACACATGTACCCCAATGTTCATCGCAGCACTGTTTGTAATAGCCAGGACATGGAAGCAACCTAGATGTCCATCAGCAGATAAATGGATAAGAAAGCTGTGGTACATATACACAATGGAGTATTACTCAGCCATTAAAAAGAATACATTTAAATCAGTTCTAATGAGATGGATGAAACTGGAGCCTATTATACAGAGTGAAGTAAGCCAGAAAGAAAAGCACCAATACAGTATACTAACCCATATATATGGAATTTATAAAGATGGTAACGATAACTCTGTATGCAAGACAGCAAAAGAGACATAGATGTATTGAAGAGTGTTTTGGATTCTGTGGGAGAGGGTGAGGGTGGGATGATTTGGGAGAATGGCATTGAAACATGTAAATTATCATATGTGAAATGAATCACCAGTCCAGGTTCGAGGCATAGTACAGGGTGCTCGGGGCTAGTGCAGTGGGATAACCCAGAGGGATGGGATTGGGAGGGAAGTGGGAGGGGAGTTCAGGATGGGGAACACATGTACACCCATGGCGGATTCAAGTCAATGTATGGCAAAACCAATACAATATTGTAAAGTAAAATAAATAAATTAATTAATTAAAAAAAAAGAAAAAGTTGGCTTAAAGCTCAACATTCAGAAAACTAAGATCATGGCAAATAGATGGGGAAACAGTGGAAACAGTGTCAGACTTTATTTTTCTGGTCTCCAAAATCACTGCAGATGGTGACTGCAGCCATGAAACTAAAAGACGTTTACTCCTTGGAAGGAAAGTTATGACCAACCTCAACAGCATATTAAAAAGCAGAGACATTACTTTGCCAACCAAGGTCAGTCTAGTCAAAGCTATGGTTTTTCCAGTGGTCATGTATGGATGTGAGAGTTGAACTATGAAGAAAGCTGAGAACCAAAGAATTGATGCTTTTGAACTGTGGTGTTGGAGAAGACTCTTGAGAGTCCCTTGGACTGCAAGGAGATCCAACCGGTCCATCCTAAAGGAAATCAGTCCTAAATATTCATTGGAAGGACTAATGCTGAAGCTGAAACTCCAATACTTTGGCCACCTGATGCAAAGAACTGACTCATTGGAAAGGACCCTGATGCTGGGAGGGATTGGGGGCAGGAGGAGAAGGGGACAACAGAGGATAAGGTGGCTGGATGGCATCTCCAGCTCGATGGTCATGAGTTTGGGCAAACTCTGGGAGTTGGTGATGGACAGGGAGGCCTGGCATGCTGCAGTTCATGGGGTCACAAAGAGTCGGACACGACTGAATGACTGAACTGAACTGAAGGCTGTTACAGTCATGGAAAGAATGAGTAGGAGTTAGATTTTGACCTGTGCCTTTAATTGATTAAAAAAAGTAGAAAAAATTGGGAAGTTCTTCCACAATCATGCCAATTTTTAGAGATAGAAATGAATAAATGTGTGTAGTGCTTAAAATCATGAGCTTTGTAGTCTGATAGCCTGACTTCTGAGCCTTGTTTTGCCATGTAGCTTTATGTCCTTAAGTAAGTTACTTAACCTCTTTAAACCTCTAAATTTCCTCATGTGTAAAATGGCCAAATTACAAAGGCTTATCTTAGAAGGTTGGAATGAGGATTAAATTATATGAAGTTATACAAGGTAATATCTAGGACAAAGCAGGTACTCAATAAATGTTCAGTTCAATTCAGTTCAGTCGCTCAGTCGTGTCCGACTTTTTGCGACCCCACGAATCGCAGCACGTCAGGCCTCCCTGTCCATCACCAACTCCCGGAGTTCACTCAGACTCACGTCCACCGAGTCAGTGATACCCTCCAGCCATCTCATCCTCTGTCGTCCCCTTCTCCTCCTGCCCCCAATCCCTCCCAGCATCAGAGTCTTTTCCAATGAGTCAACTCTTCACATGAGGTGGCCAAAGTACTGGAGTTTCAGCTTTAGCATCATTCCTTCCAAAGAAATCCCAGGGCTGATCTCCTTCAGAATGGACTGGTTGGGTCTCCTTGCAGTCCGAGGGATGCTCAAGAGTCTTCTCCAACACCACAGTTCAAAAGCATCAGTTCTTCGGCACTCAGCCTTCTTCACAGTCCAACTCTCACATCCATACATGATCACAGAAAAACCATAGCTTTGACTAGACAGACCTTTGTTGGCAAAGTAATGTCTCTGCTTTTGAATATGCTATCTAGGCTGGATATAACTTTCCTTCCAAGGAGTAAGTGTCTTTTAATTTCATGGCAGCAGTCACCATCTGCAGTGATTTTGGAGCTCCAAAAAATAAAGTCTGACACTGTTTCCCCATCTATTTCCCATGAAGTGATGGGACCGGATGCCATGATCTTTGTTTTCTGAATATTGAGTTTTAAGCCAACTTTTTCACTCTCCTCTTTCACTTTCATCAAGAGGCTGTTTAGTTCCTCTTCACTTTCTGCCATAAGGGTGGTGTCATCTGCATATCTGAGGTTATTGATATTTCTCCTGGCAATCTTGATTCCAGGTTGTGTTTCTTCCAGCCCAGCATTTCTCATGATGCACTCTGCATATAAGTTAAATAAACAGGGTGACAATATACAGCCTTGATGTACTCCTTTTCCTATTTGGAACCAGTCTGTTGTTCCATGTCCAGTTCTAACTGTTGCTTCCTGACCTGCATATAGGTTTCTCAAGAGGCAGGTCAGTTGGTCTGGTATTCCCATCTCTTTCAGAATTTCCCACAGTTTATTGTGATCCACACAGTCAAAGGTTTTGGCATAGTCAATAAAGCAGAAATAGATGTTTTTCTGGAACTCTCTTGCTTTTTTCATGATCCAGCGGATGTTGGCAATTTGATCTCTGGTTCCTCTGCCTTTTCGAAAACCAGCTTTGAACATCAGGAAGTTCATGGTTCACCTATCGCTGAAGCCTGGCTTGGAGAATTTTGAGTATTAGTTTACTAGCATGTAAGATGAGTGCAATTGTGCAGTAGTTTGAGCATTCTTTGGCATTGCCTTTCTTTGGTGTTGGAATGAAAACTGACCTTTTCCAGTCCTGTGGCCACTGCTGAGTTTTCCAAATTTGCTGGCATATTGAGTGCAGCACTTTCACAGCAGCATCTTTCAGGGTTTGAAATAGCTCAACTGGAATTCCATCACCTCCACTAGCTTTGTTCGTAGTGATGTTTCCTAAGGCCCACTTGACTTCACATTCCAGGATGTCTGGCTCTAGGTCAGTGATCACACCATCGTGATTATCTTGGTTGTGAAGATCTTTTTTGTACAGTTCTTCTGTGTATTCTTGCCACCTCTTCTTGATATCTTCTACTTCTGTTAGGTCCATACCATTTCTGTACTTTATCGAGCCCATCTTTGCATGAAATGTTCCCTTGGTATCTCTAATTTTCTTGAAGAGATCTCTAGTCTTTCCCATTCTGTTGTTTTCCTCCATTTCTTTGCATTGATTGTTGAGGAAGGCTTTCTTATCTCTTCTTGCTATTCTTTGGAACTCTGCATTCAGATGCTTGTATCTTTCCTTTTCTCCTTTGCTTTTTGCTTCTCTTTTCACAGCTATTTGTAAGGCCTCCTCGGACAGCCATATTGCTTTTTTGCATTTCTTTTCCATGGGGATGGTCTTGATCCCTGTCTCCTGTACAATGTCATGAACCTCATTCCATAGTTCATCAGGCACTCTATCTATCAGATCTAGGCCCTTAAATCTATTTCTCACTTCCACTGTATAATCATAAGGGATTTGATTTAGGTCATACCTGAATGGTCTAGTGGTTTTCCCTACTTTCTTCAATTTAAGTCTGAATTTGGCAATAAGGAGTTCATGGTCTGAGCCACAGTCAGCTCCTGGTCTTGTTTTTGCTGACTGTATAGCGCTTCTCCATCTTTGGCTGCAAAGAATATAATCAATCTGATTTCAAAATGTTGACCATCTGGTGATGTCCATGTGTAGAGTCTTCTCTTGTGTTCTTGGAAGAGGGTGTTTGTTATGACCAGTGCATTTTCTTGGCAAAACTCTATTAGTCTTTGCCCTGCTTCATTCCATATTCCAAGGCCAAATTTGCCTGTTACTCCAGGTGTTTCTTGACTTCCTACTTTTGCATTCCAGTCCCCTATAATGAAAAGGACATCTTTTTTGGGTGTTAGTTCTAAAAGGTCTTGTAGGTCTTCATAGAACTGTTCAACTTCAGCTTCTTCAATAAATGTTAGCCACATTGGTATCACTATAAGTTAATATTTGCTGATAACTTATTGTGTACTAGTCACTTTTGTTGTGTTAGTTGCTCAATTATGTCACCCATAGCCCCAAGTGATACAAATATGTAAAGTAAAACTATGCCCTTGACCTCAAAAAACTCTCAATCTGAAAATGAAAGAGACTAGTCAATAATTCACTGTGATATATGTACTACAAAAATTGAAGCACAGAGAATGGGTAACTAACAATGGTTGGGGAGTAGAGAAGGATGAGGGAAAAAAGACAGCAAAGAGTATAATGATTATTTATAAGTCTAACAAAATGAATAGGAATATATGTCATAAGAGAAATTTCTCTAGACATAATAAATATCATTTGCAAAGGCATAGATACTTAAATGATGTGAGAATTTCAAACAGTTTGGTGGTGAATAGGGTTCAGAGCATGGAGAAAACAGCAAGGAACAAGGCTAGAAAATTGATAGAGAACCAGATTTGAACTATTTTTAAGAAAAGGAATCAGATGATGAGGACTAAGAATTCTAAAAAGAGGAATCAAAAATTCCAAAGGCAAGGTTGAATCTGTAAATTATACCCAGTTAATGAAGGGCTTTAAATGCCAGTTTGAGTACGAATTTTAGTCTATGGACTATTGGAAAAGATTCTTAGTTCTAAAATAGGGGGAAATACCAAAATTCTGTTTTAGGTATATTAGACTGTTGTATGTCCAAAATAGGAATTTAAAAAAATTCAAAACAAGATAACTAGCTAGGAAGCTGCAGCATACATCCAAGAATAATACAATAAAGCTCTGGACCTGGATGTTGATAATGGGAATGAAGAAAAGCAAACCCAAGGGATGCCTACATAGATCTGGATATAGCAAATAAATAAGAGAGTCAAAATTACCTAGATAAAATAAAGTTCACGAGGGATGTGTGATAGTGAAATACACTGACTGCACACCATTTATTTTAAGAGGAAAAAAGATAACAATAGAGAAGGCTATCAGACTTCTGGTATTAAACTCATTTATTCATCTATTCTATCACTCACTCAAAACTATATACTAATAAATTAGGACAGGCACTGGAGATAGCAAGATGGGGTAAATATAGATAGGGGAGACATGAAATGTACCTTAGTAGCAATTAAGAGAAGGTAGAAAGTTGCACATTTTTTCTAGTTTTTTTGTTTTGTTTTATTTGGAGCATGATTAACAGTGTTGTACTAGTTTCAGGTGTACAGCAAAGGGACTCCACTATTCATATATATATATGTCTATTCTTCTCCAAATTCTTTAGAAAATTATAAATTTAATAAAAGCGGGATTTCAATGTAGTGAAAAATTACCTTCAATTGAGGAAAACAGAAAAGTCTTTATGGAGAGGCTAGGACATGAGTTAGGCTTTGAAGACAAAGTAAGTTCATCAAACCAGAGTAACCATATATCCCAACTTACCCAGCACAGTCCCAGTTATGCTTTTTGTCAAGTATAATTATTAGTTTTGCCCTTCTGCTGTCTCTGTAAAGTATTTTAGTTTAGATGATACATTATATGGTCACCCTCATCATGGTCAATGGGCTCCAGCCTGTGCTTATAATTAATATCAATAAGAAGCTTAAACAGTGAAGTCAAAAGCCTGCTAATAATATACTTTCTTAAGCTAAGGCTGTAATAACTGTGCTTTGATCCTAAAGTCATCTACTCACTTCTGGTCACCAATGATCATAAGGAGAGTAGAGAACTATGTTCAAAGGAAAGAGACCAAAATGTAAGCTGACTCCAAACCATGTTAACTCTGATTTCATCATTGAACACAACTTTGAGGAAGCATCTTATGGAACCAGTGTTCTACAGAACATACTTCAAGAAACACAGGACCATATGACCAAAGAGCAGAAATGTTGAAAGAGAAAGACACTGAATAGGGTACTAATCATAAGTAATGTATTTCTAAATATGAGAGTCTAAGGTAATTCTATGTCATCTACAATGTAATTTGAAAATACTTACATAGTACAAGGGCTTCCCTGATAACTCAGTTGGTAAATAAGCCACCTGCAATGTGGGAGACCTAGGTTCAACCCCTGGGTTGGGAAGATCCGCTGGAGAAGGGAAAGGCTACCCACTCCAGTATTCTGGCCTGGAGAATTTTATGGACTGTATAGTCCATGGGGTCACAAAGAGTCAGACATGACTGAGCGACTTTCACTTTTCACAGAGTATAGTGTACCCATAGGCCCTACACTCTAGCTTTCACGATTTAAAATGGCTTTTAAAATGCTGACCATGGGACACTGTAGGTAACAGAATAAATGGTGTTCTGCTTTCTTCTTAAAAAGGATTTCTGTGCAAACCATCTCTATGAATGTAAATGCCAGAAGCCTCCTTAGCTGCAGAAAATCTAGTGCCTTTAAAAGTTTTCTTTTGAAAGCTCTGAAGAATGAGATTGATGATAGAATCCCTAATGTCTCTTTTCTTTGTAATCCACACCACACAAGATTTAAGAGCTAAACCAGAAAACATCAAACAACTTGTTCAGACTTGTTCAAGGAGAAACACTGATGTTTTTGCCACCAACAAGAAACACTAAAATTTTTATAAAAGGTAAAAGAAGATACGACCAGCAGCATGTCTGCTGCATATACCTGCTACCACAAGCAGATTAATATAAAACAAATTCATATTTCTGACTGCCTGAACAGAAAAATACTCTCACAAATTCACAGAGCATGAAAGAAAAATGGCATTAGCAAATAATGAATATAAAGCTGGGTCTCAGTGACCTCCAAACCTATACAAATCAAACACATTTTTATATAACTTTATCATTTCTTGTTTGGAAGTTGTGGTAAATAACTCTGGTAATTCATTGAAAAAAGGACAGCAAGACACTCTTTTATCATTTTAAGACCTTACTTGCCCAATAAAGATACATCTTCTTGTAACCGAATTTTCTCTTTGGTCTTTAAAAATGGAAGCTACATCACCATCAGGAAATACAACTAAGTAGTGGGGATTACATTGGTCAGTGAGAATTACCAAGACATAATCCACCATTTGAGGATTTCATATGAACATGATGACAAAATTTGTAAAGTTTTTATGGTCCTCTGCTAAGTCGCTTCAGTTGTGTCCGACTCTGTGTGGCCCCATAGATAGCAGCCCACCAGGCTCCTCCATCCCTGGGATTCTCCAGGCAAGAACACTGGAGTGGGTTGCCATTTCCTTCTCCAATGCATGAAAGTGAAAAGTGAAAGTGAAGTTGCTCAGTTGTGTCCAACTCTTAGCGACCTCATGGACTGTAGCCCACCAGGCTCCTCCGTCCATGGGATTGTCCAGGTGAGAGTACTGGAGTAGGGTGCTCTAGGCTGATTTATTTGTATTATTACATTGGATTCTCAGGGAGTTTGTGAGATAGAACAGGTAGGTGATACAATCCACATCAGAAGATGAAGTCAAGTATCACCAACTTAGTCTTCACACTTGACAATGTACAGTAAGTACAAAGTTGGGCTTATAACCCAAGAACCTTAATTCCCTAAATGTCTTTCTCCAACATTACAGCTGACAAGCAACCAAGTTCTCTACACTTTCTCCTCTATACCAAAATTGACACATGCCTATTTCATATTAAGTTTTAAAATAAATGTAATAACATAAAGTGTTATATTCACCTAGTCAAAATTCAGTGAAATGTGGACATAGAGAGTTTTTGGATGTCCCTATCAAAGTAGCAAACACCAGCTTACAGGCTCAGTCTTCATATTGCCACTGCACACAGAAGCTTTCTGCATACATTTAATATACATACTTAAGTCAGAGGTGGCAAAGAGTCAGACATGACTGAGTAACTGAACTGATGTAAGGACTAGTTCGCAGAATGTAAAGGAATTGAACTCTATAGATTACCATGACAACTATGTCTATAGCAGGGCACAAGACCAAAATGAGAAGGAAAGATGAATTCTATAAAGATAAGGCCATACACAAAGACAGAAATATAGATCAATGGAACAAAATAGAAAGCCCAGAGATAAACCCATGCACCTATGGACATCTTATCTTTGACTAAAGAGGCAAGAATATACAGTGGAGAAAAGACAATCTCTTTGACAAGTGGTGCTGGGAAAACTGGTCAACCACTTGTAAAAGAATGAAACTAGAACACTTTCTAACACCATACACAAAAATAAACTCAAAATGGATTAAAGATCTAAACATAAGACCAGAAACTATAAAACTCCTAGAGGACAACATAGGCAAAACACTCTCCGACATAAACCACAGCAGGATCCTCTATGACCCACCTTCCAGAATATTGGAAATAAAAGCAAAAATAAACAAATGGGATCTAATTAAAATTAAAAGCTTCTGCATAACAAAAGAAACTATAAGCAAGGTGAAAAGAGCCTTCAGAATGGGAGAAAATAATAGCAAATGAAGCAACTGACAAACAACTAATCTCAAAAATATACAAGCAACTCCTGCAGCTCAATTCCAGAAAAATAAATGACCCAATCAAAAAATGGGCCAAAGAACTAAATAGACATTTCTCCAAAGAAGACATACAGATGGCTAACAAACACATGAAAAGATGCTCAACATCACTCATTATCAGAGAAATGCAAATCAAAACCACAATGAGGTACCATTTCACGCCAGTCAGAATGGCTGCGATCCAAAAGTCTACAAGCAATAAATGCTGGAGAGGGTGTGGAGAAAAGGGGACCCTCTTACACTGTTGGTGGGAATGCAAACTAGTACAGCCACTATGGAGAACAGTGTGGAGATTCCTTACAAAACTGGAAATAGAACTGCCATACGACCCAGCAATCCCACTGCTGGGCATACACACTGAGGAAACCAGAAGGGAAAGAGACACGTGTGCCCCAATGTTCATCGCAGCACTGTTTATAATAGCCAGGACATGGAAACAACCTAGATGTCCATCAGCAGATGAATGGATAAGAAAGCTGTGGTACATATACACAATGGAGTATTATTCGGCCATTAAAAAGAATACATTTGAATCAGTTCTAATGAGGTGGATGAAACTGGAGCCTATTATACAGAGTGAAATAAGTCAGAAAGAAAAACACCAATACAGTATACTAACGCATATATATGGAATTTAGAAAGATGGTAATGATAACCCTGTATGCGAGACAGCAAAAGAGACACAGATGTATAGAAGTCTTTTGGATTCTGTGGGAGAGGGGGGCGGGGAATGATTTGGGAGAATGGCATTGAAACATGTATAATATCATATAAGAAACGAATCGCCAGTCCAGGTTCAATGCAGGATACAGGAAGCTTGGGGCTGGTGCACTGGGATGACCCAGAGGGATGGTATGGGGAGGGAGGTGGGAGGGGGGTTCAGGATGGGGAACATGTGTACACCTGTGGCGGATGCATGTTGATGTATGGCAAAACCAATACAATATTGTAAAGTAAAAAATTAATTAATTTAAAAAAAAAGATAAGGCCATGAGAAAAAACCCAGGGGTACCATCACAAAGAATGGGTCACAGATGGAAATGTCTAAAGACATCAGACAGATAGCAGTGAAAGAACTAGGCTGGGTGGGAAGCGGGGTGGGTCAAAATTGTACTATTTGAAGAGAGTAGCACTATTGAGCTCTAGTTGAGTATCGCCGTGTAAGAGACCATGCTGGGTATTGTCAAACCTTCCACTTTTTTTTTTTTTTTTTAAAGAGAAACCAGATTATTATGAGGAATTTGCTTTACAAATTCTAGCAACCAACTGAAAAAAATTAACACTGCATGGATCAAACTACACACATCTGTTGGTCAAATTTAACCTGTGTGTCAAAATCAGCCTGAAGACTGATGAGTTTCAACCTCAAATTTCATTTTAAAGCTTTCAGTTTAAACAACATGAAGTCTTTTATCTTTTCTGGATTCATCTGTATCTAACTGCTCAAAGATACCCAACACAGGAGCCCTTAAAAGTAGACTAGAGTGTTCATCGGAAAAGCAAAAGAGTTCCAGAAAAACATCTATTTCTGCTTTATTGACTATGCCAAAGCCTTTGACTGTGTGGATCACAATAAACTGTGGGAAATTCTGAAAGAGATGGGAATACCAGACCAACTGACCTGCCTCTTGAGAAATCTGTATGCAAGTCAGGAAGCAACAGTTACAACTGGACATGGAACAACAAACTGGTTCCAAATAGGAAAAGGAGTACGTCAAGGCTATATATTGTCATCGTGCTTATTTAAATTATATGCAGAGTACATCATGAGAAACACTGGGCTGGATGAAGCATAAGCTGGAATCAAGATTGCTGGGAGAAATCTCAGTAACCTCAGATGTGCAGATGAAACCACCCTTATGGCAGAAAGTGAAGAACTGAAGAACCTCTTGATGAAAGTGAAAGAGGAGAGTGAAAAAGTTGGGTTAAAGCTCAACATTCAGAAAACTAAGATCATGGCATCCAGTCCCAACACTTCATGGCAAATAGATGGGAAAACAGTGGAAACAGTGGCTGACTTTATTTTCTTGGGCTCCAAAATCACTGCAGATGGTGATTGCAGCCATGAAATTAAAAGATGCTTACTCATTGGAAGGAAACTTATGACCAACCTAGACAGCATGTTAAAAAGCAGAGACATTACTTTGCCAACAAAGTCCGTCTAGTCAAAGCTTTGGTTTTTCCTGTGGTCATGTATGGATGTGAGAGTTGGACTATGAAGAAAGCTGAGCACCGAAGAATTGATGCTTTTGAACTGTGGTGTTGGAGAAGACTCTTGAGAGTCCCTTGGACTGCAAGGAGGTCCAACCAGTCCACCCTAAAGGAGATCAGTCTTGGGTGTTCATTGGAAGGACTGATGTTGAAGCTGAAACTCCAATACTTAAGCCACATGATGCAAAGAACTGACTCATTGGAAAAGACCCTGATGCTTGGAAAGATTGAAGGTGGGAGGAAAAGGGGACGACAGAGGATGAGATGGTTGGATGGCATCATCAACTCAATGGACATGAGTTTGAGTAAACTCCAGGAGTTGGTTATGGACAGGGAGGCCTGGCATGCTACAGTCCATGGGGTCACAAAAAGTTGGACACGACTGAGTGACTGAACTGAACTGAACTTAGAGTGTTCATATACTCCCTGGGATTGGGTGGGGAGGAGGTGATCAGAATCTAGCCTACCATAACCTTATTATTTCCTTATAATCTCTGGTTTTATTTTAATTTTATGCAATGTTTGCCTTCTAATTCACATCTGTGTTGTTCCTTTTAACATCAAAAAATTGATTTGCACCTCTAATCATCTAGTAAAATTGACCCTCCAGGAATATATAACACATTTATCATGTGGTTTTCAAAACTTCTGAGTACCATGTTCAAGAAGCATAGCCTTAGATTAACCAGAGTTCTCTCAAGAGTGTCACCCTTTCCCACCTCCAGCTGTCCTTGCACCTAAAGCTTTAGCTCCAGCTATCCATCAGCCTGACAGCAGCCAAGGGCCAGGGGCTGGTGTGGCATACACAAAGAGAGACATGCTCCCAAGAATTTTCAGAGCTCACTCAAAATGCAGCCTGCTGGTCTTGCTTAACCTGATCAACACCCCAAAAGCTGTCAGAAACAATGGCCATGATTTTTCAGGCCTTTTCTGGCCTCTTGCCTTTCAAAACAGTGCCTCTGCCAAAGTGCCTAGAAGAATAATTTATCTTACCCTAGGGGTTGAGACTACAAAGCTTCCTTTCTCCAAAATTGTTTCACACCACTTTCATCTTTAATTCTAAAGTTCACAGAGAAGTGAACATCAGAATAGCTCGGTGGGAGAGCATCAGATGGAAACTGAGGGTCCCACAGCAGTACGGCTCACTGAAGGTGCTAAGGGGAGGGATTTCACTTAACGCAGGCCATTCTTGGAGATGTCTTCCGAGGAGCAAAAGAATTGTGGAATGTGCTAATACTTTAGAAGCATACTTGCTTCTGAGTAGTTGATGTCTCTAATAAGGTGGATTAAGGGCCAACATAATACACATTTCAAGGGTATAGACATATATGGACACACATCATTATATATTAAAATGCAGCAGAACCTGAAAATCTATTTCTTTGTTCCACTTATGTCTTGTTTTTTAATTCTCTATTTCATTTCAAAGAGAACTCTGAAATGTATTTCTCTGTATCCATCTCCAGATACAAGAAATATCCTTTGTATGGCAATGATTCATGGCTCTCAGAAGAAAAGGAAGCTGTTTCCTCTGAGAGATTTTTGGACCTCCAAATGCATACTATTTTTTCTGTAATAAATATCTTCATATTTTTATGCACATATCTTTTCCCCCTGACAATTGCATGATCATGTTAGCTAAATGTTCGTACAGTATTTTGAGACCTTCAGAATTTTTCCTCTATCCAACCAAAAGCATTCTGAATATAATTTATTCTTCGTGGTTTCAGGGCAAAAGAAAAAAAAATGTAAAAGTTAAAAATGCCAGAGAACCATAGAGTTAATGTACCTCCGCTCATAGGCCTCAGAGGAAGCCACAAAGGAATTTCTGACAATTGCAATTTGTCTTAAATATGTCAATACACTGTTCACATTCAAGACTCATTAAGCAGATTTGTAGCATGCCCGTCACATCTGATGTTCTAGATCTTCAGAAAGTGGATTTTTTTTTAACCATTTGTGATAGAGAAACAGATTTTCACCAGTGAAATCTTTAACAAAAACAAAATCAAGCCTATTCTCCATGGGTCATGAGATGACATAAGAAAAGATCAGAGTCTACCCTGATAGAATGCCCAGTTAATATAACCTGAGGAGAAACTACTTTGCTCCAAATAAGGAGCTGGATGAAAACAGATTGTTGTGGACTTTAAACTACTCACTCACTATACGCTTCTTCACTCCCACCTCCAGCAAGATACAATAAGAAGTAGTGGTGGTTGATAATCTGGGCTTTGGATCCAAAGACTAAACTCAATTTTAGTAGCAGTATATCCTTGGGGAAGTTACTTTACTTCTCTGGGCTTAAACATCTTTATTTTTTAAATGGAGATAATAACATTATATACTTCACAGCGTTGTTTTGAAGATGATGTGTATAAAATGAGATTAGGCAAGTGCCCAATAAATGGTTTTGTTATTTACTGAGGGCCTACTAAGGTTAGAACACTCTTCCAGGGATTATCAAACAAAAATAAGAATGAAAATGACTTCACCCTGACCTCACTCTGATTTAGGACACCTAGTAACAACCTCACCTTGTTCTACAACCTTCTTCAGAAGGTTCCACAACCTTCTTTCAGGAGCCCAAAATGGATTCTGAGTTTCCATGCTTTCCTGAATTGAGGGAATGGTGTCAGCTGGCTAAAGATGATCTACTGCCCTAGAAGCCAGTACATGGGCCTGAAATTCACTTACCAACTCTGTTAGATATTAGCTGGGTCACATAAACTCTCTGTGCACCTGTTTGCCCAGGCAAAAAGTGGAAGAAAGATTATCTTACACAATTTCACTTGCACCTTCCTCCTTCTACTCCTTTTCCATCTTCTTTTCACAGCCACATTTCTCTAAAGAATTGGCTCATGTTGTTCTCTTTCCCCTCATTTCTCAAGCAATTTCAAGTTGCAGTCTCAATAATGAGTTAAAAACTTATTATATGTGTAAACAATGCTATTATATATGTTGGCTAACAGTGCATATGTTGGTTAGCAATGAATATTAGATATTCTAGAAATACCAGCTATTAATATCATTAATAGGCATTATGTAATAAATTGCTTAATAAGAGGCAGGCAACAGCACAATGTGCCTTCTCTTTCTCCATGGTTGCATACATATTTATGTTGCATATTACATGCTATAATTGGAGAAGGTCTCCAAGTGTTTATCTAACAAGTCAATTATCTATGTTTCCTCCTCTGTTCTCTGTTTTCATTTATAGTAGAAATCTAGATAATTTTTTCAAGTTATAATTATTATATAATCACTTGCAGCACACAGCCATGTGGCCCTATCCTGTCCTTTTAGGTCCACAGATTCTGCTATAGATTTTTTTTTCAGAAAGAGGAAGAGAATGTGAGTTTTACTTAAAATATGATACGTATGTGTGTTAGTCGCTCAGTCATGTCCAATTCTTTGTGACCCCATGGACTGTAGCCCACCAGGCTCCTCTGACCATGGAATTCTCCAGGCAAGAATACTGGAGTAGATTGCCATTTCTTTCTCCAGGGGATCTTCACAACCCAGGGATCAAATCCAGACTTCCTGCATTGAAGGCAGTTTCTTTACCATCTGAGCCACCAGGAAAGCCCTAGAATGTGATAATCACAAAAAATAATTTCTAGGCTATGCTCCTTAACATCATCAAACCCATACAAAGACATCGACTTCTACCAATTCATCACTCCAAACTTGACTGTGAAAAAACAGGGAATTAGAAACATCAATAATCATGGTTAGAAACATCATAATATTAGAAGATGTTCATCTGGAAAGTTTGATAAACAGGTCTATGCCGAAGAGAAACCCTGGGCTGTAATTCAAGCTTCTCTGCAGTGTAGCTGCTACATGCTCATTTGTGTCTGACTTCTTGAGACCCTATGAACTGTAGCCTGATAGGCTCCTCTGTCCATGGGATTTGCCAGGCAAGAATACTGGAGTGCCATTTCCTTCTCCAGTAGATCTTTCCAACCCAGGAATTGAACCTGCATCTCCTCTGTCTGCTGCATTGGCAGGCAGATTCTTTACTAGGCTAACATTACTGTACCAAATATTCTAGAAACTTCACAGCAGTAATGGTATAGTCCAGCCTTCATTTGCCATTATGGTTCATTCCCCACTCAGCTAGCAGTGAGGGTATCCCCTTAATTTCTGGACATTCATCAACTCTTTTCTTGCCTATTCTTCAAAGCTTACCTTTCTATAGTTGAAATATTTAAATGTGATTTTCTAAAAGTGCTTACTATTTTCTACATTGTATACTATTACACATGGAACAATTATGACTACAGTTAAAATTTGCCCTATCTCCTTAAGGACTTCCCTGCTAGCTCAGCCAGTAAAGAATCTGCCTGGAATGCAGGAGACCCTGGTTCAATCTATGGGAGGGGAAGATCCCCTGGAGAAGGAATAGGCTACCCACTCCAGTTTTCTTGGGCTTCCCTGGTGGCTCAGACAGTAAAGAATCAGCCTGCAATACAGGTGACTTGGGTTTGACACCTGGGTTGGGAAGATCCCCTGGAGAAGGGAACAGCTACCCACTCCAGTATTCTGGCCTGGAGAATTCCATGGACAGAGGAGCCTAGCAGGCTACAGTTCATGGGGTTGCAAAGAGTCAGACACGACTGAGTGACTTTCACTATCCACTGTCTCCTTAACTACATCTTAAGCTCTATAAAGACAGAGTGTATGTCTTTTCCATTGTGTACATCCCTGTAGCAACAGCATAGTACCTGGCGGGTCCCGAATAAATTAATATAGCTTAATTGATAGGATGAAGAAAGGAGTAGATAAGAGAAGGAAACAAGAAAGAGAAGTAGGGAGAGAGAAAGAGAGGATAGGAAGGACAGATAGATTAATGAGACTTCTACGAATTTTTTAAAAACAATTATATCCACCTTCCAAAAGCTTCTGATCTAACTGGGTTGATACAAATACATATTTTTGTGCATCAGGAAGCCTGTCTATAACCACACAATCTAGTATTTGGCTTCTAAAAGGAATGCTATAGATTCAAAGATGATGGTCTGTGGGTGTGCAGAACTCAGATAAGGCTTTATGTTATAAAAAGGTGCTTTTGGGGCTAGAACTTGAAGTAGAGAATTGGATAAACAAAACTAAAAGAGGACAGCCTGTCCTAGAATGCTCCTTGACACTTTGCCTCACTTCCTGTATTGACCATTAGTAATTAGTGACTTCTGATCTGAATAACACCATGACTGCAGTTTGACTTTCTTGCGCTTGGAGAATAGTTTTCATCACAGTAGAGGATAAATCCTAATATTTAATGGGTACATTGATTATGTATTGAGCCCTGTGCTAGGAGCTGAACATAAACTATTTAATCAAATCCATAGAAAAACCACTGTGATTATATCCACTCTACAGATAAGAAAACTGACACAGAGACACTTAAGCATCTTGTTCAAGATCACTCAGTTCAGTTCAGTTCAGCTGCTCAGTCATGTCTGACTCTTTGCAACCCCATGTACTACAGCACGCCAGGCCTCCCTGTCCATCACCAACTCCCGGAGTTTACTCAAACTCATGTCCATTGAGTCGGTGATGCCATCCAACCATCCCATCCTCTGTCATCCCCTTCTCCTCCCGCCTTCAATGTTTTCTAGCATCAGGGCCTTTTCCAGTGAGTCAGTTCTTCACATTACATGGCCAAGCTATTTGAGTTTCAGCTTCAACATCAGTCCTTCCAATGAACATCCAGGACTGATCTCCTTTAGGATGGACTGGTTGGATCTCCTTTCAGTCCAAGGGACTCTCAAGAGTCTTCTCCAACACCACAGTTCAAAAGCATCAATTCTTCGGCACTCAGCTTTCTTTATAGTCCAACTCTAACATCCATACATGACTACTGGAAAAACCATAGCCTTGACTAGATGGACCTTTGTTGGCAAAGTAATGTCTCTGCTTTTTAATATGATGTCTAGGTTGGTTATAGTTTTTCTTCCAAGGAGCAAGTGTCTTTTAATTTCATGGCTACAGTCACCATCTGAAGTGATTTTGGAGCCCCCCAAAATAAAGTATGTCACTGTTTCCCCATCTATTTGCCATGAAATGATGGGACCAGATGCCATGATCTTAGTTTTCTGAATGTTGAGCTTTAAGCCACTTCCCTGGTGGCTCAGATGGTGAAGTGTCTGCCTACAGGGCAGGAGACCCAGTTCAATCCCTGGGTTGGGACAATCCCCTGGAGAAGGAAATGGCAACCCACTCCAGTACTCTTGCCTGGCAAATCCCATGGATGAGGAGCGTGGTAGGCTATAGTCCGTGGGGTTGCAAAGAGTCAGACATGACTGAACAGCTTCACTATCCACACAGTTAGGAAGTAGCTGGTGTAAGGGTCAACATCCAGTGCTGAGAAAACCTGGAAAAGCAAAAATAGACCCTTCAATTCCCTCACACATTTTTCACCTTAGTGATAACACAGAGTTTAACTGGTAGCAATGTTTACCGTGATTGATAAGCTTTTGCTATACATTCTACATCTGTGTTGTCAAAAACCCAGAGATGAGAAGATGAGCGAGGATCCTGGGTATTCCTGTGCAGCCTTCCAGATCCACTCCCCACTCTCCTACACCCTGCTCTGCACCCCAGCTGCTGACCTGGGGGAACTGCAGCAATGCACCTGCTCTGTTACTTCCCACTGAGCTTATCCAGAGAACTGCAAGGACAGGGAATCAGAAAAGTCAGGGCCTGTATTGCCCACACACCTTATTTATGTATCCTCTCAAACTGGCTGTGTCCTCTACTACAGGGAGAAGACTCCCAATAAGTTCCAATCAATTGATCAATCGATGAATCAACCAATCTGTCTCTCTCTCCCCTTCCCTTCCCCTTTCCATTCCTCCCTTCCTTGCTCTCTCTTCTTCTTGCTCTTGCTCTCACTCTCTTATTGTAATGGTTTACTCATTTAACCTTTTAGGTCAAACGGTGGTACGATAAATGATTTTCATGTTCTGAGTCCATGCCAACCCCTGTTGCTTTTTCTATGTTTAGACATTTATGAAGTGTCCCTTTATTAAACTTTCCACAATCACCCAATTTAAGTGTGCCATCTGTTTCCTGCAGGGAGTCTGCTATAGGTGATAACCGTGTAGATTAAAATAATGATATTAAAAACATAAGAAAAGGTTCAATTCTGATGTACATTCTAAAAGAAGTAACATATCTGGATGAAAGATTGATGCAGATAATAAGACAGAAAAATATCAGAATTTATTCTTAGATTTCTGAGCCCAGGTAAACTAGAAAGTGAGAAAACTGAGAGAAATGAGGACACTAATAAAAAAATCAGGAGTATTATGTTACCATGATTATCTGTCTCTTCATTTGAATATGTTTATTTGGAGTACTATAAGCCCTTTTTTGCAGTTTAAAAATAAATTACACAATACAGAAAATTGAAGCACCCTCCATTCTACACTCCAGTTTTGTTCTTCTAGCCCCACTTCCCAGAGAACTCTCTATTATAAATTTATTAATAATATAAATATCCTTAGAAACGATTTTATACTTTACATACTATTATCATTACTTATAATGATACAATTTTAAAATTTCATGTGTTACATTTACTTTTTCCATAATTTGGTAACTTGAGATTTTCATCCAAAATTATATTTTGGAGATCTATCTATATTGACATATATAGATCTGTCATTTAACAGTTATGCAACAATCCTTAAAATGAATATGTCACATTTTCTTATCTGTTCTTTTACTGACAGACTTTTTACTTCACAATGTTTCAGTGAATCTCCTTGTAAAAATCTCCTTAGAAAACTATCTCCAGGGCTCTTGTGGCATGGCTGGACCTAAAGAAAAATGAGTCTGGATACCTTGACTTTGAGGTACAGTGTTATTGGCTGCCAAAAGTAAATTTTAACAGTCATAAAGAAAACAAGAAACTAAGATAAAGATATTTCTGTTTGCAAAACTAAATTTCTATTTTTTTCAACTAGGAGATAAAAATAGCACCACTTAACCAGGCCCTAAATCAACTATCTTGCAATCGTTATCTCATTTAATCTTCACACCTACCCTTCAGGTGATAACTGAAATTCACAAATGCTTCACTGTAGGTAATAGTTGCAATCTTTACCATAGGTACATTTTTAAAAGACTTTTTTAAAGAGCAGTTTTATATTCACAGCAAAATTGAGAGGAAGATCCAGAGATTTCCCTCATAAACCCTCCCTCCACACAATATCAATGCATTATCAACATTCTCCACCATAGTGGTACATTTGTTATAAGTGATGAATATATACTGACACAGCATAATCACCTAAAACCCATAGCTTACATAATGGTTCACTGCTGACATTGTACATACTATGGCTTTGGACAAATATACATGTATCTATTAGTACAGTACCATAACACAGTATTCTTGATGACTAAAACTGCCCTACAGCTACATTTTTATGAAAATAATCTAACAAATATAAAATTCCAACTATCTAAAGTGTATCCTTCTTTAAAATTGGGTTTTCAGTACAAATAAAGAGTACAGTCATTAACAAATTAAAGCAGCTTGCAAGAGAGGTGAAAAGCAGAAGTTGGATAATCTACAAACTAATCAATCCCAGGAGAAATCAGGAATTGACTCTAGTTGAACTCAAGAATATTAATTTGTCCTCCCAATGAGGGCTTCCTAATTTGAGGCAAAAAGATCTATTCCTCAACTAACTGTAGATGTCAAACTTGCCTCAGAAGCCCTCCAAGAGGTGAAATAAATTAAGATTCGCCCTCGGTAAACATGAGCCATGTCTATTAGGACCTTAACAATAAAGATACATCATCAGATAAATAAACTGTATTTTTCCATGATGATTTAGAACAAAGGCAAAATATGGTTAACAATTTTTGTTTCCCTCCAAACCCATTTAGAAAGGAAGGACAAAATTACCTAGAGAGCTTTGTGGGGTGTTTTCTGTTCTGTTATCTTTTCAATTTCATTCTTCTGTTAACTCTTCAGGTCAATACCCCAATGGGGATAAAATGAGCTTCAAGGACAAGAAGCAGAAGCTAGTGCCTCTATTGTCACTAAAATCTGACCTGAGGTCACCCTCATTCTGGAGACATGGACTAAGACACCCAGAAGCTATGATTTCCCAGATTGTCTGCCTCTCTCTGTAAGAAGTCACCCAGTTCCTACCAAGGGCAGCAATTAAGAAACTGCTGACACCCTACTTGATTAAATGCAGAATAGAGTTTTCCTTATGAGAGCTATACAGAGTTGGCCTTAGAAACACAGGCAGCAATAATGCAACAATAACATTTTGCAGTGAGGTACTCTCTTAGTTACTCCACATGACAGCCCAAAAAGGTAGCTATCACTGAAGATCAGAGAACTGACAAAACTGGCAAATGACAAAATTCAGGCCCTTTGAGTCTGATCCTTTCCCTCACAACACTATGGTGCCCAGGTCTTCAGTTCAGTTCAATTCAGTTCAGTCGCTCAGTCGTGTCCGACTCTTTGCGACCCCATGAATCGCAGCACACCAGGCCTCCCTATCCATCACCAACTCCCAGAGTTCACCCAGACTCACGTCCATCGAGTCAGTGATGCCATCCAGCCATCTCATCCTCTACCGTCCCCTTCTCCTCCTGCCCCCAATCCCTCCCAGCATCAGAGTCTTTTCCAATGGGTCAACTCTTCACATGAGGTGGCCAAAGGACTGAAGTTTCAGCTTTAGCATCATTCCTTCCAAAGAAATCCCAGGGCTGATCTCCTTCAGAATGGACTGGTTGGATCTCCTTGCAGTCCAAGGGACTCTCAAGAGTCTTCTCTAACACCACAGTTCAAAAGCATCAATTCACTTCTTCATGGTCTTAATAGGTGCTTAATGGATATTTGTAAATAAAGACCTCTCTAACCCACCTATCTCCTAATCACCTGTCAGAATTGCCTGGCATAAGAATTTGTTCTCTATCAAAGCACAAATATAATGACCATACTTTTAAAAAAATATTTTGCCCTAGTAATTCCATTCTTGAGAGTAATTCAGCAAGAGCAAACCACTAAATATATGAGTCATTTGGTGTAGTACGTTCTGTGATAACAAAAAGAAAGGAAGGTCAGAAAAGAAAAGGAAGAACTTGAAGAAATAATCTAAATGCTCAACAATAGGAGAGTAAATGATAGTATATCAATCTATAGGGAGTGATGAAAATATTTTACTTGGTCAAAGCTAGCAGTTTTTTTTTTTTTTTCAAATGGAATGGATAAAAAAGAAAACAGAGTTAAATGGAATGGAAAATATTAGATTACATCACCCTTGATGAAACTGAAAGAGGAGAGTGAAAAAGTTAGCTTAAAGCTCAACATTCAGAAAACTAAGATCATGGCATCTGGTCCATCACTTCATGGCAAATAGATGGGGAAACAGTGGAAACAGTGCCAGACTTTATTTTTTGGGGCTACAAAATCACTGCAGATGGTGATTGCAGCCATGAAATTAAAAGATGCTTACTCCTTGGAAGAAAAGTTATGACCAACCTAGACAGCATATTAAAAGGCAGAGACATTACTTTGTCAACAATGGTCTGTCTAGTCAAGGCTATGGTTTTTCCAGTGAGAAGTGGACTATAAAGAAAGCTGAGTGCTGAAGAATTGATGCTTTTGAATTGCGGTGTTGGAGAAGACTCTTGAGAATCCCTTGGACATCAAGGAGATCCAGCCAGTCCATCCTAAAGGAAATAAGTCCTTGTTCATTGGAAGGACTGATGTTGAAGCTGAAACTCCAATATTTTGGCCACCAGATGTGAAGAGCTGACTCATTCGAAAAGACCCTGATGGTGGGAAAGATTGAAGGCAGGAGGAGAAGGGGATGACAGAGGATGAGATGGTTAGATGGAATCTACTGAGTTTTGGTGGACTCCGGGAGTTGGTGATGGATAGGGAGGCCTGGCATGCTGTGGTTCATGGGGTCTCAAAGAGTTGGACACAACTGAACTGAACTGAATGAGTCTGTTGTTACTTTCAGTAAAAAGAGGCTATACTCTTCTTACTTTGGTAAGAAGAGGCAAGATGGGGAAAGGAAAGGGAGAGGAGGTGAAAGGGCTGTAAGCAGCATAAAGAGGAACTGCAGCTAGAGAAAGCAGAACAGTGAACTCCAGATTTCTTATTACCTGTTTCAATCTATGACCTAATAAAGTAGAAACAATCTGTGCTTTCATACATTAAATGTTGTAGATGTTTACTCATGCGCCCAAGTAATTTTCAAGGCTATCATTGTACCTGCTAATGTTTGTCAATCAGTCAAATACTAATTGAAGACAATCTGCATAAAAGGTTATAATTTCTAATGCTTGTGGCAGCATGTGGTCTTCTCACTCCACACCCATTTATTTCCTTCTGGATCTTATCACTGATTGAAAAGACATGGTTGGTAAAGCTAACAAAGAGACTTTTTTTTAAATTAATAATGCTAAAAATGGTGGTCAGTACTAACAGAACATTTTGTTTGAAAGATGTAGGGAAAAAACCCTCAGACTGTCTTTATGAAGAACAACAAAGATCCACCAACACTCACAGATCAAGGAATGGAAAAAAGTCATCACAGCCTGGACTTTGGGTAGGAGAGTTAGACCAAACCACTCAAAGTTATCCCTCAGGTTCAAATACCTCTCCCAAAAGATGATGCAGTGTACAAAGTATATATGTCTTCTCTAAATTTCCTTTAGATGTTAGAAATATAGACGTTTATAAAATGTCCTATATGGCAAACAGATTGAAAGTTACTCATTCTCTGAAAGCTTCTATCAGATTCAGCTTCCCCAGATTCAACTTCATCTGTTGATTCTTGGTGGAAATTTTATACATTAACTTCTTAGGTGGGGGCTAGGAAATGGCCCTCAGTTAAATTGAGGGACTGAAAGCCTAAAATCAAGATCAAGCTTTTCCATTATATCACTGAACTTTTTTCATATAGGACAGACACTACCAATGAACAGGGAAAAAATTATTCATACTGTGAAGGACATTAAGTCCTCTGGGTGACTTAGGTACCCTGCAGAACTCTTAATGGTAGAATCAAGGCTTTTACGTTCTCTATCACAGCCCTGTGTAATCTATACTACAAACTGAGGACAAAAGAAAGAGAAAATGAGTATAGACTCCCACGTAAAGAAAATAACTCTAAATTCTAAGAGTAATTTCCCCAATTAAGAAAAGATACTTAAAAAGCCCAGTTTTATCAAAGGTAAAGTATAAGTGTGCAGATGATTCCAGAGTCCTTACTGTACTGCCTTCACCGAACAAGCCATAGAAGTACACAAATGTAATCTATTGTTCCCATTATATAGCCTCTTAATTTTATACATACTGTAAGTGGTCAAGATAAAGATTAATGAGATCTCTAGTGAATTAAACTTCATGAAGCCATCTCAGCTGTTCTGTAGTTACTTTGGGTAAGAAGTTACACTAGGGAGTCTTACTTCTTGGTTAAAATTACAAGATATAGAAATATTTGCAGTGACAGATTTTATTTTCCTGGGCTCCAAAATCACTACAGAAAGTGATTGCAGCCTTGAAATTGAAAGATGCCTGTCCCTTGGAAGGAAAGCTATGACAAACCTAGACAGCATATTAAAAAGCAGAAACATCACTTTGCTAACAAAGGTCTGTACAGTCAAAGCTATGGTTTTTCCAGGAGCCATGTATGGATATGAGAGTGGGACCATGAAGAAGGCTGAGCACCGAAGAATTGATGCTTTTAACTGTGGTGCTAGAGAAGACTCTTGAGAGTCCCTTGGACTGTAAGGAGATCAAACCAGTCAATCTTAAAGGAAATCAACCATGAATATTCATTGCAAGGACTGATGCTAAAGCTGAAGCGCCAATACTTCGGCCACCTGATGCAAAGAGCTGACTCATTGGAAAAGACCTTGATGCTGCGAAAGATTGAAGGCAAAAGGAGAAGGTAGCGGCAGAGGATGAGATGGTTAGATAGCATCACTGATTCAATGGACATGAATTTGAGAAGTCCCAGAAAACAGTGAAGGACAGAGGAGCCTTGCTCCTCTTGCTACAGTCCATGAGGTCTCAAAAAGTCGGACCCGACTTAGTAACTGAACAACAGCAATAGCAATATTTGAGAAGGCATTTTACTTATGTCTGGTATAAGACATAATATAGCTTTCAAAAATTTCAGAAGCTGAAAATATTGAACTATTTGTCCACGTGCATTAGACACACACACACACACACACACATCACACACAGAAGAAACAGAGTTCAGTTCACAAACAAGAACAACAACTGCCTTTTTAAAATTCTTTTAACTTATTTTAAAATATGTAGCCTTTTTTCATGGGAAGAAATAATATAATCCTTGGGCTAGATGACCCAGTTTTTTAATTGTGTCCTGACTGGGTTTTATTTGAACTAACTACATTCTTTCCATGTTTGAGTCTAATTTATTAATGAAAAGATATTATGTTTTAGACTACATGCCTTTATACAGATTTTCTAGACATGAAATTACATTTAAAAATACACAACAGAAAAAAAAATCTATCTTTTAAACAAATGATGCCTAACTCTGGGAAGATTAACTATTTGAGATGGTGGGTCTTCTACTGAGGAGCTCTAATCAGATAAACAGTTCTGATGTTTAAGAACTGTATTCTGGGAATAAGAAAACCAGACACTTGATTGAACAGAAGTAAATAAATGAAAAAGTTTTTATTATCTTTCATGACCCCTTCATATGCAAAACTTGGTCTTTTTCAAAGTGTCTTCAAAGTCTTTATATCATTATGTCATTTGATTTCTACAATATCTATGAGTTGGATCAGACCAGAGTTAAATCCATCCCCAAATCTATAGATAAACATACTGAGATACACATACACAGAAACACAAAAAGTTAATGTAAAATAGGGACCAATCAGACCTGGTAGCTAATTTAATTTGTTTACATCATAAAGTGATGTGCTATATCACTTGAAATCCCAACATCAGGGTCCACATCACCTACATCCCCAAGATGTCTTCAAGAAACGCAGAAACACTCATTACTATTTCCCTGGATTTGGCCTTCTCCTTTGCTCAGAATAAGGAGTTTCCAACCACTAACACATGTAGTTGGTTTCCTGAAAAGTTTTTCCATGACCTGAAATTTTCAAGAGATATCAATTGCTACCTGGAGGTATGCAGAACCTTCTGGTTTTATCTTCTCATATTCCAGTTTAATCTACTAAATTTTTAACTCAGTGATTCTCTGAAGGTATTTAAGATTCAGTGCTCAAATCCCAAATTTCTGAAGGGTCAGCAAGTCAAATTCATTTACACTTTGTCCCTGGATGTTTTTCCTTTTTATTCCCTTTTTTATATGAAAAGCAATAAAGCAGTGACCCTTGCTTTTCACTCACAGCCTTTGTGGTCTGTACTTTCATCACTTCTTACCTGATATCTTCACCTAGGGTATCATGCTGAAAATAAGCACTACACAACTATTGGCTTCTCACTGGACAATTCCAGCAGTTTCTATCAAGTCAGTTCAATGCCTGGTGAGACTGACAGTTACAAAATTTTAAGTCCAAACCTGTCACTACCTGGAAGTTCAAGGACATGGGATTGCCAAAGACAAAAGAAATCTATTTGGTATTTTGTACACAACAAAACTTGTGAACATTTAATGAATGCTGAGTGACCAAAACAAAGCTTTACTTATTATCATATAATGAAAAACTCTTCAATCATTAAAAGCAACTATATATATTTGTATTTACTGACATGAGTGCTCACAATAGTTTATGGAACTATATATAATATGGCTCCATTTTAAATTTTTATCCATGAATAAAAGAGAGTATGGAAATTGTGATTTTCTCTAGGCAGAGAAATTATGAATTTTTTTAATTTTTAAATTTTTATTTATACTTTTCAGTTTTTCCACAATGAACTTATATCTCTTACCTTATAATAATGGAAAAGTCAAACCTTATCTGTGGCAAGCTAACTAAAGCAAAGGTTAATTAACAAAGCCATGGTCTACCCTTTCCAATCTTTCAAACACGGAAATAGTTAAAGATTAAAATAAATGTACAGGAAAAGATTGCATGGGGATGTCCCTGCTGGTGCAGTGGATAAGAATCCGCTTGCCAGTGAAGGGGACACCAGTTCAATCCCTAATTCGGAAAGATTCCACATGCCATGGAGTAACTAAGCCTGAGCACCACAACTACTGAGCCTACGCTCTAGAGCCTGTGCTAAGCAACGAAGTGTAGCCCCTGCTCTCTACAACTAGAGAAAGCCCATGCAGAGCAACAAAGACCCAGCACAGCCAAAAATAAAATAATAAAAATTTAAAAAAAAAAAAAGACTGCTGCTACTGCTACTGCTAAGTCACTTCAGTCGTGTCCGACTCTGTGCGACCCCATAGACGGCAGCCCACCAGGCTCCCCCATCCCTGGGATTCTCAAGGCAAGAACACTGGAGTGGGTTGCCATTTCCTTCTCCAATGCATCAAAGTGAAAAGTAAAAGAGAAGTCGCTCAGTCGTGTCGGACTCTTAGCAACCCCATGGACTGCAGCCCACCAGGCTCCTCCAGGCAAGAGTACTGGAGTGGGGTGCCATTGCCCTAGGGAGAAACTAAAATTCTGATTTTATTAATAGGTAAACAGGGAGTTGAGGGTAGCCTCTTCCTCATCTTTTCTGCAACTTAGTTTCTCTTCCTTATTGCCTTGGGAACAAATAGGTAGCATAGTGGATAAAATTTTGGACTTGGGAGTCAGAAGGCCTTTGGCTATCCTATTAGTCTCCATTACTTGGGTAAGATCTACCTCTTCTCTGAGTTTCAACTTATTTATTAAAAATGAGACAGTAATATATACTCATAGTATTATTGTGAAAATTTCCTGAGGAA
This sequence comes from Bos indicus, assembly GCF_029378745.1. NCBI lineage: Eukaryota > Metazoa > Chordata > Mammalia > Artiodactyla > Bovidae > Bos > Bos indicus. The sequence goes on along the minus strand of NC_091781.1, from coordinate 22,081,369 downwards.
ATGTGTGTGAAAATTTGTAGCATGGAGTTAAAACTCAAGAAATATAACTTAAACATAAATGTTTGCCCTTCTCTTCACTTTGGTTTTCTGCTCTGCCTGAAATAGAAATGGATATATTAATTTATAAGGTTCTTAAATCTCACTTCCATGGGCTACTTGGCTCTAACTAATATTCAAATTATGATCTAACAACAACTATGCTTTTCTAATCATCCCACTGGGTCAAAGTAGACATGGTTTCCATCAAGAGTTTGATATAGGTCTGAATTTTGTTCAGCATACAAAACAGAACCTGCATGTGTGTCTTTGTAGCAGGATTCTTGGTTTGGACCTAAGCTGTGCCTACCCTTAATATTCAACCATGTCAGAACAAATTTGTCTGCCTGGCCCATGAGAATTCCATTTGCTCGAGAGAATGGGACCCTTCTCTACCAACAACACATAGAAATGTTCTACTTTGAATTCTTTGGAATTTTGAGCATGATTACTTCTAGTCCTTCTCTCTTCCCTCAGAAAGATAAAAGAAGAGAGTATATATATATGAAACAAGAACAGGGAAGTATGAAAAAGAAACCAAAATACAAGGAAGACTCGATGATTTAAAGCATAATCATTTGTCCACATTTAAAATGCAATAGAAGAGTTTCATGATTTAGCCAAGGAAATTTTCAGAAAACAGAAAAAAAAGATTTTTAATAGAAATAAAAATGTTAATAAAGCCTTTCTAACTAGGCTTTTAGTAGTTTTTAAATTTTCTTAATATGCACATACATTGCCTTAATAAAATTTAATTTAAAAATATTATTTACGCTTACTGTATCCACATTGTCACTTTTAATTTATTCCTTAATATTTCATAGTAATCACACTTATTAAGTCAACATTGACATCCTAGATGCCAAATCTAATGAGTTATTTTCAATACTCATACTATTGTAGAAATATACAACATTTGCATTTGACCATTCCCCAATCCTCTCTTAATTTCTTGGAGAGCAGTCTCACGTAGTTCTCCTGCTTTTAGGTCAACATCACCATTGCTGATTTTTCTTCTACATTACATTAAACTGTGATGTCCCTCAGACATCTGTCTTTAGTTATACTACTCTTAATCCATGCACTCATGCTGGATGACTTTATTCTCAAGTTTCAATTGTCAATCTATAGGTCAACAATTCCCAAATCTTTATCTCATTAGCTATATTTCCAGCCTTTTATATCTTTACTTGATATCCTTAAAAACACCTCAAACTTAACATGTGCAAAATTGACCTCAGTATTTTCCCATTTCCCCTCTCCCTCCAAAACCCATATCCATTCTGCTATATTTTCCATCTGACTTAATGGTCTGCTACATTTTCCATCCAGCTTAATGGTCTGACCAAGTCAGAAACTGTGGGATCATTCTCAGTTCCTCCCTCAACCTTCAAATCAGAAATATCTTTCACATTCAGCCTTCTCTACTCATCCAGACTGCCCGGGGCCTCCTGTTTCTCTTCAAATGTCATTCTTTTCCTATGCTAATGCATCCTCTGCATTACTGCCTGCTATCTTCCTAAAATCTAAATCTGACCACATTATTCCCCTGCCTAAAACCTTTCAATGGCTCATTATCAGTACAATTTTCTTTTCCTAGCATCAGAGTCCTTCACAATCTGACTACAACCCGCACTCCAGTCAGTGTTGCCTTAATATACACACAACCTCTACTGCACAAACTCACTGAACTCCTTGTTGGTTCCTGAATGCCGCACGCCCTTTCACTACTTTCGTCACATTCGTCCCCACTGTCTGGCATTCCTTCAGCTTCTTCTACTGGAAAACTCGTATTAATTTTCAAGACCTTGCTGGAAATGTCACTTTTTCATGAAGCCATGCAAAGTAGATTCATCTTCCTCAGTACTTCCATAGCCATGCCTTTTTATCTCCTCAACACTGAAGGTCAGGCTCTGGAGCTGCAGGAAGAGGACATAGACACACACATCCCACAAAGTTTCCAATGCATTTCCCTAATGGATAAATAGAAAACATAACAGAAGTGGCTACACAGAGCAGAAACACCATGCAGCTTATCCTTGAGTAGCTTTTTCTGTTATTCTGTTCCCCACAGGTTGGGCAGCTACCACTGACACTCTCCCTTCTGACAGAATCCAGCTGTATTTGAAAAAGAAGCTGAAATCTTTGTACACCACCACCCTTTTATACTTGGACTTATAACCATTTAAGAAGAGTTTCTACTAGCAAGCTACGATCTTCCTTTTTAAGAAATATTAACAAACAGGCTCTGTTGTTCTTAATCCAAACTCGGCATCAGCACAGGCATATACTCACTGAAATCTGAGTCAGGACACAATGTTTCTCAATAATGTCTCTGCCTGAAGGTTTCCACACACAGAAAGTCTGTCTTCCAACACCACTTAGATAAAAGTTGCCAGTTTATATTGTAATTTATATATTTGTGTTTCCATCTCTACCACTGGACTGTGAATTTTCTGAAATCAAAGGTCATATATTATTCATATTTATATACTCAGTGACAAGCCCAGGTTGGTCACCTACTGGACACTCAATAAATTTTGTTGAATGAGCAAACATAATACACCTTTCAAAACCAAGTTCTTTGAAAATTCTTTCAGGTCTAAGAACTTGTTTGTAATTTTAGGCTTCTACAATTTGGCAAAGGATGTACACTTTAGAAAAAGGTATTTCAAAGGCAGTATTCTCAGGCAGTCAAAATTACAGGGTATTGGTGATATCCTTGCACAAATCTGACCTGGACTACCATCTTCTGTTTCCCCTGTGGGGAAAATAATTATGATGCTGCCTGGCCACCTGGAGTCACAATTACACCTGTGGGAAACTCAAGGCCAAATGGCAGGCCAAAAGAAAGAAAGGGCTCCTCTCTCACTAGAGGTTTAAGGTAGAGATATCTGCAGGAGGGGATTTCTATACTTCTACAGGAGGATGTTTGGGCAAAGTAACTTCTAGGTAGAGCATTCTAGCTGGACTGAGAAGCCTGCTGAGTCTACACTGTACCCTTCCATTCAGTAAAATCTCCAATTTGTGGTGCCAGGAAAATTTCACAGTTTGGTGTCAGACACACTTGATTGTCAATTTTGGCTCTACCATTTAATAACTGCATGAACATGGCTGAACTGCCAAAACTCCATGAACTTCTGTTTCCTCTTGGTAAAATGAAGGGTTATTGAGGGCATGAGTTAAAGTATCTTAGTGCCAAGCCCAGTCTCCAGCTTACATTGGGTAATCAATTGTTGGAAGCAAATAGGAAATAAGTTAACTCGAACTTACTTTATGAGATGGAAAACCCTGGACCAGACTCCAGACCCACAGGGTGATAAGGTCAGCAACAACATCGTGATCCTGGGCTAGTCGCATAATCACTCAAGGATATAGCTTCCTCAACTATATTTTCAGAAAATTGGCCTTGACTATTAAAACATTTTCTAGCCATTATTAAGTTTCTAAATTCCATTTATGTAGTTTCTTTCCCCAGGCTCTCAATTTTATGAATAAGATTACTTTTAACAATGAAACAACTGAGACCAAAATGCTTAAATAATGTCTCTAAAGTCCAGTAGCGAACATATTATGAAAGACGGGAATTAATATATATTGACCCTTACTATATGTTAGATTCCATGTATGATTCTTGGATCTTATAACAGACATTATAGATTATAGCTGTTCAGGGAACACCAGGAGAGGTTTGGGTTTTTTTATTCATTTTTTGGCAAGGGTAACTACCTTTAAAAATGAAGTTGTTTTTAACTGGTGAAATTTGGGATGTCAAAGGTCTACTTAAGGTAGAGTTTTTAAAGTAAATACTAAGTTTCTCAAAAATTTATATGTAGAGTTACCATGCTGCTGCTGTTGTTGTTCAGTCGCTAAGTCATGTACAACTCTTTGCAACCCCATGGACTGCACCACACCAGACTTCTCTATCCTTCACTATCTCCTGTAGTTTGCTCAAAGTATGTCCATTGAGTTGGTGATGCTATCTTACCATCTCACCCTCTGTTGCCCCATTTCTTCTCCTACTCTCAATATTTCCCAGCATCAGGGTCTTTTCCAGTGAGTCAGGTCTTCCCATCAGGTGGCCAAAGTATTGGAGCATAGGCTTCAGCATCAGTCCTTACAGTGAATATAAAATTGAGGCTAATTATATATATACTGAGGCACAGAAAGTTTGAGTTACTTGCTCAAAGTCACACAGTTACTGTGGCAAGTTGTTGCTTACCAACTATTCCATGCCCTCACCTGAGTTTTCCAAATTTGCTGACGTATTGAGTGCAGCACTTTAACAGCATTATCTTTTAGGATTTTAAATAGTTCAGTTGGAATTCCATCACCTCCATAGCTTTGTTCATAGTAATGCTTCCTAAGGTCCACTTGACTTCACACTTCCAGAAGTCTGGTTCTAGGTGAGTGGCCACACCAACAATGACCCGTTGTTATCCGGGTCATTAAGACCTTTTTTGTATAGTTCTTTTGTGTATTCTTGCCACCTCTACTTAATCTCTTCTGCTTCTGTTAGGTCCTTACCATTTCTGTCCTTCATCATGCCCATCCTTGCATGAAACATTCCCTTGATATCTCTAATTTTCTTGAATACATTTCTAGTTTTTCCCATTCTATTGTTTTCCTCTATTTCTTTGCATTGTTCACTTAAGAAGGCTTTCTTATCTCTCCTTATTATTCTCTGGAACTCTGCATTCAATTGGATATATCTTTCCCTTTCTCCCTTGCCTTTTGTTTTTCTTTTTTTTTCTCCTTAGCTATTTGTAAAGTTTCCTCAGACAACCACTTTGACTTCTTTCTTTTTCTTGGCGATAGTTTTTGTTACCACCTTCTGTACAATGTTATGAACCTCTGTCCATAGTTCTTCAGGCACTCTGTCTACCAGATCTAATCCCCTGAATCTATTTGTCATCTCCACTATATAATAATAAGGGATTTGATTTAGGTCATACCTGAATGTAGTGATTTTCCCTACTTTCTTTCATTTAAGTGTCAATTTTGCAATAAGGAGCCCATGATCAAAGCCACAGTCAGCTCCGGGTTTTGTTTTTGCTAACTCTACAGAGTTTTTCCATCTTCAGCTACAAAGAATATAACCAGTCTGATTTCTGTATTTACCATATGGTGATGTCCACATGTAGAATCATCTCTCATGTTGTTGGAAGAAGGTGTTTGCTATGACAAGTGTATTGCCCTGCTTCATTTTGTACTCCAATGCCAAACTTACCTGTTACTCCAGGTATATCTTGAATTCCTACTTTTCATTCCAATTTCCTATGATGAAAAGGAAATCTTTTTTGTTCCTGTTGTTAGTTCTAGAAGGTCTTGTAGATCTTCATAGAAGCATTCAACTTCAGCTTCTTCAGTATTAGCAGTGGCAGAACAGACCTGGATTACTGTGATGCTGAATGGTTTGCCTTGGAAAGTTACCATATGACCTAGCAATTTCTTCTCTAGGTATTGGGTGGGCCAAAAAGTTTGCTTGGGTTTTCCCATACCATGTTACAGAAAAATCCAAATGAATTTTTTTGCCAACTGAATATATACCCCAAAGAATTGAAAACAGGGACTCAAATATATGCTTGCATACATATGCTCATAGCAGCACTATGCAAATTAGTCAAAAGTTGAAAACAACTCAAATGTCCACCAACAAATAAATGAACACACAAATCATGGGATATCTATACAATGGAGTAATATTTAGCCATAAAAAGAAATTCTGCTGCTGCTGCTGCTAAGTCACTTCAGTCATATCCGACTCTGTGCGACCTCATAGACAGCAGCCCACCAGGCTCCCCCGTCCCCAGGATCCTCCAGGCAAGACACTGGAATGGGTTGCCATTTCCTTCTCCATTGCATGAAAGTGAAAAGTGAAAGTGAAGTTGCTTAGTCGTGTCCGACTCTTAGCGACCCCATGGACTGCAGCCTACCAGGCTCCTCCGTCCATGGGATTTTCCAGGCAAGAAAGGGTTGCCATTGCCTTCTCCGAAAAAGAAATGAAGTCTAATATATGCTAAAAATATTAATGAACTTCAAAAACATGTTAAGTGAAACAAGCCAGACACAAAAGGCTACATATTGTATGATTCCATTTGTATGAAATAGGCAGACTAGGCAAATCCATACAAACAGAAAGCAGACTGGTGATTGCTAAAGAAGCTATGACAAACCTAAACAGTATATTAAAGAGCAGAGACATTACTTTGCAAACAAAGATCCATGGAGTCAAAGATATGGTTTTTCCAGTAGTCATGTATGGATGTGAGAGTTGGGCCATCAAGAAGGTTCACTGTTGAAAAATCGATGCTTTTGAATTGTGGTGCTGGAGAAGACTCTTGAAAGTCCCTTGGACAGCAAGGAGATCAAACCAGTCAATCCTAAAGGAAGTCAACCCAGAATATTCATTGAAAAGACTGATGCTGAAGCTCTATTACTTTGGCCACCTGATGCAAAGAGCTGACTAATTGGAAAAGACTCTTATGCTAGGAAAGATTAAGGGCAGGAGGATAAAGAGATGACAGAGGATGAGATGGTTGGATGGCATCATGGAATCAATGGACGTGAGTTTGAGCAAACTCTGGGAGATAGTGAAGGACAGGAAGGTTGGCACGCTATAATCCATGGGTTTGCAAAGATTCAGACACAGTTTAGTGACTGAACAACAACAGGGGCTGGGGGAAAGGATGTGAGAATAAGAAATAACTGCTTAATGAATACATGGTTTTATTGGGGGATGAAAATAAATTGGAACTATATAGAGGTCATGGTTATAAAGCATTTTGAATGTTTTAGATGCTACTGATTTGTTGATTTTAAAATGATTAATTTTATGTTATACGCATTTCATCTTAATTTTTAAAAAGAGTTCATGCCTATTGCTATGAGGAAAAGGTAAAACTGGACATGAGACAGAAGGAAAACTTGTACTAGGAATCTGAAGTCCTTATCAAGATCTAAGTTCAAAGTTACTAAAACCTGCTGAGAGGGACTAACATGGCTAGGACTGGTTAACTAGAAGGAAAGAACCCCAGGGGCTCAAAGGGAAAACTGCCTTCAACAGAGGGGAGAATCCCAGGCTGTTACCCCAGTTCAACAACAGGATCTCAGTTGCTTTTGGAGAAGACCGGACAGTTAATGTTACCTCTGCACCAACCAACCAGGCACCAGGGGGAAAGTGGATGTATACTCACTCAACAACAAATTCATTCATTCATTCATTCATTCCATAAATAACTACTGAGAATCTCCTTAATACCAGGCATTCTTCTATATTTTGGGTAAGACAGAGCTGATCCTTATTTTCATGAAATTTAAATAATATTGAGGAAGATGCACAAAAGATGAGGAAAGAAAGAGGATAAATTCAGATAAGATCACAACAATGAAGAAAAAAAAGTAGAGTAATATACATGTGAGTAGAGGGACTAAGAGGTGCATCATCAGATAAGGTAGGCAAGGAAGCATCATTGAAGAGATATTTTAGGTAAGTGAGATCTAATCTTCAGAGTGACGACTGGGGTGGGAGAGTGATACCAGAGCACAGCAGAAACTAGCTTTACTAATACAGACATTTTTTCTTACCACCTAACTTCTCACAGAGCTTACCACCTAACTTCTCACAAAAATTCCATATTCTACATACAAAGGACACAATGAACATTGCTGTAAATCAGAATAAGAGGAAGAGGCTAAACGGCATTCAACTGTGGGGTGTTTTTTTTTTGGGGGGGGGTGTTTTGAGCTTTGTCTATAGGAAGCAAATTTGGGGCCCTAAAACACTTTCTTCTACTCAACTTACAACAAACCTCAGAATGAAACACATGTATTATACTTGCTATATTGATTAAATGGTTGGAAGCAAGAATTAAGCAATTTTCAAACTTCTACATAAGCAGGACTAGCACAGTAGCACAATAGAGAGAAAATAATGCTGAACTAGAAATTAGAAGACCCTCAACTTTGTCAATATGCTGTGCAAACATAGGAAAATCACTATCTGCACCTCAATTTCCTCTGTACAATGAGAGAAATCGACTACAAAATATCTGAGATCTTTTCAAGTGTACTATATATATGAGAGAAGAGGAGAATAGTAATCAGACAGAGAAGTACAGCCAGGGTCGTTGGAGATATTCACCAGATATGGGGACTCCATGAATGACTAACCCACATGGGCGATGATTTCTCTGGGGCACAAATTGCTTTTTCCATCTTAACTTCAACCCTGGTACTTTTCAGATTCACCTCCTTTTCTAAAACTTCTCCTTCCCTCCCTTTACCTACCAGAATAAGAAAATTTAAACATATCTATAACCAGAGATTAAAACAACATCAATGTCTTGGGGATATTTTTCCTCTCTGAAAAACAAAAGTTCTACTTTACACATAACCTCCCTGCACTTAAGGAGACAGAACAAAGAGATTTTTCTTTAAAATAGCATTAAGACAGTCCATTTCTCCTTTTAAATTATACAAACATGCATATGCCCATCCAATTTGATATTAGGAAGAGGAACTGTCTTATAATCTTGGAAAGTGGAAGAAGATATGAGTTTAGTTTGTACAAGTAATATTTGAAACACAGTTTTGTTCTTTCCTATAAATACAGACTATAAATCTTATTAATCAAACTTCATTTCCTCCCTTTGCGAACTAAGATTTTAATTGTTCTAATCCCTTCCCTGCTGATTTCTTGCTACTATTTCACACAGCAGCAGGTCATCTCTTTCTTTTCTCAGAAATACATTAGCACAGTGCCATAGTCCTAATAATATATTTTTTAATTGAGTGGAGAAAAAACAGAAGAAGTCAACTCTGAAGTTCAGGGACCTAAAAATAGTCTTCCCAAGAGGACACACATTTACTCACTGGAAGCTAACGTTAATTAGCTTTGGCCTTCCCAACTGAGAAAAAAAACTCAACATTTCATTTTTAGGACTCCCTACCTACAAAAAGTCAATGTATGACTTCAGAATACTATTTATCTACTATTTACTATTTAATATTAGGTATTTATTTAATACCTAATATTAAAACAATTAAGAGGCAAAATTTTTTACTGCTTGGTCACTGGAAGTCAATATCTAATACCCACTTACATACATATAAAGGGCTATTTTCTACACTATGGTACATATGAAAATGCATTCACTGAGATTCAAAGAACCTTAGTTTGAGTCTCTGTTCAGTTGATACGTGTGTGATTCTGAATAAATCATTTAATTCCTTTAGGTCTCATTTTTATCATCTGTAAACAGCTATAATATAGTTGAAGATTCTCTTAGTAAAACCATATCAAAATCCTACAAAATTAATCTTTAATCGCAATAAAAAATATATACTTTGTGTGTGTTTCATTAAAATTCTGGAGACAGTGTAAAACTGTGCCATACAATAGAGTATCTAGCCATATGGGGCTATTTTAATTAAAAGTGATTAAATATAAAATATTATAAATTCAGTGCCTTAGTTGAACTAGCCGCATTTCAAATGCTTAGAAAACTGCATGTAGTCAGTGGCTACTGTACTGAGCAGCACAGTTACAGAACATTTGCATCATTACAGAACATTCTATTGAACAGTGCTGGTACGAAGGGACACAAAAAAAAAAGGATTGGGTTGTATCATCTTTATGCAGCCCTAAGAGAAATGTTTTTTTCATTCTTTTAACTGATTATTCCAATAGATATCAATCTGTACATAAACACTGGTGAGTATACTTTTTAACCAGTTATAAACTTGCCTGCTTTTTGCCATTAACCAACTATCTTCTTACTACTCATAATAATGTCATGAGAGATATTATCAAATGTCTTGCTGAAATTCAAGTGCCCAGTGTCTATTGTAATGGACATCTGTAACTCTGCTGAAGGAAATAAACAGAGGATAGAAGGCTCTTCTGTCATGGTCACTGATCATTAAACCCATGCCAGTCCCTCCTGCCACCTTTTCCAAGTATGAACAAACCATTACTAGAATTACATCTTCACACCTCACAGTACTGTACTGTGGCTCAGATGGTTAAAAAAATCCACCTGCAATGCCATAGATCCAGGTTTGATCCCCTGGAGAAGAGAATGGTTACCCACTCCAGCATTTTCGCCTGAGAAATCCCATGGACAGAGGAGCCTGGTGGACTACAGTCCATGGGGTCACAAAGAGTTGGAGCAACTATAACTCATGACAGAGCAACTAAGTGCATGTGTGCAGACACACACACACACACACACACACACACACACAGTGTCATGTACAACCAGTGCCCTTCCGATCAATCTCCTTTCATTCAGGAGTCCACAAAGATCACTGACAATAGTCTAGTCATTACTTTGCATCCATGTACATAATTTTTACATCCTAGATAATTTTAAACTCAGTTAAAATGAGATGTTCCCTGTGGATTTCAACTTCTCCATTAATGTTCTACTTAGTCAAGTTTGAAAATAATGATCCCTGACAGATTTTTCTCTGTCTTCTGTTAGCTTAGCCTTTCCTAATTTTTTTTTTTTTTTTGCTATTGTTATACCATTAAAACACTATTCTTTACTCTTCTTCTGTAAACATACTATGAGTAGCATTTTACTTCAGTTTACATTGTTTATGCTATGCTATGCTAAGTCATGTCAGTCGTGTCCGACTCTGTGTGACCTGATAGACGGAAGCCCACCAGGCTCCCCCGTCCCTGGGATTCTCCAGGCAAGAACACTGGAGTGGGTTGCCATTTCCTTCTCCAATGCATGGAAGCAAAAAGTGAAAGTGAAGTCGCTCAGTCGTGTCCGATTCTTAGCGACCCCATGGACTGCAGCCTACCAGGCTCCTCTGTCCATGGGATTTTCCAGGCAAGAGTACTGGAGTGGGGTGCCATTGTCTTCTCCCTTACATTGTTTGGAGGACTTTAATCAAAATTTGTAATCAATATCTAAATGTGTATTCAACAAAAATAGTTTTCTAGATGAATACAAAATGAATAACTGAGCATTAAACAAAATACAGGGGGCTTCCCTGGTGGCTCAGATGGTAAAGAATCTACCTGCAATGCAGGAGTCCTGGGTTCAATCCCTGGGTTGAGAAGATCCCCTGGAGGAGGGCATGGCAACCCACTCTAGTATTCTTGCCTGGAGAATCTCATGAACAAAGGAGCCTGGAGGGCTATGTTCCATGGGGTCACAAAGAGTTGGACACTGAGCGACTAAGCACAGCACAAACAAAATTCAAAGAATAAACAATATTCCTCCTCATGCTCAAAAACCCTTGGACATTTTAAACATCACATATTTTTCTCTCTTGTCTCATCTTCTCTTCGCGTGTGCTCTGTTTCATTCCTTCTAACTGACTTTCTACACACCTTAGTAAGCAAGGCAGAGAAAAGATAGCTGCCCAGAACCCCCATGTTCCTATACTATAGTTCCAAATACACAGACTTATTCTCTCACAAATCAATGTCTATTAAAGGTTGGATCAGATTTCCTTCCAGCTTGTAACTTACTGTTCACAGGAAGTACAATCACATTGTATGAAGATGGTTGCCAGGAAGTTATGACCATGGACACGAGAAAAGGTTAAGGACATCGTTGTAAGATAGAAAGACATGCCCAAATACATCTACTTTACCCTAATAAGTCTAAATTGGTAAGAGAGCACTCTTTGAATCGATGTCTTTTCTTTAAATCTTAATACATTTTCTTGTTCCCACTATTATAATTAGAAACTTTCTAGAGAATTGTCAACCCTCTTGAGTAATCCTTTAGCTCAAAATGCTTTCAATGAGGATTTTTTTTAATTTTATTTTTAAACTTTACATAATTGTATTCGTTTTGCCAAATATCAAAATGAATCCGCCACAGGTATACATGTGTTCCCCATCCTGAACCCTCCTCCCTCCTCCCTCCCCATACCATCCCTCTGGGTCGTCCCAGTGCACTAGCCCCAAGCATCCCGTATCGTGCATCGAACCTGGACTGGCATCTCGTTTCATACATGATATTTTACATGTTTCAATGCCATTCTCCCGAATCTTCCCACCCTCTCCCTCTCCCATAGAGTCCATAAGACTGTTCTATATATCTGTGTCTCTTTTGCTGTCTCGTACACAGGGTTATTGTTACCATCTTTCTAAATTCCATATATATGCGTTATTATACTGTATTGGTGTTTTTCTTTCTGGCTTACTTCACTCTGTATAATAGGCTCCAGTTTCATCCACCTTCAATGAGGATTTTTACATGTGAATTCTTGACTTTTGAGGGTCATATCTGACTCTGACCAAACTTCTCTACTGCTCTCTCTAAGAAAAATCAATAAATTTCCCCCAAGGGCCTTGGTAAGTGCTAAGAAGGGGGACTTAGTTTCAATAAGAATACAAAAGACAGCAGTATCTCAATAATTAGAACATTCAAAGCCTAGATCATAGAGATATAAGCCTCACGTGTCTTTGTGTAACCAATTCACTTCATAAAATTGATGGTTTAATAAAATCTAGCAATAGAAAACAATGATTAAATATAAGTAAAAGTCATAAATGATAGATTCTGACTTCAATGATGCCTTTTTCTCCTATTTTAATGGAAATAATAGCAGGTATAAACTATTATGGAGTTCCAATAACAAGCTTTCAGACCACATGACAGTTTCATATTCAAATTTACTTCTTCTGCAAATTTCTTAGATTAATTAAACTTCCTAAAGGTAACTGAGGTAGAAGAGGAAACTTTTTCTCACTGTTTTTTCCTTAATTGCACATGTAATGAGGCAAAACCAAAACAGTGCACCTTTAAATGTGGTTTTTAATGAGGCATTTTCCACAGCTATAGTACTAGTTCTTTTGTTGTTATTACTGAGTATTGCTTTATGGTTAATACTTTCACAACCACAGAAACCTCCCTGATCAAAAAAAACAAGATGCTCATTGATAATATCTTTTGCAAACTAAACTTGAATTAAGATAGCCAGGCTACTGGATAATATATTAGAATATGCTCATTTTACATAGTATTCATCTCACTAAATTACATAAATGAATATACTAGGTACTTGACAATTTTTATTCTCAATTCAAGCTACTTATTTAAGATAATATATTGTGTGCTTTTAAAAAAGTATGTGGTAACTGATTTCTATTATGGAAGTTAATGTTTTTATTTAATCTTTTCCTGAAGGCACTTAGAATTATAACTACATTAGCACTCATTCAATCAGCAATGTGGGAGGCCTCATTTGCCAAAGTTGAAAATAGCATGTTAAAGTGAGTAAAATTGTCAGCTTTACAGTAGTATGCTAGAGCTGGCTTGAACTGGTTCAAGTGCCAACTGTTACATATGAACTTTATAATCTGGTTGTTAAACACAACCACTATTAAAACTTAAAGTACATAAATACTTAACAAAGGAAGAAAAGAAGGAAACTTCCTTATCTTGATAAAGGGCATCTATGAATATTCTATAATTCACATCCTACTTAATGATGACAGACTGAATCTTTCCCCCTAAGATCAAGAACAAGACAAGGTTATTTGCTCTCATCGCTTCTATTCAATATTATACGGGAGATTTAACCAGGGCAATGTGGCAAGAAAAAGAAATAAATAGATTCGACTTGGAAAAGAAGTAAAACTATCTCCATCTGCAGATGACACAATACAGTATATAAAAAATCTTAAGGAACACACTTATACACACACAAATACACAAGGAGAACTGGTAAACAAGTTATGCAAGGTTGAAGGATAGAAATTATGCACAAAAATAATTGTACTTTTATAAACTAAGCAATGAGCAATCCTAAAATAAATTTTCCATTTATGATAGCATCAAAAGGAATAACTTACGAAAAAATTTAACAAAAGAAGTGTAAGACTTGTTCAATGAAAGCTACAAAACATGGAAGAAAGAAATTAAAGACCTAAGTGAACATGAAGATATTCTGTGTTCATGGTTTGGAAGACATAATATTTTTTAACTGACAATACTACCCAAACTGATCTACAGTCTCAACATAACCTCTATCAAAATCGATACAGTGAAAAATTAACTTTACCTAAAAAGTGGTCACTGATCTGATCTGATATGGTGGTTTTTCAGGTAGTCATGTATGGTTGTGGGCGTTGGACCATAAAGAAAGCTGAGCGCCGAAGAATTGATGCTTTTGAACTGCGGTTTTGGAGAAGACTCTTGAGAGTGCCTTGGACTGCAAGGAGATCAAACCAGTCAGGCTTAAAGTAAATCAGTCCTGAATATTCATTGGAAGGACTGATGCTGAAGCTGAGACTCCATTACTTTGGCCACCTGATGCAAAGAACTGACTCATTGGAAAAGACCCTAATGCTGGAAAAGATTGAAGGCGGGAGGAGAAGGGGACAACAGAGGATGAGATGGTTGGGTGGCATCACCAATTTGATGGACATGAGTTTGAGCAAGCTCTGGGAGTTGGTGATGGACAGGGAAGCCTGGCGTACTACAGTCCATGGGGTCACAAAGAGTCTGACACGACTGAGCAACTGAACTGAACTGAAAAGGTGGTTTTGTCTCTGCCCTCAGGTACTAGAAGATGATCTCTAGGTCCTTGCAATACCCTGCCTGACATGAGTGTTGCCTGGGGCTTTAATCACTGAATAATCTAACTCTGTAATTTACAATGAGAACTTTGGGATATTCCTTATCAATTTTAACTTCTGGAGGAAATAATACTTAAAGTATAGGCTGCATTTCCATGAGGGGATGAAGATTAAAAATCAGTCATGTGAGCAACATATGATCAAGCCCCAATAAAAACTCTAGACACCAAAAGCTCAGGTAAGCTTTCCAGATTGGGAATTTTGAGGATTTTGAATACAGTTACATATCAAGGCTGGGAGGAGGTAATGCCACCCAAGATTTCACAAGAAAAAGACAACAAGAAGCTTCACGTTTGGATACCCTCCAGCCTTCATCTTATGTAAATTTTCTTTTATTTGTTCTAATTTGTATCTTTTGCTATAACTATAATCATAAGTATAGTGCTTTCCTGAATTCTGTGAGATGTTCTATTGAATTATCAAATGTGAAGATGACTGTAGGACTCCTCAAGCTTATTGCCAGCTAGTCTGATGCTCGGGAAGGTATTTATGTGTATTTTATGTGTATGCTGGATTTATTACATCATTGTTTGGCAACGAAGATCTCTTCCCAACTCCACGTGCAATGATTCACATTGGTACCTTGAAATTTCACCATGTTCAATTCTCAATTGATTGTGAGAGTATTTATATAACAGAAAACATCAAAAGCTACAAATCAGGGCTTAATCAATTGTTTTGCTTATAGTGAAACTATTAATAATACAGATTAAACATAAAAGTTTATTGTATTCATTGTCATTTAATTGTGATTAGCACAGAGTTGAAAAAAATATTCTTCCAGTATTTAAAAATTATTATAAAATTCAGCAAAGAAATTGCTGACATCATTGAACAAAAAAGTAAAGTTCCAGCATATGTCCTCATTGTTTCACCTCCATATCACTTATTATTCTAAATTAAAGTATCAACCAAATTTCATGTCAGAACCACACTCATTCATCAATTGCAACCATAACTTGGCTATTGATACAAGAATTTGGGGGAAAAAATCAACAAGAACATTCTGCATGAATCAGTTGGCTATATAGAATTTACAATAAAAAGTACTGTTAGTTTCTTATTATTTGTAAATTGTGTGGTAGACTTCTCTTATGTCAGTAAAACATGTAATAAACTTTACTAGATATCTATATGCATACTCTTTTTTTTTGAGATCCCTTTGGTGATTCACTTTGGTTCAGTTCAGTTCAGTTCAGTCGCTCAGTCATGTCCGACTATTTGCAACCCCATCGGGCTTCTCTGTCCAACACCAACTCCCAGAGCTTGTCAAACTCATATCTATTGAGTCGGTGGTGCCATCCAACCATCTCATCCTCTGTTGTCCCCTTATCCTCCCGCGTTCAATTTTTCCCAGCATCAAGGTCTTTTCCAATGAGTTAGTTCTTTGCATCAGATGGCTAAAGTAATGGAGTTTCAGCTTCAACATCAGTCCTTCCAATGAACATCCAGGACTGATCTCCTTTAGGATGGACTGGTCAGATCTCCTTGCAGTCCAAGGGATCTGAAGAGTCTTCTCCAACACCACAGTTCAAAAGCATCAATTCTTCAGTGCTCAGCTTTATTCACAGTCCAACTCTCACAGCCATACATGACTACTGGAAAAACCATAGCTTTGACTAGACGGACCTTTGTTGGCAAAGTAATGTCTCTGCTTTTTAACATGCTGTCTAAGTTGGTCATAGCTTTTCTTCCTAGGAGCAAGCGTCTTTTAATTTCATGGTGGCAGTCACCATCTGCCATGATTTTGGAGCCCAAGAAAACAAAGTCTGCCACTGTTTCCATTGTTTCCCCATCTATTTGCCATGAAGTGATGGGACCAGATGCTGTGATCTTCGTTTTTTTAAATGTTGAGTTTTAAGCCAGTTTTTCACTTTCTTCTTTCACTTTCATCAAGAGATTCTTTAGTTCTTCTTCACTTTCTGCCATAATGGTGGTGTCATCTGCATATCTGAGGTTATTGCTATTCTCCTGACAAACTTGATGACAGCTTGTGCTTCATCCAGCCCAGCATTTCACATGATGTACTCTGCATATAAGTCAATTAATCAGGGAGACAATATACAGCCTTGGTGTACTCCTTTCCCAATTTGGAACTAGTCTGTTGTTCCATGTCTGGTTCTAACTGTTGCTTCTTGACCTGCATACAGATTTCTCAGGAGGCAGATAATGTGGTCTGGTATTCCCATCTCTTTGAGAATTTTCCACAGTTTGCTGTGATCTACACAATCAGAGACTTTGGCATAATCAATAAAGCAGAAGTAGAAATAGATGGGGAAACAGTCGAAACAGTGTCAGACTTTATTTTTTTGGGCTCCAAAATCACTGCAGATGGTGACTGCAGCCATGAAATTAAAAGACGCTTACTCATTGGAAGGAAAATTATGACCAACCTAGATAGCATATTGAAAAGCAGAGACATTACTTTGCCAACAAAGGTCCGTCTAGTCAAGGCTATGGTTTTTCCAGTGGTCATGTATGGATGTGAGAGTTGGACTGTGAAGAAAGCTGAGCGCCAAAGAATTGATGCTTTTGAACTGTGTGTTGGAGAAAACTCTTGAGAGTACCCTGGACTGCAAGGAGATGCAACCAGTCCATTCTGAAGGAGATCAGCCCTGGGATTTCTTTGGAAGGAATGATGCTAAAGCTGAAACTCCAGTACTTTGGCCACCTCATGAGAAGAGTTGACTCATTGGAAAAGACTCTGATGCTGGGGGGGATTAGGGGCAGGAGGAGAAGGGGATGACAGAGGATGAGATAGCTGGATGGCATCACTGACTTGATGGACGTGAGTCTGAGTGAATTCCGGGAGTTGGTGATGGAGAGGGAGGCCTGGCGTGCTGCGATTCATGGGGTCACAAAGAATCGGATACGACTGAGCGACTGAACTGAACTGAACTGAGATATTTTCCTGGTATTCTCTTGCCTTTTCTATGATCCAGTGGATGTTGGCAATTTGATCTCTGGTTTCGCTGCCTTTTCTAAATCCAGCCTGAACATCTGGTCTTCACGGTTCATGTACTGTTGAAGCCTGGCTTGGAGAATTTTGAGCATTATTTTGCTAGTGTATGAGATGAGTGCAATTGTGCAGTAGTTTAAACATTCTTTGGCATTGTCGTTCTTTGGGATTGGAATGAAAACTGACCTTTTCCAGTCCTGTGGCCATGCTGAGTTTTCCAAGTTTGCTGGCATATTGAGCCAGCATATTGAGCATATTGAGCCATTTGCAGCACTTTTACAGCATGATCTCTTAGGATTTGAAATAGCTCAACTGGAATTCCATAATCTCCATTAGCTTTATTCACAGTGATACTTCTTAAGGCCCACTTGACTTGGCACTCCTGTCTGGCTCTAGGTGACTGATTTACTTACCAGCACACTACCGGTTTTAGTGTTATTATCGCCGAGGAAACAGGCCTAGTCATTTGACAAACAATTGTACAGTAAATCTAATTACATGATTGGTTTTGATAAATTCTAGACATAGAAATGAGGCTAACAACCAGATAGGTAGAAAGGTCACCATTATTTCATAAACAATGACATGGACCAGTTCTGCAATGACCCCACCCTACTCTTTATAGACATACTGCAGGTTTATTTGCTGTTTAAACATGTGCACTTGGCAATGTGCTTCAATTTAAAGGACTGCTGTATCTCTTTCAGCCACTCAGACACTCCAAAGAACCACTCAACCTTTGCAGAAACCCAAGATGAGTGAGTCATAAATATCTTAGGGCCTTTCTGAAATCTCTTAACTCATTTCTCTTAGCTCTTGCTCAGTCACTATTCTGACCTAACTCAAAACTTTCTCTACCAGTCACCAGCAGGCCAGAATCAGCCACAGGACCTCGCCAGGGCACTGCAGGCAGTTGCTGCTGAACCTGCCATGCCTACTCATCAGTGGACCATCACCAGTCCCAAACTACAAAGCTCAGGACTCAGTCATCCTGGGATCTAATCCTGCTTATTAACAGGCTGGCAGCAGCCCTAGGATTACCCAGGCCAGGTAGCAAGCTACATCACAACCAGCCCTGCCCACCCACGACTGGCAACTTCCACACAAGGGAAGAGCCAGCAAATAGAGAGAAGACGAGCCTCTCTTACCATCACTTTCACAGTAGTGGGCCCCATCACAACAGACGGGTCCATTCAGCCCACACAGGAGGCACTCCTAAATCATATGGTTCTGGTGACCAGAAGGGAATGTGCTGCCAGGTCCCCTATGACATCTCCCACATAACACCACGTCTGCAAGATGGGAAAACATAATCAACCTACTTCATTCATACAAATAACAGAGAGAATTAAGCAAAATGAGGCAACAAAAGAATATTTTCCAAGCAAAGAATCAAGATAAAAACCCCCAAAAGAAGAACTACATGAAATGGAGATACTATCTGAGGCAATCTACAGATTCAATGCAATCCCTATGAAAATATCAACAGCATTTTCCACAGAACTAGAAAAAATAATTATAAAATTTAAATTGAACCACAAAAAAACCAGAATAGCAAAACAAACTTGTGAAAGAAGAACAAAGTTAGAGGAATCATGCTCCCTTATTTCAAAAAAATATTTCAAAAAAATTCTAAAAAAGCTACAGTAATCAAAACAGTATGGTACTGGCATAAAAACAGACACAATGGTCAATGGAACCGAATCAAGAGCCCAGAAATGAACCCACAATTAAATGGGCAATTAAGGAACAACAAAGGGAAAGATAGCCTCTTCAATAAATGGTATTTGCAAAACTAGACCTTTTATGCAAAATAACCAAATGGGATTTACTCTCTCACACATTTTGTACATTTACATACAGAAATAAACTTGAAATGGATTAAAGCTTAACTGTAAGCCCTGAAACCATAAAACTTTCAGAAGAAAACACAGGCTGTATGCTTTGACATCAGTCTTAGAAGTTTTTTTTTTTTTTTTTTGGTTCTGTCTCTTCTTTCTTCTCCTAAAGCAAAAATCAACAAATAGGACTACATCAAACTAAAAAGCTTTCACACAATGAAAGAAACTATCACCAAAAATGAAAAGGCCAACTACTGAATGGGAGAAGATATCTTCAAATGATATATCTAATAAGGAGTTAATATCCAACATATACGAAGAACTCATACAGTTCCACATCAAAAAAATAAACAAACAATGGACAGAGGACCTGAATAGGTATTTTTCCGAAGAAGACATACAAATGGCCAACAGACATATAGAAAGACACTCAAAATCATCTGGGAAATGAAATCAAAGCACAGTGAGATATCACACCTCATACCTATCAGATTGGCTATTATCAAAAATATGACAAATAACAAGTATCAGTTAGAATGTAAAGAAAAGTGAACACTTGCATACTGTTGGTGGGAAAGTAAATTGGTATATTTACTGTGGAAAACGGTATGCATGAGCCTCAAAAAATTAAAAATAGAGCTACCATATAACCCAGCAATTTTATTTCTTAGTATTTTTACAAAGGGGCTTCCCAGTAGTTCAGTGGTAAAGAATCCTCCTGCCAATGCAGGTTTGATTCCTGAGTAGGGAAGACCCCTGCAGAAGGAAAGGGCAACCCACTCCAGTATTCTTGAATGGGAAATCCCATGAACAGAGGAGCCTGGCAGGCTACAGTCCATGGGGTCACAAAGTGTTTGACAGAATTTTGTGACTTAAACAATAACAATAATCCTAATTCTTGGACTAGAATATATTCTCATTTCCAATGCTGTTGACTTAATTCTCCATAGGATACCTGGGCATGAACTTGCCCTTCTGGTTTTCCCTTTCTAGAATTCATACCTATCAGCTTTTCTTAAAGTGTAAACCCTACTTGACTTGACTAAACTTCTCTGATGCATTTGTAAGCACTCCCAAGGTCTAGGGTTTCTCTCTCCTTTCCACCAAACAATATTTATTTGAACATAATTTTTAAAAGGATTGAGAAAACTGCCTCTTGCTCTGTTCTTGTGTAATTCTCTATTCCAAACTAGAATGCCATCATTTGTCTATTTCAGTTTTCAAAGCAGAGTTTAGCTCTTTGAAAAGTATGAAAAAATACTATACCTTTGAATCATCTATTCTTTGCTTTCCTTCCTACTTAATAAAGATGAAATACATTTCTATCTCCTGTAGTTGATAAATTTTTTTTCTATTCCTCTATTCCTATTCCTATTTAAACCTTTATACCATGTCTTGACTTAACCCAACTCTTGTCCTTACTTCTCCTTTGAAACAACATGACACTACTTTATATAGTACTTTTCTCCTAAGGATTTCAAATTATTTCATTATTAATAAATATTTAGTTTTCTTATCCTTTAAGCAGAGAATAGTTCAGGTTGTCCTCAAAGTAGAGGGATATCCTTAGAAAGGGAAAAATTCCAACTATAAATGGAAAACAAAAAAGTTTTTGTTTTGTTGAAGATCACAGAGCTTTCAAAATGAGATTATTAGCAACCTGCAGAGATTAAAATCAAAGAAATGTGATAGAAACAAGGAAGGGGGGGGGAACCCAAAGTTTCTAGAAAATGAAAAATCTTGTATGGCTTGGATTTTCACCTGATAAGCAAGTAAGAGACTACTTTAATAATTCACTTATTGACCTTTAGAAGCATCCATCTTCATGTATGACATTAGACGCACATAATAAGATTAGTATTTAGAAATTGTTATGAGAATAGGTCAAGTTAGTCATAGGCATAGTTTCATTCTGGTTCACTGTACTTTCTGCCACAGCATTACAAGGCAATGTGCACTGGCTTTAAGAAAATGTAGCAGTGAGTGTACTGCCTTGATCTTTTATCTCATTTTCTTCCTCACCTGGAGGTAATCATCAATAAACAGGGAGCAAATTGCAATTAGACATTATGGGAAAGCAAAAGTTCTGTTGGGATAGTCAAGAGAGAGGAGAAATTGAAATTCACCTCAATTTATAGAATTTTCAGAAGCTCTTTCAAAGAGTGCTTAAAAAGATCTTGCTAGAAATGCTACATTATATTCATGCCACCACCCATAAGATAACTTGATCATCAATGAAAACTAGCTTCCCAGGACAAGAAAAGCATGGTATGCCTCAAAATCTGGCCTGTTCATCAAGAGTCATTTCAATGCCACGTCATTCAGGAAGCTGACAATGACTATGGCTGTAGATATGATCTTTCCTTAAGAACATATCTATAGCACTTTTATGGCACTTTAACCACAGGCATCAAAGGCCTAAAATGTTTGGGTGGGGGGAAAGGTCACAAGTCAAGGGATTCTAATCAGTCAATCTGGACAAGTCTATAAGGAACGTTAGAAACTGCTGCTGAGTACAACATAAAAGTTTTGGACCTTTATCACTCATCCAAATGATTAGGAGATCTTTAGATCTAGGCAGCCTATATGTTTTTAAGAGCTGCTCAAGCAAGACCAGGGAGCAAAAATTGTTGAAGCAGGGGCTACCGCTTTTCTTCACAATCAACCCTCAATCCTCAAATATCAATACTATTTGACATTTATAACTGTATGCATTAATTACTTTAATATTGAAGGAGGAAACAGAACAGGCTCTATCTTGAAAGCAGGACTCCATCTTGGGCCAGACTGTGGACTTTGAGCTATATGCCCAGTATCTATGGAAACGATATACCAACTGGAAAACCAGACCCCTACCCCCAGATGGAAGAGACCCAGGGCTCGTACCTAGACTCTCTGTCACCTAAAAGAATACCCTAATTATCTGTGTACATGAATAGAATCATAAATTCTATTATGCTTATTGGGGTATGACCACAGGCCTATTGATAATTGTCCACTGTAAACTACCTAGGCTTAAGGCATATGAATCACAGGTTAACTTTGATTGTATCTTTCTTTTCCTTTGTTCAGACTAATTTCAGGGAATTTGGGGAGGTGGGTTTGGGCATGTACACTTAGGGTATATAAAGTTTTCACAAAAACTGGTCAGGGTCCTTGGCTAAGAGAAGACTCTGCCTTGGGCCCGGTGATGTAATAAACTGCCCTCCACTATCTGCATTGTCCTTCTGAGTGAGTTTGTTTCCCAGAATGTGTGGCTACAATATGTATTAAAGAACAAAAATCCCTCCAAGTTTTTCTAATGTACAGCCAAACTTGAAAACTATTCAATGAATGTGGTTGCTTAGGGTATTTGGTATTCCCTAAGCATGGGATACCTGTTAATTTCTCCCCAAACTTACACAGGGAATAGTTGGTTTACTTTTATTTTCTCTCTTAATGAGAAACAAGTGGTTTTTTTGTTTGTTTGGTTTTTGTACTGCTGCAGAATACACAGAATTGTGACTTAGGTTTCCCAATTCACAGAGCTGATTATGGAATCAGTACTTCTGGCAGTTCTAGCATATGTCCTACAGTTCCTCTGGGAAGTTTGGGGACATACAATACACTGATGTTTACCACATATGGCTATATGGTCAGAGGTCTTTATCTACTCTGTTTTACTAAGATCAGGGGTAGTGTCTTTTGTCTCTGTATCCCCAGTCCAAATACGACATGTCATGTAATTTTCAATCCTTAACTGTTTGATAAGTAAATGAATACTATATTTTAAGACACAGGAAATTAGTGATTACCCATTGCACTTCCTTGCACACTCCAGAGTACCTAATATAACCAATTTGTTGCTTGTTTAAGAACTATAAGACACAGATAAAGGCTAATTATTATTTTATGTATTTGAAATGTCTTTGGGAAAGAGATACCCTTGGTTAGATCAGAAGTCCTCAAAATTTTTTAATTATAGACTCTCTAAGAATCCTGTAAATGCTTTGTACCTTTCTCACAGCCCTCATATCCTCCAAAGTGTACAAACATTTTAAGAGGATCTTCAGTTTAAGCCCCCCATAAGCCATCATGAGCTTATGGGTCATTAAACAAAGAAGTGAAATAGAATATACAATTTTTTAAAAACTCCCTGCAACAAAAGTGCCAGACCAGACGTCTCAGCTTCACTAGGAAATTCTATTAAACATACAAAGAAGAACTTATACCTATCCTTCTCTAGATACTCCAAAAGACTGAAGAGGAGGAAACACTCCCAAATTCATTCTATGAGGTCACTGTCACCCTGACACAAAAAATAGACAAAGACATTACCAGAAAATAAAATTACAGGCCAATATCTTTGATGAACATAAATGTAAAAATTCTCAAAAATATTAACAAACCAAATTCAACAATACATAATAAGGCTCATATGCCACAATCAAATTGGATTCATTCCAGGACCACAAGCATGGTTCAACATATGCAAATCAGCCAATTTGATACACCACAGTAACAAAAGGAAAGGCAAAAACTACATGGTCATTTCAACAGGTGAAGAAAAAGCATGACAAAATTCAACATCCACTCATGATTAAAAAAAAAAAAACTCTCACCAAAATGGGTATGCTGCTGCTGCTGCTAAGTTGCTTCAGTCGTGTCCAACTCTGTGCGACCCCATAGACTGGCAGTCCACCAGGCTCCACCATCCCTGGGATTCTCCAGGCAAGAATACTGGAGTGGGTTGCCATTTCCTTCTCCAATTCATGAAAGTGAAAAGTGAAAGCGAAGTCGCTCAGTCGAGTCCGACTCTTAGCGACCCCATGGACTGCAGCCTACCAGGCTCCTCCATCCATGGGATTTTCCAGGCAAGAGTACTGGAATGGGGTGCCATTGTCTTCTCCAAAATGGGTATAGGGGGACACATTTCAACATAATAAAAGCCATTTATGACAAACCCACAGCCAACATAATACTCAACAGTGAAAAGCTGAGATCCTCCCCACTAAATTCAAGTATAAGATAAGAATGGTCACTCTCACCATTCCTATTCAACATAGTATAGCAATAAGATTAGACAAAGAAATGAAAGGTATTCAAATTGGAAGGAAAAAGGTAAAACTGTCACCGTTTGCAAATGACATGGTATACTACGCAGAGAACCCTAAAGTATCCACACAAAAACCATTAGAACTAATAAATGAATTCAGCACAGGAAACAATACACAAAAATCTGTTGCATTTCTTTACATTAACAATGAACTATTGAGAAGAGAAACTTAAAAAACAATTCCATTCAAAACTGTATGCAAAAAAAAAAACTAGGAATAAACTTCACCAAGGAGGTGAAATACCTATATACTAAGAACTATAAAACATTGACAAAGAAAGTTGAAGATGATTCAAAGAAATGGAAAGATATCCATGCTCTTGGTTTGGAAGAGTTAATATTGTTAAAATGGCCATAGGACCCAAAGTAATCTACAGATTTCATGTAATCTATCAAAATACTTATGATATCTTCATAGAACTAGAATGAATAAACATACAATTTAGGGTTAGGGTTAGGGTTAGATTTCCAAAGCAATCCTGAGGAGAAAGAACAAAGCTGGAGGCATAATTCTTCCAGGCTTTAGACCATACTACAAAGCTACAATAATCAAAACAGTATGGTACTAGCACAAAAACAGGCATATAGATCAATGGAACACAATTGAGAGCCCAGAAATATACCCACACACCTATGGTCAAGTAATCTACAACAAAGGAGGTGAGACTATACCATGAAAAAAAGACAGTTTCTTCAGCATTAGGAAAGCTGCATGTAAATTGAAGAAACTAGAACACTCCCTCACATTAGATACAAAAATAAACTCAAAACAATTTAAAGACCTAAATATAAGACATGACACCATAAGACTCTTAGAAGAGAAAAAAACAATGAGGTATTACCTCACACTGATCAAAAGAGCTATCATCAAAAAGTCTACAAAAAATATATGCTGGAGAGGGTATGGAGAAAGGGGAATCTTCCTATACTGTTGGTGGGAATGTAAATTGGTGCAGCCATTACAGAAAACAGCACAGAGATTCCCTAAAAAAATAAAAATAGAGCTACCAGATGATCTAGCAATCCCAATCCTGGGTATATATCCAGGAAAAACAAAAACTTAAGTTGAAATGATACATCCACTTTAGTGTTTATAGCAGCACTACTACTACAACAGCCAAGAAGTGGAAATAATCCAGGTGCCAAAGTGCCCATCAACGGATGATTGGCTTAAGAAGATGTGACATGTATAAATATATATGCCATAAAAAGAAGAACAAAATTTTACCATTTCCAGAAACATGGATGGACCTAAAAAATATTAGTGAAGTAAATCAGAAAGAGAAAAACAAGTTCTATATAATATCACTTATATATGAAATCTCATATACAAAATAGCAGCAGACTCACAGAAACAGAAAACAAATTTATAATTACCAAAGGTTAGAGGGAGGAAGGGAAGGACAAATTAGGTATACAGGATTAACAGATAAAACTACTATACATAAAATAGGTAAGCAACAAGAATTTACTGTGTGGCACAGGGAATTATATTCAATAACTTGTAATAACCTACAGTGAAATATAATCTGAAAAACAATGAATCACTATGCTATATGCCTGAAACTAATGTAACACTGTAAATCAAGTATCCTTGAGCTAAAAAAAAGAATGACTAAATTAGGTCATCTCAAAGAATTTCTAGCTCTAAAAAGACCCACGATCCCAAACAATGGATGGCCATACTTGCCAATATCAAGTTCCAATAGGAACTCAAAGATTCAACCATAGAAATATGAAAAGCAATAGTTTCCAAGACAAAACCTTCTCTGACAAAGTTTGGGACTCTCTGGAAGTAAGTGTCATTCTGCAAATAAAGGTTATTTATGTCCCCAGGCCTAGATCAGCTGTTGGTACAAGGCTGGTAGAGGAAAAGCATGTTTGCCTCAGGAGTTTATTGCAGGCAAATTACCACTGGAAAATACTGCTGGGGAAAATGCTGACCAAACAGCATCTATATTTACACAGTTAGATATTCATTAAAGCAGAAAATGCCCACTAAATTTAGACAGATGCTAAGTGCTAGATTCAAGAACAGACCAATGCAGAAAAGTTGGTTCAAATTCAGGGGTAAGTTGGGTTCCATGGCATAACTTTTCCAAGGTGACCCTGACTATAAGAATGTCAAGTACATTTCACATGAAGAAAGTTTTGTTTTTTCCTAGGAAACATGAGAAAGTCAGATGGTAGGAATCTGATCAAGAACAATAGCCATTATGTCTGAACAGTTCACTTTTGACATTCCAATGCATCCCAATGAGGATAATCATTTAGTAGCTTACAGTCTGTATTATTTTGACATAAAATGTGACCTAATGGCATACACAAGCCCACTTTATGAAAGAAAGTAGTTTTCTTTGTAAAAAACTAGTTGAACTTAGATTTGAGAATATGTAGAGATAAGGGAGGACTGGTGTATCTCCATTCTTATATAAGTTAGGCCCAAGGAAGAAAAGGTAACTTTTTAAAGGTTATAAAATTAAGTGAGAAAGTTTCAAAGTCTAATTCATCAAACTCTTGTTACGTACATTGTGATTCTCAGTGCAGTTGCAGCAGCAGCATCTGCTTGCTTTCTTGTTAGAAATGCATAATTTCAGGCTTCAAGCCAGATCAGTTGAAACTTATTCCACATCCTAACAAGAGCTACAGTGATGTGTATACATTAAATGATGTGAATGTTTGAGAAGCGCTGTACTAAACAATGTGGTCTCCCTAATGCATCACGTTCTTATTGTTCTGAAGACAGTTTGAGAAGCAGGACTGAGGAAAAGAATATTTATTTGAGAAATGAGAGGAGAAGTGGTAGAAATGTATCATTTGGAAAGCTCTAGATGCTTTCAGAAGGATGCTGAAAGATAGGAGACAAAGTGAATTATGGGAGACTTGGACCCTGAGAGAACCACCATCTCTGAAGCAAATAAAAAGAAAATTCTGGATCTGGAAGAGGAAAGAAAAATTGAAGGACAGGACTAAAAGTAAATATCCTTTTCAGTTTCCTCTAACAATAGGTCTGTATATAATATAAATGCATTTCAATACTGCTGCTGCTAAGTCTCTTCAGTCGTGTCCGACTCTGTGCAACCCCATAGACGGGCTCCCACCAGGCTCCCCCGTCCCTGGGATTCTCCAGGCAAATTCTCCAGGCAAATTCTCCGCATTTCAATACTAGCCTTTAAGAAAAAACTAATAAGAGAGGTGAATATCTATGCCTACTTACTTATAATCCAAGTCACTCCAAAGCACAATCAATCAGCTTTTTTCTGGGACTTGTAACTGATATTTGTAATGATGACCCTATAGCACCTAAAATCCAGAGAGGAACTCATTTGACTTTTGTGTTCAGTGCAATTTCAGTTCTGAGCAAGTTTTACTTCATTCTATTCTTGAAAGGAGAAGGCAATGGCAACCCACTCCAGTACTCTCGCCTAGAAAATCCCATGGGCGGAGGAGCCTGGTGGGCTGCAGTCCATGGGGTCGCTAAGAGTCGGACATGACTGAGCGACTTCACTTTCACTCTTCACTTTCATGCATTGGAGAAGGAAATGGCAACCCACTCCAGTGTTCTTACCTGGAGAATCCCAGGGACGGGGGAGCCTGGTGGGCTGCCGTCTATGGGGTCACACAGAGTCAGACACAACTGAAGCGACTTAGCGGCAGCAGCAGCAGCATTCTTGAAAAACAGATAGTTAATATGTGATGGCTTCATCTATTTTTAGCTTGTTAAAATCCTAAAAGCTGAACTACTCCCATAACTATCCTCAAGGTATGAGGGATCTTAAAGTCACATGGGTAAGTAATGTCTGAAACCTCAAGATATCTCTCTGCTCATTCCTGAATCCCAGAACTGAGAAGAATACTTGACATCGAATAGGTACTCAGTAAACATCTGCAGAATGAATGAGCAAATTCCTGGCAAGTGGTCTTCCTTCCAACTTCTCCTGAACTGGAAACTCAGAGATACGTTACTGAGTAGGAAGGTACACTTATTAGATAGTCTTTCCTGACACTCCACCAAATTCTACTTTCCTGCAATTCACATCTAATCACTTTGATTCAGAGGAGAGCAAATCTGCATCTTCTTCTACATGACTACCCCTCAGCTATAAGCAAGTACCAGTGCTCTTCCAAACTACACATATATTACTTTGGGATTATTTTCATTTCTATACATAATACATTTGAGTCATGATAGATATGAAGTTCACAGTCAACTTTAGCCACAACTCCTCTATGCCTCCTTTATAACTGTATCAAAAAATTGATAGAATTCATATTCAAATCACAATCAAGGAGTTTGGGGAGGTTGGGTTTCATGATGAATAGGTTCTATTTGTTCTGTACATAAGACAATGGGGGCAGAGGACAAGGATGAATCATCAATGGAAAAATATTTTAATATTTTTACCATAAAAGGCTGCCTAGCCTATTCACCTCTTCCTTTCTCCTCCTACTCCTTCAGGTACAGTTACAAAGAACTTCACTGGTTCCAGTTCTCTGAGTTCAGTTTTCAGGGAGGCCTATTATGATTGATTTCATCATGGACTAACAAAAAAGAAAATCCCACTGCCTCTCCCCATGGTGTTGACTTGCTCTCACTCTAGTTCAGTTCAGTTGAGTTCAGTCACTCAGTTGTCTCCGACTCTTTGTGACCCCATGGACTGCAGCATGCCAGGCTTCCCTGTCCATCACCAACTCCTGGAGCCAACTCAAACTCACGTCCATCCCATTGGTAATGCCATCCAACCATCTCATCCTTTGTCACCCCCTTCTCCTCCCACCTTCAATCTTTCCCAGCATCAGGGTCTTTCCCAATGAGTCAGTTCTTCCCATCAGGTGGCCAAAGTAATGGAGTTTCAGCTTCAGTATCAGTCTTTCCAATGAATATTCAGGACTGATTTCCTTTAGGATGGACCGGTCTAATCTCCTTGCAGTCCAAGGGACTCTCAAGAGTCTTGTCCAACACCACAGTTCAAAAGCATCAATTCTTCGGCGCTCAGCTTTCTTTATAGTCCAACTCTCACATCCATACATGACTACTGGAAAAACCATAGCCTTGACTAGACAGACCTTTGTTGGTAAAGTAATGTTTCTGCTTTTTAATATGCTATCAAGGTTGGTCATAACTTTTCTTCCAAGGAGCAAGTGTCTTTTAATTTCATGGCTGCAGTCACCATCTGCAGTGATTTGGGAGCCCCCAAATTAAAGTCTGCCACTGTTTCCACTGTTTCCCCATCTATTTGCCATGAAGTGATGAGACCAGATGCCATGATCTTAGTTTTTCGAGGCTCCGTTTATTCCAGAAGACAGGTACTTGACCTTTGTAGGTCCATAAAACACTTAGCATTTGCCTAACAACTCAAGCAAAGGCATTTCACCTAAGGACCTGAGCACTGTGAGAAAAAAGAGAATCACAAGTGTGCTCTGGGGGGATTTCAAAACAAATCTGTGAAAAAGTGGAGGAGGATAAAAAGGGGAAAGAAAAAAGGTAGGGGAGGGAATGAAATGGTGAAAAGAGCAGAAATAAATAGATAGGATGGGAATGGAGGGGGGAGTGAAAGTGGGGAGGTTTAAGAGAGTAATGATGGGGTGAAGGAATAGGAGGTAAGTCTGAGGAAAGGATGGAGAGTGATGACACCTCCTGTAGAGACAGGGGAAGCATATAGCATACAGCTATTTTACTTTCTTACTGTGGCACTCACAAATTACCTAATCTGGAGCCCAACTTAAACAAAAAAAGTCATCTCCAAGAATGGAGGGAATGGTGAATGGAGAAATCTGTACCATTTTCCAACCTTCTGCATGTAATCAACACTGTCAGAGAATGAAGAAGTGGATTTGGAAAATTCATAGTCCTAAACAGCACTGACTATTGGAAGACCAGAAATCAAGATCCACATAAATCATCTATCTAACCTTTCGTTTTATAGGTAAGGACTTAGAGAATGGAAGTTTCTCAATTCAGCTAGCCCCTGATTGGTACCAGAGTTGAGATAATAAATGCCTTGGCAGAAAAGCTATTTGTTGTCAGAATTTACAGTCTTTTCCTAGCCAATTTGAAAATGACAAAAGCTATAGGCCAAACCTACATAAAAATTCCTTTAGAAAATAAACTATGGCCACATATTGTGACTAACTTATTGCTGTATGGAACTAGATGCTCTCCTCTAACAGTTGTGATAGAGCACATAGATAAAAAGAACCGGCACCACCATCCCTTTTTCCTGTATTCCTAAGTCTGCAGAATTATCACATCAAATGAGAACCCAAATCAGAGGTGGAAATAGTCCTATAATAAGCAATAATTTCCCCTTCCCTGATCTTAAGTTAGCCAGCTAACCATTAGGCCTTCTAAATATGATGCCTCAGCAGGAATCAGCTAATCATACTTTTTTTTTCCACCTCAAGATAAGCAGCTCTGCACTATGCTAGGAAATCTCACTCAGCTCTATTCAGGGAAATTGAGGTCAAATGAAATATAAACCTCCTTTGGCACATTAAAAAAAATTTTTTTAAACTAAGTTTAATCACAAGGTTTAATATCAGCATTTCCACATGCAAGTATAGCTCCTACCCACACCTCTGAACAAATATTTCTTTTAATCTAATCTGAAATCTCCAAATGCCGAATTAAATTCCACCCTAGCTAATCAGGCAGAGAAAGCCGGCTGTTGAGACAAGGGACAAGATAAATGTCTTTCTCTAAAGTCATAATCATTTGCGGAATTTCTCACCCAAAAGATGGGGGTTGATTTCTATTGACAATTTTGATGTAGTGATAAGCAGTGTTTCATAGACTGTTTTTATAGAAGTTCTTTGCTTCAATTTAGTTACTGGAAATACAAGTACTAATAGTCTTCTGGGTCAGAGTGCTTAGGCAGGTGAACTACTTCCCAGAATCATTAGAAAATTCTACCTTACAGGAAGCCATCTATGTGCAAGGGATAAGTACATGTATGCTTCCTTATTAAAAAAAAAAAAAAAAAACTAGAGCAAAGGTGAGCCAACTATTTCCTGTAAAGGAACAAACAGTAAATAGTTTAGCCTGTGAGGTCCATACACTTGTCACTGCAACTTCTTAACTTTGCCACTGTAACTTGAAAGCAGCTACAAGGTATAAAAAAATGCACATGCCTGTGTTCTAATAAAACTTTATTTATAAACACAGGCAATGGGCCAAATTTAGTCTGCAGACTGGGTCATCAATCCTGGGCTGTAAAGGTTAGCAACTTCTCAAATCAGATCTCTAGAGACCTCAGTTCAGTTCAGTCGCTCAGTCGTGTCCGACTCTTTGCGACACCATGAATCGCAGCAGGCCATGCCTCCCTGTCCATCAACCAACCCCCGGAGTTCACCCAGACTAACGTCCATCGAGTCAGTGATGCCATCCAGCCATCTCCTCCTCTGTCGTCCTCTTCTCCTCCTGTCCCCAACCCCTCCCAGCATCAGAGTCTTTTCCAATGAGTCGACTCTTCGCATGAGACCTACTGAGTAGAAATTGCAAAATCTCATGTTTGGAAGGACTTTCACACAGGAATCATATCAACTGTGCATTTACTTTCCCAAATTCAATTCATATGCTCTAAGCTCAAAAACAGAGATAGAAGGAGAAAAATAATTAACAATTTAAACACTGTAGACAATTAACCTATCATTGCATTTAGTTTAACCTATGACTGGTGAGGAAGAAAGATCTAAGGGAAGAGGAGAGAAATGTCATGCTTCCTTAATCTCTCACCTTTTCTGATTCTGACCCTTCTGAAGTTCCTGAGGAATTCTAGAACTCTCCAGAGCGTTCATCACATGAGCACATTGCCCTACAGAGCAATATCTTAGCTATATCATTTTACTTTCTTACTATGCCACTCACAGATTACCTAATCTGGAGGCCAACTTAAAAAAAAAAAAAACAAAAACAAAAAACAGCAGTTATCTCCAAGGGAGGGAAAAGAGAAGCAATGAATTTACTAGAGTTTGAGGCTCTATATAATGGTGTCTTCATAATAGATTTCCAAGGGTTACTATAATGAGCGATCTTAAAATCTACCTCTGCTGCTGTGCTATGCTCAGTCGCCAAGTCGTATCTGACTCTGCAACCTAATGGACTGTAACACGCCAGGATCCTCTGTTCACGGGATTGCTCAGGCAAGAATACCGGCACAGGTTGCCATTTCTTCCTCTAGGGGATCATCCTGACCCAGGGATCAAACCCATGTCTCCTACGTCTCCTGTATTGGCAGGCGGATTATTTACCACTGAGACATCTGGGAAGCCCTCAAAAAATCTATGTCAGCATAAAATAAATTGGCAGTATACCTACCCCAGCCCTATTCAAGTCTTGTAACCCCTTGACCCCATCCCCACACAGCTCACTGAGCCTGTTAGATATGATGAGCCTGGTAGATATGATGAAATATCTACCACAACAGGAAACTAATGACTTCTGGAGGTGACACATTCCTTCCTGAACCACTCCATTAGGAATTTCTTCCTCAGATGGAGTTAAACTATGTATCTCCCATAAGCTTTGCAGCTACTATGGATAATCCCCAAACAGGAAGCAACTGCCCCACTTGACACCATTGAAATCTATGGTCATATACAACCATTTTGAAATTTTATTAACTTGGCAATTTTGGGTGAGGAAGACTGGGTGGTTCTCACATATGGGGTTGCTTCCTTGCCGGTAGGTTTGCTGTCCTACTTGGTGCCAAGAGGCAAAGCAAAGTAGTGATGGATAGAGTCCAACAGAGTTTTGTTTGCTTCAGCTGATGATCCATCTGAACCATTTGTCTATTTGCTCTGCCTATGAGAAACATCACTTCAGTAGGCTCATATTTATAACAGTAGATTTCCACTGGATATCTTAGACATTAAAATTTAGCCTCTAGAGATTTGGTATACTGATTTATACTTTTAAAAAACCACTTCTGTGCATTTCACTGTTGAACAAAAATACATAGATTAGGAATTACTCATAATCATCTCAACTTCATTTTCAATAAGAAAAGGAAGCAGTGGTGATACCAGTCCTCTATGCCCTGTGAAAAGATGCACTAGGACTAGAATAGGACAACTCTAGGTATAATTTACCTTCTCATATAAGCATGGTAGGTTCTATCATGTCACCCTCAAAATTCTCCTCTACTTGCTAGGTAGTTTCCAAAACCCTGCTTATGGGAAACAATGCCTTTTGTTCCCTAGTTCAAGAATTACCATGATTAAAAAGGAATCATTTATGATATAAATGTCACATAAATATCTAAATAGCTCATATGATTCTTGATACCAGGCTATGGGCCATAAAAGTGAATAAACATTAGGATCATACAGAAGTACTAAATTAGGCACCGCAAGGAACAAAGGACTAGAAGAATCTGGATATTTAAAATAAACTTAGACTTATTTACAAACTTGCCTGGGACAAATCAGTGAGAGATGGAAAAGGAAGAAAGGGCTTGATCCAAGAAGGTATTTGGTCATTTGTCGGATGTTCTGGAAAGGAAGTCCAGTTTCTAAACCAAAAGGGACAGTATATGGATCCACTCCATAAGCCACTGCAGAGATGGGTTTCAACAGAGACCACTTTTACATCTGAAAACCTCACTGGGTCAATGGTTCATGCGGCCCATAGCCATCCTAAATCCAGTAACAGTGGTGATTCTGCTGGTCCCCATTCCCTCACTCAAAATCTCAGAAATTCAGCTCCAGAAGCACTGTTGAGTAATGTCACTGCTGCTCATGGATTCATGAGTATACAGAAGAAATATTTCTAGAATTCTCTCTCCCTGACAACTGCTCTAGTTTCTGAAGTTTACGTTTTCCTTAGATATATATAAAACACTGTCAAATTATAATCCCCACCAACACAATGAAAGCTAGTTGTATGGCATAAACTAAGCAAAAATCTAGTCCTTCACCAAACTCTTGTCTTCTGAATAGCCCAAACAAGCTTTCAGGGCTCTGTTAGGTTACTTCCATAGTCATAGTTGATCCTCACAACTATAGTGGGAGACAGAGAGATTAAATTCCATCCTCATCTCACTACCAAGGAAATTGGAGCTTAGGTTAAGACACCCACCAAAGGAATCAGATCTGACTTGACAATCTAGCCAATAATCCATCCATTCATTTCTTCAACTTGTCATCTTTCATTTCATTCAGGAAGAAGTTATTTTCTTTCACCAAAATATTTTTTAATCAATAGATTCTCTTCATAGTTTTATATCATAATATTTTACTTCAGGGTCACTTTCTCAGAATCATTTGCATCACCATATGAATTGGAGAGCAAGCATTGACCGGTGAACATCCTACTCTAATTGGCCTATGCACCTTCTCGTCCCAGAGCTCTACCCTCAAATCATCAAGAGGATTTATATTATGTTCCCCTTATTGTTCTGCTTATCTCTATATACTTCTATATATATATTCCCTTTTCCAACATGAGGCAATTCAGATTTTAAGTTCTTGCCACATAAGTGAGACAGAAAGGCATCTATTAGCAATTACTTCTATCACAATACACCGAGGCTCTGCACCCTGTCATCAAGCCAAAAGCTATTTAGCTTCTGGGCACCAAGCCCATTTGAATGATACTTCTATACTTAGGTCATGCATCTAATACTGTATTCTGCATTTATACCTTCTGGGTCTGATAGCCCTGCTCAATACCTGGACCAGGGAAGTTGAACATATTACAGGAAAGCATTGATTTTATTTAAGCTAGTACCCTAATTTCTAGACAACCCCGGAGAATCCAATCCAATTAAATTCAATTCAGACAGCACATACTCTGTGCCAGGTATTGCACTAGGTATCCTTCACAATTACTAAGAAGCCAAAAACACAGTCTCTACCTTCAAGGAGCTTATTATGGTCTTAGATGTTGACATGAATAATCACATATATACAAGGAAGAATGAGGTAAGTTACAATAAAGATATAAATAAAACATTTGCATACTAGTGAAGAAAAACTGAAAATGTGGAATGTTTTACAAAACTGCAAACTCATCACCTTAGGACCCCTTGCTGTAACTCTAAGAGAATGAAGTTATTATTTAGCCCAAGTGGGTGAGTTAAAGGGGAAAGAATGCCCAGGATTGATCAAAAACTTATAAAAGTCTGATGCAAAGTCACTGGGTATTAAACTATGCAGCAGTCTGTAAAATTCTCTGTGTACCTCTCCACCAAGGAAATGTATGCCACTTCCCTTCCGATAGACTGCCAGGATATCCAGGGCACTGCACATAAGCACACTGAACAGAAAAGGAACAAGAGCACTCAAATAATCATTCTCCCTCCTTGTTTTCATCATACCAAAAGCAATGTCAATCTTCTTCCTGTCTTTTTTAGTATTTTTTTTCATGTGGATTCTCATTGAAGGAAGGAAGGAACAGAAGGAAGAAAGAAGGGAGGGATGGAGAGAGGGAGGAAGGAGAGAGACAGAGGAGGGGTGGGCCAGGAGGGAGGGAAAGAAAAGACAGAAGTTTATAAAGACTTTTAAAAAATCTATCTTGTGACCTATGAACCTCTTGAAGACCTGTTCTAGGATCGTCCTTCAATTTGTTTGGTGACATTTTGGTTTTCCTGCATCAGCATCCTGGGATACTTTTCCTGGTACCACTTTCTTGGACACATCTTTCAGTTCCTTTGTATGGAAGGAAATTGAGGCCTAAGGAAGATACGTGCCCTGCTTGAGGTCTAAACTGAAGCAGAGTTGAAACAAGAGCCTTGGTTTCCTGACACCCAGTCCATATTCTTTCAACTCTTCCACACCACATCATGAATGGAGATCAATATGCATATTTGGGTTTAATATTTTTTCTTAATTTCTAATATCAGCCTTTTAATAGACAGCCATCATTATATATTTTTCTAAGAATTGCCTTCTAAAGAGGTGAATGATATGTTTTATCCATGTCTGAGACAATTCTGCCATGGAACACACAGAAGCCAGTACTGAGAATCACTTGTGGGAAGCCAAATAAAAAGTCAGAAAACTGTCAGAACCACTACTTGTGTGATAGATATAGTTTGATGGTAGCAGTGGCAAGTCAAACAAAACAACTCTGCTCATTTCTTCATGCAGGGACCACAGAAAAAATGTCAAAGAAGCAAGTTGTGGGATTTGGCTTGCATTTTTCTGAGAATGACGAGACAGTCTCTTGTTACTTATTTTTTAGGTATAGAGAAAAGGCAAAGTGGGCATCTGATCATCACTTGCTTCTCTGAAATCCCAGCATGAAGTACAGTATTTCAACAATGGAGGACCACAGTCTTTCACAGGAAAATTTAATATGCTCACAAGGGTTTAGTACTAGCTCGGACACTTAGCAGTGACTACTATCTAGTACATACAGCCTCTACTTTAAGGAGTTTATCGTGTAGCAGACTATATGCCTTCAATAAGACAAGAACTAAAAACTTGAATTAATTTTGTTTTTATTTGGAAAGGTTTCCATTTCTAAATATGATCACAACCACCATATGACAAATTTTGGACAAAATCTCTATTATTACTGTACCAGTTCAGTTTAGTCACTCAGTCGTGTCCTACTCTTTGTGACCCCATGGACTGCAGCACACCAGGCCTCCCTGTCCATCACCAACTCCTGGAGTTTACTCACGTCCATTGAGTCGGTGATGCCATCCAACCAGCTCATCCTCTGTCATCCCATTCTCCTCCTGCCTTCAACCTTTCCCAGTATCAGGGTCTTTTCCAATGAATCAGTTCTTTGCATTGGGTGGCCAAAGTATTGGCGTTTCAACTTTAACATCAGTCCTTCCGATGAATATTCAGGACTGATTTCCTTCAGGATGGACTGGTTGGATCTCCTTGAAGTCCAAGGGACTCTCAAAAGTCTTCTCCAACACCACAGTTCAAATGCATCAATTCTTCAGCGTTCAGCTTTCTTTATAGTCCAACTCTCACATCCATATACGACAACTGGAAAAACCATAGCCTTGACTAGACAGACCTTTGTTGGCAAAGTACTATCTCTGCTTTTAATATGCTGTCTAGGTTGGTCAAAACTTTCCTTCCAAGGAGTAAGTGTCTTTTAATTTCATGGCTGCAGTCACCATCTGCAGTGATTTTGGAGCCCAAAAAAGTAAAGTCTGTCACTGTTTCCCCATTTATTTGCCATGAAGTGATGGGACCAGATGCCATGATCTTGTTTCCTGAATGTTGAGCTTTAAGCCAACTTTTTCACTCTCCTCTTTCCCTTTCATCAAGAGGCTCTTTAGTTCTTCTTTGCTTTCTGCCATAAGGGTGGTGTCATCTGCATATCTGAGGTTATTGATATTTCTCCCAGCAATCTTGATTCCAGCTTGTGCTTCATCCAGCCCAGCATTTCTCATGATGTCCTAACCCCGCCCAAAGCACACACACTAGATTTCATTTTAATCAGGTCTCTATCCTACCTAAAAATCAATAATGACCCAGATTTGCTTAAGGATAAGTATGAACTATTTAGTCTGGAGTTCAGGGTTTTTTGTGATCTGAAGACAGATGAGGCTATCTACCCTACTAAGTCCCAGCTCTCTTCAGCAGCATGGTCTCCACAGTAATAATCATTAAACGATTATGCAGTAGGTAGTCAATAAGTTTTATGCAAAAGAATTACAGAAAGATAAAAGTAGCACAGTGGTTAAAAACATGGGCTTTATTTCCACTTAAAACATGTACACTTTTCAGTGTAGATGTTGTTCAGCCACTAACTCGTGTCTGACTGTGACCCCATGGACTGCAGCATGCCAGGCTTCCCTGTCTTTTACTATCTCCTGGGGTTTACTCAGACTCATGTCTACTGAGTTGGTGATACCATCGAACCATCTCATCCTCTGTTGCCCCCTTCTCCTCCTGCCCTCAATCTTTCCTACCATCAGGGTCTTTTCCAATGAGTTGGATATGTGCACATATTGCACTTTAAAAAAAAAGATTTTTTAATGAACTGTCAAATTATTTCCACTGAATTAAAATCTGTGCCTTGCCATCTTCTGGTCATGACATTGAACATGTCACTTCATACTTCATCTCT
The DNA here is from genome assembly GCF_029378745.1 of Bos indicus. NCBI lineage: Eukaryota > Metazoa > Chordata > Mammalia > Artiodactyla > Bovidae > Bos > Bos indicus. The sequence goes on along the minus strand of NC_091781.1, from coordinate 22,042,783 downwards.
CTAAGCTTTATCTGTTAGAAGGAGATGTCATGGTGTCCAGTGTCATGGTAAAGGTTCAGTGAGGTACATGTGAAGCACCTAGCATAGTGCCAAACACACGAGAAGAGATTAACAAATGGTGGCTGCAGTTAATATAGATGAATGAATGTTAATCTCCATCTCAACTCCACACATTTCTCCACTTACTGAGTACATACTGTATGCCAGCAACCATATTAGACACTGCTCAAAGAACTTGTTGATTAAATTCCTCTTGATAATTTGATGCACCCCTAACATTTGCTATACAGGTAATAATGATCTCTCCCTTTCAAGCAAAAATTCAATTAGCAAATTGGGACTATTTTCTCTTTCACTGGCAGAAAGCAAAGAGATTTATCTGTACCTTTCCCAGAGGTAAATATTACATGTTGTAGAGGCTTGAACAGATATGGCTTGCAAATTCACGAGCAAATGTTCTATCTAGAACAACTACTATTAAACCTTAGGTCTCACCTTTACCACTGTTAGGGGTTGAGTTTTAACTCCACAAAAGATATTGAAGTCCTAAGCCCCAGTACTTGTGACATGGACTTTATTTGGAAAAAATATGCAGATGATCAAAAGCTTAAGATGAGGTCATGAGAGTATATCTTAATCCAACACTACTGGTGTCCTTTGGAAAAGGGGAGGTTTGGACGCAGAGATAGACATGTTCAGAGAAAACAAAAAGACACATGGCAAGAAGGAGCCATGTGACTGAAGTGATGCATCTATAAAACAAGGAACACCAAGGATTGCTGACAAAAACTAGAAGATAGAAGAGGCAAGAAAGATTCTCCTCTAGAGCCATCAGAGAGCATGACCCTGCAGGCATCATGATTTCAGACTTCTAGCTGTTAGAACTGTGACACAAATTTCTGTTATTTAAAGCCATCCAGCTTGGGCAAGCTAGTAAAATCACTATTACCAGTACGATCTTTGGGGCTGCTGATCTGAAGAAAATTAGAAGGTCCTGTAACATATGGCCAGTGTGCAGGGCTCGTGCAAGTAGCATGCTCAAGAGCAAAGCTAAACTGCAAACTGCCTGTTTTACAATAAAAAGTAGATATATGGTAGCAGGCCTTAAAGGTTAACTGGAATAGGTGACCTCAGCACTGAAAAAGCCCTGTTACAAGAATTACTTATTATAGATTCACTGAGAGAGTCTTCCTTGAGGAGCTTTAAAACAAAGAGGGCCCAAAATGATAGAGAATATGGATGAGCAAGAGAAATAGAACAAATGCTAAGATTTTAGATGGGGAATAGGTGGGAATGGAATTCAGCAGAGGTGGGCAAACTGTGGCCTGCAGATTAAATCTGCCCACCACCTGTTTTTGTAAGTAAAGTTTTATTGGAACACAGTTATGCTCACTTATTTACATATCATCTATGGTTCCTTTCATGCTTCAACAACAGAGTTGAGTCATCGCAACAGAGACCATATTGTCTGCAAAGCATAAAATATTTACCATCTGACTCTTTAGAGAAAAAGTCTGTTGAATTCTGAAGTAGAATGTTGTATATCAGTGGTTCTCAAATGTTAGCAGGAATCAGAATCAGCCTGGTGGTCATGTTAAAACTCAGATTGCTGAGTTCACCAGATTTTTTGACTGAAAAACATGTAGGGTGGGGCCTAATATTTGCATTTCTAACAAGTTCCAATGACCACACTCTGAGAAAAATGCTTTAAGTTTACACTGAGTAGATGCACCAGTAAGAGTGATTTAAGGCAGAGGGGAGAGATAAAGACAATTGATCAAAAACTGTTTTATTTTGTAAAAGAAGACAGTTGGAGGGCTTAGACAGCCAAATCTCAAACTTACTATAAAACAAGTAATCAAGGCAGTGTGGTATTGTCAAAACGATAGACTACAGGCCTATGGACAGAACCTAGAATTAAGCCATCACATATATAAATGTTAGGTAGGTAGAATAGGGAAAAGGAGTCCAAAATGGCGGTGGCTAAAAGACAAGGAAGGTCAAAGGAAGGTCCGAGGACCAGAGTGAAGACTTCAGGCAGAACAAACAGCACTCCTGGCTAAGCCCAATTTGCATAGGGCAGGCCCAGGTGGAGGAAAAACCATACAAAAGGAGGAGCCAAAGCACTTTCTCTCAGACTCTCTCTCACTCTCCTGCTATCTTCTAAATAAAATAGAGCTGTAACACTGATTTGCCTAAGAGCTGTAGCACGGTTTGTCCAAGACCCGAGAGCTGTGACGCGCCGAGGGCTTTAATGTCCGTTGCTCCAAATCTTTGTTGTGACGAGACAAAGAACCAAGCAACATACACTCGCGTGACATCTATGGTGCCGTGACTCGGATATAACCTGGCTGAAACAACCTCTGCGTGGAAGAGGCCAAGCACAACAGGAGTCCAACTCAGCGAAGTTCCCGCGCTAGAAGCAGAAGGCGAAGAAACCCAGCGCAGGGGAAGGCCCATCGTGCTGGAAACCGGGACAGTGAAAAACGAACTCAGCAGAAAGCTCACATGGCCCAGTCTCAGATTCCAGAAGACCTCCGGTTAAGGTAAGAGGTCCTCGCTCCTATGGCTGGAGGGACCTTTACAATCTCTCGTTTCTTGTTTCCTCGAACCTCCCATGAACAGGCAGGCGACAGGGGCACAATTGAGGGACTCTGGAGAGACTGCTCCTCAGCATGTCCCAAAGGCGCTATCTGCTGAGCCCCAGTAGCTGTTACACAAGCCGGTGGGGGTTCTTCTGTCCTTTTTCTTCTCTGTGCCAAGGATGAGACCAATGAAACTGTGAGCACCGGTCAGATATTTAGCAAATTTTCCGGCGGGCTATGAAGGGGATTCCTTGGCACGTTTTTCCCACTGCTTTTTCCTCCTGTCCTTCAGCTCTCTCCCAGGACTCAAGCCCGGCCAAAACTAATGAAACTCAGGCTCTGATGCCTCATTGCAAAAATTCATTGAGAGACAAAGCGATAAGAGGTAGATTTGTTAGGATCCAGAGAGAAGCCATCCTTCAGGTTGTGAACCATTGCCAAGGGCAAGGGCTGCGGCCATGGTATTAGGCCTGGCTAGGTTTTGTGAGGGGATGGAATTCATATGCTAATGAGTGAGAGGATCATCCCAGCCATTGGGGAACCACCCACTCCTCCCTCTTCTGACCTTATGCCTTGGAGCTGTCTTGCCACCTCTGGGTGTGTCTGTTGGCTTATAGCCTTGGAGCTGTCTTGCCACCTCTGGGTGTGTCTGTTGGCTTATAGATTGGGGATTAAGGTTTACTTGAATTTGACTTGTCATCTTGGACCAAATTGATTTTAATTGGTTTACATTATACCCTCATACTATGTCATTCTTTCAAAGTTTGTGCTCTGCCCCCTTCCCTCCTGTTTCATGCTCTTTTCCTGAGCCCCATCCAGACTCACAAGGTTGCCTCTACAGTCTTCTGGAGAGACAACCAGAAAATAGTTGGCCTTGGGAGGGAAATACTCTATAATATCCAACCACCTAATCCTACCCAATATTGGTCACACTGGAGATCTTGGGGACGCCCAAACTCCAGTCCGAGGAGGTCATCACGCCTTGACCTGCCTAGGGATTGGTCTTCGAAAGGTTGTCACGCCTCAACCTGTTCGGGGATCCTCTAGTCCCAGTGGTCCCAGGAGTTCGTCACGCCTTGACCTGCCTGGGGATTCGATCTCTAGGAGGCTGTCATGCCTCAGCCTGCCTGGGGATCTGCACCCTGAACCGGGGACGCCTGGCTCTCAGGTTGTAACAGTTCTGGGTAGGATAAGCTTTAGAAAGACTCACCCCTAAGGAAGTCCACTCATGGAAACATAAAGAAGCCTATTACTTGTGGGACTGTGCCCAGTCTCAGCAATAACTCAGGAGCCCAATGAGAACCCCATTGCCTTTCTGGAGAGGCTGAAAGAGGCACTCCAAAAGTTTACCAACCTGGACTTAGACTCTTACGAGGGACAGGCAATTTTAAAGGAGAAATTCCTGTCCCAATGTGCATCAGATATCAGAATTAAGTTACAGCAGCTACAACAGCAGGACCCTGCTGCCTCTTTGGATGAGATGGTCTAGACAGCCACCAATACCTTTTATAACAGAGAATAGGAGAAGGAGAGAAAGAAAGACACAAGGCATGCCCAGATGCTGGCTGCCCTCCAGAGAAGCCCTATGGCAAACCCCGAGGCCTTGCGGGACAAGGCACGAGACAGATGCCTGATCTGTAGACAGGTGGGGCATTGGGCCAAAGAGTGTCCAAACCATGACAAGTCTCCTAGAATGGCTTGCCACAAATGCCATCAACTGGGACATTGGGTGGCACTCTGCCCTCGGGACCCAAGAGCCTCAAGGTCAAGTGCCAAGCCTACCCTCAGGATGGTTCAAGAGGACTGAAGTGGCCCGCTCCAGCCAGCCCGCCTGTCACAGATAACCATCACGGGGCTGGAGCCAAGGGTGTAACTGGATGTGGCAAGTAGGTCTGAGAATTTCTTGGTTGACACAGGGGCTACCTGCTCTGTCTTGATCTCCTACTCCAGAGCCTTCTCCTCCAAAATCTGTACCATTTTGGGTGCTACAGGAAAAGCAACTACTAAAAAATTCACCCGAGCACTTCTTTGTTGCTGGGATGGACAAATATTTTGCCACCAGTTTCTGGTGGTCCCTGAGTGTCCTACCCCCTTATTGGGAAGAGATACACTCACTAAACTGGGGACCACCCTTATGATGGGAAGTTTTTCAGCCCCTAGAACTCTACAGCTCTTGGTTACTACTGAAGAACCTATTACACCTTCAATAGAGAGGGACCAAAAACTATGGGAAGACAAAATTAACCCCCAGGTGTGGGACCAGGTGATTTCTGGACAAGCCCCCCAAGCTGAACCAGTCATCATTGTCCTCCGAGATCCCACTCGGTTTCCTGACCGGAAACAATATCCTCTCAAAAGAGAGGCTCGGGAGGGACTACAGCCTTTAATAAATAAATTCCTTACTTGTGGGCTATTGGTCCCTACCAGTTCGCCATGTAACACCCCAATCCTCTCAGTAAAGAAAAAAGATGGAACCTGGCGAATGGTTCAAGATCTCTGGATCATAAACGAAGCTGTAGTCCCCCTCCATCCCACAGTACCCAATCCCTATGTAATCTTGGGAGAAATCCCACCCAGTGCCAAGTGGTTTACAGTCTTGGATCTCAAAGATGCATTTTTTTTGCATACCACTGGCTAAAGAATCCCAATACCTTTTTGCCTTTTGAGTGGGAGGCCCCAGGAGAAAAACACCAACAGATGACTTGGACAGTATTACCTCAGGGGTTCAGAGATAGCCCCCACCTGTTTGGACAGGCCCTTAGCCGGGATCTCCTAGATCTGGACCTAGGACCTAATGGGAAAATATTACAATATGTGGATGACCTACTAATCTGCTCTCCAGATGAGAAAAGTGCCCAACAACATGCAATTCAGGTTCTAAACCTCTTGGCAGAAAGGGGATATAAAGTCTCCCGTGCTAAGGCACAGATGGTCGAGACAAAGGTCACTTACCTGGGAGTTCAGATTACACACGGGTCCAGGAGGCTGTCCTCTGATCGGGTACAAGGAATTCTCCAGTTGCCCTCCCCCACAACTCAAAAACAATTGCGAGCTTTCCTGGGGCTAACTGGTTATTGTAGAATCTGGATACCCAACTATGGTCTAATTGCCCAGCCCTTATACGAAAGCTTAAAGGGACGAGATGATTCAATCCCACTGATGTGGGGAACTCCTCAAAAGGAGGCAGAGGCTCCAAAATCTTTGTTGTGACGAGACAAAGAACTGAGCAACATACACTCGCGTGACATAAATAACTGATTTTTCACAAAGGTGAAAGTGTTTTTCAATGAAGAAAGAATTTCTTTCTAACAAATGGCACTGGAACTGTTGAATATCCATTAGCAAAAAGATGAACTTTAATCCATTATCCACACTCATACACAGAATAGCAGCTTTTTTTTCATGGTTTGTACAAAGGGTAAACCCAGAAGCATATTAGGTCAGACACTGATGCACGGACTATACTTCACTGTTTTTATAAGAAAGAAAACATAAAAGAAGTTTGAAGAATGTAATAATGTATGTCTTTCATGCCATTCTCCCAAACTCATTAGCCTCATGAGAATACTTCTGAGGTTCTAAATATGAAGACTACTTAGTCCTAAAGATGAAAAAACAGAATCTTAACCTCAAATTCACACTTTAGTAAGAGAATTAGTCAAATATCCTTAAGGAAGAAATATACCCTATTTTCAAGTATTGCTGAACGAACACCTTGCTCCATATAACCCAGTCCCTGCTGCCACTCCTACCATGCAGAGTTTTGCCGGCTCCTAAAGATTTTTACATAAGCAGAAGCAAGAAGTATTTGCAGATGCTCTCTCTATAGTCTAGTCTAGGATTCTCTCATACATAGAGAAATCCCCTCGTCATTTATTTAACAAAATGTTGATCAGCACATGAGAGCCTATATAAGAAGTCGGTCCCCAGAATAGGCAATAAAGTTAAAAGTAAAGGGTAAATTGACTTTGAGGTTGGTTAGGGGATAGTTAAATGGGAATTTCATAAATGTATCTAAATGTGCCAAACAAATCCAAGAATCATAGGAACAATTCAGGCTGCCTGATTTTATCTAAATCAGACCAGACAATTGTGAAAATAAATTAGTAAATTGGTTCCTTGCCAAAGAAGGCTTTACACTTGAACTGGGTCTGAAGAATGACTGGCATTACAGGTAGACGGGCTTCTGAGATGGCAAGGAGATAGAACTGTGGGCTGGGGAGTATATGCTAAATAAAGGGAAGAGCATGTTTGGAGGTGAGAGAAAGCACAATAAGTGCTTTCAGGAGTAAGCTAGTTCTGTATATCTGAAACATGAGGCACCAGAGGATGTGGTAAGAAATGAGACCATGTTGTCCTTTTGTGCCAGGCTGATGAAAACACACTTCATTCTTATAGGCACCTTCAACTGGAGGAGTGATGTCACTAAATGTGTATTTTAGAAAGATCCTGTCAAAAGCAAGATGATGTGTTTCATGCAGCAAGGATGGAGGCAGGGAGATTAGTTAGAAAGTTTCTATTGGACCAAGACTTCAAATAGGATAGTGGCAATGCAAGAACCTCAGATATGCAGATGACACTACCCTAAAGGCAGAAAGAAAAGAGGAACTAAACAGCCTCTTGATGAAGGTGAAAGAGGATAGTGAAAAAAGCTGACTTAGAACTCAATATTCAAAAAACTAAGATCATGGCATCTGGTCCCATCACTTCATGGCAAATAGATAGGGAAAAAATGGAAACAGTGACAGATTTCATTTTCTTGGGTTCCAAAATCACCACAGACAGTGAATGCAGCCACAAAATTAAAAGACGTTTGCTCTTTGGAGGAAAAGTTATGACAAACCTAGACAGTGTATTAAAACAGAGCCATCACTTCTCTGATAAAGGTCCATATAGTCAAAGCTATGGTTTTTCCAGCAGTCATCTATGGATGTGAGAGTTGGACCATAAAGAAGATTGAGCACCAAAGAATTGAAGCTTTCAAATAATGGTGTTGGAGAAGACTCTTGAGAGTCCCCTGGACAGCAGGGAGATCAAAACAATCAATCCTAAAAGAATTCAACCCTGAATATTCATTGGAAGGACTGATGCTGAAGCTGAAGCTCCAATACTTTGGCCACCTGCTGCAAAGAGCTGACTCATTGGAAAAGACTCTGATGCTGAGAAAGATTGAAGGAAGGAGGAGAAAAGAGAAACAGAAAATAAGATGGGTGGATGGCATCATCGACTCAACAGACATGAATTTTAGCAAACTCCGGAAGATGGTGAAGGACAGGGAAGCCTGGCATGCTGCAGTCCATGGGGTCACAAAGAGTCAGACATGACTAAGCCAATGAACAACAAATGCAACAACAGAATGTACTTAAATCTAAATCTTGATTTGAAGTGTTTGAAACACTCAATCCACAATGTTTAGTAATTGATTAGACTTCAGGGAAAGGGGAAAGAAGAGCCATCTAACATGATTCTCAGGTTTCTGGCTTGAGAAAACTGGCCAGTTTTCTCACTCTTCACCTAGTGAATGGTGACGTCAGTACCAAGATTAAATACCCGAAGGGGAGAAGAGACTTTTGAAAGATGAGAGGCTTGATTTTGGACACAGGGAGTTTGTAAAGGCTCTAGTATTTACATGTGTATTTTCTAGGCATATGCTAAAAAATAGGGACTAAAACCCAGCCAAGAATAATGAATAGCACATTTTACTAAATTGCAGACATTCTTACAAACATTTTCTATATACAATTCATTTAATCCTCATAACAACTCTGTAAGATAGGTGCTATTATTAGCTGTTTGGCAGATGAGGAAATAGAGGCTCAAAGACATTGAGTGACCTGCCTAAGGTCACAGCTAGGAGTGGGTTTCATGGCACACTTTCTTAAACTCTAAAATATCTAGCCACACCTTCACTCTACAAATGAGAAATTGCTATTTACCCAAAGTCGTATAACTAGCTATTATTAGCTAGAATTAAATTATGGTTTCTCAATCTGGAAATTAAAACTTGAGTTCCATATTGGTTGATAAAAATTCTACTGCTAAAGCATATCTCTTTGAATATTCAAGGAAAATAAGCTTACGATTCATTTCCTAACCAAAGTAATAATAATAGCAATAATAAATTGTGTTCATTTTGGAGGTTAGAGAATCAAGTAAAAAGAGTGAAAACACATTTTATGAAATGGCTATCTATACCAGAAGGAGTCATAGGAATTTTTACACTGAGAATAACAGAGGAAAACACTGGCACACAACTAAGTGTGTCTCCTACTGTGCTCCCATGTGAGGGTGGCCCCCTGACTTATGTTTAATAAACAATGAGTTCTTAACTCGTGTTTTCTTTGCCTCTTTTCCATTAGATCTTTTGTTCAAGGGAGTGCCAATCTGCCTACCTCTACCTGCTTCCTCCTTCCTGGTAGTGCATGCCACTGCCACCAAGGCTCCTGGCATACATCACAACTTACCCTGGGGAGCACGGTTACTTAGGAGAATGCTTCTGTAGAGCAATTTTCCACCAATTAAAAATTAAAAAAAAAATTTTTTTTAATGCCTGAACAACATTCTCAAACTGAAGAAGCAGTAAAAAGTACCCTACCTGGGAATATCATCATAAATAAAAAGGTTGGACAGAAAGGAAAGGGTTAGTCTGCCGTTAGCTACAATGTGACCTTGGGCTAGTATATCAACTCTGCATCCCAGTTGCTTTGTCTGCAAAACAAAGGCCTTGAATTAGGTGATTTCTAAATTCCTGTTCAGTTTTATGAGTCACATATTTTGCAGGATTCCCAGAATTGTCCTTATACCTGGGCAAGAAGGGCCCTTGTCCTGGGCCCCATACTTTAGAGACTCCCTAGGACCAGAGGGATGAGCCGACCCTTGAATTCATTTCCAAACATCCAGGAGACTAGAATTCTCTGCTCAAAGGGCTTTGAGCCAGCTTCCAGAGAGGCTGCTGTCCGCAGAGGATGACCATGCAGACTGCAGGATCCACATGCACAGATGGATCTGGACTGGTGGGAGAGGGCACAGGCTACTGAATGGTTGCCTCTGCCACCATATACTGACACAACACTCTGAGGAGTACAGAACCTAGCCTTCTGAGTCATTATAATATTAATTTGTTAATGTAGGAGGAGAGAATATATTTGATAGTTGGCTAGTGTGATTTACAACTTTTAAATATTTAGATACACAGTGAGTGAGTTATCTTTGGTATTCTTGCATTAGGGCCTAAAAATATGAAAGGCTGCCCTAGAGATTCATGTGCAAGAGTCCAGGTCTTCAGAGTTCTGTAAGTTTCAGTTAAAACTAGATTTTTGCCCATCCCTCTGCCCCTAATTTTTTGTTTTGATTTTTCTTGGCCTATCCCCAATTTCCTGTAAACTTACATATTCCAATATATTAATTCACAAAAAATGTTAATGAGTAATAGTGCTGACCCAAAGTATTGATATTTCAAAGTATTGATATTTTAACAGAGGTTTCAATGCCTTACTGGGGAGTTCTCAACTTTAGTATGCCTATAAGTCATCAAAAACACTTGTTAAAATTCAGATTACTGAGTCCCAGCCCAGATTCTAATTCGGTAGGCCAACTGTGAGGTACAAGAGTCTGAACTTCTAAAAAGCACCTGAGAAGATCTACACATCTGTAGAATCACACACATTGAGAAGTGATAATTTATTTCAAAGAAATTATATTTATAGTATGAATTTCAGGCACAGTGGGAAAATTTGGGCAGGACCCTCAGGTATAGTTTCAGAACTTCAGTTTACACTAGCAGACAGAAATCATAGTCAAAACCAGTATCGGGCTTCAGAGTTAACAAAACAGGCTCAAATCCGTAATTTGTGACATTCCTCACAATAACTCCATAGGTAGATTATATTATTTTCATTTTACATGTGAGGAATCTGAGGCTGAAAGAGGGGGTAACTCAGGAACTCATATACTCAGCCCTAGTCATGAATCTCCAAGTATTCCTTCCATTGCTCTTACTCAGCACTCCTTCTATTATTCCTCAGGCAGATTCTCTAGGCTTATTTTAAACTAAGGACTTAAGTAGACAATGGCATTTGCTTGAGGGTTTATTCATGTGATCTGACACATTTTTACCACTGGTTAGCTGGGACTAGACAGTTTACTAGCCTAGAAGTTGCAGAATATTTATTCCAGGTATGAGAAAAACTGAAAGCTTGCTGTCAGAGTTAAATTTACTCTAACACCAATGTATGAAATTAAGAACGCTTAGTAACATTTAGTGGTATTTTGAAATAACCACATCCAGGTTAAAATAAAACAATAATAAAGCTAAAACAAAAGCAAGTTCATTAAAATCTAGTCATGTCCTTCTCCTTTATATATTAAAATGGAAGCTCTGAATGATGCCTTTAATTATAGATGTTTTAGTTGCTAAGCAGTTTATTTAAAGTGACAGCATCATTTTCTTATTATATAATTACTCCTACTGAATTTGTAATGTAAACAAATAAGACACTAATAATTCAGAAACAGAAGTGAAATTGATAGCAGTCATGAGATAACAATCTTAATGTACTTATTACAGATTGCTGATTCAGACTTAATTTAGTTTCAGAGTTAACTAATTAGAGGAAAAAGTGTCACTGGCTCACTTCTTTGGCAGGATCTGCAACTAAAGAATCTATGGTGTTAACGACAAAGAAGATTCAAGGAAAAATTAGTGTTCATACTGAAAATCAGAATCAATATGATTTTCTTATTTTCCTGAAGCCTGCATATATGATTCAGGATATCCAAGACCAATGGAAGGAAGTTAAAAGGAAACAGAATTCTCATTAATTAAAGCAAATAATTAGGAGCTGGTCAACAAGGAAATGGGTTACCTTATAAAAAGTAAATACCCCAACAAAAAAGGTACTAAAGAAAACAGACAGAGGATGAGATGGCTGGATGGCATCACTGACTTGATGGACATGAGTTTGAGTGAACTCCAGGAGTTGGTGATGGACAGGGAGGCCTGGCGTGCTGCAATTCATGGGGTTGCGAAGTGTTGGACATGACTGAGCAACTGAACTGAAAGAAAACAGGTAAGAGAGACTTGGTCTCAAGATAGTTTTGAAAGTCACTTAAACTTTCAATGTTCTGTGATCTCAGATTCAGATCATAATTAATTAAATCCAATTTCACCTCTCTAGGTATTACAGAAAAAGTATTTTCCCTGGTTTAAAATATGCTAGACATTTTTCCATGTGCTTTTAAAAATATATTATTAATAAAATCATTCTATAAACTTCTCTGATTTAAAATAAGGTATGATCATCTTATGTCACATACTAGATTTTGTTGGTAAAATTTAGCTGTAAGACAGTCAGACCTATGATGCTGTCTTATAAAATAAAAGTTAGGAGTTTCACATATCATGCTTCTTTTATGTATATAAATTTCCCTAGAGAAATTATATTGTATGCAGAATTCAAAAGGTATAATCCTTACTGAATAATCCACAGTTTAAGCTTCAAAGAGATCATCTGAATACCATACGTATACTATATGTACCCCATCTTGCTATAAAGATGGAACTGTGTATGCTCTAAGTGCTTACATGTACACTCAATAACCAATATTGGGTGAATAATGATTTTTAGCTGCAGAAGATGATGATGGGCTTATTTTATTTTTCATTGTTTCTTTGGATATCATGACAACTAAAGATACTGGTGAATTACTTAACACAAGATACAGTATCCTACTCCAGTCCAGTAACCACCATGAAAGCGCCCATGTTTCCTGTGTTGCAAAGAAAGTCTACTGAGAGTCTCTGATGTTCTGAGCCTCATGTCTAGCAGACAGAAACACACACACTGAAGGTAACTTCAGAGTCAGTAATAACAAGAACTGAGCAATTGAAATTTAATATTTGGATCCAAAAACAACAATACAAGGGATGCCACAGTTAATAATGATTACAGTGATTGTAAATTAATATATTTATATATAAATATAGATAACCACAAACATGTGCTAATTATCAGGGTTGTGAATTATGCAGGCTGAAACAGGATTTTCTTGTTCTTATATATTCAGGAATGGTTTTTCCATGGAAAAAGTAGTTTATGGTAGGTGGGACTAAATTGAGGAATTCTCAGATTCAACTAGGATGGAGCCACACTGGACATACCAGAAGCAAATGTCTGGCCCTGGATAGCTCAAACCTACCTTTATTCTTTCTCTTTCCCTATGGATAGTACCATTAAGATGACTAATTGTGTCATCATCTGTGGTGGGATAATTTTAAATACACTCAAGATATTACAAGTTCTGTGTTTAACAAACACTGAGGGAGTTTATCTCCTTTACACCAAGACATTAGGACAGTCTGGATCAACTTGGAAGCTTATGCCTATGGGCACCTGTTTTATGTCACAAAATACCAAGACCCTACAAGACAACGATGAGAACCCGAAGACCAACACTGACAAACTTGGGGTCAAGTTTGTGTTGGGAGCTTCAATCCTTCCATTTTTTTCGAGTAAGACTACTCATGTGGGTTGTTACAATAATGGGGTATAGCTGAACTGCAAGAGAACTATAAGGAGCAGGGGCATAATCAATACAGTGGATTATCATCATGTGCTCTTTACATTTAGACAAATTCAAATATATGTTGCTCAGCAAAAGTAATAATAATAATAATTTAAATAATGTAGGCAATTCTGCCTACCATTTCATTCAATAAGTATATGGCCAAGCGTGAGTGGGAAGTAAAATGCAATGACCCACCGTTTCTTAACCAATCTCAATTACTTTGTGCTGAAAAAGAAAGAGGAGAGTGAAAAAATTGGCTTAAAGCTCAACATTCAAAAAACTAAGATCATGGCATCTGGTCCCATCACTTCATGGCAAATAGATGGGGAAACAATGGAAACAGTGTCAGACTTTATTTTGGGGGGTTCCAAAATCACTGCAGATGGTGATTGCAGCCATGAAATTAAAAGACGCTTACTCCTTGGAAGGAAAGTTATGACCAACCTAGATAGCATATCCAAAAGCAAAGACATTACTTTGCCAACAAAGATCCGTCTAGTCAAGGATATGGTTTTTCAGTAGTCATTTATGGATGTGAGAGTTGGACTGTGAAGAAAGCTGAGTGCCGAAGAATTGATGCTTTTGAACTGGGGTGCTGGAGAAGACTCTTGAGAGTCCCTTGGACTGCAAGGAGATCCAACTAGTCCATCCTAAAGGAGATCAGTCCTGGGTGTTCATTGGAAGGAATGATGCTAAAGCTGAAACTCCAGTACTTTGGCCACCTCATGTGAAGAGTTGACCCACTGGAAAAGACTCTGATGCTGGGAGGGATTGGGGGCAGGAGGAGAAGGGGACGACAGAGGATGAGGTGACTGGATGGCATCACCAACTCGATGGACATGAGTTTGAGTGAACTCTGGGAGTTGGTGATGGACAGGGAGGCCTGGCATGCTGCAATTCATGGGGTCACAAAGAGTTGGACATGACTGAGTGACAGAACTGAACTGATATGATTAAGACCAATTTTATTGAGTATTTAGAGGTAATATTTATTATACCCAAATTTTTTCTTACACATTGACTACGGAAAATAGCTTCTCTGTAAAGATGCAAATTAACTATTTAAACTTAACTAAAATTTTCTCCATGAAGAAAATGTGAGAAGTTATCTGTTCCCATGATTCCAGGAATTCAGGAAGTTAGCAAAGTTTCTAAGAGTGTACTGAGTCAAACTCTTCTCTTTCTTCTCTATACAATGTTGGTTGAATTTTACCCAATTCCAGTAAAAGTTTAGATCTACTCCAGAATCTGACATCTACTGAAAATGACCCTGAAGGTAACAGATACAAACCAGTAAGTCATTAGCATCTTCCAGCAGGACCTGAACTGTACTACACAATGGAAAGTAGACCGTAGATCTTCTGAAATGGTAAAACAATTAAGAAGAAACACAGACTTTATAGTCAGGAAGCACTTGAGTAAATCTTTGTTAATTTTAAGATTTGTGCTGCACTGAAACATTGATTTTCTTCTTCAGACATTTGAGTTCTTGTCCAAACATGTGCTTTTTTTTTTTTTTTTTTTTTCATTCAGAATATGGTGAGCTTCTTAGGCCCAGGGACTATGTCTTATTTGCTGATATATAATTTTCAGTGCCTGCTATACTGAAAATACTCAGTAAGTTTTTAAAAAATGAATAAATAGAATTATGGATTTTAAACTGAAGAGGACACAATTTTAAAGAGGTTCTGAATAAATGAAAATCAAAGTTATTTTCAATGCAGCAACTGTGAGTAGTCATTCATCTATACTCACCAAACACAGCAATGCACACAGGGATGATGGTATCTGAGTATGCGTGTCAATGATAATGAAAACATTAAATTATTAATAACATAGAAGAAATCAATAATTTCTTTTAATTTTGAATGTAGTGTATACTAGTAGTTTATCTTAATCTTCCTCTGGACCTCACTTTGCCAAATAATGCTTGAACTTAACAGAATTAACAGTATTTGCTCACCATGCGCCTGGACCTTAACATGTACTTCCTTGAGACACCCCAAAATTACTATCTTGTACTGACCCTTGATAATAAAATCTTTTTATGCACAAGTGAGGTTTTCTCTAGAAAACCTTACCCAGGGCAGAATTCTAGGCAGTAGGTTTTGAATAAAACATTTGTTTAATGAGAGTACAATAGGCATACATAGGCATCTGAGATGATGTCTGTAGTAGTTAAGAGAGCAGGCTGGGAGACACACTGCTCAGGATTAGATCCTGGATCGTCTCTCAGTGCCTTTTCAAAGAGGTCACTCTTTGAGCCTTATTTTCTTCATGTATAAAACAGGATTAATAAGAATCATTACTACAGAAAGCGTTTGTGAGGATTAAATGGGGTCATCATTGTAAAATAAAGCACATGGTGTGACCCCATTCTGCCAAGAGCTGTCCAGAGTGCTTTGTTTGTATTCATTTGAATAAATACCACAGTTAATACATGTTACATGCAATTAAGGTTAGCTATTGTTAGTGATTACTATTATTAGTTTTGACTGTATGAAATTACCAATAATTCACCACTTTGACATACAAAAACAACAGTTTTAATGGGTTTTATCTGATATTCTATGGGCTTAAGACACATAGGTGATTTGGTCAAGTTACTCAGTTCTGTTCAATCAGAAAATGGGATTTGTACAGCTGTCTGTACAATCAAATCCAAAATACTAATCCATTGGTAATAGTCTCTGAATATAATAAGTTGTATTATATTGTATTTGTGTTCCTGGTCCGATCTTAGGACAGAGGAAGTTAATTTAGGAGGACTGAAACTGGGAGAAGGAGGAACTTGAATATGCCACACGAGCGTGTTTCTATTCCTCTCTGATTATCACACACAACTGCCTGACCACTGGCCCACTCAAGTCTATCTTTGTCCATTTGGGAAGAAATGATAATGCCTATGGGAAGTGATTCCAGGAAAATTTTGAAAAGATAAGCATCTTAAAACAAAATGCATTACATTTCTAAAAGAGCAGTCATCATCATCTTGGAGTCAAGAAAGATACTCCCAGGGCATTCCTGACAAATATAAGCTGATGCTATGCTCATTTATGCTATGCCCACTAAATAGGGTCTGAGTTTAGCCAACAGATGGCTGATGGACAGGTGAGAACATGCATATGTTGTGATGAGACAAATGATAGAAAAGGTTAAATTTTACAAGGTAGGAGAAAAAAGAACAGGAGGCCAGGATTAAACACTCAGGTTGTCTAAGAACTAAAGTCAGGAGAAAACTAAAAATAAATTATCTACCCTTATCTGAGCTGACACTATCTCCCCACCCTCTCCCTAATCCTCTATCCCTTTGGATCAGTGATAACACTTTCCACACCTCCAGCTGTCCCAGTGTGCTCCTATTCTTTGGCTGGCCTAAAAATCACATTTCTCTCATACTGAGATTATCTCAAACTGCCTTTTTCTGCCTAATATGAAGTGACTGCTTTCAACTGAGCATCTGCAAAATCAATTTTCTTCACCCTTCACTTTGGAACACATTTTTAAACATAGTTCCAGTAGCTGTTGTACTTAACATCAGTGAATTGCCCTCCAATTTAACTTTTCCAAATAATCATTGATATCTGTAGAGATTCTTAATCCCACACTAAAAAATGTCCCTGAGTTGAATAATTACTTTTTTTAACAAAAAAATAAATATTCTCTGTGCTTTAAACAGTTATTTAATTAACTAAGAATCCTTATTGGGAGGTGGTTTGTTTTTTCATTTTTGTTTTTAATGAAATGAACACAAGCATTTACACAGGAACTGCTGGATGCTAATCATTTAGCTGGAAAAATATATTACCTGGCTAATGGAAACACTAGGGAAGCACAGAATAAGAACTACATGTTGGCAACAGCAATACATCTATAGGCGGCTCCAATTACCAAGTAGGCTTGCATTACTACAAACAGAACAGAAGCAAGAGTTATAACAGCCTTCCAGCCTCTCTAGAATTTACCATATAATGCATTCAGGCCTATGAAAGCCAATAAGGAGTAGCTTTGGCATTACTGAGAAATGCACTGTTAATATAAGCCCCAAAGGCATGTTGAACAGAAAAGTGACCAATGATAGCAGTAACAATCCCCTACATTTGTAGAATACTGTACCCACTGACCTCCTTTAATCTTGACAACAACCCTAAGATATGGGCATTATAAATGAAGTTAAAAAGGTTAACGGACTAGCCAAGATCACGTAAATAATAAATGGGAGCAGTCAAATTTTATTCAATATTACTCAATGAACTTTCATTGATTTCTCACCCTGTGCAACTCTTCGTGCTGAGCACTAGGGATACCAGAAAACAAGTCACAACACCTGCCCCACAGGGTATATAGCCTGCTGAAAACAATAAGGGGTATTATTTATTCACAAACCTGGTGTGTTTGAGAAACCAGAAGAAATTGAGAGAGGCCAGTACCTGGACAGTGAGAGAGCCTGGTGACAATGAAGAAGGGATGGGTACCATGATGTAGGTTACTTCCAAGCACAGAAAGAAGTTTGGATTTTTTCAAAAAATAAATAAATTTAATTTTTTAAAAAAGCATGTTTCTAGAGAAAGACAAATATATGATATCTGTTAGATGTGGAATCTAAAAAAAAGGGTACACATGAACTTAATTACAAAACAGAAATAAATAGAGACACATACATAGAAAACAAACTTAAAGTTAGTGGGTAAGGAGGAGGGAAGGATACATTGGGATATTGGGACTGACATATACACACTATTATATATAAAACAAGGACCTACTACAAAGCATAGGGAACACTGCAACACTCTGTAATGGCCTATTTGCAAAAAGAATCTGAAAAAGAGTGGATACATGCACATCTATAACTGATTCACTTTTCTGTTCACCTGAAATTAAGAAGTTTGTATTGTATTTTACTAAAAGTAGAAGCTAATGGTGAATTTAAAGCTAGAAGTGGCATGAGATGCTTTTTATTTTGAAAGAACTCTGGTCACAGCTTGGAGAATGGATTGAAAAAAAAGCAAGAGTGGAAACAGACCAGTTTGAAGGTGAGAGGTGAAAGTGTTGGGATATATTTAGGCTGTATAACCAAGTGACTTGTTGTTAATTAAATGTGCAAGATGAGGATGAAAGGGAAATCAAGGCGACTTCTAGATTTTTGGATGGAGCAGCTGAGTCACTGATGATGCTATATCAGGATTGGAGAGACAGAGAGAGTAATAGGTTTAGTGGCAACAAGGGTGAAATAAATAATTCTGTTAAGGTTTGAAATGTGGGAAAAGAATTTAAAATGCAGTGTGATAAACGCCACTGAGATACAGGCATATGCTAAATAATGTGAAAAGGAAGAGAAAGATTAACTCTATGAAAGAAAGTCAGGGAAGCCTTCACAGGGAAATGAGGTTTAGCTTGTACATTTAAAAACAATCAAGAAATGACCAGTGAGTGAGAAGGACACTTGAGGCAGAAAGAATAGCACATGCGTAAAGGCAGAAAGTACAAAAATAGTTTGTGCTGAGCTTCACCCTATTGCACCAAAGCTGTTTCTGGAGGGCAGCTTGAGGTTTCTGGACCTAGCAAGGTGGTGAGAATAATATGAGGTGATAAGTATATGACTAATGTAAAGGACAAGCTTAAAATTATGAAAACAAGAAGAGTATTAAATGCAAGATTAAAAACCCTGAATTCCAGTCCCAACTCTGCCACTAACCAGCTAGGCAGATACTTCATGTCTCCTGGTTTATTTCTTCATCAGAAAAATAAAAGCGTAAAACTAAGTTATTTCGAAGGTAATCTATAGATCTGGGAATCAATAAAACTGTGGTTAGTTCTTGTGCACCTATATTAAAAATATATATTTATACAGGCATACATAAAATGTTTGTTTCTATTTATACTCATACACACACACACATACACACACACATAAACATTTCACCTTACTTCAAAAAGGATTTGAGTCAGCCTAAAGAAATATATGGCAAACCTAGACAGCATATTAAAAAGCAGAGACATCAGCTTGCTGACAAACATCCGTATAGTCAAAGCTATGTACAGATATGAGAGTTGGACCATGAAGAAGGCTGAGCACTGAAAAAATGATGCTTTCAAAGTGCTGTGCTGGAGAAGACTCTTGAGAGTCACTTGGACTGCAAGGAGATCAAACCAGTCAAGTATAATAATCATTGGAAGGATTGATGCCGAAGCTCCAATACTTTGGTCCCTTGATGCGAAAAGCCGACTCATTGGAAAAGACTCTGATGCTGGGAAATATTGAGGGCAAGAGGAGAAGGGGGTGAAACAGCATGAGATGGTTGGATAGTATCACTGACTAATGGATATGAATTTGAGCAAACTCCGGGAGGTGGTGAAGGACCGGGAAGCCTGGCATGCTGCACTTCATGGGGTCGCAAAAAGTCGGACACGGCTGAGCTGACATGATTGAACTGAACTGATACATAAAAATAAAAGAACATTTATGTAGATATATATAAATACATATTTTTATACAGGTGCAAGAGGACTACTAATCATAGTTTTATAGATTTCCTGAACAAACATAACAAAACAGAAATAGATTCATAGACACAGAGAATCAGCTAGTGGTTTCCAGATGGGAGGAGGGAAGGGGGTGGGTGAAAGAGGTGAATGGGATTAAGAGGTACAAACTTCCAGTTATAAAATAGGTAAGTCACAGGGATATAATGTACAACAAAGGGAATATAGTCAATAACACTGTAATAACCTTCTATGGTGACAGATGGTAACTGGACTCACAGTGGTAATCATTTCATAATGTATAAAAATATTGAATCACTATGTTGTAAACCTGAAAGTAATATAATATTGAAAGTCAACTATTCTTCAATAAAGAAGAAAAATACCTACTGTTGTGTAACAAAGGATTTATCTTGTCTTGGTCCCTGGTCCCCCGGAGATAACCTCTAAATCTTTAGAACTTTCTGAGTGATAGGAAGGCTTTGTTATTCATGAGTCTCTTGCATCATGCCTGATTTATACAAATGAGATGACTCAGGATGAGAGTTAGTCATTGGAAGGACCTACCCACAGGATTAGAGTGTTGAGGCTTTGAACCAGCCCAACCTCCAAGGAGGAGAGGGGGTGTTAAAGATTGAGTTCAATCACATGGCCAATGATTCAATTAATCATGCCTCTGTAATAAAACCCCAACAAAAACTATGGACACTAACTCTCAGATATGCTTTTCTTTTTAAATGTAATACTATTTGTTTAACTTAAGAAACATTTCAGCATTCTAAACACACGCACAAAAAATAAGAGAACATTGCAGATGGTGTTTAGTACAGAAGGTTCTTGAACTTTCACTGGTGCACTGGCTCTTTGCTTTGCTGATAATGAAGAGTGCTACAGCTTGTTTAAGAAAACAAAGAGTTTAAAACTATCACACTTCAACTAAAAAGGACCCAAAACACTTCTCATGCCAGCTGACCTCCCCTTCTCCACAGCTAAGAATGGCAGTGGGGTGTTATGTGGCTATGTACAAAAACAAGACAACCTGAAGCTAGATGGATGCTCAGTGCAGTGTCCACAGGTCCAGCCCCACAGTGCATGCCCTGTGCTACAGCCCCTCTAGAAGGCATAGCCCCCACAACCTCCACACCAAGCAAGGATGGTCAAGAGTGTAACTCAGTTGCTTT
This sequence comes from Bos indicus, assembly GCF_029378745.1. Lineage (NCBI taxonomy): Eukaryota > Metazoa > Chordata > Mammalia > Artiodactyla > Bovidae > Bos > Bos indicus. The sequence continues at coordinate 22,021,968 of NC_091781.1, read as the reverse complement.
GTTCTTTTTACAAACTATAGATATGTACAGTTGAGAATTCAGGATTTCTAGCCAATGACCACAGAGTTAACACACCACCTTACTAATTTAAAAAAAAAAAAAAAATGCCAGAAACATCTTTAAATGCCTTGTCACACCAACAGCAAAGTGCACGAAATGAGAACACAAGAGCCTTTTCATTTTAAAAATGTTTGGAAATATGTACAGCTTTGATACAGTTTCCGGGTATTCCAGACACCCATGGCCACTTCATGTAAACCTCTGACAATTGCTAGAGCACTTTGAGAGACTACAATATGACTGTGATCCAATTGGGTAATTAAACCTAACGAGGGCAACCGACACATCTTGGGCAAGAGGTATATAAATCACAGCACTCCCTACTCTAAGGTATTCACAATCAGACAGATAACAGGGCTTTTTGTTTGTTTGTTTGTTTAATTCCTCCTCCTCCTCCTCCTCCTCCTCTTCTTCATCCTCCTCCTCCTCCTCCTCTTCTTTATCTTTATCTTCCTCTTTCACCTTTTCCGGGCAAATTTAGCAGGACCCTTAGCACCATCAGACTTCCCTTTAGACTTATAGTCTGTGACATCCTCTCCTTCAGCTTCGATGCCTTGTTGACGTATGGCTGCTTCTCACTGTCACTTAAGTTATTCCACATCTCGCCCAGCTTCTTTGCCCCATCTCCAATAGAGATGCCAGGGTTTGTAGACTTGATCTTGGGGCGGAGTTCAGAGCAGATGGTGGTCTCTTGGGGGCATTAGGGTCCTTCTTCTTTTGGCCTCCCTTAGCTGGTCCGTAATCCTTCATTTCCTGATCATAATGAACTTTATCCCCCTTTGCCATTTCATCAAATTTAGACTTCTCTTTCCTGGACACGGTCTTCCACCTCTCGGAGCATTACTTGGAAAATTCAGCAAAATTGACAGGGACCTCAGGGTTTTTCTTCGTATGTTCCTCTCTGCATGTCTGCACAAAGAAGGCATAAGCAGACATCTTTGGTTTCTTGGGATCACCTTTAGCCATCTTGACTGTATTGTTCGCTAGTCAGCAGCGCAGGGCATGACACGCGGCTCAGCGCTCCACAGCCTTGCGCTAGCTGCCTGGATGAGAGCTGCCTCAGCTAGCTTCCTCATTGCTGAACACATCAAGTATTGCGGAAGGGTGATGTATTCTACTTCCCTTCCAGTTATCATCCTAATTGTCTATTGGGCTGGTTCTGATTGACAACTTTTATGATAAAGCTGTAAATACAGTGCTTTCCAGAATTCTGTGAGTCATTCTAGCAAATTATCAGACCTAAAAGAGTTAAAGCAACCCTTATATTTATAGCCAGTTGGTCAAAGTGAAACTGGTCTGAGGACTTCTGAAATTGTGGCTGGTATTAGAAGTAAAGGTAATCTTTTAGGGAATTATGCCTTTAATTTGTGGAGTCCATGCTAACACTAGGTGCTTGGCATCAGAATTGCACTGCAGCATAATAATAACAGAAACTAAATAAATAAAGAGCTACAGCCATGAGGAATAGGGATATAAAAATGAAGAGATAAAAATAATGAGGTCACTACTTATATCCTAAGAATGAAATCCAAGAAAACTTTATAAGGATTTCAGAGGCAGCACAGTGTGGTGGTGAAGAACAAAGGTTTTAGCCAGACTTCAGGACTCAAATTCCACCACTGCCCTTTACCATTTGGGTGACTACAGGCAAGTCGCTTAACTCTCCAAGCTCTGTAAAATGAAGATAATAATAATGCTCTATCTCAAAAAACTATTAAAAGAATTGACTTAATTCATAAAAAGTGTTTAAAGCCATTTCTGACATATAAGAACTCAAGACTCATTATTAGAATGGACCACAATGGCAGGCCACTGTCAACACATCAAAGAACAACTTAATGAAAATTATTTTTTTAAAGAAGATGCAGTCCAGATGTGAAACCCTAACAGTTTATCACAGCACTGCCCAATAAAACTTTCTGAATGACCAAAATGTTCCATATTTATCCTGTCCATTATGAAGACTTACAGCCACATAGGGCTATTGAGCATTTGAAATATGGTTGTTTTGACTAAGGAACTGAATATTTATTCTATTTAATTTTTATTTTATTTAAATTCAAATAGCCACATGAGACTAATGGCTACCACATATTGGACAGTGAAGACAACTAGGGAAAATGAGAGCCCACATGCCCTCTGAGTGCTCTTTCATGAACAATATTTATAACAGTCAAGCTTCCAGCAAGGACTGCAGATGAGGATTCAAGTCCAAGTTACTGGTTAAAGGCAGAATCATGCGTTCAGTGGGTATTCAAGAAAAGAACAGGTTTAATATTTTGTTATATAAGTCAAGAAGCCTACCAATCAGGCATGAGCCTGGAGAAAAGCCCACTTACTTTGACATGGAGTTGGGCCAAGGTAATATTTGCAGACAAGGTTTTCCTCAGAAAACAGCCCAGAATTTACGACAATTTATAATTAGAAGAAGCCCCAAAGTTCTACAGACTTTATCAGGTTGTGGTGAGAATTAAAAGAGAAAACGCATGTAACTGTTTAGCACAGTGCCCTCCACAACAAACATTCAATCAATTTTACCTCTTTTATTTAAGTGAAAGTGGAGAGTGAAAAAGTTGGCTTAAAGCTCAACATTCAGAAAACGAAGATCATGGCATCCAGTCCCACCACTTCATGGGAAATAGATGGGGAAACAGTGGAAAAAGTGTCAGACTTTACTTTTTTGGGCTCCAAAATCACTGCAGATGGTGACTGCAGCCATGAAATCAAAAGACGCTTACTCCTTGTAAGGAAAGTTATGTCCAACCTAGATAGCATATTCAAAAGCAGAGACATTACTTTGCCAACAAAGTTTCGTCTAGTCAAGGCTATAGTTTTTCCTGTGGTCATGTATGGATGTGAGAGTTGGACTGTGAAGAAGGCTGAGCACCGAAGAATTGATGCTTTTGAACTGTGGTGTTGGAGAAGACTCTTGAGAGTCCCTTGGACTGCAAGGAGATCCAACCAGTCCATTCTGAAGGAGATCAGCCCTGGGATTTCTTTGGAGGGAATGACGCTAAAGCTGAAACTCCAGTACTTTGGCCACCTCATGTGAAGAGTTGACTCATTGGAAAAGACTCTGATGCTGGGAGGGATTGAGGGCAGGAGGAGAAGGGGACGACAGAGGATGAAACAGCTAGATGGCATCACTGACCCAATGGATGTGAGTCTGAGTGAACTTCAGGAGTTGGTGATGGACAGGGAGGCCTAGCGTGCTGCGATTCATGGGGTCACAAAGAGTCAGACACTACTGAGCGACGGAACTGAACTGATCATCATTATCAGAATTATTCTGTGCTATAAAATATGCCTGTAACAACTTCAATTGGAGATGTTAATTATCTCAATACAGTGCCCATGTAGCAACAATATTGAATTGAAAACAGTATTATTTACTGCTTAACTCTTAAGAAAACCTAGTGGTAAGTAAACAAGTTGACTTTCTATATAGGGTTCTTAGATTGTGACCAACTAAATGCTTGCAGAACTCTGTCAAAACTGATGATCTTTGGGTTTTGAAGTAACTAAAGTAATTAGATCAAAGAGCCATTGTTTGTGGAGGCTACTCTAAATTTGAGAAAATAAACTATATCATCAGCATTTAGGCAAATGTTTATCTGCCTGATCCCTATAGCAGGGATGCATGAATTTGGCTCATCCAGGAATAATATCAAGTCATTAAGATCCACCTTAAGGGGGAGAATTTAAAATACATTGTATTTTGTCTCCTTTAAGATACTATCTAATCTACCAAGAAACTTACTCATGCCAATGACCTGGAAATCTAGGTAGTAGTGTTATAAGTCTCACATAAGTATTAATAGCTAGGATTCTGTATCTAGAGCATAACCTATTGCTGTACATAAGCCTAGGACTGATACAAGGTCAATAAAATCAAGGTTTCTTCAAGGTTCCTAAGAAACTTATTCGCTAACTGATGAAACTTATGTAATGTTCCCCAGTAAGACAAGAGCTGTGTCTACGACCCACATACTCCTGAAAAACACTGTCCTGAGAAGCCTAGAGTAGCAGCTTATAAAAAATGAAATTGGTCTACATCTATATGGAATCATTTAGAGAGGTCACAAAGTATTTTTTACTAAAATCATCCTATATTTTTGTTTTTGTTTACCTCTAGCCAATAGGAGTAACAAGTAGTGAAGTGAAGTGAAGTGAAAGTCACTCAGTCGTGTCGACTCTTTGTGACCCCACAGACTATATAGTCCATGGAATTCTCCAGGCCAGAATAATGGACTGGTTGGCCTTTCCCTTCTCCGGGGATCTTCCCAACCCATGGATCGAACCCGTGTCTCCACATTGGAGGCAGATTCTTTACCAGCTGAGCTACAAGAGAAGCCCAACAAGTAGACAAGGATCTAAACCTATCATGGACAGCAATGCTGAATATTCCAAACACAAGTGACCTGGGGCTTTCTTTAATCAGAAACTATAGCTGGGACCCAGACTCAGGTCTTCAATTTCAAGGCAGTTGATGCTAGGAGTTTTGTCAGCATCACTCTTCTCTGAGTGGCAACAAATAAACTAAGAATTATATGGTTTTCATCTCTGGTGACTTAGCTACAAAAAAAGAAACACTGACAACTTCAATGTATACTTACCACCAACTCAGAATTGCAATAAGAATCAAAAAATACTATGACGGTAGCAGCTGCTGCTGCTAAGTCACTTCAGTCGTGTCCGACTCTGTGCGACCCCAGAGACGGCAGCCCACCAGGCTCCGCCATCCCTGGATTCTCCAGGAAAGAACACTGGAGTGGGTTGCCATTTCCTTCTCCAACACATCAAAGTGAAAAGTGAAAGTGAAGTTGCTCAGTCGTAGAGCTGAAATTGTTCCTTTGAGGTATCTCAAGTAATAAATAATAATTTAGATAAATATCAGTTATGGAACAGTAAAAAACGCTGCATGATTAAATGATGTACCAGTTAGGAATAATTGAGGCTACACAGAGCTGAAAACATGACTATGGTGGGTTAAATATTTAGAAGCTTATTTTTCCCCACATAAGAGGAAGTCCAAATGCATGCCGTTCTTGTTTCTGGTTTAGTTGACTCCAGAGTCTTTGAATTCCCTTCATATTTCCCTCATGGACACAGGTTGGCTGCTACAATTTCAACCAATAGGTCACATTCCAGCTTAAAAAAATAAAAAGAAGAAGTGGAACCTACTGAAGAGTCCATCTCTAGATCAAAAAATCTGTGTGTAATCATCCAGGCCCACCACAGGCAATTGCAAGGCTTTGCCTGACAGGCCTCATAGTGGAAAGCTGCCCTCCCCGCACCAGACCTGCTTATCACCAATGCACTACAATTTTCTGGAGAGAGAGTTACCATCAAGGAAACCCACCTCTACCCCACCCATCTGAGCCAGCCATGTTCATACACATATCAGTATACACACATCTAGCCCAGGCGTTTCTCTTCAGAGGTCCCTTTATCGGAGGCCTTGGCTAACGCACTTCGGACACCTCCAGCAACCTCATTACTGGGACTGGATTAAGGCATTTTCTCCATGGTGCGTAGTACTTTTCTACTCCTTACCCTTTTCCCCCTCCCTCTACCATACCCCCCGGATCCATGAGAAGACAACAGGCCTCCTCAGCAATGAAACACTTCCCCTCATCTGCACCACATGTATCTGACCCTTGTTAGGCATTGCTCCATAGGGAAAAATGGAGCACCTGGGAGCCGGTGCCACTTTTGCCTCTTGCTTGCACTGTCACAATAAATAAAGACTTGACTGATACTTTCAGAATGGCTCATTGTCCTAATTGACCACCTCAACATTTGGCAGCCTGTCACCTACGTAAGAAAAAAAATCTTCCCAGAGACCCTACAGCAGACTGCCACCATCATGGCCTTAACTGAGATACATATGAGCATTCTAAGAGAGTAGTATCTACAGCGAGAAAAGAATTGGTGAACCAACCATCAGTGCTTGCCATAATTTGGAAATGAGTTCAATGGGGAAAATTAAGCTCAGGAGTTCAAAAAGAGAGAGAAGTGTGCTCTGAGCCACAGGCAGATCATTTCATCAGCCAGTCAGTCCAGTTCAGTCACTGAGTCATGTCTAGTTCTTTGTGACCCCATGGACTGCAGCCCTGTCCATCACCAACTCCCGGAGTACACCCAAACTCATGTCCATAGAGCCAGTGATGCCATCCAACCAGCTCATCCTCTGTCATTCCCCTTCTCCTCCTGCCCTCGTTCTTTCCCAGCATCAGGGTCTTTTCAAATGAGTCAGCTTTTCACATCAGGTGGCCAAAGTATTGGAGTTTCAGCTTCAACATCAGTCCTTCCAATGAATACTCAGGAACCATTTCTTTTAAGATGGACTAGTTGGAACTCCTTGCAGTCCAAGGGACTCTCAAGAGTCTTCTCCAACACAACAGTTCAAAAGCATCAATTCTTCAGCACTCAGCTTTCTTTATAGTCCAACTCTCACATCCATACATGACTACTGGAAAAAAACATAGCCTTGACTAGACAGACCTTTGTTGGCAAAGTAATGTCTCTGCTTTTTAATATGCTGTCTAAGTTGGTCATAACTTCTTCCAAGGAATAAGCATCCTTTTATTTCATGGCTGCAGTCACCATCTGCAACAATTTTGGAGCCCCAAAAAATAAAGTCAGCCACTGTTTCCACTGTTTCCCCATCTATTTGCCATGAAGTGATGGGACCAGATGCCATGATCTTCATTTTCTGAATGTTGAGCTTTAAGCCAACTTTTTGACTCTCCTCTTTCATTTTCATCAAGAGCCTCTTTAGTTCCTCTTTACTTTCTGACATAAGGATGGTGTCATCTGCATATCTGAGGTTATTGATATTTCTCCCAATAATCTTTATTCCAGCTTGTGCTTCATCCAGCACAGCGTTTCTCATGATGTACTCTGCATAGAAGTTAAATAAGCAGGGTGACAATATACAGCCTTGACGTACTCCTTTCCTGATTTGGAAACAGTCTGTTGTTCCATGTCCAGTTCTAACTGTTGCTTCCTGACTTGCATATAGATTTCTCAAGAGGCAGGTCAGGTGGTCTGGTATTCCCATCTCCTTCAGAATTTTCCACAGTTTATTGTGATCCGCACAGTCTAAGACTTTGGTATAGCCAATAAAGCAGAAATAGATCTTTTTCTGGAACTCTCTTGCTTTTTCAATGATCCAGCAGATCCAGATGATCCAGCGGATGATTTCATAAAGGAGATCAAACTTCAAACTGTGTTCTGAATGATAGATAAGGTTTGGAGATCAGAGGGCATGACAGATGGACACATAGACTAAGGAAAGGTTGTTGCAGAAGAAATGAGCTCCTAGGATAGAGAAAGGAACATCTCACTCTTCTGAAAATAGGACAAACAATATTTAGATTCAAGAAACTGAAAGTAATTGCCCAGCAAGGGTATGGGAAAGCCACTCTTATGGAAGAATCTTTAGCAGGTCTAGTGCTGGCAAGTAAACTAAGAAATGCCTATAAAACAATTGCTATTGTTTAGTCAAGCATGTCAGTAAACATTTAAGCCAAACATGTCAGTAAACATACATGCCAAACAAGTGCCCTTAATACATGCAGATTACACTCTTTGGAAAAATCAAGTGAAAAATTCTTTGTGCAACAAAAGGAAGAAAGCACCATCCTGCAACTAGCTCAGCTTTAACTCCCGCTGAGATCCACAGGGTGTCCATTCATAAGACCAAAGCAGCATATGGCTCTGAAAATATAAGCCTCTGGTCTTACAATGAACAGAGTAATCTTAAAATTAAAACATCAAATCAAAAACACTTCTGAATAACAACTAGTTTAAGTAAATTGCTCTTATGTTTTTGTTTGTTTTAGGCTTTTTGTGTGAGAAGAGAAAGGGGGGCACTGGTCAAAGGGAAAATGTATTCAAAAATGGCAACAGATAAGATCAAAGTAAAATTTTCTCTATATTCCCTAAGAGGCATGTTTCTCCTGTTCCTTACTAATTGGCAGTGAAGGTCTAAGCAAACAGTGGTAACAAAACCAGTGAGTGGAGCTTTTTCACATAAGAGGCAATTGGACACCAAAAGCTCAAAGACTAAGATCTTTCCTGCTATGTCCAAGTAAACTACACCAGAAGGAAATCTATAGTGAAAGTCCCCATTCAGGACAGTTCTCAACAGTCTCATTTAAAAACTAGATACTTTTTCTTACCTGACCCCAATTGGTAATTAGATATCCTGCTTATTAATCTATCCAAGTGACTATTTCTGAATATTAAAATGTGGGATTATTTCATCTTGCAATTATGTTGGCAATAGAAGGAAATAACAAACTGTAAACCTACAGCTGTAACCTCCTAAAAGTTAGGAGAATCACAATGGCCCACTGAAAAAGGAGACATTTTAATTAATATGCCTCCCTGTGGCTTTGCCTTTCTTCTTGTATGCTCAGCTGGAATAATTAGAGGAAAACCTGAGGGGCGCCTACCCCAGAAGCCTCACTCTGCCTCTCCAGCTGAGTCTCACTCTTGGCTGGCAACTGTCTCTACTGACGGAGAGACTCAGCATGAGCTATAATGTACATCTGCTCTAGGGGATGATCCCTCCAGAGAGCCACCAGGAAGTAGCCTGTTCAAAAAGCAAAAACAATTAAAACCCTACTCACTTTAAAGGAAGAAACAAGAAACAATCATTTAAGAAAGATACCTTCCAAGCTATTACCATGTGATACAACTTCGTCTTTAGAGTTTCTCCTTCTTTAACAGCTTTTTAAAGTATAGTTTACAATAGTGTAACATTTACCCATTCGGTGTATACAGATCAAATAACTTTTAGTAAATGTACACAGTTGTAAACATCATTACACTCAAGCTTTAGAACACTTTCATCATCCCCCCAAACTCCCCTTGTGTACATTTGCTGTCAATCCCTACTCCCAATCCCAGCTCCAGGCAACCTGCTTCTTGTCTCTATAGTTTTGCCTTTTCTAGCAATTTCCCATAAATGCAATCACACAGTATATATTCCCATGTTAGTTTTACACTTAGCATGTTTTTGGAGTTTATCCATGCTGTTACATGCGTAATTCACTCCTTTTTACTGCTGAATGGCACTTGTTGCTTAGATATAACTGTTGCCTACCTATTCCCCAATTGATGGACATTTGGATTGCTTCCAAATATTCCAAAAAGAGATATTGTGTGTAACAAATATTTGGATACAAGTATTTTCATTTCTCTTGGGCATATTCCTACCTAGAAAGGAAAATTTTTTGGTCATTTGATAAATGTAAGTTCAACTTTGTAGAAAACTGCTACGCAATTTTTCAAAGGAGATTGTTTCATTTTCCACTTCCATCAGCAACATATGAGAGTTCTGGTTTCTATGTATCCTCAGTAATTAGTGTTCTCAGTCTTTTCTGGTAGCATGTATTTTAGAGATGTGTAGGGGATTCTCAATGGGATTTCAGTCTGTATTTCCCTAAGGTCTAACAATGTTGAACATCTTTTCATGTGCTTATTTGCTATTCACAGATCTTTTTTTGAAGGGTCTATTCAAATTTTTATCCATTTTTAATTGTGTTGTGTGCCTTCAGATTATTTACTGTACAGGATTTCTTCATACTCTGAATATAAGTTCTTTATCAGATAATTTAAAATATTTTTCCCATTCTTTTTACTTGTCTTTCCTTTCTGTCTTCTCAATGGTGTCGTTTGAAAAGTAAACATTTTATCTTTCATTGTTCATGTTTTTTGTGTCCTAAGAAATTTAAAGTTATCAATGTTTTCTATCCAGTTTAATTCTAGATATATAATATGTTAAGCTATTACATTTAGATCTATGATCCATTTTGAATAGAACTTTGTGTATAATGTACTTTTGCTTTGCATAGAGACATCCAATTGTTCCAGTCGAATTGAATAAACTCTCTTACTCCTACCCCACTGAATTATCTACAAGTCCGTAAAAAATCAAGGGGCTGTGTATGGCTTTATTTGTGGACTCTGTATTGTTCCAGTGATTCATAGTCTAATGCTAACCCCACATTGTCTTGATTATTGTGGCTTCATACTAAGCTTTGAAAATTAGGTAGCACAACTCCTTCGACACTGTCCTTTCAAAATTGCTTTGTTTATTCTAGTTACTTTCAATTTTCAATTAAATTTTAGGATCAACTTGTCAATTTATATTAAAAAGCCTGCTGGGAATTTGATAGGGACTCTGTTGAATCTATAGATCGGCTTGAGAAAAGAATTGCCGTTTTAACTAAATGGAGTCTTCAAATCCATGAACATAGTCTATCTCTCACTTACTTGCTGCTGAGTCACTTCAGTCGTGTCTGACTCTGTGTGACCCCATAGACAGCAGCCCACCAGGCTCCCCCATCCCTGGGATTCTCCAGGCAAGAACACTGGAGTGGGTTGCCATTTCCTTCTCCAATGCATGGAAGTGAAAAGTGAAAGTGAAGTCGCTCAGTCGTGTCCAACCCTCAGCGACCCCATGGACTGTAGCCTACCAGTCTCCTCCATCCACGGGATTTTCCAGGCAAGAGTACTGGAGTGGGGTGCCATCACTTACTTAGGTCTTCATTACTTTTTGTTAGCAAAGTCTTAGAGTTTTCAGCATACAGCTTCTGCTCCTTTTGTTAAATTTATGCCTAAGTATTTTGTTCTTTTTGATTACATAATAAATAACATTATTTTCGTAAATTTATTTTTAGATTCTGAATTGCTAATATATATAGAAAATATTAATTGATTTTTAGATACTGATCTTGTAACTTGTGATCTCTTATTCTTGCTTTATTGCACCGGGTAGAATTTCCAGTGAAGTGCTGAATAAAAGAGGCAAGAGCATACATTTGTTCAAATATTAAGGAGAGAAAGCATTCAAGCTTTTAATATTAAGCATGTTGTTAGCTGTAGCTCTTTATCAGGATGAGGAAATTTTCATCTATTCCTAATTTGTTGAGAACTTTTATCATGAATGCATGCTGGATATTAAAAAAAATTTTTTTTTATGTTTACTGAGCTAATCACGTAGTTTGTGTCCTTTTTCTCCGTTAACATGGTACATTACACAAATCAATTTTGGGATAACCTTGCATTGTAAGAAGCTTAGAAGTCAGCACTTCATCCTAACAACAAGTAAAAAGATAAAAGAGTTCTTAGATCCATCAGAGAAATGAGGCTACAGGACAAACTGCTGGTCTAAAAATTGGAGAGAATGACAGGCAGATACAGAGATACAGGTTACAACTTACTGGAACAGAAACCTGCAGGCAGAAACATCCATGGAACCCGGCACCAGGGTAGGGCTACTTGAACTGTAGTTAACAATTGCTGGTGGTTCAGTGCGCACAAGTCTGAGAGACCACAAACTCCAAGGGGACCCAGTCATGGAGTAGGAGCCACACTTTTCTAAGTTTTACCTCTAAGAACTTCATCCTGTTTTCAATGTGACTATCAGAGAAAAACTCTCTTGCGCTTCCCGCAGGCAGGGGAGGGGGAAAAGGTATCATTTTGAAATATATCAACCCATTCCGTCTTTCTTAATAAGGCCTGCCTTCAGGAGAAGCAATTTTACCAGAGACTAACTTACATGGTAGAAGAGAAGCACGAACTCCAGCTCTCTCTAGCCATCCTATTCCACCTAAGTGGTGGGGGAGGGAGACGTGAGGTAGCAGATACTAGGCAGCACTGTGGAAGTTCACAATCCAGGGGCATGGGCTCCCCAAAAGACTGAAACCAAATCACATACTATAATATTTCCCCTTCTCTCCACACATTATCACTACATTATTAATGCCCTACTTACCACAGTTTCCTTTCACCCAGTATATCATAATCACGTACACACACCAAATAAAGGTATACTGAATGGTAAAGACACAATTTGAAGATAGTGAAAACACGTTAGAACCATATTCAGATGCAGCAGAAATGCTGAAATTAAAAGATTTTTTTTTAAACCCATGATTAATGTGCTAAGGTTTTTAATGGAAAAAGTAGACATTATGCAAAAGCAGATGGATAATGAAAGCAGAGAGATGGGAAATTTAAGGAAGAATATATAAGAAATGATAAAGATCAAAAACACTGTAATAGAAATAAAGAATCCCTTAGATGTGCTTATTAGTTATACTGGACACAGCTATTAATTTTATGAAGAAAGAATCTCTCAGCTTGAGGATATAACAATAGAAACTTCCAAAACTGAAAAGCAAAGAGGGAAAAATGACTCAAAAAAGAACAGAAAAGAATATCCAAAAACTGTGGGACAACTACAAAAGGTGTAACACATAATGGGAATAACTGAGGGAGAAGGAAGGGATAAACTAACCCTACATTCCTAGAATAAGTACCATTTAGATGATGATAATCCTTAAAACACATTGCTAGACTCGGGTTGCCATTATTTTGTTAAGGTTGATTTCTTCTATGTTCATGAGAGATACTGGTCTATGGTTTTCTTTCCTCCTGATGGCTTTATCTGGCTTTGGTATCATGATAATACTGTCTTCAATTATATTAATTAAGAAGGTCTCACATCTATTTTTTGAAAAAGTTTATGTGGGATGAGTATTGTATTTTCTTTAAATATCTTATAGAATTCCCTAGTTAAACTATCTACACCTGGACATGTCTTCATGGGATACTATTCTTTTTGACGATTCAACTAAATCTTTGGGGAACTAGGATATGGGTAGCTCTACAGTTGTCTTTGAGAAAACATAAATTTTTACTTTCATGAAGTTTACACAAGTCAATCACTCCATAACAAGCACTATTTCATTATGCACAGGACCATGGTGGACAAACCATTGACTGGTATTCAAATTCAGCTTCTGTCTTTACCTGGTAGGTGGTACTCAGTACTCAGGCATCATAAGCCAGAGTTTACTCATTGCAAAATGAAAGAGTAGAAGAGTTCTAAGATCCTTTCCATTTTAAAATAATTTCGTCCATGATAAAAGAGTAAAAGTGAACTTTGCCACACATGACAATCTAAGAAAAAATTTTTAAAACTCACAGCACAGACAAAATGTTATTCCTAATTTATAAGGAAATCCTAAAAATTAAGGAGAGGAAAGAGAACAAGATGGCTGAGGAGTGGGTGGATGTGGAGTACATCTCTCTCCACGGATACATCAGGAAGACACCTTCAGACACCAGCTGAGAGCAGACAGGAGTACCTGACCAAAGGAAAAGAAAACATAGAACCACGCAAAACTTGGTAGGACAAAGGAACTAGGGGGGAAAACAGGAGTATTAGTAGGACTGGACTTGCTCTAGGAGGGTAGGGGAACCAAAGCAGGAGTTTGTTCCCACATCAGAGCAATTGTCTAAGTCAGAGGAGAAACATTTAAGGCTGAAAGTGAAAGAGCTGATCTGTGGCAGCCTAAAAGGAATGAGAATCAGACAGTCCTTACTGCAGCCATACATACCCTGGACAGGGACGCAGGTCCCCTGGAAGACGCAGTGGCTGGGAGCTGGAGTTTAGGGATTGTGAAGCAATCCCAGGGCAAGGGCTGCTGTTGACTGTGGAGAGACAGATAGAGGGGATGTGAGGGAAGACATTGTGGTGGGAAATACCTGTGGAGGAAAGCCAGGCAGTCATGGAAGGAAGGCATTACTGCTGAGTCACGGCATAGGGGGTGGAGCCATCACCATAGCCTCTCTCTCTCCACATGCCAGCATGGGCAGCTGAACAATAGACAGGCTGGCCAGTCAAACATGTGATGCACTGAACTACAGAGCAGGACCCCACCCAGGGTGCCCCTTTAAGTGCCTGACCCACCAATCTACAGAGTAAGATCCCAGCCAGGAAGACCCCTCTATGTGCCTGACATGCAGAACAACACAGAAGGACCGCAGGCAAGGGAGCCCTCTAAGTGCCTGAATGGGTGGAGCTACAGAGAAAGATTGGCCAAAGAGGTGTTCTGATCCCCAGCTACAAGAGGCTCAGAAAAAGACTCTGATAGGGCCATAACTCCTGCAGCAGAAGCAGTCCATGCTCCTGCACAGTTGGAACTGCCAGGGTCCCCGCAAGCCAAGCAGCTGCATTATCTTAATGCTCAACTCTCACTGGGGCAGAGCTGCCACAGGCAAAAAAAATCTTGCATCTACATGCACAGGGTCACTTCGCTAGAGCCCAGCTCTTTGCAACCCTGTAGACTGGGGCCTTCCAGGTCTCTCTGTCAGGGAGGGGGGTTCTCCAGGGAAGAATACTGGAGTGTATTGGCCAGTACTGGTTGACATACCCTTCTAGAGCACTATATCTCCTGCCACCCTAGCCACCAACTCCCCTGAGTACCGATGAATGGATAAAGAAGCTGTGGTACCTATACATAATGGAATATTACTCAGCCATAAAAAGGAGCACATTTGAGTCAGTTCTAATCAGGTTGATGAACCTAGAACCTATTATACAGAGTGAAGTAAGTCAGAAAGAAAAAGATAAATATTCTAATGCATATATATGGAATCTAGAAAAATGGTAATGAAGAATTTATTTCCAGGGCAGCAATGGAGAAACAGACATAGAGAATAGACTTATGGACATGGGGAGAGGGGAAAAGAGGGTGAGATGTATGGGAAAAGTAACAAGGAAACTTACATTACCATATGTAAAATAGATAGCCAATGGGAATTTGCTGTATGGCTCAGGAAACTCAAACAGGGGCTCTGTGTCAACCTAGAGGGTTGGGATGGGGAGGGAGGTTCAAAAGGGAGGGGATATATGTATACATAAGGCTGATTCATGTTAAGGTTTGACAGAAAACAACAAAATTCTGTAAAGCAATTATCCTTCAACAAAAAGATTTTTAAAAAAAAGGAAGAAGAAACTCAAAAAGCAATAGAAAAAGAAAGTCCAGTTGTCATTTAGGATAAATATTTTCTATCCATGCAATTAAATACTATGTAATTGTAAAATTAATAAAGTCCTATGCATTAATATGTGCTGGATGAAATGTTATACAACTATAAAATACAACATGGTATAAAAAGAGAGAGAGAAGGGGGCTGCTGCAGTACAGATCTCCAGGATATATTACTAAATGGAAAATGTGATGTAAAACAATGAATATAGAATATAATATTCTGAGAAAAGAAAGCAGGAAAGTAAGAATGTATATTCACATTTTTTTGTGTATAAAATAAAAAGACTAGAAGTACAAACAAGAAACTAATAAAAGTTATTAACCACAAGGTTGGGAATGAGGGGACCAAAGTAGATGAAAGAAGCCTTAATATATATTATTTGGAAACAATTTTGAAGTTTGAACCATGTAATGTCTTACTTATCTTTTAAAGAGAAGTACTACTAATGAAATTCAGCAGGGGAAAGTTTAAAGGTTTATACCAGAAAGTGGTAGAAACTAAGAAAATTATTTCTAGAAGAAACAAAATTTCATGACTTTCCTATGGCCTGATTTGAGACACCTACTTTCATATTTCCACAAGGGATGGGAACTTCATTTTGAAATATTATTACTTGGTCAAAACATTCAGTTGAGCCTCATGTTGCTTGCTTCATTCAGCATAGTGGCCACTTCTGGGAAGAGAGGAAGAGAAACAAGAATCTGGTGGGGAGGATTTCACAGGCGCTTGAACTGCATCTCCATTTTATTTGTTTTTAAAATAAAGATATTTATTATATAACAAAAGACATGGAGCAAAAGTGGCAAAATGCAGAGATTTGACAAACCTGGGTGGGTAAGGGAATTGTGTCCTTTTTACTGAAAACACCAGGACTCTGAGAAGAACAGTAGAGTTTATTTAAAACAAAACATTTCATTGTTTTCTGTGGACAAGACATACAGGGAAGAATAAATGTGTTTGAAACCAAAATCACGAAGACTTTGGCTCATCAAGAAGTCACGATATAAAGCCACGTAAGGTCGCTAAGCTGTGAGTGCTCAGAACAGAGCAAAACTCGGCCTGCATGAGTGCCCTGCTGCTGTGAGTGGGGCCAAGGCCAGGACATCAAATGTCAGAATCCATGTGAGGGCATCAATTCACTAAACAGCCAGAAGCCTATTGTTCTTATAATTCCTGCAGGCAATGAGCATAGTTTCCAAATTGAAAACTAGACCAAGTAACCATGAAGTCTTCAGAGACAACATTTTGTTCATATTTCATGATTTCTTTTTAGGGAAATGCACAAGGTCTAATTACACAAGCTGTTTATTCTCATTAGCCTTTTGGGTTTCAGCATGTGTGGGTTTTCTTAAGCTTTTCTCACTACTAAATTCAGCCAAATTCATGCTCACAGAGGAAGTCAGATTCCAGCTCTACAGCAGATCTCCAAGCTACCCAAATCCATGGGGTAATCAAAAACACTCTGCTGGCTGCTATAGGACTTATACCTTTTCTCCTGAAAATAACTGTAGCAGGATTGATGTCAATAACACACACTCCCTCCACAGGCTTAGCCTAGAGTATTTAACCACAATTACTCTCCTGAGCAAGATCTTTTTTGTCATTTTGCAAAGGTGAAGAGAACAGAGGGTGAAGAGAACAGACTACTAATATAAATAATTACTTCATGTTATTCAACACTTTCCAAGTTTCAAAGCATTTTCACACATTTGATATTTACAACGAGAGGGAAGGCATTTTTACATTCCTATTTTATGGATGAGAAAGCTGAGGCCCAGGGAAGTTAAGCAGTACACCTTTGTCTTCTGCCCTCATTCCAGACTTCTCACTATGCCAGATATCTGGGAGGCTTAAGTCAAAAAAACAGATGGCATGACTTTACAAATTCCTTTCCATCCATATGATGCAAATTCCCCCATAATCATGGTTGCCAATGTATCCTATCCTATGGATATTTTGGAGACCAGTCTCCCCAAACCACTCTTCCCCCTCTTTTACCTGCCCTAGAACTGAATTTCCACCATTAAAGGTCAGTCCTCTGGCTAAAGAGCTGGACTTGACCATGTAAGTAAATTTCTCTCAGTAATACATTACTGAGGTACCTGCATTAGAAATATACTTGGAAAAATATAAATTCTCCAGCATCATGCTAGATTCATGGGATCGGATTCTCTGAGGAGCGTGTTTAGGAATGTACTTTTCTAACAAGCACCCTTATGTGCTGTTGGTAACAAATTGAGAGCCACTGCTTTCAGCAAGGAAAACCTTGAGATATTTTGAGCCAGAAACTAGAATCACCAAAGGATTATTATAAAAAGATAAACCTTGGAAGCAGTATTTAGACTATTCTGGAGTGGAAAGAGGCTGAGATTACTGCAGTAGAACTGCAGTTTGAGGAGTAGGATGAGAGGGAAGGGTAAACATAGGAATAGAAAGAAAAATTGTAAGGAGCATTACAGAAGTCACTATAATTTCCTCTCTTCATCTTTTACAAAATCTTTCATTTCACCAAGTCTCCATTGCCCACCACTAAGAGGCCAAGTTGATTCTTTGAGCATATTACACTGTGTCACTGTTCAGCTCATCTCCCCTTTGTGTGCTGCTCTTCATGCAAGATGGCTTAATTAGTATCCTGTGATTAAAACTGAGTTCCTTTGCTAAATTCATTGATTTTTTTAATATAAATTTATTTATTTTAATTGGAGGCTAATTACTTTACAATATTATATTGGTTTTGCCATACATGAATCCACCACTGGTGTACATGTGTTCCCCATCCTGAACCCCCCTCCCACCTCCCTCCCCATACTATCCCTCTGGGTCATCCCAGTGCACCAGCCCCGAGCATCCTGTATCATGCATCGAACCTGGACTGGCGATTCGTTTCACATATGATATTATACATGTTTCAATGCCATTCTCCCAAATCATCCCACCCTCTCCCTCTCCCACAGAGTCCAAAAGACTATTCTATACATCTGTGTCTCTTTTGCTGTCTCATATACAGGGTTATCGGTACCATCTTTCTAAATTCTCTATGTATGTGTTAGTATACTGTATTGGTGTTTTTCTTTTTGGCTTACTTCACTCTGCATAATAGGCTCCAGTTTCATCCACCTCATTAGAACTGATTCAAATGTATTCTTTTTAATGCCTGAGTAATACTCCATTGTGTCTATGTACCACAGCTTTCTTATCCATTCATCTGCTGATGGACATCTAGGTTGCTTCCATGTCCTGGCTATTATAAACACTGCTGCAATGAATATTGGGATACATGTGTCTCTTTCAATTCCGGTTTCCTCGGTATGTATGCCCAGCAGTGGGATTGCTGGGTCGTATGGCAGTTCTATTTCCAGTTTTTTAAGGAATCTCCACACTGTTCTCCATAGTGGCTGTACTAGTTTGCATTCCCACCAACAGTGTAAGAGGGTTCCCTTTTCTCCACACCCTCTCCAGGATTTATTGCTTGTAGACTTTTGGATAGTCGCCATTCTGACTGGAGTGAAATGGTACCTCATTGTGGTTTTGATTTGTATTTCTCTGATAATGAGTGATGTCGAGCATCTTTTCATGTGTTTGTAGCCATCTTTGGAGAAATGTCTGTTTAGTTCTTTGGCCCATTTTTTGATTAGGTCGTTTATTTTTCTGGAATTGAGCTGCAGGTATTGCTTGTGTATTTTTGAGATTAACTCTTTGTCAGTTGCTTAATTTGCTATCATTTTCTCCCATTCTGAAGGCTGTCTTTTCACCTTGCTTAGACTTGCCTTTGTTGTGCAGAAGCCTTTAATTTTAATTAGGTCCCATTTGTTTATTTTTGCTTTTATTTCCAAATTCTGGGAGGTGAGTCATAGAGGACCCTTCTGTGGTTTATGTCGAAGAGTGTTTTGCTTATGTTCTCCTCTAGGAGTTTTATAGTTTCTGGTCTTACGTTTAGATCTTTAATCCATTTTGAGTTTATTTTTGTGTATGGTATTAGAAAGTGCTCTAGTTTCATTCTTTTACAAGTGGTTGACCAGTTTTCCCAGCATCACTTGTTAAAGAGATTGTCTTTTCTCCATTGTATATTCTTGCCTCCTTTGTCAAAGATAAGGTGTCCATAGGTGTGTGGATTTATCTCTGGGCTTTCTATTTTGTTCCATTGATCAATATTTCTGTCTTTGTACCAGTACTATACTGTCTTGATGACTGTGGCTTTGTAGTAGAGCCTGAAGTCAAGCAGGTTGATTCCTCCAGTTCCATCCTTGTTTCTCAAGATTGCTTTGGCTATTCGAGGTTTTTTGTATTTCCATACAAATTGTGGAATTATTTGTTCTAGCTCTGTGAAAAAATACCATTGGTAGCTTGATAGGGATTGCATTGAATCTATAGATTGCTTTGGGTAGTATACTTATTTTCACTATATTGATTCTTCCGATCCATGAACATGGTATATTTCTCCATTTCTCCAGTAGTGTCCTCTTTGATTTCTTTAACCAGTGTTTTATAGTTTTCTCTATATAGGTCTTTAGTTTCTTTAGGTAGATATATTCCTAAGTATTTTATTCTTTTCATTGCAATGGTGAATGGAATTGTTTCCTTAATTTCTCCTTCTATTTTCTCATTATTAGTGTATAGGAATGCAAGGGATTTCTGTGTGTCGATTTTATATCCTACAACTTTACTATATTCATTGATTAGCTCTAGTAATTTTCTGGTGGAGTCTTTAGGGTTTTCTATGTAGAGGATTATGTCATCTGCAAACAGTAAGAGTTTTACATCTTCTTTTCCAATTTGGATTCATTTCTTTTTCTGATCTGATTGCTGTGGCCAAAACTTCCAAAACTATATTGAATAGTAGTGGTGAGAGTGGGCACCCTTGTCTTGTTCCTGACTTTAGAGGAAACGCTCTCAATTTTTCACCATTGAGGATAATGTTTGCTGTGGGTTTGTCATATATGGCTTTTATTATGTTGAGATACGTTCCTTCTATTCCTGCTTACTGGAGAGTTTTTACTATAAATGGATGTTGGATTTTATCAAAGGCTTTCTCTGCATCTATTGAGATAATCATATGGCTTTTATTTTTCAATTTGTTAATGTGGTGTATTACATTGATTGATTTGTGGATATTGAAGAATCCTTGCATCCCTGGGATAAAGTCCACTTGGTCATGATGTATGATCTTTTTAATGTGTTGTTGAATTCTGATTGCTAGAATTTTGTTAAGGATTTTTGCATCTATGTTCATCAGTGATATTGGTCTGTAGTTTTCTTTTTTTGTGGCATCTTTGTCAGGTTTTGGTAGTAGGGTAATGGTGGCCTCATAGAATGAGTTTGGAAGTTTACCTTCCTCTGCAATTTTCTGGAAGAGTTTGAGTAGGATAGGTGTTAGCTCTTCTCTAAATTTTTGGTAGAATTCAGCTGTGAAGCCGTCTGGACCTTGGCTTTTGTTTGCTGGAAGATTTCTGATTACAGTTTCAATTTCCATGCTTGTGATGGGTCTGTTAAGATTTTCTATTTCTTCCTGGTTCAGGTTTGGAAAGTTATACTTTTCTAAGAATTTGTCCATTTCTTCCACGTTGTCCATTTTATTGCCATATAATTGCTGATAGTAGCCTCTTATGATCCTTTGTATTCCTGCGTTGTCTGTTGTGATCTCTCCATTTTCATTTCTAATTTTATTGATTTGATTTTTCTCCCTTTGTTTCTTGATGAGTCCAGCTACTGGTTTGTCAATTTTATTTATCTTTTCAAAGAACCAGCTTTTGGTTTTGTTGCTTTTTGCTATGGTCTCTTTTGTTTCTTTTGCATTTATTTCTGCCCTAATTTTTTAAGATTTCTTTCCTTCTACTAACCCTGGGGCTATTCATTTCTTCCTTTTCTAGTTTCTTTAAGTGTAGAGTTAGGTTATTTATTTGGCTTTTTTCTTGTTTCTTGAGGTATGCCTGTATTGCTATGAACCTCCCCCTTAGCACTGCTTTTACAGTGTCCCACAGGTTTTGGGTTGTTGTGTTTTCATTTTCATTTGTTTCTATGCATATTTTGATTTCTTTTTTTATTTCTTCTGTGATTTGTTGGTTATTCAGCAGCGTGTTGTTTAGCCTCCAGATGTTGGAATTTTTAATAGTTTTTCTCCTGTAATTGAGATCTAATCTTACTGCATTGTGGTCAGAAAAGATGCTTGGAATGATTTCAATTTTTTTGGATTTACCAAGGCTAGATTTATGGCCCAGGATGTGATCTATCCTGGAGAAGGTTCCATGTGCGTTTAAGGAAAAGGTAAAATTCATTGTTTTGGGGTGAAATGTCCTATAGATATCAATTAGGTCTAACTGGTCTATTGTATCATTTAAACTTTGTGTTTCCTTGTTAATTTTCTGTTTAGTTAATCTATCCATAGGTGTGAGTGGGGTATTAAAGTCTCCCACTATTATTGTGTTATTGTTAATTTCCCCTTTCATACTTGTTAGCATTTGTCTTACATATTGCAGTGCTCCTATGTTGGGTGCATATATATTTATAATTGTTATATCTTCTTTTTGGATTTATTCTTTGATCATTATGTAATGTCATTCTTTGTCTCTTTTCACAGCCTTTGTTTTAAAGTCTATTTTATCTGATATGAGTATTGCTACTCCTGCTTTCTTTTGGTCTCTATTTGCATGGAATATCTTTTTCCAGCCCTTCACTTTCGGTCTGTATGTGTCCCTTGTTTTGAGGTGGGTCTCTTGTAGACAACATATATAGGGGTCTTGTTTTTGTATCCATTCAGCCAGTCTTTGTCTTTTGGTTGGGGCATTCAACCCATTTATGTTTAAGGTAATTACTGATAAGTATGATCCAGTTGCCATTTACTTTATTGTTTTGGGTTCAAGTTTATACACCCTTTTTGTGTTTCTTGTTTAGAGAAGATCCTTTAGCATTTGTTGGAGAGCTGGTTTGATGGTGCTGAATTCTCTCAGCTTTTGCTTGTCTGTAAAGCTTTTGATTTCTCCTTCATATTTGAATGAGATCCTTGCTGGGTGCAGTAATCTGGGCTGTAAGTTATTTTCTTTCATCACTTTAAGTATGTCCTGCCATTCCCTTCTGGCCTGAAGAGTTTCTATTGAAAGATCAGCTATTATCCTTACGGGAATCCCCTTGTGTGTTATTTCTTGTTTTTCCCTTGCTGCTTTTAATATTTGTTCTTTGTTTTTGATCTTTGTTAATTTGATTAATATGTGTCTTGGGGTGTTTCACCTTAGATTTATCCTATTTGGGACTCTCTGGGTTCCTGGACTTGGGTGATTATTTCCTTCCCCACTTTGGGGAAGTTTTCAACTATTATCTCCTCAAGTATTTTCTCATAGTCTTTCTTTTTGTCTTCTTCTGGGACTCCTATGGTTCGAATGTTGGGGCATTTAACATTGTCCCAGAGGTCTCTGAGATTGTCCTCATTTCTTTTAATTCGTTTTTCTTTTTTCCTCTCTGATTCATTTATTTCTACCATTCTATCTTCTGCATCACTAATCCTATCTTCTGCCTCCGTTATTCTACTATTTGTTCCCTCCAGAGTGTTTTTGATCTCATTTATTGCATTATTCATTATGTATTGACTCTTTTTTATTTCTTCTAGGTCCTTGTTAAACCTTTCTTGCATCTTCTCAATCCTTGTCTCCAGGCTATTTATGTGATTCCATTTTGTTTTCAAGATTTTGGATCATTTCCACTATCACTATTTGGAATTCTTTATTAGGTAGAATCCCTATCTCTTCCTCTTTTGTTTGGTTTGGTGGGCATTTATCCTGTTCCTTTACCTGCTGAGTATTCCTCTGTCTCTTCATCTTGTTTATATTTCTGTGTTTGGGGTGTCCTTTCTGTATTCTGGCAATTTGTGGAGTTCTCTTTATTGTGGAGTTTCCTCACTGTGGGTGGGGTTGTACAGGTGGCTTGTCAAGGTTTCCTGGTTAGGGAAGCTTGTGTCAGTGTTCTGGTGGGTGGAGCCAGATTTCTTCTCTCTGGAGTGCAATGAAGTGTCCAGTAATGAGTTATGAGATGTCAATGGGTTTGGAGTGACTTTGGGCAGTCTGTATATTGAAGATCAGGGCTATGTTCCTGTGTTGCTGGAGAATTTGCGTGGTACGTCTTGCTCTGGAACTTCTTGGCCCTTGGGTGGTGCTTGGTTTCATTGTAGGTATGGAGGCATTGACGAGCTCCTGTCGATTAATGTTCCCTGGAGTCAGGAGTTCTCTGGTGTTCTCAAGATTTGAACTTAAGCCTCCGGCTTCTGGTTTTCAGTCTTATTTTTACAGTAGCCTCAAGACTTCTCCATCTATACAGTACCATTGATAAAACATCTAGGTTAAAGATGAAAAGTTTCTCCACAGTGAGGGACACCCAGAGAGGTTCACAGAGTTACATAGAGATGAGAAGAGGGAAGAGGGAGATAGAGGTGACCAGGATGAGATGAGGTGGAATCAAAAAGGAGAGAGCAAGCTAGCCAGTAATCACTTCCTTATGTGTGTTCCACAGTCTGGACCGCTCAGAGATGTTCAGAGAGTTATACAGAGAAGAGAAGAGGGAGGAAGGAGACAGAGGTGGCTAGGAGGATAAAGAGGGGAATCAAAAGGAGAGAGACGGATCCATCCAGTAATCAGTTCCCTAAGTGTTCTCCACCGTCCAGAACACACAGATTCACAGAGTTGGGTAGAGAAGAGATGGGGGAGGGAGGAGATAGAGACAACCTGGTGGAGAAAAAGGAGAGTTCAAAGGGGGAGAGAGCAGTCAAGACAGTAATCTCGCTCCCAAGTAAAAATGGGTACTGAAGATTGGGTTCTTAAAGGTACAAAATTGATAACAAATGCCAAAAAGCTAAGATTAAAAATCTAGAGTAGAGGTTGGATTTTCAAAAATACAATATTAAAGGAAAAAAAAGTCACAAAAATTATAAAATATATATATATGAAGTTTGCTTTAAAAAATAGGGTCTCTTTTTTTTTTGCAAAGTAATAGTAGGTTATAAAAACGAAAATTAAGGGAGTAATAGAGGACTTAAAATAAAAAAATTAAAGAATGATAGTAAAAATAATAAAAATATATATATATATATCTAGTACCTTCTCTGATGTTGTTGTGGGCAGTGTGGGGTCAGTTCATTTTCGGATAGTTCCTTGATCCAGCTTATATTTCTCAAGATCTATGTAGTCGGTACTAACTACAGGGTTTTAATCTATTGCACCTGTCACTTCTAAGGAGGTTCCCTCTGTCTTAGCTTCTGTTTGCTGGTCTCTTCAGTGTCTAATTTCTGCCCTGACACAAGGGGGAAGTGGTGGACACTTTTTAAGGCTCACTTCTTTAGTCGTGCTGTGGGGAGGGAGGGACACTGGAAACAAATAACACTGGCGTGTGCTCGCAGTGTCTCAGCCACACTGGGTTTGCCTCCATTCACGGTGTGTGTGCTTTCCATGTCTACACTGCTCAGGCTCTAGATTGCTCTTCCGGGAATTGTCTGAGGCAGGCCCTGGGTTGTATGCACTTCCCAGGTCTAAGCCACTCAGGTTCAGGTACTTGGGTAGTCCTCAGAAGTGCAGACTCATTTGGGCCTGCGTTTTGTGCCCTTCCCGGGTCCCAGCAGCTCAGGTGACCAGGTGTTCGGCAAGCGCGGTCGCTGCAACTTATCGCCTCCCCCGTCCCTGCCACTCGGTTTTCTGGGTGTACAACAGGCGCACCTTCTCAGGGGGATGTCCAGAATCCCGAGAAGTCTTGGTTAGCAAGGAAGCCTGCCTGCAGTTTGGTAGATAATGCCTCTCTGGGGCCTCAATTGCCCTCTTCTGACTCTGGCTGCCTGCCCTCACCTGCCTGTCACTGGAGGGGGATGGGCCGGGATGCAGCAGGCTAGCTCTGCTCAGTCCTTTGTTCTGTGAGTGGGCCTGACGGTGTCTTAGGTTAGGGCTTTTCGCATGGTAGCTATCCCACAGTCTGGTTTGCTATCCCAAGTTTGTTCCCTCAGATTGCCCTCGGAGCATTCAGGCCCGGTCCTTACTCTAAGCAATGCAGCCCACGCCTCCCTGCCCAGCCCTGCTTGCTAGTGGCGGATGCAGGCATCTGCGCTGCTTCTCTGCTTGGGGAGTTACCCTTGGGTACGTAATCTGTGGGTTTTAATTATTTTTCCTCCCGGCTATGTTGCCCTCTGTGGTTCCAAGGCTCACGACAGACTCAGTAGTGAGAGTGTTTCCTGGTGTTTGGAAACTTCTCTCTTTTTTAAGATTCCCTTCCCGGGATGGAGCTCTGTCCCTACCTCTTTTGTCTCTCTTTTTATCTTTTATATTTTTTCCTACCTCTTTTAGAAAACAATGGGCTGCTTTTCTGGGTGCCTGATGCCCTCTGCCAGCATTCAGAAGTTGTTTTGTGGAATTTACTCAGCGTTCAAATGTTCTTTGGATGAATTTCTGGGGGTGAATGTGGTCTCCCCATCCTATTCCTCTGCCATCTTAGGACTGCCCCTGCTAAATTCATTTAGATTCAAAGAAAAGGTAGTGAGCTTCTGTTACTGATATCCAAAGCACTTCAAATTCATTTTAAAAACTACAACTCTCTGCTTTCTGTACACACTAGAGAAGTTCATGAGAGCATCACTTTACAAATCCTTTTGTATGACTCACACTTTGTTCCCTAGGAGCTGAAACCACAGAATGCATTACCTAGAAAAGTTCTCAATTTTTCATTTGTTTCCTTTATCCTTTGTCCTCATTTACCTCCTTTTCTTTCTTGCCTCCTTTCTCTCTACCTATATATAAAACACACTCAAATAGTGGTCACGAGCTGTTCTTGGATATTTTGAGTTTTTATCTTTCTCACAGCAAATGTCAGAAATCACATGAGCCTGGAACTCAGAATGCCTGAGTTCTAGTTCCAGCTTTTCCACTGCCTTGCTGAAGGACCTTGAGTAATTCAACTCTCCCTTTGGAACTCAGCTTCTTCATCTGTAAAATGAGAAGACTGCACCAATGGGTATCCAAGGTCCCTTCAAACAAATACTCTACACTTCTACAAGTTGACCTCTCTGGATCCCAGCAACATGAACATTTAAAATCTCTGGATCCAAATTACTCTTTGGTTCATTTAAGTTCAGAGCATTTAAAATGTCTCTCAGAAAGTGCACTAGAGTCTTATGCTAACAGCAGTGGAACTACAATAAAGTTGGTTTAGCTACTTAACTGTCTGCCCACACATATTTCTCACTGCAACTTCTTTAATCAGGTCTAGCAAAACTAGATAAGGGAAAGGAATCCTGATGAAATAAGTAGTCGTCTTAGCATCTGGTCACATCCGAGGAGTGTTGTATGCCTTTTATTCACTACAGGTCTCTCTGTGGATAATCTTCCTTTGCCTTCCTCCTTGTACCATCGCACTCACCAAGAAATGTGCGCTGATGCCAATTGCACATGTGGCACTGCATTAGCAATACAAAGATGAACAAGACATGTTCCTTGCCTTCCTAAAGCTAGCCAGAGAGATATAGACAGTGAGAGAAGGAAGTGATTTAACTTGCCATGAATCTTATTACTCAAAGTCAAATTTTCATCAAACTAAAAGCAGCAAGTTTGGGTTTGGCTTGGTTTGTGTTTATTTTTTTTTTGCTCTGGCTTTAAAAAAAAATGCAAGGATGTTGAACATATATAAGGAAATGTCCTGATGTCCATCGTTCTGAATGCTCTGCTCATTTCTCAGTGATTAGACAGCACACGTTATCTCCTCATTTAAGATTCACCACAATATGGAGTTACCATTCACTTGTTCATTCATTTAATATTTATTATTTTCCTATTATGTGCCAGGCAGTATGCAAGGAGCTAGGAATAATCTGGTGAATGAGAAAGACGATGTTTGGTTTACGATGTTTAAAATCTGGCTGGAAGGTGAATGAAAGAGATTAATCAAATATGTATAGGAATAAAACAGTATATATTATACCTATGAATTTTATATACATATACACACTTATTTGGATAAAAGTCAGGAAGAACATACACTCAAATGTTAATTGCAGCAATTGCCATGGGTAAGATTATGTGCTTTTTTTTTTATCTTCCTTGTAATGTCATATAGTTGTTGATTTTTTTTTGCAAGTATTACACTCTTATAATAAGAAAAAAGCCTTTCCATTGTAAAAATTTCATGTGCTTAAAGATTTTATGACATAGAAAAATGTCATATATTACTAAAAATTAAAGTTGCAAAACAGCATGTGTAATAAGATTTCATTTTGATTATAGAATGCAATAATAGCAAACTAGAAAGACATATACCAAAATACTAATAGCAATTATCTTTGGTGGTATAACAGGTCATTTTGTCTTTAATGGTTTTTTAAAATTACCTAAGCTTTCTACAATAAACATGTAGTAAATTTTTACTTCCTTTATCTTTGGAATCTCATTGCCTCTGGGAAGTCTTCTCTGACCATCTCCACCCTCGGGCCACACGTTGTCACTCTGTTAAATGACTATATATTTTGTTGAGTCTGTTGCCATTTTAACACCAAGCACAAGATACTGTTCATAATTTTTTCTTGTGAGGGAGGTACCAGGTATTTAAGCTTTTTCACCCATACTAGTATCTGATCACTGTCAGTGAACACCGGGAGCTTCAGTGATTATCTCAAATCCTGGCAGGACACATCACCACCAGTGTTCAAGGTTGGGTTGTGAGTTAGTTATGCAGGCAATAGCACTGCCCCTTCTCCAGTGGCCCACCACCTTATTCCTAGCTCTCTCCAGAGTGACTGTCAGGTTCATCTCCTCACACAGAGGGCACCTCCAAGGGGTAGGTGCTCATTTCTAAACTCAGTTCTTCTGCCTCAACCCATCAAGGTTGACTGTGAAAAGAACTAGCACACAGAACAGAAGGAAGGGCTCATTATATATAACATGATACATTTTACCCACAGGATTCCTGAGTCATTGCCGCTGGGCAGGAAAAGAGACATTCAGAGAATCCTAAGTCTGGAAGCGTGGTAAGCAAAAAGATCAAGCTACGGATGAAGAAACGGGGTACAGAGATTTTTTTTTTTTTTAAGTGACATGCCTAGGTTCCTGGGCAAGTTAGTAAAAGAGTTGCTCCCCTCACTGTAGCACAAAGAGATAAAATACAAAATACTCTGCACAGCATGAAGGGACACTAATAATAAAAGAAAAGTTCCACATTTGCTTCTGATTCTGTATTGTCTGAATCTCTGACAAGTAGACTGCACAAGATTTCTGAATTCATTATTAAAGCTCAAATCTGAATACTGGAGTGGGTTGCCAAGCCTTCCTCCAGGGGATCTTCCCAGCCCAGAGATCGAATTCAGGTCTTCTGCACTGCAGGCAGCTTCTTTACCGTCTGAGCCACCAGGGAAGCCCACAGTACGTTGTCTGAATCTTTGACAGGTAGATTGCACAATATTTCTGAATTCATTATTCAAACTCAAATCTAAGAAAGATACACCTTTTTAAAATAAAAATACTGGCAAACAGAACGATTTTTACTCATGGCATCAGCTCTCTGTCAAATCTCTGGACAGATTTCCAGGACTACTTGTTTGACTTCCTATCAAATTCCTGCCACATCCTCTAGCAGCAAAGACTTGTTGTTAAGACAATAGACATCAGGATCAAACAGGTTCAAGTCTGTGTACAAACTTTGCTTCTTACTAGCTATGTGATTCAGGCAAGTTAATTACCTTCTTTGTCCCTCCATTTCCTCAGCAGGAAAATTGAGATAGCTCAGGGGGCTACCTTAAGCATTAAATAAGATAATGCATGAAAGTGCTCAGAAAAATGCCTGGAGCAGGGCAGCTGCTCACTTTGCCCACCGGTTTTTCATCATCACATTCCTTGAGGCTACTGTTCTTACTATCACTACTCCCAGGCTGTTTTTCTGACACGTGACAGAAGGCACTTCTTTTTCAGCTGCTTTACTCAGGTGGCTGTTGTTCCCAGGAATGGCCTCCCTTCCTGCTATACTATCAAAACCCTGAATTATATTCCAGACTCACCTCAAGATTCAGCACTCCAAAATTATCCCTATATCACTGTCACAGATAATCTCCCTTTCCAAATTATGGTAATTCATTGGGAGGGTGACTATATAGTTAAATAAAATGACAAAGCACTGTGAGAGAACTTGAGGAAGAGGAAAGACTCTAAGCTGTGGTGTCAGAAGGCTCTGAATAAAAACTGCTAATCTGCCAACTACCAGTTGTATGACCTGGAACAAATAAATCACCTTAAATTCTCTGAGCCTTCATTTCTTCAATCTATTAGGCAAACATCATAATCCGTTCAGCCATTCCTTCTGTCAGGAACAGACTAATACAGAAGAGCATTAAAGGTAAAAGCAAGCAAAAAAGAACAGGGGGTTGTGGGGAAGGAAAATCAAGGGTAGACCAAAAAAAAAAAAAAAAAAAAGGATGGGGAGTGAGCAGTGGTGAGGGCTGGCGAAGATGGACAAGAATTCAGTTGAGGGGGAATACTGTGGGGGCCACATGTTCATAATTAGGAGAAAAGATAGTCATGATTCCTAGAGACAGAGACAGAGGGCTCATGCCACAAGACTGACAAGAAAATAGTTTCTATCAGAAAGCAAAGCAGAGCCTGGCATCAGGAAAGACCTGGAAAGCGGACAAAAAGCAAGAACTTAGCCTTATAAGTATCAACAGATGACCTAAATGGGGTACTTAGATATAAGCTGTCTAACTATGGGCTGTTTGATGTTGAATTCCACTAGCTAATATTTGAGTCATATTACAGTGACAATGGCTTTGGGCTCCCTAGCCTATTGCTCCTATCCCTTATTTTTATAACAAATCATGCCATGTGTACCACCACCCTCAACCTGGGCTCACAGAAATAGATAGATGACCCAGCAGACAGAATACTATGTTTCTAAGGATGCTACTCAAAATATTTCACAATCAGCATAGCAAGGGCACCATCGGTCAGCATAAACTCCTACCACAGTTAACCAGTACCATGGTTAACAAGTACCACTAGTGTCAGCATTGCCCACTCCCATATTATGGGAGTCCAACATATGGGACTCATTTAACAACAACACTGTTGATTTAACAACAACAGTGGTTGTTGTTGTTCAGTTGCTAAGTCATGTCTGACTCTGTGTGACCCCATAGGCTGAGGCATGCCAGATTTTCCTCTCCTTTACTATTTCCCAAAGTTTGCTCAAATTCATGTCCCCCAAGTGGGTAATGCTATCTATCTCATCCTCTGTCCTTCATCAATCACAGCCTCATCGGGGTGAAGATGCTTGCATAACTTAAAGAATCTATGAGCTATGGCATGCAGGGCCATCAAAATGGATGAGTCATAGTGGAGAGTTCTGATAAAATGTGGTCCACCAGAGAAGGGAATTGCAAATTACTCCAGTATCCTTGCCTCGAGAACCCCATGAACATGAACATTATGAGAAAGCCAGCAGTGGACCCATGACCAAATAGGGCCAACTGAATTCTTCTCTTGGAATGACAAATAAGATCTTTTAGGAAAAAGAAGCAAAGTTTTTTTACATTAGGATAGCTAAGACATGAAGCCTGAGATATGAAAGCAGAATGAAAACAAAGACAGGCAGAAATGAGAGATGAACAAAGAGAAAATCTGAGTGAAGTTATGCCCTGATTCTCAAGTTCCTGGATCCTGCAGTTCTTTCTTAATTCTGTGATCTGTACCTTCATCCTTCCCAGTTACCTGAGCCAATCAACCCTTTATTTTCCCTTAAGCTTGTTCAAATTGGGCTTGTCACATACAATTGAAGTTGAAGGCTCTGAGGAAAATTCCTCTGCTCATCGTGTCAAACCTTAGAAGTGGCCATATACCAAATTAATTATGGTAGAAAGACAGGAACCATTAGAAGGTAAAAGGAGGGAAAGACTCTGCATCTAGGGATTGGCTTTGATGTGAAGAAAGCCCAACCCACAGCACATTTAGTCACTGGTGACAGTTAACATGTTAGACATGTATTTGCCAGAATCTAAGAGGCTCTGTTTTTAACTCTCTGCTGCTGCTACTGCTAAGTCGCTTCTGTCGTGTCCAACTCTGTGCAACCCCATAGACGGCAGCCCACCAGGCTCCCCCGTCCCTGGGGTTCTCCAGGCAAGAACACTGGAGTGGGTTGCCATTTCCTTCTCCAATGCATCAAAGTGAAAAGTGAAAGTGAAGTTGCTCAGTTGCGTCCGACTCTTAGCGACCCCATGGACTGCAGCCCACCAGGCTCCTCCATGCATGGGATTTTCCAGGCAAGAGTACTGGAGTGGGGTGCCATTGCCTTCTCCGTTTTAACTCTCTAGACCCAGTCAAGCTTGAAACTCCAGATCCATCCCTGCGCTCCCTGGTTCAGAGACCAATGAACTCCTTTTTCAGCCTAATTTTTATTATTTTATCAGAAATAACCATTACAAGAATAGAAACCTAAATTATATTTGAGATCAATGTCTTTGGGCTTCCCAGGTGGCTCAGTGATAAGAATCTGCCTGCCAATGCAGGAGACACAGGAGACATGGGTTTGATCCCTGGATCAGGAAAATCCCCTGGAGAAGGAAATGGCAACTGATTCCAGTATTCTTGCCTGGGAAATCCCATGGACAGAGAAGCCTGGTGGGCTACAGACCATGGGGTCATAAAAGGTTGGACATGACTAAACACACATACACACACACTTCTTTGAACTAATGTTTGAGCTGAGCCCTAAAGAATGAGGAAGAGGAGTAGCCAAGGGAAGAGTTGGAGGTTAAGGTTCAAAGCACAGAGAGCAATATATGCAAAGAACCTGAGGTGGGAAAGAGTTTTTTGAATAAACTAAAAGCAGGGTTTGTGTGGGATCAGTGTTGTGGGGGATGAGAATGGGGTCAGATTATGTAGGGTATGTGGTACACGTGGTAACTCATTTTTTGCATATTATGCATCACCATAAATCTACATTTGGTGGCATGATTTAAACTCAGGTTACTTTAGCCCATGTTAATTTTCCTTGGACTTTGCTGGTGGTTCATACAGTAAAGAATCTGCCTCCAATGCAGGAGACTTGAGTTCAATGCCTGGGTCAAGAAGAACCCCTGGAGAAGAGAATGGCTACCTACTCCAGTTTCTTGCCTGGAGAATTCCAGAGGAGCCTATCAGGCTACAGTCACAAAGAGTTGGATATGGTTGAATGACTAACACTTTCACTACTTTGAATTTTCCTAAAAATCTTCTCTAACTTGAAACATAGTTACCAAGCCACTCTATCTTGTCTTCTTGACTCTTTCAATATACATTTGCCAACTGCATTTAGCTGATTCTGGGTCCAAATTTTCTCATCTTCTGCTAGAATGAAGTACACACCCTCTGATGGCAGATGGCAGGGGACAGAATACTCATGGCTGTTTCAATACCACGTTTAAGGAAAGTGGCCCCTATGGAGCCAATTAGAGCCAATATCCAATTCTAAGTACTAGTGATGGCCATATTCGCTAATCTGCCCTCACCTTTATGCAGCTCTGCTTCATTGCTTCTCTAGATCAGATGTAAGGGAAATTTAAGAACAGCAGACAATGCAGTTACTATGTTCAAACACCTGCTCCCTCTAAGTAAAGGAAATTCAATATTCTTTCCTCCAGCTTTCCAAGGTCACAAATCCTAAGAAACACTGTAAATTCTTAAACCCTGACATATCAATTATTTTAAATGGGCCACTTTAGTTAATTACAGAAGTATCGGTAGGGGTAGCTGTGGTATTAAATGCCTTTTATAGACATTACTACATGTCAGGTACCTGGAGCAGCCCCTACATCCTTTGTCTCATAAGCTTATAAAGTAGATGCTACAACTTTTCCCAGATTATAAAGAGGAAAATTGAGGCTCTAAACGGTAAATTTTTATGACAAAGGATGCCAGGTGGTAAAAGTAGGAAATAAGACTCAAACCCAGATGCAAAATGTATGCCCATACCTATTGTGTTGTGTGACCTTCATCATCAAGAAACTGTGCTGGTTGGTGCACAAAGCAATTTAGATCAAGACGACAGTTAGCCTCTAGGAACACAAGCTACAAATAAAATAAAACAAGTAAAGGACATACAAAGCAATAAGTAAAATGCCGAACAAATAAATATACTCTGTGTGGTCAATTTCTCCCCGGCTGTTCTAAACTTAGGAAGCCCTGTTCCTTCCTGAATTCTTCCCTAGTGGTTACACGGATATACTGCCCACCCCACCAATCTTCCTCTCTAATAATCTAGCATCTGGCTGCTGCATACATTTTATTCCTCTAAAATCCTCTGGTGAGCTTTTGATAATCCACATCTTTTAAATGTCTACACCCCCAAAAGTAAAAATGAGAAAACACGACAGCTTCTTTTAAACATGCTATTTCTCCTTAAGAGTTTCAGCTCCACTCCTTTTTGACTGAATAATTAATATGAGGAAAATTGATAACTTCTCTGAGCCTTACTTCTTTCATCTGTAAAATTAGTGATACCTTTCATATAGAGTAGCTGTGAGGATTACATGAAAAAACTCATACAGAGCATTTGGCAATGTGCCTGGCACATAGCAAACACAATAAATTCCAGCTATTATTTGTCATATTATTACATATGATCTACTCCAAGAAAATATAAGTACAAAAATCACAGTTTTCAAATAGATAAACTAAAGATTATTAACAAGATTAAAAGAATCTTTCTTTTACATGTATTTCCCATAGATAGAAAATTTTAGATAGAAAATATCTATAGAGTGTTACAAGTGGGACCTGATGCTGTTTCTACTCACAACACTTCTGACACCAAATGTATGGGTTTTTTCCTTCACATTAACCAATTCTCTGACTCTCTGGACATCAACTGGGTGTCCTGCAATTCAATTCAATTCTGACATTAATACCTGGAATCAACACAGACTCCACAGGTCTAAGGGCGCAGTCCCACAAGTCTACTCCCACTTCAGATGCAGTTGCAAGGAATAGGTGCTCTGGGTACCCACACTGCTGTTCCTTGGGTTGCAAAGTTGAGGGTTCCTACAAATCTCCCTTTCAGGTTAGGTAATTTGCTAGAGGAGCTCACAGAACTCAGAAAAACACCCCACTTACATTTGTTGTTGTTGTTAAGTCACTAAGTCATATCTGAGTCTTTGCAACCCCATGGACTACAGCATGCCAGGCTTCCCTGTCCTTCACTATTTCCCGGAGTTTACTCAAACTCATGCCCATTGAGTCGATGATGCCATCCAACCATCTCATCCTCTGTCATCCCCTTCTCCTTTTGACATCAATCTTTCCCAGCTTCAGGGTCTTTTCAAATGAGTCAGCTCTTTGTATCAGGTGGCCAAACTATTGGAGCTTCACCATCAGTCCTTCCAATGAATATTCAGGGCTGATTTCCTTTAGGATTGACTGGTTTGATCTCCTTGTTGTCCAAGGGACTCTCAAGAGTCTTCTCTAGCACCATTATTTGAAAGCATCAATTCTTCAGCACTCAGCCTTGTTTATGGTCCAACTCTCACATCCATACATGACTATAGGAAAACCCAGAACTTTGCCTAGACAGACCTTTGTCAGCAAAGTGATTTCTCTGCTTTTTAATATGCTGTCTAGGTTTGTCATAGCTTTTCTTCCAAGGAGCAAGTGTCTTTTAATTTCATGGCTGCAGTCACCATCTGCAGTGATTTTGGAGCCCAAGAAAATAAAATCTGACACTGTTTCCATTGTTTCCTCATCTATTTGCCATGAAGTAATGGGACTAGATGCCATGATCTGAGTTTTTTGAATGTTGAGATTTAAGTCAGCCTTTTCATTCTCCTCTTTCACCTTCATCAAGAGGCTCTTTAGTTCCTCTTCACTTTCTGCCATTAGGGTGGTATTATCTACATATCTGAGGTTGTTGGTATTTTTCCCAGCAATTTACATTTACTAGTTTACAATAAAGGATACAATGCTGACACAGTCAGATGGAAGAGATGCATAGGGGCAGGTACATGCAGAGCTTCCAGGCACTGGTACTGGCTTCCAGGTACTGGTACCCTCCCAGTACCTCAATGTGTTCACCAGCCCAGAAGCTCTCAAACCCTGTTGTTTAGGGGCTTCTATAAGTTTCATTTCATAAGCATGATTGATTAAATCACTGGCCATTGGTAACCATTAGTGACTGACTCAATCTCCAACCCCTCTCCCTTCAGTGAAGGTCAGGATTTGGAATGAAAGTGTCAATGTTCTAATTATACCTTGGTCTTTCTGGTGACCAATCCCCATTCTGAAGCTGCTGGGAGTCCCCAGCCATCAGTCATTTTGTAAGGATACAAAAGACACTCTGATCACTCCTCAGATAACAAGGGTTTTAGAAGCTATGTGCCAGGAACCTGGAACAAAGACCAAATATCTATTCCTTACTATATCACACTTGGGTATCCAAAAGCTAACTTACCAAAACTTCAGAAAGAGTCTGTGGGGTAAGAGGAAGCATATTTGAATTACAGTGTTTAATAGACCTACATTCACAAATAATTTCTAGAAGGGAAAGAATATTATCAAAAAAAGACCCACTCATTTCAATATCTAGGTGCCAAGCCAGCTAGTAGATATTCCTAAACAATTCAGCATTCAAGAGGATGACAGAACACAAAATCGTCTACCCTGGAAACAACTAGAGAGCTGGCCTGTTAAAAGCTGGGCACCATCCAGTTTTGAGAGGTGAGAATGAGTTTATTACAGGACACTGAGAGGGAGGAGGGTGATGTAACCAATTCTACAGTATGAGCGAGATCACATAACCTTTATAGACTTCACTTTTCTAGCTGATGAAATGAGATAGTTGTACATGGATGGTTTTTTAGGCCCACTTTTGCTTTCAAATATAATAACCCTAGAAAGGCTACCATTGCCCTTGGAAAATAATATGGAGAACTTGTCTCAAATAACCCTGCTCTTCAAATGGAAAGCCTGCTTTTTTATGTCAACCTCTCACCAGGTTGCTAACAAACCAACTTGGTCCGCAAGAAATGAAACCTGAACTGATGATTTTGAGGAGCAGGTTACAGAGGTATTTGCCATCGTGATAGTTCCATTGATACACCCTTTACTTTACATGCAAAGGATGCATCTCCTTTTCTCTCTCTCTCTCTCTCTCTCTCTCTCTCTCCAGTTTAAGGGATTAATAAGTTCTGGGAAAGAGATAACCTCTTGAGCAGGAAGGGCAGATGTAAAAGCCTTTCCTTAAGAAAATACTGTTATCTTGATAACATATCATTCTTTTTTTTGTTTATAGGTTTTTTAATTTATTTATTTCTAACTGAAGGATAATTGCTTTATAGTATTACATTGGTTTCTACCAAACATCAACATGAATCAGCCATAGGTTTTTATATCTTGATAACATTTGCTGCTTCACATTAGAAAATCACTGCATTTATTGGAGGAGGAGGTCAACAATGCATTCTACTCTGGGCAAAGGAGAATCCTGGCAGTAGGATGTAAATATATGTGTGCTCACAGGAATCTAGGATATAAAACCACCCTACCTTTCTTTATGCCACGGTCATAAAGATATTATTGACACTCAGAGTGATCTCATCATAGAGGACTTCATTCCATGTTTTATTAAGCTTAGGGAAGAAAGGAATTTCTTAATCTGTTGAGTGCCAAAGAGTATAGGTGCTGTTGGAGAGAATTAATTTACTGGGAATGATTAGGACAATAACTAAAATTAGCAAGTGTCCAGTGTAAATTCCTCCTAGCATCTCGTCGATAAATGGAAGTGGAGTTCATGTTACACCACCAGACTCAGACACATGCATCAGTGTTCTGAACTGTAAACAACAGAATGCACGTTGACTAATTTAATCAAAAGCCAGCATATTGTGGGTGGACAGTGTCGCAGAACCAAGTGGAGTCTGGAGGAACAGGTTTAGCTCTGTGCAGTAAGCAAGGGAATCCCAGGAGCCAAGAAGCAGGAAACACAACAAGCTCATTGTTGCAGCCGGAGCAGGATGCCACTGCAGCTGCTCCCCATGATGAATGATGTCCAACTGTACTTTGTGTCCTTAAATCACTCACTCAAGAGAGAGAAGGAATCTGACTGCCAGGGCCAGGTTGCTTGTCAGCCCCCAGAAGGGGGAGAGGACAGAAGGCTCTCTTTTTCAGATTCCATGGAGGCAGATAGGCACCTGAAAATTTACCATCCCAACAACACTACATGAAATGATAGAGGACAGTTCTCTCAACAGAAATCAGGGTACTATTCTGAAGGGAAGATTTATGCTTGCTTGCAGCCAAAAGAAAAAAGAAGGAGAAAGAAAGCTATCAACAACAACATGTATGTGTGTTTGTCTATCATTTAAGAAAGACTTCAAGGTCATATGATATTATAAAAAAGACAATCTCAGGTCATAAAAGATCTCATCAGCCAGAAAGTACAATCTCAGATCCACTCTCACTACCTCAGATACCCAACCTGTTGTGCAGTAAGAAGGTGATTCCAACGTGGTTATTATACCTGCACTCAAAACAAGAATGTCCAAGCACTTGGCTGCTGGACCAAACCCCACAGGTTCGGTGGGTTATTGTCCTTACTTCCCTCCTCATCTAAAGGAGGATAAAAAATACAGGTCTTACCGTCCCTAACATTCAAATTCAGGTACTTTGTATGTGTGGCTGCAGTTAACAAAAGCCTATGGATTAAAGTAAGGCCAATATCTGTACCTATGCTGAGCCAGGTTTTCAACTGTGAATTCCAAACAAATGACCTGGATTTAGGAAATACACATCCTTAGATCCAGGCACAAATGGCTATTTGGCAGCAGCCTGCCCTTTGTAGATCATTGAGCAAACACTACACCTTCTGTGGGAACTCAGCCAGCATTTACTCTGAGATCTGCAGATGGTACCATGAGGGATGTCATTATGACCTGTCACAGCAGTGTGAGTTGGTACACTTCAAAAACCCTCTGCTTCAAATCCTCCCACTTAACAGAACAGTGAGGAGGAGTAAGTTATAATGATAAAACTTGTAAGGAGTTATTCCCTACAATGGGTAATTTTCTTGTTTTTTTATAACCAATTTTCATTTTTTAATATAAAATTATTATAAGCTGTTCTTCCTGGTCCCTGAGGAAGTAGTCAGCCTATGTGTTTTCAGTCAGCAATTACTAAACTATAAAAAAGTACCAATTTAATTTGGTGTGTTTTTGAATATCCAAAGAGGCTACCCTGTTCTAACAGAACACACAACTAATTTGAATTGTTTAATATAAAGTATGCAATTCAGTAAGGCCTTAAAATATCACACTGTACTTTCAAAAAGTTTGAGTCAGAAGAAACTACTAGAGCACAGATGAGCAGACATGAAATGCTGTTACAGAAGTTTCTAGAGGGAGTCCCTGAACCTGTAGGAGTTAGGTGAGGACATGAGCTATAAAACTGAAGTTAGTATTAAATGAGCTTCAGAAAGGAGGATATAGAAGGAAATCTGTGTACTGCTCTTTCCTTCCCCCAAACAAAAGCAACTGTGCTTCCAGTGATGTACTAATAAATATTTCATTATATGCAGAGGTGTCGCAACATTCACCAGATTCTCCCAGGAACTATGTCATGCCTGCCTAGCTAGGCATTAACATTTTGTTGTTCATCAGTATGTTATAGGCACTAAAGTGGTCCCCTACTAGCCTGAAAAAAGTATGCCCATTTTCCTATAGTGCCCAAATTGGAAACTTGAACACTCTTTAAAGAAAGCACAATGCTAACCATTTTATGGATGTTTAAAATCATACATAGCACCTGAGAGCCAAGAGAGTTGGAACTGGGTTCTGATTCTGTTTCTAAAACAAATCACTTCACCTCTCTGACCCTGTTTTCTTACTTTCAAAATTAGGGGTTAAACTATTTGAACTATTTTCATAATTAAATATTTCTATTTTATGAATTAAGATTCATGGAAATTAATCAGTTTATCAACGTTCAGTTCAGTTCAGTCATTCAGCCATGTCCGACTCTTTACAACCCCATGAATCGCAGCACGCCAGACCTCCCTGTCCATCACCAACTCCTAGAGTCTACCCAAACCCATGTCCATCGAGTCGGTGATGCCATCCAGCCATCTCATCCTCTGTCGTCCCCTTCTCCTCCTGCCCCCAATCCTTCCCAGCATTAGGGTCTTTTCCAATGAGTCAATTCTTTGCATGAGGTGGCTAAATAAAGTATTGGAGTTTCAGCTTCAACATCAGTCCTTCCAATGAACATCCAGGACTGATCTCCTCTAGGATGGACTGGTTGGATCTCCTTGTAGTCCAAGGGACTCTCAAGAGTCTTCTCCAACACCACAGTTCAAAAGCATCAATTCTTCGGGGCTCAGCTTTCTTCACCGTCCAACTCTCACATCCATACATGACCACTGGAAAAACCATAGCCTTGACTAGACAGACCTTTGTTGACAAAGTAATGTCTCTGCTTTTCAATATGCTATCTAGGTTGGTCATAACTGTCCTACCAAGGAACAAGCATCTTTTAATTTCATGGCTGCAATCACCATCTGCAGTGATTTTGAAGCCCCAAAAAATAAAGTCTGACACTGTTTCCACTGTTTCCCCATCTAATTTTCCATGAAGTGATAGGACCAGATGCCATGATCTTCGTTTTCTGAATGTTGAGCTTTAAGCCAACTTTTTCACTCTCCTCCTTCACTTTCATCAAGAGGCTTTTTAGTTCCTCTTCACTTTCTGCCATAAGGGTGGTGTTGTCTGCATATTTGCTGCTGCTACTGATAAGTCACTTCAGTTGTGTCCTACTCTGTGCGACCCCATAGATGGCAGCCCACCAGGCTCCCCCGTCCCTGGGATTCTTCAGGCAAGAACACTGGAGTGGGTTGCCATTTCCTTCTCCAATGCATATCTAAGGTTACAATGGTGACCAATGGCAAGGAAGGATAACAATGATAGAGCTAGAAAAAAGTCAATGAAACAATTAAAAAAAAATGTACCAAGGACCAGCTATAGGATTTGATGACCAACTAGATGTGTGAGGATTCAGGAAGATGGAAGAGTCAAGGCTGGCACTTACTTTTCTTGTCTAAGCAATTAGTTGATGATGGTGCCATTCACTATAATGTGGAAGATTAAAAAGTTCTAGAAATAAAGGATAAGTACAGTTTTGAATTTCATAAATTTGAGGCACCTGTGTGATAATAAACTAGACTAGAGATAAGATTTGGGAATCAACAGCATACCAAAGAGAGGTAACACTAAGAGCATACTAGTGAGAAAACACTAAGAAAGAAGAAAATAGGATCCAGAAGAAAGATCTTAGAGATAATCAGTCAGCAAACGACTAAATAAACTATTATATAATTCTATAGAAACTAAGCAGTAATAAAAATTATACTTAGGAAAAATGTTTTATGATATTCTGTATTTAAAAGGTACACCACAAAATTTAAAGTACTAATATTACAAATACATATCAATACTTACATGGAGGCATCCCAGACTCTTCTTTGGGAAATTCTTACACAGCCTCATGCTTCTCATGGCAGTGGAAGGCTGGGACAAGAGGCAAGGCAGGTACTGCTTATACCCCCTGATTTTTGAACGGACATTACCAGAGGATAAGAGTGCCATCACCCTTCCTTCTTTCCACGCAGTGCTGCCCTGAATTATTGCATTCCTCCCCCACCACCATGCCAAGCCATCTCTGGGGAGGTTTTCATGACAATGAGGAGGTTTTCACAATAATGGGGAAGTACTGAGGAGGAAAGACAAATACACCACTATCCCAAGAGGTACACTACATTAAAATTAAGGTACCACAATTTAGTTTAAAAGCCACAAAGGAAACTAATAGGAAAACCATAAACCCACAAAAATTGGCAGAGGACAATATGTGAACTGAATTCCTCATCTTTGTTACTACAGCATCAATATGCATCAACAGAAATTTCCCACCTTGAGAAACTGAAGACTAAAAATATAAGCATCTTACAACTAACAGATGAGAAATGGCCAAAGGTGGATTTTTTTTCCCTGAAGTGAGCCTGTGAGAAGGGGGAAAGAGGAAGGAGCTTTGTCTCAGATAGAATCTATGTTTAGAGCAGTTTTAGGTACACAGCAAAACTGAGTGGAAAATTCAGAGTTCCCGTAACCCCTTGCCTCCACCCCACACACATACAGCATTCCTGCACCAGAGTGGTACATTTGTAACAATGGATGAACCAACATTCACACATCCTTACCATCCAAAGTACATGGGTTACATTAAGGTTCACTCTTGGCATTCTACATCCTATGAGTTTGGACAAATGGATAATGACATGTATCTATCACTGCAATTTCATACAGAATAGTTTCACTGCCCTAAAAATCCTCTGTGCTCCAGCTATTAATCCCTCCTCCTACTCCCAAGCCCTAGCAAACACTGATCTTTTTACTCTGTCCATAGTATTACCCTTTCCAAGATATCATATATTTGGAACTTTATAGTATATAGCCTTTTCAGATTGGTTTCTTTCACTCAATAAAAAGCATTTAAGACTTCTCCATGTTTTTTCATGGCTTAATAGTCAATTTATTTTTAGTGCTGAATAATATTCCATTGCAGGCTTCCCAGATGGCTCAGTGTTAAAGAGTCTGCCTTCCAATACAGGAGACACAGGTTTGATGCCTGGGTCAGGAAAATTCCCTGGAGAAGGAAATGACAACCCACTCCAATATTCTTGCCTGGGGATTTTCAAGTTTTGGAAGTTATTAATAAAACTACTATAAATAGCAATATGGAGATTTTTGTGTGGATATATATTTTTAACTCCTTGTGTAAATACCAAGAAATACAATTGTTGGGTCTTGTAAGAGTATGTTAGTTTTGTAAGAAAATGCCAAAGTGTCTTCAAAAGTGGCTGTTGCCTCAAATCCTCAGCAGCATTCAGTGTTGTCAATGTTTTGGACTTCTGCCATCCTAATAGGCATGTAGTGGTAGTTCACTTTTAATTTACAGTTCCCTAATGACTTATGATGTCGAGCATCTTTTCACATGTTTACTTGTCAACTATGTACTTTCTTTGGTGAGGTGTCTGTACAGATCTTTTGTTCATTTTTCAGACTGTTCACTTTCTTACTATTGAGTTTCAAGAGTTCTTTGTATATTTTGTATAACAGTCCTTTGTCAGAGAACCTCTTTGCAAATATTTTTTTCCCAATCTGTGGCTTAGTTCATTCTCTTGACAATGTCTTTTACAGAGCAAAAGTTTATAAGTTTAATGTATTCAGATTATTATTTCTCTATGAATTGTGCCTCTGATGTTGTATTTTAAGAGTCACTGCCAAACCTATGGTAATCTAGATTTTCTCTTATGTTATTGTCCAGAAGTTTTATAGGTTTACATTTTACATGT
The DNA here is from genome assembly GCF_029378745.1 of Bos indicus. Classification (NCBI taxonomy): domain Eukaryota; kingdom Metazoa; phylum Chordata; class Mammalia; order Artiodactyla; family Bovidae; genus Bos; species Bos indicus. Next base: position 21,979,686 of record NC_091781.1, on the reverse strand, counting down.
AGGTCCACAACTAATTTTGAGTTAATTTTTACAAGTTTAAAAAGAAAGTGTATACCTGTGGCAGATTCATGTTGATGTATGGAAAAACCAATACAATATTGTAATTAACCTCCAATTAAAATAAATAAATTTATATTAAAAAAATAAAATAAGCCTAAATTTGAGTAAATTCAAAATAAAAATTCTAAGTCCTAAAAAAAAGAAAGCTTTTAATTTTTATTTTGAAACCATTGTTACTATTTTATTTTTGTTTCCAACTGCATGTTTTAGAAGGATGGTGAACCTAATGATGCAACTTCTAAGCAATTATCCTAAGAAAATAACCATAGGTTTGGACACAGATATTTATTCAACACTCTGAATGTTTACTTATGATTATGAGAAATTGGAAACAACCTAAGTATCAAAAAATCACAAAGATGGTTAGATAAAGTATATTATACTCAGATGATGAAATTCTATAAAGTTATTAAAAATAACATTTTAAAACAAATTTTTAATTTCCTGGTAGGATATACAAATATGTTATCAATTCAAAAATGAAATGTAGGTTATTTGTGTTTATTTTTATTTTTATATGATTTATATTAGTTTTACAATTAGAAAGGATTTAAAATTTCATAAAAGCCCTCAAAATAAGATTTACAGTGACAAATGACACTGGGACCAAAATAAAGATAAGATACCTTTTCCCACTGTTATCACAAAATAGATTTAAGCACCCAAAACACACATAAAACTCCAGAGCAGAAATCAGTGGAAAGTAATTAGGAGAGTCTGGTTTATTAGGAAGAAATCTGAGATAATTAGAAGAGAGATTTGGGGGTTAGAAAGGATAATTGACAAGATTATTGTCAGCAACCAGAGAAGTCTCTTCAAATGGCTCTGTGTAATATGGTATCTCAAAAGAGAGCAAAGGGTCTTCAACTTCTGAAACCCTGTGATATAAGCTACACCCAGCCTATCCTGATATCTGTCATTTACCTTCACTGTGGGGCAAAAGGCTATCAAATGAAATTTCACTGACCTCTTGTTCCAAAATAATATGCCCAATTAAAGAGGGAGCATCTTGGTAGGACAGGTTCTGGACTGAAGTCTGAAGGTCCAAATTTAAGGTTCAGCTCAACTACTTATCTAGGGCATGATTTGGGTAAAGTAATACAACCAGTATGGAACAGTCATTTCATATGTTAATGATAACAGCTGTGTCTCTTTCACAGCATGGTCATGAGGACTGAATGAGTTCATATAAATGAGAGCTAAAACATATTAACCAAATGGATATATTTTATAATAAAGTAATTCTCAACCTATCAACAACAGATTGTTTGGCCTCCAGTAATTCAGAAGATCAAAAATTGCATTCTTGGTTGAAAGGGCAAGTGATAGACATCTGGATGCCAAGGCAAGCAACCTCTTCCTCCCTGACAGCTCCACATGCAGCACTCCTGAGGCTCAATCCAAAAGGCAGATGACCTTCTCAGGTAGACAAGGGCCACTCTTTGGCTAAGGTTCACCTGCAGCTGTGCTTCCCAGCTGGAACCAAACAAGCTCTCAAATGCATCTCAAATGCAACACAAAAAAGCCATTTTTGTGTTATGTTGTTTTATCTACTCACTCATTTATTCATTCAGAGCAGACTATGTGCCAGGCACTGGAAATAAAAGCAATGAAAAAAAGCAGACAAAGCCACTGGAGTTCCCACCAAAGAGGGGGAAAGCAAATATCAATCACAGAATCATATAAATATAAAAGGAAATTTGGGATGATAATAAGAAGTAAGAATATTTAGTTGAAGGGGATGATCTGGACCTATTAGCTTGGTGAAGTCTTTCCTGAGCTGATAACTGAGAGATGAGTAGCAAGGGAGAGGAAAGTAAAAGGATCAAGTAGAGGGATCAGCATTAGGAAAGGTCCTATGGTACAGGACACTGACATTCAAGACGAAAAAAGGACAGTGTGTCCAGAGCACAGACATAAAGAAAGAAGGAAGGGTAAGATAAGAGTAAAAAAGCAGACTATGTTAAGTGGTTCTGTCTTTGTTCTGTGAGCAATAACAGCCACTGAAAGCTAATGAGCAGAGAAGATCTTGTCACTTTTGTATTTAGAAAGCTTATTCTGCCCACAGTGTATCAAGATGCCAGGTCACTGTATCTTTTACATATAGGTTTTTCTATACACACAGAGGTACTCCCACACCTGAAAACTTTCTGTTAACATTCTAACTTCAAAAGACCATTGTATTTCCTTGACCCTATTACTACAAGGCAATATCGATGACCAAAAACAAGAGATTTCTGATAAAACTTAACCTAAACCTTAACCTAATAATATGTGGGAGAAATCAATAAAATGTAATGAGTTTTGGGTCTGATTTTTCTTATGCTTTTCCAATACAATATACCAACATATTTTGATTAATGAAAATAAGATTAAAAGAGGCAAGGGCCAAAGTCTGGAAAAACTGGAAAATTCTAGCAAACACTGTAAGTTTAGACATCAACAGCTAGAATGGAGGTCTTATCCTCAGTATTAAGATACACTAGTGTGTTGATCAACAGTGAGATGTCAAAAGCAACTAGATTCTAATAAAAGTTAAAGTACCAGTAGAAAGTTAGTACATAATCAACTACTCTGTGGATTTCCCTATAATAACTCCACTGTCACTCACATCCATCCTGAAACGCTTTCTTGAATGAAAGAGAAAGGAGCTGCTATAGCACTGGGACATTAAGCTCACACAACCTACACACTTTCATTTGTGCTAAAACCGTCATTGTCCTCCCATCACTAATAATCACACCTCCATATCCATAGGTTCCACATCCAAAGATTCAACCAACCACAGATCAAAGTTACTTGAAAAAAAAAATTCCAGCAATTTCCAAAAAGCAAAACTTAAATTTGCCAGACAATGGCAAGTACTGACATAGCATTTACATGACATCAGGTATTATAAGTAATATACAGATAATTTAAAGAACATGGGAGGATGTTTGTAGGTTATATACAAACAATACACCATTTTATACAAAGAACTTGAAGTGAAGTGAAGAAGCTCAGTCGTGTCCGACTCTTTGCCACCCCATGGACAGTAGCCTACCAGGCTCCGCCTTCCATGGGATTTTCCAGGCAAGAATATTGGAGTGGGCTGCCATTTCCTTCTCCAGGGGATCTTCCCAACCAAGGGATCAAACCCAGGTCTCCTGCATTGCAGACAGACGCTTTACTGTCTGAGCCACCAAGGAAGCCCATAGGGTATCCTGGAACCAATCCTCCATGGATACTGAGGAAGAACTATGTGCAACTGGTAACTGAAACTATTTCAAAATTTCTTTATTTTAATAAATAATTTTAAATTATTATTATTAGCATTAAAATGACACTATCTAGGCCAAAACTAGGGCTTCCCTTGTAGCTCAGTTGGTAAAGAATCTGCCTGCAGTGCAGGAGACCTGGGTTTGATCCCTGGGTTGGGAACATCCCCTGGAGAAGGAAATGGCGACCCACTCCAGTATCCTTGCCTGGAAAATCTCATGGACAGAGGAGCCTGGTGGGCTGTAGTCCATGGGGTCACAAAGAGTTGGGCATGACTGAGCGACTAACACTTACTTAGGTCAAAAGTATGTGACAGTAGAAGTGAACTTTATTGTAATGCTATTCATACAGATAATTTATTTAAAATCTTAAAATTATAAGCCTTATAATCATAACAATAAAATAAAGCAATAAAACAAAAAAATTTATGTTTATTTCTTGATGGCATAGACTTGCTTTGTGAGGTAGCAGAGCAAAACTCCTCTTCTAAAATGAAGATACAAATCAGATTAGTCATGTTAACTGATTTTCTTATGTAAATAATAATCCAAGATTATAAAATAGGTAAACTGTATTACTTACATCCAACAAAATATCTTAAAGAAAATCACACCAAATGAATACAAGTTGGTGGTACTATTTGCTTATTTTCTCTGGATTTTTATCCACATCTGCATGCACTTGTGGAAGGATGATATGCAGGGAATAACACCCATCCTTAAGCATCATGGCAGGGCAAAACTGGGGTCTTGGCAAAGGAAAGTGAAACTGGTGGCCCAGATTAGAGAGGCAGGAGGTTGCCACAGGTGAGAAGGAGCAGGTAGGCATCAAGAGGTCTCACAGGGCTCTGGATTTTAGCACACTGTGCAGAGCATAAACATATAGTGAGGGTACAGGGAACAAGGAGCAGGAACTTCAGTTAGAACACAGAAGCTGTAACCCAGACACTGGTGGTGATAAACACCCAGACTCAAAGAAACTAATAAAAGGAGCCAGAGACCAAACCTTGAGAGTACAGAGACAGGACTCACGGGGAGCGGGAAGGTTAAACAAACTGACAGGAGGAACAGCAGGGTGATGAACCTGACCGTAGTCTTAGTTGTGCACCCCTGGCTCAGAGCAGGAGGACAAGGCATATACACTTCTTATGACAAGAGAGTTCAACCTTCTAAGGAAGTCTGACCTAGAGACTTAAGAAAAGTCGGGGAAAACTACAAAGACCAGAGCATCAACTGGGAAACATTCACTGTGTGAGATGCTTCAAATACAGGGATAAGGAATCATCTCTGAATTCAAATCCTGGCTCTATTTGCCAACAGCTCAAACTGAAGCTCTGGGTGCTTCAGTTTCCTTCTCTAATAAGATAAATAAGACCCACTTATCAAAGCAGCTAAGTAGATTAAACTAGGGAATACATGTGAAAGAACACAGAACTGGCAAAACAAATACCCATTACTGTACCTTCTGCCTTATGTCTACCAACACCTATTAGCGGTTCCTCCTGCCAAGTTATTCAATCTCTGCCTGTCCCTTCCAGCTCTGGCTAAAGTCCCGCTTATTTGTGTTTCATGTACGTATTAAAAAACCAAAAGAGCCTTTTCTACATTTGTTATTTCTTCCCTTGATTTTATGAGATACTTCTTTCCTTTAAACACATGTTATCATGATTTAATAATTATCTTAATCTTAGAAAGAGTGCTTGAAATAATCTGGTCACTCACTGAACAATGTGCTATCTGCGGAGTAACTGAAAAGATTCACTGGTCTGCAGCTCTCCTCTGTGTCACGGCAGCGCCAATGCTCAAAGTGGCTCTAGGAGGCCAGTCTACCAAAACCACACCTCTTATTCAAAAGGACAGGCAAGAGAAACAGCCAGATTATTCCAACTCCAAATCTACTGCTTCTAAAATAACTTAATTAAACTGCTCCCATTTTGTATAAAGTTCAGTTCAGTCACTCAGTCGTGTCTGACTCTTTGCGACCCCATGAATCGCAGCACGCCAGGCCTCCCTGTCCATCACAAACTCCCGGAGTACACTCAGACTCAAGTCCATCGAGTCAGTGATGCCATCCAGCCATCTCATCCTCTGTCGTCCCCTTCTCCTCCCGCCCCCAATCCCTCCCAGCATCAGTCTTTTCCAATGAGTCAACTCTTCGCATGAGGTGGCCAAAGTACTGGAGTTTCAGCTTTAGCATCATTCCTTCCAAAGAAATCCCAGGGCTGATCTCCTTCAGAATGGACTGGTTGCATCTCCTTGCAGTCCAAGGGACTCTCAAGAGTCTTCTCCAACACCACAGTTCAAAAGCATCAATTCTTTGGCGCTCAGCCTTCTTCACAGTCCAACTCTCACATCCATACATGACCACAGGAAAAACCATAGCCTTGACTAGACGGACCTTTGTTGGCAAAGTAATGTCTCTGCTTTTCAATATGCTATCTAGGTTGGTCATAACTTTCCTTCCAAGGAGTAAGCATCTTTTAATTTCATGGCTGCAGTCACCATCTGCAGTGATTTTGGAGCCCAGAAAAATAAAATCTGACACTGTTTCCATTGTTACCCCATCTATTTCCCATGAAGTGATGGGACCGGATGCCATGATCTTCATTTTCTGAATGTTGAGCTTTAAGCCAACTTTTTCACTCTCCACTTTCACTTTCAAGTGAAAGAGGCTTTTGAGTTCCTCTTCACTTTCTGCCATAAGGGTGGTGTCATCTGCATACCTGAGGTTACTGAGATTTCTCCCGGCAATCTTGATTCCAGCTTGTGTTTCTTCCAGCCCAGCGTTTCTCATGATGTACTCTGCATAGAAGTTAAATAAGCAGGGTGACAATATACAGCCTTGACGAACTCCTTTTCCTCTTTGGAACCAGTCTGTTGTTCCATGTCCAGTTCTAACTGTTGCTTCCTGACCTGCATACAGATTTCTCAAGAGGCAGATCAGGTGGTCTGATATTCCCATCTCTTTCAGAATTTTCCACAGTTCATTGTGATCCACACAGTCAAAGGCTTTGGCATAGTCAATAAAGCAGAAGTAGATATTTTTCTGAAACTCTCTTGCTTTTTTGATGATCCAGCAGATGTTGGCAATTTGATCTCTGGTTCCTCTGCCTTTTGTAAAACCAGCTTGAACATCTGGAAGTTCAAGGTTCACGTATTGCTGAAGCCTGGCTTGGAGAATTTGGAGCATTACTTTACTAGCATGTGAGATGAGTGCAATTGTGAGGTAGTTTGAGCATTCTTTGGCGTTGCCTTTCTTTGGTATTGGAATGAAAACTGACCTTTTCCAGTCCTGTGGCCACTGTTGAGTTTTCCAAATTTGCTGGCATATTGAGTGCAGCACTTTCACAGCAGCATCTTTCAGGATTTGAAATATCTCAACTGGAATTCCATCACCTCCACTAGCTTTGTTTGTAGTGATGCTTTCTAAGGCCCACTTGACTTCACATTCCAGGATGTCTGGCTCTAGGTCAGTGATCACACCATCGTGATTATCTGGGTCATGAAGATCTTTTTTGTACAGTTCTTCTGTGTATTCTTGCCACCTCTTCTTAATATCTTCTGCTTCTGTTAGGTCCATACCATTTCTGTCCTTTATCAAGCCCATCTTTGCATGAAATGTTCCCTTGGTATCTCTAATTTTCTTGAAGAGATCTCTAGTCTTTCCCATTCTGTTGTTTTCCTTTATTTCTTTGCATTGATTGCTGAGGAAGGCTTTCTTATCTCTTCTTGCCATTCTTTGGAACTCTGCATTCAGATGCTTATATTTTTCCTTTTCTCCTTTGCTTTTTGCTTCTCTTCTTTTCACAGCTATTTGTAAGGCATCCCCAGACAGCCATTTTGCTTTTCTGCATTGGAGTAGCCATCATGGTCAACAAAAGAGTCCAAAATGCAGTACTTGGATGCAATCTCAAAAATGACAGAATGATCTCTGTTCGTTTCCAAGGCAAACCATTCAATATCACAGTAATCAAAGTCTATGCCCCAAGCAGTAATGCTGAAGAAGCTGAAGTTGAACAGTTCTATGAAGACCTACAAGACCTTTTAGAACTAACACCCAAAAAAGATGTCCTTTTCATCATAGGGGACTGGAATGCAAAAGTAGGAAGTCAAGAAACACCTGGAGTAACAGGCAAATTTGGCCTTGGAATACAGAATGAAGCAGGGCGAAGACTAATAGAGTTTTGCCAAGAAAATGCACTGGTCATAGCAAACACCCTCTTCCAACAACACAAGAGAAGACTATACATGGACATCACCAGATGGTCAACACTGAAATCAGATTGATTATGTTCTTTGCAGCCAAAGATGGAGAAGCTCTATACAGTCAACAAAAACAAGACTGGGAGCTGACTGTGGCTCAGATCATGAACTCCTTATTGCCAAATTCAGATTTAAATTGAAGAAAGTAGGGAAAATCACTAGACCATTCAGGTATGACCTGAATAAAATCCCTTATGATTATACAGTGGAAGTGAGAAATAGATTTAAGGGCCTTGATCTGATAGATAGAGTGCCTGATGAACTATGGAATGAGGTTCATGACATTATACAGGAGACAGGGATCAAGACCATCCCCATGGAAAAGAAATGCAGAAAAGCAAAATGGCTTTAAACACAACTCGCTGAAGTGAAGCGAGTGAAAGTCACTCAGTTTCGTCCAACTCTTTGCAACCCCATGGACTATACAGTCCTTGGAATTCTCCAGGCCAGAATACTGGAGTGGGTAGCCTTTCCCTTCTCCAGGAGATCTTCCCAATCCAGGGATTGAACCCAGGTCTCCCGCATTGCAGGAGGATTCTTTACCAGCTGAGCCACCAGGGAAGTCCAACTCACTGAAAATGTCAGGTAAATGATAGCACTGTCTAAACTAGCCCTGTTGGAGGCAAAACATTTCAGAAAGACATATAAGAGATAGAGGATTTTTTTAAAAGGTTAATTGTAAATGTATTTCAGGGGGGACAGGGCTACCCATCTATACTTTTTAATAGTAAATATATCCTTTTCTCCAAAATCTGTCTTTCCGAAACATCGAACTCTAAAATCAGCTCTGCCTTAATTTTTAGTTACAAGCCTTAATTTTAAGGTTACAAGACCCGTAACCTTAATTTTTGCCTTAAGTCTGGCCATCAATAAACAATCACAGCAAATATAAAACTGTGAGCCATTAAAATAATGTAATTGCTATATTTTCATAATTATTGAGTCAATCACTCATTCAATTCAACAAATAAGTGCTTACTATACACATACCATTGTGCTATGACTTCCCTGGTGGCTCAGATGGTAAAGCGTCTGTCTACAATGCGGGAGACCCAGGTTCGATCCCTGGGTTGGGAAGATCCCCTGGAGAAGGAAATGGCAATCCACTGCAGTACTATTGCCTGGAAAATCCCACGAACAGAGGAGCCTGGTAGGCTACGGTCCATGTCGCAAAGAGTCGGACATGACTGAGCGACTTCACTTTCACTTTCATACACATACCATTGTGGTATTAACAAATTACAATTTTGTCCCTCAAAATAAAAGATGAAACATAACAGCAAAACATATTGAGAGTCTACAGAGAAAAAATGAAAAACACAGCACTCCAAAGAACCAAAATACTTTAAAATATTTTAATTACCCCAAGTGAGAGTGTGTTTCTTTCATTTACCATTTACTTCAAGTCCCTAGTCCCTACAGGAGTTAAATAATTCTGATAACTAGTTCACTTAGATCATGATGCTGTTCCCTTAGCAGAGTTGAGTCTATCTTTTAGGGGTCTATTCAAATTTTCAGTAATTATCAGGACCTTTTCTCTTCTGGCACAGAATGAGAACCAGTTGCTGACTTGTATTACTTCTGTTAAATACTTCTGCCTTTGTTTTGTGACAGAGAACCCTATTAAAATGCTTCCCCCTGACTCCACAACCTTTTGCTACCCTGTCCACTGATGTAATTATATTCTCACATTTTTGCCACAATTTGTATAAAAGCTGGCCTTGGTATATGACTTTATAATACAGAGATTCATTAGAAACTCCCACACCTTTATAGCTGTCATTGTCATCTGAGACTTTTGCTTTTCTATTTCCTGATATCTTTTAACTGAAGCTATTGTACAAGCCATCAAGAGAAGTGGTTAAGCTGCCAGCTTTAGACAAATGCCCCCTAACTTCTGACATTTTCATATTTTCCTATGACAGAAGAATAAAGGCAAATATAACAGTAACCTGAAGAAGCACAGCACTAATTCTGTAGGTCACGGATCTATAGTTTTTGTATTACATATTTTCTTAACACACAATTCATTTTTAGTTAAGTTCAACCCATTTGTTTCAGGGTTAATGACTTCCTATTATCTATGGAGCTTTAAGCATGGGCAATTGATTTCAAGGCATATCTATGAGTTGACTTTGTATTTTAAGTATTATCTTCTATCTTGCTACTTAAATGGAGTCTATGCAAATAGTAAAATAATACGACATACATGGCACAGGAGACATATAGTCTGCACTGCCCCACTGATTACCTGGTGAAACACTGAGTCAGCAACAGCAGTGGGACCAGAGTCAAGGCCAGCTATTTAATTTATGATGCAAACTCCATTGCACAAAAGATTCAATTTTGAGGAATATGTTCTACAATTTCCACATGTGGCCCACTCTAAAGAACTTGTCTGCCAATGCAGGTAGAAGTGAGAGACACAGGTTCAATCCCTGGGTCAATAAGATCCCCTGGAGGAGGGCACGTCAACCCACTCCAGTATTCTTTCCTGAAGAATCCCATGGACAGAGGAGCCTGGCGGACTGCAGTCCGTGCGGATCGCACAGTCAGACATGACTGAAGTGACTTAACACACACGCACACACTCAGAGCTAGTATGTCCTAGATTATCCAATGAAAACCAAAAATCAATTCAACTCTTAACTTTATCCTAGAATGAAATCAATAGGATACAAAATACCAATAAAGATTTCTATGCAAAGCTATTAATACTAGGCTCTAAAATTAGAATTCGGGATTTTAGAAACTGGCATTGTTCACTATTCACTACATTAATCTTTTAGGAAATCTGATTATACTCTACTATAGTAAACAAGCAGAGGAGGATTAGATGGGGTGAGAAGCCCAGCTGGAGATCTGGAATGCCAGTTAATCTAAGCAAGACAGAAGCTGGAGAAAGCAACTGACATCCAGACTAACATAAGAGAAGCAAGTTTCAAAACAGACAGAAGGAGTCAGTCAAGAACTGAAGGCCTAGAAAAGCATGAAGCAGAAGAATGTAATGACCCAGACAAGTTGCCACAAGACCTATTAATGCAGAAATCAAGTCTAATAAAATACAAAGAATCAGAATGCCTCAGTTCCAGTCTAGATTTGAAAACTCTCAACATAGATCATCTTGGGCTTGCCCCTTGATCTGTCTGTCTTAATCTCTTCATACAAAAAAGGAACTTTAGAAAGCTACTTTGCAAAGTTGTGGAAGGAATTAAGCATTCATTAGAAAATGGTTAGACACAAAATGACACACACATGTGGAAGTGGTAGTGGTGGTATTTGTATGGCTTTTGCTATTAGTAGTATTGATTTCGTGGAATAACATTTTGCATATTGTCTGATATATTTTCATCCTGCCTAAGTCTTATAGCCCCTGTGATCCTCTAGCCATTGTGAGGCTGAAGCAGCCACTACTAGAGGGCAGGAAACAGAGGAGTCATTGCTCAACCTCAACTTAAGTCATAAAAAGGGTAGCACTCATGAAAGTAATAGCCCTCCAAATCGAGAACCACACACTTAGGAGGAAAAAAAGTTGCCTAAATTCCAGAAGCCTCTCTTTATATTAAAAATAAGGGGCTACTTTAAGGTATCTATTTTTTTTTTCCTGTGAGCAGTAGAATAAAAAAAAAGAGGAGATGATGCAAGTGCAATTTTCCACTACAAAGGAAAGCCCTCAAAACCATTCCTGAGCTGAATTAAGCAGGTGGAGGGAAAAAGTGAAGAGTTAGATGTAAGTGAGGGCTCCTTTCACCACCTCCCACCATCCCCATAGACCCAGGTTTCATTCCTAGATTCAGAGAATGGGTACTAAGAACAGCCCTCCCTCAGCTACACTTCGAAGATTCACGAGTAGAAGGGGCTTTTTTCCCGCTCCCACCTGGAATCTGAGGAGGATGCAAACTTTCAGCATATACTCAACCAACATGGGAAAGCTGTAGTAGAGAAAGAGGGGGTTATAGACAGGGAGACAAGATCCAGGCAGAAAAAAGGTCTATGAAAGTAACATATTCCTGGAAACTATACGTGGTACAGAAAAAACCAGACATGCCCAAACTGCCCCCACTGGGGCCTGCAGGCTTGCTTGAGAGGATCAGTGGATTTAAAGTGTGATATACATTCAAAGAGGGAGACACAGAGGCCATGGTGGCTCATGTGTAAGAGCTTTCATTCCATTATTCCTTTTTCACTGACTGACATCTGCTCATGTGCCTTGAGCCACATGGCAGACAGGGATTCCTATTCCCAATTCAGATGTCTTTCTAAAGGATTGGCTTGGAAAATTAGCAGGGAGATAAATAAGCTCTATGTTCTCTCACAGAGTTGGATGCCGTTTGTCTTTGACAAGTAGCAAACCAAATATCAAGGTAATTTTAGTTAACTATAAACTATGCATTCTACTGAGCCTCCAAATATAAACAGCAGGAGTTTTCATCCTAATTTCCTCATTGTCCTTATACCACTGACATAATTAAGTGGATAAATGTGTAATTTGGGATGTTTTATGTGAAAAAAATATATTCTGAAAAAGATCCTAATCTCCTACAAAATACATAATATCTGCAAAACAGAAATGTAATTAAATGTTTCAAATATGTCCTTTTATTTTCTTTGGGCTACATAAGTGTCATTTCTGGGACAACCAAATCCCCTGAAAAGTAACAACAAAGTAGCAAATAGTAGTTCGGCAGGAGGTTTTGGATTCCCCTTCAAACATGCACACAGACGTGCACACACACACACTGAGCTGTTTAAAAAACATTTGTACAACCTCCCACATTATTTATTCTCCCAAAACACAAAAACAAAGTAATCCCTACATAGATTTACCCTTCTGAAACTGCTGAACTTTCAAATATTGAAAAATAAAATCCTGAGTGGCAGGAATGGAGAATGAAGGCAGCCAAGCTCATTACCAGCCTGCCTTTTCTCCTTTTTCCTGGGTACAATCAACTCAAAGGTCTAAGGGAGAGAACGAAAACTAGGAAAATTGAAAGTTACAACCTCAAGCAGTTTCCATCAAACCACTTTCTTCCCAATTTACTATATGCACCCAGCCAACCTCTTCAATAAAAGGGAAAATCTGTTCTTTCACCAGGTACACTGGAAAATCATGGCACAGGAAGGAACTCTACCTCTAAGATGAAAAAACTGCAAATTGTCTGACTTGGTGAATATTCAGGCAGTGAACAGATAATTTGAAATTGCATCTCTGTTTCTTGATATTTAAACACAAAAAGATACCCTCTACAAAAGTGTTCATGGTATATTCTTTTGTAAAATGCCAACCTCTCCACTGGCTCCTTGCTCTTCTGAAACCAGAATTAGGGAACATTTGATTTATATCACCTAACTTTCAACCTAATTCATCACCAATTTGACTTAATTATGTACCTTTCCATAAAGGTTCAAATTTTTTAAGATCCAGCTAAATTTTACCTGTTCAATAAGATGTAGTGTAAGAAAAAAAGGCACCGTTAGAAAGCTTTTTAAGACGTAAGTTCAATTTATGTAACTAATTCTTGGTTTACATTCCAACTTGTATGTTTCCTTCAAAAAACTGAGAATGAACATTGCTTATCTCTAGCAAAGTTTCTTTCCATTACTCCTGAACTTTCACAACTATCACAATTTGAATTTAAATGAAGAGCACCCCATTTGATCTACATATTTCAGAAGGCAAAAAGATAGCTTTTGTTGAGTATATAATTGCTTAAGATGATATCAGATCAGATCAGATCAGTCTCTCAGTCGTGTCCAACTCTTTGCAACCCCATGAATCGCAGCACGCCAGGCCTCCCTGTCCATCACCAACTCCCGTAGTTCACTCAGACTCACGTCCATCGAGTCAGTGATGCCGTCCAGCCATCTCATCCTCTGTCGTCCCCTTCTCCTCCTGCCCCCAATCCCTCCCAGCATCAGTCTTTTCCAATGAGTCAACTCTTCTCATGAGGTGGCCAAAGTACTGGAGTTTCAGCTTTAGCATCATTCCTTCCAAAGAAATCCCAGAGCTGATCTCCTTCAGAATGGACATCATTCAATACAGAATTAAAGTCTCAGATGCGAATTATTTACATGTTTCTGCTTTTTCATCACAGTAATATTTGGATTCGATGTGGGATATGTGACTTTTGGGGACTGTGGTTTGCTTGTTTTATTTTATTTTTTTCTATCAATAAATCTCAGCACCTTGCCTTTTGGGTTATAACTGGCCTTGAATAATCTAGGAAAGGAATTGCAAGTCTCAAAATACCAAGCAATGAATAATTTTCCATTCAATTCTCTTTGCCTAGAGCTCAGTAGTAGCAGCACAAAACATAGTGGCAAAAGGATGTTTATGAAATGAATAACTTCCACTAAATATTTTTATATTATAAAAGTATCACCCGCACTTTGGAAAGCTGGAAAACACATTTTCAAAACGGAGGCTATTAAAGCAACCCATTAATTACTACCTACAAAAGACAGTTACCATTTTTCATTTTTCTTTTATAAACAGAAGGAAGCCAATAATATTGAAAACCTCAATTAACTGAAATCCTTAAGGGAGGTGGTATAGTTGTGGTGATTTAGAAAGTTTTCTCAAATGCCATAATAGATGTATTGTTTTTGAACCAGAAAAAAAAAAAATGAAAGAGATAAAATACAGTAATCTGTTTGCCTAGTTCAATAATTAGTGGATAAAGTATAATTTATAACTCCAGGCATGTGCAGTACTTTTCAATCATCAGGGTGAAGAGCAGTTGTATAGTAGGGCTAAAGAAATAGAAGGGCTAGAACAGAGCTAGAAAATTCAAATGCTCACACAGAGACCAAACTACAAAATGCCTGTCTGAAGAAGATAACCAATAGGCACTACTCAATTCTGGTTAAGGGCTGTCATGTGAAGGATAAAAAAAAAAAAAAAAAAAAAAAGCCTAGTGTTATCAAATTCTCCTATTTTGCTGCTGGTGGTGGTGTTGTTGCTCCTTTGAGAGAAGCTGGAAATTTGTGTTTTTATGTGAAATTTCCAATTTAAAAATTTTCAATTAAACAGACATTTTTAAAACACATAAGCTAACTTGCATGATGATGAACCTAAATTGCCCTATCAATTATCAGTTTGGTTATCAGAGATTGAGTTGAACTTGAGTTAGATTTAGATCATAGTCTTGATCTTTAGGACAAGATGGGAAGACAGGAAGCTTCCACAAAGAGAATTCAATATGTATAGAGACTTAGGGATCCACTAACACGTAAGCAGAATAATCGGAGAAGGCAATGGCACCCACTCCAGTACTCTTGCCTGGAAAATCCCATGGACGGAGGAGCCTGGTAGGCTGCAGTCCATGGGGTCGCTGAGGGTCGGACACGACTGAGTGACTTCACTTTCACTTTTCACTTTCCCGCATTGGAGAAGGAAATGGCAACCGACTCCAGCGTTCTTGACTGGAGAATCCCAGGGACGGGGGAGCCTGGTGGGCTGCCGTCTATGGGGTCGCACAGAGTTGGACACGACTGAAGTGACAGCAGCAGCAGCCATTCCCTTCTTCAGGAGATCTTCCCAACACAGAATTCTAACCCAGGTCTCCTACATTGCAGATAGATTCTTTAAAATCTGTGACTATGTTACCTTACAGGGCAGAAGGGACTCTGCAGATGTGATTAAGATTAAGAAGCTTGAAACAGGCGGATTATCTAGGATCATCCTGGTGGACTCAACCTAATCACATGAGTCCTTAAAAATAGAAGAGGAAGGCCAAAGGGTAGGTCAGAGAGATAGGACATGAGGATCTGACCTGCTGGCTTTGAGGAAGAAAGAAAAGGGCAACAAACTGAAGAAGGCAGTGGCTTCTAGAAGATGGAAAAGGTAAGGTAACAGATTCTCCCCTAGAACCTCCAGAAAAGAATGACACCTTGCTATCACCTTGACTTTAGCTCAAGAGACTTGTATTAGACTTCTTACCTACAGAACGGTAAGATAATAAATTTGTATTAAGTTACTAAGTTTGTGATCATTTGTTAGAACAATGGTAACAAAATAATATAGTGTTCCTAGCTTTACATTGTATAGATTTGGAAACTAAGGTCCACAGAACATAAAGATGAAGCTAGGAGAAAAAGACATTTGGTGATCTTCCCTCTGTACCAGCCTGCCTTGACCGCTTTAGTGTTTGTTTGTTTGTTTTTAATGTAATTTTCCCATAAGAGTGGAATCAATAACATGCACAGAAAAGAAAGAGAGGGTAGGGAAAGAGGAGAGGTGAGGACAGGAAAGAAAAGGGAAAAAAGAGAAACATTCTGTTTAACTAGAACTTACTGGAGTAGTAACATTTGGTTTGGGATTCAGAACTAGATAAAAGGACAAGTAAGTGAAAGAGAGAAAGAGATAAATTCAGTTTAAAATGCAAAGCCACTCCACTACATAATCAGCCTACCTCTTTACTGTTACCTAAATGCCTGCTTTTGATCCTTCACTGTCTAACCAGTTTGGAATTTGCAGAAATGAAAGCAGCTTGGGCATGGGTTGCATGTCCTGCTGTCTCTGGAGGATTTGTGAGGATCTGTTAGCCCGTGGATTATGCACATTTTCTGTTGGCTTGGGTGTAAACCATCTGCAGTCTAACTGGAGCTGTGATATGCCTGCCGAGATGATGATTGCAATCACAGCTCGACGGCAAGAGAGATGCCAAAGTCAGCAGCGTGAAGGACATCAGAGCTTAAGCCTGCTCAGAAAATCTGTCCACTTTCACTCCTGCTTCCCCTTACAGGGTACAGGAGAAGAACAGCCTCGGCAACACACAAAAACTTCTTCCAAAGGCGCCACAGTTAGTGCCTGTGCTGCTGGCACTTGAGCCCTGATGCACAGAGACAGGGGATGACAGGAGACGTTTCTACTGTTTGGTTCTAAAGGTTCAGAGCAAGTATCCCACTCCATCTCTGTACACAGCCTACAGGTTGTTCTTTCTAGCTGACCTTGATATTCATTTCAGCTAGATTCACCAGGAAAAATATTCTGGGATGAGAACAAAGGGAGAAACCAAGTATATAACATGGTCTGTCTCTCTTATCAAAATGGCCAAAACTGATGTCATCTCCAATCCTCTCTGTGCACACAGAGCTACTATAAGCTGAAGTAGGTCTAAGCCATGTCTCATGCCAAGCAGACAGCACAAAGGCGGGGTGGCTGTCCCTCCTTTCCTAAAAACTGACCTTGAGGGTACATGGAAGTGTGTCATCCCTGGGCCAGGTAGGAGGGTGCATACTACTCAGCACAAATCCCAGAGCATGATGGAGAGGCTGTGTCTAATAAAACAATGTAATCCAAGCCATCCTTCAAAGCTTTATAAATGCCATTGCCAACATTTTGATTTCCCAGACCACTACAGCTCCCACTGATAATCTTCTTCCTCTGAGTTCAAACTCTAACACCTCCGGTATTTCTCTGTTTGTTCATCAATGACAGAAATACAGTTCAAAGTGGCCAAAGCAAAAAAGAAAATTATTGGCAGACACACCTAAAAAATATCCATGACTGTAATGCAATTCCTGGCATGGCTGCTTCTTAAGCAGTGCCATCAGAAAACACTTTCTCTTTCTCTCTGGCTCTTGGTTCTGTTTTCCCCCAAGTTGGCCCCATTCTTACTCAAGTGGTAGCAAGATGACTTCGGGTAGCTTTAGGCTTATATTCTATTATCTCAGCAAACTTCAGGGAAAAAGCATGCTTCTTTTCCAAAAGTTCTAACAAAAGTCACAGAACTGAGTCTGTGATTCTGAATAGCGTAGCTTGACCACATGTAAGTGAAAGTCGTTCAGTCATGTCCGACTCCTTGTGACCCCAAGGTCTATACAGTCCATGAAATTCTCCAGGCCAGAATACTGGAGTGGATAGCCTTTCCCTCCTCCAGGGGATCTTCCCAATCCAGGGATCAAACCCAGGTCTCCTGCATTGCAGGTGGATTCTTTACCAACTGAGCTATCAGGAAAGCCCTAGCTTGACCACACGTCCATCCCTAAACCAATCATCATAACTAGAATGATGCAACTGCCATGTGGCCATGCCATGATCCTCTCAGACAAAGCAAAAGGTCAGTCTCACACCAACCATGTGGTCCAAGAGTAGCTTGTTTCTTCAGGAAAGTCAGAATGATACTCAAGATAAAAAGAGAACAAATACCAGCCAGCCTGGCAAAAACAGCCAAAATGCAACTTTGCTCTAACCCAGGACTATAGTGAGAGAAGTAGCTCAATGAGAGGAGGGGACTTGTGCGTATATTTTCCTTTCTGTTTCCAAATTTTCTTTAATGTTATTATATTGTCTTTATTCTTTAATGAAGGTGGAGGGTGTGGAATAAAGGAAAAGAATAACAATGCTAAGTTTTAAATAAATGTAGATATGATAATATAAAGGTCAAGGGTTTTCTTTAGAATAATAGAATCTACCATTTGACATTATTCTTTTTAAAGTGTCCATGTATATTACCTCATTTGATCAGTTTAAGTCACTCCTTCTGGAGATGACTAAATAAGACAAATGACGTCATGGATATGTCTTCCAAATGATTTCTGCTTCACTAAAATGTATTGTTTTGAAACCAAGAGCATGACTCCAAAGTAATTCAAGTAATAGGTATATAATGTTTTTCAAAAAACAAATACAGAAATATTTCAACAGATTTCAAATACGATTGGGAGAGATCCAGTACTATAAAAATCCAGTACTATAAAATATTAAAATTCCTTAGCTAGCAGATTCAAGACCCTCCTTGACTCTCTAGCTTTGTCTGCTAGTATATCCAAGCATATATGCCACATTCATCAGTGCTGGTCACCAAGCCCTGCCATGGCTCTTCTCAGTTCATGACTGGGAGATACCCCCAATCTACTCTTTGCCTAGAAAACCCTTTTCATTCTTAAAAACTTCACACACACAACACATTTTCCAGGAAACATTCCCCGATCCCCTTATTTAGCTCTCTTGAGTTAAAGTATATTATTAACATTAATTCTCCTCTCTGACCCTTATTTCAGTCTACCTTATATTATACTTAGATACACACTCTTAGTGGGCAAGGATGTGCTCTTTTCCATATATTTATAGCCTCTTTCCCACCCTGAAATTGCAACTGAATTGCTTGTTTTGTTTTGTATTGTTTTATTTATTTATTATATCATTCAGTGATAGAAGACCTGAATAAAAGAAGACAGAGTTGTTCCTGCAAGAGCTATAGACAGAGAAACACATAGCAAATCTTAAGTACTGTGCACATAACCTTTTCCAGAGAAGCCTATCATTTTACTTCCACCTCTTAGTGGCAAAAGAGAAGAACAAAATGGCTATGAGCACTACCAAGTAGGAAGCAAAGGTCTAGGAATGAAACCAAGTTCTCCTCACTATAGTCTAACTTTAGCAATCATCTGAAACAGGGAGTAGAGTTAAAAATAAAGCTCTCACCCAAAAGACAGCCAGGATACAACCCAGTTACTTACGCTGAGCCAGCATCTTTTCAGAGCCACTTTCCAGGCAGTTAAATACAGCCATGCACAGTCCTCTGGGCCAGAGCCTGAGCTAATTAGGGAGTCACTGGAAAGGAACAGTGAGACTTTTAATAAAAGAGCTGCCACAAGCCATAGCATTAGTACTATGCCTCTTCAAAACGCCAGAGTCTGTTTCTTGCCATCACGCATTACCACACTAACAATTAAGGGAAAAGGGGTTTGGGGTAATGAGAATTTCATAAGCCATAAGTGTTTTTGTAATTTGCCGCATCAGAACACTTTACTAAAGGGAAGACAGGATGCAAAGGCACATATTTTATTTTTCCGTAGATATGACTTGCAAACATCTAAATCAGCTGCCCTTTCACTACCTTTAAAGTGCTTTTCTTTTGAGAAAAATAACATTCCATTTAGGTTTTCTATCAACCTTGATTAATTGGGTGATAAAATGGATACTATTTAAAAGGATATCATCAGAAAATAGGCTCATTGTAAATAAAAGGGGTATGTCAGAGAAGGAGCACCCTGACTCTCAGACTATAAAAGAGATACTTAACCAATATCAGACATCATTACAGTAGTAATTTGTAACACATCTGACCCCAACTCTCATCACTTAATAAATAGGACAAAAACATGTCCTCTGCATCTGATGGAAACATGGGCATCTCTGTGTTAATTTTTTTGTTTTACTTTTGAATTTCTGCTTGTGTTTTCAGAGACTGCAAGACTGATTATCTTAAAGACAATGTAGCCAAACACTGGGGGCTTCCCAGGTGGCACTAGTGGTAAAGAATCCACCAACAATGCAGGAGACGCAGGAGACATGAGTTCAGTCCTTGGGTCAGGAAGATCCCCTCAAGGAGGAAATGGCTACCCATTCTGGTATTCTTGTCTGGGAAGTCCCGTGGACAGAGGAGCCTGGTGGGCTACGGTCCATAGGGTCGCAAGGAGTCAGACACAACTGAAACAACTTAGCACGCACACAGCCAAACCTGAACCAAGAGATTAAACTTGTGAGCCATATTTTTATTTCTCTAAAATTCCTATTGTTATTTATAACAGTGACTTCAAGTCTGGTTGTCAGTTTCTTTGGCAATAAGGATTCCTCATATAAATAACACTTTATAGCTTGCAAGACACTTTTTCACAAATGTTATCTAAATTCTCACAGTAAGTATTCTCACAGTAAGTAAATTCTCAGTATCTACCCCCAGATTATAGCATTTCATAAAAAGACAAAACATTTTAAATCTTCCCAGTTTATTTTTAAGCAGTTAAATAATATTTTTATTAAAAAAAATGAAAGAATTACAAGATAGTATTTTAGAAATCTGACGCTTAACTAGTCTGTTTTTTAGCAACACACACTTATCAAAGTATTGGAACTACAGCATTGAAATTTTCAAGCTTTAAATATATAAATAAAATTTTAGTCATGCATCATAATTAAAAGATATCTAGTAGATACATGCAAATACAAAGCAATCTTTTAAAGTACCATGTTTCAAATTAGTTGATATATGCAAAAGATAGGGCACCACGATTAATAGGGGAGAAGAGAGTAAAGGCCTGAAGCATGAGAAAGAAACAATGAATGAAGTAGTCATCCTGACAATCAAAAATTCAAGTTTCCCAAAATTCAACAGTCATGCCCAAAGGCAAAAGAGGAAAACTCCTCATGTGGAATAATTTTGGAAGCCATGAGAAACCTAACAAAGACACTCCATCAGACTCTTGCATTTGATTGGTTGATGCCTGAAATTCTACCAGACATGCATCCCTGCTGTTTGACCCTATTAGAATTCCACCCATTTGGGGATGGAGTGGGAAACAAAGAGCTCATATAATAACATAAGCTGTTCTAGTTTCTCTACACTCCATGCAACTAACAGTTAAGCAGGAAATTTTTGAAGGTGAAGCTCTTACAGTGAAGTAATGATACCACATATTGACTGAGTGTTGTATGTTAAATATTTCATAGCTACCATTGCACACTGAAACTGTGAGTTGGGTATTCTTAACACATGTCATGTACAAGAGACTGAGGCTCAGAATAGTTAGATCATTTACTCAAAGTTCAGGAAAAACCAATGACAAATTAGAGGTCAGAGCTGGACCACTGGAAAAGCTAAATTGGTGCTCAACTGAAGATGTGAAGATGGCTTTGGGCTCCTTAAAAAGACACCTCAGTATTGAAACAATAACTGAAGCATAACCAACTCTGCGGTGATAAAGGAAAACAAGCAAAGAGACCAGCAAAGAAATGGTCCCTTCCTTTCTTGTCTATCTGTCTCTCTCTCTCTCTCATCTTTCTCTGTTCTCAAACACACACACCACTAAAATTCAAAACACATGATAAAGAGATGGAAAACTTAAACCATTGAATAAGCAATGCATTTATAATTACACATTGTAATTCTTTAGGATTCTGTCACAACAAGGGTACATGTTTACAGAGACAAAGAGAATTGAGTGTTAGGAGAATTTTAATTCACGGCAAGATCATCAAAAGATAAATGGCACTGAACTTTGCCTCCGATTTTAACAAAGGACACCAGTATGTGGGAAGCTCCCTAAATATAACTAGTGTTAAAAACTTAGCCAGGTCTGGTGCAGGATATTTCCTGCTTTTACCAAGCAAAGAGGTTAGAAAACTTAATATTGATATTAACAAAGATGGTTATTTGATTTTTACTTTGTTACGAACTTTCCCAGAGAGTTCTATATTCTTAAACAATATAATTTCACCAAGAGAAGAGTTTTGGGTACTACAAAGTAAAACCAAATCATCCAAAATAGTAACTGGCCAATTAGATCTGACTGAACTAATTATGCTAATTATCAGCTATTGGTAAGAGTAATATTTTAAATGACTAGCAATGCAAAGAGAGAAAACAAATCCTGGAACATGCCAAACTCAGTCACTGAAAATATCATAGTCAGCCTAATTCTCTGACATTAATACCCATCACTAATCCCATTCAGGGGAATTTCTGTAGTGTTTTTCTTTATGAATGAGTGTTTTTGACTCCCTGAAAAACTATAAATAACCAAAGTCCTACAAGAGAGGAAGAGGAGTAAGGTATAGAGAAAAAACGCTGACCAAATTTTAGTCATGGTTCTCCTTGGTACTCTTGAACTAACCACACCAAGTCTTTGACACCATGTATTTCTACCTACAAAATAGGGAGACTGAACTGAAGAAACCCTGGAGTCTAACAGTATATGATTTTATAAGTCATCCATAACTATATTTTAAGAATAATCCACTTTGTTCAAATGCTTCAAATGAAGCATTAATTAATTAAAAATTAAAACCGCAGTCTGTGCTTAGAAATGTCCTTTAAAAAAGGGAACTCATTGGAATTCTGCTTTATTTAGAGCATTTTAAATGAAGTTATTCCTAATATATCCTACAGATCTCTCAATATATAGGAAGAGTCAGCAAAATATATATATTTTTTTATTTTGGAGAACAAAGTACTGGGAATTTCTGTGATAATCAAACTGCTTTATTCTCAGCACAGTTCTGCTAGTTTAACTAGCATGTCACTGCCCTCTCTTGGTAGATACTGAGATAACAGAAGCTGATTTCTATGCAGGGATTAGAACGTAGCTTTAGGCTTCAACAAGATACTTTGATTCTTGTCAACAGAGGGATATACCTAATAAGACAAGTAAAAATGTAATCTATATATTTAAAAGGTAGAAATTCGTTGTTTTCAAGACTGGTTTCCTCCAAGAACCAATTCAGATGGACAGATACAGAATAATGTGCACAATGTTTACTAGAGAGTAGTCTGAGTAACAATCCTCCGTCTGGAGGAAGGGAAGAAAGAAGACAGGGGATGGGGCAGTAATGCGGTCTCAACAAGGGCCTCCATCAGCTCCCCAGAGAACCCTGAAACTGGATGGCCCCCTCAGAAGGGGCAAAAAGACAGTGATATGACTCATATCAACTAGTCATTGGATACATTCTGCCCTTTGGAAGCAGCCATGACCCTGGACAAGGTGACCGATTAGCCTAGGGCAGTTTCTGGAGAGGGCTGACACACCTGAGGACTGTCAGCTAGCAGCACTTCTAGAAGGTAGAGGAATAGATCTTTCAGTCCTAAAGGAGAATCTGGGTATCATATCAGAGTGTCTGCTACATAATTACTTTATACTGTGGTTAACAACTTTCTGTTTCTTAATAGACAACAGACAACTAATCTTAAAACAACTCCAAAAATCAAAGGTAATAAATATAGGAAATAGTGCAACCACTTTGAGAAGCAGTTTGGTAGTTTCTTTGAACAGTAAATATAAATTTACCATATGAAGCAGTAATTCCACTCCTGGGTGAAAGACAAATGAAAATATACATCTACACAAAGACTTATGCACGAAGAATGTTCATAACAGCATTATTCAAAATAGACTCAAAAACAGAAACAATTCAATGTCTATCAACTGGTAAATGGATATGACAAAATGTGTTATATTCATAGAATGGACTAATATTCTGGAATAAAAAGGAATTTAGTACTGATACATACATACTACAACAAGGATAAACTTTGGAAACATACACTAGGACTTCCCTCGTGGTGCGGTGAATAAGAATTTGCCTGCCAATTGCAGGAGACACGGGATTGATCCCTGGTCCAGGAAGATCCCGCTGCCTCGGGGCAACTAAGTCTGTGCACCACAACTACTGACCCCACGCTCTTGAGCCCACAAGCTGCAACTATTGAAGCCCAGGAGCCTACTAATGAACCCATGTACTGCAACTGCTGAAGCACACACGCCTGGAACCTGTGCTCAGCAAGAAGAGAAGCCACCATAGTGAGAAACCCACGCACCCCAACGGAGAGTAGTCCCCCACTCACTGCAACAAGGGAAAGCCTACCCAAAACAACAAGAACCCAGCACAGCCAAAAATAACTAAATAAAGAATATACTATGCTAAACAAAAGAAGCCAAAAGAGACTGCATGTTACATGAGTTCCTATATGTAATACCAAGGAGCAACTATATACACATTTAATGAGATCACATTTATTTTTTTTTCCTTCAAGATTGCCCTAGGTGTTCATTTCAACTTCACCAAAATACAAAATACATAAGGGGAAAAGGCAGGAGTTAAAACAGAAAAAAAAATCTAACATCTATTGAGAGCATACTATAGTCAATACTGTCCTAGGTCCTCTTCATACATAATTATTATTTAACTACAATTTCTGTGAGGTAGATGGTTATTTTTATTCAATGAATGAGAAAGCTGAGGTTCAGAAGATTAACAGTTCACCTGAACTCATCAAGTATGGTTAAAAAAACAATGATGGATAAGACTGTATAAACCAGACAATATATTTATGAATTTCAGACTACTTTGTGATTGTCTTTTTGGAGCTATGCATCAAGACTCTGTCCCCTGTGTATTGGAATGGAGTTTCCCCTGAAAAAAACTGACTACCCCACTATAAAACATCCTGGGGAGAAGTTTTTCCTAAAGTTGGATATTTCTTCCAAAAACTTCCTGGCCCATTTACCTGGACACCAAGGTTCAAAGCAATCGGGAATGACTGTGGGAGATGAGGTGCTCCTGGCCGCATAGAGACAGGACAGAAGGGAACAGCAAGCTGGCCTGGAATCACAGGCTGGGTTCTCCAGAAGCAGATACTGAGATGGTTGTCGGGAGGGGGCAAGGTGTTTATTAGGAAAGAACGTCAGTGAAAGGAAGCACTGGGAGGCTAGATAGGACAAAACAAGAAGTTCCACTGTGATGCAGGCCTAATAAGGCCCTGACCAACCTGGTGGGGCTCTCTGGGGCAAGCACTGCCCATCAGAGTTCTTGGATGTCACATCTCTGTGTCCACTGCATCTAGGGAGAGACCCCAGGTTTGATCTGCATAATGAGTAGTTGAAAATTATTCTCCACACTGCACATCCTTTTCATTATATTCTGGCCTCAGTTTGTGCTATGAATGATTAGAAAAAGAGCCTATAACCATGGTAGAATAACAGACAGGAGAGATGTAGGTGTCAGAATGACTTCATCTGCAAGTACAGACAGACTCAACTTGTTGAAATAATATGTATTGTTTCTTACGTGGGGAAATTCAGAGTTAGAGCAATTTCAGAGGTTATATGACTGGGACTCCAGCTCCACTTCCCTGTGATTATCTTGCTTCCTCTCTCCTCTGCATTAACTTATCCTTAGACTGGTGGTAAAAGAGGAGGTAGCTCCAGACAAAATATACAAACAAAATAATGTGAAGAGTTGAAAATGAATGGTCTCTTCTGGTGTATCCTTCATAAAAACAAGAAAACTTTTCCCAAAACTCCCTACTTCCACCCCAGCGACCTTCCCTCATATCTTATTGTCCAAAGCAAATCATTTATCACCTCTAAACCAATCACTAGCATGTGGTCCACTTGGAATCACCATGACTGGCTCAGTCTAAACAGAATGTGCCTGCTCTAACTACTGCTGAGACCAACGACCTCTAAAGCACAAAGCTCTGGGGAGCTTTGTCTGGATATTCAGACAAAGTCAGAATTCTCTCAGGAAGAAGTAAGGGCAAAATGTTGGTCAGGTGTACAATCAACATTGTACCCTGCACAAATGCTCTAATTGCTGAAATCAGCAAGTGTCACCTTGCCAGCAACTATGGTGCAAAGTTCAGAAGTAGCAGAAGCTGGAGTTTGGGAACAAGAACAGAAAAAATCACATTGGCTTATTTCTGCTCATATCCTAGTATCTGAAGAGAATCTGTCTATTTTAAGAACTCCCAGGAAGCTAATTTCCCAAATCAGTTTCATTTCACCATGTCTCTATCTTACACAACTAAAAAAAAAAAAATTGAACCCTGATTCTCATGACATCTAAGTAGTTCATGAGTACAAGCATATGACAGTAATTTCTCTCAGATCTCAAGACCCCTGGGGGATTTCACTGACCAGGAATCCACCTTCAATAACCAGAAAAGACATTAGGTGACTCACCAAACAAGAAATGTTTAACTGATTTCCATAAACACTGCTATTACATTAAAAACATAACTACTTATTTTACAATGATAAATGAGAATTTTTGAGTATAATATCAGTAGAACATTCCACCAATACTTGGTTGTAATCCTATTTGTTTCCATTACAAGAAGGAAATGAAAGAAGAAACTCTTTCTCTGTGGAAACTGTCTGAAACTCTATTTCTACCACCCATTATATAGAAAAGAATAAACTCTCCACATCATTCTCTGTCCCTCAACCCCAAAAGAGACACATTAGTTCTAGAGTAAGGTGAGACAGGCCATCTATATTTTAATCAAATTCCTTGGGTGATACTGAGGCACAGGCAGGTTTGGGAATCACAATATAATCTAACTGCATCATTTGATAAATGGAAAAAATTTCAAATGGTTAAAGAAAAAAAGCAAAAGCAAAATATCTAGGTCCCCCTTACCAAAAGCCTGGTATTCTTTCCATTACCTCATCAGTTACATCATTAATACTGGGTTGGCCAAAAAGTTCCTTCAGGATTTTCCATCTTAATTAAAAAAAAAAAGAACAAACTTTTTGGCCAACCCAATACACTAAAGTAGTATGCCAAACATTACATTAAGAACCAGTTGTAACTCTTGGGATCTAAGGAGAAAGACTGTTTAAGAGAGAACATGAAAATGAGGATTAGCTATAGGAAAACAGCTATGGGGTATGAGTTAAAGCAATAGAGAGACCAAGAGCTAATTAGAGAGACAGGGGAAACTGGAGGGAAAAAAAATTTGGAGATAGAACAGCAGGGATTCTATCCAAGTTAGTAAAGGAGACTAGACCAACACAGGAGGGCCTTGCAATGAGCTAA
Organism: Bos indicus; assembly: GCF_029378745.1. Lineage (NCBI taxonomy): Eukaryota > Metazoa > Chordata > Mammalia > Artiodactyla > Bovidae > Bos > Bos indicus. The sequence continues at coordinate 21,952,779 of NC_091781.1, read as the reverse complement.
AAATGAAAACCACTAATGTTCTTTAAATCCAGAACTCAATGAAACTAGCATAAAGGATAATGACTTCATATGTACCATTTCTGTGTTATACTTTCCCACTCAGCATAATAATGTGATAAAGGCCAGTTGGATTGCAAAAGAAAGCTATAAGCAGTGTTAAAGTATCTCCACTAAAAATTAGGCCAATACACAGGTCACTGGAGCCATAGGAAGAACTTCCCCTGAGGGACCACTATTTCCAGGGAAGTACCTTCCAGCAGGGCCCATCCAAAGTTTTAAGGTATAGATGTGGTGATTTCATCATCATCATCATCCAATATGTACTAGATACCCATCTACTGTGCTAACCATACAAGATAAAGAGACAAAGAAGTTGCTTCCTTATTGATAGTAAGATTGAAAATATATGGAATTAACTTGAAGAGTCCTAAAAGCAGTGCTATTGTGCTGCTGCTGCTGCTGCTGCTAAGTCGCTTCAGTCGTGTCCGACTCTGTGCGACCCCGTGGACTGCAGCCTACCAGTCTTCTCTGTCCCTGGGATTCTCCAGGCAAGAACACTGGAGTGGGTTGCCATTTCCTTCTCTAATGCATGAAAGTGGAAAGTGAAAGTGAAAGTGAAAGTCGCTCAGTCGTGTCTGACTCTTAGCAACCCCATGGACTGTGGCCTACCAGGCTCCTCCATCCATGGGATTTTCCGAGCAACAGTACTGGAGTGGGGTGCCATTGTGGGCTAGTAAATGTTTAATAACCAAGAGAAAGCCCTAATTTACAGTGTTGGCTGATTTCCATGGTTTAAGTACTATCATGATGGTCAGTTTCAAGCTACCAAGATGACATCAATCCAGCTAAAAAAATACCTATAAGTTTAACAATTGGCTCTTCTGAGATAGTATAACTGCCTCCAGCACACCACCGCCTACAGAGCATATAATTGATGTCTCTACCTTCCCCATGTCACAGATAGAAAAACCAAAGCCCAGAGATAAAATGATTTGACAAAGGCCATACAACTACTAGGTTGCACCAAAACTAAGAGCAGAACCTAGTTTCTCATGTTTTCCACTGTAACTCACCCTATAAGGCCGAAGACAATACTTTATGGCAGCAGTCCCCCACCTTTTTGGCACCAGAGACCAGTTTTGTGGAAGATAATTTTTCCACGGCTGCAGGGAGGGATTGGGGGGAGAAGGAAGAGGGGCATGAGGGGCCCAGGGGAGTGGTGGGGTTGGGAATGGGATGGTTTGGGGATGATTCAAACATATCACATTTATTGTGTGCTTTATTTCTACTATTATTACATTAACTCCATCTCAGATCATCAGGCATTAGATCCTGGAGCTTGGAGACCCCTGCTTTATGGCATTTGAGTTAGAGATTGAGAGCTCAAGTTCTGGAGTCTACAGGCCTGGGCTTAAATGCCAGGTCCACCTGGGAAGACTTTACGACCTTGGAAATTTACTAAACTACTCTGAGCCTTATTTTTGTTATCTGTAAAGTAGAAATGACAACACTATCTGCATCTTAATGAGGTATGGTACGGATTAAATGAGACAAACATGTAAACTGCTTGCCAAAGAGCCTGGCATAAAAATTTAATATACATTAGTTGGTATTATTGTAGCCCATTAATATCTGCCTGGCCAGCATTACTCAAAGTGTGGTCTGTGAACCAGTAGTTTGTTATTGGTCCTTGACAAGATAACTATAGAATATGATAGTGAGAGTTTAGAAACTTACTAAACACTTTGACATTGCCACAACATCCTAGCATGGGATCAGTGGGCTCATTTTGATAAATAAGGTATAAACAAGTTTGGATGCTGTCATACTCAGTGGTGAGCAGCATGGGGCCTAAACTGCATGCTAGTTAAGCACACAATAAGACCTTGAAATATGTGATATTTCTAATGAATTTGTCACCTATAACCCACAAGGGAATAAAAATCTGATAAAATGCAGGTACTTATTTTTAAAACTTGTTATAATATTTTTATAATTGTTACGATTTTAGATTAAGCTTATTTTTAAATTATACTTTAATAAGCTAAATTAAGGCATAAAATTATTTTAACTCTAACTTACATATGCCAAGACAAACCTCACTGAAATATTTTTTCCAGAAGAGACACTCATTTTTATGCATACAGCAGCAACAGTAAATCAAGTGATAACAGTGAAGCCTACTCCAAGTAAATGAGGACCAAACAAATTTGTACCAACTCTATTAGAAATATGATACCTTGTATATTGACTTTAGTTAATATGCAAGGTATGTATATTAACTAATTTATGTTACAAATTAACTTTATTAAAGTTATTAATTTTATTAAAGCTATTAACTTTATTAAAGTTATTAATTTATTAAAGCTATTAAATTTATTAAAGTTATTATATTAACTTTAGTTAATATACAAGGTATGTATATTAACCACTTTATATTATATTTAACATATGTATATTAACTAATTTATATTATGATTTTGTGTAGTCATAATTGAGGGTAAAATACTAAAATCACAATGTGTTATTTGTGGAGACAAGTTGACTGGTCAAAACTCAAGTGGATCTTATATATAAATCAAAAAGAAATAAGCTCAGAGCCAAATAATTTTTTGAAAGAAAGGGTGCTGAATTAAAAAGTTAATAGAAGCAGATGCTCAATATCTCACATATAAATATGAGTGCTTTTAAGCCTTTTTTTATGTAGCACTCAGATTGCTAAGACTAAAAAAACACAAAAATGTTTTATTGGAAATGTAGGTGAATCTAGGGCAAAGAAAGTAGCTCAAAAACTACTTTTCAATAACACAATAGCCCAGCATAGCCAGGCACTGGCTAATGATATAGAAGCTCAGTTTTTAGAACAAATATAACTAGTAATTTTCACTGTTAACATGGCAATTTTTTGTAGTATATTTATGATTACTTTCCAGCTACACTGCTAATAAACACAACTAGTTCTGAACTGTATAAACTTCTAAATTCTCAACATTGTCAACACATGTGATTTGGAATTTAAATTTTGTATATGACTGTGGTCAAATGGAATAGCTCCAATAACAGGAAATGCTTTTGGAATAGTTACTCAAATAAAGAGAGGGGGTGACAGAGGATTAGATGGTTGGATGGCATCCCCAACTCAATGCACATGAGTCTGAGCAAACTCTGGGAGATAGTGAAGGTCAGGGAATCCTGGTGTGCTGCAGTCCATGGGGTCGCAAAGAGCTGGACACGGCTTAGTGACTGGACAACAACAAGGAATCTGAGTCAAAATATAAGTTACTGCACTACTTTCTTCACTGGAAAAGTCTAGTTATTATGGAGAAAAAAGTTGGCAAGTTAAACAGTATACTTAGTGATAGAGAAAAATTATGAGTTGCCATTAAAGCCAATTCACTTAAATTTCACACTAGTTTCTTTTTTATGTAATGATAAAAAGCTTATAATAAAAAAAACTGTATATGGACTAAATGGCAAAATACAGGTCATTTCTTCTCCCTGACAAGAACACGCACATCTATTCAAGATCAAAACACCAGTAAGAGAATCCCAGAACACAGTGGTGAGTCTGAAGTACCCCCTGCACCTCAGCCATCAAGGCAGACTGCATTAGAAGGGCGAGAGAAGTATCTGCATGTTGACCACATTGCCCCTTCTCCAGGGCAGGGCAGCACCATACAGAGAGGTCTCCCATCAGTTTCCAGTTCCTCCAGTGGGAAAAGAGAACCAGGGGTTAGAGGTGGGAGGGGTGGGGGGGGGAGGGGGGTGGAACACTAGCTTTCCAAAGCACTGTGGGTCACTTTATGGGGAACTCTACTCTGATTTCTCACAGTAGAACTCTACTCTGATTTTACCACAGAAATCATAGAGGAATCTATGGGGCTCAAATACTGTGAATCTGATTGTGACAGAGAAGTGGGGAAGGGCTTGCAACAACCAGCACAAGGATCTTGTCAGACCAAGTTCACATGTGTCGTGCCCAAGTATTAATAGTAATCCCAACTGGCAGCTTTGCTTACCTGCGCAAATAAGCTGGGGGTGGACTCTGGCCAGGGAGCTTGACAGGATGCAGATCTGCTGATTTGAGTCCTCTAAGGAGAAATTTTTTCTATCCTAGATCCCAGCTTCCCAAACTCAGGCAAGGTGCTGGGTCATACCTCCACCTATTGTGGAGAGAGTCTTCTGTCCAGAAGGGCAGGCCCACATCTGACCAGGACGGCAAGCGACAAGTCCTAGAGGTTGTAATGTGCCTGTGGTGCTTAAGCTGAGAGAAGGGCAGACGGAACCAATAGTTTGTAGAGCAAAGCCAGGGGACCTCCTTAGCCTGGGAACATGAGATGTGCGATGGCTTGAGTTAAGACAACAAAAAGCTTTACCAGTTTTAGAGCTGCTTCTTTCACTGCACCCAGACAGAGAATTTAATTTGTAGCCTTGTTCATTACTGAATACAGCCTTCAGCTGTCTGACCAGAGAATCTAACCAGAGCACACCCGGAGTTGAATAGCCCATTCAACAGCCCTACATATAGTGGCAATTGAACACAGAGCACAACCCGTGACTTCCCTTGTCTGCAGAGCAAAATCGGTGGCAACATCTGACCAGGCTAGAATCAGGCCCACAAACTGTACATCTCTACAGGCCCTGAGCCCTGGCCTGTTGCCAGTGAACGGAAGCTATTAATAAGTTATAGTCCCATCAGCTACTGGCTGTAGTACCCAGTCCTGACCATGTAGTAAGCCTGACCAGAGAACTCAAGCAACCACAGAAATTGTCCTAAAACTTCACATGGGAAGGGAACCAGGCCAGCAGTCTTATCCAGACGTTCTCAGCTAGTGGCACACCCCTCATCCCCATCCTCAGAGCTCAAATAGTTGCCTCACTCAAAAACAGACCATCTGCCCAAAGACATCACCAGCAGACACACCCAGAAACCCAAACTAAGCCAACTGGTGGAGAACTATCTCTGCAAAGCAAACCTACAAAGTCTGGAAGAGGAGCCCCATTACGCAAATGCACAGAGACTAGCATAACAAACCAAAGATCATGCAAAACCAGGTAAATATGATACTGCCAAAGGAAACGAAGAAAGCTCTAATAATTGACCCTAAAGAAAAGATCTATGAAATGTCAAATGAAGAATATCCTCTGGACAGGGAGATAAAGCATAGAACACAAAAGAGGAATTGCATAAAATAAGGCTGGACAGGTAAGAAGAGCCTAGATCATGAACAGTATCACATGATGTTCTTTGAAGTTCATCCTCTGTGCAGATGACACAAGTCACAGAAAGACCCCTCTACTTGCAGTGTGAAGAATAGATGGGCAGGGGCTAATTATGTGATTTGTGAGGTTCTAGTACCTTTGTCTCAGGGAAGAGATGATGGGAAAGGGTAGTTATACTATGGGAGAGAGAAAAGGCCAAGGGAAAAAGGTCTGATACACACTGCCCACCATAGGCTCTCAGTCATAGATCACCTCATTTAATACTCACAGCAACCCTATCTCATAGGTAAAGAAACTTACATTTTAAAAGTAAAGTAATTGAGACCTTCAAGTTTAACTCAAGGTCACATACTTAGTAAGTAGTAGGGCCAGCACTTTCAAACAGGTTTGTCTGACCAAAAAGCCAAAAAGTCTGGGGAACATGTTTACAGTTCAGAGCGACAGAAAATAATTAGAAGAAATAACACAGAAAGATTTAGAATTGTCTACACACGAAGTGAACTTTGGAGGGGAAGAGGGGTGAATATGTATTTAGATAAAGAAAAATTGGAAGGATTTAAAGAAGATAATAAAAGTTGTTACCTGTAGAATAAAATGTTGGAACAGAGAAAGAAGAAAGGTAAAAACAGGAGTAGGAATGAGAATCCTTACCATAAAATTTTTACATTGCTTTGATTTTTTAATCTATTTGAACACACTTCCTTTTCAAAAAGTAGCATAAAACACTTTATAAAGACAGAACAATTCAGTATAGTAGTAAAAATAAGAATCCAGAATGCAGAAGCTTATATAAGGACTTGGAAATTGGCTTTTACTTTTAGGTAAAAGCCCACAATCTTAATTTTGCCTACTTAACATGCCTGTTTACTTAATATACCAGAAGTGCCACAGTACTGGAAAATGTCAGTGTTCATTCCAATCCCAAAGAAAGGCAATGCCAAAGAATGCTCAAACTACCGCACAATTGCACTCATCTCACACACTAGTAAAGTAATACTCAAAATTCTCCAAGCCAGGCTTCAGCAATACGTGAACTGTGAACTTCCAGATGCTCAAGCTGGTTTTAGAAAAGGCAGAGGAATCAGAGATCAAATTGCCAACATCCACTGGATGGAACATTGAAAAAGCAAGAGAGTTCCAGAAAAACATCTATTTCTGCTTTATTGACTATGCCAAAGCCTTTGACTGTGTGCATCACAATAAACTGTGGAAAATTCTGAAAGAATGGGAATACCAGACCACCTGACCTGCCTCTTGAGAAGCCACAGTTAGAAATGGATATGGAACAACAGACTGGTTCCAAATAGGAAAAGGAGTATGTCAAGGCTGTATATTGTCACTGTGCTTATTTAACTTATATGCAGAGTATATCATGAGAAACGCTGGGCTGGATGAAGCACAAGCTGGAATCAAGATTGTCGGGAGAAATATCAATAACCTCTGATACACAGATGACACCACTCTATGGCAGAAAGTGAATAAGAACTAAAGAGCCTCTTGATGAAAGTGAAAGAGGAGAGTGAAAAAGTTGGCTTAAAGCTCAACATTCAGAAAACTAAGATCATGGCATCTGGTCCCATCACTTCACGGCACACAGATGGGGAAACAGTGGGTGACTTTATTTTGGGGGGCTCCAAAATCACTGCAGATGGTGACTACAGCCATGAAATTAAAAAGATGTTTACTCCTTGGAAGGAAAGTTATGACCAGCCTAGACAGTATATTAAAAGGCAGAGACATTACTTTGCCAACAAAGGTCCATCTAGTCAAACCTATGGTTTTTCCAGTAGTCATATATAGATGTGAGAGTTGGACTAGAAAGAAAGCTGAGTGCTAAAGAATTGATGCTTTTGAACTGTGGTGTTGAAGAAGACTCTTGAGAGTCCGTTGGACTGCAAGGAGATCAAACCAGTCCATCCTAAGGATCAATCCTGAGTGTTCATTGGGAGGACTGATGTTGAAGCTGAAACTCCAATACTTTGGTCAGCTGATATGAAGAATTGACTCATTTGAAAAGACCCTGTTGTTGGGAAAGATTGAAGGTGGGAGGAGAAGGGGACAACAGAGGATGAGACAGTTGGATGGCATCATCAACTCAATGAATATGAGTTTGAGTACACTCCAGGAGTTGGTGATGGACAGGGAGGCCTGGTATGCTGCAGTCCAGGGGGTCGCAAAGAGTCGGACACAACTGAGCGACTGAACTGAATATGCCTGATTTGTATAATTATTATACATTTTGTTTAATATTACTTAGAACAAAAAGAAAACATCTTTAAAGACTCTGCATGGGTTAAAAAGACTACTAAGTCCAATAACAATGTACAAAAAGTAGAATCGATAATCCCTATTAACATTTTGTTAAAACCACTAATCTCCATGAAACATAAAATCAATGTACTTATCTAGCCATGGAAAGAAATCACATTCAAATGAATGGGAAGGTGGGGAAAGCTTTTTTTGCAGTTTTACCAGAAGCAATACCTGGCCATTAATAAGACACAATGCTAAGAATTCTAAACCTTGTTAAAAAGAAGCAATAGAGGGGAAGGATGTAGAGTTAACAGACTACTATTTCTATTTAATTTATACAATCACTAATTAGAATAAAAAATCTTTTCATACAAATCTTCCACAATTTCTCTAATTCCCAATTCTTGCCTTGTCAAAGCAAACAGAACTACTTGGCCCCAAGAGTGGGGAAAAAATCTTTATGGTAATATGAATGGCTCTTAGCCACAGCTATTACAATTTCAACCCTTTTATGCTAAATGGCACTTTCAGGGAAAATAATGATACCCGCATAAGAGTATAAGGTGAAAGAACTGTTGCTCAGTCAATTCGTATTTAGAAAAAGGTCTTAAAAGGAAATTTTAGTTTAAAACTTAAAGGTCATAGATCATTTCTCTTAAGATAAGGTGTCTCAATCATGTATTCCTTTTTCCTGTGACTACTTTTGGAGACATAATATCTTCAAACGTTGCATTATACAAACAAGAACACCAAAAATGTAATTATTGATTAGATACTCTGCCCAATGAAAAAAATTATTTTATTGGAGATGACTGTCAAAGCTATTTTTATTGCTCTTCTAAAGGCTCAATCCGTAATCATGCACTACACTTCTCTACTCTGAGAACAAAATGAATTAGATGACTGCCTCTCTATTTCAGATTGCATATTATACCATTCTAGGAGCTCAGAGTGTGGGTCTGAAATGAACTGACGTTCTGCATGGGGTGCCTTTTCCTGACGATCTTTAGACTCTCAGGGATAGAGAAATCACTAAGGAGATTTCTGTTTGCAAAGCTTCTGTTAAGTGTGCTCCTATTATTTTAAATCTCTTCTGGAAAATTGCCCCTAAATTCAACTTCTGGAGGCAACAATAAAGTCTGTAAAAGTTCATGGAAAAGGAATTTCCACATGTCTATTTGCATTAAAAGACACAAATAGCACTTCTCTCTTCTATTCTTGACACAGTAAAAGTATATATTCAACTGGAGTTGTTTGGTGGTCTATAGCATGAACTGAGGGGTCTATAATGTTAACCCAGTTCTAAATACTTTTGTCGACTCATCTGAAAATGCGACATGAAATATTTGTTCTTTCTTGGTTAAAATTTTGCCTCTCTAAAAATTGTCAAAATGCAAATAGGACTGAAAGATTAATAAATTAAAATATCCTTTAAATATTAACATTTTTGGGAGGATCAGAACATTAGTTTATTTTTCAACATGTAACAGAAAAAACAGCTGATAGTAACAACATTTCTGATAAAGGGAGAAAGCACAGAATAAGCCTAAGTGTTGGACACCATATAATGAAGACCAGTGTAGATATTACCCACCAGAAAGGGACTCTAGAAAAATAGCAAGGAGAGTTAAGAATGAGAAATGTTAAAAGAAAAAATGGAAAAGTACAAAAAAGTGGGTTTGCCATGCTTTTCTATTTATTTGCATACAAGTGGCCCTACTATCAACTTTCCATTATCTACATGTGAATGATCCACTTTAAATATCTTTGACACATCTTTTGCTCCACTGTGATTAATTTCTTGCCATCAAAAATATCTTTTAGCTAGTCCCCTATGGAATTCACACTAGTTTAAATAATTACTTAAAAAAATGAAGAGGCGAAATAAAACTATCTTAATTTAAATACAAAGGTTTAACTAATAACATTTATGTGGTCATAATTGTGATAGTGGATTTGCTAAGCTTCTACTTCTCATGTAAGTATAATGCTGTCTCTAAGAATCAGCTGATGGTCCTTCCTCGAAGTAAAATGAGGCTTGCTTCTATTTCTCAGTAGAACCTATCACATTCTCAGAATTCCATGGCTGAGAGTCTTCTGTCCCTAAGCCACCAAATAAGGAAGCTGCACTATTTATTTCAGATCTCTTGGACACAATGGTGAAGTTATACACAAAATCTCTGGTCAAATCACTATTGTCCATTAAACAACCTGTGCATAAGATAACTTGACCTAATAGCCTTCCTCTTACAGAAACACCAATAGCAAGAGCTGTATATATTATCTCCATTACTCCTAGAACTCTACCCAGAATGTATCTTTACTTTTTAAAAGGGCCTATTTTGAACTGTGGGGTTGGAGAAGACTCTTGAGAGTCCCTTGAACTGCAAGGAGATCCAACCAGTCCATTCTGAAGGAGATCAGCCCTGGGATTTCTTTGGAAGGAATGATGCTAAAGCTGAAACTCCAGTACTTTGGCCACCTCATGCGAAGAGTTGACTCATTGGAAAAGACTCTGATGCTGGGAGGGATTGGGGGCAGGAGGAGAAGGGGACGACAGAGGATGAGATGGCTGGATGGCATCACTGACTCGATGGACGTGAGTCTGAGTGAACTCCGGGAGTTGGTGATGGACAGGGAGGCCTGGCGTGCTGTGATTCATGGGATCACAAAGAGTCGGACACGACTGAGCGACTGATCTAATCTGATCTGATCTGATATTCTATAAAGCCAAACACCAAAATACTAATAATGGCAATTGTTACATGAAATTATAAGCAATTTTTCTTCTGTGTGACTGTGTAGAGTTTCAGATTTTTTTCACCATGAGAGTATATGATTATAATAAGGAAAAAATATTATATATATGGTTAATTTCAATCTTTGACGATGAAATTTCTCAAACAAAACTGTTCTATCTCTGTGAATGCAAATTACATGTTATTAATACTTCTTTCCTAGACTTAAGCATTTTCTTCTGTATGTTCTATTTGTTTATATAAATGTATCATATTTTACATGCTTTCCAAGTACACATTCTGGATCTTATTACATAATTATATTCTCCCACAGTGGTTCATTGTCCCTCATATTTGTAAAGTAATTAGTAGCTGTTTGAGGAATGAATGATACTTCCAAGAATGCAAAGATTAGAGTTCATGTAGTCATCTGATACACACCGGAACTGTTAAAATGTTCAAATACTTCCATACTGATGGGTAATCCTAGAATGGTGATGTAATAAGCAAAACAAAGTTAAGGAAATTTATAAATTATAAGTTCACTTCATTAATTCAAGCCTATTGTTAGGGTTTGTCATAAAAACAAATCCTAACTGAGCCTCTTATACTAGTGACAGATAAGAAATATTTGCAACACCCATCTGCTTGGCCCATATTACAGTATGCTGCAAGAGTATACTGCATATTCTTTATGAGACATCTTAAAAGCATCACCAGTTCACAATATTCCCAAATTACATAGTCACTTCTATTTCTAAAATGTTTAGGTTTTTTTGTTGTTGTTGTTAGCTTTGTTGTCAGTGCATTACAGTTCTTATGTAAGGAATAAATGCAGTTTTTTCCATTTATAAGACTATAAGAAAATAATAAAAATAAGTACTCAGAATAAAAAAACTACAAAGTTATGATACTTTCTTAATGTTCTTTTGAATATTATAAACGTTAATTTTATGAATCTAGAGGAAACCATGTTAATGAAGAAACAAGACTGGGAACATCTAATACTATACAAAGTGATAACAGCCTAGAATGTAGAATGTCTTTTGACGCTAAGCACAGACACTGCAAAGAGAAATAAATTTTAATTCTGAAATTTAAAAAATGACTTATTTGAACAAAAATGCAATTGACTCATTTTCTTAACAAAAGGTTAAATAAAATGATGGTCAAATGTGTTATTGTTTATTTTTATCAGAATTCATTTTTATCAGAATAGCAATGATGTTAAGCCCATAGTCCCCAGATAAAATCGCTAAGGAAAATATGAAAGAGGCATTCATAGACTGGTGCCTCTGTTCTACCTATTTTGAATAATTACTATGTGCCAAGTACTGTTCCTAATGTATAATTCCTCATCTGAATCTCAAAACTATCTTACACACACAGACTGGAAGAAAATATAGCACATATATTAAAGGATAATATCCAAAATATATAAAGAACAACTACAAAATCTAGCAACTTGATTTTTTAAATGAACAAAAGCCATGAACAAAATTCACAGAAGATATACAAAGAATAAATAAGCACATGACATGGTTCTCATCATTGTCAGCCATCAGGCCAATGCCAATTAAAAAGAAAATATAAAAGAATATTATAAATATGGCCATTCCCTGGTTGCCTAATGGTTAGGATTCTGGGCTTTCACTGCCACAGCCTGAGTTCAATCCCTGGTCAGGGAACTGAGATTCTGCAAGCCGCACAGCGCATCCAAAAAAAAAAAAATTTAAAGAATATTACAAATAATTTTCACATCCTAGAACATTTAAAATAACTATAAGTTCAAAAGATATTTTATCAGTGTCAATAAAGGAAATGAAAAATATTAAGAAAAATCTATCATAACACTATCATATCACATTACATTTATAACACTATATATTGTAGATAAAAATTATTAAGCATTTTTAGACATGAAATATTTACATAGAACTTAAAAGCAATTACTATGGGTATATCACTACAATTCAGATTTAGGTTTTCATTTGCTTAAAAAAAATACATCTATTGCAAATATTTTCAAACTGTAGTCTAGGAACTTCTGGGATCTCTGAGATGATTACAGAGGGTCTGCAAGGTTAAAATTATTTCCATAATAATGCCCAGATATCATTTGCCTTTTGTAACTACCATTCTCTCATTTTCATTAAACAGTAATACCTCCCAGCCTTGTATATTTAAATAGACATGTATATATGTCTTATAGAAGCATATCCTTGAAAATATAAAAGGATATATACTAGGTTGCTAACAACATATATCAGGTTCCTACCTGGTGAGGAAGTGGGGAGGTATAACGAAGAGGTAGAGAAAAAATCTAGCAGAAACAAAAAATAGCTTAAAAAATAGTTATATGATTACATTTAGGTAAAATGATGGGAAAAAATACAAAAGCTTTTAAGAAGAAAAAAAACCAGAGCCCAAACCAATTTTCAAAAATGATTTAACCTATAGGTTGTCAAACTTTTTTGAGTCATGGTAACCTTGTATGTGTTAGTTGCTCAGTCACGTCCATCTCTTTTTGATCCCATGGACTGTAGCCCACCAGGCTCCTTTGTCCATGGAATTCTCCAGGCAAGAATACTGGAGTAGGTTGCCATTCCCTTCTCCAGAGGACCTTCCTGACAAAGGGATCAAGCCCAGGTCTCCTGCACTGTGGGCACAGTCTTTACCCACTGAGCCACCAACTTTAGTGCCTGACTAATTTTTTTGTGACATTCTTAGGCCAGGAGAAAATATAAGAGTTCTGTTACATCCAAACAGCTATTTATGCCTCAACCACTTAATAGCCATTTGGAAAGATAATTCACATAAAATGAAATTTTTTATTCTTAAGGACAGTTACTTACAAATGAGATGTGTGTGCCTACAGGTCACTACCCAACTCCTCAGAGGTTGAAAACACTCTCACTTCCTATTGCTTATCACTGGTACTTGTTTTATATCCATCACAGTAATCACCAAAACCCAACTTCACAAAGATATGACCTAATCAAAAGGAATATAGCAGAATTTGAGGTTGAAAATGAACTATCCTAGAACTAATAATTTGCACAGATGTTTAGTATCACTGTGTTCCCCTTGAATATTTAAAATAATCTGCAGTACCCCTACGAGTGCTCCTCACTTGCCCTAAGGTGTCTCAGTGCTTTTGAAAACAATATATTTAAATCATAGAGTGCTTTTCATTGTTACCTTAGTTAGTTCTGCATTAGACAGCTGTTTGTGATTAGAAAATCCCATTATTATCAACTAAGATCTTAAAATAAATTAGCAAATCATCCAGTATAGCAAAATAGGGTGATTTTTGACGTTTTTCTGATAATTCATGGATTTGGACAGTTCGTACTGCTGCTCTGACATACATGGTTTTTTTCCTCCCCGTCTTATGAGTTTCCTTTCCCAACTCTGGTTCCTTGAAAAATTTAAAGATGATTCCACATAAAAGCAAAATAATGACCTGTGAGAGTTCAGGCACCTGCTATTTTCAGTACAGGTTCGTGATCATTTAGAACTACCTCACCAGAAAACACCTAGGCAAGTTGAGGTCATATACAATAATATAACCAAGTTCTTAATTGTTTCATCATTGGTACATAAATGCCAGTTTCCTAATCTTAGCAAATAAATCTGAGCAGTATGCAAATAGTACTGACAAGTGGAGAAACTACATGGAGACAGAATATTACTCTTGGCATAGCACAAAAATATCATCAGCTTCAGGCAAAAAATTAAGAAGCAGAAATTACTGTTCTATATGTACTTCCACTTAAAAAATAAATACTCTAGAACTTTTGGGAAAGATTTTGAAAGAACTACAGTTGACCCTTGAACAATGAGCTTGCTAGGGAACTAACCCTCGTTCCCATGAAGTTGAAAATCCACATATAAGTGTAGAATCTGCCTTCTGTATTCACAGTTCCACATCCACGGAGTCAAACATCTGCAGACTCGATCATGTAGTACTGAAAATGACATAAAGAAAGCCTGTAAAACTCAGACTGGAGGTAAAAGAGCAGTTGGAGGTGAGGACACTATCACCTGGGGATGGGGGTGAGGAATCTGCAGCTCTCTTTCTCCTCCTAGAATTCAAAAAGCCGTTTCCAGTTGCCAAAATACATCACACATTTCCTGTCTAATTAAATTCTCAGGCCCATCCTATGAAACTGAGTTCAACAAGAAGCATATTGTGCCACTTTGGTGTACATTGGCCACTCATAGATGATGTGTGAGGGAATGTTCTCACATTACGGCTTTAACATCTAGAAACTTGAAATGAAATTGGAAGGAACCTAAGAGACAGGGTTTAAACTCTAGCCTTCAGGCACATATAGGTCTTAATTACACATCCTCTGTTCCTGAAGACTTCCTGGAAGTCTTCCTGGAAGTCTTCCTGGGAAGCACCACCCTCCCACATACACCCACATTCCATCACTCATTCCAGTACCTCCTGCACTATTATAGACTGGAACCACGATCTCTCTTAACTTAAACTCATTTTCTGTGACACTATCATCCACACAAGGTAAATGTCTACTTGTAAAGTTTCTAGCTGGAGCACAATGGCAACAAAGGACCACTTAAAATAGCACCTAGCACAGCTACCCACAAGGGCTGCCTGCAGCCAGCTACTTTAGGATCCAGCCTTGCCCAAGTGTGGGCCAGAACTAGCCCTGAATCCCTAGGCCCCTCTGTCAGCTGACCTGTAACCCAGCCTTAACCACCTTCTGGCCAGCAGCCACCATATGAGGCAGCATCTGGCAGTCAACTGCCTATCAGTATACACACAATTATCAGCCCCACAACAGAAAAGCCCAAGCAGCCGGCATGGGGGGCACTCCTAGAGCATATAACTCTGGTGACCAGAGGGGAATGTGGTACTGAGCTCCGCAGGAATCTACATAAGGCCACTTCAAGAATGGGATGCATAATCAATCTAACCAACCTAACTGGCAAGACTATCACTCAGATTTGAAGGGAAGATAGAGAGTTTTATAGACAAACAAAAGCAAAAAGAGCTCAGTACCACTAATCAACTTTAGAAGAAATGTTAAAGGGACGTCCATAAGGGGGAAAAATGACCACAATTACAAATTTGAAAATTACGAAAGGAAAAATCCAACTGATAAGTACATAGTAAAGATAGTAAATCGGCTACTTATAAAGCTAATAGGAGGGATAAAGAACAAAAGTAATATAATCATTTATAAATCATCTATATCCACAATAAGTAGTTAATTGTGGATCCAAGAATCCCTTGCATAAGGGATATGCAAAAGAAAAAGATGCAAATTATGTCAAAAACATTAAGTACAGTAGGAAAGTAAAAATTCAAAGTTGTGAGAATGTGTTTGAACTTATGAAATTAACAACTTAAAATAATAATATATACTTATAAATGCTATTGTATATGAACCTCATGGTGACCACAAACAAAAATCTACAATAAATGCACACACAGAAAAAATAAAAGAATTCCAATATAACATAATCCAGTTATCAAATGTAAAGGGGACAGAGCAAAAGAAGAACAGAACAAAGAAAAAACTATTTTTAAAACCCTGCAAACAATAAAAATGGCAATAAGTACATATCTATCAATAATTACTTTAAACATAAATGGACTAAACGCTCCAAGCAAAAAGCATGGAGTGCTGGAATAGACCAAAAACAACAAGACCCATCTATATGCTGCCTACAAGAGAATCACTTCAGCCCTAAAGACACACACAGGCTGAAAGTGAGGGAATGGGAAAAAGTATTCCATGAAAATGGAAACAAAGCTGGGGTAGCAATACTTACAAAAGGCAAAATACTTTAAAACAAAGAGTATAACAAGAGTCAAGGAAGGAATGATCAAGGGATAAATCCAATAAGATATAACAATTGTACTCAGAAAACTATTATATGATACTGATGAAAAAAATGGAAGGACACACTAGCAGGGGGAAAGATATACTGTGTTCACGGATTAAAAGATTTAATATTATTAGAATGACCATACAACCCAGGGCAATCTATGCTTTCAGTGCATTCCCTATCAAAATACCAATGACATTTCTGACAGAACTAGAAAAAAATAACTCTAAAAACTTTTATGGAACCACAACAAGGCCATGGGTAGCCCAAAACAATCTTGAGAAAGAATAACAAAGCTAGAGGTACAATGGTCCATGATTTCAAACTATACTGCAAAGCTACAGTTTTCTGAAGACTATGGTACTGACACAAAAACAGACACACAGGTTAACGAAACAGAACAGAAAGCCCAGAAATGAACCCACACTTCGAGGGCAAAGGCAATGGCACCCCACTCCAGTACTCTTGCCTAGAAAAGCCCATGGATGGAGGAGCCTGGTAGGCTGCAGTCCATGGGGTTGCTAGAGTGGGACACGACTGAGCGACTTCACTTTCATTTTTCACTTTCATACTTTGGAGAAGGAAATGGCAACCCACTCCAGTGTTCTTGCCTGGAGAATCCCAGGAATGGCGGAGCTGGTGGGCTGCCATCTATGGGGTCGCACAGAGTCGGACACGACTCAAGCGACTTAGCAGCAGCAGCAGCAACCTACAACAAAGGCAGCAAGAAATAACAATGGAGAAAAGGCAGCCTCTTCAATAAATGGTGTTGAGAAAACTAGAAAACTACACGTGAAAGAATCAAACTGGGCTTCTGTCTCATACCATATATAAAAATAAATTCAAAATGGATTAAAGCCCAAAATGAAAGACCTGAAACCATAAAACTTTTGAAAAACTACATAGGCAGTATGCTCTTTGACATCAGTCTTAGCAATATTTTTTTGGATCTATCTCCTAGACAAAGAAAATAAAAGCAAAAATAAACAGTGGGGCCACATCAAACTAAAAAGCTTCTGCATAGAAAAGGGAATAATCAATAAAATGAAAAGCTAGCTAACTGAATGGGAGAAGTTACTTTCAATCAATATATCTCGTAAGGTGTCAATAACCAGAATATACAAAGAACTCATACAACTTAACATAAAAAAAAAAAAAAAAAAACTTGATTTTGTTAAAAGGCAAAGGTCCTGAATAGACATTTTTCCAAAGAAGACATACAGATAACCAACAGAAACCTGAGAAAATGCTCAACATCACTAACCAACAGGGAAATTCAAATTAAAATCACAATGATATGTCACTTCACACCACTCAGAATGGCTATTGCAAAACAATAACAACAACAAATAACACATGTTAGCAAGGGTGTGAAGCAAGGGGAACTCTCATGCTTTGTTGGTAGGAATGGAAATTGGTACAGCTACTATGGAAATAGTGCAGAAGTTTCCCAATAATTAAAAATAAAATACCCCACAAAATCAGCAATTCCACTTTTGGTTACTTTTTCAAGGAAAACAAAAAAACTAATTCAAAAAGATACATGCACTCTGTTCACTGCAGTGTTACTTTGAACAGCCAAGATATTGAAACAACCTCACTGTCCATCAACAGAAAAATAGATAAAGAAGATGTGGTGTGTACACACTCACACACACACAGGAATATTACACACCCTATAAAAGAGAATGAAACCATGCCATTTGTGACAATATGGATGAGTCCAGAGGTATTATATTCAACTGAAATATGTCAGATGTATGATTTCTCTTATATTTAGAATCTAAAGAACAAAATAAATAAACAAATATAACAGAATAGAAATAAACCCACAAGTGTAGAAAACAAACTGGTAGCATATGGGAAGATGGAGGAAAGGAAGGGCAATAAGAAAAATAGATGAGGGAGATTAAGAGATTCAAACTTCCAGTTATAAAATAAGTAAGTCATGGGGAAATAACATATATAGGAAACACAGTCAATAGTACTGGAATAACTTTTTGTGGTGATGGACAGTAACTGGACATATTGTGGGGATCATTTTGTAATATATAAAAACATCAAACTACTATGCTGAACACCTGAAATTAATATAATATTGTAAGCCAGTTATACTTCAATTAAAATCAAATAAAAGTAAAGATAAGCAGGGAAGAAGACATATAAATGAATGATTCTTGTGGTAACAGATTAGAAATGGAAACACCAGTATGAATTCATGTATATGTATACTATTTCATGTGTGTGTCTATATATATATATACATAAATATATCAACAACACAAAGATGTTGTTGTGTGTGTGTGTGTGTGTGTGTATATATATATCAGTTTAGTTCAGTTTGGTTGCTCAATTGTGTTCAACTCTTTGCGACCCCATGGTCTGCAGCATGCCAGGCCTCTCTGTCCATTACCAACTCCTGGAGCTTACTCAAATGCATGTCCATTGAGTCGGTGATACCATCAAATCATTTCATCCTCTGTGGTCCCCTTCTTCTCACACCTTCAATCTTTCCCAGCATCATGGGCTTTTCAAATGAGTCAGTTCTTTGCATCAGGTGGCCAAACTATTGGAGTTTCAGCTTTAGCATCAGTCCTTCCAATGAACATTCAGGACTGATTTCCTTTAGGATGGACTGATTTCCTTTAGGACGGACTGGTTGGATCTCCTTGCTGTCCAAAGGACTCTCAAGAGTCTTCTCCAACACCACAGTTCAAAAACATCAATTCCTTGGCGCTCAGCTTTCTTTATAGTCCAACTCTCACATCCATACATGACTACTGGAAAAATCATTGCTTTGACTAGACAGACCTTTGTTGACAAAGTAATGTCTCTGCCATTTAATATGCTGTCTAGGTTGGTCATAACTTTTCTTCTAAGGAGCAAACGTCTTTTAATTTCATGCCTGCAGTCACCATCTGCGGTGATTTTGGAGCCCCAAAAAATAAAGTCTCTCATTGTTTCCACTGTTTCCCCATCTATTTGCCAAGAAGTGATGGGACCAGATGCCACGATCTTAGTTTTCTGAATGCTGAGTTTTAAACCAACTTTTTCACTCTCCTCTTTTACTTTCATCAAGAGGCTCTTTAATGCTTCACTTTCTGCCATAAGGATGGTGTCATCTGCATATCTGAGATTCATATTCATATTCATCTGCATATGAATATCTGCATATTGATATTTCTCCCAGCAATCTTGATTCCAGCTTGTGCCTCATCCAGCCCAGCATTTCTCATGATGAACTTTGCATATAAGTTAAATAAGCAGGGTGACAATATATAGCCTTGACGTACTCCTTTCCCGATTTGGAACCAGTCTGTTGTTCCATGTCCAGTTCTAACTATTGCTTCTTGACCTGCATACAGATTTCTCAGGAGGCAGGTCAGGTGGCCTGATATTCCCATCTCTTTAAGAATCCTCCACAGTTTGTTGTGATACACACAGTCAAAGGCTTTGGCATAGTCTATAATACAGAAGTAGATGTTTTCCTGGAACTCTCTTGTTTTTTCGATGATCCAACAAATGTTTGCAATTTGATATCTGGTTCCTCTGCCTTTTCTAAATCCAGCTCGAACATCTGGAAGTTCACGGTTCACATACTGTTGAAGCCTGGCTTGAAGAAGTTTGAACATTACTTTGCAAGCATGTGAGATTAGTGCAATTGTGCGGTAGTTCGAACATTCTTTGGGATTGGAATGAAAACTGACCTTTTCCAGTCCTGTGGCCACTGCTGAGTTTTCCAGATTTGTTGGCATAATTAGTGCAGCACTTTCACAGCATCATCTTTTAGGATCTGAAATAGCTCAACTGGAATTCCATCACCTCTACTAGCTTTGTTCATAGTGATGCTTCCTAAGGCCCACTTGACTTCACATTTCAGGATGTCTGGTTCTAGGTGAGTGATCACACCATCATGGTTATCTGGGTCATGAAGATCTTTTTTGTATAGTTCTTCTGTGTATTCTTGCCACCTCTTCTTAATATCTTCTGCTTCTATTGTATATATATATATATATATATACATGTTGTATATACACATACATATGTATGTATGTGTATATCTATATACATATATATGTATAGATATGTATATACATACATAAATATATATACATATATATCAACAACAAGCCTAAGATCAACAACACTCCAGAATCAGGAAGCATACCTAGTGCCCAGATATCCATTTTTAATACCATTGTCTAATATAAAATATGAATACAATATGGAATTTATTATTACTTAAATTGGTGCATTAATTGTAACAAATATATCTTATAAATGTAAAGTGTTAATTAAGAAGGGAAGCTGGATATGGGTCTATGAAAACTGTACTATTTGCACATTTTTTTGGTAAAACAAAACCTGTTTGAAACACTAAATTTAAAAAATAAAGCAAACATGAAAGTTAATTTAATTTAATAGCACCTTGCACAATGGCCAACATACATATCAGATCAGATCAATTGCTCAGTCGTGTCCGACTCTGCGAACCCATGAATCGCAGCATGGCAGGCCTCCCTATCCATCACCAACTCCCGGAGTTCACTCAGACTCACTTCCATCGAGTCAGTGATGCCATCCAGCCATCTCATCCTCTGTCGTCCCCTTCTCCGCCTGCCCCCAATCCCTCCCAGCATCAGAGTCTTTTCCAATGAGTCAACTCTTCTCATGAGGTGGCCAAAGTACTGGAGTTTCAGCTTTAGCATCATTCCTTCCAAAGAAATCCCAGGGCTGATCTCCTTCAGAATGGACTGGTTGCATCTCCTTGCAGTCCAAGGGACTCTCAAGAGTCTTCTCCAACACCACAGTTCAAAAGCATCAATTCTTTGGCGCTCAGCTTTCTTCACAGTCCAACTCTCACATCCATACATGACCACAGGAAAAACCATAGCCTTGACTAGACGAACCTTTGTTGGCAAAGTAACGTATGTGCTTTTGAATATGCTATCTAGGTTGGTCATAACTTTCCTTCCAAGGAGTAAGCGTCTTTTAATTTCATGGCTGCAGTCACCATCTGTAGTGATTTTGGAGCCCAGAAAAATAAAGTCGGACACTGTTTCCACTGTTTCCCCATCTATTTCCCATGAAGTGATGGGACAGGATGTCATGATCTTCGTTTTCTGAATGTTGAGCTTTAAGCCAACTTTTTCACTCTCCACTTTCACTTTCATCAAGAGGCTTTTGAGTTCCTCTTCACTTTCTGCCATAAGGGTGGTGTCATCTGCATATCTGAGGTTATTGATATTTCTCCCAGCAATCTTGATTCCAGCTTGTGTTTCTTCCAGTCCAGCGTTTCTCATGATGTACTCCGCATATAAGTTAAATAAACAGGGTGAAAATATACAGCCTTGATGTACTCCTTTTCCTATTTGGAACCAGTCTGTTGTTCCATGTCCAGTTCTAACTGTTGCTTCTTGACCTGCATACAGATTTCTCAAGAGGCAGATCAGGTGGTCTGGTATTCCCATCTCTTGCAGAATTTTCCACAGTTTATTGTGATCCACACAGTCAAAGGCTTTGGCATAGTCAATAAAGCAGAAATAGATGTTTTTCTGGAACTCTCTTGCTTTTTCCATGATCCAGCGGATGTTGGCAATTTGATCTCTGGTTCCTCTGCCTTTTCTAAAACCAGCTTGAACATCAGGAAGTTCACGGTTCACATACTGCTGAAGCCTGGCTTGGAGAATTTTAAGCATTACTTTACTAGCGTGTGAGATGAGTGCAATTGTGCGGTAGTTTGAGCATTCTTTGGCATTGCCTTTCTTTGGGATTGGAATGAAAACTGACCTTTTCCAGTCCTGTGGCCACTGCTGAGTTTTCCAAATTTGCTGGCATATTGAGTGCAGCACTTTCACAGCATCATCTTTCAGGATTTGGAACAGCTCAACCGGAATTCTATCACCTCCACTAGCTTTGTCCATAGTGATGCTTTCTAAGGCCCACTTGACCTCACATTCCAGGATGTCTGGCTCAAGGTCAGTGATCACACCATCATCATTATCATACAACAGGTGCCCAATAAGCATGTGTTAGGTAGCTAAGTGAAAAAATGCTACAAATGAATGCCACAAAAAATGCTACAAATCATTTCTTATTAGAAATGATTCTAACATCCAGTAAACTGTATTGATAAAAACATGTTTTAAAACATGTTCTGCAACTTGTTCTTGTTCTGTAACTTATCAAGTTGCATTTTTGTAACTACTGGCAGATCTAGATATAATGAGACCCAGATATAAGCAAACTACATGAATCACAGGTCATACTGACTGGCATACTTACCATTTCATCATGGT
This sequence comes from Bos indicus, assembly GCF_029378745.1. Taxonomy (NCBI): domain Eukaryota; kingdom Metazoa; phylum Chordata; class Mammalia; order Artiodactyla; family Bovidae; genus Bos; species Bos indicus. Next base: position 21,930,401 of record NC_091781.1, on the reverse strand, counting down.
TAATAAATTTAAATTATGTTGGTTTTGTTTTTTAAATCACAATGAAACTTAGAAATACCCAGTTCTTAGCACCCAGACAAATAAAACATGTTCCCAAGTTTAGTACCTCTGAATAGTATTTTATTTCTTTGTCAAAGTTATGCACTCAGTCACTTAAGAATTCTGTACTTAGTCAAGTTACACATTGTGTGACTTTCTCTTAGATTGCCTATAAATGTGAATCGAAATATGTCAAGGCATAGGAAAGCATTTCTCTGAAATTCCTCATCACAATTCCTACAAGCATTTGAAAACTTTTTTCTTATTTTCAACAGTGAAACTTGAAGAAAAGAATAGAGTTACCCTACCACCTTGTGGACTGTTAGGGTATAGCTGCTTCAGAGCCAAAAGCACATTTTAAGAATGGGAGGACAGAAAACACTGAACAGTAGTTGCTCATGCTTTCCCATCACCTCCAGTTATTCTGCCTCTAATTCTTCATCTTTACATCTTACCCATTACTCAAAATGTAGTTTAAATGTCCTCACCATTATTAATGAATAATTTTATCACCAAATTATAGACCATCTATAAGTAATTTTACTCTGAGTATTATGCCTATCAACAGATGGGAATATCAGACTATCTTACCTACCTCCTGAGAAATCTGTATGCAGGTCAAGAAGCAACAGTTAGAACCAGATGTGGAACAACAGACTGGTTCAAAATTGGGAAGGGAGTACATCAAGGCTGGATATTGTCATCCTGCTTATTTAATTTATATGCAGAGTACATCATGCAAAATACCAGGCTGGATGAAACACAAGCTGTAATCAAGATTGCTAGAAGAAATATTAATAACCTCAGATACACAGATGATACCACCCTTATGGCAGAAAGTGAAGAGGAACTCAAAAGCCTCTTGATGAAAGTGAAAGTGGAGAGTGAAAAAGTTGGCTTAAAGTTCAACATTCAGAAAATGAAGATCATGGCATCTGATCCCATCACTTAGATTATGGCATCTGGTCCCATCACCTCATGGCAAATAGATGGGCAAACAGTGACAGACTTTTTTCTTGGGCACCAAAATCACTGCAGATGGTGACTGCAGCCATGAAATTAAAAGACGCTTACTCCTTAGAAAAGTTATGACCAATCTAGACAGCATATTAAAAAGCAGACATTACTTTGCCAACAAAGGTCCATCTAGTCAAAGGTATGGTTTTTCCAGTAGTCATGTATGAATGTGAGAGTTGGACTAGAAGGAAAGCTGAGCACCGAAGAATTGATGCTTTTGACCTGTGGTGTTGGAGAAGACTCTTGAGAGTCCCTTGGACTGCAAGGAGATCCAAATAGTCCATCCTAAAGGAAATCAGTCCTGAATATTTATTGGAAGGACTGATGCTGAAGCTGAAACTCCAATAGTTTGGCCACCTGATGTGAAGAACTGATTCATTGGAAAAGACCCTGATGCTGGGAAAGATTGAAGGCAGGAGGGGAAGGGGATGACAGAGGACGAGATGGTTGGATGACATCACCGACTCAATGGACACAAGTTTGAGCAAGCTCCGGGAGTTGGTGATGGACATGGAAGCCTGGAGTGCTGCAGTCCAGGGGGTCGCAAAGAGTCAGACACGACTGAGCAACTAAACTGAACTTATGACATCTACTACATTTTTGACCAATTTCTAACTTAAATTTTTTGTTCACCTATCTCTCACCCCTATTTGGAGGCAGTGAATATAAAAGCTATGGACTAGTACAGCAGCATCCTCATAAGATGCAGATAAAAAACATTCATGTAATAAATCTTTGTTAAAAGAATAAATACGAATGTGGATGGTATGAAACTTCATAGAGACATATGAGAGAAAATTCAGAAGGCAATTATGCTATATGCAATCAATACAAGAAGATTATTTTCATTTGGCTAAACATAAAGTTGCGATTAATATTAAAATATTTAAAATAATATTTTATGACATTTTAGAATTTTGCTAGAAAATAGAATAATTAATAAACAAGTAATTGTTGAAAATATGATAGGCTGAGGAATTTTCAATCATTTAGCAAGATGGCAGATTTTTATAATGTTATAGTCATATACACTTTAGGTTGACTTTAATAATTCTAATGAATAAAACCAATGTCATTGTTTTTAAATGTCCATATCATAGAATCATCTCTAATTGTAAATTAAAATTACAAGATAATGACTAAATGAAAATGTGTCTTTGCTCTAAACCTCCATGCTACCTTATATGGTTCCTTTTATTTTCCAGCTGGTATTACAAAGTCTTACATTCACTGGAAGTATTTTGAGGACATGTAGACTGCAAGTACTGAAACCGGCTCATGCCTGCTCTCACCAATAGCTTACTACTCAGAAATTTTCAAGCCATTTGTTAAACTGTTGGTAGGCTGAAACTGGTCATGGTAGGAACATTTACACAACAGAAATCAGAAAACAAATCAAGATACTTTAAAAAATTTTAATCAGGTTTAACTTCTCCACATCTCATTTTCTCTACTTGCATTACTTAGTGAGGAGAGGCAGAGGAGTTCCTACTGCACAAGATTCGAAGGATTGAACAAAATAACCCACATAAAAGGCTGTGTCTACTGTCTGGCGTATTAATCGCGCTCACCAAATACTATAATCATTCTCCTTACCCCATCACAGTGCCTTGCAAGCAGTAAATCCCTCAATAAATACTCAGTTGTTAAATGATAAATAAAATAAAGAATTTCAATGGAATATTTTAAGACATGTTAACACTGACAGTAGTTCCAGGTTAAAAACAGGACAGATCATTACAAGGGATATAAGTTCTTTGCTGAAAAATAACCCAGACTTCTTTTCTTTGCCTCTTCCTGCTCTAAATAAATTGACAGATTTTTATCTCAAAAATTTCCAGTTATATTCATTTAGATTAGAATTCTAGATATATTTATCTACATAAATATAGATATAAAGAGATATACAAATCTTTGTTTCCTTCTGCATTTTTTGGCCCTTCTGATTCAGTCTAAAGTGCCTTCCTTTCTCCTGTTCTTCTTAGTTTATTTCACAATGCAAAATATATAATTTATGCCTCATTTTGCTCCAGAAAAGGTTTGTTGTAAATAATAGATAACATGGCTTCATGGTTAGTGAATAAACTTTTTAAGTTTCTCCAACTGAAGAAAATGAAGTAGCTTTTTACTAAGTCTCTTCCACTGATAACATACTCCTGTTTGATTGGCCAATGGCAGAAAATGGGTTTTTTTGAACTGACCTTTGGGGAAAGACAAAAATTAAGTTTCCAAGTACAAAGCTGAAAACCAAATTATCAAGAATTTCAGACACTTTCCAAAAAGGAACACAAGAAATCTCCTTGTCCTTCAAAGTTGATGTCACCCTTTAATCTCTTTACCCAGCTCATCACAATCCTAATACCGTGTTTCTTTAGATATAAGGCTGGTTCCATAACTATATTTAAGGATCTGCTGTAGCTTCATGTGCTCACTAATAAAACCAAAAAAATGGAAATAACTAATTAGTTGTAACTATTTAGTTGCAAAAACAGACTGGAGTATGATTTACTTCAGATGGTTTGGAATAAAATTCCAGTTGCTCAAATGTAAATTTATTCATATAAAATTTTGTTCCCCTTACTTAGCTATTATTAATTAGCACAGAGATTTTTTAATGGGGGAAAAATAAAATATTGGCTCAATAATATCACTAAGATGATTATTTGCCCTAGAGAATACACAATTCTGTCCATGATCATTTCTAGTTTAAGAGACTGAAACAAACAGCACATCCACAATGCACTGGCTGATGCAAGCGCTTTGTTAAGTGAAATGTTTACTTCAGTCCTGGTCTACCCTTATCAAGAACATTTCGATGACACAGTATGTGACAAAAGGGGCTTCCTCTAGAAGTACAAATAGGTGGGTGAGTTAGAAATTAAAATTTCAACTAACTTGCAGGCACTGATAAGATGAAACAAAACACTGTATTTGATTCACCTCCTGGTCTGCTTCCAACGACACCATCAAACACAATGATTCTTTTTCCCAACAGCTGTCACCACCAAGTCGGCTATAATTTGTATTTTCCCTTTGTGTTTGAATTCAGACCGAGAGCAGATGGCTGGACTCAGTGCCAGGGCAAAGGTAAAATGAGCTGTCTTACCTAAAGAGGTACTGCCAGAGTTTATTAAGACAAAAGTCCCAGCACCAAATAACTACAAAATCTAGGGTCTAGAAAACACAATCTGAACTTCCTGTATAATTTACCAAAAAACTCACTTTGGGGAAAAACTTTAATAAATTTGCTAAGAGGTGAGGATAAGACTCACATATTTCATCTTCAGAGAGAATCGGTTTCTCCTGTCATCAACTCTGTAATTTCCAGTCTCTGTAAAAAAGCAAATTATTATATTCAATGTTCCTATAAGCTGAGCTCATGGGTGAATTCCAGGACATAAAATTTCACCTTCCAGAGCTAAAACTTTACTAAAGCAAATAGGTTCAAAAAATATTTCACTTTTTTAAAAATTGCAAATTAATATCACAAAGGAAGAGCTAAATGAAAGGTGAAACTTTTCAACTGAGGAGATTGAAGCTAGAATCAACTAGGGAAGGAAATTCAGACCTGCAAGATATAATCAGTCATTTATTAACCACATAGTGTTTTTATAATATATAACTGGAAGTAGAAGAGTTAGGACTAGAATGACACTGAAAAAAAACCCTACTACTATTACAAAGAAAGTTTTATTTCCCATAAAAATAAACTTCTCGCCTTCTTTTCTGAAGGTGAAAGGTCTGGCATTCAAAAGGCCACTTATTTTGCCTCTCCTCAGTGGAACAGGAATGGAGAATTTGGTTGCCTCCATTTACTTAAAATGCCTAAAAGATAAAGACAGTGGAACTAGAAATTGTTCCTGTGGCCCTTCATAAGTTGATTTTCCCTACACTCTGATTAGTACCAAGAGATAGACAGAATCCCAACTGCAAATAGATTTATATTATTCAGTTCCTTCTCTCAGCTAACTCAAATTGGTAAAATCATTGTAATAATAGTTGACTGTCATAAGGCAGAGACCTCAGTAGCCTAAGAGGCTATTCTTAGTAGTCAGATTTCAGGACTAGAATATCCAGTAGTGAGATAAAGATTTTTTTTTTTTTTTTTGGAGGCAAAACAATTAATTAACCTGGTTGTTTTTTCAAAGCCCAAGGACACAGAACTTAGGGAAAAAAACAACTCTCAAGTTAAATGATGCCATTATCTACATGAAAGAAAGTGTTAGTCACTGAGTCCTTACTGACTCTTTATGACCCCATGGACTATAGCCCACTAGTCTCCTCTGTCTTTGGAATTCTCCAAGCAAGAATACTGGAGTTGGTGGTCATTCCCTTCTCCAGGGGATCTTCCCGACTCAGGGATAGAACCTGGGTCTCCTGCATTGCAGGCTGACTCTTTACCATCTGAGCTTCCAGGGAAGTTCCTCATCTACAATTACTATACTTTCAAATAAGATAAAAGATTGTGTGTGTGTGTATATATTTCTTTAAGTTTCATCATTTCTAAACCTATATTTCCTCCACAGTAGCTGGAAGAAGCAACAGTTAGAACCAGACATGAAACAATGGGTTGGTTCAAAATTGGGAATGGGGTACATCAAGGGTGTATATTGTCACCCTGCTTATTTAACTTATATGCAGAGCACATCATGTGAAATGCAGGGCTGAATGAGGCACAAGCTGAAACCAAGATTGCCAGGAGAAATATCAACAACCTCAGATTCGCAGATGACACTAACCTTATGGCAGAAATTGAAGAGGAATTGAAGAGCCTCTTGATGAAGGTGAAAGAGGAGAGTGAAAAATTGGCTTAAAACTCAACATCCAAAGAACTAAGATCATGGCATCTGGTCCCATCACTTCATGGCAAATAGATGGGGAAACAATGGAAACAGTGACAGGCTTTATTTTATTGGGCTCCAAAATCACTGTGGATGGTGACTGCAGCCATGAAATTAAAACACGCTTGCTCCTTGGAAGAAAAGACATGACAAACCAGACAGCATATTAAAAAGAAGAGACACTACTTTGCCTACAAAGGTCTGTCTAGTTAAAGCTATGGTTTTTCCAGTAGTCATGTATGGATGAGAGAGCTGGACAATAAAAAAGGCTGAGCACCAAAGAATTGATACCCTCCAACTGTGGTGTTGGAGAAGATCCTTCAGAATCTCCTGGGCAGCAAAGAGATCAAATCAGTCAATCCTAAAGGAAATCAACCCTAAATATTCATTTGAAGGACTTATGCAGTCAAGGCTATGGTTTTTCCTGTGGTCATGTATGGATGTAAGAGTTGGACTGTGAAGAAGGCTGAGCGCCAAAGAATTGATGCTTTTGAACTGTGGTGTTGGAGAAGACTCTTGAGAGTCCCTTGGGCTGCAAGGAGATCCAACCAGTCCATTCTGAAGGAGATCAGCCCTGGGATTTCTTTGGAGGGAATAATGCTAAAGCTGAAACTCCAGTACTTTGGCCACCTCATGCGAAGAGTTGACTCATTGAAAAAGACTCTGATGCTGGGAGGGATTGGGGGCAGGAGGAGAAGGGGACGACAGAGGATGAGATGGCTGGATGGCATCACTGACTCGATGGACGTGAGTCTGAGTGAACTCCGGGAGTTGGTGATGGACAGGGAAGCCTGGCGTGCTGCGATTCATGGGTTCGCAAAGAGTCGGACATGACTGAGTGACTGATCTGATCTCATCTGATGCTTAAGCTGAAGCTCCAATATTTTGGCCACCTGATGCAAAGAGCCGACTCATTTCCCTGATGCTGGGAAAGATTGAAGACAGAAGGAGGAGATGACAAAGAAGAGATGGTTGGACGGCATCACCAACTCAATGGACATGAGTCTGAGCAAACTCCAGGATATGGTGAAGGACAGGGAAGCCTGGTGTGCTACAGTCCATGGGGTTGCAAAGAGTCATACGTGACTGAGCAACTGAACAAGCTGGAAGAAAGGCAGTCTCTGAATATAGCTAAGATATGTTAACACAAATGGTGAGAAACTTTGTCTTTACAGGCAGTTTCAGACCTGGGCCCAAATTCCATTCTACCTGTCATACATATGGAAGTGAAGTGAAAGTCACATAGTCATGTCCGACCCTTTGTAACCCCATGGACTACAACACACCAGGTAATTTACTTAATTTATCTGAACTTCAATTCCCAAAACTTTTTAAATAGAGATAATATTGCCTACTTCATGGACAAGAAATGTATATATACAATGTATATAATATGTAGAAATGTATATAGACAAAGAATGTATATAGTATAAAGTATAAAGCCTAGAAATATGCTGCCCAATATAGTAGGCACTAACTACATGTGGCTATTTAAATCAAATTTAGATATGTTAAAATTAAATAAATTTTAAATTTAGTTCTACAGTCACACTAAGCATATCCCAGTAACCAACAATCACCTATGGCTAGTACAGAACATTTTTATCATCATAGAAACTTTGGACACTACTAGAGAAGGAAATGGCAACCCACCCCAGTGTTCTTGCCTGGAGAATCCCAGGGATGGAGGAGCCTGGTGGGCTGCCGTCCATGGGGTCACACAGAGTGGGACATGACTGAAGCAACTTAGCAGCAGCAGCAGCAGAGAATCTAGTAAGTGCTCAGTAAATGTTCATTTGCTCTGTGGGGCATCTTTTGCCTCTTCCTCTTCAATTCCTTTAAATTCTCAGGTTTCCCAAGGTATCTCCTTATCCTGAAGGAGAGCAAGATAATAAGATATATACATGTTTATCTTTTTTTTTTTTTTTTCCTCTCCTAGGAATAATGGCGTTCTAAAAGATCACTGCAGGGAGAAAACAATGCTTATCACAAACAGGAGAAATTCTAACAACGGAGATTTCAGGCATTACAGCGGACATTGGGGAAGATCTTTCTGGACTGTGGGGGGCAGGGACAGGAAAAGAATCTCCACAGTATCCTCGATTTATATCTAAAGACCATCTCCTCAGAGCAACAACACTGACTTTGACACAGTAACACTTATAGAGATAACGGAAAGGAAAGGGTTTTTTCCTCTGTAGGATTCTTTTCACACCAAATTTTTTCTCACCGCTGCTGCTGCTGCTGCTAAGTCGCTTCAGTCGTGTCCGACTCTGTGCGACCCCACAGACGGCAGCCCACCAGGCTCCCCTGCCCCTGGGATTCTCCAGGCAAGAACACTGGAGTGGGTTGCCATTTCCTTCTCCAATGCATGAAAGTGAAAAGTGAAAGTGAAGTCGCTCAGTCGTGTCCAACTCTTCATGACCCCATGGACTGCAGCCTACCAGGCTCCTCTGTCCATGGGATTTTCCAGGCAAGAGTACTGGAGTGGGGTGCCACTGCCTTCTCCGTTTCTCACTGAAATATCTAAAAATAAGTGTGAATAATCAACATTTCTCCAGAGATAATTTAGCCAGTTAGTCTTGGGTACTTGAGTAGAATTCTTTGCATTAGTCTTGGTATTCTTTGATTTCACTTCCTTTCTCCTTCCAAATATCAGAATTGCAGCTGGGAAGCTACCAGAGAGAAAATGCTGCTACAGATCTAGAAAGTTGAGGAATGAAGAATTACAAGAAACTGAAATTCAGTATGATCTGTAAGAAGAATTCTGATCTCAGATGATACTTAGGGGTATCTGATGTATATGTATGTCTGGGTCACATTGCTGAGTACCTGAAACTATCACAACATTGTTAATCAGCTATACCTCAATATAAAATAAAAAGTTTAAATTTTTTAAAAAGCTATAAAATATAGTAAAATTATTTCCTATCACACAGACAAAAAAAAGCTAGAAATGATTAAACTTAGTCAGGAAGGCATGTAAAAAGAAGACATAAGCTAGGCCTCTTGCACCAAACAATTTTCTAAGTTGTTAATGCAAAGAAAAAGTTCTAGAAGGAAATTTAAAATGCTATTCTAGTGAATACACAAATGATAAGAAAGTGAAACAGCATTATTGATGATTTGGAAAACGTTTGAGTGGTCTGGATAGATCAAGCCAGTCATTTCCGTTAAGTTAAAGCCTAATCTCTTCAATTTTATGAAGGGTGAGAGAGGTAAGGAAACTACAGAAGAAAAGTTTGGTAAGGTGTAAGGAAAGAAGCCATTTCTATAACATAAAAATGCAAGGTGAAGGAAGTACTGATGAAGAAGTTTCAGCAAGTTATCCAGAAGATCCAGCTAAGATAATTACTGAAAGTGGCTACACTAAAAAACAGATTTTCAATGCAGAAAAATAATCTTACTTTAGAAGGTGTCATCTAAGACTTCACTAGCTAGGGAGGAGAAATCAATTCCGGGCTTCAAACCTTCTAAAGATAGGCTGACTCTCTTGTCAGGGGCTCAAGCAGCTGGTGACTTAAAGTTGAAGCCAGTATTTATTTACCATTCTGAAAATCATAAGGCTCTTTAGAAATATGCTAAAACTACTCTGTCTGTGCTGTACAAATGCAATAACGAGGTCTGGATGACAGCACATCCGTTTACACCAAGATTACTGAGTATTTTAAGTCCATGGTTGAGACTTACTGCTCAGAGGGGAAAAAAAAAATTCCTTTTAAAATATTACTATTCATTGACAATGCACCTACTGTCTACTCACCCAAGAGTTCTAAAGGAGATGTACAATAAGATTAATGTTGTTATCCTGCCTGCTAACACAATATCCATTCTGCAGTCTACAGATCAAGGAGTAATTTTGATGTTCAAGTCATACTAAGAAATACATAGTGTAAAACATAGCTGTCATAGATAACGATTCCTCTGATGGATATGGACAAAATAAACTGAAAATTTTCTATAAAGGAGTCACCATTTCAGATGTCAGTAACAATATTCCTTATTCATAGGAAAAGTGCAAAATATCAACATTAACAGAAGTTTGGAAGAAGTTGATTCCAACTCCCCTAATGACTTTGAGGAGTTCAAAACTTTAGTAGAGAAAGAAGCTACACATGTAGTGGAACAGCAAAAGAACTAGAATTAGAAGTGGAGCCTGAAAGTGTGACTGAATTGCTGCAATCTCATGACAAAACTGGCCTATAAAGAATGCTGAATGCTGAAGAGTGGATGCTTTCAAACTGTGGTGCTAGAGAAGACTCTTGAGACAACAAAGAGATCCAATCAGTACATTCTAAAGGAAATCAGTCCTGAATATTCATTGGAAGGACTGATGCTGAAGCTGAAACTCTAATACTTTGGCCACCTGATGCAAAGAACTGACTCATTGGAAAAGACGCTGATGCTGGGAAAGACTGAAGGCAGGAAGAGAAGGGGACAGAGGATGAGATGGTTGGATGACATCACCGACTCACTGGACACGAGTTTGAGCAAGCTCTGGGAGTTGGTAATAGACAGGAAGCCCAGTATGCTGCAGTCCACGGGGTCGCAAAGAGTTGGACACGACTGAGTGACTGAACTGAACTGAACTGAACTGAACTGACTTAATATCTAGTAGTGATAGTTATCAGAAAGCGAAGATGCTCAAAATTGTTTTATTAAGGCAGTCATTAACACCAATAAATATATAATTTCTGCTGACATTACTTTGCCAACAAAGGTCCATCTAGTCAAGGCTATGGTTTTTCCTGTGGTTATGTATGGATGTAAGAGTTGGACTGTGAAGAAGGCTGAGTGCTGAAGTATTGATGCTTTTGAACTGTGGTGTTGGAGAAGACTCTTGAGAGTTCCTTGGACTGCAAGGAGATCCAACCAGTCCATTCTGAAGGAGATCAGCCCTGGGATTTCTTTGGAAGGAAGGATGCTAAAGCTGAAACTCCAGTACTTTGGCCACCTCATGCGAAGAGTTGACTCATTGGAAAAGACTCTGATGCTGGGAGGGATTGGGGGCAGGAGGAGAAGGGGACGACAGAGGATGAGATGGCTGGATGGCATCCCTGACTCGATGGAAGTGAGTCTGAGTGAACTCCGGGAGTTGGTGATGGACAGGGAGGCCTGGCGTGCTGCGATTCATGGGGTCGCAAAGAGTTGGACACAACTGAGCGACTGAACTGAACTGAACTGTAGACCTTCCATCATTGGCTATAAAATATATCTCTGATTAAGCTCAGATAATGCTAGTTAGGTTTTGATGAAAGAATGGCTTCTAAATGCAAAATCATGCAAAACTTCATTTAAAGAGAGGCAAAAAGAAAAGGCCTAAGGAAAGCATCAATTAAAGGCCATTATCGTCAAACTTCAGAATTGAGCTACAAATAACTGAACATATGAAATATTACAGTTTATACTATCGCTTTATTTTCTTTTCCTTTAATATTTTTCTCTGTTACTCATCAGATTATTTTCTCTTCTGCCAGTGAAAAAGCCAAAAGAAATTTGAATAATCAAGATAATTTTCAGGGCCAAGGCTTATTAATAAGTCAGTTGGGCAACTCATTATTGTCCAGAGATATATTTTTTTTTCACCAAATAGCCATAATGGTTTTCAGAACAAATTTTGAAGATTCAGGCTCCTAGTCAAGTGTCCAGAGAAAATAAAATAAGTTTTTATACCTGGAAAAGATGAATGACTGCTTGGCACTCTGAAGATTGGTTATATCAGCCTGTAAACATCCTTTCATTACTTTAATCTCACTATCTACAATACTTGGGAATCCTTTGCCAGAAAGACAAAAACAAATGAAGGGATGACATGAACTAAATATCTTACTGGAAGCACCATCACTGACAACTTTAGATATAAAAAAAAAAAAAAAACAGAATGGATCTTTCAAAACAATTTTTCCAAAAGGCAGACAATATTCCCAAAAAACTCAAAAAGGAAAACAGCATAATAATCTAGAAATACAAGTGTGGTTCTTCTCACTGTTCTATAATTCCTTTTTCAAAACATTCTTCGAGTTCTTATAAATTTCTGGGTGTTATATAGTCCTGTGCTGGAGTGGAAGCTCTACTTGGGCACCGTATCTTTTTCGTGGGTACACTCCACAAATTGGTAGGTAGCATTGTGCATGTAATCAGTGTTCAACGTTTCTTAAAATGAAAGAACAGCATGTTCTTTGGATATGTGCAAATTCCTTCATTGCTTACAATTCCTGAAAAATGAAATGAACCTGATCACCATCATCTAAAATGAAATTTTCCTTTTCTCTACACATTTCTCTGTTTATTCTACTCCTACTGTTTCTTCTCCTGCAATGCCCTTTCCTAATCTCATAAATCCTATTCATTCTTCAAGGCCTATGGCAAATAACCCCTTCTCCATGAAGCTTTCTCCAAATTTCCCACCTACAAGTGATCTTTCTTTTGTTGTTCAACTTACCTAAAACTTCCTTACATCCTTAATTATACTCTAACCAACTGCATTGCTTAAGCAACTCTTCCCTAGGTAAGAGCAAGTGCATAGCCAAGTCTGATAAAATATTTACTAGGTAACTACATTCAAGCCTATACTTTGAATGGCGTTTAAGACTCCTCATTCAGGATGATTCCAATTTCTATTAATAAGGATCTCCTCTTGCATTTGAATCATCCTCTGGGAAGACAAACAAGAACACTAAGGCATTTATAACCTAGTGTGTAATCATCTATTGTGTGATAACTGCATGCGCTGTTCCCAAAGAACATCTGAAGCCTCTGGGGCGGCAGGCTGTGACCTTCGGAGTGAACCTGACATGTGTGGCTTTATGACAGTCCTGCCAGACTGAATATTTCAGCTCAGTTCAGTTCAGTCACTCAGTCATGTCCAGCTCTTTGTGACCCAATGGACTGCAGCATGCCTGCTTCCCTGTCCATCACCAATTCCTGGAGTTTACTCAAACTCATGTCCATTGTGTCGGTGAAGCCATCAAATTATCTCATCCACTGTAGTCCCCTTCTCCTCCCACCCTCAATCTTTCCCAGAATCAGTTTAGTTCAGTTCAGCCACTCAGTTGTGTCCGACTCCTTGCAACCTCATGTACTGCAGCACGCCAAGCCTCCCTGTCCATCACTGGAGTTTACTTAAAATCATGTCCATTAAGTCTGTGATGCCATCCAACCATCTCATCCTCTGTTGTCCCCTTCTTCTCCTGCCTTCAATCTTACCCAGCATCAGGGTCTTTTCAAATGAGTCAGGTCTTTGCATCAGGTGGCCAAAGTACTGAAGTTTCAGCTTCAGCATCAGTCCTTCCAATGAACATTCAGGACTGATTTCCTTTAGAATGGACTGGTTGGATCTTAGTGCAGTCCAAAGGACACTCAAGAGTCTTCTCCAACACCATAGTTCAAAAGCATCAATTCTTTGGCACTCAGCTTTCTTTCTAGTCCAACTCTTACATCCATACATGACTACTGGAAAAACCATAGCCTTGACTAGACGGACCTTTGTTGGTAAAGTAATGTTTTTGCCTTTTAATATGCTGTCTAGGTTGGTCATTGGAGAAGGAGACGGCAACCCTCTCCAGTACTCTTGCCTGGAAAATCCCATGGACCGAGGAGCCTGGTAGGCTGCAGTCCATGGGGTCCAGAAGAATTGGACACGACTGAGTGACTTCACTTTCACTTTTCACTTTCATGCATTGGAGAAGGAAATGGCAACCCACTCCCGTATTCTTGCCTGGAGAATTCCAGGGACAGAGGAGCCTAGTGGGCTGCCATCTATGGGGTCACACAGAGTCAGATATGACTGAAGTGACTTAGCAGCAGCAGATTGGTTATAACTTTTCTTTCAAGGACCAAGCATCTTCTGATTTCATGGCTGCAATCATCATCTGCAGTGATTTCGGAGCCCTGCAAAATAGTCTCTCACTGTTTCCACTGTTTCCCCATCTATTTGCCATGAAGTGATGGGACCAGATGCCACAATCTTAGTTTTCTGAATGTTAAGTTTTAAGCCAACTTTTTCACTCTCTTCTCTCACTTTCATCAAGAGGCTCTTTAGTTTTTCTTCACTTTCTGCCATAAGGGTGGTGTCATCTGCATATCTGAGGTTATTGATATTTCTCCTGGCAATCTTGATTACAGCTTGTGCTTCATCCAGCCCAGCGTCAAGATTGCCAGGAAAAATATCAGTAACCTCAGATATGCAGATGACACCACCCTTATGGCGGAAAGTGAAGAAGAACTAAAGAGGCTCTTGATGAAAGTGAAAGAGGAGAGTGAAAAAGCTGGCTTAAAACTCAACATTCAGAGAACTAAGATCGTGCATCTGGTCCCATCACTTCATGGCAAATAGATGGGGAAACAGTGGAAACAGTGACAGACTTTCTATTTTTTGGCTCCAAAATCACTGCAGCCATGAAATCAAAGGATGCTTGCTCTTTGGAAGAAAAGCTATGACCAACCTAGACAGCATATTAAAAAGCAGAGAGATTACTTTGCCAACAAAGGTCCATCTAGTCAAACCTATGGTTTTTCCAGTAGTCATGTATGGGTGTGAGAGTTGGACTAGAAAGAAAGCTGAATGCCGAAGAATTGATGCTTTTGAACTGTGGTTCAAAAGAAGACTCTTGGGAGTCCCTTGGACAGCAAGGAGATCCAACCAGTCCACCTTAAAGGAAATCAGTCCTTAATATTCATGGAAGGACTGATGTTGAAGCTGAAACTCCAATACTTTGGCCACCTGATCCGAACAACTGACTCATTTGAAAAGACCCTGATGCTGGGAAAGATTGAAGGCGGGAGGAGAAAGGAATGACAGAGGATAAGATGGTTGGATGGCATCACCAATGTGATGGACAGGAGTTTGAGTAGACTCCCAGATTGGTGATGGACAGGGAAGCCTGGCGTGCTGCAGTCCAGTTCAGTTGCTCAGTCCTGTCCGACTTTGCGACCCCATGGACTGCAGCAGGCAGCAAAGAGTCAGATAGAACTGAGCGAGTGAACTGAAGTGATCCACCACTGGAATCCATCTTCAGCTGAGCTGAAACCCTAATACTTTTATAAGAGTATCTGAAGCCAAAAAGTGGATGCTATCACTGAGGAATCCTAGAGAAGGTGAGAAAGGGGCCCTAAGAGAAACCTGTGACAACGGCCCCATTTCATTCAAGCCCCAGGACAGTAAAGACGGTCTGCGCAAGGCAAGGGCACCCAGGACGGGGCCCCCACAATCTGTGAGAGGGTTTCACATAGAAGCAGCAGAACAGTCGAGTCGACGCACTTTGGCAAAGTTCAAAGTATTCCTTTGGATTCAGCAATTTTGATATTATCGGCATCCTTTTGCGGGACCAGGCTTGGTTTTCTCAGAGCAGGGGACGTCAACAGGGAACAGAGATTCCAGTCAGGGAGCGCGCGGACCCTACACAGACTTCCGATGCCAGGTCAGGCTACCTGGCTTCCAAGCACAATCCCCGTCACACGCCCCGGAGCCGCTCCACAAATTTCAGGTTTGCAGAGACCCAGGGGGTGCCTTCCCCACCTCAGCGTAGGGCGCGCCCCTCCCCGCCCCGCGCCAGGTAAAACTTCCAAACCCTCAGCCACGGACAAACGACCTCGGCGCGAAAGCCCTCCCTGGGCGCACAGGAAAACGTCAAAGACTTCACTGCGTCCCCAAAGCTCTGTCCGTACCTTAGAAGGTTTTGTATTACTTTCTGTGCGTCTGACTCAAAGCAAAAAGTGAGCCAGACCATAAAGTGAAGGAAGGCTGAGCGTGGAGGGAGGAGCCACTCGTGAGCTTCGGTATAAAAACTACCGCTCCCATGAGGCTGTGGGGCCCCCAGGGCTAGACTCCCAGCGTCCTCTGCGAGGCTCAAGAGGTCTAGGTGGTAGGAGCACCGTGTCGGGGCAAAACGGCCACTAAGGCCCTGAAGAACTGGCCCTGACACAATGGCAACGTGTGAGGAGGTGCCTGAGGCCTTGAAGGGCCAGCTGGACGTTGCGCGTGGCCTTGAAAATCTGCCTGTGAGCGCCTGGCCCCCAGGGGCGGAGCCTGAGCCCTTTCAGGTAGGGGCGGGGCTCGGCTGGCCCGAGAGCCGCGCGCGGCCCCCGAGGGCGTGGCCGGCATCGTTTTCTGTGGGGCGGGGCTAGGCGGTCTCGCGCGATGCGTGCGCAGAGTCGGGGTCTGGGCTGGCGCCTTTCCAGGAAGCGTGTTAGTAGGGTAGGTGGTCGTCGCGCTCGTTTCGCAGTTACCCTAAGTGGTCGTCTTTCGATGGCTGACGCTCATGCTTGCTTCGGGTTGTTCAGGTTTTTCTACCTTTTTTTTTTTTTTCTTAACCCACTCTCACAGCTATCTGCGCGTGGAAATAGATCTTAAATTGTCAGGTTTCCGGTATTTTTTTTCAGTTAACCCTTCACAGTGATCTTTACAAGGTCTTTTCTACCCTAAGAATGGCCGTTCCCTTAAGAGAAAACCAGAACCTGGCTTTTTGTCCTAGTTCTGTCCCCAGAACTCACTGAAAGATAGGGAGCAAATCACTGGCCTCTCTGGTCTCAGGTGTCTTGTTTTTAAGATCCCAGTGTCATGATTAAAAACTTAGCCTTTAGAGTCAGACTTAGTTGAGGCTTCCTCCATGCTATGAGAGCTTTGGCAAATATAAATAGCCTCGGCTAAACCTTCAGAGCCCTCTCATGTGCTATTAAAATAATAGTACCTCTTTCCAGATTGCTTTGAGAATTACAGGTAAAATACAGTTCCTGGTTTGCTGAAAGAACTCAATAAATGTTTACTGCTATTATTACCTCAAAGCCCTTTCTGCTCCAACTTTTCACTCTCTCTGAGCTTGTCCTGCATGTTGCTTAAGAAACAAGGAATGACCAAAAAAAAAAAAAAACCCACAAAACAGAATGTTGGAGTGGAAACAGCCCTGTACATGGAAATATAGGAGAGCTAGCTTCAGGGTTTATCATCTTAGCCATGTCTCAGAGCCTGAGTTTCTTCATCTCCAAAATGAAAATAAAAGTTCTATTCCCCTTGTCAAACCCATAATCAATATCAAACCCTGCCTGTCCTCTTCCTAGGGTTATTTTGAGAATCAAATAAGACAATAAAGATTCATAGCGGTTTTCAAAGAGTAGAGCAGGATATTCATGTTGGAAATGGTTATTTTTCCTCAAACTGCCTTAGGCAGTTTATTGTATTATTAACTGTGGTTAATAATTGTATTGTATTGTATTAATTGTATTGTATTGTATTGTATTAAATACAATTGTATTAAATACAATTAATTGTATTAAATACAATTAATACAATACAATTAATACAATACAATTGTATTAATTGTATTGTATTGTATTAATACAATAATTGTAAATATTGTATTATTAACTGTGGTTAATAATACAGTTGACTAGCACCATATTAAACACTGATCCCGAAAAGCTTATTGAAGACCAAACATTGCTAAATTCCTGGTCAAAAACACTGATTTATGTTTTCTTTCTTCAAAAAATAACTGAGTGCCTATAATGTGCCTGGCATGTTAAACTAGGCATAGAAGATAAAATGGTAACAATACAGTTCCTGCCCTTGCGCTTACAAGAGCATACAGAAAGCACTATATGGGGCTGGGGTGGGGTGGAGGAAGCCCTGTGATTGATCCTTACACCTACAGTTGGTGGGCATAAATGAAAATCAGGAAACTAAGACTCAATTCCATGGTGTTCTAGCTTCCTGGCTGTGCACACAGCTCTGGGACCACTAAGAGTTACAAATAGAAGACAAGCTCCCTTCCTTAAGAAGCTTATAGCCTTCCCAAGAAGTTAAAGCATTTGTGAAACATGTAATGACAAGTCTAAAAGTGCCTTCAACTAGTTTGCTCCCATATATTCATGAAGCACAATACCAGTCTTACAAAAGGTCAAAACAGTTTGCCTGCCCCAAACCCTATCTTCACAGGCATATGTACACATAAGAATTAAGGCACAGAGAATTCAAGGTAAAAATAACTTTGTGTCTAGTTTGCTTTTGGGTCCTATATGAAAAGGCAAAAAGAACATTCAGATACTCTGGAAACAAGCACATCATAATGCTATCGGTGTTGCAACAGAAGTAGAAAATAAACTGATTTTCTTGAACTAAGAGCTGGATCTAGCTGTGTTTTCAGGTTTCTAAAACCAGCCTCAGATATCCTTTTTAAGGTCTCAACTTGGCCTTGACAAGAATGATCTGGCTCACAGTCTCCTAATAGCTGCTTGGAGCAAAAACAAACTCATGGGGCTAGAGGCCAAGTACAAAGATTCTTGTAGCTGGTGTTTCAAAACAACCAAAAAAGGAATGAAGATTTTCACAGCACTCCCTTAAAATCCAGAATTGAGGCCTAGGGTTTAAGCCTGGAATATTGTGCAATGACATGTTTTAGTTTCTGGGGCTGTGGTATGGAATGTGACTCAAAAACATCAGTTTTCCAATCAGAAATTATTAAGAGCTGAAATTAAGCAGTCAAATAACATTCCCTAAGTCACCTGCTCTGTGCCTAGTACCATGGATAGGAACCCAACACCTATCACCATTCCATACCCCAAACCTCATGACCATGCCTTTCCTTAAGATACATATACTTGTTAGAAGGGTCAGACCTCCACACTTAGTACAACCAGAGAGCCTGACAGTCTGGGCCACTTAAGATTCCAAAGTTCATGCTATTAATAAGTGCACACATAGTTCAGAGAAGGGAGAAATTAATTGTATATGAGGATAGCCAAGGAGGTATATTTACTCTTTAACAGTCTTCTCTTTGCATTTTGGCTTCTTGGGTGGCTGTGTTTATAAAAAATTTTCTGTTAAATTTTCTGTCAAAAAACGTGAATTCTCCACCCAGTTCTTCAAGGATCTGGTTTCTAGTGCATTTTGAACTGATCATTTTGTATTTATTTCCAACTCTTACCTGATCAATTTTGTGCTTTGATACATACATGGAAAAAGTAAACTTATGTTGTGACAACTGAAAAAGTGATAAAAATCCTATGTCCTCTTTTCTGTTTTTCTGAGGGATTCTTTCTAAACCCCAGCACGTGCATGTTGTTTGTTGATAAGTCGCTAAGTGGTGTCCCACTTTTTTGCGACCCAGTGGAACATGTTCATAGAGTAGACAATAAGGCAGTATTTACTAATGAATGAAGACAGTCTGTACTGGGTCAGCTCTTGGTATTCCCTGTTCCAGATGGCTAAGTAATGGAGGTAGGAAGATAATCATATGGTTTCCCACACATATTTTGGTTTGAGTATGTTTAAACCTAGAGGTTTAGCTGCAGAACCTGTTTGTTTGTTTTTTTTCCCACCACTACTAAATGGCTACTGTATAATTCATATTTAACACTTATGAGCCAGCCACTGGAGTAAGCTTTTTATGTGGTTTTTCACATTTATTTCCTTCATAGCAACCTGTAAGAGAGAGAAGATAGGAAGGGAATGTTTAGAGAGCTTAAGTAATATGCCAGAAATATATGATGTTTTAAATATAAAAATCTAGAAATAATATCTAGAAGAATTTAAGAAAGTGACTATTTTAAAAGTATGAAGCGGCTGACACAGAGTACAATATTATGTTAATTAAATTTCTTGAGAACCTTCCCCCCTCGAATATAGCTATTATCCCTGATTTATAGTTGCTAACCTAAAGTTTAGCAAGTCACTTGCTATGTAAGTCATGGTGCTAATACGAGCCTGGACCTGTGCGAGTCTCCTCTGGGACATTCCATGTTCTGCATTAAGAAGTTCTCTATTGCTTGCCCAGAGTTCCAGGCAGCAGTCACAGAGTTTCTGGCTGGCCTCCCACCCGCTTTGCTGTCATCTCACTTCCCAGCTGGAGACCTCATTGCTTATTAGCGTTTATATCTTTAACTAAATTTTCCAGCCATTTCCTGGAACCATGCTCAGCTTTCACCCTGGGGTATTAGTCAAGACTCATTTGTTTGTAAGAAACATAAATACAATACAAACTGACTCAGGCAAAAAAGGGAAGCAATTGCCCCACATAACAGCAAAGTCCAAGAGCAGTAACTATAGGCATCTCTGGATCCAGAACGCTCAAGCTATCATCAGATATTTCTACCACCTCCCCACCTCACACCCCTGCTCCCATGTCCTGTGGTGGGCCACACACTCAGTAGGTCGAATGTCTGTGCTAGATCTTAGGAATGCCTGGTAGATACTCTATAGTTTAGCAACCCCTGTAAGAGGGTTTCCCCTGTGGCTCAGTGGTAAAGAGTCTGCTTGCAATGCAGCAGCTACAGGAGACATGGGTTCGATCCCTGGGTTAGGACGATCCCATGGAAGAGGACTGGCAACCCACTCCAGTATTCTTGCCTGGGAAATCCCATGGACCAAGGAGCCTGGCAGGCTACAGTCCATGGCGTCACAGAGAGTCAGATATGACTGAGGGACTAAGCACATACAACACATACATCTGTGTCAAAAAAGAAAATCGCCTTACAGTTTAGTGATTTCTATAATACATTAAAATTATATGCACATTTAATGAAAAGTGAAAGTGTTAGTTGCTCAGTCGTGTCTGACTCTTTGCGACCCCATGGCTCCTCTGTCCATGAGATTCTCCAGGTAAAAATACTGGAGTGGGTAGCCATTCCCTTCTCCAGGGGATTTTCCTGACCCAGGGATGAAACCCTGGTCTCCTGCATTACAGGCAGATTCTTTACTGTCTCAGACACCAGGGAAGCCCATATGTACCTTTAAAAACTCATCAATTGAAAAGAATTCTTCATGAACAGTTTAACAAAGTGATAGTAAAGTCTTCATTTTACAAGCACTTCTTAAAATGCCTCAGTAACCATTTCAAAGTTGACTCTTAAAATCTGGAAGTAGATTCTGTATAAGACAGTAGTCACTGAATCTGATTGATAGGGTATGTTTTTCTAAGCCATCCTTTATCCTTTTAGGACACCTCTGCCAAGCTAAAGCTGTAAGAACCCACACAAACAAGAGAAGCTATTTCCGCTCTCCACCCACAAATCACTTTTTAAGCAGTATTGGCCTTCCCCCGCAGGTACACCCACTCACCATTCTTTCACAGGAGGATGTCAATCCTTCACCCCAGCTCAGCGTTTTTTAAAATATAGGATTCTGCACCTAACTGCATAGCTCCTCCGAGGCCTCCACAGGGAGTGTAACTACATGCTGTTCAATACTTTTTCTGAAAGTATTGACACAGTATTAATAGAAAACTGACTGCAAGCTAGGTTGTTCAAATGTTCCTCTGGATGCACTAAAATCAATCCCTGAATTACTACAGGCTATTCAACTGGTCTCTTGCTGACAGGCTGTGGCAGCATGCCAACAGCCTTTCCTGAGGGTCAGAATGAAGGAGATGAAAAGCAGTCCATGAAACTGCTTCCTAGAAAAGAACAATTTGACAGACTCATTGGTGACATTTCTCTCCCGTCTCCATACTGGAAAAAGTCAATGCTTCTGAACAGTAAGACTGTTCCTTAGGACAGTACAAGCCATACATCTAGCCACATTTCCCTCTTTGACTATCCTGGCGCACAGCTGGATGTCCAGTCTACTTCTGCTGCACACTTAGGTATCTAAGCTCGCTTGACTTATTTTTCACTTCACCTTACTTTCCTTATCTGTTGTTTGTTTATCTTACTTCTTTCTAAGTCTCATTAAAAAGTTCCTTTTTGAAACAAAACAAGTATAAGTCAATGAATTACTCTATATATAAAGAAATACGCTGGGCTTACCAGAGAAACTTTGATCTTCAGGGTTTGAGAACATGCTTCATTCTGCCAGTGAGGAAATAACTGGAGGTAAGGCTTCACACAGAAATTTTAAAGTTAGGACTTATTTTTCGTAACATCTTATAAATGTGACATTTTGAAAAGACAGATACATTTAAAAGACCAAGAAACTTTTTTGTTTTATCCCTTTCACACTTAATATGAACAAGATTTCTATTGTGTATATATGTATACAATATATCTACAATAAATTTCAGTATCTATTGCTATTATATAACCAGTTTTCAAATTCTGTCTGCAAGTTTTTTGCCAAATTTCTGCTTTGAACATTGTGAAGACTCAAGTAGAACTACAAGGTAACAGTGTTTTTAAAAAGATGAAAGAGTATATGAGTTTAAGTAATCTTCACATTTTAAAAATTCTTTCAAAAAATCAATGGAAGACTCTGCGAAAGGTCATTGATTTATCATTTATGACTTTCTTATCCTAAAGATCTCAGGTAGCTCACAATAAAAATATATATGTACATGTATATTATCAGATAAATGTAAAAGAGATCAAAAACCAAAGAGAAAATACTTAGCTGTTTTCAAAAACTAAATTCAGCACCAATTTTCCTGACACTTAAAGCCAAGAGGGAAACAAAATGGATTACAAAATTTCCAATATCTGATAAGAAAGAAAGTGAAGTCATTCAGTCATGTCTGACTCTTTGCAACCCCATGGACTGTAGCCCACCAGGCTCCTCCATCCATTGAATTTTCTAGGCAAGAGTACTGGAGTGGGTTGCCATTTCCTTCTCCAGGGGATCTTCCTGGCCCAGGGATTTGAACCCAGGTCTCCTGCATTGCGGGCAGATGCTTTACCATCTGAGCCACCAGGGAAAATACATAATTTTTTCCTAGTGTTATTCCAATACCTAAAAGGAAACCACCGAATTTTAAGTCTAAGAAATAACCTTGTTTTTTTTTAAATTGGAGATGTTTTCAGACAATATTTTAATATATTTTGTCATTTTTGTTCTGTTTGTTGGAATCGGGAAGTGTCTCAGCAAGAGCTGCTTGAAATACAGATGAGATATATGACGTACCATGCTGACTTAAAGTGTTTCTGCTTTTTGCAGTATACTCCTGATCATGTAGCTGGGCCTGGAGCAGATACAGATCCCTCTCAAATAACCTTTCCTGGATGTGCTTGTCTCAAAACTCCCTGCCTCCCTGGTACTTGTTCCTGTCTCCGTCATGAGAATAACTATGACGATCGTTCATGCCTCAGAGATATAGGATCCGAAGCAAAGTGCACTGAGCCAGTTTTCGAGTGCAATGTCCTGTGCCAGTGCAGCGAGCGCTGCAGGAACAGAGTGGTCCAGTGGGGTCTGCAGTTCCACCTCCAGGTGTTCAAGACGGATCACAAAGGCTGGGGACTTCGTACCCTGGACTTCATACCAAAAGGACGGTTTGTCTGTGAATATGCCGGTGAGGTGTTAGGAATCTCTGAAGTGCAGAGAAGAGTTCAGTTACAAACAATACATGATTCGAATTACATTATAGCCATCAGGGAGCATGTCTATAATGGGCAGGTAATGGAAACATTTGTGGATCCTGCCTCTATAGGAAATATTGGAAGATTCCTTAACCATTCTTGTGAGCCAAACCTGTTGATGATTCCTGTCCGAATAGACTCGATGGTACCAAAGTTGGCACTTTTTGCAGCCAGAGACATTCTGCCAGAAGAAGAACTCTCTTATGACTACTCAGGAAGATTTCTTAATCTAATGCATAGTGAAGACAAAGAAAGGTTAGATAATGGGAAATTAAGGAAACCTTGTTATTGTGGTGCCAGATCATGTGCTGCGTTCCTGCCCTATGACAGCTCCCTGTACTGCCCCACAGAAAAGCCAGACACGAGTGAGGAAGGAAGAGCATAGGAGAAATGTGTCTGGCCTCGCAGTGGAAGAGAATGAGAAGGAACCAAGCTTGTTGACTCAGCCCTTCCTGGGTTCCCTTATAAGCAACTTACCCTCAAGGTTGGTCCCTACTCTCCAGTAAGCAGCTTACTCACCCCTTCCTCTACGGGAGGCCAGTGGTTGCCTGGCTGCGTAAGTTTAATTTGGGAATGTGGCACAGACTACAGATTGTCCAGCAACACTCTCTCCCTTCCTATCAGAATTCTCAGTTTTTAGCTGGGTATGTGACTATCGAGAACATAGTAAGTACTCTACATGCAAACCTTCAAGTTCCAAACTGTCAAAGATGCAAACATGCATTCCATCAACATCAGGTGTGAGTGAAGTTGCAGCTTGCCCTCCATCTCCTATTGCTGATGAAGCTTCAGCTCTACCATCACTCACCTCCTTTAGTCAGTAACTCTCCTGGCCTATGCACTCAGTGCCAGCCCCTGTATGCCAGCTATTGTACTGCACTAATGTACTTCTCAAGGTACTGTACTGTAAGATTAAAAATGTTTTATTTTGTGTGTATGTTTGTTTTTTATGTATTTGTGTGAAAAGTATTATAAACCTACCACAGTACAGTACTTTATAGTCAATTGTTTTAGTTGGGTGTGTGCTCAGTTATGTCCAACTCTTTGTGACCCCATGGACTATAGCCCACCAGGCTCCTTCCTCTGTCCATGGAATTTTCCAGGCAAGAATTCTGGAGTGGGTTGCCTTTTCCTCCTCCAGGGGATCTTCCTGACCTAGGGATCGAACCTGACTCTCCTGTGTCTCTTGGATTGGCAGATGGATTCTTTATCACTACCACCACCCGGGAAGCCCGTGTTAGTTGGGTACCTAGGCTAACTTTGTTGGACTTAATGAACAAATTGGACTTACTAACTTTTGGAACAGAACTCATTCATATGTTACTGTACTCATTTTTCCTAGTTGGATGTGTCTAAGGGACTATGTTGCAGTTAGTGGAATATGAGGGAAAATGTGTCCTTAAATTGAGACATCCTTCCCTTACCTACCTCTTTTTTCTTCTTGGCTGTAAGGTATACATGATAACTGGAGCTGGAGCATGCATCCTAGTCCCCTAAATGAAAAGGAAACCACACACAGCAAAGCAGCAACACTGAAAGGAGTCTGGGGATGGTATATTGGGCAATGCTCTGTACCAGTCTTGATCTGACCCCTCTGGACTTTTAGGTGCGAAACAGTCTTTCCATCATTGATGCCACTGTTATTTTGAATTTTCCAGTACTGGCACCGAACCTAATCAATGATCCAAGGAAGCCTTTACAGCTATATACCTAAGCCTTGCTTTACAATCCATTTTATCAGCAATAAAGCTGATATTTTCATTTCTGTCTGACTCCTGCATTTTATTTCTCATTTGTTGCTGAATAAATCAAGGAAAAGGACATGATTGATTATCACCTACTAAAACCCTAATGATCACCACCGACAGTGAAAACTATAACCATGAGAATGACTTCCATGTGTATAACCAAAAGTCATAAAAGGAAACAAACTGTAAAATTTTTGCTATATACCATGGCTATACTGGAAAATTTGTGAAGTTATGCTTCAGAACTTCAAACAGTTTCACTCCGTGTTTTAACAACATGAAAATAACACTGTCCACACCACTGAAGGTGACAGAAATTTTATAATTGCATTTAAACTTCTGGAGAGGCAAACATCTCTAACTTCCTTCCTTAAAGCAAAAGTGTTTGCTTCCTTAAAGCAAAAACAAAGCTACTGTGGAGGTTTATTAGACTTTTTGAAAGCTAAAATAATTACTTGAGCCCTATAATTTTTCTTGTACTTTAAACTTTTCTTTAAACTCTACCACCAAGAGACTGAGCTTTAAAAGGTATATCATAGGGTCCCATATTATATATAACATTGTACTCCTATGTATCATAAAAAGGATTGTACATTTAAGTGAACGGAATGTATGGTATGTGAATTATATCTGAATGAAACTGTTAAAAGTAATAACTATGTTACAGTGTACATATCCATACAACATCATCAGGAATGATTCCCTATGAACAAACGACACTATATACACATAAAATGCCCCAAACTACAAACATACAAATCGGTTCTAAAAGAGAACAGGTTTTTTCCTCCAAACTAATCATTTCTTCCTACCAACCTTCCTCTGTAACTCTGTTTCCTCTGAAGCAGTCCTGCTTTTTGTAAGGCAACTTGTAACCTGAACTTTAAAATGGCCTTTCAAGTGCTTCAAGTAAATGAGGTACTTAAGAAGCAATAAGGAGAAACTTCCCTGGTTGTCCAGGTTAAGATTCCATGCTTCCACTGCAGGGAATGCGGGTTTGATCTCTGGTCAGCGAACTAAGATCCTGCATGCTATGTGCTGTGGTCAAAAAAAAGTAAAGATAAAATTTAACAACATAAAAAGAATAAGGAAATGGTCAGAAGGAACGTGAGTGGGTCACTGATTCTACAAATACCTTTTCCTTCTTCCCTCTGCTCCTTATCTACTGAATATCACTGTCTCTGTATAAGCAGTTAGGAAATGAGCAGTATCTTCCATCCTGATGTCTCTTCCAAAGACAACTCAGCCTTGGAGTTTTTTGTACTCATACACAAGTGTATTCTTAAACAGCACACAGTCCTGGAAATCAGGTGGCGCTAGTGGGAAAGAATCTACCTGCCAATTCAGGTAGACATTACGAGTCAGAGATTCACATCCCTGGATCAGGAAGATCTCCTGGAGGAGGGCATGGCAACCCACTCCAGTATTCTTGCCTGGAGAATCCCATGGATGGAAGAGCCTGGTGGGCTACAGTATATGACTGAGCACACATGCACCTGGAAATCAGATTCCCAAAGTAACAGTTGAAGACTCTTCCACATCTTTTATAGGCACTGAATTAATTGTATTTACTTAATTGCTATGTTCCTAAAAAAGCTGACATTTATACTTTTGAGAGCAAATATTAAAAGATATACTTCTGTTTGATTATTATAAAAATATATAAAATGAAAGTCAATCATGTCTCTTTTTACAATATAAATTATTATAAAATTAGAATTTTAAAAGGTGTTATGTGTATTCATGTAATTAAAACATAAAAATGGCTCTTATGTCAATTTCCACTGAATTCATTAAGAATATGCAAATATGTACTTCAGAAATTGTTTTTGCCCAAGAATAATAAAGAACATACTTGGAGAACACAACTTTTGAAGTCTTTTTAAAATTTCAAATTAATAATCATGAAATATTAATATCAGTGGCTAGTATATTTTATTCTTGACTAAATGGAAAATTTTGCCTTAATTGAAATGAATATTCAGAGATTATTTTACTCCCTTTTGTTTTCAATATTGAGCCCCAATACAGCCTAACTCTGAAACATAAGTCAGAAGTGGATTAAGTATACATCAACAGGAGCCTATCTTACATAGAATAGTTTTATCTTAAATTCAGGAAGATCTCATTTAAAAGAGGTGAAAGTCTCCCCAAATTTTTATCATTCCCTTGAGTGCCCAGAGTTTTCTTTGTGTAACATATTGCTTGTTACGGCTCCGCCACTCTCCAGTGCCTGAGTGTTCAGCAAGTTACTGAACCTCTGAATTCCCTTTTCTGGATATAGCACTATTGAGAGGACAAATAAGTTAACACTTGTAAAGGGTTTAAACGATAATGCAGCACTAACAGCTATAATGAAAAAGGCAACTACATGTGTTGACAAGCATGTGGAGAAATTAGAACTTTCCTATTTTGCTGGTAGAGTTGTAAAATTGCACAACTACTTTGTAAAGTCATTTGATTAGTTCCTTAAAACACTGTGCATAGAGTAACCGCATGTCCTAGTAACTCCAATCCTAGGTGTGGACCCAAGAGAAATGAAAACATGTCCCACAAAAACTTGTATGCAAACCTTCACAGTGGCATTATTTGTAATAGTCAAATAGTACACAAACCCGAATGTCCACTGACTCATAAATGAATAAACAAAATGTGATATCCATATCACAGAGTATTCAGCTATAAAAAGCAATGAAGTGCTGACAATGCCACAACACAGTTAAATGCTGAAAATATGTTAAATGAAAGAAGCCAGACGCAAACAGCCACAAATTATATGATCCTATTTATATGAGATGTCCAGAATAATTCCATAGACACGTTAAGTAGATTAATTTTTGCCAGGGGCTGGTGGAGAGAGAGGTACAGGAGGTGACTGGTAATGGGTTCAGAGTTTACTTTTAGGGTGAATATATGAAAAACCACTTTCAAGGGATGAGTATCATGTTATGTGAATTCTATCTCCTAGTGGCTCAGATGGTAAAGAATCTGCCTGCAATGCAGGAGACACAGGTTTGATCTCTGGGTCGGGAAGATCGCCTGGAGAAGGGCATGGCAACCCATTCCAGTATTCTTGCCTGGGAAATTCCATGGACAGAGCAACCTGGCAGGCTACAGTCCATGGGGTCGAAGAGTCGGACACGACAGAGCGACTTAACACTTTCAAACACCCGTGGCGGATTCATGTTGATGTATGGCAAAACCAATACAATATTGTAAAGTAATTAGCCTCCAATTAAATAAATTTATATCCCCCCCCCAAAAAAAAAGCTGTCATAAGAAAAAGAAAGATGATATGGGTGCCTCTCACATGGAAACTGGTAAGCTGTAACTCTGAACTCTCAGGAATAAGCACTCTCAGAACCCAGGGAAATGCTTCTCCACTTGCTTTATTCATGTCCTCAAAACAAAACATCCAATGTGATTACATTATACTACCTCTAATGTGATTTTTTTGTGGCCATCACCACTATCAGAGATAGACTCTGCTCACAAGGCAGCAAGATTTTAAACAGTAGAAGTACTTAGTTTGGTAAGAACATGGATAGATTGATTAATTAGTCAGATCCTTCCTCTCAACATGAATGCCATTCTTAAATAACAAAGTAGGGTTCCTTGTAGTATTGCATATCAGTCTTCTTGTTTTTCTTTCTGTTTGAGTTGTCGTTCCAGTGGTTTGTGTGGTTTCTTACAAATTAGCACAGTATGCATTACAGTTGCACACGGAGGCAAATATTTTGTAATTAATACTACTTTTAAATTTGCAGATGTGTGTGTCTAGAAGTTTGATATTGGTTCTTCACATTACATGGTTCTCATTTTTTTCATTAAAGAGATAATTAAAATGACAAGTGATAGCAGTTTATGTGACGAAGTTAACATCTTTTTCTACAATGATAATTCATCAGAAATAATATCATTAAATGGACGTGATAAGTAAATTTCATAATTTATTTTCAACTCTGTTTCAGCACAGTGAAGTTTTCTCAAACTTAATTTTAAAAAGACTATTGAAGAGCTACACTGACTCAAAAAAGATGTGTCTCATTTGGCATCACTGTTAACAGGACATCAACCATGTGAAAATCCAGTTTATAATAGCACAATTTATGATTTTACTGAAAGGAAGATAAGAAAAATCGATCCTTTAGAATAATTATGTAAAAAATTATGAATCACACAGGTCATTATTTTATTATCCATCCAAGCATTGCCAACTCAACTTGATGCCAGGAATGAACAAGGATAAGTGAAAGTCACTCAGTTGTGTCCGACTCTTTGCGACCCCATACAGTCCATGGAATTCTCCAGGCCAGAATACTGCAGTGGGTAGCCTTTCCCTTCTCCAGGGGATCTTCCCAACCCAGGGATGGAACCCAGGTCTCCCACATTGCAGACAGATTCTTTACCAGCTGAGCCACAAGTGAAGCCCAAGGATAATTAAATTTCATCATATATTATATTTTGCCAACTTCAGTCATATAAAAATCCGTAACTTTATACATGATGTCTATTTTTGTGGTTATGAAGACATTTTTGTCAAACTGGACTTATAAATTTTAAATATTTCGACATATTGCCTATGGTTCTTCCACAAGCTGTCCTGGCCTTGATGCTTATAAAGGAGGGAAGGAATTGGCTCCCCTGGCTAGGTTGTTATGGGACTCACAGAAAATAGTGGATTTATATAGGCTGTAAAGTACCATATAAATTTGGTTATCATTACAGGCATATTTCTGGGTTTACACTGTGCTACACAGAACCAAACACAAGCAATTATATTATCACAGTCAAGATTCATTTAGATTCCATATAATGGTAAGTCTCTCTTGGTGGTAAATGTGGAAGTGTAAGTTCCCAAAGGAGGTCTGTTAATCAATTAATTAAAAGAACACTTGTCTTTGATCATTTAATTATAGCCAAATTATGAAGAGTATGTGAAGAACATCCTTGGAGTTTACTTTTACTTTGAGGATAATTGCTTTACAATGTCGAGGTGGTCTCTGCCATACATCAACGTGAATCAGTCATAATCATACATAGATATCGCCTTCCTCTTGAAACTCCATCCCCACTCCATTCCACCCCTCTAGTTCATCATCCCTTTTACTTTATAATTATTTGGAATTTCCCTGGGATGATAAAAAGCCTTGCGATCTTTGTATATATTGTTACTCAGTTAATGGCATTACTTTTTGCCTCACTGCCCAAAACTACAAGTCATCTGTGACTCTTCCTTCTCTTCCCCATAAATAATCAGTCACCAAGTGCTATACATTCCCTGCCCTACGCATCTCTCAAATCTATTGTTTTGCCCCATTACTGTTGCATTCCAGGCATCCATCATTTCTTCTCAGCCACAGCCTCACCATCCCCACAGGGCATCCTCTGCCTTCAAACCCTTCGATGACTTCTTATCACACTCAGGATAGAGCCCAAAGTGCTCAAAGTGACCAGATGGCCCCTGCCTCCGTCTCCACCTCATCTCTCACTCATCTCTCTCTGAGGTCCAACTTGAAAAGCCATGCTCTCGTCTTCCCCTTCCCTTCTGGAAGAAGCTTAAAGAAGCAGGTTGCTTAACTTTACCTTCAGAGGGCACTAGAAGGTGTGTGTGTGTGATTTTACTTTAAGTTGTTCTTACCTTCAGAGGGCATTGGAAGGGTGTGTGTGTGTGTATGATTTTACTTTAAATTGTTCTTACCCTTGCCTTTTTTTGCAAAATACTCTGGATTGTCTTTTTGGATACTGTTGGTATTCTTATACTCCATCTCCCAGGCTACCTGTTTACAAGGCTCCCAGGCAGCTAAAGTAACAAGAGAGCCAGCAGTTCTATTTCCCTGTCTCTTCTTCCTTCCTTCCCTCCTACTCCTGTTTCGGTCTGTGGCTAGCCATCACTTCCATCAGCCTGCTGTCTCCTTGTCGTTCATCTTCCTCCAACCACCTGCCCAGCCTTGTCCTCACTGCCAAGTCTCCATGGTTGAACTGGGAAAATATAAATCATCTGACGTACCTCAATACTATCCCTGCTGTGTACTTCGATTAGTCTTCTGGTTTAGACATATTCAATGCTCCCTGTTTACAAGGGCAGCCAATTAAAAAGGGCTGAAGCCACTAACTCCAACCCCGCATGGCCCATGGCCTCTGCTCACCACGTGCCCCTCCGACCAGACCACCCTCCCCCCACCCTCCACCCCCAGACCACTCTGTCTTTTTCTAACCTACCACTACCTCTAGGCATTTGTGCAGAGTAGGTAGATACAGAAAAGTGCTTCCAAACAAATGTGAAATGTATTTGCCTAGCCTATATTAAACATAATTTAAAAGCAGAGACATTATGTTGCCAACAAAGGTCTGTCTAGTCAAGGCTATGGTTTTTCCTGTGGTCATGTACAGATGTGAGAGTTGGACTGTGAAGAAAGCTGAGCGCCAAAGAACTGATGCTTTTGAACTGTGGTGTTGGAGAAGACTCTTGAGAGTCCCTTGGACTGCAAGGAGATTCAACCAGTCCATCCTAAAGGAGATCAGTCCTGGGTGTTCATTGGAAGGACTGATTTTAAAGCTGAAACTCCAATACTTTGGCCACCTCATGCGAAGAGTTGACTCACTGGAAAAGACTCTGATGCTGGGAGGGATTGGTGGCAGGAGGAGAAGGGGACAACAGAGGATGAGATAGCTGGATGGCATCACTGACTCGATGGACATGAGTTTGGGTGAACTCCGGGAGTTGGTGATAGACAGGGAGGCCTGGTGTGCTGCGATTCATGGGCTCGCAAAGAGTCAAACACGACTGAGAGAATGAACTGAACTGAATCCCCTCAATTAGAACTTCCATTTACCCTCACAGCAAAGTGGGGGTTTTTGTCGTTTATTTTGGAAGTGTCTGTCTCCTGTTTCTCCTGTCTTTCCCAACTCTTAAAAATAACTTCTTTCTCCTTTCCTTTCCAGTAACCAGTCTACCTCTTTCCCACTCCACCAACTGTACACTCACTGAAATGCATTCTCAACTCCATCAAGTGTGGAAATTAAGGATGGTTCAGAGACTAATCTTTGATCTTTGGCAAACCCCAGACCCTCCCAGTACCCTACCTTTCTCTGCAGAAATTGCTCCCAAATTTTTGACTAGTTTACAACCATTCTGGTTACTAAATTGTTGATTTTTTTGGTTTAGTAAGAGGATTTTACAATCAACTAATATTCACTACCACCACCTTTTCTGAAAGAGAAGGTGCAGGGAATGTGGGGAGGAGCACATATAATCTCTTAAAATATCTCAGCAGTTCTTAAAATGATATCAGTGTAGCTTTATAAACAACCTGACACTTGGTCCTTACTTTTCTTCCCCAAGATGAGTACTTGGGAAGTAGTTCTGGCTGATCCACCCAGTCACCTAAAGAATTCTGTTATTCATTCATTCATTGATTCCTCAGAAATCAAGTTATCTAGTACGTGCTGGGTGGTGTGAAGTCGAGTCCCTGAACTCATATTTAACTCAGCAAAAGTTTCCAAGCACCTACTATGCTACATTTTGGAGAAATAGAGACCAAAAGCAATCTTCATTCTCAAAGCATGTACAGTCCAATAAGAGAAAAAAATAAGAGTGAGAAGGTCTCAACTGAAAGATCTACATATTATGTCTATACTTCATAGGTCTTCAAAACACTTTAATTTGATGTGTGTGTGTGTGTGTGCAAGTTTGACATTTGTATCAATTTCTCATTATGATACCAGACAGAAATAGGTTTTCTAAAATTTAGGAAACTTATAAGGCTAAAGGCAAGCGAGACTTGTTGGCACCTATCATTTCAAATGGTTTAAAGTATAACAAGCATTCATTAGGCATTCGTTACTGGACAGCAATCCAGAGAAGTCACATTTTTTTCCCTTTTAAAAAAAACTTTTTTTTTTACTAATACACCTATACTTTCACAACTGGTTAGACACCTTGTCCACCTACTCCATCACTGCCATAAAGCATCTATGGTGATAATAAATGTTATTCACACTTTTTTTTTTAATTAAGAAGAAATTCAGTTAGAATTCTCCAATTGCGGTTTCAGCTTATTTGTTTATAAACAGTGCCACTCTGAGGACATACAAAGCAGTAAGTAATCATTTATCCCTTATCACAAAGCCAATTTGATTATTAGAATCTTACAGACATTATGGGACATAAAAACTCCAAACCTCCACGTTCATATTGCAAAACCCACAGGCCCCAAGAGAGAAAGCACATGCCAAGGGTAACCAAAAAGACACAAACCAACAAGGAGCTGCTAGCACGCCAACTTCAGGTCCTCAATGCGAATTCCAAAAACTGAGGTCATTTGGCTCTTTCTACATTTATGAACATTTATAAAAACACTTACTACATACCAGCTATCGTTTTGGTGCTTCAGTACTATGGAAAGCCTTCTGTTGTTACTGTTTTTAAAAGCAAAAGCTACTGCTTAGTTTTGTTTCCCTGGCTTCGCCTCTGTGTTTACTTCACCAGGGACCCCAGTCACAGAATTCCAGAGGGAAGGGTCCCTCCTTGTGAAATCAGGGGTCTGCTATAGGTCTGTGCCAAGGCAGGTGCATACGTTTCCTCCCAACTGGTCTGTGTCATTCAGAAGGAAGCCAAAAAACAGAGCCTAAAGCAGAAGCAGTTATCAGCTGCCAATGTTTCCACCAAGATGGACACACGAGTGACTCCTTGGAGCAATGCTCCTCATCTATAGTCTCAGGCAGAATTTCCGACAACCTTCGCTACTCCTTTTCCCTACAGGAGAATCTGATATACTTCAAGCCTTCATCTTACAGATAATGCAACTAAAGCTTACCTCAGGGGGTAAGCAGCCCCAGAGGTGAGAATGGGCATTTGAAAAAGTAAGTAATCCCAGGCCTCACTGGAGCCCTATTCACTCAGTCTTCTGGGACGAGGGCTCAGGAAAGTGCATTTGTGACAACTCCCGGGAGTACTTCTAACACAACAAGCTAGACGTGGCATAGGGACCAGGTCTGAGGACATCAGATGGAGTAGGGAGATGGGGAATACAAAGCTGCTGAGACTCAATAACAGGCAAAGTTTCTGACCTTCAGACTATGAGTTAAATTTTAAACTTTCAGGGGCCCCTAAGGTCTGAAGCATCCCAACCAAGCCATATGTAGGAAAGGTCAGAATTAATAACTCAGAGACAGGGTCCAGATCACCAAACCACAAGGAGGAAAATAACATAGTAATTACAGGCAGTAAAGAGGTCACTGTGGATTGTGGGCAGGGGTAGGGAGTGGAAACAATTTACTCCTCAATACTGATTTCATTAACAGTGAATCACTTTTGCAGACTGGACTCATTTGCAATCAAAATTGGACCCATCACATAACCCGGGGTTATATTTCAGCCACAGAGAGTGAGGAATGCTGCAGTGGTGAGGCCAGATGAAGACCTCAGTTTGATTTCATTCATCACCCTCTGACAACTAGGTCTGACTCCTACAGGAGAATTTTCCTACACTGAGCTACCTTGGTTGTTCTCAGATTCGTTGTAGGACTAAAAAAAAAAAAAAATAGTACTGAAAAGCTGCAGCTTCACTGTGTGTGAGAACACAGATTGGGACAGCCTTTTGGAGGGCTGTCAATATCCATCAGAATTTAAAATAACCATAAGCTCTGATACAGGAGTTAAGACTCCTAGGAAATTATCCTACAGAATCTATCTGCACAAACTGGCAGAGATATAAGTAGGCACAAATAGTTTTATTGGAACATTTTTTAACAATAGAAACTGAAAATAATCCAAATATTCATCAATAAGGAATGCTTAAATAAAGTCAGCTATTTAAAAAGAGCTAGACCTATATAGTACTTTCATGGGGCATGCAAAACATGTAAAATGAATAGCATTATAATATGACTCCATTTTGTTTCATAAAAACCAAATATAAGTTGAATACATTTTGTATGATTTCTGTGTGCCTCTATGTACCAGGTTGGCCAAAAAGTTTGGTTGGGTATTTTCAAAAACCTGACTAAACTTTTTGGCCAACCTAATACATATTGATGATCATCTGTACTCAATGTCTACCAACAGACATATGTATAATATGTGTTTGTAAATGCATACAAAAAGTCTGGAAAGATACACTTACTGTTCATAATAGTTACCTCCTAGCACAGATTTGAGAGAAGACCAGAATTCACAGAATGAAGGACACTTTGCATGTTTTTCAGAGTCTCTAGTTTTACCCGATGCATTTTATTGCTGTTATAATTTTTTTAAAAAAAAGGTTTTTCTAATGGAACTTGATGGACTTATTAATAAGATACTTACTAATAAAGGCAGTAGAAATTCGGAAACTAATCAGAGTAATAAGATGAGAGATCATTCTAAAACCCCTCCTCCCTTCCAAAGGTTCTCGTCTCCACGAGCTCTTTAAAAAGCACGAGACTGGAGAGGACAAATATTTCCGATAAATTTTTCCTATGGAATAAATATTTGCACATTCTTCTTTATCTTTTCCCACTTGCCTCCCCAAATCCACAGTACCCCTCAATGAAAGGTTCTCCAACTTTAGGGATCATTTGTACAAAAACAGCAAAACCCAAAACCAATGTGACCACTAGAGGGGGAACATTACATATAAAACCAGTTCAAGTTGCCATGGATGGAGGTACCAGGGCTGGCTCCAAAAGAGACCAACGCTAACAGCCCAGAAGCAGTATCAACATGATTCACCCCTTGGCTTGCCTAATATATCCTGGAGCAAGAGTTTGTTAATAAATACAAAACTACAAATGTGAATGTGGTTTCCACATTAATGAGGTTTTTTTTTTTTTTTTCCTCCCCACCAAACTGAGTATTTACAAATGTTCTGGAACAGAAGAAAATTCTAAGTTTGAAGCTGTCCTGAAACCACGTCTTAAGAAACAATACCCAGTTTTCAGTCCCTTGGCAGAGTTAGGGGTAGAGAGTAAGAAACTTGTCACAAAGACCAGGGAATTGACTCTTATCAAGGAAGTCCTCCCATATGCTTTTTCAGAGCGCTATTTAACAAGCACGGTGCAAGCATAGAGGCGGCAACGGCGGAGGTGGCTGCGGTGAGGAAGAACGAGGGCTCGAACTTTCTTACTGGCCTGAGAGCTTTAGGGCTCCTGGGGTCACGATGTCAGAGAAAAAACAGCCGGTAGACTTGGGTCTCCTGGAGGAGGACGACGAGTTCGAGGAGTTCCCTGCGGAAGACTGGGCTGGTTTAGATGAAGATGAAGATGCACATGTCTGGGAGGATAATTGGGATGATGACAACGTAGAGGATGACTTCTCCAATCAGTTAAGAGCTGAACTAGAGAAACATGGGTATAAGATGGAGACTTCATAGCATCCAGAAGAAGTGTTGAAGCAACCTACACCTGAACTGTTTACTAAATTCTAGAACAGAGAACCCAGGCTGGGATACCTACAAATGTTTATTTCATTACCTGCTTTGATTTATCTTTGTTTTTGTAATGCAAAAAAATAAATGTTTTGATCTAAAAAAAAATAAAAAATAAAAAGAAAGCACGGTGCAGGACCCTTTTCCTTTTGCTCTTCACACATGATCTCAGTCGTCTTATCAGCTGTAATTTTTTCATAAATTTGAGCTTGGTATGAATGAGCTGATAATGCACCCTTTGATCTTCATTATTTCCAGCAGAAGAATGTTTCCCATACTCAGCCTTCTCCTACCTTACCCCTAAAAATTCGCTTCTTTATGGAAAGATAATCACTTTGTAAAAACAAGCAACACACTTTAGGAAAGAAAAGGATGTTAAGAAAAACATGTAGTCCTAACCTTGGAAGTCTCATTGCTGTATTGAAAATGATGTAAAGCCAGTAAAGATTTGCAAGCAGATCACCCTATACTGG
This sequence comes from Bos indicus, assembly GCF_029378745.1. NCBI lineage: Eukaryota > Metazoa > Chordata > Mammalia > Artiodactyla > Bovidae > Bos > Bos indicus. The sequence continues at coordinate 21,893,598 of NC_091781.1, read as the reverse complement.
GGCTTTCCTGGTAGCCCAGCTGGTAAAGAATCCACCTGCAATGTGGGAGACCTGGGTTTGATCTCTAGGTTGGAAAGATCCCCTGGAAGAGGGCAAGGCAACCCACTTCAATATTCTTGCCTGGAGAATCCCCATGCAGAGAGGAGCCTGGCAGGCTACAGTCTATGGGGTTGCAGAGTCCGACGTGCCTAAGCACAGCACAGCACCCTATACTGATGGTTTTAACACTCCTGCCTTAATTCTACCTTTTCTAAAAGTATTTCCATTTAATTTTCAAAATCTGAAAAACAAACTGGTTAAGGAACTCATATCAAGCAACCAGTAGGGGAACAATTTAAACTGAGACAGTCTGGCTCCAGGGTCATTCCTAACTACTGTCATTTTTAACTACTAAGCCATTCCCTTCCTCGATCTTTGCCTTTTTTTCTCCTTGAGGCTACCTTTCACCCCAGTGATCTCTCCTCCTCAATCCACCCTTCCCCACCCCACACTTAATTTAAAACCACGGATCTAGTGATGTGGTAGAGAGAACTGAAGTCACAAAAACGGTGTGAGTCCTGGTCCTGCTTCATTCAGCTATGTCACCTGGATGCCTCGCAAACACCGAGTCCTAGCTTCCTAAGTGCACAGTGGGAATACTAACCAAAAATAGCCAAAATTGCTTCTTCCCAAGATCATCTGCAGATCAAATTAGATCATGTACATAAAACAACTGGCATAGTATCTGGATAAGGCGTGCCTAAAACTATCAACTGGAAAACAAACCAGGCAAGAAGGTAGAAACATCACAATTTACAGCACAACGAAGATGAATTCCACCAGGAGAAAGTCAGCTACTTCATGAAAGGAACACTGAGACCTTCCTCAATTGCTTATGAAACCACCACCATCGGAGGCGGCAGGCAGTTGACAGGCAGGGTCCCAAGACCACATCACCTTGAGCAGAGGCTGCAACAGTGGGGGAGCTTACACTGTGTATACCTGATATTCCAAAGCCCATCTGAGGAGTCCTATTGATATATCAGAGTGATTCTGACTACAGGATGGTACAGGGCCATCCACCCAGAACTGTCTCTCAGGAGCCAACTCCATTATCAGCATCTCTGTGGAAATGTGACAACCCGTGGTGGGGCTGCCTGCCTGTGCTCCTCCCCAAAGTTTCCTCTTTCTGACCCTTCCAGGTAACTGCTTCAACTAAATCACTGGTGGATCTTCATAGAACCAGGTATTCTCCTATGCATTTACTAGGTATCCCGGAATGAAGAGGAAGGAAGCGCTTCTTAACAGATTGTTTTACTTTCTCCTGTGGCCATTTACCGAAGAAGGCAATGGCACCCCACTCCAGTACTCTTGCCTGGAAAATCCCATGGACGGAGGAGCTTGGTGGGCTGCAGTCCATGGGGTCGCTAAGAGTCGGACACGACTGAGTGACTTCACTTTCACTTTTCACTTTCATGCATTGGAGAAGAAAATGGCAACCCACTCCAGTGTTCTTGCCTGGAGAATCCCAGGGACGGGGGAGCCTGGAGGGCTGCCGTCTGTGGGATCACACAGAGTCGGACACGACTGAAGCAACTTAGCAGCAGCAGCAGCGACCATTTACACTCAGTTCTTCTGGATTGTCCTCTGAAGAGATGGAGAAGGGCTGTTCATTATTCCCAAGACAGACTCGGTCACCATCAGACCTCACTTTTCTCCTGGATCAGCAGTCTTTAAATCTTTTGCTCTCGGGACCCCTTCATGTGCAAAGTCACTTGAGTCATGTCCTACTCTTTGTGACCCTATGGAACATAGCTCACCAGGCTCCTCTTGTCCATGGGGATTCTCCAGGCAAGAATACTGGAGTGGGTTGCCATGCCCTCCTCCAGGGGATCTTCCTGACCCAGGGATGGAACTTGGATCTCATGTTTCCTGCATTGGCAGGTGGGTTCTTTACCACTAGCACTATCTGGGAAGCCCCAGGATCCCTCACATGCCTATGACTGAAGACTGAAAAGAGTTTTTGCTATTTGGGTCAGAGCTAACATTTAGTACATTAAAAATTAAGACTGGAAACATTTTTAAACATAAAACTACACAAGCTTGTATTCTATGAGCCATTAGGCTGTACATCCTTAAGTCTCTGGAAAATCCCCCTGTACACTCATGAGACAATGAGAATAAAAAAGGCAAATCACATCTTTGTATTATTATGAAGATAGATTTGATTCAACTCCCTGAAAGGGGTCCAGAGGCTGTGTTTTAAGAGTTGCTGTTCTCAAAACCTGTAACACTGATTCCTATAAACACTGTGAAACCCTAAACTGTTCATTGAGTGTGGTTTTGAGTTTTAAATGTGGTAATTTATAAAGTTAGAATCTACATCCTGGACCAATAATTTCAGAAAAGAATTAAGCAAGAAGAAATAATTTAAATGACTTAGTAGAATTACCTAAACAACTATTCTCTAAAACTGGCATGTAAATTAACATTAAAGATACCACAGAAAACATTAACAGGCTGACCAGAATATTATGAGCCAACAGACTGCCCTCCCTTTTCTGTTTTCTTTCTAATTATTGCTAGGCTAACAAATGACATTTTCATTGGTATTAAACCTGCCAGAGGTTCTTTGTGAGCTGGCTTGAAGAGGAAAAACTTCATAATTATACAATCTATGTAGCAATAAGCAGATCTAATATTTTTCCTTTAAAGAGAACTTTGGGGAACAGATGGACCACACACTATCAGAATATTTTCAAATTCAAGTATTGGGTTGGCCAAAAACTTCATTCCAGTGTTTCCATAATATCATACTGAAAAACCTCAACAAACTTTTTTTAGCCAACCTAGAATTAACAGAAGTTTGGGGGTCATTCATGTCAGTTTTTTCCCCTGTGTTTTAATATTTGAGATAGAGGTCAAGTTCTGCTTTTAAATTCAGCCTCTTTGTTTTCTCCTTCTTGGCCCTCTGTTTTGCTCTCTCAACTTTGCTCTCTGTTCTAAGCTGAAACCCAGAACTGACCAGGACGGTCTGGCGGTACCTTCCTGCTCCTCTGATCCTAACAATCATACTCACTATAAACAAGTACCAATAGCCAGGGAGTTTGGGATGGACATGTACACACAGCTATATTCCAAATGGATACCCAACAAGGACTCACTGAATAGCACAGGGAACTTTACTCAGTGTTCTGTGTCAGCCTGGATGGGAGGGGTGTTTGAAGGAGAACGGATATGTGTATATGTATGGCCGAGTCCCTTCACCGTTCACCTGAAACCACCGTACTCCAATACAAAATTAAAAGTTTAAAGTCTGAAAAAAAGAAACAAGTACCAAGCAAGCACTTACCCAAGTAATTTCTACTAAACACTTTATTTTTGCATTATTTCATCTCTCCTCACAACCCCAAGAGGCAGGTGCTATTACCATCCCCATTTCACCTGAGAAGATGTTACCTGCCTGAAGGTGGCAAGGTGAGTAGGTGGAGGAGCAAGGAAATGATCCCAGATAATCTGATTTTGGTGCTCTCTCCACACAATGCTAAGGGCTTTTTATTTTTATTTTTTTAAAGACTTATTTTGATGTGGACCATTTTAAAGTATTTCTTGAATGTGTTAAAATATTGTTTCTGGGATTTTTTTTTTTTTTTTTTTTTGGCCATGAGGCATGTGGGATCTCAGCTCCCCAGCCAGAGATTGAACCTGCAGCCCCTGTATTGGAAGGCAAAGTCTTAACCACTGGACTGCCAGGGAAGTCCCTAAATTGCCTTTTAAAGATGATAATGGAGGAGAGGAAAAGGGCATCCTTCCATGTCATTTAAAAGTAAAGACATTAAATTTCATTTGACAAGTTCTCTGTCTGGAGCAGAGAAAAACTGTGGCCTTCAGAAAAGCAATCACAAAAGGCCCCTCTTCACAGGCACCAGACTAAACGCAGGTGAACCTTTGATCAGCACCACCTGACAAGGAAAGCTTATCTCTGGTCCCCTGATTGATTGTCAGCTGGTTTCACTTTCCCCGTAACTGTTGATTCAGAGCTACTAATGCTACCCCGATGAGGTGCCAAATTGACATGCTGGAAAAGGGTTACTCTGATCGGCCTTCCATTTCCTCAGCAAAGAAAACAAGGAGTTTGTCAAGCATGGCCCAGACCCAGGCGTGGGACAGAACCCTACCCGACCTTCAATGACCCTGAAATGGAATCGCCTTTTTTTCTGACAATGGTGACTAATTCCAAAGGTCCAACCAGCTTTCTCATAATGGTGACTGCGGGGTCAATTACCATTTGGGGGCAGATTAGAATCTGATCTGAAGTTGAAAAATTCCACCTCCTTGGTGCTAATCCCTCCAACTTTCCAATCCTAAATAGGACAAGCTTCAGAAAAGGGCCTTTCTCATTTTACAGTCTACCTGAATATTATCTGTAATGATTCTGCTTTATCAAAAAATTAATTAAACTCCTGCTTAATGGTCTAAACACAAGAGTCAGAGGAAGGAAGGAGTTCTGGCCTGCAGCCAGTGCTCCATCTGAGGCTCCTGGAGTTAATAATTTCCATGGTGTTTCAAGCACATGAAACAACCAAGGCCAGCTTTTCACTATAAGTATGACTGATTCTGACAAAACCTATAAAAACAAGGCCTACTCTGGGGTAGTTTGTTTTACAGACAATTAAATTTTAATACATGAAACCAATAGTTAAGAAACTGACATTTCTTCTATTCTCTGATATTAGTCTGAACACTTATTAATAAGTGCCAAAGTTAATGAAAATGAATTGTTGATAGCACTGCTGAGATTGTCTGTGGCTGTTAGGTGATTTTAGGTGGGGTGGGGTGGAGATGGAGAGGAGGAGTTTCCTAAGGCAGGGGTCCCCAACCTTGGGGCCACAGATCTGTTAGGAACTGGGCCACACAATAAGAGGTGATAAGCGGCTCAGTAAGCAAAGTTTCATCTCTATTTACAGCTGTTCCCCATTGCTTGCATTACTGCCTGAGCTCTACCTCCTGTCAGATCAGCAGCAGCGTAATAAATGTAATGTATTTAAATCATTCCAAAACCATCTCTGCCCCCTCACTTCCATCTGGGGAAAAACTGTCTTCCTCAAAACTGGTCCCTGTTGCCAAAAAGGTTTGGGACCACTGTCCTAAGGCATTTCTAGATAAGATGATGACCTGGGGCAAACCACTGCCCTTTCTCACACTTGGACATTTCTAACTGGTATGTTACTTACTTGCTTGATCAGTCTTTTTTCAGAAAGAAATATATGAGATTTTTTTGCTGCATGAAATGAATCAACTTTTCGTAATTTCAGTTGACAAGTGGCACCCCACAGGCTGAATCTGGGCACAGAAGTAATTTATCAGGTCCTACAGTATTTATTTTTTTAAAAATCTGAATTTAGTTGCCAATGTTAAAAACTCAGACTTCACATGAAAATGCACATAGTCAGGTACCCTCAGAAACTGGACAATCCAGCAAATTTGGGCTCACGTTTCTGTATGGCAGTCACAGGAGGGCAGAGCGGTGACAGCACATTAAGAATGGGCACCGCTCGGCCTGCTTCTCACCTGGCCCCTGTTCCCACAAGAGCCAGACTCTGCACCTCCTGTGACTGCCTAATAGCCAGGCTGCAAGTTAACTCCCTGATGAGAAATATTGCCAACAGTAAGGTAAGTATTTGTTAGAGAGGAGGAGGAAGAAATGCAAGCAAAATATCATTTTATAAAGAAAAAATAAATCCCATCCTAGTCTCTTGTATGAAATTCCTGAAGTCTCAGAACAGAAAACACCATATTTCCATGTTGTTTTCTCCCCCAAAAATACTCCTTTCATTAAGTCATCTACAGACTTTACCACATACAACAATTCTATCTGTAGCTTGACAACATGATCTGTTTTGAAAAGCTGATCAGCAACCGGCCTAGAATCCAGTGGAAAACAGAATTAACCAACACATTAGCTTGGAGCTACTACCCCACACCATTCCAGCCCAAATCAACACTTACTAAAGCATATAGCATCTCTGAATCTTTGATTTCTTCTTTTCCTAAAGGGTCATGTGGACAATAGGGATACTTTGTCAAAAAAAAAAAAAAAAAAATGTGGGGAGGGAGGGGTAAATGAAGAAAACACAGTGTCTACATTGATGCAGGTCTGTATTTCACTTTAAGTTGTAGGCTGAACCACACAGAGTTTGAGGCTTCCATGTAATTTGATGTTTTCCAATAAAGAAATGCCACTCTTGATCACGAGAACCATAGCTCCCCTTCACCTACCACCTTCTAAACATGTTTACAAAGCTTTAAAAAGAAGATAAGACTTGCTCCTAACTCAATCCGTCATGTATATCCCTGAAAACAAATTTAGGTTGGAGAAGGCAATGGCACTCCACTCCAGTACTCTTGCCTGGAGAATCCCGTGGACGGAGGAACCTGGTGGGCTGCAGTCCATGGGGTCGCTAAGAGTCGGACACGACTGAGCGACTTCACTTTCACTTTTTACTTTCATGCATTGGAGAAGGAAATGGCAACCCACTCCAGTGTTCTTGCCTGGAGAATCCCAGGGACGAGGGAGCCTGGTGGGCTGCCGTCTATGGGGTCGCACAGAGTTGGACACGACTGAAGCGACTTAGCAGCAGCAGCAGCAGAATTCAGGACCAAAGCAGATTTGAGAACAAATCTTAAAATTCCTCTATGCTTCAAAGGAGCAAAAAACTGAACTAGAAACATAGACCCAATATATGAACTCCTGAGGAAAAAAAACAAAAACAACAACAAAAACAGAATTTTTAATACTGGTATTGACACGTCAGCCAAGCAGTCTGCTCTGTAACGATGAATATTTCTTAGAAGCAGAGATAGCTTGTAAGTGATTAGTAAACAGAAATTGGAAGATGGTAGACTATAAAAGTCATGTTGGGGTGTGTGTTATTTGAAATGTGTTTTGAAACAATTGGGGTAAACTTTCTTGCAATTTAATAGAAAACTAAAGCAGTATGTGAAGATCTCAAACAAAAAATAATTTTTTAATCCAACGGAAGCATAAAAAGTGGTTTATTTAGTGGCTTCAAAATTGCTAAAATTTGCCCTATGTTAATTAAACTCTGAAAATCTGAGAGTTCAAATGAAGATACTACAAAAATACTGCTTCCCACACTCCCACCAATCTTAAAGAGACTGATGCAGAAGTCTAAACCACAATCAGATCTTTACTTCTGACCTAAGTGGTCTGTTAAAGAGCAAATGCCAGACGTCCCCCGTCGTCCAGTGGTTGAGAGTCCACCTGCCAATGCTGGAGTCCATATGCCCAGGGGCAGCTGACCAGTTCACCACAACTGCTGAGTCCATGAGCCGCAACTGCTGGATGGGCACTAGAGCCTGTGCTCTAGCAACCAGAGAAGCCCCTGCGACGAGAAGCCCCGGCCACCACAACAAAGAGCAGGCTCCACTCACCGCAGCTAGAGAAAGACCAAGGATAGCAATGAAGACCCAGTGCAGTAAAAAATAAAAATAAATGATAATAATTGTTTAAAGTAAATGTGGTTAAAAATTTACATCTTGGAGAAGAAAGATGGAGGAACCCCATGGCTTAAGGCAGCAAAGGACTGACGGGTTGTGATGCTGCCTACAAATGTGAGTGCAAGTTTAACTGATAGTTACAGGATAGTTACTATTTCTGTTAGTGCTCTGGTTACAAGGTTCCTTAAGATTAGAGTCGTCTGCCCCACCTTTATTTTTCCCTTTCACTCCCTATTTTTCAAATGTGATTTTGCAGAAGGTGAGGCATTTCAGGAACGCATATATGGAATTAAAGCTGCAGTTATTATACTACAATCTTGGTCTGTTCATAAATCAACATGCAATTTTATAAAGCATAGTGGCCATGGCTGTCTGTAGTCTGGTGCACTCTGTAGCTGGTAACTTGGAGTCAGTGAGTGAAAGTCAGAATGTGGGAGTGGATAGCCTGTCCCTTCTCAAGGGGACCTTCCAGACCCAGGAATCAAACTGGGGTCTTCTGCATTGCAGGTGGATTCTTTACCAACTGAGCTATCAGGGAAGCCCTAGTAACTTGGAAGTGTGGTTCTTAAATGAAGGATTTGTTAGGATTTTGTTTTAATGCTTTTTAACATTCTGCTACTGCTAAAAATGCAATTCTAAAGACTAAGCCAAAACACACCTCAAAATATTTATGCCATATAACATTAATTACCAAGAGAAGAATCTAAAATATACACACTAAAAGTACAACCATGTGAAAAATCCAAGCAGGTGGGAGGTAATAAGTAAAAACAAAAACTGTGCTTGACTAGTGGTGACTTCAAGAATAAAATACCTTATTTCCTCTATTAGCTTTTTTAATGAAGCAAATGCTTTTTGTTTGTTTTGCCTGAATTAATCATCACTTGATGAAAGTCTGTAAAGAAACATTTTATATCCACAAAGCGACAGATTAACAAATGTGGACAAACATCCCAGCAACATGACTATTTTTCAAGATAAACGTTTTAACATTAAGAGGCTAGGCACAGAAGTTGGAGTCAAGAGTTGGCTGAACCCTTCAGAATGTTATTTGAGTTAGTTTTTGAATAACCAACCTCAAGATGAGCCTTTCCTTTCAAACGATAGACTAGAAATGAATTTGAGGTCTTCAAAGAATGGGGCATCAGGCTGGGATCCTGATGACAGACATCTCTGGTTGGAAGCCATCGCTGTGAAACATGGTGCTTTCCCTGCCTGTGAAGCACCTGTCAGTTTTTACAGGATGGAATCACTGTACTTTGGAGTCAAAGTCACTTGACTTTGTCTCAACCACTGAGGATGAAGAAGCAAGGGCATAATGAGGTTCCTGGCAGAATGCAGCCTTGTGTTTTGGAATAAACACTCCCACAAATTATTCCCATATCAAAGTTACCAAGCAGCTAATCGATGTGAAAGTTTTCTAGCAAACAAAACACATGTATATCTAGAAAACTTTTTACATAAAAAACATGTACATCTCACATAGCACAGTCATTTTTTAAAAAGAAGACATTAATAGAGTGAAATAGAAAAAGAACCAATGAGAGGGAAGGCTGATTTAGCAGATACCAGTTTATTCGACATAGTGCATGATCCAAAGCATGGGATACTCCACAGACAACAGGATTTCCTACTTCCCTATTACAAAATACTGGATACCTTGAATATAGTTGATTCAAGGCTCCTGCTCCTTTTCTCCTACATCTAGAATTAAACAAGTTTCTCTGTGTGGCATACAGTTCACATTCACCGAAGGCTTTGGGGAGAGGGGGAAAATAGGGCTTACAGCTGCCCCCCAAACCAAAGGCACTTAATGTTAAAAGATAAAGCACAGTAGAGTCACCCCACAGACATTCTTGCGTGTTCCGATGGCTGAACTTGAGTGTGCCATCGCTGGCCCAAGTGGGATTCGTCATAACAATGTAAAGACACTGATTTCCTTGAAAAAGCAAAGTGCAGTATGAATATAAAGACTCATCCCCACCACCCCACCCCATTCTTTTCTGAAAATAATACATAAGAGAACAACTATTTTACATGATTAGTATCACCCAAGGTTCACACATGGGGAAAATATAGCTAAAAAATCATCTGTCATAAATTCTCACTATGAAATCACAATAGAATCTGATATATCCAGAGGATCTGCGAGTCGACAGTGAGCCTCAGACATCACGCTGTGCATCCCCTCACTGGACAGATGAACTCACTGAGGCCCAGGAAGGTCAAGAGTGGGACCCTGGGGTCTATCCAAATGGGCAGACCCTAGGTAGAACACAGGCCTCCTGAAGCCTAGCTCAGGATGCCCACCACCTCCTTCCTCTTTAAAACACTCTCAAAAGTAAAACATGAAACACATCACACAATAAAGCGCACATGCTGATGCAGCTCAGCAATTTGGTCTTGCCATATGGTTCCTTTGGCCACTGGGCAGGTATGTAACCCACCTTGGGGTGGGAATTCTTCACAGCAGGTTGTTCAGCCTTCTGAGGGAAGCCGCGTGCAGAGTAGACACGACTTCTCGGGTTCGGGAAGGCTCTTTTTGGCTCTTAGCCTGTGGTGGGCAGGTGGTCAGCTGCACAACGGAATCCCAGATTCGAAGCAGAGCTGTCGGGTGTGTTCTGGCTTCGAGCAGCACAGCGATACCTGTAGCAATAGGACTTTGCAGAGAGAACCAGACAGGTGAGTGCTCTTGGACTCTCGATTGAGGGCTCTCAACTGTCAGATTCATGTGGTAACCAAGTACCAGCTATGGAGAGTTATGCCAACTTGTAAACAGTGCCTCCCCTATAGGCACCCACCCCATGCACATGGAATATGTAGGTTTCAAAACAGGTACCACATTTAGAGCTCACCAATGTCCTTTACATTATAAACTTGACACAAATATAATACAAAGATGTTGCTGTCAACATTACTTAGAATAGTCAAAAACCATGAAACAAGTACTGGTTACTTAAGTTGTGGCACATCCAGAAGTTGGACTAGTAAGTAGCCACTCAAAGGCATGTTTGCATGGAACACTTAATGACACAGGAACGTCTCAGGATACAATGTTACATGAAAAAGTTAGGATACAAAACCTTATATGTAGTGTGATCTCAATCTAGATCATCATGTATGCCAAAGAAAAACAGACTGAAAGATTCAAAATGCACCAGAATCTGAATGGTGTCTGTGTGAGTCACTCAGTCGTGTCTGACTCTGTGAGACTCTGTGGACTGTAGCCTGCCAGGCTTCTCTGTCCATGGGATTCTCTAGGCAAGAATACTGGAGTGGGTTATCATTTCCTTCTTCAGGGGTTCTTCTCAACCCAGGAATTGAACCTGGGTCTCCTGCCTTGCAGGCAGGTTCTTTACTGACTGAGCAATGAGGGAAGCCCTCAGGCAGTGGAGTTTTAAATTTCTGATAATAAGTATTACTTTTGTAATTTGAAAAGTTATCTTTACATTTAGAATAATATTTGCCATGAAACCAAGTAATAAAGCTAAATGGCAATTGAGACAATATTAAGAACAACATTAAGATACTTAATATACAGCAAGTTGGCAAAAATTAAATTGCAAACCCAGGCCAATCAAGAGTAGGAAACGCTGTGAAAAACACTTTTTTCTTAATACATTGCTTTTGGTGTTTAAATCACAATAACTCATAAAGCTATATATTTTTGTGTGGGGGATTTGTTTTGTATTGTTTTATAAGTGCAGACTATTATATATATATATATATATATATATATATATATATATATATATATACACACACACACATACACACACACACACACACAAACACATACAGACATCAAGTTCTCCAAGCACAGTTCAAGGTACCTTCATCACATATCTTTAATTCACATTTGATTATAATAGCACAGAGGAACTAAATGAGTTACCCTAGATGACACATTTGTTCAAAGAAGTAGAATTCAAACCCAGATCTAACTGTGGTGTACTTGCTTCCCTAGCAAGATGGAAATGTATCACATCTCATGCTTCTTTCCCACCCCTGATAAATTCTCCTGCATGTGCACACATACTCACAAATAAGAAAGCCTAATATATTCCTGGCCACCTATTAGATATTCAGTGAATAACCACAAAATGAGTTGATTTAAACACTTCAAAAGCTTCCATCTTCCAAAAATAACCATGCAAGGAACTCTTAGGTCCGAAGATTATGCTTTAATCCAAAATAACAGAGAATAAAAATAAACTAGGTACCCAATGTTTGAAAAGCATCAACTCCGAGTGAACCCTGTGAAATTAAAGTCCCTGCTGCTGGTTAAAGAAACTGAGCAAAGAATCATTTAGTGTATACTCTGGAACTCATGAAGGAGAGATAATTTGTGGAGGGGAAAATAGGTCAGCATGACAGAAGTGGTTCCCCCTCCTTAATTCTTATTATTCTCATTTCTCTCACAAAAGTTGAATGTTTCTAATCTTCATAAAAATTATCTCTAAAAGCTGACAAAGAAATTGGAGCACTTCTCTGGAGCACTTCTACCATAGAAAGAAAGAAAAAAAAAAAGGCATGCTTTTCTTTTATAGATAGTGAAACAATAGCAACCAATTTTCTCATTTTCCCCACCACCAGGGAGGAATATAACACTATTATCAATATTCAGGCAGGCAGAAGGACAATGAATAAAAAGTATGCTTGAAATAATGAAAAAATTGATGGCATCTGTTACAACCTGTGACTGGGATGCAATGGAGGCTCCCAATTGACTAGAGGTGACCATGCAGGAAGACACAGCAGAAGCTCTGGTATATGCAGGGCTTACTCTTTGGGCTGCTGTGAAGTAAAAGCTTTGGGATTTCTAGAATCAAGATCCTATGGATAATGCAGGGCCCCATGCTACCACTGTCTGTGGTGGATTCCATACTGAAGCAAGAAGGCAGCTCAGGGGGAGGCAGTCACGTTCCAAAACTGTACCACACATGACAAAAAAAAACCAGTCAAGTGTCTCCTGAGCCTTCAGCATACACTGTCTGGCTGGAGCTCACAAGATGGTTGAGGAAACAATGATTACACATCAAAAAGACAAAACAGGCTGGGGTTAAAAGAATCTGGGGCTATTACTAACTCAGGGGAAGAAATGGTCGCTTGTGGATGTCTATGTTTTTAGGAATGATTTTTGGAAGGCAGAACTCGGTCAGAGTGGGACTTATCTGAGGTCTTCTGACCTGGGCTTCCCAAGTGGCTCAGTGATAAAGGACCTGTCTGCCAATGCAGGAGAGGCAGGTTCGATCCTGAGTCAGGAAGATCCCTTGGAGAAGGAAATGGCAATTCACTCCAGTATTCTTGCCTTATAAATCCCATGGACAGAGGAGCCTGGCAGGCTATAGTCCATGGGTTGCAAAAGAGTTGGACACGACTTAGTGACTAAATAATAACAACTTCTGACTTGAGGATATAGAATACCTGGAGAACTCATTTAAATATCTGTTTCCAGGTCACAAACACAGAGATTCCAATTCAGTAAGACTGGTCTGGTGTCCAGGAATCTGCATTTCTAACCAGCCTGTAGGTGCTGTTCATGCTATCGGCCCATGAGCTACAGATTAAGTAGCACTGATCTATAGGACTTAGAAAGGAGGAAAGAAGGTATGTTAAGTGGAGAAAACAATGATGTCAGAGGCATGAAAATGGAAAAATTCAGGTAAGTGAAGAGAACAGCAAAGCCATAGGCTGATGGCATCAGAGCACAGTTTATTTATTCATTAAATATTTGACAGTTTACCACATGCTAGATGCTATTATAGGCAAGAGGGATACAATGCAAAACAAGACAGTTCAGTTCAGTTCAGTCGCTCAGTTGTTGTCTGACTCTTTAAAACCTCATGGACTACAGGACGCCAGGCTTCCCTGTTCATCGCCAACTCCTGGAGTTTACTTAAACTCATGTCTATCAAGTTGGTGATGCCATACAACCATCTCATCCCCTGTTGTCCCCTTCCCCTCCTGCCTTCAATCTTTCCCAGCATCAGGGTCTTTTCAAATGAGTTAGCTCTTTGCATCAGGTGGCCAAAGTATTGGAGTTTCAGCTTTAACATCAGTCCTTCCAATGAACACTCAGGACTGATCTCTTTTAGGATGGACTGGTTGGATCTCCTTGCAGTCCAAGGGACTCTCAAGAGTTTTCTCCAACACCACAGTTCAAAAGCATCAATTCTTTGGTACTCATTCTAGTCCAACTCTCACATCTGTACATGACTACTGGAAAAACCATAGCCTTGACTAGACGGACATTTGTAGGCAAAGTAATGTCTCTGCTTTTTAATATGCTGTCTAGGTTGGTCAAAACTTTCCTTCCAAGGAGTAAGCGTCTTTTAATCTCATGGCTCCAGTTCTAACTGTTGCTTCCTGACCTGCATACTGGTTTCTCAAGAGGCAGGTCAGGTGGTCTGGTATTCCCATCTCTCTTAGAATTTTTCACAGTTGATTGTGATCCACATAGTCAAAGGCTTTGGCATAGTCAATAAAGCAGAAATAGATGTTTTCTGGAACTCTCCTGCTTTTTTGATGATCCAGCAGATGTTGGCAATTTGATCTCTGGTTCCTCTGCTTTTTCTAAATCCAGCTTGGACATATGGAAGTTCACGGTTCATGTACTGTTCAAGCCTGGCTTGGAGAATTTTGAGCATTACTTTACTAGCATGGGAGATGAGTGCAATTGTGTGGTAGTTTGAGCATTCTTTGGCATTGCCTTTCTTAGGGACTGGAATGAAAACTGACCTTTTCTAGTCCTGTGGCCATGCTGAGTTTTCCAGATTTGCTGGCATATTGAGGGCAACACTTTCACAGCATCATCTTTTAGGATCTGAAATAGCTCAACTGGAATTCCATCACCTCCACTTTGTTCATAGTGATGCTTCCTAAGGCCTACTTGACTTCACATTCCAGGATGTCTGGCTCTAGGTGAATGATCATACCATTGTGGTTATCTGGGTCATGAAGATCTTTTTTGTATAGTTTTTCTGTGTATTCTTGCCACCTCTTCTTAATATCTTCTGCTTCTGTTAGGTCCCTACCATTTCTGTCCTTTATTGAGCCCATCTCTGCATGAAATGTTCCCCTAGTATCTCTAATTTTCTTGAAGAGATCTGTAGTCTTTTCCGTTCTATTGTTTTCCTCTATTTCTTTGCACTGATCACTGAGGAAGGCTTTCTTATCTCTCCTTGCTATTCTTTGGAACTCGGCATTCAGATGCTTATATCTTTCCTTTTCTCCTTTGCTTTGGCTTCTCTTCTTTTCACAGCTATTTGTAAGGCCTCTTCAGACAACCATTTTGCTTTTTTGCATTTCTTTTTCTTGGGGATGGTCTTGCTCCCTGTCTCCTGTACAATGTCATGAATCTCTGTCCATTGTTCTTCAGGCACTCTGTCTATCAGATCTAGTCCCTTGAATCTATTTCTCACTTCCACTGTATAACTGTTAGGGATATGATTTAGGTCATACCTGAATGGTCTAGTGGTTTTCCCTACTTTCTTCAATTTAAGTCTGAATTTGGCAATAAGGAGTTCATGATCTGAGCCACGAAGTCTCAGCCAAGTCAGCTGCCGGTCTTCTTTTTGCTGACTGTAGAGAGCTTCTCCATCTTTGGCTGCAAAGATTATAATCAATTTGATTTTGGTATTGATCATCTGGTGATGTCCATGTGTTGAGTCTTCTCTCGTGTTGTTGGAAGAGGGTGTTTGCTATGACCAGTGCATTCTCTTGGCAGAACTCTGTTAGCCTTTGCCCTGCTTCATTCTGAACTCCAAGGCCAAATTTGCCTGTTACTCCAGGTAGGTCTTCCTACTTTTGCATTCCAGTCCCCTATAATGAAAAGGACATCTTCGGCTTCTTCAGCATTGCTGGTCGGGGCACTGACTTGGATTACCATTAATACTGAATGGTTGTCCTTTTAAACAAACAGAGATCATTCTGTCGTTTTTGAGACTCCATCCAAGTATTGCATTTCAGACTCTTTTGTTTACTATGAGGGCTATACCATTTCTTCTAAGGTATTCTTGCCCACAGTAGTAGATATAATGGTCATCTGAGTTAAATTCACCCATTCCAGTCCATTTTAGTTTGCTGATTCCTAAAATGTTGACGTTCACTCTTGCCATCTCCTGTTTGATCATTTCCAATTTGCCTTGATTCATAGACCTAGCATTCCAGGTTCCTATGCAATATTGCTCTTCATAGCATCAGACCTTGCTTCCATCACGAGTCACATCCACAACTGGGTGTTGTTTTTGCTTTGGCTCCATCCCTTCATTCTTTCTGGAGTTATTTCTTCATTCATCTCCAGTAGCATATTGGGCACCTCCTGACCTGGGGAGTTTATCTTTCTGTGTCCTATCTTTTTGCCTTTGCATACTGTTCATGGGGTTCTCAAGGCAGGAATACTGAAGTGGTTTGCCATTTCCTTCTACAGTAGACCACATTTTGTCAGCACTCTCCATCATGACCCATCCATCTTGGGTGGCCCTACACGGCATGGCCCATAGTTTCACTGAGTTAGACAAGGCTGTGGTCCATGTGATTAGATTGGTTAGTTTTCTGTAACTGTGGTTTTCAGTCTGTCTGCCCTCTGACGGAGAAGGATAGAGGCTTATTATGGAAACTTCCTGATGGGATAGACTGACTGAGGGGGATACTGGGCCTTGTTCTGATGGGCGGGGCCATGTTCAGTAAATCTTTACTCCAATTTTCTGTTGATAATGTACCTGTTATCATGAAGCTGACTTATATTCAGTTCAGTTCAGTTCAGTCGCTCAGTCGTGTCCGACTCTGCGACCCCATGAATCACAGCACACTAGGCCTCCCTGTCCATCACCAACTCCCGGAGTTCACTCAGACTCATGTCCATCGAGTCAGGGATGCCATCCAGCCATCTCATCTTCTGTCATCCCCTTCTCCTCCTGCCCCCAATCCCTCCCAGCATCAGAGTCTTTTCCAATAAGTCAACTCTTCGCATGAGGTGGCCAAAGTACTGGAGTTTCAGCTTTAGCATCATTCCTTCCAAAGAAATCCCAGGGCTGATCTCCTTCAGAATGGACTGGTTGGATCTCCTTGCAGTCCAAGGGACTCTCAAGAGTCTCCTCCAACACCACAGTTCAAAAGCATCAATTCTTTGGCACTCAACCTTCTTCACAGTCCAACTCTCACATCCATACATGACCACAGGAAAAACCATAGCCTTGACTAGACAGACCTTTGTTGGCAAAGTAATGTCTCTGCTTTTGAATATGCTGTCTAGGTTGGTCATAACTTTCCTTCCAAGGAGTAAGCGTCTTTTAATTTCATGGTTGCAGTCACCATCTGCAGTGATTTTGGAGTCCAAAAAAATAAAGTCTGACACTGTTTCCCCATCTATTTCCCATGAAGTGATGGGACCGGGTGCCATGATCTTCGTTTTCTGAATGTTGAGCTTTAAGCCAACTTTTTCACTCTCCATTTTCACTTATATTCAACAGAGAGTAAATAGTCAGACAATAAATAAATCGATAAATTCAAGAGTGTTTCTGGCAGCGGTCAGCTTGGAAGAAAGTTAAATAGGGAGAGAGGACTAGGCATGACTGGGTGCTACTTAGATAAGGTGGCCTGAGAAGGTCCCTCTGAGGAGGCACGATGGGAGCTGAGCTGCCTAGAGATTTACAGAATGAGAATGTCAACGACTGGTACAGAGAGGAAAAATGATAAAAAGCAGGAAGCACGGGTGGATAAATAGGATGGAGTTACTTTAAAGGCAGTCTTCTAACCAGAAAGAGGTTGGGCTTGACACAGATGAGAACTGTGACATTTTGCTGATTTACCCGCTCAAAAAGGCAAAATTCAAGACTCATTAGCTATTTAACCTTAGGCAAAGCTTTTCTAAATCTTCTCCATTGATAAAATGGGTCTGCTGCTGCTGCTGCAAGTCACTTCAGTCGTGTCCAACTCTGTGCGACCCCACAGACAGAAGCCCACCAGGCCCCCCCGTCCCTGGGATTCTCCAGGCAAGAACACTGGAGTGGGTTGCCATTTCCTTCTCCAATGCATGAAAGGGAAAAGTGAAAGTGAAGTCGCTCAGTTGTGCCCGACTCTTAGTGACCCCATGGACTGCAGCCTACCAGGCTCCTCTGTCCATGGGATTTTCTAGGCAAGAGTACTGGAGTGGGTTGCCATTGCCTTCTCCAAAATGGGTCTACTAATGGGATAATGTCAAAATGCTTCATCTTATCTTTACATGAAAAAGTTAAGTGGTAGACGTGGAGATTATTTTAACTGTTACTTTATAATGAACCCAATGCTGTTAATTAAAGGAACTCACTTTGCCTGTCTTATCTGACTTCTTTGGGTTAACCCACTTCCTAACTAAAACAAAAGCGCTCATTAGCTTTCCTGTAGGCCTTAGATATCTTATGTTGTAAAGATGATAATTCTCTTGCCAGCATCTGCATTTGCTGGGCTTCCCTGGTAGCTCAAATGGTAAAGAATCTGCCTGCAATGCAAGAGACTCGGATTCAACTCCTGGGTCGGGAAGACCCCCTGGAGAAGGGAATGGAAACGCACTCCAGTATTCTTGCTTGGAAAATTCCATGAACAGAGGAACTGGCAGGCCACAGTCCATGGGGTCACAAGGAGTCGGACTAAGCGACTTCTACTTTACTTTTTGGGGTCCTCCAGTGACTCAGCAGTAAAGAAGCCACCTGCAATGCAGGAGGCACAGGAGACATGGGTTAAATCCCTGGGTTGGGAAGATGCCCTGGAGAAGGGCATGGCAATCCACACCAGTATTCTTGCTTGGAGAATCCCTTGGACCAAGGAACCTGGTGGGCTACAATCCATAGGGTTCCAAAGAATTGGACATGACTGCAGCATGTAGCATGCATGCATTTGCTACATAAATAGGAAAATCATTTGCTATATAAATGGGAAAGGTGAGGCACTATCTCTGGTGACAAGCATTAGGGTTAGGGTTAGGTCTTTGTTGAATGGCACAGTTCTATATGTAACTTATTTCTCAGATTATATGACAAATTATTTTAAAATTAGGTATTCATATGCCACAAAATACAGGCTGTAGCAACTGTAACAAAGTGCGCCTGCCTGGAACACTGTGGTCAGAAAAGACACTTATGATGTATAAGAGATTTTGCTTATAGCCATGCTTGAAGACCCTGGTACATACAGCATAATTCCATTTGGGGAAGAAAAATTAAAACTGCACCAAAAAGTTGAGTAGAATACTATCAATATATTCTTTAGAAAGCAAGGTAAATTATTTTTTCATTTTTATGTTTATTATTTATTTTCTAATTTTTATGGAAAGAAAACGTTTTGCTTACATAACAACAAAAGCTTAAAATAAGTGATAAAAAGAGCTACTCTTTCACTGGATCACAGCAATACCTAAACTCTTCCATTTACCTAAATGATAACGAACTAAACCCTAAAAAGCAAGTCTCACTACAAGTTACTGTTGAAAAGGTCAGGACGATCACATGAGACAACAGTCAATTCACATTATCATTGCATTTTAAATGTACTTATTCACTCAGCAAACACTTATTAATATAAGTACTTCATTTTAAATTCCAATAATGGACAACTAATGAAATACATAATTAAAGAGGAAAATGGCCTGATTTCATATGTCCTCATTGCTCTTTCTTTTTTTCCAATTCTACTTTTAGCACCAAAAATGGTTATTAATGATGTTAAGACTTTGAGTGGCTAAAATATAGGTCATTTTATTAATTAAGAACAGAGGTAGTGGTGAGGACCTGTTTTAGCCCCATTTCATCAAAATAGCTAATTACTGTGTGGAATTGATCTGGATAGCTGCACTCAGCACATGAGCCTGGATTCAAGAACAATCCATTTAAGATAATGGCTTAATAGCCTTGGGGCACTGGAGTCAAGTGGGATGGCAATACGGCTTTCATGAGAGGAAGAGGTTTAGGTATAAAGAATAGTTTTGAGGTATCTGTAGCTCATTAGGAACAAAATGCTTATAGAAAAATGACACAGTAGAACCCAGGTCTCTCAATTTCCCATCCACTGCCCTTGTCAATACACTTGATCAACTCCTTTTGCTAGTAATCTTGGTGTAAAATGGTGGGGTTGTGGGAGCAACAAGTAAGAATTTCCTCAATGTTGTGGGTTGGGCTAAAGATCTCACGGGAATTAATCTAACAACTTCAAAAACAACTAATATTTCTTGAGTACTTACTATGTGAACTGTTCTAAAATCTTCACATGTATTAAGTGACTTAATCCTTCTAATAACCCTGCTGCTGCTGCTGCTGCTAAGGCGCTTCAGTCGTGTCCAACTCTGTGCGATTCCATAGATGGAAGCCAACCAGGCTCCCCCATCCCTGGGATTCTCCAGGCAAGAGTACTGGAGTGGGCTGCCATTTTCTTCTCCAATGCATGAAAGTGAAAAGTGAAAGTGAAGTCGCTCAGCCGTGTCCGACTCTTAGCGACCCCATGGACTGCAGCCTACCAGGCTCTGCCACCCACGGGATTTTCCAGGCAAGAGTACTGGAGTGGGTTGCCATTGCCTTCTCCCTAATAACCCTGAGGTAGGTATTATTATACATGCATCATATATACAAGGAAAAAATGAGGCACAAGTATGGCAATGGTGTTCCTAAGATCACATGGCTTATAATCATGAATCTAGGATTATAGCTTTTTCATTCCCATTCTAGAATCTGTGCTCTTAACACCATGTTGACTCACAGTTGTTCTTTCTGTGCTCTCTTATCCTTACTGAAGCCATACTTTGGACGGACTCTCAAAAAATCAGAAATAATCATCAGTGACTTACTTTAGTCATGCAGACTGCCCCTGATAATGATCAAAAATAAGTCACCTTCTAATTAAGGTTATTTTTTTGCAAAATTAATTAACCATTCTTCTTTTTATTGATTTTCTTTCTTTTACTGATTTTCACCTTTGCCATAAGAATTATTTCCAGGATTCTGCCTATCTAGTTAGTAGTTCTTTTGCTGGTTCTTTATTCAGAAGAGAAGATGGAGGAGAGACAATCTTAATAAAGATGATGATTAAGAATGGTGGCGCTGTTTGGAAAGAATTATGTCCTCCAAGTTCTTATGTATGAAGCCCTAACCCCTGGTACCTCAGAATGTGACTGTTTGGAAGTGGGACTTTAAGGTGATAATTACATTAAAAGTAAGCTGTTAGGATGGGCCTTCATTCAATCTGAGTGGCATTCTTGTAAGAAGAGGAGATTGGGAGAGAAGAGCCCTGCATGCACGGAGGAGAGACCTTGCAAGAACACAGACAGAAGGCTGCCATCTTTGAACCAAGGAGTGAGACCTCAAGAAAACAGACTGGTAACACCTGAATCTTGGACTTCTAGCCTCCAGACTGTGAGAACATAAATTTTTGTTGTTTAAAAAACAAACAAACAAAACAAAACAAAAAAAACAAAGAATGATGGTATTAGCAGCAACTAACTTACTGAGTCTTTACCATGAGCTAGGCATGTGTGCGCATACATTTGTTCGGTACATTTGTTCCTCATAAAAACCTTACAGTAGCTGCAATTATGATGCACATTTTACATATGTGAAAACTGAGACTTAGAAAGGTTAAGTAATTTGTCTAAAGTTACAGGTAAAGACTAGCAAAGAGAAGTTACAGAATTCCAACCCAGATCTAATTCTAGACTCCACAGTTTAATGCACTTCCTATACCTAGTGGCAGTTAAAGCTGTCACTCTTAATCTAGTGGAAAGAAGAAGCACTCTGAAAGTAATTCACAATCAACACTGCGCTATTTCCTTGACCTCACCAAAATAACCAGACTGAGGTTACATACCTACATCATTTACAATTAATTTGACTGAGATCCTAGAGGTGCCACTTCTCTCTGGAAAATCTTGTAGTTCCCACTCAGTTATTCTCTCTGCTATTCTCTGCTATTCTCTCTTCTGGAACACTCTCTCCAGCCCTCTGATCCTGACTAAATTAAAACTTATCCTTCAGGGTGACTAAGAAAAGTTACAGATGTGTAATATAAACTCTAAATCAACCACAAAAATTTTAAAACAAAAAGGGAAAGCTAATAAGCCAAAGAAGAGACAATGAAGTGATTAAAAAACTTAATCCAAAAAAGTTTAAAAAACAAGAGAGAGAGCAAATGGAAAAGAACAGATGAGACAAAGAGAAAAATAAATCTCAAGATGGCAAATTTAAACCCAACCATAACAATAATCATGTTAACTGTAAATGGTCTAAACAGCAAGTGAAAATGCAAAGATTATGTGAATAAATTCATTAACTCAGATGAAATGGATAAATTCCTTGAAAGACACAAACTCCCAAAGATTAATCAATAACAAACAAATAAATTCACCATATTAACAGACTAAAAAAGAAAAACCACATAAACATCTCAATAGCTTCAAAGAAACATCTGGCAAAATCCACATCCATTTCTGATAAAAACTCTCAAAAACCTAAGACTAGAAGGAAAGTTGCTCAAGCTGGTAAAGGGCAGCTTTGAAAACACTATAGCTTATATCATAGCTAATTCTGAAAAGCTGAATGTCTTTCCTCTAAGATCAAAAATTAGGTAAGACTGTTGGTACTTATCACTCCTATTCAACAATATACTGGAGGTTATAGCTAGAGAGAAATACAGCAAGAGAAAGTAATAAAAGATATCCAAATTAAAAAGGAAGAAGTAAAACTGTCTATACTCCCAATCGGTATAACCACTTATGTAGAAAATACAATAGAATCTACAAAAACATTACTAATACAAATGAGTTTAACAAGGTTACACAACACAAATATACAAAAATCAACTCTGCCATGTAACTGTATTTATTAAAAACATGTATTAGGTTAAAAGATATTTTAAAAGCATAAACTAAGATGCTTATAAAAATTTAAAGCATTTAAAATAAGCAAGCAAAATGAAATGGTAAAGTAGGCACATTTATATGTATGGCACTGGAATATTTTGGTGTTCATACTTGAAATGTGTTTTACAAGTTTCATTTGCTCCACTTATCTGTGAAGAAAAAATCTTCTGGTCCTCAATTCTTATAGAGTAAATGGATTATCAATTAAGAAAAGTGCCATATGTCAGAGACATAACTGGTGGCAACTAGAGTTTTGAACTACTGCTGTGCAAAAAGAGAGTCACCTGTTTTTCATGGAAGTCTGGTTCCCCAGCAAGAGGATTCAGATACACCTGCAGTAACAGCTTGAATCAGAGAAAAAAAAAATCTGGGACTACAGACAGATGGGTATATGAACATTTTAAACTACTCGAATGGCCTAGGGCAATGCTTTTAATTTAAAATTAAAATTAGAATTTTAAAGATAAATTTGTCTACATCTTGTTATAAAGGTAGGTGTAAAGCATAGTTTGAGTCAACTCGGTGAAATTCCATCTAAATGATTATATTAAAAATTCTAAGAAAGGAAGAAGACACACATACCTATGAACTCTCTCATACACATAATTTAAAGAGAGTCTTTTTAGGCCAGTGGTTCCCAAACTTTGATGTATGTTATGATCACCTCAAGAGCTTTAAAATCCTGATGCCCAGGTCATAATACAGAAAAATCAAATCAGGATGAGGTGAGTGAGGAAACAGGCGTCAGTACCTTTTATAGATCCCAGATGATTCTAATGTTCAATAAAGTTTGAGAACCATTATTTTAAGGCAAAGTTTGACAATGCCTCCATTATCAAATTAATAACTTAATTTGGAGCCATTACAGGGTATTTTAAGTCTCTAACTGCCTAGACTGACTGAATTATCATAGGATGCTTCTTGGAGGAACAATCTGCGAAATGCCATCTTTGCATAGGGATAGAAAGACAGCAGTTGAAGTGCTGGAGACACTAAAAATACATGATTTAAAGAAAAAAAGGGAGAGGCGTGCTATTCAATTTCTGAACTCCTTAAAAAAGGCTACTCATGAAACACTGAGTCACTTCTACTAGCCAAGAACAACTGTCTCTGACACTGACATTACAGCCCAAAGAGAAAAAGCATTCTCTGAGATTAATCTTTATTCTACAATGTACATTCTATATCCCAAGAAAGAACACTTGGGATATTTCCATTTTGACATACCACAATCTACCCTCCATCTATAATCCTTACCTTAATAGCAATAGAGAAGCCAAAAAAATATCTGGAGCCTCAAATAAATTAAGGGTGTGGTTCCAGACTTCCATGATGGAAAAGGTATACAGTCCACCCAGATTCATGAGACAACAAAGATCTCTCAAAGGGTCACAAGACAACAGATGGAATATGGTTGACAACAGACCATTTATAACCTCTGCTTCTTGAATCACTTATTGGCATGCCTGTGCCTAAACTTCTCTTTTTTCTTGCTTTGATGGAGATGTATTATTAGACATGGATGGGACATTTGGGGGTTAATGATTACAATGGACCCATACACCTGCTGTTAGAACACCAAAGCAGAGGTTAGTGACTCGACTTACTTTATGGCACATGTAGGATCCACCTTTCTTCACCCGGTCTTTCCCAGAAGGGGGGCCTTTCTGTGGATGAAAAGAAGAGAACTCATTAGTTCAGATAGTACAACTGCCCTTCCAAGGTCAGAGAGAGAGAGAGTATGTGTTAATCACTCAATCTTGTATGACTTTTTGCAACACCACGGACTATAGTCTACCAGGGTCCTCTGTCCATGGGAATCCTCCAGGCAAGAATATTGGAGTGGGTAGCCATTCCCTTCTCCATCCACAGAGCATTTATTTTAATCCAGCCAGCTCTCTCATAGTTGCCTAAATGGGGCACATGCTTTTCTGTCCCTGAGTCTTGCATCTGCACCCAAGCACCTTCTCTAATGCCTTCCAAATCCTATATTCTCTGAGGTCCAGCTCAAGTTCCCACTCTTCGGTGAACTCTGTGACTATCTTAAGCAACCCAAACCCCTACAGGGTTTTCTTCCTAGATGACTAATAGGCTGCCTGGCAACATCTCTTCCATCAGCTTCTCATGCTGACAGGCAAATTTATCCTGCATTATAACTGGCCTGCAGACCTAGACTGGCAAGCCTTTTTGAGTTATGTTTTTAAAATCCTACTATGCAACACCTTATACACCCTTTCCTAGCTGAATAAATAGATATAATTTTTCTCTCCAAAAAATTTTAGGTCAGGTTTACTGAGGTATAATTTATATAAATTTATACTTCTACAACATTTAAATGCACACTTATAATGAGTTTTGAGTTTTCAAACCCAGGTCTCCTGCATTGTAGACAGACATTTTACCGTCTGAGCCACCAGGGAAGTCCTATAATCATATAACCACCATCACAATCAAGACAAAGAACGTAGTTTATCTTTTTCAAAAACATTTATATAGTGCTTATTATGAACTACTGCCTGGAAAATCCCATGGACAGAGGAGCCTGGTAGGCTACAGTCTATGGGGTCACAGAGAGTCGGACACGACTGAGCGACTTCACTTTCACTTTATTATGAACCAAGTAGGGCTCAAAGTATTTTGCAAGTATTAACTCACATGATTTCCATAACAACTTCTGAGATTAAGCAAATGTCAGAATGAGGATTCACCCTGAGACAGCCTGGTTCCAGAGCTTAGAGACCAAGAGTATAGGAAACTGAACGGGGGCTTCCACTATAATAAGAACTGAAGCCAGAAAGAGCAAGCCAAGATGTAAGACTATTTCTTCTAAGGAGGGCTTAGGAAAAACTGCAATAGAAATGAATGCTGTAAAAAAAAAAAAGAAATGAAGGCTGTAAAGTTTTAGTTGCCAGGGTCAAAAGCCTCATGATTACGTTAGCCATGCAAAGAGTATCTGAGAGCTACCAGTAAACTCCTACAAACCAGAACCACATCTGGGAAGTCTGAGAGGGATAAGAGTTTTTTGCTTTTCCTTTGTTACACAAAAACAACTAATGATACAGATGTGGAAAATTCTGAAAGCAATGGGAATACCAGACCACCTGACCTGCCTCTTGAGAAACCTATATGCAGGTCAGGAAGCAACAGTTAGAACAACAGACATGGAACAACAGACTGGTTCCAAATAGGAAAAGGAGTTTGTCAAGGCTGTATATTGTCACCCTGCTTATTTAACTCATATGCAGAGTACATCATGAGAAACGCTGGGCTGGAAGAAGCACAAGCTAGAATCAAGATTGCCGGGAGAAATACCAATAACCTCAGATATGCAGATGACACCACCCTTATGCCAGAAAGTGAAGAGGAACTAAAAAGCCTCTTGATGAAAGTGAAAGAGGAGAGTGAAAAAGTTGGCTTAAAGCTCAACATTCAGAAAACGAGGATCATGGCATCCGGTCCCATCACTTCATGGGAAATAGATGGGGAAACAGTGGAAACAGTGACAGACTTTATTTTGGAGGGCTCTAAAATCACTGCAAATGGTGATTGCAGCCATGAAATTAAAAGACGCTTACACCTTGGAAGGAAAGTTATGACCAACCTAGATAGCATATTGAAAAGCAGAGACATAACTTTGCCAACAAAGGTCCATCTAGTCAAGGCTATGGTTTTTCCAGTGGTCATGTATGCATGTAAGAGTTGGACTGTGAAGAAAGCTGAGCACCAAAGAATTGATGCTTTTGAACTGTGGTGTTGGAGAAGACTCTTGAGAGTCCCTTGGACTGCAAGGAGGTCCAACCAGTCCATCCTAAAGGAGATCAGTCCTGAATGTTCACTGGAAGGACTGATGTTGAAGCTGAAGCTCCAATACTTTGGCCATCTGATGTGAAGAACTGACTTATTTGAAAAGACCCTGTTGCTGGGAAAGATTGAGGGCAGGAGGAGAAGGGGACAACAGAGGATGAGATGGTTGGATGGCATCACCGACTCGATGGACCTGAGTCTGGGTGAACTCTGGGAGTTGGTGATGGACAGGGAGGCCTGGCGTGCTGCAATTCATGGGGTCACAAAGAGTCGGATACAAATGAGTGACTGAACTGAACTGAACAGTGCTTCTTATTTCAGTTTTCTTTTTTCTTTCAAAGTGTGAGTTGCTCAGACGTGTTCAACTCTTTTCATTCTCATGGACTGTAGCCCTCTGCCTATGGGATTCTCTAGGCAAGAATACAGGAGTGGGTATGCCATTCCCTTCTCCAGGGGATCTTCTCAACCCAGGGATTGAAACCAGGTCTCCTGCATTGCAGGCGGATTCTTTACTGTGTGAGCCAACAAGAAATCTGAGTTTTCCTTTTCCTTGTCAAAGGCCCAGATCTAAGTGGCAGAACCTAAAAGAACCATGTTTTCTTCAAGCATAGTTAACACACTGACTGGAAAACAGTATGTTACTGTTTTCCAAGAAAACAACTTGTGAGCAGAACTTCATGTTTTCTTCAAAGCATTTTCATGTACTTAAAAACTGTCAAAGACCAAGCCACTGGCTATCCTTCATTCCACTGCAAGGCCAAAGTTATTTCCATACCCTTAACTGCTTTATGTTACACTGTTAAACTTATTGATTACAAATGGGCAAGCTATAAATGAGAAGAACTACATCTGAAAATAATGACTTCATACCACAGCATCCTTTCCAGGACTATCTGGAATCTGACAGCCATTACAACAGAATCTGCTTGGTGTGTTTATTATTGTATAAAAGTAGCATAATCACCCAGAATTCACCAAAGCAGAGATGAAAGCATTTATAACTGTGCTGTTATCCCACAGAATGGCCACTCTCTCCTACATTAAATTTCTTGCTTGGGGATTCTTGCATTGCACTGCTTCAGGTGGTTCTCTGCATGCTGGGTTATGATGTA
This sequence comes from Bos indicus, assembly GCF_029378745.1. Lineage (NCBI taxonomy): Eukaryota > Metazoa > Chordata > Mammalia > Artiodactyla > Bovidae > Bos > Bos indicus. The sequence goes on along the minus strand of NC_091781.1, from coordinate 21,866,301 downwards.
CCAAATGGCAGTCTAAATTCTGATTAAAGTTGCTCACAGTATATGCTGGCATGCAAGATTCAATTCTTTTGTCAAGTTAAATCCAAGAACAAGAAGGAGCTGATTTGCTAACAGGAAGGAGCGAGAACAAAATAGTTCCCTCTCATCACCATCTCATATGAACTGAATCTTCAATCAATAAAAATGACGTTCAACAAAGTGACACACAAGTCCTAATGAGAGTCACCCCAGGCTGATAAGACCACAGAGGTTAATACAGTCCTCTAGGTAACTGCTCAGCTGATCCTTAAAATAAAACTATTTTTGCCAGAAAACATGATGCAGGATTACAGGATTAGCTACATCTGTTTGAAATGCTTACCACTTTGCAAAACAAACAAAAAAACAGAAAAATTACTAGCAGTGCGTAATGAGTTGAATAGTGCCCCCTACCTCAAGTTCATGGTCACCCAAAGCCTCAGCATATGACCAAATTTGGAAATAGGGAGCGTGCACATTTGTAAATTTTGTGTTAGTTAAGGTGAGGTCATATTGGATTATGGTGAGCTCTAAATCCAGCGACTGGTGTTCTTGTAACAGGAGGAAAGGACGCAGAGAAGGTCATGTGAAGATGGAGGCAGAGACTGGGCTGATGTAGCTACAAGCCAAAGAATGCCAAGGGCTCTGGGGAACTGCCAGAAGCTAGGAAGAGACAAGGGAGGATTCCAGAGACTGAAGGGAATATGGCCCTGTCAGGACCTTGGTCTCAGACTTCTAGCTGCCAAAAGTGTGAGAGAATAAACTTTTGTTTTTTCAAGCCACCAAGTTTGTGGTAATCTGTTATAGCAGCCCTAGGAAACTAATATAAGGGGGAAATGCCTCCATTTCTTTTTGCTGAAGAAAGGATCAATAAATCAAAATTAACATCATCTCTCACAGTAAAGTCTGTTGTTGTTCAGTTGCCAAGTAGTGTCTGATTCTTTCTCAACCCCTGGACTCTCAACCCCTGTAGCCCGCCAGGCTCCTCTGTCCATGGAATTCTCCAGGAAAGAATACTGGAGTGGGCTGTCATTTCCTTCTCCAAGGAATTGTCCCAGACCAGGGATCGAACCTGGGTCTCCTGCACTGAAGGTGGATTTCTTACCACTGAGTCACCAGGAAAGTAGGTTAAAACAACTTAAAGGAGCTACAGACTGTAGTGTCTGAATACCTCACCTTTCTGCCTATATACCTGGTAAGAAGAGAGGCTGCTGTGCCCAAATGACCTCGACCACCAGTATTCAAGAATCAAAGTAAAAATACACACTGAACACAGAGATTTTGCTCAGAAACAGATAAGAATCCATGTGAAAGCTGATGATGGTGTTGAGTTCTTCTATATCTTTGCTGATTTTTCTATCTAGTTATACTACCAATCGCTGAAAAACAAGCATTATCATCTAGACTTAAAACTGCAGGTTAGCCTATTCTTCCTTTCAATTTTATCAGTTCTTGCTTCATAGGTTTCAGGTCTTTTCTGGGGCATGCATATTTAGCATTATTACATCCTCTTGGTAGATTGATCGTTTTATCATTAAACAATGCCCTTCCCTGACTCTGGTAATTTTGCTTTGAAGTCTACTCTATACAACATTAAAACAGCTATTCCTGCTGTTTTCTGATTAATGTTTACATAAAACATCTTTTCGCATCATTTTGTTTTCAATCTATTATATCATTGTTTGAAGTGAGTTTTTTGTAGAACTGTATCTAGTTAGGTTATGTTTTTTAATCCACATTGCCAATGTGCCTTTTAATATTTAGACCATTGTGCTTTCAATGAAATTCCTGATATTTTAGGACTTAAGACAGCCATTTTGTTGTTGCTTTTGTCTGTTCTCTACTTTTTGTTTTCTTTTTTCTGCATTCCTGTGGCAGAAAGATTTCTCTAAAGAAATTCATTTTTATTCATTTACAATGCTTAATTACAGTTTGACATATATATTTAATATATGTATATTCATTAAACATATAACTTAAATATATATTATATAGTACATATTACAAGTATTAAATATATATAATGCTTAATTTATACATATATAAAACTGATAAGATATAAAATATTAGTCTACTGGTATTATTTTACCAATTCCAGTGAAGTACAGAAAATTTACCTCCCTTTATATCTCTTTAGCTTCCCCTGTTTATAACTACATTAAATAATTCTTCCAAACATATTTAGAAACACATCAACATCATAATTTCTGCTTCAACTATCAAACAAAACTTGGAAATCTTGAGAGGACAGCCTACTATATGTACCCATATTTTTCCTACTATGTTCTTTCTCCCATCCTGATGTTCAAAGGTTCTTTCTTGAATCATTTCCTTTCTGTTTAGGGAACTTCCTTTAGACATTCATTTAGGATAGGTCTGCTGATGACAGATTCTGTAGTTTTCCTTCATTTGAAAATGTCTTGATTTTCTCTTATTCCTAAAAGACATTTCATTAGATAAAGGATTCTGGGTTGGCAGTTTTCAGTTCCAGAAAAACATCTATTTCTGCTTTATTGACTATGCCAAAGCCTTTGACTGTGTGCATCACAATAAACTGTGGAAAATTCTGAAAGAGATGGGAATAGCAGACCACCTGACCTGCCTCTTGAGAAACCTATATGCAGGTCAGGAAGCAACAGTTAGAACTGGACATGGAACAACAGACTGGTTCCAAATAGGAAAAGGAATACGTCAAGGCTGTATATTGTCACCATGCTTATTTAATTTATATGCAAAATACATCATGAGAAATGCTGGGCTAAAAGAAGCACAAGCTGGAATCAAGATTGCCGGGAGAAATCTCAATAACCTCAGATATGCAGATGACATCACCCTTATGGCAGAAAGTGAAGAGGAACTAAAAAGCCTCTTGATGAAAGTGAAAGAAGAGAGTGAAAAAGTTGGCTTAAAGCTCAACATTCAGAAAATGAAGATTATGGCATCCAGTCCCATCACTTCATGGGAAATAGATGGGGAAACAGTGGAAACAGTGTCAGACTTTATTTTTTGGGGCTCCAAAATCACTGCAGATGGTCACTGCAGCCATGAAATTAAAAGACGCTTACACCTTGGAAGGAAAGTTATGACCAACCTAGATATCATATTCAAAAGCAGAGACATTACTTTGCCAACAAAGGTCTGTCTAGTCAAGGCTATGGTTTTTCCAATGGTCATGTATGGATGTGAGAGTTGGACTGTGAAGAAAGCTGAGCGCCGAAGAATTGATGCTTTTGAACTGTGGTGTTGGAGAAGACTCTTGAGAGTCCCTTGGACTGCAAGGAGGTCCAACCAGTCCATTCTAAAGGAGATCAGCCCTGAGTGTTCTTTGGAAGGAATGATGCTAAAGCTGCAACTCCAGTACTTTGGCCACCTCATGCGAAGAGTTGACTCATTGGAAAACACTCTGATGCTGGGAGGGCTTGGGGGCAGGAGGAAAAGGCAACAACAGAGGATTAGATGGCTGGATGGCATCACCAACTCGATGGATGTGAGTTTGGGTGAACTCTGGGAGTTGGTGATGGACAGGGAGGCCTGGCGTGCTGCAATTCATGGGGTTGCAAAGAGTCAGACACGACTGAGCAACTGAAGTGAACTGAACTGAACTGAATACATAAAAAATATCATGTCCATAAGGAATATGGGGGCTTTCCTGGTGGCTCTGGGGTAAAGAATCTGCCTGCAGTGCAGGAGACCCGAGTTTGATTCCTGGGTCATGAAGATCCCCTGGAGCAGGGCGTGGCAACCCACTCCAGTATTCCTGCCCGGAGAATCCCATGGACAGAGAAGACTGGTGGGCTGCAGTCCATTGCATCGCAAAGAGTCAGACACAATGAAGCAACTTAGCATAAGGAATACAGGGGGAAAGTATTGCGTCACTTCTTCTGCCCTTTATTAGGATTTCTGACGAGAAACCCATACAGTGTCATTCACACTGGCTTATCCCCTACAGGTTAAGTGTTGATTTTCTTTGGCTTTTTTAAGATTTTCTGTCTCTGGTTTTCAGACATTTAATTATGGTATGTCTTGGTATGGATTTCTTCAGGATGATCCTATTTAATGTTCACTTAGCCTCTTGACTACAGATTTAAGTCTCCTCCCAAATTTGTGAAGTTTTCAGCCATTATTTCTTTGGGTAACCTTTCACCCCATGCTCTTTCCCCTATCCTCTGGGACTCCCAAGACAAAATTTTAGATGATCTTTTTTAACAATCACAAAGTTCCCTGAGACACCATTTATTCATTTTGTATTTTCTCTCCAATATTTATATTGAATAATTTGTTTTTGTTTCCAGTTCACTGATTTCTTTTCCCCTCTGTCCCTTTCATTCTGCTGCTGAACCCATTCACAAAGCTTCTATTTTGGTTATTCTGTTTTTCAGTTCTAAAATTTGCTTTTAGTTCCCATTTATATTTTCTATTTCCTTTCTGAAGTTTCTATTCTCTTTTTTCATTTGTTTCAAACATGTTAGTATCTCTTGACTGTCTTTCTTTCATCTAGTTTGGTATCTCCCCTGTTCTTGGTATGACAATTCATTATTCAGTTGAAATCTGGCTAATGTTTATATGTTACATGACTCTGGCTCTTTTTTTCAAAATTATTGTACTACTGAGTTTCATTTTACTGTTTTAAGTTATTTATTTTTTTGTGTTTGGCTGTGCTGGGTCTTCACTGCTTTGTATGGGCTTCCACTCATTGCGGTGGCTTCTCCTGTTGTGGAGCACTGGGCTCTAGGCGCACAGGTTTCAGCAGTTGTGGCTTGCATGCTCTAGAGTGTGGGCTCAGTGGCTGTGGCACACAGGTTTAGTTGCTTTGTGGCATGTGGGATTCTCCTGGACCAGAGATCAAATACACGTCCCTTGCACTGGCAAGAAGATTCTTATCCACTGTGTCACCAGGAAGTCCCTCTGGCTCTTACTCAAACATTCTGTTTCAGTTGGCTTTCTTTGGCACCACGCTGACAGGAAAAGGGAGAGAGCCATCTCATTACTGCCAGGTGTAAGCAGAAGTCCGGGCTCCCCACTCAGTCTCCACTATCACCTCAGAAGGGACACTCTTCACTTACTGCTGGAGGAGGTGAGAGTTTGCTCCCCATACAACATCCACTTGCAGCATGGGGAGGGTCGGTCTCATTACTGCCAGCCAAGGATGAAAGGCCTGGCACTACCTGGACTTCTCTGACACCATCCTGACAGGTAGGTTATGGCACCTCAACCAGCCTGATGAGGGTGCGTGTGGTCCCTCTTGGCCTGTGCAGGCACAGAAGAACAGTTGTTTTTCTATGGTGCCACATGGAGTAGGGTGGTTTAGTAAGTCTTTAACTAGAAGTCTACTGTGTTTTTAGACTTTCCTACTTGCTCCTTTGGCTGGAGAGAGTAGGCTTTTCTCGAGACTTGGTTTACACCTCTTGGCATCTGGAGGTTGGTGGTTTCTTCAGCTCCAAGTCTTGGATATATGGGGCAAAAAGAAAAATCTATGGAATTCACCACCATGTCATTCCTAGGGTCCAAGGTCTGCAGTTACTCTGCCGTCTTTACACCTTTCAGGGACTTTTTATGCTCCTTTTCTAGATAGGGTCCAGAGTTTTAATCATATTTAGTAGGAAGAACAGGAAATCTATGTCTACTCCGTTTTCCTAGAACCAAAGTCAGACTTCCTTCACATTCATTTTTTAAAGGATAGTTTTGCTAGATATAGAAGTCTTAAGTTTGTTTCTTTTTCCCCAGCCTCTTGACTATATCACTCTACCATTTTCTGAATTCTATGGTTTCTGATGAGAAAACAGTCACTAATCACACTATTGTTGGCCTGTATGTGATAAGGTACTTCTATCTTGCTGTTTTCAATATTTTGTCTTTCAGCACTGTGACTATGACATGTCTAGGTATATTTCTCATTTATGTTTATCCTGGTTGAAGTTCACACTAAAGTTCTTGGATCTGTAGATAATTTTCATCAAGTTTGGTATTTAGGTAATTTGGCAAAAATGGTTTATCCCTTTCTTGCCCCCATCTCCACCTGGGACTCCTATTATACATGTGTTAAAATCATGTTCAAATGTTTGATACCGTCACACAGGCCTCTGATGATCAGTCCCAATTTTTTTTTCCCCTCTCTGTTGTTTGGTTTAGAAGTTTTCTTTTGACTTACCTTCAAGGTCACTGATTGAGGCATCCTACCATTTCTAATCTGCTACATGTTAACTCTTCATTTCAGTTATTATATTTTCAATTCTAGAAATTTCACATGGTTCTTCTTTTATCTTTTCTATTTGTCTGTTGTGAGTCTCTGTTTATTGATTCACATAGTATTTTCTACCAATTCTTGAATATATTTTCTCTTAGTCCTTTAAATATAATAGCTGCTTTTAAGCCTTTGTTAAATCCAATATCTGTGCTTACTCAGTTTCTACTTAATCTTTTTCCCTGGTATTGATCAGTTTCCTGTTTGCATATTTATTGCTTTTTAGGTGAAAACTAAACATTTCGATTACTTAATACACATACACATACACATATGTAGTGAAAATATTATTTGACTTTGCACTACTCTCTGTTCCCCTTTCCTGGTACAAATGACATCACAAACACCCAAGGAGAAAACTGAAATTCACTATCTTCAATTTGACAATGACAGCTGGCCTGTATTTAATAACATTTGTGAGAAGACCTAGCAATTTGGTGAATATCTTAAACACTAAATACTGTTTTCATCTGCAGATTTGATACTGCCTCAGATCAACCAATGATAATAATATCTTTGAAAAAGCAATGGACACCCAGTAAAGGATGAAATTAAGACAAAGTCAGGCCTATTTCTCAAAGTCTTCCTCCATTTCACTACATTCTACCCATCTGCTCAAGCAAGAATCATGAGGAGTAATTCTTGATTCCTCCCTCTCCCTCAACCCCACATCCAGCTGGTCTGAGCTCTTCCCCCAAAGCTGATCTCAAATGGATGGCAGCTATCATCTCCATAGTAACCACCCTGCTCCAAACCACCTGCTCCATGTTCCACCTGGACTATTACAACTGTCTCCTAAGAGGTCTTGCAACTTCCAAAATGGTACCCAATAGGAGCACAATGATATCTGTTAAATAAATAGAAACTATGCCACTGTGAGAGAAGCTAGACAAAAAAAAAAAGGTACACACTGTACATTCATCTAGAACTCTAAAACATACAAAATACAAATTAATCTACTATGACAGAAAGCAGATCAGCAATTGCTCAAGTATTAGAGGCAGAAAGGGCAAAGTGGAGCCATTACCAAGGGCGTAAGAAAATTTTGGGGTGATGGTTGTGTTCACTACCTATACTATGGTGGTTTCATGGATACATGTGTATATATATTTATTTTTTGATCAGTATATACAGTTATACTCAGGTGGTACAGCAGTAAAGAATCCACCTGCCAATACAGGAGCTACAAGAGACAAAGGTTCGATCCTTGGGTCAAAAAGATCCCCTGGAGAAGGATATGGCAACCCACTCCAGTATACATGCTGGGAAAATTCCATGCACAGAAGGGCCTGGCAGGCTATAGTTCATGGGACTGCAAAGAGTCAGACATGACTGTGCATGGCACACACACATATAATTATTTATATATATAAACTGGTCAAACTGTACACTTTAAAAATGTACAATTTATGCAAATTATATCACATTAAAGCTATTTTAATGAAAATAAACAAATTTTTAAATGATGGTATTTTAAATAAACTATGAGATATGAAATTGATTTCAAATAATCCAGGGGAGAAGGAGAGCAGGCATGAGTGGACAGAAATACAGATGAAATTAAATTAGCCATGAGCTGATAATTATTAAGTCTGGGTATGAAGGACATGGGGATTTAATACACCACTCTCTCAGCTCCTGCATGTTTGAAATTTTCTATAATAAGAACAATTTTTAAGTTAAATGACAGAAAGCATACACCAGAATAAGCTAAAAGAAGAAAAACTTTCAGAGCCCCCAAATGTTAGGAGTCCAAAGTTTCCTCAGAAGTTTATTTATAGGGGGTTTGGAGTTGAAAAGGACAGGGTTTCATTCTCCACCTTCTGATCCTGAGAAGCATGCATTGTGCCTTGAAAGCTAAGTCATCCTCGCCCTGACTGGCTAAAAGCTGTGCTCTCTGCACACCTGACTTCTCATCAAGCCTTTAAGCTATCTTATCATCCAGGTTTCCATAGGCTTAATTTTGGCATTCTTAAGTTCAGGATTAAAGAAAAATGATCTTATTGCCGATTTGAAGCACTTCATGCATGTTAAAGCAACACCCTTGTTAAATCACCCAGTACTAAGCAATAGGCAGCTCAGAAACACACCAACAGGAGCAGTTTTTTTAACCTTTTTCTTCTAGCATCTGCTTGTGTGTCTCCTAAAAGGAATTTCTTTCCAATCACCTCAACTATTTTTCAAGAAACGAACTCTGGGACTTCCCTAGTGGTCCAGGAGGTAAGAGTAGCCTTGCAATGCAGGGGGACGTGGGTTCCATCCCTGGTTGGGGGACTAAGATCTCACAAGCTGCAGGACAGCTAAGCCCACGTGCAGCAACTAGAGCGCCTGTGTGCAGCAACTAAAGAGCCTGCAGGATGCAAGGAAGATCCCACAGGCTTCAACTAAGACCTGATGCAGTCAGATACACAAATACTTTTTAAAAAGGAACTCTGCCTACATTTGCTTAGAGCACACTACCATAATATCTCTTCACTCATTCGATGCTCAGAAAAGCCTTGGGAAGCAGAAAGTATCATGATCTCCATTTCAGGGATGAAGAACAGTGAAGCTCAGAGAGATGGAATAAATGGACAGATCCAGCTCACACAGGTAGCAAGTGACAAAGCCAGAAGTCAAGGTTCATCCCACCCCTGTGCTTGTTCAGTTTGACTCTTCCAGACTAGCTGCACCTCTGACCAAGGCACATTTGTGAAAAACAAAGTAAAAAAAAAAAAAAAAAAAAAAAAACCCAAAATTCACTTCAGTTACCTGATGTCAAATGTGACAAGGGATTTTAAGAGTGGGTGGCTGAAACCAGTACTTCAAATAAAACTGTTTCAGTTACGTGTAATTTTATTCAACCCCCAGCACAAGGACCAACATAAGGGACTGCAATTAGCTTTAGATGTTGCATGAGGAGAGGAAAAGGAGGGTGACACCCGGAGAAAGGTCAAAGAAAGGAAACGAGAGATCAGATTGGAAAGAATAGCACACTAAACACACAGTCCAAATTAACAACCCCCGCAGTATTTTCTCTGTAAAACCAGCATGCGCTGTATGGTGATTACCCTGTTAGAGAAATGAATGAAAACAGTCATTTCCTCCATGCTACTTGTTTCGCCCACGCCCGGCTAAAAAGGAAGAGAATTCTCAACACGATATTAACTTGCTCACAGTGTCCGTGGTCCTCCATCTTCCAAAAAAATATGTCCCTTTCACAGCCCAGGGACTACAGTAACAGTTCTTGCTTTGGGGGATAATACATAAAACTGGTTATTTAAAACACTGATTCCAACTGTAACAGCTAATAATAGCAGCTAATATTTACTGAGCACATATTAGAATCAGGTATTGTTTTAATGTTTTGAATTTTTAAAATGATATTCTGATGTAGGTTCTATTATTGGGAGGGCAACTATATAATCAATTGTCCAAATAAGGATACCTTGGGGAATGAATAGGGCATCTATTAACAACTGTGCCAGGCATGAGCACAGGCTAGAGATGTTGGACACCCCATCATCTGGGCCATCTTACAGATGAAGACTCAAAGAACAGAAAGGTTAAATTGCCTGTCCTGTGTAACACAGCTAGTAATGGGAGGAGCCAGGGTTGAAGCCGGGCCATCTGGTTCCAGGCTCCCACTCAGCCACTCAGCCATGTGCCCCTTATGAGCTGATGTGGTATATTTTTAAAGAAATAATTCCACTGTTCCAGTTTGAACAGCATAAGCCCTTCCATATTTCACAAGTTCACTGCAAGAAAATGCCTAGGCCCAAGGGAAACTGAGTTGAGAGTTCATATTTTTAAAAAATAAAGACATTCATCAGCTTCGGGATAGAGCTGAAATAATGCCCCCATTAGATGTGGCTTCTCCAAATGTGCTTCTCTCAGCACAGGGCATCTGCTTTTTTCACTTAAGAATAAATAGACATTTAAAGTAGCAACACTTACCACCTAAACAGACATCCACATACAGAGGATGCCTTCAGTAGTTTCTCTGGCTCAAATCCCCTGGGGTTTGGGGATCTCAATCTCAACCTCATACCATGGAAAAACCTGTTTCATTTCATAGACCTACTTTGTAAGGTCTCATCTTCCCTTGTGTATTACTGGAAAAGTTTTCAAATACCTCCAAGGGAAAAGCATGCCTCAGAAATAAAGTGATAACAAGGAAATCCAACATCCTCCTTTCATTACAGACTAAATGACAAGTGCCATGAGATCTCAGCAAGTCACAATGTCAGGTGCATAGAAAGTGTCTTTATGTAAACACACAATAGCATGTCGATTTGCTTCTTTTTTTCTAATATTTTGTCATTTATTTATTTGTTTGGCTATGCTGGGCCTTAGTTGCAGCATGCGGAATCTTGGTAGTTGGGGCATGTAGGATCTTTTTGTTGTGACATGCAAACTCTTAGCTGTGGCAAGTGGGAGCTAGTTCCCTGACCAGGGATCAAACTCAGGCCCCCTGCATTGGGACTGCAGAGTGTTAGCCACTGGACCAGCAGGCAAGTCCCCTGGTCTTGCTTCCTAAGGCAACATGATATTGGTCTATTTCCCATTATCCCTTTTCTTGAGTCCCTCATGACATCACTGTCCATTGCACTTACAGTTCTTTCTGCCTCTTCCCTCAGGCTTCACACTCCATTTAGTGGCTCTGTCAAATGACAAGCCCCCAGCCAGCCTGAAAGATCACACCCCCCTCCTCCACCTTCCATCACTGTCTCTCCTCCTACCCTATATGTCCCCCTTCGTCCTTGCTGTTGTAGCAAAACACCAATATTTGGTCTTTGTCCCCAGTTCCTGCCTCAGAGCTCCTGAGATCCTTGGAAGAGAAAGACGAGAATCTTTCTTTCGTTGCCTCTTCTGAGTTGTATACTTTAAATTAAGCCCAGCAATCATAAGTAAAGTGTTTTCCTAAGTTTTGTGAGTTGTCCTAGTAAATTACCAAGCCTGAGCAAAGGGATCATCTGAACCGCCAAATTCGCATTCTGCCAGGCAGAAGTGTGGGGAGCCTGGGTACCCCATTTTCAGCTGGTATATGAAGTACTGGAAGACTTGTAGGATTGTGTTCCTAATCTGTGGTGTCTGTGATAACTCCAGGAGTAAGCATCAGAACTGGACTGAATCTCTGGACACCCAGCTCATGTTAGAGATAAATTACATATTTGGTATCAGATAAAACACACACATGTGGTGTCAAAACGGTACAAGAAAAAATGAAATACACTAACACTACTGGTGACAAATTACAAATTGCTTTCCTTCTCCTAATAGGGCAGGCACCTTGACACCACAGACTTTGCTCTATTCCCTGCTTTATCATTTGAGCCTTAAACAGTAGCTAAGACTATAGATGTCGATTTATTTGAACCAGTGGATGTATGCCTTGTGCTTACGTTTCTATATGATTGCTCTTGGTCAAAAAGTAGAGACTCAACAAAAAAGGGGGGAAAGGTTAGAATGAAAAATAAGATGGTAGAGACCCCTGTGATACAATGGGAAATTACATATTTGGTCTTTGTACTGATTCTCCAGAGTGACTTGTGTCTACTGTGTGCTGATAAGATGACTGGTAGCTGGGGAGCCCTAGGTAAATTCTGGATGGGCCCTGGTCAGGCAGAGAGACCTAGGCATGATTATCAAGTTGGAACATTTAGCTCCACCCCTTGATCTCTGCGGGCTTCCCTTGTGTCTCAGCTGGTAAAGAATCCGCCTGCAATGTGGGAGACCTGGGTTCGATCCCTGAGTCAGGAAGATCCCCCAGAGAAGGGAAAGGCTACCCACTCCCATATTCTGGCCTGAAGAATTCCAAGGACTGTATAATCCATGGGGTCACAAAGAGTCGGACATGACTGAGCAACTTTCACTTTCTTTCACAGATCTCCGGGGAGGGTAGGGGTTCTGGTGATTGGACCTAACCACCAATGGCCAAGGGTTTAATCTATTATACCTACGTAACGAGACCTCCATAAAACAACCAAACAATGGGATCTGAAGAGCCTGAGTTGGTGGACACATCTATGTACTGGGAGGGTGGTACACCCTACATTCACAGGGATAGAAGTTCCTGTGTGTAGGACTCTCCTGGACCCCACACTGTGTATCTCTTCATCTGGCTGTTCATTGGTATCCTTTATTATAAACCCGTGATAGTAAGTAAAGGGATCTGGATGGTTCTAGCATATTATCAAATTTGAAAGGAGGACACTGTGGGAACTCCTGACTTAGCAGCCACCTCAGACAGAAGTGCAAGCACCCAGAGCACCCAGTACTCGGACTGGCATCTTAAAGTGGGGGCAGACTTGTGGGACTGAGCCCTTAAACCTTGGAGTCTGTGCTGACTCCAGGTGGTTAGCGTCAGACTGAACTGAACAAAAGATATCCAGATGGTGTCCAGGGAGTTGGCGTGGAAAAAAGTTACACATCTGGTGTCAGAAGTGCTGTGGCATTTTTCACAGAACTAAAATAAATTTCTTTTTAATTTATACAGAAACACAAAGGCTCTGAACAGCCAGAAAAATCTAGAAAAGGAAGAAGGGAGCTGGAGGAATCATGCTCCCTGACTTTAGATTATACTTCAAGGCTACAGTAATCAGAACAGTATGGTGCTGGCACAAAAACAGACATGCAGTTCAATGGAACAAGACAGAGAACCCAGAAGTACAACCACACTTACATAGGCAATTGATCTATGACAAAGGCAAGAATACATTGAACAAAAGACAATCTCTTCAATAAGTGGCGGACAGCTAACATGTAAAACAATGCAAATGATGTGAGTGACAAGGGATTAATTGCCAAAATATACAAATAGTTCATACAGCTCAATATATTTAAAGAAAAAAGAACCCAACCAAAAAGTGGGTAGAAGATCTAAACAGATACTTCTCCAAAGGAGATACATATATAGGGTAAAAGACATATGAAAAGATGTTCAACATCGTTAATTATTAGAGAAATGTAAACCAAAGCTATGATGCAGTAGAATGGCCTCACACCATCCAGAATGGCCATCATCAAAAAGTTTGCAAATAATAAATGCTGGAGAGGGTGTGGAGAAAAATGAACCCTCCGACATTGTTGGTGGAAATGTAAATTGGTGCAGCCACTACAGAGAACAGTGTGGAGGTTCCTTAAAAAACTAAAAATAGAGCCATCTTATGATTCACCAACCCCAATGATCCAACACATACTCGCTGGTATGTATCTAGAGAAAACTATAATTTGAAAAAATACACTCAGGGAATTCCCTGGTGGTCTACTGGTTAGGACTCTGTGCTTTCACTGTTGTGGGTCTGGGTTCAATTCCTGGTGGGGAACTAAGATCCCACAAACTGCGTGGCAAATAAATAAATAAAGCCAAGTTAAAGATTTCAGGATTTACAGAAGACTTTTTTAAAAAGAAAAAAAAAAAATTACACCCCAATGTTCATAACAGCACTATTTCCAACAGTCAAGATATGGAATGAACCTAAAAGCCCATTAACAGATGCATGGATAAAGAAGATGTGATACATACACACGTATTACTCAGCCATAATAAAGAGTTAAATAATGCCATTTGCAGCACAATGAATAGACCTAGACATTATCATACTAAGTGAAGTAAGTCAAACAGAGAAAGACAAATGATATCATTTCTGTGTGGAATCTTAAAAAAAAAAAAGATACAAATGAACTTATATACAAAACAGAAACAGACTCACAGACATAGAAAACAAATTTATGGTTACCAAAGTGGAAAGCAGGAGGAGGAATAAATGAACAGTTTACAATTAACACAGACACACTACTCTATGTAAAACAGAAAATCAATAGGGACCTACTGTATAGCACAGAGAACTAGACTCAATATTTCATAATAATCTATTATATAAGGGGAAAGAATCTGAAAAAGAATATATATATATATATATATGTAGCTGAATCAGTTTGCTGTACACATGAAACTAACACAATATTGTAAATCAACTATATTTCAATTTTTAAAACAAAAATGAAATACTTGTTAAAAAATTCTGTGGGGCATATATCCAGAAGTAGCATTGTAGGATCACAGGGTTCTATTTTTAACATTCTGAAGAACCACTATGTTGTTTTCCTAAGAAGTTGCATCATTTTTTTTTAATAGCAGTCATCCTTGTGGGTAAGAGGTGCCCAAGGACCTCAGCTTCTACAGTCACTCTATCCAACTTTTCGCAAGGAATGAAAGAGAGGAGAAAAAGCAGCAAAGTCCCAAGAAAATGGTTAACACTATGACTTCTACAATGGTAGATACATATGTTTTATTTGAGATATGGATCATAAAAATTGTGAAAATCCATGGTAGTTTTTCAACACAAGGCCATAAAATAACTAAATGCTAAAAACCCATCAACCTAAACACAGAGGAAGCAACTATTAAGAGAAAATAAGTAACACACTGGATTTCCACAACCAAGAACTAACTTTCTCATCATCTGCTGATAGCATACATTGCTAAACAGAATTTGTCATCTAATAATGCAGGTAGTTCTTTAATTTCAGAAAGCTTAATATGCTAACATACTACACAAAAGAGCGTGCACAGTCTATCCAATCCTGAAGAGGTTGGTTCTGAAGAACAGAGAAATCAGTTTATTTCATCCTAAACAAGGCATAGTATATAGATGTTGTTGTTAAATTGCTAAGTTGTGTTCCGACCCTTTGTGATCTTATAGACTGTAGCCCACCAGGCTCCTCTGTCCATGGGATTTCCCAGGCACAAATACTGGGGCAGGTTGCCATTTCCTCCTCGAGAGGATCTTCTTGACTCAGGGATTTAACCCACGTCTCCTACACTGGCAGGTAGATTCTTTACCACTGAGTTACTTGGGAAGCCCTTATGGTACACAGTAGCATCATCCTAAAGAAAGGTGACTTCTGGGTCAGTGAAAGTGTACCCAAGATCAGAGGGTACAGACTACATCTGCTGAAAGGTCTACTCCACAGTCACTCACTTGCTTCTCTCCGAATGATTCTGTGAAACTGTTCAGTCCTGGCTGCAAACAGATATGGCTCTAAAGCATTTGAGAAGTGAGAAAACCAGTTTATAGTCTTCATAAGGATTTTGTTTATCACATTCTCTTATACTCACAATCTTCAGTGACAACTCATTAGCAAGTTATGAGAAAGTATAAGCAATTAGTTTATACCAAATCATATTTCTGGTTAAACATTTTCTGCAAAGAATACTTGATTACTTCCATGATTTTACTTCGTATACTGTGAAAGTAGACAAGTGCTAAGTGCCCAATTCTGTAAGTTCTGTCACTTCATTAGAAGCAGTGTTTACTTTTTTTAGTGTGTATAAAGCAGAAACTGTCCACAGAAAGAAGTGTACAGTTGAGTGCTACCGAATGTCCTATCTTGTTTCCACATCCCTAAAAAGGTCCAGAATAAGTATCTTTCATGAATTAGATTTCAGAGTGAGCTGTCATTTCATAGCTCAATGAAATTTTCATTGCATATTAAAAACTAGTCATGATTAAGATTTATCAAGTGTTTACTACATACCACTCACTACACTAAACAATTTCTTTGTGGTATCTCATTGAAATCTCTCCGTCTCTCCACAAGGGGTACTGTTATTTCTCACTTACTGATGGGGAAGCTGAATGAGGATTTAAGTGACTTGCTCCAGCTTAATCAGCTGGTAGGTGACTAAGATAGGAATTCAGGTCCAACTCCCAAACTGCCTGAAGTTAACCATCATGTTAAACTTCCTCCTCACATATAATTAAAGACATGACCACATATATGTAATTACATGCATTTGCTTGACTCCTTCACATCTGCAGGCTCCAGAGGGCAAAGGGATAATGTCTGTGGGATTCCCAGAACCCAGCTCATAAGTCTGGCATTCAGTAGATTGCAAATAAACTTTGCTGAATGAATAAAAGCATATATTTATATAAAAATCACACATATGGATAGGAATATACCTATATTATAAATATATTCACATATCCACATGAAAATCCTCCCCAGAAAAACCTGATGTAAAAGATAATCAGACTGTTCTATTTCTTCTCTTCTCAATAACATGGTTTAATTTCCAGATCCTTAGGGAAAGAACAAATGAGTCACACTACGGCATAGGGAAAGACATGAAAGGTGAAGCTATAGAAAGGGAAAATGACACCAAATTATTTCACAATTCATTAAGAGGCTAAATGTTCAGTGCAAAAACTGACTTGCCAAATCAATAATTTTTAAGAACAATTTAGTGGAAGGAAATAAGAGATTAAGAAGGTAAAAAGGACAGGAAATTGATTTAAAATCTCAAGATATAAAAAAACCATAGGCATATAAAAAACCATACTGCCTCTCACTTGTTTTTGGAAGAAGCCAAGTATGACTCAAGTACGAAACAAGTATGACTCAGCAATTCATATCTCTTTAAATTATCTTTCAGAGTTACCACACTTCCTGAAATTCCTGACTTAACGTGTGCAGTCTGTGGTAAAATACTACAAGGAAGTAAGCAGCCCTTCAAGTTCTGCATCTCAAATAACATCTGGACACCAGCCAAGACTGTATGAGCTTCAAGATCAGAAGACCTGGGATTTCATCTTGACTCTGCAAACCAAATTCAAAATCTGGGGCAAAGCCAGAACCTCTCTCCACTCTATGAATTATCATAAGAAATGACACTAAGACCACCTGCCTCCTTTTGCACAATCATCAATATTCTGCAGGTATGAGAAACATAGAAGGGTCTCTGAGAAAGAGGGAGGGAGACAGAGCACTCTGAGCTCTCTGAGGAGAAAAAAAACAAATATAAATGTGAAGGATAAGGACTTTGACTTGGCTCCTCACACAAGCACTAGGTGGCCTTGGGAACAAGTCATGCTGTGGACAAGGGTCTGAGGCACACCTGTTCTTCTGTAACCCAAACATGTTTCATTGTAAGGCTCTAGAAAGCCAGTGTAGGGAAGGGCTTGGGGGACCAGCTCCAGATTGACAGGGAACACACGTTTTCTTCCCAATGTGTAATGATCCCATCTCTGGTTTAGGAGTGCTGTGGTCAAAGTATTTATGACTATAGGCTACTGTATATGAGAAATTGTAAAGAAGAGAATTATTCTGTGTACCGGAATATACACATATATTAACCTTTGCTGACTGTCAAGCATGATGAGATAGAGGCCTTGGCTGAAAATGTTAAGCATAAATTAGAGGCTGTGATACTGGGGGAGTGCTGGGGGATTCACATAAAAAAATAATCTGTCCAGGGAGGCTAGAGTAGGAAGAACATGGGAAGGGAGGGTCACGGAGGTGGAAGATGGGATGCCAAGCCCGATGGAGAGGATCTGGCTCTGCATACAGCACCTAAGCTTCTGGCTGTCAATTCATACTTCAAACCACACCAGGAACAGAGAAGAAAAACCTTAGGCAACTGACCTGTAATGGAGGCCTCCTAACACTTAAAATCTGGTGAGTACCCCCTCTGACCAGAAACGCTGCTCAGACCTGGCCTGTCAACTGTAGACCCAAATAAATAAGGGAACCAAGTGACAGAGACCCTGTCAGCTCTCCACCCTCCCTTCCCTCTGTTCCCTTCCAGTTAAACAGAGGTGCAGGGAAGGAATAAACAAATCTGAAGGGAAGCCAAAAAAACCTGGGTTTTGGTTCTGATTTCCTAAGCATCAGTGAGGCAAAAGCTTCCTAGTACCATGGAAGGAGGGCTTCCCTGGTAGCGTAGCAGTAAAGAGTCTGCCTGCAATGTAGGAGACATGGGTTTGATCCCTAGGTTGGAAAGATCCCCTGGAGAAGGGCATGGCAACCCACTTCAGTATTCTTGCCTGGAGAATCCCATGGAGAGAGGAGCCTGCCAGGCTACAGTCCATGGGGCCGCAAAGAGTCGGACACAAGTGAAGTGACTTAGCATGCACACACCATGGAAGGAAACATAATTAGGGATTCTGAAAATCAAACTCTTTGTAGACAAGGATGGTGTGATGTTTATATCTGCCCCAGCCCAGAGCAAGTGCTCTGCTGCTGCTGCTGCTAAGTCGCTTCAGTCGTGTCCGACTCTGTGCGACCCCAGAGACGGCAGCCCACCAGGCTTCCCCGTCCCTGGGATTCTCCAGGCAAGAACACTGGAGTGGGTTGCCATTTCCTTCTCCAATGCATGAAAGTGAAAGTGAAGTCGCTCAGTAGTGTCCGACTCTAGCAACCTCATGGACTGCAGCCTCCCAGGCTCCTCCGTCCATGGGATTGTCCACGCAAAAGTACTGGAGTGGGGTGCCACTGCCTTCTCCAAGCAAGTGCTCAGTAAATGCTTATTAACAAATAAAATGGAAGAAAAGAACACAATTTGGTCTAACAAGTAATAGTGCATGCTGAAGGGGAAAGGATTTTCAAAAAGGATGTTTTGACTGAGACGTGCTTGGAAAGTAATTAGCTCTCTTTTACTGTGTGGCAGATACAGGGCCACATGCTTGAATTTCTTGTGAATCCTCAGAACAACCCAACGTCCTTAAATTTTCCTGTTACTCCCACTTTATAGACAAAGAAACAAAATCAAAAGATGTCACCCCTTTCTCCTAAGGCCACCTTGCCATCAAAGGGCAGAACTAGAATGTGGAACAACGGAGTGTGAATCATTTTAAAACCTGTCCTCTTAAGCACATTCCAACAGCTTCTTCATCCTACTACTTCATCCCACTTCATCCTACTTCCCAAGCCAGCACCAGACCCCAGGGCTGTTGTCCAGACTGACTGTCCTAGGAATGACTTGCTACATCCCTAGCAACATTTACAGATGAAGCAGGAAGCCAGACAAGGGCAAGATGACTCACCCAAGGCCCCTGGACATTTTCAAGCTAAATCTCAGGTGAAATTCCAGGCTATTGACCTCTGCTTTCATCACCAAGCCATGGTTCTGTCATTCAGCACAACCGGAAGAATGTGACAGAGGACGGCACATAAGCACATGAGCAAACTCTCTGCCTGTAATGTTTCTGTTATAACCCCAACCGGCGATGCTGCCCTTCTGTTACCCCTATCTTAGAGCAGATGTCTCTCCCCTCCCAGAAGTGCTCTACATTGTGAAACAGAGTTCATAAAGCCCTTTCACTGAGCATGCCAAATGAAGGAAGACGATTCACCAGTCACTCTCCTAAGCCCCTAAGTGGTCAGCTGACGGAAATTCTTTACACAGCTCAGTTGTGCCCATAAGGATGGGAAAAATACACTGCAGCAAAATCAGAAGAAAGAAACACACCCCCTCACTGCTTTTACTGTGAGTATGAAAAGGTAAGACACTCTGGGACTGAAGGGCAAGCAGAGGGCAGGTATGGCTTTGGGGCTTTACTTCAAGAAACTGAAGCTGTTGTTGTTTAGTTGCTAAGTCGTGTCTGACTCTTTGTGACCCCATGGACTGTAGCCTGCCAGGCTCCTCTGTCCATGGGATTTCCCAGACAAGAATACTGGAGTGGGTTGCCATTCCCTTCTCCAAGGGATCCGAAAGCAGCAGGGTAAAGGATGAAAATCCTTCCTCTGCTGACCATGAATTCCTCACGAGGCCACACCCTGGCCTTCCTGTGTTTGGATGCCAAGGACCTGGCACACAGCTGCTGCCACCCTTCCTAAGGCCACCTCCTCAGAAAAGCCTTCTCAGCTCCAACCAGCACAGAACAGAGCTCAACGAGGCCCCATCACAACCACATCAGCAGCAACTCTTTTTCTGAAGATTTATTTATTTAGCTTTGACTGCACTGGGTCTTTGTTGCTGGGAGGGTTTTTCTCTAGTTGTAGCAAGTGGGTGGGGGGGCTACTCTCTACTTGCAATACATGGACTTCTCATTGCAGTGGCTTCTCTGGTTGCAGAGCACAGGCTCTAGGGCACCTGGGCTTCAGTAGTTGCAACACGCAGGCTCTAGAGCATAGGCACAGTGATGGTGGTGCATAGGGTTAGCAGCTCTGCAGTATGTGGGATCTTTCTTGACCTGAGATCAAACGGGGGTCTCATCCACTGCAAGATAGATTTTTAACCACTGGACCACCAGGGAAGTCCCAGCAGCAACTGTGACCACAGCACATCTTGATTTACCTGATCGCCACCTCTCCCTAGTCTAGACATTCCCTAACAGCAAGGCTATCTCGTGCATCTTTGAATCCCTGAGAGCCAACACAGCCCCACAACACAGTAAGTTCTCAGGAAATGCGGGCTGAGCCCATGGCTGTAGGGCTCTGCCATCAGCCTCGTCTCATTTATGCAGCTATTGATAACAACAACAACAACAAAAAAAAACAGCTGAACTGGTTGATTCCAGTAGGTTGTAAGGGAAAACCACTACCATAAATGACAGGACTGATAGTCACAATGAAGTCTGTAAGCTGCCTCTCAAGGCTGAAACTGATTTTTTTTAAAAAAATGGAATTTGATGGAAAGAAGAGATAGGCTCTTCATTACATTTCAAAATAGGGCCACTAAGATAAGATTCAAAACAGTTTAAAAACTACCTATAAATAAATACATAAAACACAGCTGTATAATAATAATATTTAAAGAGACTCAGCCTAAAGTCAATAAACATGGGGGGCAAAGTGTGTGTGCTAAGTCGCTCAGTCGTGTCCGACTTTTGTGACCCTATGGACTGCTGCCCGCTAGGCTCCTCTGTCCCATGAATTCTCCAGGCAAGAATACTAGAGGGGGTTACCATGACCTCCTCCAGGGGATCTTCCCACCCCAGGAATTGAACCCAGGTCTCCCCGATTGCAGACAGATTCTTTACCACCTGAGCTACCAGGAAAGCCCAAGAATACTGGAGTGGGTAGCCTATCCCTTCTCCATGGGGTTTTCCCAACCCAGGAATTGAATTGGGGTCTCCCCACTCTGGTACTCTTGCCTGGAAAATCCCATGGATGGAGGAGCCTGGTGGGCTGCAGTCCATGGGGTCGCTAAGAGTCGGACACGACTGAGCGACTTCACTTTCACTTTTCACCTGTATGCATTGGAGAAGGAGATGGCAACCCACTCCAGCATTCTTGCCTGGAGAATCCCAGGGACAGGGGAGCCTGGTGGGCTGCCGTCTATGGGGTCGCACAGAGTTGGACACGACTGAAGCGACTTAGCAGCAGCAGCAGCAGCTCCCACACTGCAGGCAAATTCTTTACCGTCTGAGCTACCAGGGAAGCCAGGAGAAAAAGAGGAAGTACTCTTTGGCTACTGCAAGCTTATGAGAGGTCAACGGTGAGATGCTGCTCTTCCTGTCGCTGCTGCAACTGCACGTGATAGTGAGAGGCCACGTTGTTGGGGGCCAGAGTGAGGTACTCCGCCCATGGCAAAGGTCATGAGGAAGGAGGCTCGACATACGCAAAGGCGGGATCGAGCCTCAGGAGTCCCCCTGGAACTCCTCGAGCATCTACCCCCATAACCAGAGCCTGCCTACTTTACTACTTTGTGCTCACCTACACCTCTGACTTTACGGGGGGCTGTCCCCCACCACCTCTTTTGGAGAAGGAGTTAACTTAGAGCTCCAGTTTATAATAATTCCTGGGCGTGATAAGAGTGTTTTAACCTACAAACTCCTCTGAAGGTTCTCTAGCCTGCCTGACAGGCTCGTCCGGCCACATGTGATTGCTCACAGCCTCCCAACCGTGAGAGGCACAAGATGCTTTAAACCCTCTAAAAACGGGTTCTTTAGAGAAGTTAGAAAACTATTAGTATAAGTATAACGGGCTGATTAGAAATTGTATTGGTGAAGGGTTTTTCATTTGTTGAGCCAATGTTTGTTGCTAAGTCTCCACATCCCCTGCCCTTACACACATTAATGAATATATAGAAGAAATAAGTATTAACCTTTGATATTAATCACGTTAGACCTTAGGCTAAGTAAATTCTTTCCTTAGCTAAAACCCACTACACCCTCACCCTGTAGGAATGTAACTTTATTTGGGTGGCGTCTGTTTTGAGAATAATCAGCCCTGGAGAAATAAGTGTCCTGATTGACTGACCGCTGTCACAAGGAGAGGGTCGTAAATTGTCAGCAGGCCCCCCTGGCCAGAAGATGATGTAACACCCCTAAGACCTCTGTATACATTTGTGTGAAGCACCTGACTTTAATAAAAGTCAGGACTGCTGTCCCCACGTGACTTTTGTATAACATCTCAGTGTATAAAAACAGACTCTGGAAAATAAAGAATTGGGATCAGTTTCTCGAAATACTGGTCTCCCCATGTCGCTCTCTTTCTCACTCTGGCTGAGTCTCCATCTGGAGCGCGGAACCCACCATGCTTACTAATTATGCCTGGGCTTCTAAGATCCGACCGGGGAGGCCTCAGTGTCTCCTCTCCTTCGGGAGAACGGAAGGACGCCTGCGGCCTACGTAAGTGGTGCAAGCTTCTTGTCTTGAAGTTTTATTGGTCTCCCGCGTAAACCAAGCTACTCAGCCTCTTTTCTCCACTGAATTTTCCTACTGAGCTATCCTCATCCTATTACTCTTTATATCTTTGATAAAATATTTAAATAAATAGGTCGCTGACGCCGTCCCCGCTTCGAATACCCTGGATCAGCCGGGGCAGGTCCCCGGCACCACGTGGCAGAAGGGGGACAGAACCAGCAATGTTGAAAACCAAAGCTGGATGTACCATATGCTTGCTCTTTGCCAAATGTTGGTCTAAGTAGCTACCAACACTCTCAATCACAGCAACTCTGTCCCCACTGATGAAAGAAGCAAACCTGAGTCCCAGAGTAGTTAAGTGACTTGCCCAGGGTCACATGTTAACCACAGTGACAGGAACAAAATTCAAAAACCCTCGACTGGATTCCACTGGCACAGCCTTTAATGGCTACCACAGTCTGAGACCCAATGACAGAGAAGGAGGGAAAAGGACTGCTGCACTATTATTTGCATCTATCAGGGAATATAGATAGAATGCTGTGTACATTTCTGGATGCTCATGTAGAAAAGGGGACTTTTTTCCCACCCATATTATACAGAGGACTGTAACCCCAGTTGCCCTGAATTAGAATCCAAGTTATTCCAGGTGCAATTGAAAGGATGGGGATGTTCATCTAGAAAGAGAAAGACGAGGGGGCACAGGCTGTGAATGTTTTTGGGGGTCTGAAAAGCTTGCATGCACAAGACAGAAGCCATGTTCTGTGTCCTCACCAACTGTGCAATGACGACCAGTGAGCTGAAGCTCTGGGGGCGAAAATATTCGGTTGGCCATGGAAGAACATCAAACAGTGGGCACATCTGATGACACAACTAGATGCCCTAGGTATCAGAGCGTTCTCGGGCCCAGGACGTTTGAAGCTCAAGGGTGCAGGACCAACGTGTCACTAGGATCAAAACAGGAGTCCTACAGTGGTAGGGGCTGCAGTTTTTCATTTCCCACCAAGATCCACTGGTCCTCCAAACTAAGAGAGGGGGCCACGATATATCTGGGTGTCCCGCTCTGTCTGCTCAGGAGTCAAGAGTTATAACATGAGACTCGAGGTAATATTATGAACAAACACAGCATTTTTACCACCTTTGAAATAGCAACTGGAATTAGCATTCACTCTTTTCAAGCAAGAAGCATGTGTCTGGATACTGTGTTTGAAAATTCGTTTACAGGATCTAAATATCTGAGCCATATATACTCAAGCTTATTTCCTCTATTTCTCAACAGTTTTTTGTGGTTGTTGAATGACCAACCTTGCTCCACAACCACAAAGAAAAGTGGCTATAGATCAACATCAGCTGTTCCTCTGGAACAATTTCCATCTTCCACTAGGGAGAAGAAGATGAAATTCTTTTCATAAACATGGCCTCAAGGGATTGATGTTGTTTGATCACTCTGCTTTTCCTTTGGGACTTACTAAGTATAATTTACAACCATAGTAATTTATTATCAAGTTTAAGTCAACTTCCTTAATATTTTCATGTCTTTTTCATTTTGAACACCAGGTTACTTTTCCATCAAACTGATTTATTCTAAACTGTCCTCATTGAAAATACGTGAATAAAGGGTCTCATGTGAGATAAAAATCCTTAACCAACTTCTCTGTGCACTACTACCTACAAGTGGAATTCCAGGAATGTGAGCTGCGCTGAATAGGCTGCCAAGGGGGTAGTTGATGGGTGAGACAGTCTCAACTCAGGAAGATGTGATATTTACTGTCTCTTGCCAGGCTTAGACAAGGCCAGTCTCATGCCATAGGCAGAGGAGGTCTGGGAAACAGGCTAAGCAGGAGTCTAACATTTCTGATGCACAAAATTCATTGATTCATATAGTGGTATGTGGCCAGAGGAGGCATTATTGGGACAAGGAACAAATAAATGCAGAATTTAGAGGATGGACAAATTCAAGTCCAAGTTCCAAGTCCAATCACCCAATGGCAAAAACAGGACTGACCATGAGGCACCTGCCAATATGTGGTCCATTTTGACCTCGGGTCAGAGGTTGGCACGTGTCCTGTGTGACAGGCAAGGGTCAGAGGTGTGTTCTTCAAAACATGCAGAGTGCAAACTCCAAACCACAACCAGCACAACAGGAGGGCTTATGTTTTCTCTGGTCAGTTCCACACCACAACACCGCAGCCTTGCAAAACAACACATTTCCCAAAATGTCTAGAGCTATATGATCTAACTGAACAGTCAAACTCCACATTGACAAAAACAGAACAAACAGAATCTCTGGCTAATAGCATCTGACAAGCATCAGGGATTCATTCAGAGGAGGAATACTTTTTGGGAAACTTTATTCCCAATGGACTCTAATGAGCCACAAAGCAAGATTTTCATTGTAAGGATGACTACGTGATATGTTAACAAAAGGTAAGGATAGGAAGAATATTAGGCATTCATTATTTATAAACATCATTTTCGCCTCCTCTGCTCCCAAAGGCCAACATTTCTTGTTAATTCTGCTGAATAGAAGCATATATTTGTATGTGTGCAGTTGTTCAGTCATGTTCAACTCTTTTGCAACCCCATGGACTGCAGCCCACCAGGCTCCTCTGTCAATGGGACTTTCCAGGCAAGAATACTGGAGTGGGTTGCCATTTCCTCCTCTAGGGGATATGCCCAACCCAGAGATAGAACCCACGTCTTTTGCACTGGCAGCTGGATTCTTTACCACTGACCCACCTGGGAAGCCCGAAAAGAAGCATATAATCTTCCAATTACGTAGCAAAAAATAATTAAGAAAAAGAAAAAGTAAATCACTAGCACAATAGTACTTTTGGGGTCTAAAGTTATATTTTCACATGCAACATTATCAGATCTAACTTGCCAACAATTTCATGAGATAGGTATAATTATTCCCAATTTGTATATAAGGGAACTTAAGGTATGTCCTAACCTTAGAGAGATTCCTTTAAGATCAACTGGTAGAGCTAAAATCCACATTACTTTGACTAATTCTAAGGCTATATTTCTTTCCCTTAGGACAGAAAAAAAGCTGCCCAAATGAAACTGTGTACCTTAAGTGAGAGTGGCAAAGATATTACAGATTACTCTATCCTTTTGTATCACCAGTGAACCAGGGTACCATGGTACCCCGGGTATGGTACTAGGGTAGTGAAGTAAGGATGTAGGTGTGGGAAATCAGGATGTTAGATAAGTGCTATATAGTCTTTGACTGAAAGCACCACACTTCTGGGGGATTGCCAGTGGCTCAGTGGTAAAGAATCTGCTTGCCAGTGCGAGATGTGTGAGCTCGACCTCTGGGTCAGGAAAATCCCCTGGAGGAGAAAATGGCAACCCATTCCACTATTCTTGCCTGGGAAATCCCATGGACAGAGGAGTCTGGAGGGCTACAGTTCATGGGGTCACAAAGAGTCAGACAAGACTGAGCGACTAAGCATACAAGCACCACCACACACTTCCAGAGATTAATCTGGGTTTCTAGGTAAAGTAACTACAAAGGAAAACACACACACACACATACAAATTACTTCTTAATTGGGTTAAAAAAGTAGCATCAGCGGCCACACTCTGGATTGCACCTGTGTAGAAAGACAGGCTGTCAACCTAAGCAGTTTCGAAAATTACACACATGCATGCATGGACACTCCCCAGAACCTTCTACCAGGCAAGATCAAACTGACCCTCACTCCATATGGCCAAATACCTCCGCCTCTCCTAGGATTTTGTGTACAAAGCATACAAGGTGTTACTAGCCAATAAAATAAACACTAATGATTAACTTTTGCTCCCTGGAAGTCACTGAACAAGAAAAAGGTATTCCCTGAATAGCCTCTGCCTACAGAGCACTGACTGTTCCCAAGTTCCCCAAAGAAGCTTGAAAAGTATTTGCCATTATGAGTTAGTCTTGGAGCTAAAATATACACATGACACTGAAGAGGTCCGTTTCTGGGTTGAAATGTTTACTTTGGTTCAAAACTTACCCTGAAAATATATGTTTTTAACTAGCTTTTGCTTTTGAAACACCTCCAGTATGAACAGTGATCAAACTCTCTTTGATTCGATTCTAGGTATCTGGAACTGGCTTTATTACAGGACCAGGTTCTTTGCTAGGCGCTGGAGACACACAGCCCTTAGGGAAGAAAGGCAGATAAATTAAGACCTTGAAGAGAAATGGGAGTTTAAACCAGCTCAGGTGAGAACTATCAAGAGCTGTGAGGAACTGCTGAGCTCAAATCCCAGACTGAAGACAAGGCCAGAGAGGTGAGCTTATTTTCCCAGAGGTCAGCTGATTCCAGCTGCAGCAAGTGTAATACTGAGAAGCTGAACAGAACTTTGCATAGACTCATGGGCCCCAAGGAAACAATTGGAGCTTAGGGCCTTCATGGTGGCTCAGCTGGTAAAGAATCTGCCTGCAATGCAGGAGACCTGGGTTTGATCCCTGGATTGGGAAGATCCCCTGGAGAAGGGAAAGGCTACCCACTCCAGTATTTTGGCTTGGAGAATTTCATGGACTATACAGTCCATGGGGTCGCAAAGAATCGGACACAACTGAGCAACTTTCACAGGGCCCTCCAAGGAAGAAGAGTCGTGGAAACCCCCTAGCCCACTGGCTGGCACCCTGAGGAGCTATATACATCTAGCCCTCACAAGGACTGAAGCTGAGCTTCAAATCACCTCAATTACTGGCTAGAATAGCTAATATGATATGTAAGTTTCCAGAAGCAAAGATAAGCCTGCTCTAGAGAGAGATTCCACTCTCCAGATCTCAAACAATCTCTACAGTTTATCTCACACAATGTCTGGTACTCAATCAAAAATACTGAAGCATATGAGAAAATAAGATGTAACCAAAACCCAAGAACGGCACACAACAGAAGCTGGTCAACTGAGTGGCATGCTATGAGAGTTATCAGATACAGACTTCAATATATGATGACTAAATATAAACTCATATATAAAGAATGGATAAACAACAATATAGCACAGGGTACTGTATTCACTATCCTGTGATAACCATAATGGAAAAGAATATGAAAAAGAATGTGTGTATATGAATATATATAAAGTATGCATATATACACATATATAAAAAGAATATATGTGTATATATATACATAAACTGAATCAGTAGGCTGTACAGTGGAAATTAATATATTGTAAATCAATTCTACTTCAATAAAATAAGAAAAAAATACATATATACGTAATGACTAAAAAACCACAGTGAGATAGCACTATACACAGACCAGAACAGCTTAAATTAAAAATACCGACAAATTTCAAGTGTTGATAGAGTAGTTTTTGTTCTATCTCTTTGGTTAAAAGAAATACAGTAAATACAATAAGCTGTCAGTATATGTTAAATCGTAATGCCAGATACATAGGTCTCTGTTATGCTATTTTCTGAACTTTTGTAACGTTTCAAAATGAAATGCTGAAAGGAAGAAAAAGCTGTGGTCACTGAGTGATCAGCAACAGTTAAATTATTTTAGCCTTCAGAAGTCATGTTCAAGAGTCTGTACTTCATTTATTCTTTAAACAGAGGAGTGAGAGCATTAACCGTATTCTCTATGAAGATCATTCCAGCTGCAACAAAGCAGAAAGAATGAAGCCAGGGAGCCCAACTGGGAGGCTGATGTGGTAACACAGAGAGGCAACAGTGGCGCTGTCAAGATTTGAATGATAGAGTCTGAGTTTGCAAGGGAATTGGGGTTCAGTCCTCCAAACTGGTGAATTTAATCCCAGTCAAACCAGGAAGCAAATAAGGCCTCTGTGAAAGAAACCTACAAGGCTAATGATTTATAGAGCAAAGACAACATCCAAGATCAGAGCCTGGGACTGTGAAAACAAGAATATATGGATTTTTCTGTAAATCCTTAGAAGCAACACAAGCAATTATAAAACTGAAAGCTAATAAGCACTCAGCTCGACAACAGATGGTCACAGAAATACATTCACAACTTGCCAGAATTTTGAAGCCTTGTGCACCCTTTCCAAACATGCAGATGCTTTCATCTAAGGGGAGAAAAAAATTCTATTTCTGCTTCTGACAGCAAACGCCAAGTCACATTGTGCCAGTAGAGAATGGCGTCTCCCAACCTCAAACCCACCGAAAATTTCACAATCTTACTCTCACGTTAGAGAGATGGGTTGCCTTTGACCACTAATTCCACCAGCCCTGCCAAGGAAACCAAAGAGGAAATGACCATTTCTGAAGAACTCAGCTTTTTAATCTGCCCCCCAAAAAGGAGATTTCTGTCTATAGATTATTCATGAGCAACTCATGTGTTATTCTGTGAAGAAAAAACAAGCATATCACATAAATTTATGCCTAAATTCTGAAAAAAAAGAAGGCCGGAGGCACAGAGTCTGAAAATTTCTTCAACTACTCTGAGCTGTTTGACCTTTCACTGAGAAGAGATCAAAGAATTAATTGTCTTTATCACTACCTTTTGTAAGTTTTCAAGAGGTTAAGGTTATTAAGTTCCCAGTCTAGCTAGTTTGGGTATAAATATATATTCCTGGATCTGACTTATGAATGTCTAGTTTGCTAGAGATAGGATTTTTAAATGGCATTTCCCCCCCCAATCTGTTCACACAAGAAATACTCAGACATGTTCTTTTTAAAGGAAGTACTTCCCACTCGCACACCTAATTCTTATAGTGTCTAAATCATTATATACGCTGAGAGAGCTTGGCTTTAGAGGCAGAGTAGCCCACTAGCTGCAATCAATAGTCCTCCCGTGCCAGAGAAGGTAAAATTTAACTTAGTTTTGCTACATTCCCAAGGTTTATGAACTGACATACTGTGGAGTTCAGGAAATAATCACCAAATGACTCAACTTCCTGATTCAGCATTCACCCAGAAAACATCCTTCTCATTTTCTCCAAACAATGTTCTTCAATCAAAATTTCAGCCAATGAAAACTCAGGCAATTAGCAGCACAATAAATACCATCTACCAGATCTCACTAGTTATTAACAAACATTAATGAATTTTCCTAGTTATTTATATATCTCATTACTTTGATCACATTTATGAGGCTGAATATAATTTCTAAAGTTATAGGCAGATTTCCTCAAATCATTATCACCAAAACGATCCAGCAGCATACAAAATGTCCACGGACATTTCTACACAATGCCTTAAGGTTGGGGGAAAAAAAAAAAAAAGATGTGCTTAATATTCCTTGGGGAAATTCCAAGATTAATTTCAATAGTACATAAATAGCCAAAACACACGAAATTCCTACCATAATCTGCCCAAAGGATGGGTGTAACCTTTTCATAATACATATTCTGAGACTAATACTCACTGGGTTAATCGTTTCTTCAGCAGAATGGTGAACAGTCCACCAGTCTGAAGTCCACTCCCAGGCGTTCCCTACTATATTGTATAAGCCATAACCATTGGGAGGAAAGGCGTCAACCTGAAAATTTAAAAAAGGGGGAAATGTTGTCAATCTACTCACCTTGTCTAGAAAGCCTCTTTAGTATAAAAATGCACAAAGACCTCTTACTTCAAAGTATGAATATGAATTTTCATTCCAACAGTGAAAATACAATCTGGCCAATATAAAAAAAACAGAAGAAGATATTTTTCAGCTTTGAGTTCTCAAAGGGAGTTCAGAAACCTAAGAAGAGTTTATGTTACATGGTAAGAAAGTCAATGAAATAATTTTTAATAGAGAGACTAGTATTGATCACAAGTCAAATCTGTATCTCATTGAGAAGTGGCAAGTAAATTATCTGTAGACCTTCAGAAGCATAAGAGAAACAGAATTATACCCAGTATCAGTCTTGTCATCACAGCTGAGCTCTGCTGGCCACAACATCTTTAGGCACAGAGAGACCTCAGCCAATTCTGTCCTTTCCACCAGCCCCCTCCAACTCACCAGCTTATCTTTAAGCCTGAGTCATTATTGTCAAAACACTGATGGGACTTCTTATTACAGAGAAACTGTGAATTCATTATCAAGTGCTATCTATAAAACAAAGAAAGTTTGCAATCCCTGGGACCTGCAACTATGAGGTAAGCTGCATGGGCTCTTCAGCCAGCAATTACATCACGTTCAAAGGTAGATCAGACAGTCTGCCACATAGTTATGTCACAGACATGATACCAAAGTGCAAAGCTTGTGTACAAAGGAAGGTGGGGAGGAGGACCAGAGAAAAACCTTTGACTGAATAGTAAATGCATACAGAACAAGTTTTGCTATTTTAGGGACTCAGAACTTTTTCCTAACATATTTTACAAGAAATGCTCATACATGAAGGAAACTTTTATTTTTTAAGTGAAAAAAATATTAATTTATCGTTGAGATTCTTTTTAAAAAATCTTTTTGTAAGTTCATGTTTTTTCTCAATTAATGAAGTAGAACTAAAAGGAATAAAATTAATTTCCTACTTGGCTTCAGAAGGTTTTAGATCTACACATAAATATGGAACCATGTGATATGTGGGCAATCCAGGGCACTTCAATAAAGTTATGACGCTACTCTGAAAAAAAATTAATCCAGATGATGGGGAAAGCTGAAAATTTTTACCATTCTGCTTCCAAACTCAGCATTCATTATGGAAACAGCAGTACCTATTCACTGCTTCATTCAGTAATTCCATGCATGTCGACTGAAGGCAGAAAGGGTTTGATGACATAGACGTGAAAGAGTTTTAATGAGGGAGAAAAAATGATGATGCCAAAAATTAAAAATATCCAATCTAGAAAGGCAGGGTGGGATTAGTAGGGTAAGAGAATGAAAGAAAATATGCAGAAACTCCCTAGAGGGAGAGATTTCGAGCTGAAGATGAACCCTCCTCCACAAAGGTAGAAGCATCTTATGGGAATCAAGGTCAGAGGTCAAAGGTCAGAGAGACAGTGAAGGAGAAGGGGTCAGAGGCATAAACTGTTCTTTTAAGAATTTGGAGATAATGAGGAAGAATAAGACAGAAAAATAGTTGGAAGGAAAAGAAGAAAATAATTTGTTTCAGTGAAAAGATGGGAAGGAGCGAGGGGTATGAGAGCAACTGAAAGATGGAATGAACGAAGTGGAGAAGTGGAGGGAGGAACCATTTCTCAGGCTTAGAGAGCAGACTAATGGAGGTCAGCCAGCCTAAGGTCTTCATTACATGACAACACACAACAAATGCTGGGCAAGCAAGTTAGCCTACGAGGTGCTGTTAAACCCTAAGATGAGGAAACATTAATAACAGCATCTACTGAAAGGTTTGAGGAGTTTTCCTTCTGTAAATACCTGGATGTTTAAGTGAGGTAAAATCTGGAGGTCACCACTCCCAAAATTACCACATGAGAGTATAAAAATTTTAACTGCTCTTTGTTCAGTTAATCACACCAACCAAAACCTCCTTCCAGAAAGCTCAGAAGAAATACTTCCAACATGTTTATTTTCAGGTGAATGAGCAGATATGCATGAAAACCAAAACATACTAATAACTTACAACAGAGGCCCAATCAAACAGAAAACCAATTCTTTAGGTTCACTGCGGTCAGAATAGTTCACTAAATTTAAAACCAGAGTGAAACTAATAAAATAAAACAGCAGATGAGGGAGATATTTCACTGTAGTCCATCCCAGCATTGGAAGTTCGATCCCTGCTCTCAAGGGACCAAGGCCTGTGGACCCAACAAGGAAGCTAAGGAGAACCTGAGATAAACAGGTGCTGGTTTTTTTCCTCTTCAGGTCATATTTCTCATGTCAGCTCCTGGTAAATGTTCTAATTTTGTCTTAGGAACTTCCATGGCAACTTCTTCAGGTAAGTTCTGTTGAATATCCTCCAAGGCAGACATCTGCTACACATCCCCAGTTAAATATTCCAACTCTGCCGTTGCTGCTGCTGCTAAGTCACTCCAGTCGTGTCCAACTCTGTGCAACCCCATAGACGGCAGCCCACCAGGCTCCCCCGTCCCTGGGATTTTCCGGGCAAGAACACTGGAGTGGGTTGCCATTTCCTCCTCCAACGCACGAAAGTGAAAAGTGAAAGTGAAGTCGATCAGTCGTGTCTGACTCTTAGCGACCCCATGGACTGCAGCCTACCAGGCTGCTCCGTCCATGGGATTTTCCAGGCAAGAGTACTGGAGTGGAGTGCCATCGCCTTCTCCACTCTAAATATCTGTAAAGTATCTTTATTTCATACGGAAATTGTTATTTTCTGAGAAGATGCACTGACTTGAGAATAAATGACTTTTTCCTTGGAGGTTCATCTGTCTAAATAGTGATGTGAAATTCTGTAGCCATTAAGTGCTATAAAATATTCATAACTGTCCAGTACAGATTCTCATGGTCTTTTGACTGACAGGTGCTTATGTAATTTGCCTGGTCTATCAGAAGTCTATGCTATATATGCTTCAAGGCTAAGTGTCCTGCTTCTACATCACGTGTCACCTTTCCTGGGGTCTCCTAAGCATCTTCATCAGGCTCCTTACTGTGTTCATCCTGCAGCGCAGGTTCTGCCAACAGTGGCCCATGAGATAACAGCTGCCCTTCTTACCCATGTACAGTTTGAGAAAAAGGTTGAGATCTCTTAGACCCCAAGGTCTCTAATAACTCATTTTACTGAATAAACCTATGTGCCCCTCAGAGTACAAGCTATCCAGAAGGAAACCTGAAAAGAACTAACTTCACTTTGCTGTATAGTAGCAAATAAATTTTGCCTCTTTTGAAAAATACATCCAATTCCCACTGTTTGTGTTGGTGATTTTATCATATACCTAACTCATACATATGAAATTTTAGAAGCACACACATGTGAGTTCCTGTGCCTATTTAAAGGCAACATATTCTCATGTAACTTTTTTTTACATTACTTCTGCACCCCTGCAAAAACAACTGTAATGTTTTAACTATATGGCTCAAAGTATGTTTGAAGTTCTGAAAAGTCAAGTGTCTTCTCATCCTTCATCTCTTCCAAAAACTGTCTGTCTTTTTCACTTGTTTATTATTTCAGCTGAAATTCTGGAATCATTTGGTCATGCTCCAAATAACATATGTGTGTTACGTTTATAAATAAATTTTGGAAGAATTATTTTTGTGTGAACAAATATTAAAAACACAAATTTTTTTAAATGACAACTGTTTGAAAGATTGTTGAAAGAATATTATCTTCTGTAACAACAAACCCAGTAAAGTGCTATTTCCCCACTACAAGACATCTTAGCTCAATGTGTCAAAAAAAACCAAAATGCTTTTATCATTATTTCATTAGTGTATGGTTCTGCTGACAAAAAAAAAAAAAAAACAACAGACAGAAAGGAATACTCATGGAGGGAAACAGGCTACATGCATTCCAGAAAAGTTTGGTTATGTTTTTGAAACTCTTACCAAGAAAGGTTTCTAGTGTTTGACTCACTAATTTCACTGCTAGGAATCTACCTATTAAAAAAACCACCACACTATTAAGGGTCTACTGTATTGCACAGGGAACTCTACTCAATACTCAGAATTGATCTGTATGGGAAAAGAATCTAAAAACAGAGCAGATATATGCATATGTGTAGCTGATTCACTTTGCTGTATAGCAGAAACTAACACAACATTGTAAATCAACTATACCTCAAAAACTATTTTTAAATCATCAGAGATACAATTTAATATTTATGCACAAGATGTTGTTATTCAGCAAAAAAACATATGTAACTTTGCAAAAATAAGGGGCAAATAAATTAGGGTTAATTCAAATGACAAGCTATCCAGCTGCTAAAAGACATGTATTTGTGAAGAACTGCTAATGCCAGACAAAATGTTCCTGGTATTACACAGGGAAAGGAGAGTAGGATTTTAAATATAATAGTATGACCCCAAAGCAATATGTAAAAAATATATGTGCACACAAACACAAGAAATATTTACACTGGCACCTATAAGGTAGTTAAGAGCATGGGCTTTTGAAACAAAGCGACCTGGTTCAAATCCCAGATGTGTGGCTTTCCAGCTGTGTAACCCTGGGCAAGTCAGTTAACCTCTCTGTGCCTCAGAATGCTCACCTGGAAAAATGGGGATAACAGTACCTACCTCACAGAGTGGAACATTAACTGAGATAATTCACGCAAATACCTCAGTATCATGCCTGGCACACTGCAAGTATTAACTCCTAGCAATTATTAGTACCATTAACACCGAAAATGAATGGGAGGAATTGCACCAAAACGCTAATAGGGGTTATCTATCTTGAGATAAGATTCCTCCAGGTTCTTTCAATTTTCTCCTGTGCAACTCTTCTGGTTTTTTTCAAAGTTTCTATAGTATTATAGAATCGGAAAGAAAAAGGTGTCACGAAAAAGAACGTCTTAGTATTTGCCTCGTGCTGTAGTGGATGAAGGCAGAAAGGGTACAAGACTTAGAGCGGAGGGTGAGCAACACTCTCCCTCATGTCTAGCGGTTTCTAGTGGTTTCTCCATGCGCTGTGGCTGCAGCCCTCTGAACCTCGCTACTCACAGGCGCGGTCCCTCGGAAGCCGTCCTCCCCGGTGTTGGTCACAGGAAACTCGCCTTGCCAGATGTTGGCATAATGCTGGCCTTTCGGCTGCAGTTTGTTGCCCCAGGGGAAAAGTCTGTTAGAAGAGACACAGGCATCAGCCTGTCAAACATGCACAGGCTTCTGGCCACAAGTCAAGAAGAGGAAGGCAGTGAAAGGGAGAGAGCACACTGCTCGCTTGTTCCAAGTGAGTTATTTTATTTTTTTAATACATAAAGCTTTTAATCAGGAATTTTTTTAACTTCCACACAACCAAATCATGTCAAGCTCACAACAACATCAGTCTCTCCCGAGGCCTCAGGAGGCCTGATATAAATCACCTCACTAAAAGACGGGCTTATAGGAGGCTGGGAGAGCAGCCATCATTCTGGACTTATATGGAAGCATAACGGGGCACCATAACACCGCACTTTTTAATAAAGCCTTCACTATTTTAAGGAGCCTTTTTAGAAGCTGAGGCCCAATCGTGAGTTTTCTGTCTCATGGCTCTGGAAGCAGAGAAATACTGATGTTTCAGGAGACGCCTAAAATAAGAAACCCCTAAAAGCGAAGGCAGCCTGCCAGAGGGGCTCGAAGGAGGACCACGTGGCACCGGGATGGGGCTGCATGGCCGGCGCCCACCCCACCAGCCATGCGCCCACCTCTGCCTGGGTGTTTCCTAAGGAACTTCACCAACGTGAGGAAAGCCCAGTAGGAAAGAGCTGCCCTGGTGGTTGTGGTTTTAAATCAACTGTCCAGAGTAAGTTCCTGTGGATTTAGAAAGAGGATCCACATACTATTAAGCAAGGGGAGACCCTCCAAGTACCTATTTTGCAGGCCTCCTCGACAGCTGTACTCCCACTCGGCCTCCGTGGGCAAACGCTTTCCCGCCCACGTGCAGTAGGCGACGGCGTCGTTCCAGGAGACATGGAGAACCGGGTGGTCCGGCCTGGGGAACAGAGAGCGCAGAGTGAGGAGGGCGGAACCGGAACTGGAAACAGGGACCGGCTCCAGCCAACCGCCCATCTTCGCCTTCACCTAAATCCCTGACCCGGAGGTGGGCCTGGTCCCCAGGTCAACGTCCCCAACCCTGCCCCCCTGCACTTCTGTCAGCCTCCACCAGGGGTCTCTGACATCCCAGGCTCCCAAATAGGTTATGGTCCCTCCTGGCACAAGACTCGAAACATTACTCCAGTTTGCTGGCAGGCCTGAACCCCCAGAGAATCTCACGTGGTGCAGCAGGGTGTGAAGATGCACCACCCAGCTGCACCAACCAATGCTTTCTTCTGTGAGGAAAGAACGATTTTGCAGCTGCTGGACATGGGGAAAGAACGATTTTGCAGCTGCTGGACATGGTATGAGCAGAAGCTTCCAGCGCTCAGCTCCTTCAGAAGAGTTGCAAAGAACCACCTCACAGTCACCAACGAGCAACCACAGCAGGAGCATAAAGGCACAGCCATGTGGGTTCACCCATAGCTCAATCCTATGGGTCATTTATACCCCAGAGCCCCACCCCCACCCCACCCCCGAGGGACTGGCTGGGACTTCCTGGACCTGCCTTGCAGTCTTGGCTTCTCCCTCTGCCCAATCCTGCTTCCTCCCCGTCCCTCCCACAGGTGCAGATCCCTAATAAATAGTCTGCACACCAAGCTCTGTCTCAGCATCTGTTTCCGAAGAATCCAATCTGTGATACTTGGCTTTAAACTCTTGTCTTTCTGCTGTAGATGACTCTGCTCTATTTGCCTCACTCCAGCATATCCCAAGTAAGCCTCTATTTTTTCTACCAGTATAGCAGGGCAGGGAAGATTAGGGGGAAGTTTGAGAATAAGGGGATAAACATATTTATTCAGCACCAATAACTTTAATTCCTGCTCACTCTTTCTCCAGCGGACTCTACACTCCTGGCCCATTTCTTAAACTTTTTTATTCTTTTGTTTCTTTTTGCGGCACTGGGTCTTTGTTGCCGTGCAAGAACCCCTTTGCTTCCTCTAGTTGTGGTGGTGCCTGGGCTTCTCACTGTGAAGCTCCTCTTGTTGGGAAGTATGGTGTCTAGGGTGCACTGGCTTCAGTAGTTGCAGCATGAGACCCTAGTTGCCCTGCGGCATGTGGGATCGTAGATCTGGGATCAGGGATCAAATCCACATCCCCTGCATTGGCAGGCAGATTCTTAACCACTGGACCACCAGGTAAGTCCCTCTTAAGCATCTTTGAATCCCCTATCGTAATTACACCATGACTTTCACTTATTCTTTCCAAAGCGTCTATTGAGTACCTTTACGTGCCAGTCACTGTTTTCAGCACTGATGTTTTAAGACATGCACTTTTCTCAAAAGGACTCATTGGATAGAATACATTTCATTCTGGGTCTTCCTTCTGTCCTCAGCTTTTCCTTCTACTATGATACTTCAGAAAGAAGCTATATATTGGGAACTAAGAGGTCATCAACCTGAGATATCTGAGAATCCTACAACTTTCTACCTCAGAGTCTATTTCTACCCCGGGGCCTACCAACTCAAGAGTTTGAAAGAATGACATTTATCAAGGAGCTGTATCCCTAGAGCTGAACTTCATGTATTTCCGGCTCCCCCACACTGAGGGCAGTAAGCAGGAACGATGTTGAAAATGGAGACTCGAGAATCCCATCTGAAAAACTAGGTTAGGAGAACAGTTTTCTTGGGCTGTTGAGACGCTGAGTCCTGACCCAAACCTTTCTCTGCCTCCAGGGCTTAAAGTGCTACTCTATTTTTGCTTGAGATAATTATTTCTTTGCCACCCTGGAGACCTGCTGACCGACTTGCAGCTCTGTGGTTTTTCAGTCAGATGGTGGCTTCAAAGTATGTCAGTCCAGGACTGCAGAGAACATGAGTCTTGGACCCAAGGCCTAGCTGTTAAACAGTGGCCAATTGGCAAGACACCACCGCTTCTCTGTGAGGCAGTCTCTGTCCTCATGATGGCCTACTCATGAGGAAGAACAAACAATCTGTAAAGGTTACATGTCATGACATTTGTAATAGGTCTATCAAATGGGGAAAGAATGACAGGAGGGAACCCTCTAAAAGGCCAAATGAGGATGGCAAGAGGCCACTTATTATGAGCCTTCCAGAGACTTCTCTGGTGGTCCAGTGGTCCTTCCAGTATAGGAGGTGTGGGTTCAATCCCTGGTCAGGGAGCTAAGATCCACATGCCTGGCAGCCAAAAGACCACAACATAAAACAGAAGCAATATTGTAACAAATTCAATAAAGACTTTAAAAATGGTCCACATCAAAAAAAAAAAAAAATCTTTAACAGAGTGTTCCATGACCTATGCACAATGTTTGGGTCTGTACATTGACTCTTTCTAGCCATCCTATTTCCCTTCCAACCGATTAGAGTTCATCATACTTTTTTATAGACAATGGACATTGAGTTTCTCTTCAACATCATAAGAACTGATTTTGAAATGAAAGTATCATCTAGTCTAAGACCCACCAGTCTCACCTGTGTAGGACAGTAGAGTCGGGCCCTTCTGGGTGTCTCCAGTTAGCACCTTTCACAGGTAACCACCACGGAGCAGCTGCAACCTCAGAGAAACACAGGATAAGCTGAGGTTAGCTCTAAAAAAACACTGACTCAGTCAATGCAGGAAAAAAAAAAAAACAATCTCACTTAAGGTCTTCAACTTCCATGGAATTACCAAATCATTTTTCCAGAATATCAAAAATATTTATATGTAATTAAATCTAACAACAGTGTCAGACTTCATCTTTTTGGGCTCCAAAATCACTGCAGATGGTGACTGCAGCCATGAAATTAAAAGACACTTACTCCTTGGAAGGAAAGTTATGACCAACCTAGAGAGCATATTGAAAAGCAGAGACATTACTTTGCCAATGAAGGTCTGTGGTTTTTCCAGTGGTCATGTATGGATGTGAGAGTTGGACTGTGAAGAAAGCTGAGTGCCGAAGAATTGATGCTTTTGAATTGTGGTGTTGGAGAAGGCTCTTGAGGGTCCCTTGGACTGCAAGGAGATCCAACCAGTCCATTCTGAAGGAGATCAGCCCTGGGTGTTCTTTGGAGGGAATGATGCTAAAGCTGAAACTCCAGTTCTTTGGCCACCTCATGCGAAGAGTTGACTCATTGGAAAAGACACTGATGCTGGGAGGGATTGGGGGCAGGAGGAAAAGGGGACGACAGAGGATGAGATGGCTGGATGGCATCACCGATTTGATGGACGTGAGTTTGAATGAACTCCGGGAGATGGTGATGGACAGGGAGGTCTGGCGTGCTGCGATTCATGGGGTCCCAAAGAGTCGGACATGACTGAGCGAATGAACTGAACTGAACTGAAATCTAACAACAAAAAAAAAGCATCATCTCTTGAATTCCCTGGTGGTCCAGTAGTGAGGACTCGTTTCACTGCTGTGCTCCAGGTTCAATCCTGAGTTGGGGAACTAAGATCCAGAAAGCCACACATGCACCCAAAACAAACAAACAAAAAGGCACAGTGTTATGTGGCAGGTTAGATGGGAGGGGGCTTTGGGGGAGAATGCATACATTTATATGTAAGGTTGAGTCCGTTCACTGTTCACTTTAAACTACTACAACATTGTTAATCAGCTATACCCCAATACAACATAAAAAGTTTTTTTAAAAAGGTATTATCTTGCATCATAAAGCCCCACAGTGATTAAATAAATATGTATCTAAATGGTATATCTTTCCAAGAATCTGAAAAAGACACTGCTAGCTAATCCTCTATAAGCTCTAACAACTGGGACAACTGGTACCACTCTGATGTAAAAGATGGGGAAACAGCATTAATCTTACAACTTGGTGCCAGGCTGAAGGTCAACCAAGGTGGTGGGAGACTAAGCTGAAGCACCGAATACAGAGCTGCAGTGTGTTCACAAAAGACCCTGGTTAATATCCAGCCCAACATGAGGTGTGTGGCTCTGGGCAAATTCACTGCTTGTCTGGCCCCAAAGTCCTCATCTGTGAAATGAGAGCAGCTTCCCAGTTGCCCACCTCAGACTCAGAGCAGGGTGAATCTAAAAGGATTGGGAAGTGCTCAGCCCACATCCTGTTCCCAGGACCTTAACTGCTACTTTACAGCTCTGTCAACCCATATACCAATATCAAGTGGCCCTTGTTTTGTTCCTTTTCATTCATTTGTGCTTTCTCTGTTGTGTCTGACTCTTTGCAATCCCATGGACTATAGCCCGCCAGGCTCCTCTGTCCATGGAATTTTCCAGGCAAGAATACTGGAGTGGGTTGCTATTTCCTCCTCCCGACCCAGGAATCAAACCCACATCTCTTGCATCTCCTGCACAGGCAGGCAGATTCTTTACCATTGCGCCACCTGGGATTGTTTAGAGATTGGTTAAAAACTTGATTTTGGAGTCAGTCAAAATGAGATTTGAATTACGACTCTGCCATGCAGAGGGTAACCCTTGGCAACCTCCCTACTGAGGTCCCTACATCTGTTTTCTCAACTGTAAGATGAAGGCAGTAACAATGCCTATTCAGAGATTATTACAAGGAAACCAAACATACATCCAGGGCTTAAGACTATGCCGAGCACTTAGCAAGCACTCAGTAAAGGGAAGCAGTCAACCATGGACCTCATGACAATCAAGGATAGAGTTACCAAAAAAAAACTACCATCATCAGTGATGCTAATACTAAGTAAAGAACAGAAGTTTGCAAATGATTCTTCTGCTGTAAACCAGAACGGACTCAAGTTATCCCCAAGACAATGCTGCTCTCAGTCCTCTGCGTCCTGACGAGCCGGGCTGAGTGGAAGAGATGGGGGATGTGTTCCCGGCTAACAATTACAGCAATCACCAAGAACACCAAACTCTGTTCTTGTTCTTTTTCTCACATCAGCACAATCAAAACATTCACATTATTCCAATCACAATTTGATGGGAAAAGCCAAATTCTTTTATATCTCAATGAAAGAGGCATTATGTCCTTTGAGGACACTACTGCAGAGTGTTTTCTCTTTCAGAGAGCAGGAGAGGTGAAAGGCAGGGCTTCTTCCTCTTTCTTCTGTGGCACTGTGGAATCTTTAATCAGGGCGGGCGGTGGGGGG
Organism: Bos indicus; assembly: GCF_029378745.1. NCBI lineage: Eukaryota > Metazoa > Chordata > Mammalia > Artiodactyla > Bovidae > Bos > Bos indicus. Next base: position 21,825,124 of record NC_091781.1, on the reverse strand, counting down.
GTGGTGTTCTCGCTCACTACACTGCTTGATATTTGCCACCAGGGAAGCCCGTTTAAGTGCCAGCTACAGGTAATTCATTCCGCGTCAAGGGAAGATGTGCAGAGAAAGCCCAGGTCATCCCACTCTTAACATTTCAAGATTTTCAGATTACTCACCCAATTCTACCCCATTCCCAACACTAAGGTCACCAGAAGGTTCTATTTCTCAAATTTTAAAAAAAAAAAAAAAAGAATTTTTAAAAGGCAGATATGGCAAATGCTAGCTTTTGTTAAATCTGGGTGGTGGAAACTAGAATGCCTATTTTTCTTATACCCTATTATGTTTTGAAATATTCCATCATTAGCAACTTTTTAAATGGATTTACTTATCTCTTCTACTGCGATGGGCATTTGGGCAGTTTCCAGTTTGAGCTACTTTGAATGGTGCTACTTCTGTGAACATTCTTGGTAGCTCATGACTCAGGAAATATGCAGAAGCATTCCTGCTGAGTGCACGCTGTGGAGTGGAATGGCTGGATCCCAGGGTCCACACATGCACAGCGTTAGTAAAGACAACCAAACACAAGCCTTAATGGCAGAAGTCCTCCAAGGTTCCCAACCTTCTTCAATGGGAAAATTCCACAGAGTTGGCTTGTGTGGGGAAGACCCGGGGCAGCTGCCCCTGTGGCCTCTGAGTCCATTCTCTTTTCCTCTCTGCTTCCCCTCAACTCACTCTGGTCACACATATTTATTGAGCGCCTACCATCTGCCAGGTTCCCTTTTTAGGAACCTCATTCCTAAAGGAAATCTTCAACTCCCAGAATCCTGAGAGTATGACTTAAGACTTTTGGTATATTGAGAGTTTCTCAATTATTTATTGTACATATTAATATTTATCGTACATGGTTAACTACTCACTTAATCTTCTTCCAAAAATATCTGTAAAACTCAGATTGGTGGGTCCAGGTACACACATCAGTGCTATAGTTCCTACTCAATTTCTTTCCCATCATATACACACACTTTCTCATTTTACATATCTGCTTTCCAGTTCTCTTACTATCATTCTTTCCTGAAAGCTTTTACATTTCTTAATAACCCATCCAATACAGACCATCTCAGCACTACTGATTTATTGGGCCACACAATTCCTTGATGGAGGGGGCTGTTCCGTACACTGTAGGAAGCCCTGCAGCATCCCAGACCTCTCCCCACTAGATGCCAATAGCATCCTACTCCCCACTCAACTGTGAGAACCAAATTATGACTCAGCCATAAAACATATTTTGAGTCACTTCTAATGAGGTGGCTGAACCTAGAGCCTGTTATACAGAGTGAAGTAAGTCAGAAAGGGAAAAACAAACATCGTATATTAACACATATATATGGAATCTAAAAGGATGGTACTTATGAACCTATTTACAGGGCAGCAGTAGAGACACAGACATAGAGAACAGACTGTAGACACAGTAGGGGGAAAGAGAGAGTGGGACGAGTAGAGAGAGCGGCATGGAAACATATACATTATCATATGTAAAACAGACAGCCGGTGGGAATTTGCTGTACGACTCAGGGAGCTCAAACCTGGTGCTCTGAGACAACCTAGAGGGGGGCGTGGAGTGGGAGGTGGGAGGGAGTTTCAAGAGGGAGGGTCCGTATGTATGTATGGCTGACTCATGTTGATATATGACAGAAACCAACAAAATATTGTAAAGCAATTATCCTCCAATTAAAAAACAAATAAATTTTAAAAAGAGATAAAACAAATAAAAAAATTGTCTCCACATTCATGAAGCCCCAAACGAGACAAAGCTTGGGGGCCTATGAGAGGACCGTAGGACACCCGCGCCTATGAGAAAGACTGTAACTCTACATCACAATGGTCAGACACAGAGTCAGGAACCACTTCCGCACCAGACACATGAAGAAGGAAAGATAAGCAATCAGAGTCACCCACACAGAGGACTTAGCTTACAGGCAGAACATCATTCTTCTTAGCCAAGTTGTACTGGGAAAGCCATCTTTTCTAGACAAACATACAACAAATCCCATCTGATGTCACCAGATAACTTCTCTCAAATATCACTGTTAACTCCACATTTTAAGACTTGTTCTTGAACTCCTGGTCATATTTTCAAAATAAATGCTCTTCTACTATGTTTAGTAATTTATGAAATAAGCAACTTTTGAGAGTCATACATAAGCCAGTTAAACAAGGTTACACTGCAAATTATAACATCTATGATTCCTTTTAACAGAAAGAGTCTTCATATGCATTCATTCCAGAGTCACAGCAACAACATGAGTGGTTTGGCACCTGTGATAAGCCTCATCCTAAAAAGAGAAACTGTAGGGGGCGGTGGATGTGGTTGCCCATCTACGTATTTTCTGTTCAACTGAGACACTTCTAGTTGAGTTACAGCACTCCCTTACATCCAGGGAGAAAAGGACTTTACTTGACCTATTTCTAGTCAAACCATCTCCATAGCAACTGTCTTGGGTTTAAGTTGAAACAGCTGTACCAGACAGCCAGCAACCAATTACAACGTAAATAGGATCCGTGTGAGTACTGACGTCCCCTTGAGACATGGACTTCAGAGGGCAAAGACATCTTTTCCCACCTCTCCCTAGGGACATAGCCAGACGTGTAGTAACAGCTTAAAGAAAAGAAAAGGAGGAAGACAGCGAAGGTGCCTTTATTTTTGCCAGAAGTGGTAAATTATGCTTCTTATACACACACAGCCCAGAATAAAGTCGGCACAGGAAAAAGACAAAGCACTGTGTTAATATGCACATTCAAGTGTAAAAATGTCAAGTTCACAACTTTACAACTGTTCTCTTAAAAATTCAATACATTTAGACAAGCAAATTAAAAAGATGGATGTTTTTTGAAACGCAGTATAAACATGACAGTTACCCCTATAAAAACAGCCTGGGAGAATTTTTCAACTGGCACCAGCGAACAATAAGAAATCGCAGATCTGTTCAAATTCATGAAGTATAAATAAAACTGGGTGAGAATCAAATACAACTGAAGGAATCAAGTGGAATAGGAAGCACACAATGAGTAAAATCTCTTCTTCAGCACCCAATACAATTTGTATTTTCTACAATACAAATGTAGAAAATTGAGAAGTAGGCTTGAATAAAGAGTAAAAACAAATTCATCATGAAAATAGATAGGTAGTCAGGTCTGACAGCTTATTTCAAATTAAATCCTAAATCAGGTATCTTGACTACTTAATAGAATATGTGAGAGAGAAAAATGCATGCTTTTTCATAGAGTACAAACATTTATGAAACTTAAGGCCAATCTGAAAATGTTCAACATTTTTGCTCCAGTTCTTAATGAAATTCCTCATTATAGAATTCACTGCCTTCCTGAAATACCAGTTTGTACACTCTAAACATTTATTACATGTCTTTAAGAGAGGAGCAGAAATCCTAGAGTGTCACTTGTTAAAGACAATGTATAAAAAATGCAAAAAGGATCGTTAGCATCCAAGAACCCTTTAAAAGTGAGGTAGTTGACTCATTCTCCATTGAGACCTGCAGAAATATGGGGAAAGTAGATTTGGGGCTTTTTATTAAAAAATGTTTATTGAAGTATAGTTTATTTACAATATTGTATTCATTTCAGGTGTATAATATATACTCCACTTAAGATTACTACAGAACAATGGCTATATTTCACTGTGCTATATGACATATCCTTGTTCCTTATCTATTTAGTTTCCAGGAGTTTGTATCTTTTAATCTCCTACCCCTATCTCGCCTCTCCTCCCTTTTGTCTCCCCAGGATCACTAGATCGTTTTCTACATAGGTGAGTTTGTTTCTGTTTTGTTATATGTATCTGTTTGTTTCATTTTTTAGATTCTACATATAAGTGATAACATACAGTATTTGTCTTTCTATGTCTGACTTATTTAACTTAGTATAATGCTCTCTAGGTCTGGGATCTGAGGCTTTCTAAAAAAAAAATTCTGAAAACAAGAGAAATAATTTTTTATTTTTTTAAGTAAGTCTTTTATTTCTTTAGGCAAAGAAGCTTTTATTACAACTCTTTACAAAAAGGCTTCATTTAAGCTCCTTAAATTGCTACTGGCTTACCTACGAGCCTTTCTCAATGTCTAAAACAGGGAAATTACAGAACATCTGAATGACATTTGATTGGTTCTGTACTTTGTTTTCGTGGCTTACAAGTTCTGAGGCTTCTGAGAAAAAAGGTCAAACAGAAGACAGAAAATAGAAAAGGCACCTAAGAAGCTCTCCCAGCCTGGCTGCCTGCTTAACACAAGCAGGCTTACAATGCTGCCAGGTTTTAAAGGTGAGAGGATAGGGAGGCCAACTGTTTAAATTCCCTCATTTGAAGGATGGAAAAATGAGCCCTGAAATGTGGCAGGTAGTGGTAGGGCTAGGGAAGGAACCCACAGCCACAGATATTCAATTTATAAGTCTGTTCTACTACCCAGGCTTTTCCAAAAGCTGTTTCCAGAGTCTTCCACAAGACGTTAATAGCTATGGAGGGGAGGAGGGGGCAGGGCGGTATGGGGCGGGTGGAAGGAAGTTCCACAATCAAAGCAGTCCATCTAGCCAGGAAAGCACTCAGGTAATCAAGTTAAACTAGTTTTTTTAATTGCAGAACTCCTCAAAATCTTTGAACTGCTTACATTAACAGTCATGGTTAAGTTCTGAGTAACGGGAGATGGTCTTTGAGCCAAGGGCTTGGTAGGTTCCAATCCTGACTATTGACTACTTACTAGCTCTGTGACAGTGGGCAAGTTACTAAACCTCTCTGAGTTTGGTTTTCTCAATCAGCAAAATCAGCCTAGTAAGAGAACAACAGACTGGTTCCAAATAGGAAAAGGAGTACATCAAGGCTGTATATTGTCACCCTGCTTATTTAACTTATATGCAGAGTACATCATGAGAAACGCTGGACTGGAAGAAGCACAAGGTGGAATCAAGATTGCCGGGAGAAATATCAATAACCTCAGATATGCAGATGACACCACCCTTATGGCAGAAAGTGAAGAGGAACTCAAAAGCCTCTTGATGAAAGTGAAAGTGGAGAGTGAAAAAGTTGGCTTAAAGCTCAACATTCAGAAAACGAAGATCATGGCATCCTGTCCCATCACTTCATGGGAAATAGATGGGGAAACAGTGTCAGACTTTATTTTTCTGGGCTCCAAAATCACTGCAGATGGTGACTGCAGCCATGAAATTAAAAGACACTTATTCCTTGGAAGGAAAGTTATGACCAATCTAGATAGCATATTCAAAAGCAGAGACATTACTTTGCCAACAAAGGTCTGTCTAGTCAAGGCTATGGTTTTTCCTGTGGTCATGTATGGATGTGAGAGTTGGACTGTGAAGAAGGTTGAGTGCCAAAGAATTGATGCTTTTGAACTGTGTGGTGTTGGAGAAGACTCTTGAGAGTCCCTTGGACTGCAAGGAGATCCAACCAGTCCATTCTGAAGGAGATCAGCCCTAGGATTTCTTTGGAAGGAATGATGCTAAAGCTGAAACTCCAGTACTTTGGCCACCTCATGTGAAGAGTTGACTCATCGGAAAAGACTCTGATGCTGGGAGGGATTGGGGGCAGGAGGAGAAGGGGACACCAGAGGATGAGATGGGTGGATGGCATCACTGACTTGATGGAAGTGTGTCTGGGTGAACTCCGGGAGTTGGTGATGGACAGGGAGGCCTGGCGTGCTGCGATTCATGGGGTTGCAAAGAGTCAGACACGACTGAGCGACTGAACTGAACTGAAGAGAACGTATCTAACAGGCTTACTACAGTGTGGATTTAGCATAAGCATTCAGAAGACAAGCATGTATAAGTGTTGGTACAAGAGAGCTCAAGAACTCATTTACAATGCTATTCATTCATTCACTCATTTATACATTCATCAAACATTTGATGAGTGCCTGCCCTGTGCAGCCCTGTGAGAGGCCTGAGGGGTGAGAAGCCACGTCCACAATCTAGGGGTGAAGCAGACAAATAAGCAGATTCATTCAAGGCTGTATTAAGTACTGTGGCCAAGAGGGGCTTGATGAGCTATGGGAGCCCAAGGATGGGGACCCGACTGAAGTCAGGGGGTGTCACCCTGCAAATGTGTCCCACAGGAGGGGAGAAGGAGGAGCAAGTGAGGTAGGATGGGTGTGAGAAGGATGTTCCACAGGAGAAGCTGCTCTTATTACATGTCCACTTCACTTGATCTCCCTGTATTTTAAGAGTACTTCACTTAATCCAAAAAAGACAAACATCAACTTTTTCTGTGAAATAAAATACACCAAAGATATTCAGAATCTTAGACTTGGAAAGAAGCCCAGAGGACACCTGCTTTCAACCCATACCCAACCAAAGACATCCCCTCTACAGTATCCCTAGGATGAATATGTAAGACAGGATGAACACGGCCCTGGTTTAACCAGGACAGTCCAGACGTACACTTGTTATTCTGGCGTACTTACAGCAACCCATTTTATTCTCAAAAATATCCCAATGTGGACCATAAATTATAATGGTCACTCTACTCGTAGATGATCCCCCATCTTAGCTTCAACAATTTAGGGGACAGACATCACCTCCCTGCAGGTACATACTCAAGCTCAGATCATTCTAACAAACAGAGCTCTTCATCAACAGTGCAAGAGAAATGCCTCCCAGAGCCCTTTCGTCTGCTGGCACTGATCAAGCTCCAAGGATCACGTGGAACAAGTTAAATTCCCTTTGGATCACCTTGCAGACATGTGTAGAATAATCATAATTCTTTCACCTCTTAGTCTTCTCTAGGTTCAATCACGTATTCACCCTTCCCCAGGCTCTACCGTCTCAAGTGAAAGGAATCACAGCCTCCCTAGTTGCTCAGGCCAGTACCCAGGAGTTCTACTTGGCCCCCTCTGCTCTCAGATATCCAACACCAGACCCTTCTCAGCATCTCTCCTCCTGCCAGCCTGCTCCACAGCCACATCATGTCACACCTGGCACATGACAAAAACACACACAGAAGCCAAAGTGCTCTCTTTAAAATATTAACTAGAGGGGACTTCCTCAGTGGTCTGGTGGTTAATAATCCACCTTCCACTGCAGGGGACATAGGTTTGACCCCTGATCGGGGAACGAAGATCCTACATGCCGCAGGGCAACTACAGAAAGCCCATGTGCTGCAACAAACACCCAGCATGGCCAAAATAAAATAAATTAAAAAAAAAATGTTAACTAGATCCAGTGGCTTCCAGCTGCACTAAAGAAGAAACCCAAACTTCTCTGAGGCTCACAAAGTCTAGGTCATCCACTGCTGCTATTTCTCCAACCTAAGCCTAGCTCCTATCCCAGTTCCCCCGTTCATGACTCCCTCAGTACTGGTCATGCTGGATTCTACTCACCAGGCAGGTTTCAGCTCAGGTGTCACTTCCTTAGAGAGGCCATCCCACACCCCACACATAAAAGAGCCCAAGGAGCCTAATCGTATAATACGCAACCACTCTCTCCCCCATTACTCTGTTTTATTTTATTCACAGGCCATTAGCATAAGTCAGTTAAAAGTTCACTTGTGTAGAGTGTGTTTTTCCCTGGAGCTATAACTCCCAGGAGAGTGAGGATTTATATCCACAGTACTTGGAACACTGCCTGGTACACAGTATATATGGGATAAACATTTATTTAACAAATAAGTTCATCTGTTCCTGAGGCTTCCATGGTTTCCAAACCCCTCCCCACCACAGGTGACCCTCTTCTGGATAAATATCGATTAAAAATTCAGTGTTTCAACAGGACATACTTTTATAGAGAGGGAGAATCAGCCCTCATCTTAGGGGTTTTGCAAAAGGGTCCCTGACAGGAAAGGTTCTAGGCTGGTCCTCAGGTAGCGCTAGTGGTAAAGGACCCACCTGCCAATGCAGGAGACACAGGAGATGTGGGTTCTATCCCGGGGTCAGGAAGATCCCCAGGAACAGGAAATGGCAACCCACTCCAGTATTCTTGCCTGCAAAATTCCATGGACAGAGGAGCCTGGTGGGCTAAGTCTGGGGAGTCGCGAAGAGTCAGACACAACTGAGTGACTAAGAGCGTGCGTACACACACACACACACACACACACACACACACACACACAGGTACTCCTAGGTGCCCCCCTTAAACATTTCCAAGAACTGAGACAAGCTATTTCCCCTCCTGGGCCATGGTTGCCTCATCTAGAAGAGGAAAGTTTTTCACCAGATGATTCTGAAAGTTTCATCCATTCTAAATCCTCTTTTTTTGCGTAAGTCTTTCCTAAAGCTGCATATCCCCTGGGCAGAACTCCCTACCTGACAGTCTTTGTCTCACTGCAGAGGTTTACAGCACAAATGCCAACACCTGGGAGGTAGGAGATGAGAGAATCTTCTTTATTTCCTAATCCAAGTCAGACCTCAAAAGACCCATGACTTGAAAAGACACTTAAGAACCTCTTAAACAGATTTGAAATCTGAGCCTTTGGGAGCCCACCATGCCTCACTAACACTCATTCTGATCAGGGGCCTTGTTTTAGAACTGGTTGGAATAAAATACTGTGCCCTGTTATCCTACTTTATTGGATTCTCACCTTCCAGGGTTATCAATTGCTTCCTGAGTCTACACCACACACTGACTCCCAGGACAGGCAGACAACCAGCCTTTTCAAAACCAGACATAGAACACAGTTGTCTGACCATGTTCTCTTCTTATCCAATCAGCCAACCCTGGATCGCACTTCCTGAAAAACTCAGTTTCTGTGAACTCACCTTCACCCTATTGATCAAATCAGCGTTCTCCTGCCAAGAAAAACCTGCCTTTCCAACATGAGACAGGTCATACCAGGTCTGAGCCCCACAGCTCTCAAAAATGAATGCTCTTGTAGAGGATACTCAAATGGCATTCTTTCCTTTTTTGGCAAATATTTATTAAGTCCTTATTAAGTGACAGGTATTATGCTCAGGGGATGGTGAATAATTCGGAAACAGCTTTACCTGCCATCGCAGGACAGTTCGGGTAAAGAAAAGGGCATTCAATAAATACCTACACAAATAATGATGAGTGAGATAAATAATGTGAAACGAAGGCATAAGAAGCCGTAAGAACAAATAAATGGAAGCATCTCAATCTGCAATGTTGGACAACAGCCAGGCATTTCAAATGGACTGCCCAGAGTAAGTTTAGCTGAAACCTGACCATGCAAAGCTGAATATGGATTGTCAAAGCAGCAGGACATGGTAGGCACTCCACCAGAGCTCTGTCCTAGTTGATCCCAAGACGAGTTCTTCCTTACCTGAAAGGCTTTCCTAAAATGCCTTTTCCTCACACAGGCATTCCCTGATCAACCTAATAAATTCAACTTTGCAGGCATCTCTCCCCACTCCTCACCACTTCTCTTCATCACAGCACTGCTGAGGTACTTCCACTTCAGGATGGGATGGACTTCATATACTCTTACTCTTTTTGATAAATTTTAAACAGATGATATATGTGTTTTCATTCTTGTTTCTCTAATATATTTCATACTAAAAAGTCATAATTCAGAAAAAAAATCACCCAATATTGGTTTGAATTCGATGTTACTGCATTCCTTAGACTTTGAGCAGTTAAAAGACAGGGAAGATATCTTCCATCTTAGTATTCCCAGGAAGAGTACAGTACCTAGGAGACAGCAGCACATTTCCGATGGCTTGCTAAACAAACAGGCTACATATAAATCCAGAAAGGAAATCTTCAAACAGAGGGAGCTAAGCTCATTTCTTCTATAAGTCAAAAAACAGACCCCACTGATGGATGGCAGACAACCAAGGAGGCACGAATTTAAATAAATGTCACTATATACACCCAAAAGAACTGAAAGCACTGACAAAGTCAGACACTTGTACACCAACATTCATGGTAGCGTTATTCGTAATAGCCAAAAGCTGAAAACAAACCAAATGTCGACTGACATATAAAATAAACAAAATGTGGTATACGGAAACAGTGGAATATTATTCAGTTTTAAAAAGGGAATAGAATTCTTTTTTCATTGATTACAATGTTGTATTAATTTCTGCTGTACAACAAAGTGATTCAGTTGTACATATAAATAATTTTTAAAAAATACTCTTTTCCATTATGGTTTATCCCAGAATACTGAATATAGTTCCCTGTGCTATACAGTAGGCCTTTGTTGTTTATCCAGGATTGAAATTCTGATACATGGTACAACATGAATGAAGCTTGAACACATTATGCTAAGTGAAATAAGCCAGTCATAAAAAGACAAATATTGTAAAATTCCTTCTATGAGGCACTTAGAACAGACTAACTGACACAGGCACAAAGTAGAATCAAGGTTTGCCAGGGGCTAGGGGAGGGGGAAATAGGAAATTATTGTTTAATGGTACAGAGTTTCTGTTTGGGATGGCAAACAAGTCCTTTAAGTGCATAGTGGTGGTGAGGGTTGCACAACATTAGGGATGTACATAACTTTAATGAATTATCCATTTAAAAATAGTTTAAATGGTGAATTTTATGTTACGTATATTTTATCTCACTTTCCTACCAAAAAAGATGTATCACTTGTATATTCCTCTAGCCAAGGCCTCTAAGATAACCCAAGAAGATTTATCCCATGACAGCAAATCCTTTGAAAATATCACTGTAATTTTGTACAATGCTATATGTGGCAATGCCAATTCTTAAGAATGAGCCAAAGTAAAGCAAAGGAAATTTAACTAAATTTTCAATTAGGCCAGGCAAAGAGAATCTGAAGAAACCAGAGCAACATTTACTAAAAGGCTCTTTATGTGCCAGACATTGTACTACTAGGTAGTTCTATGAACATTACTTCATTTGATCTTTACAATACTCTACGAGGTAGGCTTAGTGGACATGAGTTTAGTGAAGGACAGGGAAGCCTGGCATGCTGCAGTCCATGGGCTCACAAAGAGTCAGACATGACTTAGCGACTGATGACAACAACTAGGTAGGCATTAATATCCCTATAAGAAATTGATTAAACAAGTAAAATGAGATAAACCATACTGAAAAAGGATATTTTTAAAAATATTGTATACACATATCTGAATCACTTTACAGCAGAAATTAACACAAGATTGTAAATAACTATAATTTTTAAAAAACTAAAATTCTAGTTAGGATGAAGAAAAAATAATTAAGGCGCTACACTAACATGAAAAGGATGAACAAACAGAGCTACAAAGTCACTACTAGCAGTAGACAAGGCAAAACTTCTGATTTGTACTTAACCAGGTTACTAGGTTAACTGCCTCAAAAAAAAAGTCAACATTCTCCAGAGTATTATAACAGGACCCAGAGACCCAAAAGTGAAGGGAAAAGAAAATGAACAGGTGCAAACCCCAAGATGACCCAGATGTTGGAATTACTGGACAAAGAACAAAACAGCTATTATAACTATCAGCTATGACGTGAAGGTGAATGCTCTTGAAATGAATAAAAAAGCTAGGCATTCTTTCTCAGCAGAGAAACAGGAGCTATTTTTTAAAAAGGAAACTTTAGAATTGCAAAATACAGTATCTGAAATTCACCAGATAGGCTCAAGAGCAGAATGAAAATGACAGAGAAAACAGGAAGCTTGAAGACATATCACTAGAATACTAGATTGTATCACTAGTATACTATCTAAAAACAGAGAAAAAAAATTGTTTTAATGAACAAAATCTAAGGAACCTCTCTTCAGTAATAAAAAGTCTAACTAAAGTGTCAGTATCCCAAAATGAGAGGAGAAATTGGTGTTGAAAAAATATTTGGAATAATGGCTGGACACTCCACAAAATATGGTTAAAGACATAAATTTACAGACACAAGAATCTCAACAAACCCCAAACAGGATAATCTCTAATAAAACAATGTCCAAAAGCATTATAATCAAACTGCTAAAGATAAAAGATTTTTGAAATATCTTGAAAGAAGTCAGTAAAACAAACGCCACAATACATATGAGAGATTAGTGGTTCAAATGTCTATTATTAGAAACCACATCTACAGAAAAGAGTGAGTCAATATTTTAAAGTCACAAAAGCAAAGAAGTGTCAACCCAGGACTTTGTATCCAGTGAAAACATCCTTCAAGAATAAAGGTAAAATAAACACATTGCAGATGAACAAAAAGTAAGAGAATTCATCACCGTAAGACTTGCTCTAAAAGAAATGCTAAAGGAAGTTTTTTCAGCTGAAGGGAAATCTGGAACTTTAGGAATAAAGGAAGAACTACAAAAATAGTTTGGGTAAATAGAATAGATTATTTTCTTCTTTAAATTATAAAAACATATGTATGAGCATTACAAGCAAAATTTGGGGGTTCTTTCCCCTTTATGAAGACGTACTTACTATATATAACAACTATAATACAGGGAGTCAGGTAAAAGAACCTACATGGTAATAAGGCTTCTATAGTAAGTCTTAAAATGTTAACTCTGTAGTAGACTGTGAGGAGTTAGGTGTGTATATTCTAATTCTTAGAGCAACTTTAATTTCATACTTAAAAATTAAACTTTAATTTTATACTTAAAGATACTTAAATTATCTTTCAGTAATGAAGCAAAATATATTTGAAGACTAAAAAAATAACACCAAAGATATAGCCAAAAGCTAACAGAAATTAAAATGAAATATACATACTAATGTATACAGTATAAAATATATACATATATTTAAAAATAACTATATTAAGTATATATAGTATAAATATATACACATACATACATTTACTCAAAAGTGAAGTTAAGAGACATGGAAGACTGAGTGACAAAGTCTAACCAACATCTAACTGGAGTCCCAGAGGAAAGAATGGAAAAAAAGGCAATATTCAAAAAGATCATGGTTAAGAATAATCCAGATATGATTTAAAAACACTTGTCCTCAGATTCAGGAAACTCAATGAAACTGAAGCAGAAAAATGGAAAGAAACCAACACCTAGGCATATCACAGGGAAACTGCAGAACAGCAGAGACAGGAGATCGTTTTAAAAGTGGGCCCAACTCGATGACCTACAGAAGAACAGATGACCCCATGGACTACAGCCCACCAGGCTCCTCTGTCCATGAGATTTTCCAGGCAAGGATACTGGAGTGGGTTGCCATTTCCATCTTTCAGTAACGAAGCAAAATATATTTGAACACAATTAATAAAAAAAACATTTACCAAAAGATCTATCTCCTTTAGGCAGAAGAGACTTTTTTTTTTTTTAATTTGAAAAAAGAAAAAGGAGAAGCAGTCTTCGTAATTCTGAATCCTTAATGAAATTGGCTTTCAGTTGAAAAGACAGTCTCAAAATAGCTTCTCACCCTCCTTTTTCAAGGACACTTACTCAGCAATTTGTTTCCTTAAACTGTTAACAATTTTGAAAGTATTAAACCACAAACAAATAGATGATCATTATTTCTCAGGTTCCCACCAAGAGGAATTGTTTTTTCCCATCTCACTGCTATTCCTCTGTCCAAGATTTAGGAGATACATTAATGACACAAGTATAAAAATGAAACATACTCTTTAGAAATTATATATTTTAAATACCATCCTTTTAAGGTAGTTTAAGTTATCTAGAGTTAAAAAACAAAAACAACAACAAAAGCTAGCCTTAATCCCTTCTAGGATTTGATATCTATAGTTTTTAAGACACTGTTTTAAATGAAACATCCAAGTAATAATCACAAGTAGGTAAATTTCTACACACACATATACTCTGTTTCTCACCATTAAATTTACCATTTATCTCTACAAGAAAACTGTGAGAGCTAGATGGATGCTTTGCCTCTAAACGTTATACATTAAAAAACAAACCAACCCAAAAGGACAGCGGCATCAGCAGTTTTTTAATCTCTCCAAGTCGATGTGTAGAACCAGACACAGCAATTAGATAACCACTAGGTAAAACCCCAAAATCCTAAGCACACATGCACAGCCAATCTATGTGAAGGTACCTTTACCAAACCAGGATACAAACAGGCAAAGGGAAACCGCCAACAGCCACACAACCTGCGTGGTTGTTACAGCTGTATGGAGAAAAGAGAAGAAAGCAACAAGTCATCAGAGCTGTGATGAGGAAAATCCCAAAGCAGCCAGTGGACATCCCCGGAAAGCAGAGAATTACAGTGTGAGGAAGCAGTGAAAACGGGGATGGCTTCTGCCCACTGTGGTGGCTATTGCGCGCTAGGGACCCGTGGTGAGAAAGTACAAAGGCCATTGAACAGTCTTGCCCCAAGAATTCTTGACACTGACCTGCTAGGGTTCCCATCCAGAACAGAGTCCCTCACCAAGGAGAAAGCTGAGAGAATAAAATCAAACTCTAGGAAACAAGGGACAAGAGAGTAAAGGAGGAGAAGGAATGGAAGGGAAGAGATGCAGGAAATTCTGAAGGAACAGGAGATCATATGTTTGAGGCCCATGTGAGCACAACTGAAGATAAAGAGTTCTTCAAGAGACAGAAGCTACCCTGGACCACGCCTCCTTCTAAAGGGTAAGGAATGCTCAGAACGCCATGTCAAAATGAGGTCAAGGGCACTAAGAAAATGACTCATGAGAGAATAAAATAGAACAGGATCAGCAAACTCAGATGAGCAGATAAATCAAGAAATAACTAAATCAAAAGAAAAGGCCACTTCAGAAATGAACACAAGAATACTTAAGAGACAAAGAAGATGTAAAGGAATAAAAAATTTTAATTAAAAAAAAAAAGAAACAATTCAAAACAAGTGATAAACTCTGAAAATGAATCCTATAGATATATTAAGAGTTCCTAAAGAAGAAAACAAAGAATGTTTAAGAATGTTTAAATCCATAGGTTCATGACATTTTTTTTTTTAATCTGGTGATTATACAAATCTACATTTGTGATAAAACGATATAGAACTAAATACACACATACCAATGAGTACATATAAAACTGATAAAACCAGATGAAGGTAAGTGGGTTGTGTCAATTGTCAACTTCCTGCTTGTGAAACTGTTCTACGGTTACGTAAGATGCTAGCACTGGAGGAATCCAGGGGAAGGGTGTATGGGATATCTGTATTATTTCTTACAACCGCATGTAAATTTACAATATTCTTTAAATGTTTAATTACAAAAAAAATCAAATCGGTTATTTCTAGAGAGTAGTAAGGGATCACTTCTTTATTTTAAAACCTAGTAAAGAATCAAGCATTTACTCTCTTTCTTGTATGAACAGTATCAATGGTTAAGAAAATAGTAGATGAGGGAACCACTTCTTTATAAATTCTCAATTAATTAAAAAAAAAAAACTATTATATTCTCAACATCTTTCAACCCCCAATGAACTCGTGGATCTAGACACTAACATTAACAGGATTAACAGCAGGTAACATTATAGAGAGAGAAAGATATTATGTGCCTTGTGGTGCCTTGTGGTGTAAGAACGTGTCACTATCTGAGGTCTTGCAATGGGGTCCAGGTATAAGTCTGATCATGTCTATGGATCCAGACACCACTGGCAGGGAATGCACAGGACAGGAAGAAGAGTTGAGGTGCAACATGAAAGGGCAATCCAGAAAAAAACCCTGGATTCTTTCACAGATAAATTGTTGGGGGTGGGGGGGGAGCGGCAGACAGGGCCAGGGGCTGGGAAGGAGCAGGATCAGTTCAATTCAGTTCAGTTGCTCAGTTGTGTCCGACTCTTTGCGACCCCATGAATTGCAGCACGCCAGGCCTCCCTGTCCATCACCAACTCCCGGAGTTCACTCAAACTCATGTCCATTGAGTTGGTGATGCCATCCAGCCATCTCATCTTCTGTCGTCCCCTTCTCCTCCTGCCCCCAATTCCTCCCAGCATCAGAGTCTTTTCCAATGAGTCAACTCTTCGCATGAGGTGGCCAAAGTACTGGAGTTTCAGCTTTAGCATCATTCTTTCCAAAGAACACCCAGGGCTGATCTCCTTTAGAATGGACTGATTGGATCTCCTTGCAGTCCAATGGACTCGCAAGAGTCTTCTCCAACACCACAGTTCAAAAGCATCAATTCTTCGGCACTCAGCCTTCTTCACAGTCCAACTCTCACATCCATACATGACCACGGAAAAACCATAGCCTTGACTAGATGGACCATTGTTGGCGAAGTAATGTCTCTGCTTTTCAATATGCTATCTAGGTTGGTCAGATTATAACAGTCTTAACTAAGCCAAAAAAAAAATCTTAAAAGACACAAATTTGCTTTAAATGGGCAGGACTAAACATTGGCAGTCTTGGGGATACATGCCTGCTGATAATACTATAAAGAAATGCAAAGAAGTATCTAAAAAGTATGTTAAAGTATCAAGAAGTATCTTAAAAGGCAAGATAGGGACTTCCTTGGTGGTGCAGTGGTCAGTACTCCAGGCTTCCAATGCAGGGGACACAGGTTCAATCCCTGGTCACAGAACTAAGATCCCACCTGCTGCATGGTGCAGCCAAACAACAACAAACAAACAACAACAACAACAACAAAACTCTTTTTAAAAAAAGCAAGATAGTGGCTACTTCAGGGATAGAGCAGGTGGTGATCAGGATGTGGCACATGGTTGGGGTTGCTATGGCAGGTGGCAAAATTCTAATTCCTGACGTAAGACAAGGTTACAGTGATGTTTGTTTTAGAGTAACACAGTAAAATGACTCACTTGATTTGTGTGATCTATATTGATTTTTCTTTTATAATGAAAAGGCTTTTCCTGAAAATGCAAAGTTATAGCCCTAGTGTTTCCTATCATGAGAGAACATTTGTAACATTTAAAATAATTAATTTAATTACATTATTTTAAAGAATTATATGAAACATAAAATAATCACATGACTGTAAATATCTAAAAAAACTGCATGAAAGTAAATAATCTTATAAAATAATTACATTTAATATATACATAAGAGTAAACCACATTAATAAATTCCAGCCAGCCAGTGAAACCTGGGGAAGCTTCTGAGGCCTATTTGTTATGTTAAAAACGAGATTAACAAGTGCTACTAGGTTTTAGGGGCTTCCCTGGTGGCTCAGCTGATAAAGAATCTGCCTACAATGTGGGAGACCTGAGTTCAATTCCTGGGTTGGAAAGATCCCCTGACGAAGGGAACTAAGAAACCACTCCAGAATTCTGGCCTAGAGCATTTCATAGACTGTATAGTCCATGCAGTCGCAAAGAGTTGGACACGACTGAGCAACTTTCACTTTCACTGAGTTTTAGTGACAAGCAAACACTCAGATGAGAGTTTCTTCTCAACTTACAAGAGCCCTGAGCCCGAGACTGTGTGATCTGATGTTTGGCCATGTACCACCTTGATTCACCTGCTTCACGTAAAGTCACCTAGTGGCCCATCTCCTCTCCTACACTCTTGGAAACACCAGGTTAAAAATAGGTCTAGTGCATGAGGGTATGCCAAGACCTAAGAGGAGGCTGAAAAAACAAAAACTTAGCTCCCTCAAATCACTGACAGGTTCATTTCACTCATTCCAGCCCTTTCTTATCATGCTTAAAGGGTTTGCTTTTCTATTATGAGCACTTAAGTGAGTGCCCAACACTATGACCGGGTAACAGCTGCTTCTCCTCGTCCTGGTTACCAGCACACACACTTCACTGTCGGTTTAACAGGGCACCAGCAGAGCCTAGTAATGATCAGCCTTTATGCCTAAAGTGCTCAGAGCTTCTCAACTGACAAGAGGCCTTGTATCTGAAAGCGCAAAATACAAAACTAAGTGCCCTCCCCCATCGGAACTCCCTATCACAAAACAAGACCTCACAGCCTGAGCTGTTCGCTCATCAACACTAAGCCAATCTGACCTCAAACCCCTTCAAAAAGGGGGACGGGGAGGACAGGGTATATCAGATACATAACAGACTTGTAATGTAAACTTGTGAAGAAAACCTTGAGATTCAGATGGAACTGGTCATGTTTGTTAAAACACTGGGACTTCCCTGGTGGTCCCCTGGTTAAGACTCAGCACCTCAATGCCGGGGGCATGGGTTAGATCCCTGGTTAGGGAACTAAGACCCCAAATGCTGCAAGGCAGCAGGACAAAAAATAAAACGAAAAATAAAGTAATATGAAATACATATATAAAGGAGGCCTGATTCTCCTATAAAATGGCTTGAGAGCAAGTCTGGTTTTACCTCATCTTTCCCCCTCACTACCCCAGGTTTTCTACATGAGTCAAACCAGGATGGTTAGCTCACAAGAGAGAACGGTGAAGCCAACATATAAAGATGAGATTCAGGCAGGAGTTGAAAGGAAACCTGTATAAGAAAGGAAGATTAGTGCTGAAGTCCTGTCTTCCAAGTCAGGGTCTTATTCAGTCTCCCTGGGGTTAGCTGACCCCGTTTCCTTTCCTCTCTCACCACCTCTTGCTTCTTCTGCATCCTTAGCCCTGTTTCGTGAACCTTCCGCTTTCCAGCTTACCTACCCCTCCCTCCTTCCCTTGTATATTTTCTGCCTTCTCATGAGGCAGATGAGTAAATATATACCCAAATATACACAGACAGTAAAGAATCGGCCTGCAAAGCAGGAGACCTGGGTTCAACCCCTGGCTTGGGAAGATCTCCTGGAGGAGGGCAACCCCCTCAAGTATTCTTGCCCAGAGAATCCCATGGACAGAGGAGCCTGATGGGCTACAGTCCATAGGGTCGCAAAGAGTCAGACACGACTGAATGACTAACACTTTCACTTTTCACTTTCACTTCAAATATACACAAACCTACTAAAATGTCTGCAACAGAAACCCTGAGCTCCCCTTACCACACAGGTGCTTCTAGAGGCCTTATCCACTGCTTCCATGACTCCACTGGGTCCCCTCGAAGAGAGGGTTCACCCCAGATGTTAAGAACCAGGTTCTGGCCTCAATTTCCTGTGATCATCCAGAGCAAAGGGCCCCTTTCATAAATGCTACTCTGATCATGTGAATTCAAGAATCCTTTAAAAGGATGCTCTCTCTCCATACCAACACCTGATGAGCCCAAGATTTTAAGAATAGAAGTAAATTGAAAAAAAAATACACATTTAACCCTCCATTCTAGAAATGCCTATAAGTAAAAGAAACCCAGAAGGGTTTAAAGCCCAGGTACAAGACAGCAGCTCAAGTCAGACTCCACACGTTAAACACTATCCCAGGTCTGTGGGATATCCATAGGCCTGTCCTAGGGGAAAACCTATAGCAGGAAAATGGTGAGCTACCTGGGGGGAGGGGAAGGACTTGTAGTTTGGATTTTTCACCCAAGCTGTTTCTAATGAGCAGTAGAGAAATATGAGCCTGTTAAAACATTACTTACTGCCTGCTGGATGTCAGACTTCACCTGCTCACTCAACATGCCTTCAAAAACGAAGGAGTCACCAAACTTCTCAGCCTGAAGGAAAGAAGGGAAATAAAAATGCAGAAAAGTTTGCAGTAACACATTTCACAAGTGCCATTTTCTATGTATGCTGCTCGAGTGGTTCTTCTTGTCCAAATGAACTTAATTTTGTCATATGACCTCCCAAAGGATTCAGAAATGACATTAAAGCATCTGGCTTCCTATTAAAACAGGTTAGTGTCACTTACAGAGCCCATTTTCATTTTAGGCTCATGTAGCTGATAAGGATGCAGACTGGAAGAGATTAGCTTTTGAGCCTGTGATTGTCTCTGTTGATGGAAACACATCTCCCCAAGTATTACAAATGACTTTGGAAAATAACAGGATTCTTTACATATCAGATCACATATCAACCTTTTCCTTTGTTCTACTACAGGAATTTAGCTAAAAGAAGCAAATGGCACTGTTTGCTGATATTCTGACACATTCTAGCTCCACTAAGGTGTCTGCTGTGCTGATAAATCTCAAGTGGCCAACCTGAACACCAGGTGGAAATATGTATTTTAATCATTTTTATTTAACGTTACTGTCTCAAGTCTGTATCTACTTGGTTTTCTTTGCTACATGTGGCCCCAGTGAGCAAATGTGCAAAGTAGCCTCTGGTTTCCATGGTTCTACTCTTTCGGTTTTCTTCCTCCTTTTGGATTCTTCCTCCTCATCTCCTGAAATACGTGGGCTCTCCTTCTAGCCCCTAAAACACTGTTGCTCCCTGATATTCTACCCTACCTCTCTGCTCGTCTTACTCTATTCCAGCGGCTCTTGGGCTCTGTGCAGTTGAGATCAGCTGGCAAACTTGTTGCCACTACACATCACAGCTCCCCAAGCCCAGAGCTTCTGATTCTGGAGGTCTGGAGTGAGGCAAAGGAATCTGCACATAAGAACAGCTAAGCTGGTGACTCTAACATAGGTGGTCTAAGAGATCCCACTTGAGAGACACAGACCTGCTGCTGGACAAACTCTGGCAATCTCATCATTTTAACCACTGCCAGCACTTCAAATGATGCTCAGATCTCTACCTGCATACATATCCTCTCCTCGCTAGATGAGCGTAACTTCCTGCTACATCCCTGGATTTCAGGCCTTATGAACACCTCAAATTCTTTTTCCTGATTCAAGCTCATCAACTTTTTGCATCCCAGCTCTTCTTCCTGTATTCCCTTGTGGCGTCACCATGTCTAAAAACCCAGACCAGTCCCTCATTCAACAACATTGATCAAAGACCTACCAGATGCCCGCCTTTGGGCTACATGACATAGATACAAGGTCAATATTACATACGCATGGACTCTGACCTTAGAGCACTTAAATATGGAGCACTTAGAACAAAAGTCAAGTTGAAAAAAGAATGGAAGAAAATAAGTACAACTTTATGTGACATTGTAAAGTGGAGAGTACTGAGAAAAGTCTCTTTTTGAGAGAGCGGGCAGAGGAAGCCTCCCTGAGAAGGATATTTAAGATGAGATGACTCGAGAATGAGAAGGAGCCGGCCATTGCAAAAGGGGGACAGGCAGGAAATTTCAAGCAGGGGAGAGTATGGGCTGTGCCCCAAAGATGGTAAAGAGTGTCCAGTTCACAAAGAACAGAAACAAGAACAGCAGGATCAGAATGTGATGAGCAATGGAAGTGGGATGTAAAATGAAGCTGGAGAAATGGAAAAAACAAAAACAAAAAAACAACTGTAAAGTGGCATAAAAATATGAAGTATTTTATCCAAAGCCAGGGCTTTAACCCTTTTAGTTCCCTAGGCCCTTTTGGCAGTCGGGTGAAGTGTATAAAACAAAATCAACACAATTACAAAGAAAGCGAGTTATATCAAAATATTCGTAAAACAAATGTGTGCTATAGTAACACATACAGGTGTGTGTCTATATGTATATGTCTGCCTTTTTTTATTTTTTAATATATTAAATAAGATCTAGTGGCAGGTCTCATAATTATCATTTCTAAGGTGGGGATGGAGAAGGCAATCGCACCCCACTCCAGTACTCTTGCCTGGAAAATCCCATGGATGGAGGAGCCTGGTATGCTGCAGTCCGTGGGGTGGCTAAGAGTCGGACACGACTGAGCAACTTGACTTTCACTTTTCACTTTCATACATTGGAGAAGGAAATGGCAACCCACTCCAGTGTTCTTGCCTGGAAAATCCCAGGGACAGGGGAGCCTGGTGGGCTGCCATCTATGGGGTCACACAGAGTCAGACACGACTGTAGCGACTTAGCAGCAGCAGTAGCAAGGTGGGGATGAATACAAGTAATTTTAAGGTTAAGATCTCTGAGATAAGACTAATGTGACACAAAGTGTCTGTGATTTCTGCTGAGGACAAAGACACAGGCATTGCTGCCATTTCTGTACGACATTGTCTACTTCCTAATTAAAGGACATGCTCAATTTCAGTTAGAGGGTAACAGAAATCCAGATGTAGTATTCTATCATCCATGTTCCTACACATCCTAAATTCTACTCATTCTGTCTAATCTCGATGGAGAACCCTAGTCCATGGGAAACTTCCTGCCTTAGAAGCCATCTTCTAACTTCAGCAGACTATTAAGGAACTTGATCTAAGAGTATTCTCATGAAACAAAAAGTACAGAAACTTCTCACTAGGAATGGGATCAAAGCGGCAACCATTCTGTATATTTTAGGAAATGCCAAAGAAATGCAAAACCAAATTTGGAAGTTGTTCTGCTTTCAGCATTCACTCTGAATTTTTTTTTTTTTTAATAAAAAAGATGTTCTACCCTGAAACAAAAACAAAAACAAGGCAGGGACTCCACAAACTGAAAGCAAGGGAAGAATCTTTTGGTAAGAAAAATGGGAAACATATATATATGACAAGGATATTTGAGCCACTCAGAAGCTTCCGTCATCTAGAAAGCCTCCCTCTTCCTAGTGCCACTGAGTACAAACAGCTGCTTTCAGAACACTGCTCTGTGATTCAGCAGCCACAGCAGACACTGGAATTGCCGAAGGAAACCTCCTGTGTCTTCAGGCACTGGAATAAAACCACAAAAATGAAAAGCTGCACTTCTTCATCTATCACTTATGAATTACGCCATGCTTCCAAAACAGACGAACTATAATTTTTTGAGAGGGAAGAGTGGCCTTACTTTACATGCTGTTATCTCAAAAAGCCTGAGCGGACAGTGGCACCCTTTGGCATATTACAGCATTGACACACCAGAGCATCAAGGTTAAAAAGACAGGTGCTGGGGTCACACTGGCAAGGCCTGAACCACAGCATCACAACTAACCAGCTACGGGACTCAGGGCAAGATGCTTTGATAATCCCCCATTTACCACCTGAAAAGTAACCTGCCTCGCTGGGTTTCTATGAAAACAACAATTAGATGAAACATATATAAAGTGCTTGGCACAGCACTGGGAACACAGTGAAAAGTGGTCAACTGATGAAGTCGTTCCTCCCCATCCCAATCCCGTTACCTCTGTCAAATAGCCAGTTGAGTTCACAAACTTCTCAAATTCAGCGTTACTGACTTCATAGGCATCCATGTAAAAGGCATCAATAGCAACTCTCCTCGCAGGTGCTTCCCCATCCTGCTTTATCTGAGGATCATCTGTGCCCATTGTAAACACACCGGCAGGGATGGGGACCATCTGCAGCGAAAGGGGAAACACAGGAAGTCAGGCCACTGCAGTCAGAGTAAACCCGGGCCAAGTGTAAAGTGCCAGCACGAGGTGAGCACCGGACGGGGAGCGAACCCCCGCCGCAAAAGCCACTGAGAGATGAGTAAGGTGACTCCACACTCCAGCGAACGGCTAGTCACAAAAGGAAGTGAAGAGTCTTTAGGACAGTAATATATCTAGAAAAAACTCTTCATAATATATATCTGCACACACACACACACACACACACACACACACACACAAATAAATAAATGAAAAATAAAAAGGGCTTCCCTGGTGGTCCAGTGGCTAACACTCTGTGCTCCCAATGCAGGGAGGGGCAGGGTTCAATACCTGGTCAGGGAACTAGATCCCACATACTGCAACTAGGAAGTGGCGCAGCCAAATAAATAAATAATTAAAAAAAAAAAAAAAACAACACACACCTGCACACACCATGGAAGCAGGTTTAGAGCAAGAGTCACCAAGCTCCTAATGACTGGAGGTCAGAGGCAGGGAGCATATTCCACTTGTTTATACATCTGAAGGAAATGGCACCCCACTCCAGTACTATGGCCTGGAAAATCCCAAGGACAGAGGAGCCTGGAAGGCTACAATCCATGGGGTTGCAAAGAGTCAGACACGACTGAGCGACTTCATTTCGCTTTACTTTATACATCTGTGCGTTTTCCTCCTTTACTATGTTCTTATTCCTTTTAAACTATTTTAAAAAGCAAATATAAAAATGCCACATGTAATATCTTTTAAAACCAACTCAGTCAATCGAGGTTGCCAATGATAATGGAAAAGACCTAAATCACTCAAATGGAAAATCTAAAACATTTACTAAAGGACTATGCCTTGTCCTTTTTTAACACCTTCGCAAAACTCTAACTGCAGTTACTTTGTTTCTATCTATTAGACAGTGTATTAAAAAGCAGAGACATCACTTTGCTGACAAAGATCCATATAGTCAAAGCTACAGTTTTTCCAGTAGTCATGTATGGATATGAGAGTTGAACTGTAAAGGCTGAGAACCAAAGAAATGATGCTTTTGAACTAGGGTGCTGGAGAATACTCTTGAGAGTCCCTTGGACTGCAAGGAGATCCAACCAGTCCATCCTAAAGGAGATCAGTCCTGAATATTCATTTGAAGAACTGATGCTGAAGCTGAAGCTCTAATACTTTGGCCACCTGATGTGAAGAGTTGATTCACTGGAAAAGACCCTGATGCTGGGAAAGACTGAAGGCAGGAGGAGAAGGGGGAACAGAGGATGAGATGGTTGGATGGCATCACTGACTCAATGGACATGAGTTTGAGCAAGCTCCAGGAGATAGTGAAGGACAGAGAAGCCTGGCGTGCTGTAGTCCGTGAGGTCGCAAAGAGTCAGACATGACTTAGTGACTGAACAACAACTGTTTTCTATAAATTCTAAACCCCGCGAGGGCAGCAAGAGAGGCTACCTTGTTCACATGTTGTCCTAGCACTAAACATAAGATCTGAGGATCACACCTAAAATTTTCAGTTAATAAACACAGGTCCAAGGTCAGCATCATTGGAGAAATGCAGACAAAATCTACAGTGAGATTCCACTTCACACCCACCAGCACAGCTGTAACCAGAAACACAGATAAGAACAAGTGTCAACAAGGATGAAGGAAACTTGCAACCCTTTATGTTGCTGGTAGAAATGTAAAGTAACACTGCTGCTTTAGAAAACAATGTCAGTTCTTCAAAAAGCTACATAAAAGAGTTAACACATGATCATGCAATTCCACTTCTAGGATTATACCCAAGATAAATGAATACATATATCCATGAAAAAACCTGTATAGTAATATTCATAGCAGCATTATTCATAATACCCCAAAAGTGGAAACAACCCAATATTCATTTGTCCACTGATGAACGAATAACATGTCACACATCCACAAAATAGAAATCAGCCATAAAAAGAAACGAAGTACCACACAGGTGAACCTTGAGAACATGATGCTAAATGAAAGAATCCACTCACAAAAGGCTGTATATTGTATGATTCCATTTATACAAAATGCCCAGAGCTGAAGCCAAAGAGACAGAAGTAGATTAGTGATTGCCAGAGCCTGCAGGGAGGTGGGCAGAGGGAATAAGTGCTAATGAGTATGGGGTTTCTTTTCAGAGTGATGAAATGTCCTAGAATTAGTGATGATGCTTGTGGAAACCTTGTGTCTATACTAAAACACACACTAAATTGTAAACTTTCCAAGGGTGAATTTTATGACATGTCATTTGTATCTCAATTTCTAAACAGCAACACAATCATACCATCTATCAGAAATATACTCTGCAGATACAGTGTCTTACATGCTAATCATTTGAGTGAAAAAACAATTCACTCACTTCTCAGCAGATTAGGATCTGTCAGATCTCTGATCTAGAAAACAAAAGTTTGACTTGAGGAAAGGAAAAAAAAGAAACTAAAGAGTAATAGCTAGTAGGAACAAAAACAGAAAACGTGGCTTAGCAATAAGAGCAGAAAAGTTCGAAAAACAAGATCAGAAGTAACAGAAAGTAATGATCAGTAATCATGGTTTCCTACACTCTATTTCCACTCTCTTTACTGGTGGTTGCTTTCAATTTTGTGCATGTATTTCCCAATGAAAATGGAGCTGCTTTCATCTATGACATAAGTAATAAATGTTTTAATGTCCAATGTATTATTATTAAGAAGTCATCCCGACCTCGCCCATCTGCTAATCCCAACAGTATAGCAATCACCCAGTTTTACTGGGTCACCTAAATATATACCCTTCTCATCTCTCCCCTTTTCTGTTCTTCAATAAATGCAGTAGCCTCACAATTGGCTCCTTTGCCTCCAGCTTCATACTTTCACATTTCTACTAGCTCCTCTCTAAGCCACCAACCCTCCACTCAAATCATTCATACAACAAATATCCAAGCCCCTACTGAACCTTCCAAAATATGTCTTCTATATCCAACACAATTTATTGAAGCTCTGCTTGGAACAGAAAAAGGTGGGAAACAACCGAAATATTCTTCAGTATTGGAATGATTAACTAAGCTGTGGGCCACTCATAAAATGGAAAATTAAGCAGCCACAAGAAAAGAAAAAGAAGGAAAACTGAGGGAGAAAAGAAGACAGTTTTAATATATAGATATGGAGAGATCACCTTCACTTTTCACCTTCATGCATTGGAGAAGGAAATGGCAACCCACTCCAGTGTTCTTGCCTGGAGAATCCCAGGGACAGGGGAGCCTGGTGGGCTGCCGTCTATAGGGTCGCACAGAGTCGGACACGACTGAAGCGACTTAGCAGTAGCAGCAGCACCAGGATAAAGGGATAAGGAATGGAGAGGACAATGACCAATTCATGCCCAATTCATGTTGATGTATGGCAAAAAACTATCACAATATTGTAAAATAATTATCCTCCAATTAAAATAAATAAACTTTAAAAAAAAAAAGAAAGCATGGTATGTTATCATTTGTGTGAAAAGGAGGTGAGGGGGAAAATATAGATTCACATCTTCTTTTTGTATTTGCTTACATTTGCAGAATACCGCTCTGGGAAGATATTCAAAAAACACATGCAGTGGTTGTCAGAAGGTAAGGTTATTACATAAGTGGAAAAATTTTCACCATACACCCTTCTACACAATTATTTTTTAATTTTAAAACCATGTAATGTACTCTCTATTCAAAAAAACAGTATAGTGTCAATTTGATTATGCCATTTTCCTACTTAAATTCTTTAGGGTTCTTCCATCACCTTGCAGAGTAAAATATCGAAGCATCAGAGCCCATCTCTCTCACCCTGGACTCTATCTGTACTTCTCTCTGTTAATGACATCCATGTTCAAGGATCATCTCCTACAGAAAGCCTTTCCTGCCTGCATTTCCCTCTGCTGGCTCTGCATACATCTCTCATTAGGGGTCCTTTGTTAAACACCATTCTATCCCAACACCTGCCCTTGATCCCAGGCTCCTTGGGGACCAGAAATAAAGTTTTCATTTCTATATCCCCAGCTCCTAGTATGGTGCATAATTCAAGGAAGGAAGGAAGGATGGAAGGGAGGAAGGAAGATGGGGAGGAAGAAACTTCATTGACTGAACAGATGACTTCACAAGTACAATGAAAAATGTATCATCTGAATTATTCCTAATTATAAAAATTCTCAGGGAGGTAGGTGGGAGAGGGGTTCAGGATGGGGAACACGTGTATGCCCGTGGCGGATTCATGTTGATGTGTGGCAGAACCAATACAATATTGTAAAGTAATTAGCCTCCAATTAAAATAAATAAATTTAAATTTAAAAAAAATTCTCCTTCTTCTATAACACCATCCCAGACATGGGTAGTGTGTCTGCATCACAGTGAAACCTGCTGAACAGACTCTGCTCAGAGACTGAACTAGGTTCCCACATTATTCTCATCATTTGTCAAGCGTCTGGGACACAAGATCCCTTAGTCCTAAGGTGAGAAATCAGAATGTTAAGCAGCTCTGCAAAGAAGTAGAAAAATAGAAGCCTGCAGATGAAAGCTTAAAATGATTATTAAAATGATCTAATAGAAGGTTTCATGTCTCATAAAGGACTTAAAGGAAAAACAAGCTTCCAGCAGCAGACAAGGAGGTCCTTTTCTAAGAACAGTTGTTCATACCTTCCTACAAACACAAGGGCCACAGGAAGCTGTGGGCTTCATTGTATCGAATGAAGTTTTACAATTATCTCAGTTTCTCATCCCACTCTCCCTCCAGGTGAGTACCAACAATGCCAACACAATCACAACTTCCACTGTGGACTCCTGGCCTGGTTGGGTTTTTTTCCCTCTGTTTTTCATTGACTGTCAGAGATAACCCACACTGAAGAAGCCAAGTTTTCATTCTGGAGGTGACAGACAAAAATAGCCCACAAAACTCTGACTGGATCATAATTCCCAAATTATACTAATGAAGTGAAATCTCGGTCCTGCAAATGTAAAGTGCTGTTCCATTGAAACCTGGAGCATCAGGTCTCACAGTCGTAAGCCAAATACAAGCAAGCAAGCAATCGCTCAGTTGTATCCCACTCTTTACAATCCCATGGACTGTAGTCTACCAGGCTTCTCTGTCCATGGGATTTTCCAGGCAAGAGTACTGGAGTGGGTTGCTATTTCCTTCTCCAGGGGATCTTCCTGACCCAGGGATCAAACCCAGGTCTCCTCGGTTACAGGCAGACACTTTACCCTCTGAGCTACCAGGGAAGCCAAATACAAAGAACCACTTTAACCACATCTTCAAGAAAGGTCCAGGTTCAAACAGTCCATTCCTCCTTGGCAGTCAGCTCAAACCCCGCTGCCGCCACAGTTCCTGCTACTGCCAAGCCAAAAGCACACGTGAAGTCAAAGTGACCCTCTTACCACTAGGACTTCATTCGGGCTACACACTCTGCCCAGGTGCAGTGAACATCTATTATTTCTGCTCACCTGGCACCCATTCCTTCCTGTTCTTCAAGAGCAAGTGACATCTTTTGAAAACCACTTCTTCAGCTGAGAGTATGACGCTGGGTGTTGGGGGGGGAGCTGAATAACTGCTCCACCTCCCGTGACTCAGGTCTGATGATTTTCATCACCACATTCTTTTGACCATAGGGATACAATTAGAGACAGACACACAACCCAACCACAGTTAATCTCAGAACTTCTGCTGGTGCTATAAGGGGAAAAAACCTCTTTCTTCCAGTTTTTTTTATCAGTAGAAAGGATGCTAAAGCTGAAACTCCAATACTTTGGCCACCAGATGCGAAGAACTGACTCATTTGAAAAGACTCTGATGGTAGGAAAGATTGAAGGCAGGAGGAGAAGGGGACAACAGAGGATGAGATGGTTGGATGGCATCACCGACTCAATGGATATGAGTTTGAGTAAACTCTGGGAGTTGGTGATGGACAGGGAGGCCTGGCGTGCTGCAGTCCATGGGGTCGCAAAGAGTTGGAACTAAGAAGGGATACTACCCGAACGTGAAGCCTACACAGAAGAAAGAAGAGCTGCCAAGAGAGAGCCAGAAGGAGAGACCTGGAGATGCTGCCTGAGGTCCTGGATCCAGCTGTGTCTGGGGCCACAGCTGCACTTGAACTTCCCAGTCATGAGAGCCCCTCCCCCAGTTTTTTATCACTCTTGAGAGTCCCCTGGACAGCAAGGAGATCAAACCAGTCAAGTCTAATGGAAATCAACCCTGAATATTCATTGGAAGGACTGATGCTAAGGATGAAGCTCCCAATATTTTGGTCACCTGAAGCAAAGAGCAGACTCACTGGAAAAGACACTGATGCTGGGAAAGACTGAGGGCAGAAGAGAGTGGCAGAGGATGAGACGGTTGGATGGCATCACCAATTCAATGGACATGAGTTCGAGCAAACTCCGGGAGATAGTGAAGGACAGGGAAGCCTGGCATCCTGCAGTTCATGGGGTCAAAGAGTTGGACACGACTTAGCAACTGAACAACAATAACAAGAAGCTAGTTTTAAGAATCTTTTCTTTCACTTGCCTCTGTGGGTTGTTTGTTTTTTTAACAGAGAAAGTGAGCTATGTTTAAATATTATAACAGTTACCTCGTATGCTGCTGGCATACTCATATGCACAGCTTATAAAGTAAAAAACCTAAACTTTTAAAGTCAGCTCTGAAATAGATGCATTTTCATCAGTACATTCACTAGGTCTGGTCTTCTGAAACGAGGTAAGTCAAAGAATTGAGATTATTAAAAAACAAACTCAACATGTCAGCAGCAAATTTCAGTTAAAGTAACCTGGAAACCAATGTTCCCATAACTGCAGTACAAAGTTTGGGCTTTTGTTTTATACACAAAAACAAAATTAACTTATATGCAGCTCTTTTGTGTAGCACTCTCCTTTTCCCCTCTTTCCTCTCCTCAAACCTAAGCAAAAAGCTAAAAACTCTGGAGGAAGCTGAGTGTACAAGAGAACCAAGCTCCTTGGTTCTGCCCACAAAGTGCTGCCTTAACTATCTATGTAGGACTTATCTACCTCCATCATCCTCTCACTCTACTGCCACTAATCGCAGATGAAATGACATTAAAGTCCCTTTAAGCCCTGTGAGTTTATGATTCTATTCGGCCTCAGTTGTTACATCTGTAAACTAGGGGATAATATCTCACAGGACCCTTGGGAGGATGAGAGACAGCAAAAAGACTATTTGCCAAAGGTTTCTTTAAAAAGTATCTGATACCCTTTATTCCCTTGGCAGTTTGTCAGTATTGTAGCCAGTAACAACAAAAAGGTAAGATCATTCCAGAAATTGTTATACCATCCTTAAATGTGTAAAGAACTCAGAGGACACAGAGATTAAAGCAGGACTAAAAAATTGCTTCCCGTGCAGAATGAGACATCAAACAATTACACAAATAACACTACTTTAAAGAAAATATACACGTTTCCCTCAAACAATGACAAAATACTTGAGAACACAGAGAAAAACACTACTTCTTCCTGGAAGAAAGGGGTCATAGAGGAGAGGGCATTCAATCCCGCCTTGACACCCGGGTCAGCATTACCCTATCAAACCATTCTCAGACAGGAAATCAACTGACTTCACCTATACAAACAGAGATGGCACATACAATTTTATCATCTCATTATCCTCAATGTCACATCAACTATTGTAAATGATACATGGAAATTAAAATATTTTGATACCTTTTAATAAAATAATCAGCAGTGTAGAACACTGTTAGAAAAGCTTTCTCAAAGAGCATTGTATATTTTGTTAACTGGAGGGAACTTAAGTAAAATTTGAAAGTGTCTCTATTGTTTCCCAGACAATTCTTGCTGCCTTAACTTTCTAGTGAAACTAAATTCCTTGAGAGTAAAGCCTAGTGCTATTTACCTCTTTGCATACCTCATCTTGCCAAGTGCTCATTAAATTAAAATTAAAAAAAACAAACTCACACCTAAAAGGTGTTACATGAAATAGGGTGAAAATGTCACCCCCAGAAACCTTAAATTACTTACATTTCCTAGAATACACCAATGCATTTGTACAATGATTTGTCTGTACCCATGCCATTCTCCTTCTTGCAAGGTCCTTCAAGCTGCCCCGCCATCCCCAACTGCTGAAAACGTTTCCTCCAAAGCCTAGCTTAATGCATCTTTTTCTTTGAGCACCTCCTGACTTGTCCAGGAAGAAAGAATCCTTTCTTCCTCTCCAACTGCTTTGTACATACTCCTCCTAGAGCGCAGTCCCAATAGAAAAATGATGCTTGCATGTACTCATGAATCTGTGTATGTGAGAGAGAGAGACAGAGAATAACGAGAGACCTACCAACAAGTAAATGCCTTGAGGTAAGGCATAAATCTTTCTTTTCTTTATGCCCATTACACAGGACACAGTCTTACATGTGTGTCAAATAAAAATTTGTTGAATTAAACTAAATAAAGCAAAAACAGATTCAATACGACCTCAATCAAAATCCCAGCAGGTTATTTGATCGATAACAATAATACAATACTCAAGTTTGTAGGTAGAGGCAAAAGATCTAGAGAACCAACACAATATTGATGAGCAAAACAAAGTTGGAGGAAAGATATTATGCAACTTCAAGACGTACTATAAAACTACAGTAACCAAGACAAGCACTGGTTAAAGAACATACAACTAGGTGAATGGAACTGCAGAGAGACCAGAAATAGACCTCCATAAACACAATCAAATGATCTTTGACAAAGGAGCAAAAGCCATACAGCAGAGCTACAGCGGTCTTTTCAACAAATGTTGGTACAACTGGACATCCACATGGAAACAAACAAAAAATCTAGACACAGACCACTCTTCAAAACACAATGTCAAGGAATTGTGAAGACAAGCAACAGACTGGCAGAAAATATTTGCTGATGACACATCTGACAAAAGACTGTTATCCAAAAAAAAAAAAGACTGTTATCCAAAGTAAGCAACCTTTAAAACTCAACTATAAGAAAACAATCTGATAAAAAAGGCCAAGACCTTAACAGACACCTCATCAAAGAAGATATACAGGTGGCAAAGATGCTCAGCATGTCAACCAAAAAACGCAAATTAAAACAAGATACCATTATAACACATCTTAGAATGGCTAAAACTGGACACACTGACAATACCAAATGCTGACAAGGGTGTGTAGCAACAGGAACTCTCATACACTGCTGGTAAGAATGCACAATGGGACACACACTTCAGAAGACAGTTTGGCAGTTTCTTACAAAACTAAACATACTCTTGCTATATGACCCAATAATCACATTCCTTGGAATTTACCCAAGGAGCTGTAAATTTTATATACACACAAGAAACCTTCACCCAGATGTTTATAGCAGCTTTATTCATAATTGTCAAAACTCAGAAGGAAGCAAAATGCCCCTCAGTAAGTGAATGGATAAAGTGTGGTACATCCAGACAATGCATCGTTATTCAGCACTAAAAATAAATGAGCTATCAAGCTATGAAAAGGCATGGAGGAAACTTAAATGCATATTCCTAAATGAAAGAACTCCATCTGAAAAGGCTATATATAGCATGATTCCAAATATATTACAGAAAAGGCAAAACTTAAGGATACAGTAAAAAGATAGTGGTTGCCAGTGGGGAGGAGGAAGAGGGATGAATAGGCAGAGCACAGAGGATGTTAAGGGCAATAAAATATTCTGCATGATACTATAGTGATGAATATATGTCACTGTACATTTGTCTAAACCTATAAAACGTTCAACACCAAGAGCAAACCCTAAAGTATATTACAGTTGATTGCTGAACAACACAGGTATGAACTGCGAGGGTACAATCATACGTATTTTTTTTCCAAAAGATACATACTTCAGTACTGTCATACATGATCTGCAGTTTGTGGAATCCTGGAATGCAGAACTGCAGATATGGAGGGCCAACTATAAAGTTATACAAGGATATCTGATTGCACAAGGAGCCAGTGTCCCTAACCTATATATTTTTAAAGGGTCAAGTGTAATGACTTTGGGTGATTATGATATATCAATGTAGGTTTATCAGTTGTAATAAACGTATCACTGTAGTGGAGGATGTTGATAATGGGAAAGGCTATGCATGTGTTGAGGCAGGGAATTCACAGGCAATCTCTTTACCTTCCTCTCAATTTTGTTCTGAACCTAAAACTGCTCAAAAAGAAAAATCCTTTTTCTAAAAGAAGAAAGAAAATTAAGAGGAAAAAGTGTTATCACTAGGACCACGTATCTCTCCCATAATACTGGACTTCCAAAATTCAGAATAAATCGGTGTCAGAATGAGACTAAAGTCATTTGCACATAAACTAAAACATTGGAAACCAAGGAAAACAGAGAGACAAAGAATAGCCTCCTAAGAAGTCCTTCGTCTTGATAAGAAGTCCATTTCATGTTCAAGAATTAAGTTTAGGAGTCCTTCAAGGCTTGTGAGCTGTGTTCTCAACAATTGTTAATTTACTAATAACCTGAGATGCAGCCAAACATTATAGAAACTGAATGGAAGTAAAAATGAACATAAAATAAATGCATGAAAACAAAATATAATTAATTTAATTAATGTTTAAAGTGAATGCAAGATATGGCCAAAGATGACCCATACAATACTCAATCTGCACATGAAACCACTCTAAAGGGCTCAAAAAAAAGCGTATCTTAAAAATGTAATTCAAAAGATACCTACATCCAATTCTGGGATCAATCAGACACTGGACCTTTTAAAATGAGGAATGTTCAGTACTGTCCAGAAGGTCCTTGGTAAAGTTTGACACAGACCAGTGTACATGCAAATAAGACAACAACCCTGTCACAGAGCAGAGCAACAGATGGCTTTCTCACAGGAGAGACAGACTATCAATTACCATTCAAGTTAGAGGAATATGGCCAACACACACTGTAATTGTAACCAAAGCTCCTTACCACACAAAAGATAAATGCTAATAATTCAGGGCATCCTTTGAGGAACAACAAAAATTTAAATGCCAATAATTACAATACAGGATGGAAAAACAAAAAGAAGTCCAGCTACCAACCTCCTAACACTCTATACAGAGTCACGAGATTATGGTCCTGACCCCCATCACTCTTACAACCTACTTGGGGCGAGACACCAGCAGACAAGTATCTTTGGTAATCATTATATCAGAGTAAACAGATACTACTGTGTCAGCATATGGAAATACAGACGGGACAGAAAGGAAAGCGATTCGGAAAGGTCTGCAGGAGACTTCCCGGGCGGCTCACTGGTAGAGTCTGCCTGCCAGTGAAGGAGACCCGGGTCCCATCCCTGAGTTAGGAAGATCCCCTGGAGAAGGAACTGGAAACCCACTCTAGTATTCTTGCCTGGGAAATCCCACAGAGAAGTCTGGCAAGCTACAGTCCACTGGGTTACAAGAGTTGGACACGACTTAGCAACTCAACAACAACAACTACTACTACTGTTTTACTTAGTTCTCCACATGTGCTAAAGTGCTAAGGACAGCAGAATAAATAGGACAAGTCCTCAAGAGGCAGAATCTACAGTAAGAGACTACCAGTAAGTATACAACAATGTTACAGATACTGACACCCAGTGTCCTGATTGCTTCACAATTAATGAGAGGAACCTAGGACTCCTCTGTCCATGGAATTTTCCAGGCAAGAATACTGGAATGGGTTGCCATGGCCTACTACACTGGATCTTCCCAACCCAGGGATCAAACCCGTCTCCTGCATTGGCTGATGGATTCTTTACCCTGGCACCACCTAGAAGTCTAAACCTACATCTGTCTAACTTAAAATTCGGAGAACCTCATCAAGAAGACGGGGTTGAAAGAAGAGGAAGTAGGAAATAAAAGACAAGAAAAGGCGAGACAACTGTCCTCAAACCAAACTACCTAATGCTCAGAATTAGGCAGAGCCCCAAGACCCAGCTGTTTTGGAGGGCGGAGGAACTTCTCATCAAACTAGATCAGCCAGTGCGCGACTTGCCGATGTGATTACAATCTTTACTTGCCCTCCTTCAACCACTTGGTTTGTCCATCCCAACCCTGTCGAGGAACCTGGCGAGCCCCACCCATCATTAGGGAATAGAGAGAGCACCTTGGTGGGTGGGGATGGCCGCCCTCCGGGGACCGAGCCCGGGGCGTTCGCCTCCCGGGAGTATCGGTGCGCGGCTGCCGAGCTTCCCTGGGCCCCGGGCCGCTGGGGATTGCCACAACCGCAGGAGCCCACGAGGGACGGCGCGCCTGCCTCGGGCCCAGCCTCTTCGCCCCCCGCCGCCCAGCCTAGCAGCAAGAACAGCGACAACAAGAGGACGAGAGTGAGCTCGGCGCCGCATCCTCGAGCTGGCCCTAGCGCGGGCGCAGCCATGTTGTCCTGCGAGCCATGTGACCTTGTAGGTCACGTGTCCCCGCCCTCCTTAAAGGGGCCAAGCCCCAGGCTGACTTGAGAAGTGGCCTTGAGAGCTGTCCTCTCTCCAGGTCAGGTCAGTTAAGTTTAGTTCAGTCGCTCAGTCGTGTCTGACTCTGCGACCCCATGAATCGCAGCACGCCAGGCCTCCCTGTCCACCACCAACTCCCGGAGTTCACTCAGACTCACGTCCATCAAGTCAGTGATGCCATCCAGCCATCTCATCCTCTCTCGTCCCCTTCTCCTCCAGCCCCCAATCCCTCCCAGCATCAGAGTCTTTTCCAGTGAGTCAACTCTTCGCATGAGGTGGTCAAACTACTGGGGTTGCAGCTTTAGCATCATTCCCTCCAAAGAACACCCAGGGCTGATCTCCTTCAGAATGGACTGGTTGGATCTCCTTGCAGTCCAAGGGACTCTGAGGAGTCTTCTCCAACACCCCAGTTCAAAAGCATCAATTCTTCGGCGCTCAGCTTTCTTCACAGTCCAACTCTCGTATCCATACATGACCACTGGAAAAACCATAGCCTTGACTAGACGGACCTTTGTTGGCAAAGTAATGTCTCTGCTTTTCAATATGCTATCTAGGTTGGTCATAACTTTTCTCCCAAGGAGTAAGCGTCTTTTAATTTCATGGCTGCAGTCGCCATCTGCAGTAACTTTGGAGCCCAGAAAAATAAAGTCTGACACTGTTTCCACTGTTTCCCCATCTATTTTCCATTAAGTGATGGGACCAGATACCATGATCTTTGTTTTCTGAATGTTGAGCTTTAAGCCAACTTTTTCACTCTCCTCTTTCACTTTCATCAAGAGGCTTTTGAGTTCCTCTTCACTTTCTGCCATAAGGGTGGTGTCGTCTGCATATCTGAGGTTATTGATATTTCTCCTGGCAATCTTGATTCCAGCTTGTGCTTCTCCCAGCCCAGTGTTTCTCATGATGTACTCTGCAGGTAGGTCTTCTTTAGAGCCTTCCTCCTTGGCTCTGCTTATGTAAAAACAGCAAAAGCCCAGAAGTCATGAGCTTCCACAGCCTGTGCTCCCCATTATTATCTTTTGGTTGAAAAAATTATAGTCAAGTTTATTGAGCATTTGTTATGTGCCAAGCTTCCCTACTAGCTCAGTCAGTAAAGAATCTGCCTGCAATGCAGGAGACATGTGTTCAATTCCTGGGTCAGGAAGATCCCCTGGAGAAGGAAATGACAACCCACTCCAGTACTCTTGCCTGGAGAATCCCATGGACAGAGGAACCTGGTGGGCTACAGTCCATGGGGTCGCAAGAGTCGGACACGACTAAGTGGCTTTCACTACTATGTGCCAGGCAATAGGCTAGGTGAACATTTTACTTTTTGAAATTTCATTTACTCCTCAGGAGGACCCTGAATATTGAGTTCACAGAACAATTAAGTGATCTGCCCAAGGTTACTCTTGCCTGGAAAATCCCGTGGATGGTGGAGCCTGGAAGGCTGCAGTCCATGGGGTCGCTGAGGGTCGGACACGATTGAGCGAATTCACTTCAGAAAACGAAGATCATGGCATCTGGTTCCATCACTTCATGGCAAATAGATGGGAAAACAGTGGATCAGTAACAGACTTTATTCTGGGGGGCTCCAAAATCACTGCAGATGGTGACTGCAGCCATGAAATTAAAAGACGCTTGCTCCTTGGAAGAAAAGTTATGACCAACCTAGACAGCATATTAAAAGGCAGAGACATTACTTTGCCAACAAAGGTCCATCTACTCAAAGCTATGGTTTTTCCAGTAGTCATGTATGGATGTGAGAGTTGGACTAGAAAGAAAGCTGAGCACTGAAGAATTGATGCTTTTGAACTGGTGTTGGAGAAGACTCTTGAGAGTCCCTTGGACAGCAAGGAGATCCGACCAGTCTGTCTGAAAGGATGCAATCAGTCCTGAATATTCATTAGAAGGACTGATGTTCAAGCTGAGACTCCAATCCTTTGGCCACCTGATGCAAAGAACTGACTCATTTGAAAAGACCCTGGTGGTGGGACAGATTGGAGGTGGGAAGAGAAGGGAACGACAGAGGATGAGATGGTTGGATGACATCACTGACTCAATGGACATGAGTTTGAGTAGGCAGCAGTAGGACTTTAGGTGGGAGTTGGAAATGGACTGTAGCCTGCCAGGCTTGTCTGTCTATGGGGTTTCTCCAGGAAAGAATTTCAGAGAGGGCTGCCATGCTCTCCTCCAGGGGATCTTCCCAACCCAGGGATAGAACCGAGGTATTCCACACTGCCGACAAATTCTTTACTGTCTGAGCCACCAGGGAAGCCTGGAGGGTGAGCAAAATTCTAGATAAATTGTCCTAGGTGGTGCAGACTTGATTGCTGAGCTGTACTTTTAACTCTAATTTCTAAATCAACCTTCTCACCTAGGGATTTCTCACCAATTTTTTCCACTTACTCATTGATTCACTTCAGTTCAGTTCTGTCACTCAGTCATGTCCGACTCTTTGCAACCCCATGGACTGCAGCATGCCAGGCCTCCCTGTCCATCACCAACTCCCAGAGCCTACTCAAACTCATGTCCATTGAGTCAGTGATGCCATGCAATGATCTCATCCTCTGTCATCCACTTTTCCTCCCACCTCCAATCTGTCCCACCACCAGGGTCTTTTCAAATGAGTCAGTTCTTTGCATCAGGCGGCCAAAGGATTGGAGTCTCAGCTTGAACATCAGTCCTTCTAATGAATATTCAGGACTGGTTGCATCCTTTCAGACAGACTGGTCGGATCTCCTTGCTGTCCAAGGGACTCCCAAGAGTCTTCTCCAACACCAGTTCAAAAGCATCAATTCTTCAGTGCTCAGCTTTCTTTCTAGTCCAACTCTCACATCCATACATGACTACTGGAAAAACCATAGCTTTGAGTAGATGGACCTTTGTTGGCAAAGTAATGTCTCTGCCTTTTAATATGCTGTCTAGGTTGGTCATAACTTTTCTTCCAAGGAGCAAGTGTCTTTTAATTTCATGGCTGCAGTCACCATCTGCAGTGATTTTGGAGCCCCCCAGAATAAAGTCTGTCACTGATCCACTGTTTTCCCATCTATTTGCCATGAAGTGATGGAACCAGATGCCATGATCTTCGTTTTCTGAATGTTGAGCTTTAAGTCAACTTTTTCACTCTCCTCTTTCACTTTCACAAGAGCCTCTTTAGTTCTTCTTTGCTTTCTGCCATGAGGGTGATGTCATCTGTGTATCTGAGGTTATTGATATTTCTCCCGGCAGTCTTGAGTCCAGCTTGTGCTTCATCCAGCCCAGCATTTCTCACGATGTACTCTGCATATAAGTTAAATAAGCAGGGTGACAATATACAGGCTTGATGTCCTCCTTTCCTGATTTGGAACCAGTCTGTTGTTCCATGTCCAGTTCTAACTGTTGCCTCTTGACCTGCATACAGATTTCTCAGGAGGCAGGTCGGGTGGTCTGGTATTCCGATCTCTTTAAGAATTTTCCACAGTTTGCTGTGATCCACACAGTCAAAGGCTTTGGCGTAGTCAATAAAGCAAAAGTAGATGTTTTTTCTGGAGCTCTCTTGCTTTTTTGATGATCCAGCGGATGTTGGCAATTTAATCTCTGGTTCCTCTGCCTTTTCTAAATCCAGCTTGAACATCTGGAATTTCACGGTTCATGTACTGTTGAAGCCTGGCTTGGAGAATTTTGAGCATTACTTTGGTAGCATGTTCTTTGGCATTGCCTTTCTTTTGGATTGGGATGAAAATTGACCTTTTCCAGTCCTGTGGCCACTGCTAAGTTTTCCAAATTGCCTGGCATATTGAGTGCAGCACTTTCACAGCATCGTCTTTTAGAATCTGAAATAGCTCAACTGGAATTCCATCACCTCCACTAGCTTTGTTCATAACTTTGTTCTCACACTTTTCCTGTTAATCAGGGTCATTTTCGCTGCCAAGTTAGAGACTCCATGTCTTGCCTGGTGACCCCTGAATACAAACAGTCCAAAGTGCCCCAATGGCAGTCATGGCTTGTAATCCATTGGAAACTTTCCTGGGCACAGAAAGAGTATACTCCCTATGGGACCAGGACAATGTGAGCCTCTCCTGTTGAACTGCTGAGTGATGCTGGTGCCCCCTGCCCCATGCATGTCTTGGCAGGTAGCATATCCTCAGGACCTTCCCATAGAGTATGGTGCTTGGTGGGTCTTCTAGCCTCTCAGAATAAATCCAAATAGCATTCCTACTTCCCTGAACTACGAAGTCCTTTCTTCCATGTGACTCAGCAACCCATGCATTTCACCCATGTATTTCATAATTCATTTAGATTAGCCACAGAGTTCTCACAGCTTCTAGATCCACGCCAGCAGTGAGTCTGTCCCTATCCCTGGGGTCCTTGCTGAGGTATGAAATCCCAAGTCCAAAGTCAGTCCTTCCAAGTCAGTACATTCTTGCCTATCCATTCTTATATTTCGGACCATTAATCAGATGCTCACATGGTTCAGGCCCAGGGTTTTACTCCCCTGGCTATAGTTCCTATGTGCTAGTTAATTCATTTTAAAACAGCTTTATTGAATTATACTTCATACATCATACAATTTACCCTTTTATAAAGTATGTAATTCAGTGATGTTTCATATATTCAGATTATTATATGACTGTCACCACAATTGAAGTTTGGAACGTTTTTATCACCCTCCTCAAAGAAACTCCGAACCTCAATAATTGTCATTTTATTTCCTCATCCCCCAACCCAGGCCTGGGTAACATGCAGTCGACTTTTTGTCTCCATAGACTTGCCTATTCTGGAGATTTCTTGTGAATGAAATCATAAAATATGCGGCTTTTTGTGCCTGTTTCCTTTCACATGGAATAATATTTCTAAGTTTCCTCCATGTTGTAACACAAATCAGCACTTCTTTCCTTTTTATGGCCAAAATACAAAATTTAATTTATCCATTCATCAGATGATAGACATTTGGATGGTTTCCACTTTTTAGCTATTATGAATAATGCTGCTTTGAATAGCCTATGAACATTTGTATACAAGTTTTGTGTGGACATATGTTTCACTTCTCTTAGATATATCCGAGAAGTGGGATTGTTTGGTTCTATGGTAATTCTGTGTCTGACCTTTTGAGGAAGCTGCCAAATTGTTTTCCTAAGTGTCTATACCAGTTTACATTCCCACTGACATTGCCTGAGGGATTCTAACTTCTCTACTGTGCTAGTTAATTCTTGCATCTCCTTTAGAGTTAAATCTCTTTTCTTCTTCATGAGACCCAGCTTTTCTTCACTTTGGCCCTAGTGAGACTTAACCAGCATAATGCCTGGCAGGTAAGAGGGTGGGGGTAGTGCCTGGGGCAAGGAGTCCTTCAGGGCCTTCCCACATCTGGAAACTGCTGCTTCTCCACACTCAATACTAGTTCTCAGCAGGCTCTGAAGCTCAGGGAAGTCTGCAGAGCCACATTTCTCAAGGGCTTCCACCTAGATGTCCCTGCCCCATGTTTTTGGCCTTTGGTTTTTCCAGTCTGAATGAAATTAAAACCTTCTTTAACATCATATACAAAAATAAACTCAAAATGCATTGAAGACCTAAAACTAAGACTAGAAGCCATAAAACTCCTAGAAGTATTGAAATTTCAGCTTCAGCATCAGTCTTTTCAATGAATATTCAGGATTGATTTCCTTTAGGATTAACTGGTCTGATCTCATCAGAATGGCTATCATCAAACAGAACACAGACAGGAATGTTGGCAAGGATATGGAGAAAAGTTCATCTTTAAACACTGTTGGTGGTTTAAATTGACACTCAATATGTCAATTGGTGCAGCCACTGTGGAAAGTAGTATGGAAAATTCTCAAAATCTAAAAATTGAATTATCATATGGTCCAGCAATTCTAGTCCTGGGTATACAGCTGAAAAAACAAAAAATACTGCTGAGAATATATACATACACTCCAGTGTTCATAGCAGCATTATTTACAATGGCTGAGATATGGAAGCAACCTTAGTGAACATCGGCAATGGATAAAGAAGATATATATATGCTATGCTAAGTTGCTTCAGTCATGTCTGACTCTGTGCAACCCCACAGACGGCAGCCCATCAGGCTCCCCAGTCCCTGGGATTCTCCAGGCAAGAATACTGGAGTGGGTTGCCATTTCCTTCTCCAATGCACGAAGGTGAAAAGTGAAAGTGAAGTCGCTCTGTCGTGTCCGACTCTTAGCGACCCCATGGACTGCAGCCTACCAGGCTCCTCTGTCCATGGGATTTTCCAGGCAAGAGTACTGGAGTGGGGTGCCATTGCCTTCTCCAAGATATATATATATATGCTACACACAGACACACAAGATTCACCAGCAGAGTCAGTAGCGTTTGGAGGGAACTTATTAGCAATGCAAATTCCTGGGCCCCACCTAAAGACCTCCTGAATCTGAGGGTAGCCCACCAACCATTGCTGTAAATGTTACTGGTGCCCATGACACTTTTGCCTGAACTTCCAGTTACAGGTGATCTGACTTGGGATGGCAACGTGACTTAAGTACAGCTAAACCATAGACTCCTGTG
Source organism: Bos indicus (assembly GCF_029378745.1). Classification (NCBI taxonomy): domain Eukaryota; kingdom Metazoa; phylum Chordata; class Mammalia; order Artiodactyla; family Bovidae; genus Bos; species Bos indicus. The sequence goes on along the minus strand of NC_091781.1, from coordinate 21,783,244 downwards.
GGCCTGCAATGGAGCTATGGGTGGAGAAAGAGCAGCTGGGTGCACCAGGCTTCCTCTTTGTGATGGCTGAAGGGGAAATCCAGACACCCTGAGTGTTAGCCGCAGTCAGAGCTGGATGAGGCCGAGTCTCAATGATGAGGACACCGAGAGTCCTGAGCAGGCTGGTGTCCGTGTCCTCATCACTAGTGTGCATCATTAATCAGCTCTGAAGGAGGGAGCAAAGCGAGATGAAACAACTTGAACAAGAAAAAAAAGAAAAAAGAAAACCACATAAAGTTCTCTCTGTATAAATTTTTCCCATTGGCCACAGCACAAACTAGAAAACTTTTTAAGCCTTAGTTAGGGAATTCCCTGGTGGTCCAGTGGTTCGGACTCAGTGCTTCCACTTGCAGGGGCCTGGGGTTCAATCCCTGGTTGGGGAACTAACAACCTGCAAGCTGTGCAGCACAGTCACAGATAAATAAATAAGCCTCAGTTAACAGGCTTTCCAAATCAGTGGTTTCACCACATTATGATGCTAAAGAATGCTTAATGAAAGAGCCCCACGGCAAAATGTTTCTGCCTCTTTGGACTTCTCATTTCTCCTCTCTAAATATACAGCGGAATGTGTCCTATTTAAAAAAACAAAAAAACAAAAAACTTTAGAAAGCTCATTTTAGATATTACATAACTTGATAATTATAATAATCATGAGAACTAATAATTCTCCAGCTATTCCTCAGAACCAAGCAATGTTCTAAGTATTTCACATGTTTTAAGGGTTTTAATGTCAATTCCACAAGGGCAAGAATTTTCGTGTTTTCTTTTCTGCTGTAACCTCAGTGTCTGGAATTGCACTTGACACCTAGTGGATATACAAGAAATTCTTATTGGATGAATTAAAATGGATTGTCACATAATTATTGAATGGAGGTGCTGGTACATCTATCTGGTTGACCCTCCTAGCAGCTGTAAAGATGGAAAGTTAAAAGAAATGATGAAGAAAAATGATTCCCAACTTTTTCAAGAAAAAGGTAAACATATATTTCTATTTCAGATGTTCATACAAGGGAAATTTTACTTTTAGTACCCCACTTAATTTGGAAAATGAAACGTCAGGATGCTTCTCTGAAGGCAGTACATTAGCAAAGGAAACTGCATATTCAGTCATACCAGTTCCTGAATATATTTGAAAGGTTCAGAAATACATTACCTTTTCAGGCTTCAGGCAATGCTTAACATCTGAATGAACTCCCAATACTTTTAATTACTTGTTTCCCAGGGGTCTGTGACCCAAAGCTCGTTGATCACTGTGGAAATAGTATCTCTCTGTAAAGACATGCCTCCAAAAATAGAGATTGTCCTGGCATCAGACCCAAAGATTGGCCTTGGGTCCCAGCATTTGTTTAAGAAACTTTAAGTTTAGTCATTAAGCATCTATGTGCCTTAATCTCCTACCTTGCCTACTTCAAAATCATATCTTATTGAGACCAAATATGCAGGTATAAAAAGAGAAGTAGACACTAATATTATTATTGTATCCTTTGATTTTGCGACACATTTCCATCCCATTGTATTGTTTCTGAATTCTGGATATATCTTGTGAGCTAGGGATACCTATAATATGGTTGAGCTTCCTTTTCCCTCAAAAAAAGATTTTCAAAGAAGGGATATATATTTCAGTAAATGGTCTTGGAATCAAGGAAACATGGCTTGTTTAGTCCTCTAAATGATATATGAATTCATTTTCTCACCATGTTCCTGTCTCTTGCAATTTGCAACTATAGTCTCTAAAATAGAATATTGTGCCCTGTGCTACAAAAGGAAACTCTGGTAGGCAGAATAATGGCCCCAGAGATGTCCACATCCTAATCTCAGAATCTATAAATATGTTACCTTATGTGGCAAAGGGGATTTTGCAGATGTGATGAAGTTAAGGTCCTTGAGGTGGGGAGATAGTCCTGCTCAGCCTGATCACATTAGGTGAGCAGAACTCTTCTTATCTTTGGTCAGAGGAAGCTGTGACTAGGGAAGAAAGATCAAGAGAGGTGCAATGTTATTGATGTTCAAGGTGAAGAAACGGACCGTCTTCCAGTGGGCAGCCACTGGAAGGGAACAGATTTTCCTGCAGAGAGCAGAAGGGAACAGGTTTTCCTGTAGAGCCCCCAGAAAGAAAGGAAGGGACATTGTTTTTGGATCAGTGAGACCCTTATTGATCTTCTGACCTGTGAAACCCTAAGATAATAAATCTGTGTTGGGTAAGTCACTAAGTTTGTAATCATTGTCTAGGGCAGCAATAGGAAGCTAACGTTAACACATATTTCAGTTCCGGCATTATCCCTGGACGCAGTCTGGGATTGTAGCAGAAGGTCAGCAGGTGCACAGGGCATCCTCTGAAGAGTCAGACCATGTGCCTTGGCTGGGGACGCAGCTGGACATGGTGAGTCTGGGCACTAGCGGGAGTCTACCCCTCAACATCCATACTTACTCCTCTCCCTTGTCACTAGAAAAGTGGGAGAGTGGTTTTGCATGGTATCAGGGCAGGAACTGGAGGTTGATGATAACCATTTAGGGTTCAGGCACAGGCAGTTTGAGCTCAGAGGATGGCTTTTGAGGGGAATTCAGAGAAAGGCCAACCACCCAGCCCCTGGAGATCTGGGGGCCTCTAGAATCGGGAAAAGTCCGAGACCTCCCTGTGAGAGACAGGAACCCACAGGTCCCAGCCAGCCCCTGATCAGGCAACCAACCCAGAGTTCCTGGAGTCACTTTCCAGAAAACCTCCCAATTCCCTCCTCATAGGTGTGATGCCTTCCTGCCTAAAAAGCAGAGGTCTCCAATCTCTGGAATGTAACACAGGTGGATCTGATGTAATAATAATAGCAATAAAGTGCACAGTGAATGTAGTGTGCTTGAATCCTCCCCAAACCAACCCCTCTGCCATGGTGTGTGGAAAAATGATGTTCCCCAAAACTGCTCCCTGGTGCCAGAAAGGTTGGGGACCGCTGCTGTGAAACACAGAATGCTGCAGCTGATGCTCTCTACCTTCAGCATCCACCAGAATCACTCAGAGAGCTGCTTAAAATACAGACTACTAGGCCCCACTCCCTACATTTCTGATTCAGCAGATCTGGGATGCAGCAGGAAAATTTGCATTTCTAACAATTTCCCCAGTCTATGGCTGGCGTACTGCCCTGAATGCGCCAGATCTCTTCTAACAATTGCCCCGGTACTGCTCTTACTGCTGTTCTCAGAACTACAGTTTGAGAAATATGGATGTAATGAGTAAGAGCTTAGGACTCAGACAGCCCTTGCTGCTTACAAGTTGAAGGATCTTGGGCAACTTAATCAAGTTTTGGGATTCATCTATGAAATAGAGTTAGAAAATCCACACTTTAGGACTGCGATGAGGATTAAATAGAATGATCTAGGTAAAGCACCTAACACATTGTAGAAGCTTCCCTAGTGGAGTGGTAAAGAATCTGCCTACCAATGCAAGAGATAACAGATTCCATCCCTGGTCCAGGAAGATCCCACATGCTGAGAGCAACTAATCCCTTGCACCACAGCTACTGAGCCTGTGCTCTAGAGCCTGAGAACCACAACTACTGAAGTCCAAGCCCTAGAACCTGTGCTCAGCAGCAAGAGAAGCCACCACAATGAGAAGCCCATGCACCACAACTGGAGAGTAGCCCCTACTTGCTGCAGCTAGAGAAAAGCCTGAACAGCAACGAAGAGGCAGCACAGCCAAAAATAAATATTTTTTAAAGACCTCTGTAAATGGTCTCTATTACAATGGGTTTATCATCATCATCATTATTGTTAATGACAACTTACTAAGTCTAGCATAGCAGACACCAGAGGCACATCCGTAGATAAGCCAGTACCACACAATAAATGTCATCTCACAAACTGTCCTCCTACAACTGTCAAAACTTTCTCCAAGTCTCCCACCCACGAATTATCATTAAACTTCATATCTCAAGAGGACTCAGAGGGAAGTGTCTGAATAAAGTGCTTCACCCACAAAACAGAACGGAGAGGAAGTAGCAAATTTTTAAATATTTTGAGAAAGTTTGTCTAACAATAGAAAGAGGAAGCTCATTTGGGTATGATGCAATGGCCATAGAAATGAATAAAATTAAACTGGACCAGGAGCAAATTAATTAGAAAATAATTGCAGAAAAGAAAAAGGAACTGTGTCATACTTGCTCCCCTGGGAAATATGACCAAAAATGTTAGGATTTTGGATTTTTTCTCCTCCCATTTCTAGGATAATTTTTATTATTGTTGTTATTATTTTTTTGTGTGTGGAAAAAAAAAAAGTCACTCATGGAATGACTCCACTGTTGTTCTTTGAGGAATTTTTTCTCTGGGTCACAGCAACAGAAAAAACAGTTGGGAATTCAGGACATTCTTGTGATTTCACCATGGAAAAGTTGTCTCTTTCCGGTTGGAACTTGGCCCTGTTAATGGACAAGCCAAAAGCTCAATGGAATAAAACCTAAATAAAATAAATAGTGGATTTACTATAATGTATAGAATAAAATTGACATAATTAGAAGTAAATAGCATTAGAATTGTAATCTTGGCTTCTGTTTTAAAGCTGACAATAAAGAGCTGGTTAAAAGAATAGATAGCAATTTTGCTATATTAACTTAGTAGTTTCAGTCTTAGATATCTGAGTCAGTGGACTGAGGTCCTGCGTAGGGTCACGAAGCATGGCTTCTCAACCCCGCATGGCCTCTGTGTATCTCTGTGAACTGGAAGGGTCATTGAATCTTTAGATGTCCGTTCCCTCATCAGCAAAAGAAAAGAGTGAGTAGACCAATCCTTTATAAAATTTCCACTATTGGGAATTCCCTGATGGTCCAGGGGTTAAGACTCCATGCTCTCAGTGCTGAGGGCCTGGATCCAATCCCTGGTTGGAGAACTAAGATCCCACAAGTCTAGTGGCCAAAAAGAAAAAAAAAAAAATTCCACTGTCAAGTATCCTTTTATAGAAACTACTTTTCAACTAAAGGACTTCACTGTGTACATAGCTTTGCATACCAGCTATTTGATTAAATGCCTTTGTGTGCAAGGAGTAAAGTAGCATTAATACTGATAATAATAGACAGGAGTGTTAACTAATAATCTCTTGAGTGTTTACTGTGTGCTGAGCACTTAGATAGGGCTTTCTTGGTAGCTCAGTTGGTAAAGAATCAACCTGCAATACAGGAGACCCCAGTTTGATTCCTGGGTCAGGAAGACCCGCTGGAGAAGGGATAGGCTAAATACTCCAGTATTCTTGGGCTTCCCTTGTGGCTCAGCTGGTAAAGAATCTGCCCACAATGCAGCAGACCTGAGTTCGATCCCTGGGTTGGAAAGATCCCCTGGAGAAGGAGATGGCTACCCACTCCAATATTCTGGTCTGGAGAATTCCATGGACTGTATAGAGTTGGACACAGCTGAGAGACTTTTACTTTCACTTTCAAGGCAATGAGGGAAGTTCTATAATGATACAAATTGGACCAGTGGGGAAATTGAGGCTCAGAGAGTTTGGGTAAATTACTTATCTGGAAAGGGGCCAATACAGGTCTTGCCCAGAGTCACGGGGCTCATAAGTGGAATACTGGGATTGGAAAGTGGGACTTGGATTTCTGCAGTGTGATGGAAGCACACAGTGGTGGTGGCACATTACATAGCTACGAATGGCTTGGGATTAGACAAGGAAATGATCAGGACTTTAGACGGTTCTAGATACTGGCCACCCTCAACTTCACTCCCAGTATCTTACTTTCTGTTGAGCATCTCCTCTGCGTTCCCCTCTGTTCTCTCTTAGTTATTTCTGCAAACCTCATCACTTTTATTTACACAGTGCTTATCCAACTCCTGTGACCTTGAAAATTTAGGCCTCACAGTCATTTACTGAAATCTCTCCCTTTATTTAAATCTAAAGAACATCAGTGTTGGTAAAGATACAGGACACAAAATTAATATTCAGAAATTTCTGCTGTTTCCATATACTAACAACTGTCAGAAAAAGAAATTAATAAAACAAGCACATATTTAATAGTATCAAAAAGAATAAAATACCTAGGAATAGATCCATCTAAGGAGGTAAAGACCTGTTCTTGGAAAACTGTAAGACAGTGATGAAAGAAATTGAAAACAATCCAAACAGAGGAAAGATCTGTCGTGCTCATGAATTGGAAGAATTAACAGTGTTAAAATGACCACACTCTCCAAGGCAACCTACAGAGTCAATGTACTTCTATCAAAATGCCAATGACATTTTTTCAGAAAACTAGAACAAATAATTCTTAAATTTGTATGGAACCACAGAAGATCCTGAATAGCCAAAACAATTTTGAGAAAGAAGCACATGTTTCTAGCAGGGTGTTGCATCCTATGAGGGAAAAGTTTCCCAAACTTCCAACAGGCTTCTTCTCTATGGGAGAATGATGGGAACCTATGACCTCATTCCCCTCCCCCTGCCCCCTGCACATAAACTTTTAAGGTAAACTCTTCTGTTCCCTCATTTCCCCAAGATTTTTCTGCTTGCACTACATTTTAAATGAGATAGTAACAAAAAATAAGATTATAATTTAAATTATATATAATATAATTTAATAATATAATTTAAGATTATATTATAATTTAATACTATATAATTATAAGTAAGATTATAATTAAATTATAATTAAAAATTACAATTTAATTAAATTAATCAAAATTTAATTACTTGCTGATTAAGAATTATTCCATCCAACACATGACAGTATTTTCCCTCTTTTATTTTGAATGTAGATTGACATGTCACCAAGTGCCACTTCATGGCTTCAAAACATGGTTCCAAAATAGGTTAGCATTATATGAAGTCTTTTTTTCTCTTTTCTTTTTTAATATTGGTGCCTCCTCCCTTGTGATCATGTTCTGAAAATAAGTTAAGTGGAAAAGAAATAAAGGCTAATTTAATCTAAGAACCTAATTTCTAATACTGATTTGAGGTCAGAATGTACACTTCTTTTTTTTTTTTTTTAAATCAAGGGCAACAGACATAATATCTTTATAATAGCAACTTTTCACCCTACTTCTCAAGCCAAGTGAACTTTTTCAAAACCGGGTGAACTCAGACATTTTGGTCTTTCAGAAGGTCAAATGATCATTCAGTTATGTACAAGTTAAAAATAATTGGTAGAGACTTCTCTGGTGGTCCAGTGGCTAAGATTCTGCACTCCCAATGCTGGGGCCCAGGTTTGATCTCTGGTTGGGAAAATGGATCCCATATGCCACAACTAAGAGTTCACAGGCTGCATAAGAGACCCAGTGCAGCCTAATAAATAAATAATTTTTTAAAAAGAAAAAACATCAGTAAATCCTTACTGGAATCATTTTTTGGAAAGATCAGATCTATTACTTGTTGCTATATGGAATTACTTTCATGGAGCCATAATATATGTTGTTTTTTTTCATTCAGATAGAAAACAGTATATCTGGAAACTCAGAATGGCCTTGCTTTTCCTATGAATGGTATTCTTTTGGAAACAATAATGTTTCTCTTTTACAAATCCTTATTTATTTTTGATGATGGGAGTACTATATGCTTGTTGAATTTTTATAAGATAAGAGAACACTTATCTGTATAGAATTGCTCATGGGCATCAAAGATTGTCAGTTTCATCTATTAATACTTCTCAAAGCACCTAAGGTATTGAGTGAGACTTTGACTGCCTCTAAAATAAATGTACTGCTTCCTCCTCATACCCCTAAGTAGCACAGATAAGTGTAATTTAAAGGGTTTGTTTGACGGAGAGTTGAATAGAGAAACTACTCACAAGAAACTATTCCTCTCCTTCACTTGCTATATTCTATTCAGTATAAGTGTTTCCATGACAAAGGATCATCTTGATAATGTGCATCTTTATCAAGGGAGAAATATTCCCTTCTTTAATCAGTTCACCACCCTCGACGGTAGTAAAGTAATTAAAGAAGGCCAGAGGACATGGACAGCATCAAGCTGATCTCGGTCACAACTGCTAGGTCTGCAAAATATTACTGGATTGAAGAACAATGAAAGAAATGGGATGAAAGACCATCTGAGGGCCACAACTTATGGTTAAAAAGCAGCCAGACTTCCTATTTGTTACCCTCAAATTCTGCCTTTAAAAGTCTGAAATTCCTTTGGAAGGAAGGTAATGATAAAGGAAAAAACAGGGACTTCCCTGGTGGTCCAGAAGCTTAGACCTCACACTCCCTGGTCTGGGCACGAGATCCCACATGCTGCAACTAAGACCTGGCAAAGCTAAATAAATAAATGCTGCTAAGTGACTTCAGTTGTGTCTAATTCTTTGCGACCCCATGGGACTGTAGCCCACCAGGCTCCTCTGTCCATGGGATTCTCCAGGCAAGACTGGGTTGCCATGCCCTCCTCCAGGAGATCTTCCCAACTAAGGGATCGAACCATCATCTCTTATGTCTCCTGCATTGGCAGGCAGGTTCTTTACTGAAAGTGAAAGTTGCTCAGTCGTGTCTGACTCTTAGCGATCTCGTGGACTGTAGTCTATGGAATTCTCCAGGCCAGCATACTGGAGTGGGTAGGCTTTCCCTTCTCCAGGGGATCTTCTCAACCTGGGAATGAAACCCAGGTCTCTCACATTGCAGGCGGATTTTTTTTTTAACCAGCTGAGCCACGAGGGAAGTCCAAGAATACTGGAGTGGGTAGCCTAGCCTTTCCCCAGGGGAGCTTGCCAACCCAGGAATTGAACTGCGTTGCAGGCAGATTCTTTACCAACTGAGCTATCAGGGAAGCCCCCAAATAAATAAATAAGTAAATAAATATTAAAAAAGAAGAAAAGCAGACAGCAAAACACTTTGTATTCTACTCAGTTTTTTTTTCTCTCTTCTCAACGCCCAGTATAGAACCCAGTAGATAGATTATGTATGTGCTCAGTCACTCAGTTATATCCCACTCTTTTGCAACCCCATGGACTGCAGCCCACCAGACTTCTTTGTCCATGGGATTCTCCAGGCAAGAATACTAGAGTGGGTTGTCATTTCCTCCTCCAGGGGATCTTCTCCACCCAGGGATTGAACCCATGTCTCCTGCATTGGCAAGCCTGTTCTTTACCACTGAGCCACCAGGGAGGCTGGTCCTAGAGTATGTGAAAGTGAAAGTGAAGTATCTCAGTCTTATCCACTCTTTGCGACCCCATGGACTATAGCCTACCAGGCTCCTCTGTCCATGGGATTTTCCAGGCAATAGTACTGGAGTGGATTGCCATTTCCCTCTCTAGCGGATCTTCCCGACCCAGGGATCGAACCCAGGTCTCCCACATTGTAGACAGATGCTTTTCCATCTGAGCCACCAGGGAAATATCAGTTCAGTACTGACCGCCAGCTACTTGCTGCTGCCAAGTCGCTTCAGTCGTGTCTGACTCTGTGCGACCCCATGGACTGCAGCCTACCAGGGTCCATGGGAGTTTCCAGGCAAGAGTACCGGAGTGGGTTGCCATTGCCTTCTCCGGCCAGCTCCTTAAGCAGCCAATAAAATGTTCCTGTATAATTCCTCTAATTGACCCCCCACGCCTCCAATCCCACTTCCCTTGGCTGACCCCCCACCTCACTGATCTGTTTCATAAAGGATTAACCTCAAACTCTCCATCTGGGTTGAACTCATGATGCAGATTACCCATATCCTAAAACTACAATTAGAGGAAAATACTACTTTAAATCTGGGAACAAAATTAAGTGGGAACAAAAGGAAGCAGTTTACTCTCTTGAGTCTGGATATGCTGATGCAACACAGGAAGTGCAAAAGCTGCAGGTTCTGCTTGATTGGTAACTGAATTAAGTAGGTTTCAGTACTTGCTTTAGTGACCAGGTCTATTGATCATTAAATAACTTTCCCAGGACTAGGGAAAAATGAAGTCCATAAAAATTCTTAAGTTTTCCACTTCTCTTTTCTTATGCATCATTTGCTTTGCTTTCCTGGTTGACTTGAAAAACCCTAAAAAAATATATTGTGATGAATTACTCATAATTTGGACACCTTTGACACCAATTTGCCTAGTTACAGTAACTAACTTGTTTTACATTTTACTTAAAAAGCTAAATGGAAAGTTTAAAATAATTTGTTGCACTTAACTATCACCTTCAAAGGTATGAAATAGTTTTCTAGCATAACTGTGAAATGATCAGAAAATGGTCATAGAAATATCTAAAATTTGGCAAGATTTTAGACCATTTTGGAGTAAATGGACAAGCACAAATACATAAACATGATTTTTTTAAGATTGCATACATATGCATGTTTTGTGAGTAAGTTTCAGAGACCACAAGATGCCACTTTTAAATACTCTAGGGTACATCTCCTAAGGACAAGGGCATTCTCCTCTATAACCACAATATCATTATCACACCCAAGAAAATTAGTAATTCCACATGCTCAGTCATTTCAGTCATATCTGACTCTGTGACTCCAGGCTCCTCAGTCCATGGGATCCTCCAGACAAAAATATTGAAGTGGGCTGCCAGGCCCTCCTCAATAATTTCACAAATTTTTTTAATATACAACCTAGATTCAAATTTTTCCAGTTGCTGAAAAATGTCTTCCATAGATTTTTTTTGTTTCTTCTGATTCAGGATCCAGTCACTAGTGACATGTTGTATTTAGTTGTAGTATTTAATTGTAATATTTGTTTTAGTCTTTTAAAATCCAGATAGTCCTCCTGCTATTTTTTTTTCCCATGACATGGATTTATTTGAAGAGTTTATACCAATGGTCTTGTGGAATGCCCATATCCTGGGTTAGTTTGGCTGTATGGTGAAATATTATGGGCAAGAGTGTTTCACGTGTGATATCATGGGCTTCTTATAGAAGAATCATATCAGGATGTAAATAGTGTTTGCTTGTCCCAGTATTTTTGATAGTAAATTTTATTACTTGGTTAATGTTGGGCGATTGCCGTATTTCTTCACTATAAAGGTCCACTTACATGCATGTGTGTTCAGTCGCTTCAGTCATGTCTGACTCTTTGCAACCCTATGGACTGTAGCCTGCCAGCTCCTGGTGTCCATGGGATTCTCCAGGTAAGAATACTGGAGTGGGTTGCCATGCCCTCTTCCAGAGGATCTTTCCCACCAGGACTGAACCTGCGTCTCTTATGTCTCCTGCATTGGCAGGGGAGTTCTTTACCACTAATGCCACCTGGGAAGCCCCCAAAATTCTGAAAGAGATGGGAATACCAGACCACCTGACCTGCCTCTTGAGAAACCAGTATGCAGGTCAGGAAGCAACAGTTAAAACTGGACTTGGAACAGCAGACTGGTTCCAAATAGGAAAAGGAGTACGTCAAGGCTGTATATTGTCACCCTGCTTATTTAACTTCTATGCAGAGTACATCATGAGAAACGCTGGGCTGGAAGAAACACAAGCTGGAATCAAGATTGGCTGGTGAAATATCAATAACCTCAGATATGCAGATGACACCACCCTTATGGCAGAAAGTGAAGAGGAATTAAAAAGCCTCTTGAGTGCTCGCTTCGGCAGCACATATACTAAAATTGGAACGATACAGAGAAGATTAGTATGGCCCCTGCACAAGAATGACACGCAAATTTGTGAAGCGTTCCATATTTTTGAGATGGCTTTTGGAAAATACTCAAAGATGGGGGCTGGTTTCCAGGGGAAAGAACCATATGATCTGAAGGTTGGAACTTTTTGTCCTACCCCACTCCCTGACCTCCAGAGAAGGAAGAGGAGCTGGAGGCTGAACAATGAATGGCCAATGACTTAATCAATCTTATTTACGTAATGAGGCCTCTGTAAGAACCCAGAATGATGAGACTCATCATCACTCTCTCAGAGGGAGTTCAGGTTGGTGAACATGTGGAGGTGATGGGAGAGTGGTCTGCCTGGAGAGGGCGTGGAAGCTCTGTAGAACTTCTCCCATACCTTGGCCCTGTGTATCTCTTCCAGCTCGCTGTTCCTTAGTTATATCCTTTTATAATAAACCTGTGATCTAGTAAGTAAAAAAAAAAGCCTCTTGATGAGAGTAAAAGAGGAGAGTGAAAGGTTTGGCTTAAAGCTCAACATTCAGAAAATGAAGATCATGGCATCTGGTCCCATCACTTCATGGGAAATAGATGGGGAAACAGTGGAAACAGTGTCAGACTTTATTTTTGGGGGCTCCAAAATGACTGCAGATGGTGACTGCAGCCATGAAATTAAAAGACGCTTACTCCTTGGAAGAAAAGTTATGACCAACCTAGATAGCATATTGAAAAGGTGCACTTACCCCTTCATAATTACTGAATGGTGAGGAGGCTGAGTTTTACAGACCATATGGATTTATTTTTCCCCATCAACATTTTACCCAGGAAGTTTGGTATTTATTGATACTGTCTAAACAAATGTATACCGCAGACGCTGCAAAATGGTGATTTTCTAATTTTATTATTCCTTCTACATGTATTAGCTGGGTACTTCTATAAGGAAGAGCTTTCTATTTTTCTTTTGGCAAACAGATTTCCTTTCAGTTCAAACACTAGGATAAGATAATGAGGCCTTTTCTAAGGTTTCTTCAAGTCCCGAGATCTAACTTGGCTACCAGAGTAGTTTAGGATAATAGTCTTACAGATGGAAGGCGGGAGAGGGAGGGAAATGTCTGAGTTGATAATAAAGCCTTTGTTCTGCATGTGTCAGAGGAAGATAATGGGTAGGAAAGCAATAATGCTTTTGATTTGCTCACAAGGTTCTTGATAATATTGGCAGCAATAGCCAGAAATGGTATCACTTTCATATAGTTTAAAGTTGTAGTAAGTACTTCATTTTTGTGTTCTATAGCTATAATGTTGCCTCCTGGATTTTATATCATTGACAATTTGCCCATACTCCCTCCACATGCAAGGTTACTGACAAATAGTAAATTTATGTATTTCTTTATTTATTTGCCTTGGATCTTAGCTGCTGCACACGTGATCTCGCTTGCATCATGTAGGATCTTTTGTTGCGGCATACAGAGTGAAGTTGTGCGTGGGCTCAGTAGTTGTGGTGCCCAGGCCTAGTTGCTCCATGGTATGTGGAATCTTAGATCTTAGTTTCCTGACCAGGGATCAAACCCGTGTTCCTTACACTGCAAGATGGACTCTCAACCTCTGGATCAGCAGGGAAGTCTGAGAAGAAGAAGACCAACAGTCTCTTTTAAACTCCAGAGATAGGACAGCAACTATAGGGCCTCTTCTGGTTCATCCCTTCTCTTAGTCTCAGAGGATGCCCAGAGCCTCAGCTCAGAAAAAACATTTTGCTTTTCCTATAGCTCCACACTTTCCTGGTGGCTCAGATGGCAAACGAATCTGCTTGCAATGCAGGAGACCCTGGTTCGATCTCTGGGTTGGGAAGATCCCCTGGAGAAGGGAAGGGCTACCCACCCCAGTATTTTGCCTGAAGAATCCCATGGACAGAGGAGCCTGGTGGGCTACAGTCTACAGGGTTGCAAAGAATGGACACAACTGAGCTACCAACACTCTTTTCCTAGCTCCATACCAAATTGTTCTCTCTCTTGCTCTTGTCCAAATGCCAACTGTACTTTTCCCATCTCAGATAGGGCTGCTGTGTGTTTCTGAGTCATTTCTTCTGGCCATCCTTATAGTTTCAATAGTGAATTAGCCAGTAAATGCTGAGCACCTACTCTGTATGCAAAGCTGAGGTAGATGCTACACAAATATAGGGATCTGGTCTCTATCTTCAAAGAGTTTATCTGGTTGGAGAGACAATGTCACAGAAAGATGGAGCTAAAAGCCAATCTAGTCTTGCAGGAGTATCTGTGAATGAGTGGCGGGGGTGGTGGTGGTGGTGGTGTTGGTACGAGGAATTCCAAGAACTGGTGCTAAAATTGTGAACATTTGTGTTGTGCTGGGGCAAATGTCCGTGGGTTTTGAGATTCTCAAAAGGGCTGTGAGTACATTCTTCTGCCACAAAAATAAAGTAAGATGTTTTGATAAAACCTAAATGAACTTTTTGGCCAAAGCAATAGAATTTTTTACCTGGAAGAAAATGGGGACTAATATTGCTAATAGTAATCTGAAGTTTGTTTTGGAGGTGAGTCCTCTTTCATCACAATCAACATTTTCTCATGCTTGTTGACAGTGTTGTCTTGGTACAGCTAGGGTGAGCTTGCAAAGCCACTCATGTCCAATGACCTGTGTGATCTGGTGAGGTTGGCAGAACAAGGACCATTGGCTTCACTCTATCAAAATAACTGTGACTGGCCACAGTTACATGGATATTAAGGGTGCAGCTGGGGGCCACACCCTTTTTGTTTCCTGATCTTTGCTTTCTCCAGCATATCTTGCTCTCTTAATCAGGGTAGCATTTGAGGGTGGGCTTCTAGGAAGATTAATTCAGTTGCAGTTTTTAGCTAAATGCCACTGATGAGAACCTGTTTCTATTTGTAGGGTTTCCCTGGGGTAGCTTGTGTGCTAGTTTTAGATGTTCTTCAGATGTCTGCTCAGTTTCTCAAAGTGTCCTGACTGCAGAGCCCTTTTACTTCCCGCATAGGGCATTTTCAAGGGCAGAGTCATAAATGGCAGCTTTCAGGGCTGGTCGTCATCTCAAAGTGGATCTTCAGAATCAGACTCTCGGTGCTCTAGACCAGCACAGTCCAGTTGTGTATGATATAAGCCTTGTGCATAATTTTGAATATTGTAGTAATATAGTAAAAAAGTTTAAAAGTAAACAGATGACATTCATTTTTTATTTCAAATAATGCTTTAGTAAATGTATTAGTTTAAATAGAATTAAATATCTAACATAATTTTTAAAAAATGAAATATAATTTATATATTGTGTAACATTAAGGTATACAATGTGAGGTGACATTAGTTTTAATAGTTTGTTTAACTCATATCCAAATATTATCATTTTACCATGTGATCAATATAAAAATATTGATGAGATATTTTAACTTTTCTGTCATGAGTGTTTGAAGTTTAGTGTGTATTTTACACCTTCTTCACATCTCAGTTACGAATAGCTACATCTTAAATCCACTCCAGTACTCTTGCCTGGAAAATCCCATGGACGGAGGAGCCTGGTGGGCTGCAGTCCATGGGGTAGCCAAGAGTTGGAAACGACTGAGTGACTTCACTTTCACTTTTCACTTTCATGCATTAGAGAAGGAAATGGCAACCCACTCCAGTGTTCTTGCCTGGAGAATCCCATGGACAGAGGAGCCTGGTAGGCTGCAGTCCATGGGGTCGCTAAGAGTCCGGCACGACAGAGCGACTTCACTTTCACTTTTCACCTTCATGCATTGGAGAAGGAAATGGCAACCCACTCCAGTATTCTTGCCTGGAGAATCCCAGGGACGGGAGCCTGGTGGGCTGCTGTCTATGGGGTTGCACAGAGTCGGACATGACGGAAGTGACTTAGCAGCAGCAGCAGCAAGTGCCCAAATGTCTTGTAGCTACTGTATTAGAAAGCACAGATCTAGAAAATTTTTCTAGGAAAAAATACAACTAAGACAAATAAGCCCCCTTACCTCTATGGATGATGGAGGATGAGTTGGGCAGTGGCCCTTTTATTGTGATATCAATCACCAGTCATACACCATCGCAGAGAACTTCTGAGCATCATTGCAAATTTATTACAACTACCTTCTGGTGACCCAGTAGCTTCCAGAACTTGAGGTTAGTTGTATAACGTTGAAAAGGACTATTCATACATACAGGTAGAGGAAACAGTCTGTGACGCAAATGGGCTACAAGGTGTGTGCCCAGAAAATATGTTCATCGAGCTTGCCACATGCCTGCCACACCTCCTGTCAAAACACCTTTTTAGAATGAACATTTTTTTTTTTTGGCGTATGTAAAAAAATACACAGACAAAGGACTAAGGCTTTCTGAGTTAGGGATGGTAGGGAATACAACCATGAATAAAAGATGGTCCCTGCCTTTAATGAAACTTGTCTTCTCGATGAGAAGACAGTGGAGATAACAGTTAAAGGTCAGGCGTCCACAATATGGTAAGGATGAATATTACCCAACTCCAGCCCTCAGACATGACCAAGTTTTCTTAAGAAAACCCACTTTAAAATCCCACTGTTTCTCTGAATTAGAAGCACAGGAAATAATCACCCTTTAATATTTACCAGTTATGTTAGCATAGAATGATTTGTTGAATTTAAAACATAGAGCCACAAACCATTTAGAAATGGAACAGGTTGTTTTCATGAAGGAAAAGGAGAAAGGGGACAGATACGTAAGGTGTGGATTCATTTTTTGTGACATGTTGGGGGAGCTTCTTGCTGATGGGACTGGTAGCTTGAGGCTTTAGGCACAAGGCTGTGGTGTCCAACAACCAGAGGATGATGTTGAAAAAGAGGAGACAAGAGTTAAAGTGATAACCATTCCTGCTTGAATAAATGCTTACATGAGCAGACAAATACAATGTAAATCTTTACACTGGGGAAGCTGTGGATGGCAGTGGTTAAGAACCAAGGATTGGGAGACTTCCCTGGTGGTCCAGTGGTTAAGAATCCCTTGCAAATGCAAGGGATATAGGTTCGATCCATGGTCGGGAAACTAAGATCCCACATGCTGCAACTAAAACCTAAGGCAGCCAAAAAAAAAAAAAGAACCAAGGTTTGGGAGTCAAGACAGCCTACGCCCCTGTGTGACTTTGGGAAAGTTATTTAACCTCTCTATGCCTCAACTTTCTCATAAGTTAAAAAAAGTTCATTGACTTGATGAGAGAATGTACATGAAGAGTTTAGAATAATGCCTGGCACATGGCATGAATCCAATAATTATTATCTAAATTATTATTAGCCAATAATTATTATTAGTTTGGGCATTATTATGTCAGTAATAATTATTAGCTATGGTGCTCCCCTAATTTGTTCCTGAAGTCCACAAGACTGTGGACTCTGTATCAAGCACTCCTGACAGAAGATTGGCAAATTCTAATGATTTTTCTCCCTCTCCGATGGCAAAACTAGGGCAAAGAGATAAAAAATGACTTGCCCAAGGGCTCAGAGTCTGCTCCCAAAATGGGGAGGGAGGCCATTTAAAGTAGTGCTGATGGATTTCCCCAAAGACAAGGACTTGGTACACTTATAGACTGGAATTGGCATCCAGGCTGCACTACTTAACTGATGGTGTCATCTTGAGAATTTATCTGATTTCTTTGTGCTCTCAGTTGTGCATCTGTCAAATAGGGACAATAAATAAGTCAAGGGTTGTTAAAACTCATGAAAAGTGCATGTGGGCTGGGCTCAAAAAAGTCTAACTCCTCAATTATTATTATTGCTGTTGTTGCTGTTGTAGCAGATCCTTTGCGGCGGTAGGCAGTGCCTATCCGGAACACCGTGGAACACTCAACACCATGCCCCAGTGCCTGGCACCCAGTACACTCTCAGGAAATGTCTGGAGAATGAACGCACATCTGAGGCTCGACTTGCCCACCTTCCCAAAGCGGGAGCCTGAGCAGATAGCCCGGGATGTCCAGGCATCACTTAGCAGTGAGCTGAATCCACTTTGTGTCCCCGGAAGCCCCTGTAGGACCTGCTGGAGGGCGCCCCGCCTAGACGCGCATCTTCTTGTGACCGGCTCGCTCCAAAGCCCTTATTTTTCTGGTTTGCGGTTTATTTACTTAAGCATTTACAGCTCCCGGGAGGAGAGGGGCTGCTTGTAGCAGGGTCAGGACCGAGGTCGTGATTCGTATTTATTTTCTGCCTCTCAATCTCAGCGCTGGCAAGTCACAACCTGGCTCCTTTATATATGCACGGAGACGCTTGCGTTTCTTTACCTCCTGCGGGGCAAGGAAAGACACGCGCAGTTCGGGTTCAGGAAAGTGCTCTCAAGCCTCTTGCCTGTGTTCCCACTTGCGTTGCTCCCAGACTTAGATTTCTGTGCAAACCCGAAGAGAGCGGAACAGCTTAAATAAAGACAATCTCACGCCTTTAATCCTTGACCGCAAAGACTGGAGTTTTTGTGCCCTGGATTTCTGAAATTCTTGGCTGGGTACTCAAAGCGGGGGAAGGGTGGGTAACAGCTTGTAAAAACTTCCCAAAGCAGAAATTCGAGCTCTTCCCCGCCCCCTGCTCCCAATGACACCTGGATTCTAGAGAAATGGGGCAGCCGACGGAGGAGAGTCCCCAAGGGCTGGGGGCGCCCCCAACGGGTGGTTTTGAGTCGCGGGTTCCTAAGTCAGCGAGTTCTCGGCGCAGAGCCGGGTTTGAAGCCCGGACTCCTCGCAGGACGCCCCTCCCTGTCCCCTTGCGCGTCTATTTAGAGCCCAGCCTGGGAACCCATGGGATTCTGGGACTTGTAGTTCACCCTCGCAGCCCCAGGCGCTGCCACGACCCCGGACTCGGACTACATTGCCCAGGGAGCGTCCCGGCCTATATAAGCTGCCAGGAGCTGCTTCGAAGTGCAGTAACCATGTGGATGTGCTGCTGAAGCGTTTCCTCTAGCTCGCTGGGGTGGGAGGAGAGGAGGAGGAGGTGGTGGTGGAGGAGGAGGCAGAGGGTGGAGAGAGAGAAATCGCACGCCGAGAGGAGGTGTGGGTGTTCCGCTTCCATCCTAACGGAACGAGCTCCCTCTTCGCGGACATGGGATTACCCAGCGGCTGCTAACCCCCTCTGCTCGCCCTGCTCCGCCAAAGTGGCGTGGCTCCCCGGGCACTAAGGTAGCGGCTGGGGCCGGGTAGAGGGCGCGGGGAGTTGGTACTGTCCCCAGGAGCAGAAGTTTTTGCCTCGCTCTGTGGGAGTTCTTGGTGGATTTGCATGCACTTGCATGCATTTTGGGGGTTCTTTTACTGAGGGCATTTTGGGGGTGTTCATTTGAGGTTAAAAAAATTCTCGATTCCATCGACTGGCTTTGAGGCTACTCATTCTGGGTTGTAAAGGCATTCCCCCAAGTTGGAAACTAGCAGCAGCTGCAGGAAATAGTGTTTTTTTTTGGGGGGGGGGGTGGGAGGTCGTGGAGATGTCCTGTGTGAGTAGGCTAAAGGAAACAATCTTTCTTAAAATGTAGCCTTCCGTTGTGCTGCAAGGGAGAGGAATGCATATGTGGGGGCCCCAGTGGGGAGGTTTTAGAAAAACGGAAGAGAACCCGGGGAGCGGTGACGGATGAAGTGTGGACGGAGCTCACGCCCGATGGGGATGCGGGCTTCGGATACTTGGCCTCCGCTCCTGGAAACAAGTGCTTTGGAATCTGCCAAACACTTCTCTTAGTTTCAGCCCCCCGGCGCGTTCGAAGTTTGTGCGTACTTAGTCTCACTTGTCAGTTGTATATTGGAAACAGATGAAATGACCAGTAATCTTCACCTAAGTGAACCCACCAACCTACCTGTCAAATTTGGTGGTGGTGGCGGTCCTGCGTGTGTATGTGTGTGTTTTGGTGGGGGGAGGAGGATTGTCTCTCCAGGAAGGAGGTTAACTGAAAGTGGAAGTGTAGAATTTGAAAATTTCTATTAGGGACCCACTTCTGTCCAATCTCGCATTCAGCTTTCTTTCTTTCTCAATTACTTAGGAGCTGACCGCCAGGGAGCAGAACTCACACCCCTGGCTGGGCGTGTTTTGGCAACAGAGGGCCTGACCTGGGTCAGGTGAGTGCGGAAGCCTGAAAGCTGTAGTTAATAATGAGTTTTGGTCCTAAGTCTATTTTAAATTCTCGCTAAGGAGTCATGGAGATGGGGAGTAGGAAGAGACAGGAAAGTCCATGGCAAAGTCTCTGAAATTTGTCACTGCCTGTGGCAAGGGCTTTAGGGAATGTATGAAATCCAGGGGGCAGTCCTGTCTAGTACTTTTGTCCCTGACTCAGAAGTGAAGCAGCCTGAAGGTTTATGGGAGCAGGGGAAAAAAAGAAATAGAGCAGTAAAAGGGATGCCCACTGGTGATCTGAGAATTGAACTTGCCAGGAGGTGTGCTGATTATTTAAATTTTGAAAGATGCAGTGCATTTCATCTGCCAAGATACATAAGCAAAATTTATCTGCTTCTCTCTTTCAAAAATAGTCACTTTCCTTTTTTTTATCCTCTTATACTGTGAATATGTGTTTAATCAGAGTAGGTTGTGTGGCAAGAAATTAAAATGGGTTGCTGGCAAATTGAACTTGAAAAAGGGAAGTTCTTGAAGCATGAGATAGTATCTTCCAATCCTTGATGCCACCTGAGCATCAAGGAATCTGGTGGATTCCTCTGGTTTAGGTGCCTGTCATGGGATATGAGCTGAGAGCATCATTTATCTGTAAATGCAAGCGGCTCTTATGTTTTCTCCTGCAAATGTTCAGACTGCACTTCAAGAGAGGGAGGTTTTACCAGGTGCACAAATGCCCATTGCTGCAGATTTGAGCATCACAAGCTTTTTCTTCTGAAATGGTCAGGGACAGGATCAACAACAGGGTAGTAAAGGTGGGTGGGGCCTGGGTCTTCATAACTTATTTAACATTCTAAATATTTAGCTGTTCCCTGGGCTACAATCTTTGGGCTTTTCTAATTAGAAAAGAAGTCAGACACTTCATTATAGTAGTATTGTGCTTTTGTTTCCTGTTGATAAGATCCTCCGGAGTGCTGGTGGAGTGGGAAGTATTTGGATGTGTGAGGTCCACTTCCTTTTTGGAGTTCACTTGAAACTTCATGCGAGCATGGCTACGTGGGCATTCATAAGGCCAAGGATTGGGTTCAGAGGAAGCTGCAGGCAAGGAGAAAGGGGTCCACAAAATCTTCTCTGACTGGTTGCTAAAAATGAGAATAATACACATGAAGTACTTGTAAGCCAGGTCCACAGCTATACATCACAGGAACCTGTGAGTCAGGTACGGGCGAAGAAGCTGAGGTGCAGAGAGTGAGATCACTTGTCCAGTGGATGCAAGCTTTAACCCCAGGCTTTGGGACTTTGCTGTTTCCCACAAGTGCATCTCAGTTGAGGGGGAATATGAGGGTAATTAAGAAAAATGGTACATGTATTGCTGTTGAAGAAATAACTCTTCATTGTGTCCCACCAATGATAAAGGAGCAAAGTGACCTCGATGTAGGAAGAAAACAATGTAGCCGTAGGTGTAAAAATGAAAGACTCTGGGTTTTTGAGGAGGTCTTAGGTATTGTACTGAGTTCATTTTAGAAAACTGTGTGCTGAAAGCCTACATAAGGAGAGTAAAAGAATCCAAACTACAAGTAACACTGTCTAGATTCAACTTTGGGTTTATTTCACACATGAAATGCATCTTGATCAGCTACATCAAGGCATCTGAGTAGGTTACAAGAATCAGGTGTTGCTCTATTGAAATAATTTGTAAGTTTAAATTGCAGTGAATCTGAACTGTGAAATGTTGACTGTCGTTTCATATACTCTTCAGTTTGCTTTGTGGCCAATTGTGCAAGAACACTTTTCTTTTTCGTTTCTTACTTTCACTTGCATGTGTGTATGTGTTGAAAGTGTAATCTGCTTTTTGAATAATTCAAATTGAAACAGTATCCTATCAAGATTTCCTTATCAGGCAGGCAAAGTTCTTCATGCTCTAAATGAATTACTCCTGGTCTCTAGTTTGAGACTCATGGAAGTTCTTTGGGATTGACAGTGGTGTTACCTATTTAAACAAAGTGGTTGCCTTCTGGAGAGAATTAGCATCTTTAGGAAGGAGAGGTGGAAAATTTGCTTAGAGAAGAGATAGGTGAACTGAAATCAGATCCATTGCTTTATATCTCAAAGTATTTTCAACTGAGGAAGACCATGGTCTTAAAGAGAGAAAGAAACTTCTAATACGATGGTGTGCAACCAACTGACTTGCACAGCAAAAAATCAAATGGCTTTTTAGTTCATTTGTAATGATTGAATGGAAAATCTAATTTATTTATGAGCAACTCTTAAACCAGAGTGAAACAACAGACACCAAATTTGAACAACAGAAAAAACTCAAAATATTGAAATTAGGCCTGTAGTTAAATTTTCAGGTCAAGCTGTCCTTGCATACATCTGATTAACAAGCCAGCCGAGGCCAGTGTCGGTCTTCTTTGCTGTGGGTTTGATCTTTTAAAATAAAACACATTGCTTTCACAGGCTGTTTATTAACTGTAAGTATTAATACATACAGGTTTTTTTTTTAGTTCACTTAGGCTGTTTTAAGTTTTTGCCTGACTCTTTTGATGAAATCAACTAAGGCTTGAAGTCAGTGACATGAATGACATAATTTCCATGGTTCCTACCAGTTGTCATAGTGTTTGTGGTTCTGAGGCTATTGCTAATGAGGATGAGCTGAAACCACCATCCACTGAGCTGTTCCTTGTATTGAACTATGTTTGGATTCTTCCCTAAACTGGATATAGTTTAAGGCACTTGGTGTGATAAATCTATCCTAGCAATTCTAATGCTGATTAAGATTATGGTTAAACTATTGTATTCCTTCATTCAAATTTTTTGAGTACCTGCTATGTGCCAGGGTGTGTTCTAGATGCTGAGGTTACAGCAATAGAAGTCCATACCTTTTATTTTTTAAATTTTGGCTGCATTGGGTCTTGTTGTGATAAACGAGCTTTCTCTAGTTGCAGCATATAGGCTAAGTTGTAAGTGGGATCTTAGTTCCCTGCCAAGGGATCGAACCCTCATATCCTCTGGAAGGAGAGGCAAATTCTTAATCACTGGACCACCAGGAAACTCCTCGAGCGTCCTGATCCTAAGAAGTCTTAAATCCTAGTTCAGGGGAGGCAGCCAGTATAAAAAGCAAGTATTATAGTATGACAGGCAGTAAATGATTTGAGGAAAAATAAAGCGGAGTAAGAGAAAACAACAGTGTTGCTGAAGAAGTGGATAAATTGGGACCCTTGTGCACTGTTGGTGGGAATGTGCAATGTTGCACCTGCTGTGGAAGACAATACGGCTGTCCCTCAAAAAATTAAGCATAAAAATTACCAGATAATCCAGCAGTTCCGCTTTTGAGTATATACCCCAAGGAATTGAAAGCAGGAACTCAAACGTATTGGTACGGCCATGTTCACAGCAGCAGCATTCATGATAGCCAAAAGATGGAAATAACCCAGATGTTCACAGAAAGATGAGTGGATAAAAAAGATATGGTATATCTGCACAGTGGAATATTATTAAGCGATAAAAAGAAATGAAATTCTGATACTGGCTGCAACAGAGATTAGCCTTGAAAACATTCAGTTAAGTGAAATAGAAAGTGAAAAGTGTTAGTCGTCACTCAGTCATGTCTGACTCTTTGTGACCCCATGGACTGTAGCCCACCAGACTCCCCTGTCCGTAGAATTCTCCAGGCAAGAATACTGGAGTAGGTGGTCCTTTCCTTCTCCAGAGGGTCTTCCCAACCCAGGGATCGAACCAGAGTCTCCTACTTTGCAGGCACATTCTTTACTGTCTGAGCCACCAGGGAAGCCAGATGCAAAAGAGCAAATAATATATGGTTCCACTTTGAAGAGGTCCCTAGAGCAATCACGTTCACAGAGGCAGAAAGCAGCATAGTGGCTGCCCTGGGTAGGGGTGCTGGGGAATGAGTTTAATGGGCACAGAGTTTCCTTTTGGGGAAGATGAAAAGGTGCTGGAAATGGATTGTGGTGATGGTTGCAGAACAAGGTGACTGTACTTAATGCCTCTGAATCATACACTTAAAAATGGCTAAAATGGTAAATTTTATGTTGTGCATGTGTATTTTACCACAATAAAAAGGAAAGGTAACAGCAACAGAACAGGGTAAGGGGGATCAGGGAGTACTGTGGTAGGGGTTGGAATCAGGAAAGGGCTCATTAGTAGAGATCTGAAGGAAGTGAGTGG
Source organism: Bos indicus (assembly GCF_029378745.1). Classification (NCBI taxonomy): domain Eukaryota; kingdom Metazoa; phylum Chordata; class Mammalia; order Artiodactyla; family Bovidae; genus Bos; species Bos indicus. The sequence continues at coordinate 21,759,497 of NC_091781.1, read as the reverse complement.
GTGAGCCAGGTAGGTGTCTGGTTGGGGATGGGTGTTCCAAAGGGCCCAGCGGCAAGTGGCAGGACCCTAGGGTGGGAGCAGGTGGGGCGTGTTAGAGGAAGGGCGAGGAGGCCAGAGTGGCTGCAGCTGAGGGAGAGTGTGGGCGTTCCCGCCAAAGGAATCCAGGACAGAATGTGCCGGGACCAGGTTTTTGCCAGTTAGCCGTTATTTGTTCCCTGAGGATTTCTAAACTCGAGCAGAATTCTCAGTGGTTCTCAGCATCACTGAACCACCTTGTTCTCTCCAGAGAGACTTTGGGAGGAACTTGATGGGGGTGGTGGTGAGTAAAACCCAGATTTCTAGACTGTCTAGTTAATCACCCGCTATGTGTGGGACTGTAATTCACTTCAGGAGGAAAGGCATCTTTGATAAAATAGGTGAAGTTACAGTTGGCGTAGATAACAAAAATGTTCTAAGAACCTAATGATATTCCTAGGGATTTATCTGCATTATGAATCTTTTGCCCTGTGGCCACCCTACAGTCTGTCTAGTTTCATATTAAGGAATTACAGGAAGAGGATTCATGCTCTGCTATCTAATATCATCCTTGGGGAATATGAAGTTCCATGTAAGTGATTCTCCTTGATCAGTGAAGTTGACCCCTCCATGTGTACAAACTTGTATCCATGTGTACAAACTTGTAACAAGGATATTTATCGTTACTTTTTGTGTAAGATGTACGTATCCAATTGTAAAACATTAGTGTATATAAACAAAAACAAATACAAAAAACCCAGTCACTCCCAGTCCCACCAGCCAAGATGAGAATTTCAGACATTCCTTCCAAGTATAGACATAGAAATTACATGTATGTTTAAATTTCATTAAAAGGGTGTCATGCCTCCTGTTTGGTACCTTGCCTTTTGCACTCTGTATTGTGAACATCTTTTCTTGTTAAGAAATAGATGTCTAAGTCATTTATCTAAAGGTACTTTTGATGGGATTTCACTGGAATGAGGACATGTATGGAATCATTAGGGTAGAAAAAGTGTATCGTTCAGGTTCCATCACCGTCATAGAATCCAGGTTTTCTCATTCATTTTGTACTGTTTTTATAACTAATTCACTTTGCTGTATACCTGAAACACAACATTATAAATCAACTATACTCCAATACAAATTTTTAAAAAATAGGGAGAAAAGAATTTAAAAGGAAAACTAAATGGGTGGTAGGGCACTATTCAAATGTCAGTTATCATATTACGGAGGTAAAGGCTAGTAGTTATTCATTTAAATAAAGAATTTCTCATTTGTTCTGCAAAGTCACCAAACCCTGTTAAGGCCAGGCACTGTTTGTTTGTTTTTTTTTTTTTAATATTTATTCGGCTTCTTTGGGTCTGAGTTTCAGCACAGGTGGTCTTTGTGGATCGTGTGGGACCTTTTGTTGCAACACTTGGACTGTCTACTGGTGGCCCTGGGGCTCCAGAGCTCTCAAGCTCAGTAGTTATGGCATGTGGGCTTAGTTGCTCCACATCCTGTGGGATCTCAGTTTTCTGACCAGGAATGGAACCTGCCCTCCCTGCATCGAAAGGCAGATTCTTAACCACTGGACCACCAGGGAAGTCCTCCAGGCACTCTTGTTTGTTGGCACTTAAAAGGAAAACTGTACTGTAGAAAGTTAGAAACACATGTAGTAGTAGCAGTCTTAGTGTTATGAATCCCTCTTTACTCTTCACCCACCTTCCATAGTTTATCAATTCATCACCCATCTTCTTTTAGCTGCATTCTCAAACAGCCTCCCATCTCTTCTTGGATGACATTGAAGTAAATCTCAGATATACTAGTTCATCTATATTGTAGTATATATTGCTGGCATCGGGAGTCTTTAAAAAACATAATCACAATACTATTATTCATCTCAAGGCGGGGGAGGCAAATTTTAAAAACTAGTCTGTGTTCTCACCTCCTTGATTTAAATAAACTTATTATTTCAACATATATATATCAATAACAGATATGCATACTTTAAACAGTTTGAATAAGGAACCAAATAAGGTCAATATATTACAAATGATTGATGTGTCTTTTAATTTGTATATTTCCTTGTTACCTCTTCCCCCCCTCCCCTTGCCATGCATTTTTTGGTTGTTATTAAAGAAACTCATTTCAGTTGCTCAGTCATGTCTGACTCTTTGCGACCTCATGAATCGCAGCACGCCAGGCCTCCCTGTCCATTACCAACTCCTGAAGTTTACCCAAACTCACGTCCATCAAGTCGGTGATGCCATCCAGCCATCTCATCCTCTCTCGTCCCCTTCTCCTCCTGTCCCCAATCCCTCCCAGCATCAGAGTCTTTTCCAATGAGTCAGCTCTTCGCATGAGGTGGCCAAAGTACTGGAGTTTCAGCTTCAACATCAATCCTTCCAGTGAACACCCAGGACTGATCTCCTTTAGGATGGACTGGTTGGATCTCCTTGCAGTCCAAGGGACTCTGAAGAGTCTTCTCCAACACCACAGTTCAAAAGCATCAATTCTTTGGCACTCAGCCTTCTTCACAGTCCAACTCTCACATCTATAATGACCACTGGAAAAACCATAGCCTTGACTAGATGGACCTTTGTTGGCAAAGTAATATCTCTGCTTTTGAATATGCTGTCTAGATTGGTCATAACTTTTCTTCCAAGGAGTAAGCGTCTTTTAATTTCATGGCTGCAGTCACCATCTGCAGTGATTTTGGAGCCCAAGAAAATAAAGTCTGACACTGTTTCCACTGTTTCCCCATCTATTTCCCATGAAGTGATGGGACCAGATGCCATGATCTTAGTTTTCTGGAATGTTGAGCTTTAAGCCAACTTTTTCACTCTCCTCTTTCACTTTCATCAAGAGGCTTTTGAGTTCCTCTTCACTTTCTGCCATAAGGGTGGTGTCATCTGCATATCTGAGGTTATTGATATTTCTCCTGGCAATCTTGATTCCAGCTTGTGCTTCTTCCAGCCCAGCGTTTCTCATGATGTACTCTGCATAGAAATTAAATAAGCAGGGTGACAATATACAGCCTTGACGTATTCCTTTTCCTATTTGGAACCAGTCTGTTGTTCCATGTCCAGTTCTAACTGTTGCTTCCTGACCTGCATACTGGTTTCTCAAGAGGCAGGTCAGGTGCTCTGGTATTCCCATCTCTTTCAGAATTTTCCACAGTTTATTGTGATCCACACAGTCAAAGGCTTTGGCATAGTCAATAAAGCAGAAATAGATGTTTTTCTGGAACTCTCTTGCTTTTTCGATGATCCAGCAGATGTTGGCAATTTGATCTCTGGTTCCTCTGCCTTTTCTAAAATCAGCTTGAACATCTGGAAGTTCACAGTTCACATATTGCTAAAGCCTGGCTTGGAGAATTTTGAGCATTACTTTGGTAGCATGTGAGATGAGTGCAGTTGTGCGGTAGTTGGAGCATTCTTTGGCATTGCCTTTCTTTGGGATTGGGATTAAAACTGACCTTTTCCAGTCCTGTGGCCACTGCTGAGTTTTCCAAATTGGCTGGCATATTGAGTGCAGCACTTTCACAACATGATACCTTTTCTTACAGGCTGGATTTTGCCGACTGTATCAGTGTGATGCAGTTGAACATGTTCCCCTCTCCTCTATATTTGTTATGTTTAATTTTATAGTTAGAAGTAGGGCCTTGATCAGAGTCACTTGCCCCCACCAAGTCTGTTTTGTAAGCTCACTCAGGGGAGTGTGTGATATGTATGGATATGCCTTCTTGTGATTAACATCAAGTGATACTTACTGCTTCAATCTGTTAGTTCAACTGAACTGTAAAGCTTCTATTTTTCTGTATTTATTAGCTGGAATATTTTGTGAAATGAAACTTTCTCTACTTAGTACATTGGTCAAAAAGTTTACTCTGGTTTTTCTATATGATGTTATGGAAAAACCGAAACAAACTTTACGGCCAACTTAATATTTACTTCCCTAGGGCATGTTGTTGGAGAAGGCAATGGCACCGCACTTCAGTACTCTTGCCTGGAAAATCCCATGGATGGAGGAGCCTGGTAGGCTGCGGTCCATGGGGTCGCTAAGAGTCAGACACGACTGAGCGACTTCACTTTCACTTTTCACTTTCATGCATTGGAGAAGGAAATGGCAACCCACTCCAGTGTTCTTGCCTGGAGAATCCCAGGGATGGGGGAGCCTGGTGGGCTGCCGTCTTTGGGGTCGCACAGAGTCGGACACGACTGAAGCGACTTAGCAGCAGCAGCCGGGCATATTGTTGTTTAAGTCACTTAGTCGTATCTGACTCTTTGTAGCACACCGTGGGAATTCCCAGGCAAGAATCCTGGAGTGGGTTGCCATTTCCTTTTCCAGGGAATCTTCCTGACCCAAGGATCGAAGCTGAGTTTCCTGCATTGGCAAGTGAATTCTTTACCACTGAGCCAGCAGGGAAGCCCTCCCTAGTGTATAGTTAAAGTATATAAACAAAAGACAAGATCAGTACTTCCGTCTCCTGTTTTAGTTTTCATAGGTAATGAGTTGATTCCCTGAGCATGATCCATGGCAGTGGTTCTCTAGTGGGGGACGTGAGGCAATATCTGGGGACATTTTTGGCTGTCATAACTGGGGAGAGGGTGCTACTGGCATCCAGTGCTTAGCAGCCCGGGATGCTACTCGGTTGCCATCATTCCGTCTCACGGCCCAGAGGAACAGAAGGATCCACTCCAAAGTATCAGCAGTGCCACTGTTGAGAAAGTCTATACCAGGTTGACCAATTTGTGTGGTTTTTTTAGTATCACAGTAAAATAATGTATTTAAACATGTTTCCTATGCTTCATTTTCTTTCGTTATCCTTACAGATATTCAGATTATCCATCTCTGCTCAGTAAGAGAGAGGCTACTCAAGTCGATTCAAAAGACACCACCCCAGTGGTCTTAGACTTCCTGCTTGTATGATGAGACGTTCCAGCCTCATTCTCTCTATTCCGTGATGCAGACCTGTCATGAGTCATTTATCCAAGAAGCCCTAGTTCTTTTGAGTACTCTTCTCATTCTCATCATATGGGTCAGAAAATAAATTAAAATGAAGGAAATTTAAGAGCTGAACTTTTGCTTTTTAGATCTAATCATCATTTTTTAATATTTTATTGGAAGATAATTGCTTTGCAGTATTTTGCTGGTTTCTGCCATAGAGCAACCTGAATCAGCCACAGGTGTACATATGTATACCTCCCATCCCATCCTACCTGTCTCGGTTGTCATAGAGCACTGTCAAACCTGAACATTTTTATTTTTTAGAATTTATTTTTAATTGAAAGATAATTGCTTTACAGTATTGTGTTGGTTTCTGCCAGACTTCAGCATGAATCAGCCATAGTTATACATATGTCCCCTCCCTCTTGAACCTCCCTCCCGCCTCCTTCCCCATCCCACCCCTCTAAAACCTGAACATTTTTCATGAAAGGCTTTCCAAAATGTAATTGATATATTCTTACCTTTGGGGGAAAAAATTCTAAACACACTCTTTTCAAATTGGTCTCAGTTTTAGTATGCTAAGGCTGAGATTCATTTCTCCCCGGACAAGCAGGAATGTTACTCTTGTTCTACATCCATGTTTTTCAAACTGTGGCAGCCCATTAAGAAGTTGTGACATCTCTCTGGTGGACCTTAATAGACAGTTTCTTTGATAAAGTAGACCAGAATAGAAAACATCAAAGTATGGGTACTTAACTGTGTGTGTTGCAACAGATTTCTCATTCTGTGTCTCTGTTTCTCTTTTTCACACACACGCACACACACATACACCATACACACAGAATAAACATTGGGTTGTTAAGTTCAATGCATTTCTTATTGTGAGTCGCTGCCCAAAGTCTGAGAAATACTGTCCATTGTCCTACGTCATTATGGCTCCATTTGTGGCCACCAGATCTGCATCACTGGCTTCAAACTGAGAACTTGTTAGAAATGCAGACTCTGAGGCCCCACCCCAGATCCACTGAATCTGAAACTGCACTTCAGCAAGATCCCCAGGGGATTCTTAACGCATGTGAAAATATGAAAAGATCTGTGCCGGATGGTGCTTGGCGGCCCTGTGCTTTTTCAGAATTTATTTTTATAATTACTTTGTTTTTGCATGGCTAGCTTTCACCTGTTGAAACTGATCTTTGTACTTTTCCCTCACAGCCTTCTCATGTGCAGTTAAGAGGAAAAGTAGGTAAAATGACCAACTTAGGTGAGTGTATGGAAGTCTGGCCGGATTCTTGATAATAAAAATGGGAGCTTTCGGTGCTTACATTGAGACAGGTTGAAAACCTGTCTGTTCAGACAGAGGTAGAGACCAAAAGCTTCATATAAAAGCTACTTAGGATTGTGAAGCCACAGATATAAAGCAAGTTGTATTGTAACTGGTCGTTGCAAACTTTGAAGAACTTTCAGTTTATAATGTTCTATGACGCTTTGAGTCAGCAGAACTTCTAGACTGGTATAGTGTTGCTCATCAGAAAAAGATGAACAGATGAAAAAAATATTACTAGCCTCCAAGTTCTTCAGTGTTCATTTGCATTTCAGGAGCAGTTTTATCTGGGAAGTGATTTTGTTTTGCAAAAACAGCTTAAAAAACTCCCCATAACCCCTTCACTTGCACGTATTTCTGAACAGAAGAAGCTAATTCAACACCCAGACTTGGGGACATTCACCTATATTTGCCTGCCATGTGTACAATCACATCCTGTCTCTGTGCCTTTGCCCGTGGGCTTTCCGCAGCTGACCCTGTCCCAGCCCCTCTGTCCACCTTGCCAGATGCTTCTCTTCTCAGCCAGCTCTTCCTCTTCTGGGAAACCTTCCTTGAAACTTAAAAGTCTTTGTCATTTGTGGGACTTCCCTGGCAGTCCAGTGGTTAAGACTCTGTGCTTCCAATGCAAGGGGCTCAGGTTCGATCCCCGGTTGGGGAACTAGGATCCTATGGGCCAGGTGGTGCAGCAAAGAAAAAAAGCAAAACAAAACAGTCTTTGTGATTTGTAAGGCCTTGGCACTTTCTGTCTCTGGGCCTTTTTGATTTTTATTTCCCCACTGGAGTACCTGGCACTTAGTAAGCACTCACAGTTACTTGTGAATGAGGTTATTTATCTATGTTTTATCTCCCGTTGAAGGTTGTAGGCTACTTATATATTTTTTTAATTAAAAAAGTTATGTTGGGGCCTCCCTGGTGGTCCAGTGGTTAAGACTCAGAGCTCCCAATGCAGGGGGCCTGGGTTTGATCCCTGATCAGAGAACTAGGTCCCACATGCAGCAGCTAAAAATCCCATGTGCTGCAATTAAGACCCAGAGCAGCCAAATAAATAAAAATAAGTATTTTTTTTAAGTTTTGTTGTTTTTTTATTTTGGGCTGTGCTGGGTCTTTGTTGCTGCAAGGGCTTTTTTCTAGTTGTGGCAAGCAGAGGCTACTCTCTAGTGATGGTGCTTAGGCTTCTCATTGGGGTGGCTTCTCTTGCTGCAGAGCACAGGCTCTAGGGCACTCAGGATTCAACAATTGTGACACACGGGCTCCATAGTTGCAGGGGCTTTTAGAGCACAGGCTCAGTAGCTGTGGCACATGGACTTAGTTCCTCTGCAGCATGTGGGATCTTTCTGGAACAGTGATCAAACCTGTGTCTCCTGCTCTGGCAGGCAAATTCTTCACCACTTAGCCACCAGGGAAGCCCTGTAGGCTACTACTTAATCTAATTTTTTGTACCCCTCTCTTGATGACGTAAGGGTTTCCCAGGTGGCTCAGCTGGTAAAGAATCCACCTGCAATGCAGGAGACCCCAGTTCAATTCCTGGGTCAGGAAGATCCTCTGGAGAAGGGATAGGCTACCCATTCCAGTATTCATGGGCTTCCCTGGTGGTTCACAGGGTAAAGAATCTGCTTGCAATGTGGGAGACCTGGGTTTGCTCCCTGGGTTGGGAAGATCCCCTGGAGATGGGCATGGCAACCCTCTCCAGTATTCTTGCCTGGAGAATCCCCATGGACGGGGTGCCTGGTGGGCTACAGCCCATGGAGTTGCAAAGAGTCAGACATGACTGAGCGACTAAGCACATGCTTGATGACCTATCTCTTGAGTTGGCCTGTTGCTTTGAAAAGCCCCATCTGCCATGAAGAGTAAAGTTAAGGACAGGGTAGAAAGGTCTTCAGCATTTCTTTGTGATCGCTTCGAAGACTGCTCAGCACAGCTGCCTTTAGGGCGTCAGCTTGGGAAGTTGGTGGTGGTTACTGAAGGGGAGTGGAAGTAGGAACGAGGCAGTGAATGAGCTGGTCTCAGGGTGAAACGGTGCTGCCTTGCTCAACTGAGGGATGGGGACTCCCGGGGACTGGGTGTCGCCTGCCTGTTCAGTAGAAACAAAACATGTGACATCTGTGCATCTGTTTCCTCTTCTGTAGCATAGGTGTAAAAATACCTGCTTTGGGGCATTACTGCCAAGTTGTAGAATAATAGATGGTTGCACACGATCTCAGAGATCAGAACAAAACCAAACCTTTCCAGCAGAGTGGTTCGGTCCCCAGGGGACATCAGGCAATGTCTAGGGACTTTTTTTGTTGTCACCGCTGAGGGGGAGAGGTTGCTAATGGCGTCGAGTGAGTTGAGGCCAAGGATGTCCCTACACATCCTACATCCTATAGTGCATAGGACGGGTCCCCCACAACAAAGAAATTTTCTACGTGCCCCCCTACCGGCCCCCCACCACCCAGCCCATGACAATAGCCTTGAGACTGAGAAAGCTTATCCTGGAGTGATTTTTCCCAGACTTAGTGAGACTTTTTATCTCACTCTAAGGATATTAACCTAACTTGCTTTTTTCTTTCTTTTTGTTTTTTTTTGTGTGTGTGGTTCAGGTTGTGGGCAGAGTGGGGTCTTCTCAGGCCAGGACTGACTTTAACTTTTTAACCAAATAAACACTCTCCTCATCCCTTCCCCTGAAGCACTAGCCTTGGTTCCCAGAGCCCTGTGGTCTGCAGGCTTTGGCTACTAATCGGGTATGTGACCTCCATGAAATCACTCAGAAGGTGTTTGTTTCCACCTATAAAATGAGGAATTTTGGCTAAATGACCTCTCCGCACCAAGTGTAAAGTGCTCTGACTGCCAACTTTGAGCTCTCAATGGGCTTCTGTTACGTTGGCCTTTAGGAATAGGCATGGAGGCATATGTCAGCACTGACATCTTTTCTGAAAAATAACTCTGTAGATCAGTTACCGTTTTGGGGAAGAGTTTATTTAGTGGACATGTCTGTGAAAAAGCAGGTAGGTTTATCTGTGTGTGTGTGTGAGACATCTGAAAGAGCAATATTTAAACCAGAGAATGGCTCCAAACTTCAGATTTACGACTGTTACTTCTGAGATTGTCACGGAGGGCCCTGCTGAAAGTTGAAATCTCTGAGTCGGTGATTTCCTTTGGGACTAGCTGAAAATGAAAGCACAAGGCGATTTTCTGTGCTCCGGGGAGAAGTGCTTTGTGCAATAGAATAAATTATCTCTTGATGGGGACATGCTGCGTGTCTGAGGGATAGTCTGATTAGCCGCTAAGGGGACAAGAAGGCAAGGAGGGGGCTGCATGGAAGTGTGGTTGGTGGTGGGGGCATCTGTCCAACTAAAAAACGGGGTGCTGCCTATCCTCATTTTGCAATACAGATGATGATATCGGCAAGATAGCTTTGCTCAAAGGAAGTTCCAAAATTAACTGTGAGAGTCCCCAGTAACAGACGCAGAGGTGATTGTAAAGAGAACCTCTTCTCTTGCAGGAGTCCAAAGTGAACAGGATGGGTTTTCTCTCCCCTACCCCCTTCCCGGATTTACAGCCATATTACCATATATGTGCCTGGGCGAGGGCGTCTCACCGTGACTTGTGCCTCTCTGGAGGGAGCGTCTTTGGCTACTAGCCAGGAGATTGATCAAATGCTGGCCACTCTTCCTTTTTCTGGGCATACTCTTGCGTTTCTTCTGAAAGCCCTTGTGGTTTGCCCAGCTTTGCCCACGGGAGGGGCTGCTTGACCTAAAAGTGTAGTGATGCCTTTTTGTGTTGGTGGTGACCGTGGTCCCTCACGTTTCCATGGGGCCAGCTGCCTGTGACCTCTTGGATCTCCAGGCACTTGTCAGTCTTTGTACATGAGCCCTCTTCTTCACAGCCTAACTTTAAAGAGGGCTTCCCTGGTGGCTCAGATGGTAAAGAATCTGCTTTAAGGGAAGCTTTATGCCTTTGTTCTTTTTAAGCGATCATTTTTAAAGCAAGCAGCAATGAAACCAGCTCTGAAAGACTTAGGCAAGAGCCCTTTGTTTTTTAGGGGTGGAGGCGATGTGGTTATGACAAGAAAGGGCAGGAAGGGCTGGTGGATTCCATTGGCTGCATTTTTTTCAGCGGAAGAATGACTTTCCAAGAGTATGGTGCTTTGGGGCCGAGTGACAAATCTTGGTGATGCCAGGGTGGACTGAGAAGGGCTGCGTGGGTGTCGTGTAGTCATCTGTTCTTCACCTGGCGGTGCTTGGGTGGTTTCGGTCTTACTTGAAATAGCTGGAGAACCTTTTGCTGGAATTGGCATAGACATATTCAGATAAAGGCCATGTCACAATGTGTCCCCTTGTCTACGTTCATTTGGACTTGCTGGTTGATAGGCTGATTGTCAACTGATTATGAGCCCTAAAAAGTTTAATATGAGTGGTTTATGAGAGTAGAAAAGAGAACAGATCAGAAAATATTAGGTAGCATGACAGCAAAGAGAAATGTTTCCTGTGTTTTGCTTCCTGTGTGCTTAGTCCATTGATTTCCTTTTTCTCATTTAATCCTCAACACAATTTTATGATCCCCATTCTGTAGATGAGGAACTCGAGGCCCAGAAAGAGTACGTATAATACTTTGGTCAAGGTTACGAACATCCTATCACAGTTGTAGAAAAGTCACACGTTTTACCCTGGTCAGGTCCCACTGGAACTGGCTTTTTTCCCCCTAGCCTTACCCAGTACTTTCCTTCCTTTCCCCATTAATGCTCTCAACTTTGTGGCTGGTTGTCTGTTTCATGGACTTATCAAACACTGCTCTGCTATAGGGCCTTTGTACCGTACAGAGCTATTTTCTCTGCCTGAAATGCTCTTCTGCCTGTCTTTTTTTTTTTTTTTTTGCATAACTGCCTCTGTCTTGACTTTCAGCTCTTACTTGCATGTCTCAACTTGTTCTCTGACCAGCCATAATTGGGTGACAGTTTTAATTCTCTGCATAGTACTTACCACTGTTTGACTTGATTGTTTTATTTTTTGTTTGTTTACTGTCTTCACTAAAATATGCGTGTCATGAGAGCCAGGGACCTTGACTGTCTTATTTGACCTCCATCCTTAGCACCTAGAGTAGAGTAGGGCTAATATCTAGTAGGTATTCAATGTGTTGAATAAAAAGGATTTAGGTTTCAAATCAAGGAATCCTGTCTAAAGCCCTGGCTATTAAGTTGTATATTTTGCATTTTAATCCTGTTCGATCCAGTTTTTCATATTTGTACTGTATGACTCCTCACTGCACAGCCAGCCAGTGCCAGAGTAAATCTGAAAATTTGTTGAAGCACTTTTTTCAGACTTTCAGGTTTTGATGCTTAAAAATTAACTGAGAATATGTTGAATTCATTTTCAGATCTCCTGTATCTTACCTCTCTGTATATTCATTCTGTTAATTTTTGAGAGTTTGATACTGAAACTCCAACTAAAGATATTATCTACTTAAAAATAATTATAGTATATAGTGGAACTGTATGTAACCTTGTTCTGTATTTTCTAAGTCTCCTGTAAATGTGTTTTCATACTTTCATAATTTAAGAAAAAAATAGATGAGGACCGCAAAGAACTTCTATTGACATCAGTTATACCAATCTGTATTTATAATATTCAAAATTAACACTTAGAAAATTCACACAGAAAATATGAAAAGTAAACCTATTGCACGTTAATACAGTAACATATTTTTTTATGGGCAGTAATTATATTTTCCAAAACAAAAATTCAGCGAGAAGAGTGTCATTATTTTACATTTCTCTGTAAAATGCTTTTGTTGTTGTTGTTTAGTCACTAAGTCATGTCCAATTGTTTTGTGATCCTATGGACTGTATAGCCCGCCAGGCTCCTCTGTCCATGGGATTTCCCAGGCAGGAAAACTGGAGTAGGTTGCCAGACCTTCCTCTAGGGGATCTTCCAGACCCAGGGATCAAACCTGGGTTTCCTGCGTTGGCAGGCAGATTCTTTACCACTGAGCTACCAGGGAAGCCCAAATTGCTTTTAGATCTAGCTTAATGGAAGGTAACTGGACTCAGACCTGCCCCTGCCTCCGATCTGTTGTGACATCACATGTCTTGCAGCTTCTGGAGAATTCTACTGTGCATGAGAAAAGGCAGTGACACCTTGGTGATCTTACGAAAATAGTTTTGACTTTGAAGATCCTCTGAAAGGGTCTTGGGGAGCTCTTAGGAGTCCCTGGGGCACCAGTAAAAGCCACTGGTAGGATAGGTAACCACTTATAGAATAGGTAGGCTTTTCAGAAGGTTGGGTGGTGGCATGGAACATTTGAGAGGGGAAGCTGAAGGCTTAAGTGGCAGAATGCAATTGAGTGTCCCTAAGTCTGGGTGTTGTATCAGAGCTTTCTATTCAGACATAAATGCACGGGAATGCATTTAAGCTGTTCTTGCAAAACTGAAGTTGCTTCCCAGCTAAAGCTCCTCCTGCACTGCAAAGGAACATTGCGAACTTGGAAGGCAGTGGTGCTCGTGTTCATTATTTTTAGGTGAGCAAGATTACACCAACCAGCCCAGAAGTTTTGTAGTGGGAAGGGTCATTAAACAATGAGAAAGTGTGGGTTCCTCTCCATGTCTGAAAACAGTCGCTTCAAATGCAACTTCCTTAATGGCTGTTACTCTACAACCCCTTACTTGGTGGTGGTTGAAGCTTCTGGATTCAGATGAAGTTGTTTTGTAGGATAGAAGTTAGATTGTCTTTAAGTTTTATTGCCCATGGGTTCCCTCACAAATGGTTTTAAAAGTGTCAGGGTGAAGCTGTTAGAAGTACATGAGATACTCCATGCTAGCCAATTTCAGTGTTTAAGAAGGGAAATGAAGTGAAAGTCGCTCAGTTGTGTCCGACTCTTTGCGACCCCATGGACTATACTGTCCATGGAATTCTCCAGGCCGGAATACTGGAGTGGGTAGCCTTTCCCTTCTCCAGGGGATCTCGCAACCCAGGGATTGAACCTAGGTCTCCCGCATTGCAGTCAGATTCATTACCATGAGCCACTAGGGAAGCCCTAGGTGAGTGCAAATGCAGGCCTCTGGGGAGTAGTTTGCCTGTGTCTTGGGTGATGTGTACAAGATTGTCACATTTAAGGTAAGTGGGCAGTACAGCACTTGGGACAGCTGGTCATCAGGGAGTGAGTGATAGAAAGGAGAGGGCAGGCAATATGAGGGGGTTTTCTACCTGACACCGGAGCTTGGAAGGGCCAAACTTTAATTTATTTTAAAATTATAATTGAGTATAGTTTTACTTCAGACGGTAAAGCGTCTGCCCACAATGCAGGAGACTCGGGTTTGATCTCCGGGTCGGGAAGATCCCCTGGAGAAGGAAATGGCAACCCACTCCAGTATTCTTGCCTAGAAAATCCCACGGATGGGGGAGCCTGGTGGACTACAGTCCATGGGGTTGCAAAGAGTTGGACATGACTGAGCAACTTCATGGATAATTGATTTACAGTATTGTGTTAGTTCAGGTGTATAGCAAAGTGAATCACTTATATATCCGCATTTTTTTTTTTAAAGATTCTTTTCCCATGTAGGCTATCGCAGAGTATTGAGTAGAATTCCCTGTGCTATATAGTAGGTCCTTGTTGATTATCTGTTTTATATATAGTCGTGTGCATATGTTAATCCCAAACTCCTAACTTACCCCTCCTGTCTTGGAAAGGCTGAACTTAAGGGCAGTGTCAGTGGGTTTCTTTTTGTCCCCTGATGACTGAAAGGCTGTTCAATCCCAAAGATCAGGTGGCTTCATCTTAATGAAATAAAAAGGCTTGCTTCTGCGGTCAGTAAAAATGTGGGAGTCTGTGGCTTTGGGGTCTGTTCACTGCTGTGAGGTCACGATTCTGATTTCCTCCTTTGTCCATCCACCCTTGAGATTTAAGTGATAACCTTAGTTCACTTCTTGGTTAATGAAAGTGTTCTAATTTGGTCTCATTTCAGAAGTTGCTAAGTTTTAAAGTCTTGAGTGGTGAGTAGGCGAAAGTTGAGATTACTATTTTTTTTTAGAGAAATGAATATAAGACATTAGTTAAGTGTATACAGTAGAAATAGATGGAAGAAATGACAATAAGTGAGTTTCAACCACAAAGCTTTTAGCAAAAGAAAGAAAAAAAGAGAAATCCAAATCTATCTTGAACTGCTTAAAATGAAATGAACATACTTCTTTTTGGATGAGGCTGTGCTTTAGCCTGTCTCAATACCAAAGTGGAAGAAAGTTCTAAATATTGAATTATCATTCCTTTGAAGAGATTTCCACCCCCACCCCTCTTCCAGCAGGGGCCTAGTTTGATGTTAGAAGAAGGGGAAGCGGAGTTGAGGTCTGGCTGAATCTGGGGGCCGAGAAACAGGACCTTGGATGACCTGAGTGTCAGCCACCTGATGGGCCTGCAGAGGACTGAAACATTTCTGGGACCTGTGTTTATTCGGGTATGTTTCCAGCAGTGCTGACAGAGTGAGAAGGGTCTATCAAGTAGGAGAGAAGCGCAAGTTACAGGCAGTAGGGAGGGAAGACTTCGAAGGAAGTGAAGTGAAGGTTCTCATTTTAGTCTCACTTGAAAATTAAAAAGTGAGCCCTTAGTAAGGGCCAGGTATTAGGCGGAGCACTTTGTGTGGGGTTTTTGGTTTGTCCCTCATGATGACCCTGATGGGAGGCAAGGTCCTGATGAGCGATAGGAATGGTACCCTCCCCCCACCATCCACACACACACTTTATTTTTTAAAATATGCACAAGGGAGTTGAAATTCAGAAGTTATGTAAGTTGCTTAAGTACACACAGCAGGTAACTGATGAAGATGGAATTTGAATGCAGGTGTTCTAGGTTGATGTTTCTGGCCTTTTTGAACATGCCAAGGGATGGTCAGTGGGAGACAGGTACTTCTTTCCAGGGATAGATGTTAGACGTTTTGTTTCTGGCTCCCAGTGTCTCAAAAATCTGTTGAAAAGGGCCAAGAGGCCTTTCTTCTCTGTTTTTGATCCAACAACATAAACTTGGCTTTAATTAGTTTTAGAAAAACAATCCCCTAAGAAACAGTGTAATTTCTTTTAAGCAGCAGATAAGTTGACGCTCTAGTACATTGAACCCAAATTTGACTGCTTACATGTTCCAGGCAATGTGCTAGGGGCTGGGAAGCAGTGGGAATGAATCATTCTGCTGTCCTGGCCCTCGTGGCTGTGCTGTGTGCTGTGCTGAGTTACTCAGTCGTGTCTGACTTGTGACCCCATGGACTGTAGCCCACCAGGCTCTGTCCATGGGCCTTCTCCAGGCGAGAATACTGAAGTGGGTTGCCATGCCCTCCTCCAGGGGATCTTCCCAACCCAGGGATCAAACCCAGTTCTCCTGCATTGCAGGCAGATTTTTTGCCAACTGAGCCACCAGAGAAGCCTTGCCCTCCTGGACGCATGGTCTAGTGGTGAAGACAGGTAAACTAGCAAACAAGTGAATATGGGATTTTCGGACAGTGGGAGTGGGCCCAGATAGTGTAATTGGGGTGCTATATGTATGGATGTGAGAGTTGGACTGTGAAGAAAGCTGAGTGCCGAAGAATTGATGCTTTTGAACTGTGGTGTTGGAGAAGACTCTTGAGAGTCCCTTGGACTGCAAGGAGATCCAACCAGTCCATCCTAAAGGAGATCAGTCCTGGGTGTTCTTTGGAAGGAATGATGCTAAAGCTGAAACTCCAGTACTTTGGCCACCTCATGCGAAGAGTTGACTCATTGGAAAAGACTCTGATGCTGGGAGGGATTGGGGGCAGGAGGAGAAGGGGACGAGAGAGGATGAAATGGCTGGATGGCATCACTGACTCGATGGATGTGAGTCTGAGTGAACTCCGGGAGTTGGTGATGGACAGGGAGGCCTGGCGTGCTGTGATTCATGGGGTCGCAAAGAGTCAGACACGGCTGAGCGACTGAACTGAACTGATAGAGAAATGTGTTGCCAACGTAGAACTCAGGTTTGGGGTGTCAGAGAGGGCTTCCAGGAGGCAGTGACATCAAACTGGGACCGTAAAGGTGACTGGGAGTTAGCCCCAGGTGGGGGACATAAGGAGTGTCAGGCAGCTGGAGCAGCGGATGCCAACACCTGGGGGACAGAAAGTGTACACAGTATGTTGGGGGAATCAGGAAAAATGCATCAGTGCTTGAGGGTAAAAGCAGTGGGGAGAGTCCAGAGAGATAAGGAAGAGATAGACAGGGACCGGATTATGGAGAGCCCTGAAGAGGCTTGGGAAGGTTTTAAGCAGAGGAATACATGGTCTGCCTTAGGCTTCTAAAAGGTCATGCTGGCTGTACATGTAGAATAATGGAGGTGAGAGAGATGAATAGGATGGATGATCTTATTTGCAAAGCAGAAGTAGAGACAGAGACATGGAGAACAAATCTATGGCTACCAAG
Organism: Bos indicus; assembly: GCF_029378745.1. Lineage (NCBI taxonomy): Eukaryota > Metazoa > Chordata > Mammalia > Artiodactyla > Bovidae > Bos > Bos indicus. Next base: position 21,742,844 of record NC_091781.1, on the reverse strand, counting down.
GAGGAAAAGGTGAGATGGGAGGAACTGAGAGATTGGGATTGATGTATATATGTTTTTGACACTATATATAAAGTGGATAACTAGTGAGGATGTATTCCCAATGGTAGCACTGGGAAGTCTACTTAAGGTACTGTGGTGGCCAGAGTGGGAAGGAAGTCCCGACGGGAGGGGGTGTATGTATACATATAACTGATTCATTTTGCTATGAAGTAGAAACTAACACAACGTTGCTTTACAGCAACTATACTCTAATAAAAATTTTTTTAAAATGAAACAACAAAAAAAATCAAGGACCAGAATGAAGCCCAGTTGAAAAATGATTTTGCCTGAGATTTGTGGATTGGGCAGAGGAGTTAAAAAAAGTAGAGGCTTTAAGAAATATATTCAAGCTTAAAATCAGTAAGATTTGATGTTCATTTAAATGTCATCATTCATATGTTTGACATATTTACTAAGCACCTACCACGTGGTCCGCACTGGTGATAGGAATGCAGTAGTATGCCAAACAGATCCCAGACAGATCTGGGCTTGTATTAGGGCAAGAGATGGAATAGGAATGAGTGTATTCTGGATCTGAGGGACCAGCACGGGCAGAAGTCCTGTGACAGGGATAAGGTGAGAGAGGACGGGAGGTGCCCCCAGACTTGTGGAGGTCGATGATGTGAGTGTGGAGGAGGAGAAGCAGATTGCGCAGATTTGGTCCATTGAGATGCTGTGGTCCATTGTGAGCTGAACCCCGGTAGCTCTTGGCCAGGAGATACAGACTTGTGGCTCTTCGTGGTATAGAAGCCGCTGGAGGCAGCAGAGTGGACAAGAGGACCGAGAAGGTGTAGGAAAGGCCGAGAGCAACAAAGGCTGTGTGGCCTCAGAATCAGAGGACCATTTCACCCCGGGTTTCTTTTCTCCAAGGGGAGCTCTGAATCGGTGCATTTTTATCCCCACCTTTCTTAACAAATAGAATCCAGCATCCCGTTTCTTTCCACTCTGCTCAGGGAGCAGTTTCGGGGAGTGGGTGATGTGAGGCTCAGCAAACCTGCCCCAGCTCCATCTGCCTGTGGACGACACAGAGGCCAGAGTGATCTACCTTTCTCCACCCAGGTCAAGCCTGTCTGTGAGAAGCCTATTTCAGGAGTATTAACTGATCAAAGCAGTGGTGGGAGGTGGAGGTGGTATAGAAATACTGATCATTTTCATAGATGGCATGATTTAACTTCCTGCCAGGTATCAGGTTTGCCAAAAAATTCACTTGGGTGTTTCCATAAGCACTCATGGGAAAAGCCGCATGAACTTTCTGGCCAACTCAGTACATCAGCAGGTGCTTTATAAAGATGATCTCATGGAGCTTTATGACCACCTGCTGAGGGAAGCACTCTATTTGTCCCCCTTTTACAGATGGGAAAAGTAAGGCTTAGGGAAGGTGTGGATCTGGCCCGAAGCCCTACAGAGAAGAGCTGACAGAGCCAGGTTGGAACCCTGACAGGATGGATGCTGACAAGTCAAGTCTCAAGGAGAAATGCGAGAGTGTGCATGCGTTCAGAGGTCTTGGAGCATCAGAGGACAGATCAGTAGCAGAGATTCTGGGAGGCGCTTGTCGTTGTGGGGAGGGGTGGGGACAGGAGTGTTTGCCAGCCAGGCTCTTTGAACCTAGAATAGACCTCATTGCCGGTCCACACGGAAGACAAGACCATCCCTTAAGCGACATGGTGGGGGTAGGGGTGGGGGTAGTTCTATTATTGGGCGAGACGTGGAATTACAGGGTTTACAGGGTTGCTTCCGACCTTTATTCTATGATTTTGTATATTTGGAAAGTTCAGAATGCTCTGTGGTTGGGAGTTTCAGTATAATTCTACATTGTTCAGCTTTTTCTCAAGGGGTGAATTTGGCAGGATAATTACCTTCCTTAAAGTAAAAATATGTTGTCATAGGACACAAAAGAGTCCATTTGTGTGATACCCAGCTGACTTCTTATGCAGGAGATCCTTTCCTTTACTGAATTTGATTTTTTTTAATTTATTAATTTTTTCCAGTTTTATTGAGATATTTGACATGCAACATGTATAAGTTTAAGGTGTACAGCATAATGATTTGATGTATGTATCTATTACAAAATGATCGCCATAGTAAATTCAATTAACGTCTGTCACCACACAGTTATAAATTTTTTTTTCCTTGTGAAGGAAACGTTTAAGACCTACTCTTGATAACTTTCAAATATACAATACAATACTATGACCTACGCTTGTCACGTTGTACACTGCGTACCCAGAAGTTATTTTCTTAGACTGGACAAGGAAAGTTTAATATAAAGAATTTTTTTTATTTTTAAAAATTGAAATGTAGTTAATTTGCAGTATTACATAAGCTTCAGTTGTACCATGTAGTGATTCACGATTTTGAAAGACATTTGAAGCCCTAAAATCAGCCAGAAATAACAGCTAGTGGACAGAGAGATGGTTGGAGCTCTGGAGCTGGCTTGTTCTCATAGATACCTGCTGACCAACTCAAAGTTTCTTAGCAGCGAGCCCTAGGTGTCAGATGTACCAGGGTCCTGCAGCTCACTGGCAGGGTGGCACCAGCTGTTCTTCCGTGAGGTGATCCCCAGCCACTGTGTGAGTGACACAGGAGCCCTGGGTACAATGATGAGGAGTTCAAAGGCACAAATGGTCCAGGATCAGATCCATGGGCAGGCTCTCCCATCCTGCTTCTGAACAACAGGAAGTCTTCCAGAGATGGCTCCCAGGATGACTTTCTACCTCCTCCCCTCCAGACCCCAGAGGCCTGTTCTGTTGACTATCCTGGTGTTTACTTCCAGGACATCACTGATGGTTGTGCCCTGCCCTCCGCCCCTTTACTCCCTCCTCATCCTTTTCCTCTTCCTCCACTTGGCTAATGGTAGGTGAGGGGAAGCTTCCAAAGGTTTCCCACCAGACCAGAGAGGGTCTGCCTGGTCCTTTGTGAGGGTACCCATTGTTTGGGACCCTGGGGAAGAATCTATCCCTGCCCTCGCCCCCCTCTTTTTTAACTAGGATGCCTGGCAGATTGCTCAGTTGAGGACCATTAACTTTGGTGGATGCATTAACCCATGTTTTCAGGAGGAAATATAAAGTATGCCTGAAGTTTATTTGTTCAACTATCTACTTAGTAAGAATATTGATTAGGAAGAAGAAACTTAATTTCCCCCCCTAACTTATCAAAGTATTATGTGGCAGCGACAGAAAAATTAGAAAATACCAAAGAAAAATTAGCAAATGGAATTGTGCACATAAAAGAAAATCAGTTCTTAATATTGTCACCAAGAATAAGAATGGTTAACATATTAATCCATGTTCCAGGCATCGCCATTGATGAACAGCTCTGTTTACCAGTCATGTGGACCAGAGTTATAACTCTGGCCTTCCTGCTTGTTAATCATATATGTCTTGGACATCTTAGCCTTTTGGCAGCTCAGTTTCCCAAGAGCAAAATGGTAATAATGGTAGTTCCTGCCTCATGCTGTGGTCCTGAGTATTTGAGAAGATTTGTAAAGGTCTCGGCCCAGTGGTGGGTGTGATAATGCTTGCCAAATGCTAGCCATTATTATTAGAAATGGTGGCAATGGAGAACCTTGCTGCATGGGCCTGGCGCCCAGACTTCTGTTGCGATTATCAATGCAAGCAATACTGAGTATGTCATGCTTTGTCATTCCAGGACACTGAATAGTGTCCAGTGCTTCCCATTCAGGACCTAAAGCTTCTAGTAAGGTGACCAGGTTGTGATCAAAGTTCAGAGACTCATGGGCATGCTGCTGTTTCCCGGCCTGGTCTCCACTGGGGCCAAGAGGGCTGGGAGAGACTCAGTCACAGTAGACAAGTCCCTTGCCCTCCTCCCTAGCCTGTATCTGCTCGCCTGGGTTCATCACTGTCCCTGGGTCCTTCTGGAAGTTTCTAGTGTGAAGACACAGATTCGGTCTGACTCAAAATTCAAATAGAACTTGTTTCCCAGTAATCAGTCCCAGAAGTACACTGACTTCCTTACCCTTTATAAGACTTTTAAATATAAGCACAGAAGGAAAATACCAATGCTCATGAGTGGTTTTGTTTTGAGTGTCTTTTTGGGATGTTTTTTAAAACAGGGGTTCCCAACCTCTGGAATCTAATGCCTGATGACCGATGTAATAGCAGTAGAAATAAAGTGCCCAATAAATGTTATGTGCTTGAATCACCCCCAAACCATTCCCTCCTCTCCCCGGTCCATGGAAAAATTGCCTTCAGCACAACCAATCCCTGGTGCCAAAAAGGTTGAGGACCGCTGTTTTAAAACATCGGTTTGCCTATAGGTGTGAAATACACAGTTAAGAAGAAATGACAGGATGATAGATTTGATTTCAGAGAGTGGGATGTGTCGAGCCGAGTCTCTGCCTGTTGTTTGTGTATCTCTCCCCAAGGTCTAGAGATGCTGGCTCTTTCGTTTTGAGAGTTTGTGTTCTCAGTTGCGCGCAATCTCTCTACGTAAGTTCATGTTCAAGGCAGTGCTCTTTATCTCTTGCAACATCTTGGCTGCTGGAAGGACAGATGAGTTTTTCCTCGCTGTTTTTCACAAGCAGTGAACTGAGGTTCTTTTATGGTTTGTTTTCAGTCCCTGCCACTCCTACTAAGGGAGGAGAAATGCTTCTTGAGGTTTCCCGCTGATCACTGAGGCATAAGTCTTCTGAAAAGAAAACTTGGCACCCGGAAAGCAATTTCAGGAGAGCATACTTCTCCATGCCATTCCAAGTCTTGTGGCGTGGTGGGGTGAATGCTTTCTGGCAGGGAAACTGGAGTAAAGAGATGGGCAAGGATGTTTAAGGGGGTCTGGGTTTGGAGGAGAGGTCTGGGAAAGACTGAGGTGACCCTAAACGTCTGTACACCAGGTGCCTGAGGAAATGATGAGGAGCTACTGCAGTCCATGCCAGCACACACTCTTTGCACAGAACTGAGCTTGTTTTTTATTTTTATTTTTACTTTTTAACTATGCTGTGTGGCATGTGGGCTCTGAACTTCCCCAACCAGGGATTGAACCCTTGCTCCCTGTCGTGGAAGCACCGAATCTTAACCACTGGACCGCTAGGGAAGTCCTTGAGCTTGTGTTGTAAATTTCAGGTTAGATTTTTTTTATAATTGACTCCCACTCCTCAATGTTTATGACCCTGATGAAAGCTCTTTCTATGAGTCATGTCAATATTTTTGTTGATAATTTGTGTGTGTGTGTGTTGTTTGTGTGGTGATTACTGGGCTGTGCAGAGATTTACTGACTTTATGAACACTGTGTGTGTTCCTGACCAGGGTTCTTAAGGGACTGCAGCCTGACTCTTCAGTTGTGTTGGAAGGGTTTGGACCAGGTGCTGAGTCTTTCTGCCTCTGCATGGGTTTCGTGGTGAAGGAAGAGAAGGAAAGACAATGGAATAGCATTTGCGTGAAGTGTATAGGTTGTTGAATTCTTAAAAGGCCTCTAGAGCTTTGTGGTATTTATTGCTAGGCTTCCTCATATTAATTCTGTTCCTTTGGTGCCTCAGCCCCAGGCCCTGCCGGACCCAAGTTTTATACCAGGTGTTTCCTTCTGCCTGAACATTCCCTGAGGCAGATTGAGCATGTTAATATTTCCTAAGTCAGACTTTCCAGCTCCTAATCATTGCAGAGTTCTTGGCAGACTTCCCTGTAGTCTTTATATTCACTATTTATTATCTAGGGTCTTCAACTTGGAGAATTGGATTCAGTCATGGTTTTGTTAGAAACAAGCCTTACTGTGGTTGGAATACCCTGAAATGAAAGGATAGATGGGGAAAAATGTGGCTGCATATGTCCTGCTTGGCTCAGCGAATTGCCTGCCTGTCACACACTGATTTAAATTTGACTTTTAAGCAGAACGCTTTGGAAAATTGAGCTAAGCCAATTCTCAGTGACTATCCCACCCCCAGTCCCGCCCCGAGCATTTCTTTCCTTCTAATAATGTTGCATATTTTACTTTGTCTAGGATTCTCAAGAAAGACATGTCTGACAAGATGTCTAGTTTCCTACACATCGGAGACATTTGTTCTCTGTACGCCGAAGGATCGACAAATGGATTTATTAGCACCTTGGGGTAAGAGCACCTGGTTTCTTGTGTGGCAGGGTTTGTTTAAGACATCAGAACATCAGCTTCAACATTGTGATTTTTCTAGGACATGAATGTTCCCATTTTATTTGATTTTTCCAGCGATGGTTGGAATCACAAATATCAGATCTCATATTAGCCAGGTTTAACCTCTTACACAAAAATGCCATTTGCCCATCCGTTCTGCAAGAGTGAAATCTCATCACTTAGTACTATTCATTCAGAATTATTGTAATAGCCTCTTCTTTCATACGTCAGAGGGAAAGTGCTAAGTGTATGGGATGAATGTTCAGATTAGTATTTACAGACCCAGGGAAGTGCTTTCTCTTTGTAAAAGCGCTTATTTTTAAATGGTGACTTGTTTGTTGTACAAGTAGAGACCAGAACTTCTCAGGTGCTTCTCTCTCTTCTTTGAGGCACAACGTTTTCTGCCTCAGATCACTGTGTGCATCTGAAAGTTACAAATGGCACCAAGTTCTTTAAATCAGATTTCTGGTGTTCTGTTCTTTCTTCAGTTGTTTTTTTCCCCCCAAGTCCGTATAAATACATTCCCTAATGTATTCATTTGATTATCTTTTGCCTTCTCCTCCTTCTATTGTCTGGAAGAGGAAATGAGAGGTGAATTAGTCCCGAAGGGCAGGCACAAGCAGAATGGGGAGTGAAGGTGGTTATCTCTGTAAGAGTTATACATGGTCTGTAATCTCTTTGCATGAAAAGGAGTGGTGGGTGGCATTGTGGTGTTTGGCAAGAGCTGATCTCAAATGTGGGGGCGGGGGAGGAAGGCAACAATTTCTCTAAGAACCTCATTGTCACAGCAGCCAGAACCATCCTTTTTAACCAGACTTCCTATTTAAAGTATGTCGATTCTCTGGTATTTTGTAAAGTAAGTGTATTCCCAGGCTCTCATTCAGTTACTCCATCCTCAAGGAACAAGTTATTTCAGGTAAAGAATTCTATAGCTCAGCTGGATCTCTCCGAATAAAGATTTTATTTTCAAAAGTCGTCCAGTAAAAATGAGTGATCCATGACTGCTTGATCACCAGTCAAGTGGCTTTTTTTTTTTTTTTTCTTAAGCCTTTTTTAAACCTTTTTATACTAAAGACCTATCCTTCACAATATACTTTCTGTTGTTGTTCAGTCAGCAAGTCGTGTCTGACTCTTGCAGACCCCATGAACTGCAGCACACCGGGCTTCTGTGTCCCTCACCATCTCCCGGAGTTTGCCCAAGATACCTTCTGTAGCTTTTGGCAGAGTCCTGCTGCTTGTACCTCTCTGTTGTCCTTTTTTTCTTCTTGGCTGATTCCTTGCTTTTTCCATCTCTAGTTGAATCTTGCATCCTCTTATTTTTCTGCAATAATAAGTAGCAGTGGTAACTACCTGTATGAATCCTGTCCGTGTTTACAGCTCTGTGCTATGTACTGTATATCCACCATCCCTTTAATCCCCAAACAGCTTTTTACAGTGAGCATTATCATTATTGCTATTTATGGGGGCAAAAATCTCTGACCATCAGAGAGGTGAAGTCCCCTGCCCAGGGTTTCACAGCTACGAAGACTGAGAACTTCAAGACCAGTGCTTCTAACAGTTGCCCTTGGTGGGGCCAACTTCCCCTTCCCAGCTTGTCTGACCGCGCCTCTCTGGCTGAATTTGCTCACCCCCATCCTCATGGTCTGCCCACAACTCTTACCTGAGTGCCTTGTTAAGCCTCAGGCCCCCCTTATGCTCCATCTCTGGTCTGTGGCCCTAATTTCTTTTAATGGTGCCACTGCCTCTCCAGTCACCTAGGCTCACTTCCTGCCACTTGCTGAATCTACCGTGTCAGCCCCTAAAATCTTAGTACCTCTTTTTCTTCCAGAGCATCTCCTCTTAGATTTCCTATGAGGTACAGAGTTTTATAAGAGTTTTCATAAGTATTGTGAACAAATTAATAATAAGGTCTTCCCCTTTAACATGAGAATGACCCCTCTTTTTTTTATGTTAAGTTTTGGGCTCTAGTCTTTCCTTTAGATGAATATTTTATTCCCTTGGTTCTCTGCACATATTTGAGGATAACCGGTGTAAAAATGGATTTGGAAAATAAAGTTTGACCTCTTTTTCCTTCTCATATTTTTTACATTTATGGAGCGCTACTCGTGGATGACGATGAGTGGCTGCCAATTTTTGTGGAATCAGCATCCAGCGCTGTTTATGTAACCCAGTTCCATTTATATAGATGGAAGTTACCTCCAAATGGCTTTATTGACTCACTGAACTTTAAACTCACCTAGGGCCTTGGAAGGCCCAAGTGTGTGACATGTAGTGTCTAGAGAAGTGCTTCTCAATCACGTGCGAAACTTGTGAAAAATAAAGATTCTTGGATCCCGTCCTGGAACACGGCTTTAGTAGGCCTGGGGAGGATGGGCACTTGGTATCACTATATTTAAGAAACAAAAAGTCTCATGAACATCTCCCTACTTAGGAATCCTTGAGACCAACTCTTCAATTTTACAGATGAGGAAACTGAGACCGGGGGAGTGAAGTGATACAGTCTGTGTCATGCTACTAGCAGGTAGCTGAAGGCCATCTGCAGTTCATTTTCTTCTAACCTAGAATGGGACCCTTTCTCCTACCCATACCTCCTTGCCTGAGAACTTGATTAATTTACCAAGCCCTATGTTGAATTCCAAGGCATGCCACCCCACTCCCCACCCCTATCCCCAGCTCCTGCCTACACATATTAGATCTGGTGGCGTTTCCTTGTTTATACTTGGAGGGGCTCACAGTGGGCAGGGGTTTATGTATACACTTTCTGCTCTTGATTTGTGCATGAATGTTGAGGCTGTGACCACACGGTCCCTCTTGTTAATGAAGAGAGCCTATGTCTTAGAGCCGAAGGAGGCAAGTTGCTGGTGGACTGTTCTAGAAACTTCGATCCATCCACTAAATAGATACTGAGTACCCAGCCTTGTTAGGAAGTGTGCTGGCCCTGGGTGAAGGGTGGAACCTTCTGGGTCACAAAGCAGGCACGCTTTCTGTCCTCGGGGATCTTGTTGCCTAGTGTATCATTTGTGTTTTAGCCCGGGAGGTTGGGGGGGTGGTGGGGAGGGACAGAGGCCAGGCAGAGGGAGCCTGGGGCAGGAAAGACTTGGGGTCTTCATGAGAAGATGGGGGCTCCGATTTAGGATCTTGAAAGATGTGTGAAAGAATTTTAGGATATGTTGGCAGACTTTGGAAAAGAAGCAGTAAGAGTTAAGGCTGGTTATTTAATGGTAACTTGCCTTTGGGATAAGACATATATTAATGGAAGAACCCCTGGAAAACCGTATTAGCTGGGATCAAGTTTTGTGGCCACTTGAAAAATGAGCCAGTCCTACCAATACCAGTTCTAGGAACTTGGAAAAGTCATGTAAACTCCTCAGAGCTTCAGTCTTCCTCATCTGTTCAAACCAAAAAAAAAATTTTTTTTTAAACAAATCAGTTGTACAAAAGCATTGTACAAGTCATATCGGTCAGTTGGAATTTTAAACATGGGGTCTTTATATATAGTTAGAGGCTGGTTATTTATCTGTAATTTTGTGCACTTTCCCCACTAGTCTTTTTGAAGCTCCAGAGTCCTCTCTTACTCCCATGCTTGTGTGCGTAGGGTTCCTTCCCCTTGAAAATGCTCCCTTCATCCTCCGCCTCTTTTTCCGTCTCCAGTAGTTGCCAGGTTGGCCTCTTCCACCGGCAGCTTCTCAGATAGCTTCAGGCACAGTGAGTTTCTGGCTGTATTTTGTCCTCTTCTCTTACAGCCTGCAGGTGATATGCTCCTTGTCAGTTTGTCTTTCTGGCTCCTGCATGAACCAGCCTTGAGCTCCCGAAGGGCAGGGGCCTGCCTCCCACCCATGTTCACATCCCAGGGCCTAGCTCAGTGCCTGGCATGGAGTGGGCCCCTTGGCTACCATTGGTTGGGTGCAAGGACCTTTTGTTGTGCCCCCGACCTGAGCTTTAGTACATGCTGTGCTCACATCGGGGCTTTCCAGGTGCCTCAGTGATAAAGAACTCACCTGCCAATGCTGGAGATGCAGGTTTGATCTCTGGGCAGGGAAGATTCCCTGGAGGAGGGCATGACAACCCACTCCAGTATTCTTGCCTGGAGAATCCCATGGACGGAGGAGCCTGGTGGGCTACAGTCCATGAGGTTGTAAAGAGTTGGACGCAACTGAGCACGTACACGCTGTTACGCACATGCTCAGGTCTCTTCTGGGCGTGGTTAAGTGAAAAGAGCCACAGAAAACAGTACCTTAATGTACAGTACCATTGCAGAAGCAGAGTCTTAGGCTCTTGAAGGAGGTTTCATTCCCTGGCTGGAGACTAGGGCAGCCTGTTTTGCATAGGAACAGCCCTGAGTATTTGAGTTTTGCCTAGTGCTTAGGGTTTTATTTTCTTAGACTTGGTTTGGTGCAACATTTATCTTTCTTCTCTTTGCAGCCTGGTTGATGACCGTTGTGTTGTGCAGCCAGAAACTGGGGACCTTAACAATCCACCCAAGAAATTCAGAGGTAAGTTGGGGACCATTCCAAGGTGGGTCCCTTGCCTCATTTGAAAATTCATGAAGCCTGTTGCTGTGTATAGATATAGTTGTTGGTTTTTTTTTTTTTTTTTAGTCAGTCATAGGTTTATTTGCCTACGTATTTTTAAGATGTATGAGGCCAGTTTCAGGCTTTCTGAACTCTTAAAAGGCATAAATAAGTTCAGTGTCAAGATCATGAAGGCTTGTATTAGGACCTTCATTTTTTTCACTTGAATACATGCTGGTAAGCACGGATTCAGTTTAAAGCCTTACACTTGTGTTCGAACAAGTAGGATTTATGGATTGAGTCTCAAGGAACATGTGTTTCAGCAGAACTTACTGTTCCATTGGGAGCTTTGCTGTCCTTACATACTTCACCTCGCAGTGAGGAGTTCTTATTATTACTTACCTTTTTGAGTTAAAAGGCACAGGTGGGACAGTCTTCCTGCTGGTGGCCTTGCACTGTTGGCTTTCTTTGTAGACCTCTTGTGTTTGATGTCTTCCTCGGAAGGTAGATTAGTGTATTGCAGGAGGTGTCTAAAATATAATTGGTATCTTAAAATGAGAAATATTTTGTTGTTATTTTTTGCTGCTGTTGTGGTTAGTGCTTCGCAGCTCTGGCTGCATAGTAGAATTATCTGGGAGAGATATTAAGTTACATGGCTGCCCAGGGCCACTCTCCAAACCAGTTAAAGAATCTCTCAAGGTTGGGGGCTAGGCACTGGCATTTTTAGGGCAGTGATTTTTGTTTACAGCCAGGGCTGAGAACCCAGCGGGTTAACTATTTGACTGATGGCCTCTGTCCCAGAGAGTTTAAACCTTGCTGTTTGCAGATTGTATCTTTCGAGTTATGACTTCTTTTTGTTCTTACATGATTTAGAAACTAATTGAGGTTTTTGAATAAAATCTCCAGAAATTAGAATAAAATAGGCGGTTGTTCAGATGGAGAGAAGCCATTTGGAAGGTGTTCCGTGTTGCGCTGCATCCAGTTGGCGTGAGGCTCCCAGGAGCATGTTTTCACCTGGGGAGGGGGCTGGTGGGAGTCTGTTTAAAAAAAAAAAAAAAAAAATTGGCATAAGCATATACACCTCTGTTGCCTTTTTCTTCTCAGTTCTTGCTCCATGTCACCTTCCAAAACAGAATCCTGAATGCAACAGAAAGATTTGATCCAATGATCATAATCCTGTCACTCACTCATAGAATTAAGCCCTTCCTTCTGAATTATATAATGCGTTGCAGTTTTACCATTTAAAAGAGCCAAGCATGAGGGACTCCGTGCCAACATTGAGTGTGGCCACACTCATACTGTGCTGAGGGTCTGCCAGCATTTCTAGCCGATGGAGAGGGTGTACTCTCCCTGGGAGGGAATTGAAGCCCTGGAAGGTGGAGGTTTAGTAGCCTGTCTGGAATCATAGAGTTGCTGACGGATGGACTAGGAGCTGGGATTCTCAACTTGGGCTGAGAAATCACCCCGGGGATGTTCAAAAACACCCACTTTTGAGTTCTACCTCCAGAGATTCTCATTTAACAGGGTATTTGAGATATTTTGAAAATTCCCTGATTGAGTCTCCCATGCAGCCTAGGTTATGAACCACCGCTATTAGGGCCTGAGCTATAAACTCGTGGCTTTATTATGTAGCAGGAAGCTGGTCCACACAGTGCTTTTACAGTTGGGACCAAGTGGAAGGGATGTGGAGCCTATTGCTTGGGTCCAACATGAGCTCCTATCCTATTCTGCACCCGGGCTCTGGGAGCTGGGAAAGGAAGCTGAGGAAGATGTTAGCATACTATTTAGAGTTAACCAGTGGCTGTCTGAATATAAGTTTGCTGCTGCTGCTAAGTTGCTTCAGTCGTGTCCGACTCTGTGCCACCCCATCCCTGGGATTCTCCAGGCAAGAACACTGGAGTGGGTTGCCATTTCCTTCTCCAATGCATGAAAGTGAAAAGTGAAAGTGAAATCGCTCAGTCGTGTCCAACTCATAGCGAGCCCATGGACTGCAGCCCACCAGGCTCTCTGTCCATGGGATTTTCCAGGCAAGAGTACTGGAGTGGGGTGCCATTTATAACATTGAAATAAACAAGATAATAGCCAAGGGAAGTCAGAAGAGATGTGTGTTTTCCTGGCACTAGGATAAAAGTGCCTGGTGCTTAGATGTATATCTGGTGGCTGATTGAAAGAGATTTTTTTTGAGATAAAAGTGACAATTTCTGTAGAGGCTATTTGGAAAGAACCAAACTGGCAACCCACACCAGTATTCTTGTCTGGAGAATTCCATGGACAGAGGAGCCTCGCAGGCTACAGTCTTCAGGTCGCAAAGAGTCAGACACGACTGAGTGACTTTCACTCACTCACTCAAACTCTGTTTATGGCCTGGCTTGGATCCACCGGTGGTCACGTGACAGTGACTTGATTTGTTGACTGTCTTTCTCCATAAATTAAAAATAAAGTGTTCTAGGTTGTGAGGTTCTTTGTACTTGTGGGAAATCTGGTTCAAAACATGCTTTGTAGCTGGCTTTGTGAATGTAGGTCACGGCTGCCTCAATTCCTCGTGGTGAGTGGGAGGCTGTCTGCACACAGGTGAGGGGCCCTGACCCATCTCCCGTTGCAGCCACTGGAAGGTCTCTTGCACCCTGGAACCCAGGTGATGTTTTCCAAAAAGCAACCCTTCAATTGTGGTGTAGTGTTTGAAACATTTTTCTCTAAAACAAAAAGAAAGATGTTTCTTTTGAAAGGGATTACTGCCTTTCCAAATACAGATCCGTTTTGAAGGTTGAAGTCATTTTGATGTTTAGAAATGGTGCATTGGGCAATTAGGTGGCATTTCTTGTCCATTTCCTTGCTGTGCCAATGCACCCTGAAATTTACCAGACACGTATGGAAAAGTGAGATGCTGGCGAGTGGCTGGTTAAAATGATGGAGTCTTTACATGAGCAATCAGCCAAGCTACACGTAGTCATTTGGGTTTGCTGTTGCTTCCTTGCCAAGTTACTTCCTATATTGAGAACCATCATAACTTGTTCTTAAGTAAATGGAAACCAAAGGCCGATTGATGTTAATATTCCGTGTGGCTTCTGACTTGGGGTTTTAATTCTGGGAGCTCCTCTTGAAATCTGCCAACCTAGCAGTTAATAACATAGCCTGGAGGATTGGGCTTCCAGGGTTCAAATCCAAATTCTGCTAATTCTTAGCTCTGTGACCCTGGACAAATGGCGTAACCTCTGTGAACCTTGGTTTTCTCATCTGTGAAACGCGCGATGATGTTAGTCCCTTGCTCAAAAGGTTATTGTGAGGATTAAATGTGTGTTCCAAATTTAGTATTGATGGTCCTTAGTTAAGGGCTTGGGAAGCCTTAGTTACTTCTGTCTTTTCATTCCCAGTTCTCAGTACAGAGCCTGATCCTCAGAGGTGGTGGCAGAAGGGACAGAAACTGTATGTGAATAATGATATGAGAATAATTATAGATGGTTCCTCTTTTTGTCTTTAAATGCTTTGTGGGTAGCAGTGTGTGCATGGACCACATGGGCCTGGATTCGAGGCTCAGTGTTCCCATATACAACTGAGTGACCCTGATAGATTACTTAAATCTCTGAGCTTATGTCTTTACTCATGAAATGGAGGGAAAAGAATTCCTTCCTCATAAAGATATAGGGAGGAAGGTAATATGGCTAAGGAACCAAACAGAGTACTTGAGTACACGAGGCTTGCTCAAGTGACTGGAAGCTATTATTTTTTCATGGTAGATGCTGATGAGTTAAACTGTTGAACACACTTGCTTCTTTCTGATGAGTAAAAGTACACTTCCAAGTGAATTGCTTTCTTTGCGATTCCTTTGAATGTATCTCCTGCCCCTGACGTTGTTGTGGGTAGGAAGAAGAGATTGGCTGCAGTTCTGTTTCATGGAAGCCAAGGCATTTTCATTATCTGAATGAATTTTGGACCATATCCTTGTCCTCTCAGTGATGAGAACTGAGGTGTAGAATCATTTAATTACTTTAGTCCTTTTGTTAATGTGGTACCATTTTAAAGTATCCGTGTCAGTGGAAGGTAAGGCAGAATTTCTTTTCTTCCTCATGAGTGTCATTTTGCCCGTAGTTTGAAAATAGAGAAGGCAAACATCAGATTGAAACTGGGAATAGAAACTTTGTGGTTAGTGATTTCCTTTCTCTGGATTGTCTTTTCCTTTTCATTCCCACCCTTCCCTTCCCTGTCCTAAATACACTGGCATCTTCTACAAAGAGAAGATGGAAGCTAACAACCATTGTCCATTTCCATCCTAGAAGGACTGCTGTTGTAAGTTGAACCTCCAGTGTTGTTGGAGTAGAAGTAACTGGGGCTTCTGGGAAACAAGATCAGCTTTGGTGATGATGATGACATTTATTGTGTAATCCCTTTTTTTCAGATCGGGGAAATTGTCCAGTTCTTGCCCTCAAAACTTGATCTTCTCCATTTAGGTCAAGAGGCTAACTTTGACCTCACATTCTTGATCTTGTACGGGATACTACGCTATCAGTGTTCCCAACGTGTGAGAGATTTTTAATCTTGTAGTTAAACCTTTAGTTTTAGAAAAGAAGCTGTTTTGAATGGTAACTCAGAGTTAAAGCTGTGGGGAGGAGCTTGGGCAGGGAAAGGTGAGGAGAAAGGAAGCATTCTGCTATCTTTGGTGGTTCATAGGAACTGGGGAAGAGCTCAGAGATCAGGCTGAAACTGTGCATATTCTAGATCAGCATCTCCCTTGTTCTCTGTGTTTCCTCTTTCTCTCCTAATCAAAGTTGGTTTCAAGTACAGTAATCCACTGTTAATCTGTTGTGAAAATGAGTCAAGCATTGAGGTTCTTCTGTGTTCCAGCTGCTGGCCTTGATGAAGAGAGGTGAAATGACTTGAACACGGTCTCCCTGGCTTTCAGGAGTCTTTACAAGTGTCACAGAGAAATAGACCCACATTATAAATAACAGTACCAACTACTAGGGGCTTCCCAGGTGATGTGTTGGTAAGGAATCCACCTGCCAATGCAGGAGATGCAAGAGACATGGATTTGATTCCTTGGGTTGGGAGGATCCCCTAGAGAAGGAAATGAGAATCCACTCCAGTATTCTTGCTTGGAAAATCCCGTGCACAGAGGAGCCTGGTGGGCTGCAGTCCCTGGGCTCACCGAGAGTCGGACATGACTGAGCATACGTGTCATGTTAACATTGATGGAGCATTTACATTTACACTGTGCAAGGCACAGTGTGGATTGTGGATTCTCTCTTTTAAGCTTTGTAACCTTCCTGTGAGGCACAGATATTGGTGTTCCCATTATATAGATGAGGAGATGGAAGCCTTGAGAAACATGGTCAGTTAAATATCCCTTCTTAGACTGATTGTTATTCATTCCACAGACATTTATTGAATGCCTCCTATGCACCAGCCATTTATACTCCAGGGAAGAAAGATACATTCTCAAGGAAGTCAGTGCCAGTTCACAGTTAAAATCTTTAAGAAACATGTTGAGAGTGATTTTGTGTCCACATGATAGCTGTTTGTAAGGGAGCAGAGGCCCAGCTGGTAAAGTATCCTTCTATAAAGTACGAAAGTCACCCCTGTTATCTAGTAGTTCACTGGGGCAAAGTAGATAATGCCACTTGATGTGCATTCTCTCCTGAGCTTTGCAACACCTCCTCAGCCCAGGGTGTGTCTGTTTTATGCCTGATGCCTTTTGGGCTGACGAGGAGGAGCTGGCCCAGCATCACATGGCTTGTGAGTGTCAGAGTCAGACCAGAACTCCCTTGCAAAGGCCTGAACCCAGTGCCTTGCTCTCGCTCTCCCCGGCGGAACCTTCCCAAAGCATGAGGGTTCCTTCAAGCCATGGTCCTGTTACCTGCCATCTCTAAATGAGAATAGACTAGGTTATTACTTCTCTGCTGTCTGTCCAAGCTCTTTTAACTTTAGTTTAGGACTGTATGAATGAGGAAGATGGAAGCCTTGGACTCTTTGACTTAATGCATTTTTAACTTTTTACCTGTCAATGGGGCAAGCTGTGGCGTATGCAATCTGTGATCTGCAGCATTCTTTGAATTCTATTTGTAGTGCAAATGAGGGTCTGTCTCCTGAGTGAAATGTTGGCTGAAGACTCTTGATAGCTCAGTATGTGTTTACTTTAAAACAATGAGAGCGTAGGAATCATGGTCTCAGATGATACTGGGATGATGAGTGTGTTGGTTGGCTATGGTAAAGCACTCTGGATCTAAAGGCATGGCTGTGAACTTGAGGATCAGACTTCTGGTCTTTTCATTTTCAATGGGCTCTTCTGTAGTCCCAGAACGCTTGTACTGTCAGCCTACCTTTTAGAGAGATTGTGGATTTATTTATCTATTTTTGGCTGTGCTGGGTCTTCACTGCTGCCTAGGCTTCAATGGCAACCCACTCCAGTACTCTTGCCTGGAAAATCCCATGGACAGAGGAGCCTGGTAGGTAGGCTGCAGTCCATGGGGTCGCTAAGAAGCGGACACGACTGAGCGACTTCACTTTCACTTTTCACTTTCATACATTGGAGAAGGAAATGGCAACCCACTCCAGTGTTCTTGCCTGGAGAATCCCAGGGACGGGGGAGCCTGGTGGGCTGCCGCCTATGGGGTCGCACAGAGTCGGACACAACTGAAGTGACTTAGCAGCAGCAGAGAACAGGGGCTACTTCTCTAGTTGCCATGCGTGGACTTCTCATTTCAATGGCTTCTCTTGTTGCGGAGCATGGGCTATAGGGCACATGGGCTTCAGTAGTTGTGGCTCATGGGCTTTAGAGTACAGGCTCAGCACAGGCTTAGTTGCTCCAGGACATGTGGAATCTTCCTGGACCAGGAATTAAATCCATGTCTCCTCCATTGGCAGGCAGATTCTTTATCACTGATCCACCAGGGAAGCCCCTCCCTCGTAACAGCTTTGAAGAGGCCAGGGTCGGGGGCAGGGGGGGAGGGGGGAGCTCAACTAAGAATGGCATTTTTCATGATCAAGTGATGCGAAGTATTTGCGTACCAGCAACTTACTTATCTGATAATAATCTGACCCGAGATTCAGTCCGAGGTGGGGAGTGGCTCTTGTAGGAAAGATGTAGGAAAACCACTAGCACTGGAGTAAAGAGCCCACCTAACCTGAGAGCTAGCATCTGGCCCAGGCTCTGCCACCAACCACTGTGACACCGTGGGGGAAATCACTGCATTTTCTCCAGGCTTCGGTTTTCCCATCTGTTCAGTGGGCTTTAGCTTGAAGCCGTGATCAGCACCAGAAGCAGGCTGGTTACCATTTCACAAGGCAGCGCTGGTGTCCAGGAGCCTTGTCTGTCCAGAAGTAGGTTTCTCTTTCTTTGGGATTATAGGTCTTCTTTGTCAAGATAAGACAAGTGGATGGAAACAGCCAAGTCTTATTCTAAGGCCAGGTGGGGACACGGCCAGGATCTTGGGTCACAGGGTCCCCTGGACTAGGGTGGCAGTAACAAACTCAGCACTCAACTTTCTTTCACACCTGCTGTCCTTTGCTGCCCGTAGTCTAATTGTTGCTAAGCAACATTATTTCTGCTTTTTTTTTTTTCCCTCCCTTTTCTTTCGGCAAGGCCTTGAAGGCATGAACCGGTATCTTATTTAGTTTTTAAATATCCACATGCCAAGGGGAGGGCCGCCCTTAAATTTTGTTTGTTCTTTTGATTGTAATCCATGATGGGCCTTTCGCAGTGGGACTCTGTTTCTGCCTGTCATGTTAAATAAGGCAGAGAAATCAGTCTATTTAAGGTGCTTGTCAAGTATATGCCTTGAGGCACATTCAAGGTTTTGTGTGTGCGCGCAGCTGCTTTGTGGGAAAAGTCTCTGGCAACTTACTCCGTATTCACAAAATCAATTCAAATTTAATAAAAAGATTAGTAGGTTTTTTATAATATTCATTTCAGATTTACCCGCTTATCCCAATCTCGCACCAACAGACTCCATCTAAAGAGAACAACACTGTAATTTAAATAATTCCCCGGGCAACATAGAAGGCTCCCAGCATGTCACACAGTCACTGGTGCGATGCCTGCTGCTTGATTATACCAGAGTCCCACACACTGCACGTGGCCCTTGCTGGATTCCTGCCGACTTGCTCACAGCTTTGAGATGCTTGTCTGAAGGTGCTGGGTGTCCTGCGCATGGGCATAGGAAAGCTTTTTGCTCCGTTGCCTTGGATGGCTTTGTTTTTGAACAGCTGAGTCACCCCTGGAAAGTAGACCTTAGACCCCTGTTGTATATTCGTTGACTCACAATCATCTCTCTGCTAATGGAGAGCACATTTCAGCTCTGCGTGCACAGAGTGCTTCCAGAGTAAGGGATCTGTTTTCTTTGTCATCTAATTGAATCTCGGGTCTGCTGTTGTGGCTTCCTCCATTGAGGGCAAAATTAAAGTGGACAGAGAGCACGTGTAATTGGGTCATATTTTCATACTGCTCTACAGTTCTCCTGAAAGCACAACCTAGTGGTTGATGAAGGACTTTCTTTTGGCAAAGGCTTCTATAATCCTGTCTTCAGAGCATTGATGAAGATGTGCGGTGAATCACTTGAGTTTCTGGTAGCATTTTCCCTTCCTTTTTTTTTGACATTTGAGGAAATGAGGGAGATTTAGGAAGTCTCCTGGGGTCAAAAAAGCAATTCCATGTCCAAATTGGGATTGGGACACACCTTGGATCTCCTCCCATACTATCTTTTTTGTTCTGTCATCTTGTGTAAATAAATGATAATCTAGTTTCCATAGGTGCAAATAATAGTGAATACCATGTATTAATATAGTGACTACATACATTAATTAAATTTTATCTATTTAATTTTGATAGTTTCCTTTACTTTCATTATTTAGCCCTCATCACAACCCCATAAGGCAGCTACAGAGCAATGAAGTCTTCCCCTCCTTTTATAGATAAAGAACTGACACACAATAGGTTGAGTGGTGGTCCAAGTTACAGAGCTCAAAGTGGCAGAGCCAGGATTTGAACCCAGACAATGTGACGTCAGAAACCCAACTATCTTTAGAAGGAGATGGGCCTTCGAGTATCCTTTGCAAAATTACTGAATTCCTTCTTAATTGGTTTCTTCCTCTTTGTTGTTCAGTCACTCAGTCATGTCCAACTCTTTACGACCCCATGGACAGCAGTATGCCAGGCTTCTCTGTCCTTCACTATCTCCTGGAGTTTGCTCAGATTCACGTCCACTGAGTCGGTAATGCCGTCTAACCTTCTCATCCTCTGCCATCCTCCTCTCCTTCTTGACTTCAGTATTTCCCAGCATCAGGGTCTTTTCCAATGAGTCAGCTACTACCAACTCTACTTCTTCATCCTCTACTACCCTGAAAGATGACATTCTGAGATGTGCTACCCAGGAGCAAATGTCTGCGTACAAGAGGTCCATGCTAACTGCCTACTTAACAGTCTTGAGCATAGTGTTTATCACAGCTGTCTTCTGTTTTTGTCTCTGCAGCTAGATTTTGGAGCACCTGGAGGGACCAAATCTTTTGCCCTGCCCTCCTGGCCCAGTGCCCAGCATAATGCTGGTCTTTAGTTAAAAGCTGGTTGAAAAGAATTTCGTGCTAAATGGTTTTCACTGTTCCCAGCTCTTGCAGTGTTTTTGCTGAGGACATTTTAGGTTAGCTGAAGGCTGATTTTTTTTTTTTCTTTTTTAAACAAGGATGCCTGATGCCATCCTATAATCTTTCCCCAGACTACCTGAGTCCAGAAAGCTTTCTGAAAACAGATTTCTTATAGTTGACTTGCCTTCTCCCAGGAATGTGGACTGACTTCATCCTCTGAGGGTATCTTCTCCTTGATGCCAACCCCCCCGCCCCTGCCCTGTGTTGGATCTTTTTTCTCTTTTGTGCCTATAGTTTTGAGATTACCTGACTTCATTCAATACATGATCATGAAAAACAATAATTTCCTTCCTCTTTGTGCCTGGCCTTCTGGCAGAGTCATGGCATGCCTTTGCTCTTGACTGTTGGAGCATCCCTGTGGTGTGGTAGTGTATCATCCCCATTTTACACTGGGTACCCTGAGCCCAGAGAGGGTTAGTAACTAATCTGGACTAAGCTGGGATTTGAACCCGTGTCTGGAGGGTTCTTGACGGTATCTCTACTCAACCGCTTGAGTGAATTAATAGAGTTGTGCTTCTCCAGAAATGTTTGGGGCCGCTTAGCACCTCCTGGGGTTCCACATTTAAGTCATACTGCTCCGTGGGGATAAATCTAGAGGGATAACTAGGAGGATAGGATAGTTCTCGAAGCGATGATGTTTGTGCTGAACTGCGAAAAATGGGAGAGACTGTGAGGCATTTTAGACTAGTTGGGTGACAATATTTCTCACCTAAGTTGCTGCCGTGGCCTCCTTGCTGGTTTCTGCACTTGCTTCTTGATTCTTTGTGTCTGAGCGTGGGGCCCGTCCCATCTGTTCCCCATGGCCAGAGGAATCAGTATAGGTCTCATGATGTTACCTGGTTGCTTGGCGCCCTCAGTGGTTCCCCACTTGTGCTTAGGATAGAGGACATGCTTTCAGGGTTCACAGGGTCCTGCATGAGTCACCCCGCTTACCTCCCAGCCTCACCTGCAATCCCCACTCCATGACGTCTGCTCCAGCCACACTGAGTCATTTCGTCCTGGCTGTCAGGGAACTTGCTCTGCACTCTGGGCGTTTCATGTCCTTCATCTTCTCTCTGAAATGATCTCCCCATCTCCATCATGCCTCCTGGGACCCCTCATCGTCCTCAGTCCCTGGAGCCGGACTGATTGGATTTGACCCTCAGCCCTGGTTTTTGCTGGTCATGTCGCCTTCAACCTCTCAGTCTCTCCATTTTCTCATCTGGAAAATGGTAAGATTATTGTATGTGCCTCACGGTGTTTTGATGAGAATCAGAAGAGCCTGTCCACGTGAAACACTTAAGGAGTACGTGGCCCATGTTAAATGCTCTGAACAGTTGGCTGTCATGGCTGGGTTTTGCCTTTGGTCTTACCCCCCCCATTCATTGTGAGCTCGGAAACCACGCCTGTCTCCCCTAAGGCTTTGCACAGGCAGGCTCTTCCATATTTGTAGAATGAATGAGGAAAAGAATGTGCATCCAGGGATCTTGCTAAAACTCAGGTCCTAATTCAATAGGTCTGGGTGAAGCCTGAGATTCTGCATTTCTGACAAGCTGCTGTGCTGATGCAAGGCCCTAAGGGACAACGGCCAGTTGTCTTCTTTCGCTTTAAGGCTGTCATGTGGACGAGGGATGTTCAGAGCCCAGAACAACAGAGAATTAGGGCCAGCAGAGGCCAGTGACCAGAGGCAGAGTTTCAGATTTTAGGAACATGCTTCTGACTGTCATCAGTGCTGAGTGATTGCTCAAGGAAGAGGCCTGCTTCAAAGGACGGGTTTCCCCTCATTCACAGGAGACTAAGCATTTGTCAGAGATGTTGGAGACAGTTTCTACCGTGGGACAGAGATTAGGTAGATGATCCCATCTGTCTGTGTTTTCCCATCGAAGGACCCAGCTGTTTCTTCTCTTTCTGCTTCCCGTGGAAGCACTGTGTTTGGGGACATTGGGTCAGCAAACAGCTGGGGAGAGTACAGACATGCTGTCCAAGTGAGAAGCTCTCAGAGAACCAACTGTGTTCATTTCATTTTGTTGAAGACCATTGGTCATAGTGGAAAGATGGGATTATTGAATATTTGAAAAGGTGAGCAAATATAAAGAAACTTACCTATCTGAATCAAAATCACCCCTAATCTGGTTTAAATGAATAGGTAAAATGTATTGGGGGAGGGGGCGGTGGGTGACTGTAGGCTTAAGAAATTCTGGCTCTGAGGTCAGACTGGGGTTCAGGTCCCTCTGCCCCACCTGTCATGAGCTGTGTGACCGTAGGCACATCACTTAACCTCAGTATACCTTAGTTTCCCTGACTGGTAACTATGGTTCATAATAGTACGGAACTGATGGCATTATTTTAGGGTGAGGTGAGTCATGTAGGGAACACAGTTGGCCGCCTGCCTTGCACGACCTAAGCACCTAGTAGCTGAGTAGCTGGTGTGGCTAAATTTGCAATTGCCAACTTTCAGAACATCTCTTAGGAAGATCAAACACTGCCCTTCAGACGTTGATACATCTCTTTTAAAGCTTCAGGATGTGGACTGTTCAGAGGTATCCACTGCCAGACACACTTTAACCTTTTTGAATTTCTTATACTTTATTGAGCGAGCTTATGATCAAGAGGAGCTGGAGAGCTGTAGCCTTTTGAAAAGGAGCCATCAGGCCCGTCTCTGCTTGCACAAGCCTCGATCGCAGCCTCAGTTACTGATGGGGCCTTTGCTGGAGATGGCAGACCCATCTTATGTATAAAATTACAGGCCCAACCGAGAGAGGAAGTTGTGTTTATCTTCACGCACGCAGCAGGCATTCCGGCCACTCTTGACAGACAGGAGGCAGATATTGCCAATCTGCTCTTTTCCTGAAACTTCCCACCCCTCTGTGTGTTCTTTGTGAGTTCAGACGGGTGCCTGCCACTTGTCCTGCAGGGAGACATTCTCTACCTGGCTGTGAGCACAGTTGAGCTCCCTGGAGAAAGGATGTCCAATGGCTACTTTCTCGGTACTATTGGTCAAGGCAGGGGCCAGTGTGGCTCCCAGAGAAGGCAGAAATTGTGCTTGTGTCCTCTGATTTGGGGAGCAAAGTGGAGAGTGGCCACAGGTGTGGGAAGAAGAATATGTCCCTTCAAAGAGTCCCATGTTTATCCCCCTGACAAAGCCATAGCTGGAGGTCAGTGCAGAAAAACTCCAATAAGAGCAGTTGCAATAATAGAGAAAATAAGTTGGGCAATTATTTCTCTTATTGACATTTAGAAGTTCGTTCTTTCTTTCTTTCTTTTCTTTTGGTCTGGTATTTTTCCGGGTACATTTAAGTTCCAATTTGGGTGCTTCTGAAATGTCTGGATATTTTGTGCTGCTAAAATTACATGTGTCTAAAAATGTTATCAGCAATTACACTTATGTATAAGCTCACTTGGACTTCTGCTAGCAAGTTTCGGAGACTGAGGTCACCGCTCCCCATAGCCATTCTCAGAAACATGGCATTTTCAGGTAAAGGTAGAAAACAGAATAATCCAGCCTAGTTTAGCCATCAAGTAAGAGGCCTGCTCTTGAGAACTTTGCTTCTGTCTTGTCGACAAGGAATACTGGGGTTTTGTTGCCATAGTTTCAGTGAAAAATTTGACCTTAGCTACAATAACATACAGTTAGAAAGAACTAGCTAATCGGTTTTCTAAAATTAGTGTTCTCTAGTACATAAACCAGTAAGAACAGAGTATTTAATTAAATATTACACAAGGATATAAAAGCCCAGGGGAATGCAGTCACTTGATCGGGGCAGAGAGAGGAAGGAAATCCATAATCGACCTTTACTGGTCTCTTGCAAGCTAGAAGAACTTTTTTTCTTTCTTTTTGTTTTTTTTAATGTTAGCGTTGACTATTTTCAGATCTGTCAGGAATGAATATGTAAAGCTGAGAGAATGAAGCAGAACATTCAGCATTATTTCCAGTTGTCCCTTGCGGGGTACAGACTTGCAAGGCAAGAGCTGAAAAGGATGTTGGGCCATTATTCTCTCCAGGACACTTGTTGGTGGTCTCATAGTCAGCTTGGAAAGGAGATGCATGTCGAAGGTTATTTACTGTCTGCAATCTTAGCCACTAGGTTCTAGACTTTAGCTCCTTTGAGTGCTGAGTGTGTGATTAGGGGACCAACACCCTTTGTTCCCTCTACACCACAATTAGTTAGGCTTTGAGTGCTGATTGCTGCTGCTGCTAAGTCGCGTCAGTTATGTCCGACTCTGTGCGACCCATAGATGGCAGCCCACCAGGCTCCCCTGTTCCTGGGATTCTCCAGGCAAGAACGCTGGAGTGGGGTGCCATTGCCTTCTCCGTGAGTGCTGATTGAGCACTCCCAAAATGCTGATTGAGCACCCCAAAAATGATCTGTATGTAGATTATGCAAAATTTGGCATTTCTCGTCACCTACCTCTTAAGACCCCCTGCCTTAGCTGGTCTTTTGGTGATGGCTGAAAATGTTACTGATATTGTGTCAGTCCAGAAAACTGTGTTAATATTTCTGGAATAAAGTAGGTTTCAGGCTCTGTAGTTTCAGGACATTTATTCGGATCCCTGAGGCATCCCTGAGAAAGTGGTAAAAAAATCTACTCAGTAGTGAAGAATCCGCTGGCCAGTGCAGGAGATGCGGGTTTGATCCCTGGGTCAGGAAGATTCCCTGGAGAAGGAAATGGCAACCCACGCAAGTTTTCTTGCCTGGAAAATCCCATGGACTGAGAAGCCTGGAGGGCTACAGTCCAAGGAATTGGAAAAGAGTCGGACACAACTTAGTGACTAAATAACAGCAGTAACATTTAGATCCCTAGTTGACATTCTTGTCTAATTTTTCCACTGCTTGCTGTGGATACTACAGAGGTGCAGTTGAGTTCATCTCTTTGCCAGGATTATTACTGGTTGAAAACATGGTTCAGGGTTTTCTGGAACTTCCATTGTTGCATCTTCTTATCAATAACATTGTGATGATTGTTCTCTATTAGTTTCGTTTTTATGATTTCAGCCTTTTCTACTTGAAAAAAAATCCTGTCATAGAATTTGAAGTGTAGGCCATATTTAAGGGGCTATTAAATATGAACTTTTTCCATTTGATTTTTTTTCACCATTTTGCATGTTTCTGTATTGGTGTCTTAACTATTACAATGGAAAATATGTCCTTGGCAAGACTCAGAAACGTAGTCTCAAAGGTCATTGGATTGTGCAAGCTTCTTGACTATTTACGAGGTCATCTACCTGAACAAATAGAAATGGTCCCTGCCCTTAAGGAATTTTCAATCTTAGGAGAGATGAGTGAGGAATACTTTAGGGATTAGTCTTGGAGAATGTTGAATCCTAGATATGGTTTTTATTCCTGTGATGTTCATTGTTTCCATCAGATCAGTATGCCCACATCATTTGAATTCATCTTAATAATAGCTTAAGAAAAATTGCAGTTAGAGAGTTTTCTGAAAAGTGACAGCATAGGTTTTAAAGTACTTCCAGTTGACCTAGCTTTCACTACCCATGTGTTTTCAGGCCTTGGCATTAATGCGTATAACTGAATTGATTATAGTTAGCAAATGGCATTGAAGAGGTTGAGTGTCTGTCTGGCTGGTGGAGTGGTGAACTAGTCAGGACTCTTGGTTGTGAATAATATAGCCAGCTTGAATTATCTCAACATAAAGGGGCTTCCCAGGTGCCATTAGTGGTAAAGAACCTGCCTGCCAATGCAGGAGACATAAGAGTCCTGGGTGGGGAAGATCCCTTGGAGAAGGAAATGGCAGCCCATTCCAGTAGTCTTGCCTGGGAAATCCCAGTGACAGGGCAGCCTGATGGGCTACAATCCATGGGGTCACAAAGAGTCGGACACAACTTATCCACTAAACAACAAAACAAAGGGACTTTTTACTGGCTCAGATAGCTCCTTCATTGCATGAAGGGCAGGGGTGCAGTGGGGGGCTCAGGAATAGCGCCATTCAGGCACTGAGTACCTTCAGCAGCCTGCTCCTTGTCTCGTCCTCTCTCTGCACATCAGTTACTTTGTGTTTTTCCTTGTCCTCATCTAGTTTTGGTGTCAGGGTTATACTGTGCTACTATAACACATTGTGCAGTGTTCCCTCTTTCTCAGTTCTTCGGGAGAGTTTGTGTAGCATTGGAATTATCTCTTCCTGGAAACTATAAAAACCTTTATGTTTTCTTTATGGCAAGATAAACAACTTACCAGTAGACCATTTCTTTATGTCCCTAAAGGGCTGTTTCTCCTTGGGTCCGTTTTACAAGTTGTCTTTTTCTAAGAATGTAGACATGCCCTCTCAATTTTCAAACCTATAATATCCTTTTATTATCTTGTTCATCTCAGAAGTGTCTGGTTTGGTCCCTGTGGTAGGTTTAACCGTCTCCCTCTCTCTTGTAATGTCCACTTTGTAATCCCCAGAACCTGTGAATATATTATTATTTGGTAAACGGAACTTCACAGACATGATTACATTAAGGATCTTGACATGGGATGATTATCCTGATATAATCACAAGGGTCCTTATAGGAGGGAAGCAGAGGGGTTGGGGTGAGTAGTGGATGATGTGAGGATGGAGTCAACAGGAGCTTGACTGACTATGAGCCAGGGAGTGCAGGAAGCTGGAAAAGGCAAGGAAATGGATTCTCCCTCGAAGTCTCAGGAAGGGATGCAGCCCTGCTGATGGTTTACTTTTATTTTTTTTATTTTTGTAATTTATTTTTTAATTAAAGGATAATTGCTTTACTGAATTTTGTTGTTTTCTGTCAAATCTCAACATGACTCAGTCATAGGTATACATATGTCTCCTCCCTCTTGAGCTCCCTCCCATCTCCCTCCCCGTCGCACCCTTTTAGGTTGATACAGAGCCCCTGTTTGAGTTCCCTGAGTCATACAGCAAATTGCCATTTGCTGTCTATTTTAGATATGGTAATGTAAATTTCCATGTTACTGTCTCCATACATCTCACCCAATCCTCCCCCTCCCCATTTCCATAAGTTTGTTCTCTATGTCTGTTTACTTTTAAATTTCGTGGTATTGAGAGCATTAGACGTGTGTTACTCTAAGCAACTAAATTTTGGTAGTTTGTTACAGTATCAACAGGATTACTATAATATTCCAATATTATATATTTGTTTGCTCTCTTTTCTGGATAAGTATGGGCATGTTTGGGCTTCCCTCATAGCTCAGTTGGCAAAGAATCTGCTTGCAATGCAGGAGACCCAGGTTTGATCCCTGGGTCAGGAAGATCCCCTGGAGAAGGAAATGGCAATCCACTCCAGTATTCTTGCCTGGAAAACCCCATGGACAGAGGAGCCTGGCAGGCTATAGTCCACGGGGTCACAGAGTCGGACATGACTTAACAACTAAACCACCACCACCACTGGCATGTATTACTGTTGTGTTAGTCATCAAAAGGGCTTCCCTGGTGGCTCAGATGGTGAAGAGGCGGCCTGCAATTCAGGAGACCGGGGTTTGATCCCTGGGTTGGGAAGATCCCCTGGAGAAGGGAATGGCAACCCACTCCAGTAGTCTTGCCTGGGAAATCCCATGGACAGAGGAACCTGTCAGGCTCCAATCCATGGGGTCCAAAGAGTTGGACACGACTGAGTGACTAACAACTTGCGCTTTCTTAGTCGTCAAAAAAAACAAAGTTTGGCCTTACTGATTCTAAAATGGGTTGGCCTTGAAGTTCATTCATTTCTGCCCCTTATTATTGTCTTCTTTCTACCATCTTTGGATTTATTCTGTCCTTCCCTTACTGCTCTCTCTTTTTTTTTAAATTTATTTTAATTGAAGAATAATTATAATATTGTGATTTTTTTTTGCCATACATCAACATGAATTGGCCACAGGTATACATGTGTCCCCTGCTTCCCACCTCCCTCCCCACCCTGTCCCTCTGGGTTGTCCCAGAGCATCGGCTTGGGGTTCCCTGTTTCCCTTTACTACTCTCTTAGGTTGGATAATTAACTCCAAATCTCGAGCCCTTCTCACATTGTAATTCAAGATCTAAAGCTGTAAATTTCCTTTAAGATTATTTTAGCTGTATCCTACATGTTTTGACATGTAGTATTTTTTATTTTTATTGAATTTGAAATACTTTCTTGTATCTACTATCATTTCTTACATCTATGAGTTTAGAAGTATTTCACATTTTCAGTTGTATGGGGGATTTCTGGTTCTGTCTGTTTAAAAAAATGTTTTATGACTTAGTTGTATATTGGTCAGACAATATGATCTGTATGCTATCAGTTCTTTAAAACTGGAGAGCCTTGCTTTATGGCTTAGCTTGTTGACCTATTTTTATGCTTATTCCAGTGTGCTGGAAAGAATATGCTTTTTCCAGCCTAGAGTGCAATATCTATTATATGAGTTCATTAGTTTTTTGGGGGTTTTTTTCGATTGTTGTTTTTTGTCTGTTGCATCTTTTAAGACAGTTGTTAAAATTTCCCACTGTTAATTTTCTGGAGTTATAGAACTATTCTGCATCCTATTTATGTTGGTGATTATATAATATGTGTTGAAACTTGTAGAACTATATACCAAAAAAATGAATTTTACTGCATGTAAAAATTTCAAAAGGTTTAAAAATTGCCCACTATTACTGTGGATTTGTAATTTTGCATTGTATTGTAATTTTCAAGTTCTTTTGGCTAGATTTTTTAGCTTTTAGTTTAGTGACATTATGTCAGTAAAGGCTAACACTTGTAAAATTGTTATAACTTCCTGGTGAGCTAAGTGTTTTATCATTATGCAGGGAACATTTTTATCTGTTTTATGTCTTGAGGTCTGTTGTTTTCTGTTACTAATAAACCCACACCAGAGTTGTTTTAGTTAGTATTTATTTAGTATAACATTTTAAATTACATCATTATGCTTTGGAGATGTCTCTCATAAGCTGCACATAACCAGATTTTTAAAACTATTCTGACCATCTTTGTCTATTAATTAGAATGTTTAGTCTATATACATTTGTTGTAATTACTGATGGTTTTGGATTTACAAACTTAGTTTTTGAGTTTCTTTCTTACCTCATTTTCTTTCCCCTTTCTTGCCTTCTCTAATTTCATGGAAGGCTTTTTATGTTGTTGTTGTCCATTCCATTTTTTTCCCTTCTACCAGGTTGAGGGTTATACTTTGTTTATTTTTTATTATAAATTTATTTATTTTAATTGGAGGCTAATTACTTTACAATATTGTATTGGTTTTGCCGTATATCAACATGAATCTGCCACGGGTTATTGTAGCAGTTACTCAAAATAGTTCAATGTGTGTATCTAATTAGGCCTAATGTTAATAACTATTGCTATTTTCTGCTACAAGACAAGCACCTTAGATTTTAGAACATTTTGATTTCCCTCACCCTCTCTGAGTATGCTCTTTCTAGTACCTTATATTTTACGTAAGCTTGCATATTAGATATGTTTTTTATATTGACTTATAAGTCTTTTTCACGTGGACTTATATTTTAGAATTCATCAAACTGTATATCTGGGGCAATTGTCTCTCTACTTCAGAAACACTATAGAATTTAGTGTTTGTTAATGGTAAAATCTCTTATTTTCTTTGAATATACTCATTTTTTTTTTTTTGTTTGTCTGAAAACTTGGCTTTTATTCTGAAGTGATAGTTTTGCTTGGTATAAAATTGTGAGTGGGTCTTAGCATTGTTTTTTTTTTTTTTGAAGAGGGTTCCATTTTTACTGTTAAAAGCAGTTGGCAGAAACTTAGAATTTTTCTCTCTGATTGACTTTAGGATCTGCTCTGTCTTTGCTTTTTGAAGTTTTTTATTGATTTGCTTCCAGGTGTTGATTTTTTTTTTAATCCTGCATAATACTTGTTAGATGCCTAGAGTGAGGTGTTTTTTTAATAATAATCATTGAAAATTCTGAGCCATTATCTACTGGAATATTTGCTTTCCCACTGTCTGTTGTCTTTTGGAACTTTAGTTGGATTATGTTTCTTAATCTCTTCATCTTTCCATCTTTGCTTTCTAGCTTGTACTCTGAATGTTTTTTTCTGCTCTATCTTTGCTAATTCTTTTTATTCTAATCTGTTTTTTTTTGTTGTTGTTGTTGTTCTTTGAGAGTTTGACTTCAATTCTGTCAATATTATCATTTCTGAAAGCTCTCTTTGTATCTTCTAAAAATGTTTAATCATTCCTTCATATTCTGCCATATTTTCTAGCCTCTATTTTACTTCTGTTGCATAAAAAACAGCATAGGTTGTTTTCTAAAGACAATGCTAAATTTTAAAAATAATTTTATTTATTTGTTTCTTTTTGGCTCTGCTGGGTGTTTGTTGCTGCACAGGCTTTTTTTTTTTTTTTTTTCCTCTAGTTGCCGAGAGCAGAGTCTATAGCAGCCATGTGCAGGCTTCTCTTTGGGATGGCTTGTTGCAGAGTGTGGTCTCTAGGGTGGGTGGACTTCAGTAGTTGCAGTGTGTGGGCTCAGCAACCATAGCTCTTGAGCCCTGGAGCACAGGCTCAGTAGTTGTGGCACATGGGTTTAGTTGCTCTGTGGCATATGGGATCCTTCCAGATCAGGGATCCAACCCATGTTCCTTGCATTGGCAGGTAGATTCTCTACCACTGAGCCAGCAAGGAAGCCCAAATCATAGTTTTAAAATATTCTGTCTCAAAAAAAATAAATAAATAAAATAAAATATTCTGTCTCTAAAAATTGTAAGAGGTGAATTCTCTTCAAGTCTTAAATCTATTTTCCATAGAGGCTGGTTTAAAACTGATATCTTATTTCCCTGTATGTTTTGTGATTTTGACTATTGCTTCTGTTTCTTCCTCAGTATCCCAGTTTCATCTCATTGGTCAGTACTGGGTTCTATACTATTTCTAGCTGCAAGGAATTTGGGGGAAGCAGCCAGGGAAAGACATGTTAGAAATAGCTGGGGTAGACAATAGGACTTGCATAATGTGATATGCTGGTTGCAACAGAGGGCTCCACATGGTTTTCCTTTATCTGATTTTTAGTGTTTTCGGAGGTTAAAGAATACTGACTTTTATCAAGAGTAAATACTTCAATGTATCTATGTGTAAGAACAAAGTTTTTTCCCAGTTGAAGTTAACCTTGTATAGCCATCTTAAACGGAAGCAGGCAACCAAGTGTGTTCACCACATGCCAGTATCCACCATTAATACTGTGATTATTAATGAGATCAGCCATTAATGAGTGATAGCCATTTGATATTTTTATTTTCTGGCTGCCATATGAGAGGTATGCCCCAAGTGAATAATTTTTTTTTTCTTTTTGTTCATAATTCCTTTGGCCACATGAGTGGACTAGGTGAAGACAAGCTTTTCATACACATGACTGGGTTTCCACTGACCAAGTCTGGGGGCCATCTATCTCAGTTATTTTGGAATGACACTGCCAGTTTGCAAAGGGAAATGGATAGTCATAGATCTTATCGTCATCTGTCATCCCTCTTATATGATGGTGATGTTGGAGGGTCATTCTGTGAGCTTGCCCTTTGGTTTGCTTTCATTGGAACAGGTTCATAGGGACCAAAAGCTTACTTACAGTATCCAAAACAGTTTGCTCTCGGATCCTCAAAAAGATTAAGCTGGAGAGAAAAACCTAAAATAAATTAGATGATCTATTTCAAGTTCAATGTTTTTTTTCTTTTTTCAACTTGAGGAGGAAGTCATTTTTCTTGGAAAGCGGTAGGGAAATCTTTCCTTTCTCATTTCTAGTACTTATGTATGGAGGCTGCATATGGTATAGAAAAGAACTTGGCTGTGGAAGCATCATTATTGGGTTCAAATCCTGATGAGTGTATGATCTTGGGCAAAGTATTTAATTTTTCTGTCTTGGTTTGCTCATGAGTAAAATGATAACAACTTTAGAGGGTTTAGGAGACTCAAGGGTATAAGAAGCACTGTGAGAGCAAAGCCAGGGTCACTGTAAGTGGGTACCTAGCACTCAACATTATTATCATAATGATGATAAGAATTTTTTTCCCCTTATTTTTGAGTTCTGCTTCTGAGCTGGGAAAGGAATTCTCCATTTTTGGGGGAAAATAGAGTTGGGGAGCAGAAGATACCTTCTGAAGTCACCATAAGAAGACATTGGAATTTCTCATGTCTGAGTGTGCATATACTCAAGCCTGCCATTCACCTTTGTATATTCTGATCATCATCTCAACTCGGCGAAGATGGTACATCATAGTCATTTTCTAGTTGAGGGAAGATGCCCATATAGGTTATGCTAAGTCACTTCAGTTGTGTCCGACTCTGTGCGACCCCATAGATGGCAGCCCACCAGGCTCCCCCGTCCCTGGGATTCTCCAGGCAAGAACACTGGAGTGGGTTGCCATTTCCTTCTCCAATGCGTGAAAGTGAAAAGTGAAAGTGAGGTTGCTCAGTCGTGTCCGACTCTTAGCGACCCCATGGACTGCAGCCTACCAGGCTCCTCCGCCCATGGGATTTTCCAGGCAAGAGTACTGGAGTGGGGTGCCATTGCCTTCTCCGATATAGGTTATGAAACTTGCCCAAACTCAGAATTTTAGCAAATGATACATATACCAAGTCTTGTTGCTAAGAGGGAACTCCTGAACCTTTCCTCCGCTCAGAAGTTCTTGCCTCAAGGCTCTGCCTTGACTCTGGGTCTCACTTGAACTGAGTTCTTCTGTCCATTCAGTAGCAAATATGTGTTTGGCCTTCAGCCCACGAGTCTGCACAATGTATTATACTTTTGGTTGTTTCCTCTTAGCCTTAATCTCCACAAAAAGATTGCATGTCTGAAGATGGGACAAATAATTCAGGGAGTGAGGGGGCTGACTGGGAGTGTCCAGAAAGCAGCCTGGAATTATGAGTCAAAGGACCTGAGTCCTGGCCTTTGCTTTGTCCCTGACTATCAGCTCGGCTTCAGGCAATGCTCTTGACCGGTTTGGGCCTTTGCTTCTTCATCTGTGACGTGAGAATGCTGGGCGGGAGAACGAAGCATGACAAAATTTTATTGAGTGGCAATCCCATGCAAGGCCTGAGCTAGGCACAGTTTGTATTACAATTGTATTTACAACCTCTTAAATCACTCAGATCCCCTCTATGTCTCTGATTACTTTTAATCTCTAACTGATGAAAGATTAGGCCTAACATTTTGTTCTTGTATCTCGGTTGTAAGAAGCACATACCAATCCCTCCAGTTTATCGCCTGTGATTTCTTAATGTGGATAAAACCCCATATATGCAGTTAAAAAAAACACTTGGCTAAGAAGTTATAGCAGTGTCTAAACTTACCCAGAATGGAAAGCCTTAACTAATAGAAGCAGTGAAAAAACTGATTTTCTTATATTTTGTTTCTGGGTTCCCTACCTCTTTGTTGCCATTGATGACATAGATTTGCCTCTCTTACTTGTGCCCTGGTCCAATATGGCTTCAGAGGACTTGGCCATGTTGGTGCGTGGTGGCATGGTGGTGTACGGTGATGATAACAGATATTTTACAGTGGAACCTGGGTTCAAATATTAGTCTTGCCATTTACTATGTGCTGGTATCTCAGGACTCAGTTACTTAAGCTATAAAATGTAGCTTGTAAAAACCCTCATGAAAACCCTCATTTATTGAGCACATATTATATGCTGAGCACTGTGGTAAGTACTTTTCTATACAATTTAGTCCTCACAATTAGCCCATGAGATTTTTTTTTACTGTTTTACCTTTCAGAAAACTAAGATCAAGTGTTAGTCACCTTTTAGTTTAGTTCAGTCGCTCAGTCATGTCTGACTCTTTGTGACCCCATGAACTGCAGTATGCCAGGCTTCCTTGTCCTTCTCTCTCTCCCAGAGTTTACTCAAATTCATGTTCATTGAGTCGGTGATGCCATCCAATCATCTCATCCTCTGTCACCCCCTTCTCATCCTGCCCTCAATCTTTCCCAGCATGAGAGTCTCTTCTGATGATTCAGCTCTTCGAATCACGTGGCCAAACTATTGGAGCTTCAGCTTCAGCATTAGTCCTTTCAATGAATATTCAGGACTGATTTCCTTTAGGACTGACTTGTTTGATCTCCTTCGAATCCCCTTCCTACCCAATCACATTGGGATATAAGTCACTCTCCCAAATCCATGCGGTTGAGCTTCCAAATGTCCCAGAGTCATCTTCCTCCTCCCCACCCTGCAAAGATTTAGAGTTGTAGTGTGGTGGGTGGCATATGAAACAGGTTACCAGACCATTTCTTGGCAGGAGAGCCTGAGATATCATTTAGATAATTTTACTTCACTCTGTTCAAGTCACATTTTCTTCTGTACCCACTTCCGATGCACGTACAAGCCTAGCTCCGTCTGGGGACTGCCTGTGACAAAGTCATCCTACTTCTTATTTCCCATGTTGAATTAATAACCAGACCCTCTCTTAACTTCAGGCACTGGTCAGGGTTATGCAGGGTGATTGAATGAGTACTGGTCCAGGGATTGTTAGAAAACATCATGTTTTTATTCCTTTAAATGAGATCTGTCCCCCGTCCTGCCTAGGTTTGTCTTCAGCAGTAGATAAAGTTAATAAGACTTTCATCTGACTGTAAATGGCAGACACTGCCAAGATTCAATTGCAGTTGAATTAAAACCAGTGGAATTGAATTTGCTTAATTAATTGAGAATTATGTCTCAGTCCGTGTTCATCCTCAGTTTTCTGCCTCTTGATTGTGCTGCTTTCTAAAGCCAAGTTTGAAATTCCTTTTCCATGACATGTTCTAGCCACATGAGTCAAGAATTTGAAGTAAAAGAGGGGTATGCCTGTCAGTGAAACTAGGGTATTCTCATCTTTCTAGTAAACACTCAGTACTTCTCATTTCTCGGATGGCACGTCAGTTTAATATAGTTCATGAAGTTTTGCGGCTGTTTGATTCCCCTCATGCAGAAAATAAATCTCAGCACCTTTTCCTGAAGCCCGTATTTCTTCTCTGGAAATGTACAGGTAGCGATGAGGGAAACCTTTGTCCTGTTGATTGGAGTTGTGCTACTCACCTTTATACTGGTTACTTCCATTTTTTCAAGGACACAAAAGACGTTATTGAGGGAGGAAGAGTGTCTTGCTCAAGTCATAAATTTCATTTGGGGGCTAAATTTTGGAACTAATGATTAAGATATCTTTTCATCTTAAAGAACTTCCCAGGGAGCACAACCCAGTGTCACAACCTAGAGGGCTTGGGATGGGGTGGGAAGTGGGAGGGAGGTTCATGAGGGAGGAGACATATGTATACTTATGGCTCATTGTTCTGTGACAGAAACCAACACAACATTGTAAAGCAATCATCCTTCAATTAAAAAAACAAACAAACAAACAAACAAACTTCCCAGGACCCCACATTCTCTCTAAGTCAGAGGGACAAGTTTCAAGGAAGTGTTTGTTTTTTACCACTTGGGGTAACTGCTCCAGTTCTCACCTAATCTGTAAACCCTATTAAGAAAATCTAGGTTGTTAACTCGCTTTTCTCAGCAAAAAAAAAAAAAAAAAAAAAAAGAACAGAAAAAAAGTCTTCGTGTTTCTAAGGAATCACTTTTCAGGAGCACATGGCTTGTTTTTCTTTTCGGTCACAGAGGGCAAGTAACACAAAACCCCTTTGGTTGTCCATTTAGCAGAAAAAAATTCTTAGTTTCTCTGGATTTTCTGATTTTGAGAAATCATTGTTTTAAAAGAGAATTATAACATGAAAATATTTTTTTTTTAAATTTTCAAACACTGACTTTCTCTGTAGTGAATGTTTAGATAAATATGGTGGATTGCTTTTTCATAATTGACAAATGCACTGACATGGCTATATACTAATCTTTCTGTTTTATCCCGGTAGTTTTTAAAATTAAAGTCACACATAACTTAAAGACTCACCAGGGCTGTTTAAAGCAGAGGTGCTCGAAATAATTTTTCTCTTGCAAAAAAAAAAAAAGAAAAAAAACCTTACAAGTTTCTAAAATCCTGACAGTTCCATGGTGAATGAAGGATTCAAGTGCTTTGTTCATTTCTCACAAACATCTCTATTGAAGTTGGAGAGATTTTTTTTTTTAACCTGAAACGTTATGACTTTTTTTTTTTCCCTCCAAACTCTAACTTGGATTGCTGAGATGTAGCAAATTGTCAGTGTTAACTATTGGTTTCTTTCTCTGGACCATTTCTCTGCATTTTCTCCGGTGGAGTTGAATCTGGCCTAGTCAGTGCTCTGCACCATGTGGGCATTCAGAGGAAGGAAATGGGAGAAGGGAAAGGAGGTGGCTATTTTCTACTAACTGAAAAGCCAACAGTGGTGGTTTTTTCCCTGCCCCCAAGGAAAAAAAAACAAGATTTTCTTCTTGAGACATCCCTTCAATGCCTGTGTTTTCTTTGCGAGGCCGTTTTTTCTTGCTGATGAAATCAGTGTCTGCAGCATTTCCTGTGCTTTCCATCTCTCTCTTTATAGTTATAACATTCACCTGTCATTGAATCAGCTAACAGCTTGCCACATACAGATAGAAAATCGTTCTTGGGGAGTGGGTTGATCTGGCTATTAAAATTCCCCAAGACACCATCATTCTCTGAATAGGGCCATCTTGGAGTTTTCTGGTACCTGTGTTATTAATATTTAGACCCTGCTCCAAAGGGCCACAGACAGCTCCTTCTGTACAGTTGGAATCCATTAAGTATAGATGCCTCAAGCCCAAGTGACAGCATACAGACACTGATATATCTGCCACCTGAGTGTAGAGTAACCATTTAACCCACTGACACACTGGCTCCTACCTCACAGGCTTGCAATGATGATTTTCTTGGCCATTTCAGATAAATCATTTAGTGCCTGGTACATAATAAATAATTGAAACTATTGGGTTTCTGGTGTCTGGCGCATAATGTTCCTAAACTGTTCAAAAGCAAAATAGAAAACTTAAGCACATTATCAGACCAATTATCTTTAAGTTAGATTTTATCCATACAAGTGACATGCTTTGCCAACATGGGCTTGAAGTATATTTGAAACATTGATTTGTGGAAGTTTGAGATGACTCCCTTGGGAGCCAAAATGGCTGGAGAAAAAGAGGAGGACCAAGACGGGAACAGGGCTCTCTGGCCTTGTGTTTACATCTTACACGGAGCACTTTCCCCACTGTGCCGAGCAGACAGAGCCGCAGTGCTTGTGCGTATGTGTGTAAGGGGTGGCGACTCGGCAGAGAAGATGCCAGCTGTGGCGTCTCACAGCAGAGGTTTGGAGGCCAAGGACGGGGCTCCAGGGAAGTCCCTCCACCACAGGGTGTGTTATTTTGGTTTTGTTCTGGCCTTGGTTTGCACAAAGAAGAGAAAAAAGACAGAGACCAGCTGCTGGAGTCTCGAAGGGAGTAGTGGGACTGGGGAGAGTGTGTTAGAATCAGCCAGTGTCGTCGTGTTTCGGGGATGAATCTCTTCCTCGCCCCTCCCTATTGCTGAGATTGAGAGATGTGAAATCATGGGACGATTCAGAAATGTCTCCTTAGAAAAACACCGTCTTCTCATCGCGTACAGGGCGTTTTGTGAGGACAGAGCTTTCTAATCTCTCAAGCACTGCCAGGAAATGCTTACGCTTCTTATCTAGAGAGTTTATTCCACATTTTAATTATAAAGGATTGAGTAGATGTTGCACAGTTGACATTGGTCCTTGCCCTTGATAAAAGGTCGTAAGAGAGCTAGCCCCAGACTTGGCCAGTGATTTAGCACCAATGCAATAAATACTTCCCCAGTTCTTGACATATTAATAATATATGCTAATTGAAGTGGGGTAGATAAAAAGATAATACTCCATGTGCAGTGCCTTGAAAAGTTTCTAAAAACTTATTCTCTTATACGAATGGGGAATTGGAAAATCAAAGAGGTCAGGTCGAGGTTATATCAGTGGTAAGTCAGAGTTATGGCTGCAACTATCCTGTTCTTTTTCTCTTCTGTCTGAGACATGTTCCCTACTCTCAATCAACTTAACTTTTAATAGAAAAGATAATTTGGTGGACTCCCATAAATGTTTATGAAGTACATTCTGGAGGTACTGTGTTGTAACAGATTGACTGGTAATCTGGATCTCAGTATAGCAGCAGCAATCCTATTTGTACTTTTTATCTGTTTTTAAAGGGTACTTATCACAATTTTAATGAAAAAATAATTTGAGTAGCAATTTATTCTATGTGTACCCTCTGTGGCTACACCATGGCCAGCAGTTGATCTTTCTTGTTGACCTGAGGATTCCCAATTCAAAATGAAGTACGGAACAGGTCCTCAAGAAAATCTTATTGAAATCTGTAAAGAACATAGAGGAGGTGCTGTTTTATTGACATATCAAGGGCCATGGGAGCATAGATGAAGCCTGTTGGGGAAAGGGTTATTGACAAAAGTAGGGAGACTTTGAGAGAAGACCTACTAAGCTAGATGATGAAGGATGGATGGGAGTCAGAGATGAATGGAATGACAGGGGTTGCGGTGCATCGAGGGGAGAGGCATCAACTCTCTCTCATTAGGGCGCTAATCCCATTCACAAGGGCTCGGCCTCATGACCCAGTCCCTCTGCAAGTCTCTCAACATTGGGTATTAGGTTTCAACATACAGTTTTCAGGTGACACAAACTTTGAGACCACAGTAGTCTGTGAACAGCAGAGTTGGTGATAAATTCTATTCTCTTTGGTAGGTACAGAGACTCACTATTGTCCATGAATTTGGCGTTTCTCAATAAGGATGGGAGCAATACAACATTCTTCCTATAATCAGAAGAGAGTACAATGTTTGACATGTTACACATTTTCCAGGGTTTGTGAGAATAAATTTTTGCCCAGTTATATAATCAATACTTTCTTTTAGGAACATTAATCTGGTAATACTAGGTATTGACTGAGTTAATAGATTTGTGTGCGTGTGTGTATAGCATGAATCAATTGAATTAATATTTTTGACACCTGCTGTGTTAGGCATCATGGTAGGAACTGGGGACGTAGAGTGGTGAGCTTATTGGTGGATTGGGCTGGGGAGACAGAGGGCTGTAGGGAGGTAAGAAAGCTAGATGGGAAGGTGTGAGGGTGAAATTGCAGGTCTCATCAGCAAGATATATGGAGAGTAAAGGAGACTGAGGACTGAGGTTCTGGTTCATTCAACAGTGACCATGAATCATGACTAGTGTCAGTGACAGAGAGCATTTCTCTCATTGGTCATCGGGAGGATGATGGAAACATGTCTCTGATTTGCAACGGCAATGTTGTGTCTTCTTGTTTGTGGATAGATTAATTGGACCACATATGTCTGTAAATGATGGTGTAAATATATTTCTGATTCCAATCCACAGAAAAAGCAAAGATGGCAATAAAAGAGCTGTTGCTCGTGTATCAATTGATAGAGCAACTCTCTCTAAGAACACATGGCTCTGGTGTGGGGGCTGGGAGTGAAGAAAGATTTTATTACCAAGAGCATGATCTACTGATGGAACTGAACCCACACAGAGCTGTTTCCATCTGGCAGGGGCTGTGCTTTTGAAACAATGTGCCCTGTTCCAGAGGGTTTTTGATAAATACTGAGCAGAGTGGAGTATTAGAGAATTCAGTGTTGTTATTTATAGAAAGCACCAGAATCTCATAGTCAAAATCAGGGGATTTGAGGGCTTGGAATTGATTGCAGAAATTGCCGAATCCAGTCATCCCTAATTCTCCCTGTCTTTTAAGTTAAGGAAGCTATTCTTGTGTGTTTACTAAGGTTAGGTGGTACAGCCAAGGTTGTACAGCTAATTATTACAGCACCTAGACCAGAATCTAGGTCCTCAGAGGTAATGAATCACTCTTCAGCAGTTTAGTGTCTATCCTTCCAGAATGTTTCTTGTTCTTTAAAAAACATATACGAGTATATAAACTTGTACGTTTTTGTGAGCTGTCTTCAAGTTGTAATTATTCTTCTGCAACTTGAGTTTCTCACCTGGAAGTATTTCTTTAACCTGTATTTTTAAAAAGTCAGTGCCTATTTATTTTCAACTGTTGAGGGTTATTCCACAGTATGGATATGTCAGAGCATGACTAAGCATTTGCTGAATGATATATCTGTATCCATATGAACAGTACTGAAATTTATGTATCAAAAATGTATACAGCCCACCCCCTACTTTGTGTCAGATGCTGTACTAAAATTAACTGATTTAATCTTTTAAGTGCCTCATGAAGCTGATCTGTTTTACAGATGAGGAAACTAAAATAGATAAGAAATTAAATAATTTGCTTAGCACTGATGGCTTGAAGCCAGGATTTGAATGCAGGCAGTCCAGCTCCAAAGCCTGTGTTCTTAACCATTGTACTGTGCTGCGTTTTACCTTACATTGCTCTGTGTTGACATATAGAACTATTTTTGTGCATGAGTAGCATAGAAAAGGAATTATCAAAGCAACTTTTTTATGAAGAAATGACCAAACATTCAGACACAAGATGGCTTCTGAGTTGTTTTTTTTTTAATTGGAGTATAATTGCTTTACAATGTTGTGTTTCTGCTGTACAAAGAAGTGAATTAGCTAAGCTTATACATGAATCCCCTCCCTTTAGAGCTTCTCTCCCACCCTGTGCTATTTTTTAAAACTTACTATTATTTTTTAAATTTTTTGGCTGCATCATGCAGGATATGGGATCTTAGTTCCCCGATCAGGGATTGAACCTGTGCCGCATGCAATGGATTCTTAACCACTGGACCCAAATGCTTTTTATGGCTTACCACTTTTAGTCCCCACAGCACCTAGTCAGACAGAATCTCTTACTTTAAGAAGACTACAATGTGGTAAGGTTTTTATGGCCTCAGATCACTCAGTCACTCTTTTATTTTTTCAACTTTGTTGACCTATAATTAACATAAAACATTGTGTAAGTTTAAGGTGTGTAAGTTTAAGGTATACAACCTGTTGGCCTGATGGGTTTATATTTTACAAAATGTTACCACCATAGCTAACACCTGCATCATGTTGCAGGATCACTGTTTGTTTTTTTGTAGTGAGAACATTTAGGATCTTACTGCCTAGCAACGGTCCATTATATAATATAGTATTGTTAACTGTCATCACCCTGCTGTGCATTACCTCCCCAGAACTTATTCATCTTACAACTGAAAGTTTGTACTCTTTGACCAACATCTTCCCCTTTTCCTCCATCCCTTAGTCCTAGTAACCGCTATTTTGGTGTCTGTTTCTATGAATTCAGCCTTTTTAGATTCTACACATAAGTGATGTCATACAGTATTTGTCTGTCTTCTTCTGATTTACTTCACTTAACATAATGTACTCAAGATTCATCCGTCTTGTCCCAAATCAGTATGCCCTCCTTTTTCATAGCAGAATAGTACTCCATTGTGTGTGTGTGTGTGTGTGTGTGTGTGTGTGTGTGTGTGTGTGTACACAGAGACATACACACACTACATCATTTTTATCCATTCATAGGTTGATGGACACTTTGATTGTTTCTCTTTGTTAGCTATTGTGAGTAATGCTGCAGTGAACCTGGGAATAAAGGTAACTCTTAAAGATGGTGATTTTGATTCCTTTGCATATATACCCAGAAGTAGGGCTGCTGGATTGTGTAGTAATTTTAAATTTTTTGAAGAATCCCTGTGCTGTTTTCTGTAATGGCTATCTCAGTTTATATTCTCACCAACTGAGATCACCCATTTAGTGAGTGGCAGATGGTGGCTTGAACCCAGGTTTTGCCAACTCCAGAGCCTCAATTCTTAATACTGTTTAATTTCCTTTTGACTGTGGTCATTTGGGCCTCCATATAATGAAATATTTTGGCTAAAGCTTTGATTTGACTTTTAAATAGTCATCTATGCCTTTTTAGCTTAATTTTTTTTCTTTAGCATTTTAAATTAAGCTTATGAAGTAGGAAATGGCAACCCACTCCAGTGCTCTTGCCTGGAAAATTAAATGGACAGGAAAGCCTGGCGGGATACGGTCCATGGGATTGCAAAGAGTCGGACCTGACTGAACATGCACACCCCCTTATGAAGTGAAGTAATTTCGTTTGAGATTTCTATTTCCTACAGATTATTTTTGCAGATTATTTTTCCCCTCTATCAAAGTTATAGTGCATGGTTATGACTCATAAGTTTGGATGAGGGTAGGGTTGTTCTAAATGTAAACATAAATCAGGAAATTCACATGGATGTATACTTCACATCTCTAAAAATGCAGTGGTTTCAGCATTCATTGTAAATTCACTGATGTTCATAAATGCATGGTGTGAATCCACTGAGTTTTAACATAAGCTTTGCTAGAACTGCATAAGCTTCTCCCATCACTCCCCACCTCCTCTCCTATAAGAACATTTTCTGCCCACTCTGAATAAGTTTATAGATATGTTTGGACACTCCTCCAGCAAATGAACTTCTCAGTTCAGTTTAAAAATGGGGAAAATAGGCTTTGGAATCTATTTTCTGAGTGAGAATTTCTTCTTTCATGTGACAGATTTAGTATGTATAAAACATAGGAAGAAAAACATCTTAATTGGAATTAAAGCCATCCTGTTGAATGCTTGATATGATGAAGGGTTTGAAGAAACTGAAGGATATGCTAAAGGCAAATAGTGTGAGAGAAAAAGAAAAGCGATTAAAAACTCCCAGGAAAAACTAAAACTGAACTGAATATGAAATATATTCATACTACTTTATCTGATACGCTTTGAACAATATTATATGATTATAGTAATAAAAACACAGAATCAATCTGTAGGCAAAATAGAAAGCTCATGGTTTAAAAACATTATCACTAATTAATCTTGATGATGTAAACATTATATAAGGTAGATGATAAGAGATGGAAAGACACGGAGAAGTGAAGGAGGAGCACAGTAATATCACAGCAGACAGTTGAGAGCCACTGAATGTGGTGGAGCAGCAATTAAAAGGGGCTACATTTAAAAAATAAACATCCACAGGCAAGGAAAAACTAAAATAGTTTTTTTAAGAAAGAAAAACTGCTAATAAATAATAAACAAAAGAGTTAAAGAATGCCTCCTGTCTGAGAGACGTTTAGGGAAGGTGGCTTCTGATGCGGGATGAGGAATTTTTGCTTTTCCTTATGATTTTTAAAACTTTTTTTTTCTGGTGGAAATTTCCAAATCCCTCCAAAATAGATACAGTAAATCCTCTGAACCTATCTGCCAGATTGAACACTCCCATGTTTTACCATTTTTATTTCATTTATCTTTTTTTTTTTGGCTCAGATACTTAGAGAAAAAGTCAGGCTGTTTCACCTGTAAAACAGTTGTATCTCAAAATAAAAATGGTATCTTAGATCAGCACAGTATTATTACCACACCTGATACAACTAACGATTTCTATTATTACCTTATTTAATTTTCTGATTTTCTAAAAAAATGTTTTAATAATTACAATGTTCAAATGAGGTTCTAAACAAGGCCCCCTCTTGTATGTGGGCATATATCTCTTCAATCTCTTTCCAGTCTTTTAGACTACTTTCTTTTTGTTTTTTTTTGTTTTGTTTTGTTTTGTTTTTTTTACTATGCAGTTGACTTAATGAACAATATTCAATATTAAATATATGTGTCTGAAGCACTTCTAGTACTTTGGCTGCCTGATGCAAAGAGCCAAGTCATTGGAAAAGACCCTGATGATGGGAAAGATTGAAGGCAAAGGAGAAGGGGATGGCAGAGGAGGATATGGTTAGGTAGCGTCACTAACTCAATGGACATGAAATTGAGCAAACTCAGAGAAATGGTGGAGGACAGGGGAGCCTGGTGTTCTGCAGTCCATGAGTCTGCAAAGAGTTGGACATACCTTAGCAACAGAACAGCAGCAACATGAAATTGATTCAATGAACAATATTTGACATTAAAAATATGTGCTTGCATTAATTTGATTGAAAACTTTAAAGCTTTATATATTTAAAAGCCTTAATATGTTCTCCTTAACTTTGAGTATATTTTAGTAAAAATTCCTTTGTAATGAATGCTTAATCTCTAATGCAGGAGCGTTTATTTATCAACTATTTTGGCAGGATTCTTTGCTTACAAAAGTGAATAAAAATAATTTTTTTCCTCAAGGATTTTCAGATTAGTCATCGATGGCAGTACATGGACATCCCTGCTCAGGCATTTTGCCATATGGAATTGTAATTATTTTTTTAAGCTAATAGCTAATGGACACTTTACTAGGTGCCAGCCACTAAGTGCTTTAAATATATTATTTTATTTAATCTTTACTATACTCTTTGGGAGAACCCCCAGTGTACAGACAATGGACTTGAGAC
Source organism: Bos indicus (assembly GCF_029378745.1). Classification (NCBI taxonomy): domain Eukaryota; kingdom Metazoa; phylum Chordata; class Mammalia; order Artiodactyla; family Bovidae; genus Bos; species Bos indicus. Next base: position 21,698,391 of record NC_091781.1, on the reverse strand, counting down.
CCAAGGGGACTGAGTAGCTTTGTATGGGGTCATCTAGGTTAGTTTGTGACTCAGCCTGTATGTGAACAAAGTCTTCCTGATGCTGGGCCCTGAGGTCTTCATCACTACACCATACAGGGCCTCTTAGTTTTGATGTCCTAGTCACCTCTTCTAACAGACAGCATCATATATTGGTTCAAGTATGGGTTTTGGAGCTAGTCTGCTTGGTTTCCATCTTGGCTCTGGTACTTAATAGTTTTGTGACCTTGAGTGAGTTACATAATCTGTGTCTCAGTTTTTCCATCTGTGAAATGGGGATAATAATCCTGCTCCATAGGCCATTATGAGATTTAATGACTTCTTATTTGTAAAAACCAGGAACAGCATGTGTCGCATACATAAGCAAAAAATTAACTGCAGCTGGAAGCACTGGGCTTTACTTAGCGTGTGAATGGAGAGGTGAGTGGTGGAGGACAAATAAGAAAACGGAGAAGCAAGTAGTGGGCAGTGTCTTCTTACAGTTATCTCATCAAGGAAGGAATCTCTTAATATAATGAGCTTCTCTGTTAGATTCATAATATTTTGTTGGTAGCTTTCTTGATGCTTAATGTTCATGTCAGTTTTTCTAACCATTCCTTTTCGTTTTGTTTTTGTCTTCTTTTTTCAAATCATTTGAATTATCAGGAAGCATAAAAGGCAACTATTATGTTAAGCTTTTGGTGGAAGAAGAGAGAATGGGGTTTAGATTTTCTTGTCAAAAATAAAGAAAAAAATCTTAGTCACATTACAGAGTTGAAATCGCAAAGGTTCTGGAGGCACAGATAAGCTATAGTGTCTGGAGAGCAGATGCAGCTGTTTAGCCTCTGTCACGTAATCTATCCCCAAAGTCTCATGAAGGCAAGTAGAGGCGACAGTGAATTATAATGTGACTAAGCAGTTAAGGATGGCTCCAGAGCTCCTCACTTGGTTTGACTGATTTCTTTAACCTGTTGAACTTGGCTAAAACGTAGTTGTTTATAATCTGGAAGACTAGAGCGATATGGAGACCAATGAATTGTTTCGAAGATGGCACTTGCTGTGTTGCAGATGCAGGCTGATAGGACTTTAGGTCATCTGTGGATTCTGCTGGAGATGTACACAGAATGAGGTGGAGAGTCTTGTGTTTAATGCCTCCTGATCCATTTCCGGGAGAAGGCAATGGCACCCCACTCCAGTACGCTTGCCTGGAAAATCCCATGGATGAAGGAGCCTGGTAGGCTGCAGTCCATGGGGTTGCTAAGAGTCGGGCACGACTGAACGACTTCACTTTCACTTTTCACTTTCATGCATTGGAGAAGGAAATGGCAACCCACTCCAGTGTTCTTGCCTGGAGAATCCCAGGGATGGGGAAGCCTGGTGGGTTGCCGTCTACGGGATCGCACAGAGTCGGACACGACTGAAGCGACTTAGCAGTAGTAGCAGATCCATTTCCAGCAGCTGACCTGGTTGGTTGTGATGTCCTGATTACTGTTGTGTAATAGGTGTTGCTGCTGCTAACTCGCTTCAGTCGTGTCCGACTCTGTGCGACCCCATAGACAGCAGCCCACCAGGCTCCTCTGTCCCTGGGATTCTCCAGGCAATAATACTGGAGTGGGTTGCCATTTCCTTCTCCAATGCATACATGCATGCTAACCCTAACCCTAACCCTAACCCTAATCCCTGGGTCAGAAAGATCCCCTGAAGAAGGAAAGGCAGCCCACTCCAGTATTCTTGCCTGGAAAATTCCTTGGACAGAGGAGCCTGGCAGCCTACAGTCCATGGGGTCGAAAAGAGTTGGACATGACTGAGTGACTGAGCACATGCACTTGCCTAAGGGTTTCTTTTATTCATGGCACTGGTTTGTAATATTTATGGTTCAGCCTAAATGACTTAAAGGTTTATTAATTTTTTTGACTGTAACTTTAAAAGACATGAGTAATAGACTTGCCAATAACTATTTTTAAATACAAACAGATAATTGTTTGTTTTTCTATAAAGGTCACATTCAGGATTCAGAGCTTGTGACTCTGAGGATGGCTATTTTTCTTAGAACAATTATTTAGCAAGTTGAAATGGATAGCTCCTAGGTCACTGACATTTATTCAACTTTGATTTTAATGCTTATTTAATTTCTGATTGTATAAAACATTGGAATTTAAGTACATCTTTTCAAGATGTCTTGATGTTCTATATTTCTTTAATTGGGTTTTTATAAGAAAAACTATTAGATGGAAATACTAAGTTTCAACAAGTAGCTTTGCCTTTTGAGTTATGATAATCCCCAATTGTATTAAAAGCTTGTTTTGTGGTAATTGTGAAGTGAAAGTGGCTCAGTTGTGTCTGACTTTTTGCGACCCCATGGACTATACAGTGCATGGAATTCTCTAGGCCAAAATACTGGAGTGGGTAGCCTTTCCCTTCTCCAGGGGATCTTCCCAACCCAGGGATTGAACCCAGTTCTCCCGCATTGCAGGCGGATTCTTTACCAGCTGAGCAACAAGGGAAGCCCAAGAATACGGGAGTGGGTAACTTATCCCTTCTCCAGCAGATCTTCCCTACCCAGGAATCAAACCGGGGTCTCCTGCATTGCAGGCAAATTCTTGACCAACTGAGCTATCGGAAGCCCTGTGATAACCATATATATATATTTTTTTTTTTTTTTTTTTAACTTGGTGTGTGAAAAAAAATACTGAGTAGGTAAAGCAGTTAGACTAATTATTTAAGCTGAGATTACTTAGGATATGTGACATGTGTATATTACCCTGAGCAAATTGTTTATAGGAGGATCATTTAAATATACATTTCCAATATCTTAGCTTTTAGGTTTGCCAACTCTATAGATGTTGAGACTTTCCAGAATCTTATCATTGTACCAGCTAGTGGTTCTCCCTTGAATAAACTGCAGGACTTTGCACCTTACTGAAAATAACTCACCTTTGAAGGCAATACTGAATTATTCTTTCAGAAAAACATTAAGTGCCTGTGTGCTGTATTTATCACTGGGAATGTAATATTGAATGAGACAAGTCTCTGCCCTCATAGAACTTAAATTCTAGTGGGATGAGATTAACACCAGCAAGTAAACAATAAATAATAAGCCAGGTACACAGGAGAGTGCTAAATGCCATGAAGAGTATAAAATAAGATGGTAGAATGCACTGTGGCCGGGATGGAGTGGTGTGGCCAGCCCTGAATAGAGTGGTGAGGGAATCTTCTAGAGAAGGTAATGTTTGGGTTGATATCAAAAGTCTAAGAGGGACCAGCCACGTGAGCTGATGAGAGATGGTGTGCCTATACCAAGAACACTGAGGGTGAAAGCATGAGTTAGGTGCTAAGAATGTTGGAGAAATAGTTAGAAAGCTAGTTGTCAGGGAGCCCATCACCATGCCCTAACCGATTCCCACTAATGGGAGTGTGCAGGAGCCTTCTTGTTGCTGTGTTGAGTTGCTCAGTTATGTCCAACTCTTTTGAGACCCCGTGGACTGCAGCCCACCAGGCTCCTCTGTCCATGGGATTTCCCAGGCAAGACTACTAGAGTGGGTTGCCATTTCCTTCTCCAGGGAATCTTCCCAAGCCAAGAATCAAACCCATTCTCCTTTATTAGTAGGCAGATTCTTTACCACTGAGCCACCAGGGGATCCCGTACAAGACCCTGCAAGAAGCAATTTGGTCCTTATCCAGATGTTGAGAAGTATTGGGTTGGCCAAAAAGTTAGTTTAGGTTTTTCGTAAGATGGTATGGAAAAACCTGAATGAACTTTTTGGCCAGCCCAATATTATGTACTTGGAGTTTTGCTAAGCCTTGCAAAAGTTCAGGTGACTCAAGTTTGATTTCCTACCTAATTGTAGGAGCTTTTACCCCCATCCCCCAAGGCGTGTGGATTTCCAGCACCCCGTTTCCTGTTTGGCTCACTGTTTCTTTGGTGAGGGGAGGAAACTGCACCAAATTTGTTCATCCATCGTGTTTTGGGTAACTGTGAACCGACAGACCAACATACTTGCTTTCAGAATTTGGTGGGTTCGTGGTTGGTTGGTTGGTTGTTAACAAATTAGAGTTTTTAAAGAGAGTATGTTAGTTTGCAAGCGTTGTTGTAACAAAGCACCACAAAACATATTGCTTAAACAATAGAAATCTATTGTCTCGCTTAAATTAAGGTGTTGGCAGCTTTCTGAAAGCTGGGGAGGAAGAAATCTGTTCCCATTGTCTTTTTCTCCTGGCTTCTGGTGGTTTGCTCTTTGGTATTCCTTGGCTTCTGTTGTATCACCCTGATCCGTTCCTTCATCACATGGCATTCTCCCTCTGTCTGGGTGTCTGCATCCCCAAATATCCCTTTTTTATGAAACGCCAATCATACTGAATTAGGGCCTACCCTGCTCCAGTCTGACCTCATCTCTGCAGTAATCCAGTTTCCAAAAAAGGTCACATTCAGAGGTGCTGGGGGTTAGACCTTCAACGTAGGAATCTGGGGCGGGGGACACAATTCAGTCTTCAACAGGGTTGTGTATAGTTTGACTGAATTCATTGTTTCTCACAAATGGAAAAATGAAAAATGTCTGCAGATTTTCTGAAGCTGTTTAACCCGTTTTTCAGTTCAGGCACCGGGAAGCCATGGCTCCTTTTTGATTAATAACAGCTTAGTGTTTATTGAGCACTCACCAGGGTCCTTTGTGCTAAGATCTTGATGCGTGTTGCCTTGTTGAACCCTTGTACGCACTGTCTGGAGATTATTCTACAATCAACCTCACTTTCCCTGGAGGGAACTGAGGCTTAGTTGTGTAAGGAATCTTGGGCTCTGTCGCCACAGCAGCTCTTGTTTCAACACCATTTTTCATACTCATCTTTTAAAAAAAAAAATTATTTATTTTTGGCTGCACGGGATCTCCCTGGCTGTGCTGGGTCTTCATTGCTGCACATGGGCTTCCTCTAGTCATAATGAGTGGGAGCTACTCTCTAGTTGCGGTACTTGGACTCCTCACCGTGGTGGCTTTTCTTGTGGAGCCTGGGCTCTAGGCATGCGGGCTGAGTTGCAGCACATGAACTTAGTTTTCTTGAGGCATGTGGGATCTTCCTGGACCAGGGATCGAACCCATGACCCCTGCATCGTCAGGCAGATTCTTAACCCCTGGACCACCAGGGAAGTCCTTTTATACACAACCTTAAACTGCTAGCCTTGGTGGAGTACTGGGAGCCACCAAGAGCGCTAACAACACCTCCAGGTAAAAGGAGTTTCTTGTCTTCCCCATTCTATTCTAGGTAAAAGGAGTTTCTTGTCTTCCTCATTCTATTCCGCGGTGCCGGGGACCAGCCCCAGCTGATCCAGGGTATTCGAAGGAGAGACGACGTAGGCGAAGATCAGGAAACAATTGCTTAATTAAATGTTAATTAAGGATATAAAGAGTAATAGAATGAGGATAGCTCAGTAAAATTCAGTGAAGAAAAGAGGCTGAAATAAGGATAGCTCAGTGAGGAAATTCAGTGTAGAAAAGAGGCTGAATAATTCAGCCAGAAGGTAAGAGAGAGAATGACATGGTGAGACCAAGTTTCGGTGAACAAGGCCCGCACTTTATTTTCCAAAGTAGTTTTTATACCTTAAGTTATGCATAGAGGATAATGGGGGAAGGGGTAGAGTCAGGCAGCAAGCCAGGCCTTCTTCCTGCAAACTTATCATATGCAAAAGCTTAGGTGATTTGCATCATCTTCTGGCCCGGAGGCCTGTTAACATTTTAAGACCCTTTCTTCAGAAAACTTATTTTTCTCTAAAGGTGATTGGTCAGGAGCCACCCTCCAAAAGCATTAGATAAAGTTGCATTCCTACAGAGCAAAGGTGTGGTGGGCTATAACAAGAAAAAGAATTAACTCAAGGGTCCCAGGTTACAAACATTAAAGCTACTACTTACACCAGTTATATTAATCAATACACTGCCAGGGACATAGCAGGTAAGGGATATGGAAACTTAGCAGCAAACATTGGCCCAACAAGTGAAAATCCCTTCACCAATACAATTTCTAATCAATCTTTTAACTACTCAAAAGAATCTGTGTTTAGACAGTTTAGAACATCTCCTCCCTCTCACAGTTGGGAGGCTCTGAACAATCACATGTGGCCGGAAAAACCTATTCAGGTAGGCTAGAGGATTTCCAAAGGAGTTTGTAGGTTAAACACTGTCACACCCAGGAATTATTAACTGGAGCTGTAAGCTAACTCTTTTTTCAGAGAGGTAGTGGGGGACAGCCCCCCGTAAAGTCAGAGGTGTAGGTGAAAGCACAAAGCAGAAAGTAGGCAGACTCTGGTTTTGGGGGTATATGCTCGAGAATTTCCCGGGGGACTCCTGAAGCTCGATCCCGCCTTTGGGTATGCTGATCCTCCTTCCTCATGACCTTTGTCATGGGCGGAGTTCCTCACGCTGGCTACCGGCAGTGATAGAATTCCAGTTGAGCTATTCCAGATCCTGAAAGATGATGCTGTGGAAAGTGCTGCACTCAATATGCAATATGCCGGCTCCCGGCACCGCAGCTGTTCCATGCCTCCCTTGGTCTTTATACTTGAAAGATCTTCTGTCATTGTGCATCAGGGCTGTGAAGATTAATTAGTTAATATTTGTGAAGCACTTTGGAGATGAAAAGCCCATGAACGCTAAGTAGAATTAAATTTGGTCTCCTGGTGCCAAGAAATAAACAGTTCTTTCTTGCCTGCTTAGGGTCAAGAGGTCATCTTAAGATGCAGGAGAGCCTGTCCAAACATTGAACAGCCTGTATTGATTACCACTCCCCACCCAGAGGAGAAGGTCTGAATGGTACCCTGATTCCCTTTGAACCCAGATTGGATTCTTCAGGCTATTGAACAGTTGCCTCTCTGGAAAATAAAAAAGGTGATTGATATTGAAACAGGTTTTAAGTTTTACCAATTTAAGGGAGTTAAATTGAGTGCAACCCCAGAAATTCAGAGATGAATGTCCAAGTAGTGTGAAGAGTGATTAAGTATATTAAGGCTGGAAGTGACACAGTTCAGAACATGAGGTTGCCGTTGTTTCTTTCTCCTTTTTGTTTGTTAAAACTTTGGCCCAAGGTGTGTGCCAGAAAGTTCCAAAGTCTCACTCTTAATGATTTGAGTGGCTCAGTGTTGGCCCTGACTTGCCCGTTGTCCTTCCTGGTAGCCAAAATCCTATACAACAAGCTGTAACATATCCTCAAATGAACTTTGGCAAAGAGTGTTTGGCGATGGAGGAGAAGATAAATTCACAGAACAAATAACTATAAAAAGGCATGACTTGTAAGAATTTATAAGCCACAGTTCAGTTCAGTTCAGTCACTCAGTCGTGTCTGACTCTTTGTGACCCCATGAATTGCAGCACCCCAGGCCTCCCTGTCCATCACCAACTCCCGAAGTTTACCCAAACTCATGTCCATTGAGTCAGTGATGCCATCCAGCCATCTTGTCCTCTGTCATCCCCTTCTCCTCCTGCCCCCAATCCCTCCCAGCATCAGGGTCTTTTCCAATGAGTCAACTCTTCACATGAGGTAGCCGAAGTATTGGAGTTTCAGCTTCAGCATCAGTCCTTCCAATGAACACTCAGGACTAATCTCCTTTAGGATGGACTGGTTGGATCTCCTTGCAGTCCAAGATTCTCAAGAGTCTTCTCCAACACCACAGTTCAAAAGCATAGGGGCTTTAGTATTTTCCTTTAGTCAGATATATTGGCATTTTTCTCTATTGTTAATTTCATTTGTAGTGTCCTTTTAACTCTCCACCTTCTTGGAGATGATTCTGCATGACATTTTTTATATGTCCACAGGCAGGAGATATTGAGCCAGCTCTATTCAAGTAACTGTGAAAGAAATGACATTAGGAGCCAAATTGGAAACTGAATCTTGGACTTCTAATGACTATTCTTTCCTTCTCCTGTTGGATAGATCTTCTGAGCACTGCCCTCAACTTAGGTATTTAACAATTGCTTTTCCAAAGGACAGTGTACTGAATGAACCCTGACTATTTATCAGCAATCTTTTTATTTTTTGCAAAGGATCTGTTTTCCCAGAATATATTGACCTTTATTCCAGTATTCTCTATAAGCCAGCCTCTCTCTGTTGAATTCAGCTCCTAGAACCTCAGCTTTGAATGAATAAATAGGTAAGGTGAGGAATCAGTGACTCAGTTCCACCAAGAATGAGACTGGATAAGGTCAGAGTTGGGAGTGGAGAGAAATAGCCAGTGGTATTTGGGTCAAGAGACGGATAGATACACAAGCACATACTGACTGCACAGGTAGAGCTAGTTCCCAGGTTCTTAACCTCCTGAACCCAATAAGAATGGCTCATGTTCACTCCCCCCTGCATTTTTCCACCTGTCTAACCCGTGTGACTCTGGACAGTTACCAACCTGCCCTGGTTTTGGCCACTACTAGATATTCTCCGTGGGCTTCCCTCGTGGCTCAGTAGTAATGCCTTTGAATTGTGGTGCTGGAGAAGACTCGTGAGAGTCCCTTGGACTGCAAGAAGATCCAGCCAGTCCATCCTAAAGGAAATCAGTCCTGAATATTCATTGGAAGGACTGTTGCTGAAGCTGAAGTTCCAATACTTTGGCAGCTTGATGCTGAGTCATTGGAAGACCTTGGTGCTGGGAAAGATTGAGGGCAATCAGGAGGGCAAGAGGAAAAGGGAGTGTCAGAAGATGAGATAGTTAGATAGCATCACTGACTCAATGAACAAGAATTTGTGCAGACCCTGGGAAATAGTGGAGGGCATGGAGACCTGGAATGCTGCAATCCGTGGGGTCACAAAGTGTTGGATGTGACTGAGCAATTGGACAATAGCAATAACATACTCTCCTGGCACCCACAGCAGGTTGAGACATTTTTCTCTTAATTTCTCCTCAGGAGACTTGCATGCTTATTAAATTGCGTTCTTATCCTGTCTTCCCTCTGTTCCCAGTTCAGCTCTTATTCTCCTAGATGTATATTTTGGGAGGTAATTCAGGATAGGTGCAGATTACCTGAGTTTGAATCCTGGTTCTGCCACCTAGAACATGTATGTAGACTTTGGGGAAGCTATTTAGCCTCTCTGTCTCAGTTTCCTCATCTGTAAAATGGGGGTATTAATAATACCTATTTGATTACAGGATTAGATGAGATAATGTGTTCAGCTCTTAGGTATGGCCTGTAATGTATTCAGTTAGTGTTAACTGAAGAGAAGGTCTATTGTTCTGTTTATTTCCTTCAATTCTTACCTGGGTAACATTGGACAGTCACTATCTATTTTGCTTTGTGGTGGTTTAGTCATTAAGTCGTGTGCGACTCTTTGTGACCCCACGAACTATAGCCTGCCAGGCTCCTCTGTCTATGGAATTCTCCAGGCAAGAATACTGAAGTGGGTTTCCATTTCCTTCTCCAGGGGATCTTCCCCATCCAGGGATCAAACGTGGGTCTCCTGCATGGCAGGTGGATTCTTTACCAACGGAGCTTTAGTTCTTCCTTTTTCATTTGGTCCTGTACCACCGGTGATAAGAAGAAAAGTCCTAATTGCTGATAGATCAGTTCCTTGTTGAAACTTGTAATACTCCATGTTGAAAGCGAAAAGACAAAGCACAATAAGATAAATTCTCTTTTCTTGTAGCTTAGTGTATCAGGAAAAGAGATATGCCAAGAAAGGATTACAGTGTAGTGTAGAAAGTGCTGGACCCCAAGAACAAACCAAGCTTAGAGGCAGAATAAAGGAAGACGATGTTGAACTATATGGAGTAGATTTGGGAGCAAGGGTTGATCATGGAGGGCTTCACTGAGGATGTGACACTTGAGCTAGTTCTTTATAAAAATATGTATTTATGTCTGGCTGCACTGGGTCTTCTTTGCTGCATGAGTTTTTCTCTGCAGCGCGTGGGCTTTTCACTGCAGTGGCTTCTCATGTGAAGCATGGGCACTCAGGCTTCAGTGGTTGTGGCATCTGGGTTCAGTAGTTGCAGCTCCCAGCTTCTAGAGTTGTGGCGCATGGGTGTAGTTGCTTCGAGGCATGTGGAATCTTCCCAGATCAGAGATCAAGTCCATGTCCCCTGAATTGGCAGGCAGACTTCTCACCACTGAGTCACCAGGGAAGCCCTTGAGCTAGTTCTTAAAGGATGAAGAGGCATTTTCTAGTCATACAACGTAGGAAGAATTCCAGGAAGAAGGAACCTCACAAGTAAGACAGTGGACATACATATAGCATTGGGAAGACTATTTAAGAGCGACAGTGATGTGTGTGGCTGGAGGGAAGGTTGTGGGGTCATGCTCCAGGGAAGGTGAGGTTGGGCGATCAGACACCCAAATCATGGAGAGTGTTGTGGGCAGGGAAGCAGCTTGGCCGTTACCTTTAGTCAGGGTTGCAGTTAAAGGGCTTTGGCAGAGGAGTGAGTCTGCATTTATATTTGCATTTTAGGTGGGCAGCCATACTAGCATTATGCATAAGATGTGTGGGGGAGGAGTGATTTAGAAAGCCAACAACCGTAACCATGCTGGACAGTATGGATGAGAGATGGTGAGGGACCTGGGCTGGTCCTCTACTGTGGAGAGGAGAGAAATCAAAGCAATACTTTGACACAGGACTCAGTATCTGATGGGTACAAGTGCTGATGGAGAGGGAGCCTCTGGAAACATTTCCTGAGTTTCTGCCCTAGGAGCTTGATGGAGTGGTATGCAGTTCACACCAGAGGGAGCATGGGAGGAGAGGATGAGGCTGTGTTGACTCCGTTTAGGGTTGTGTTCTGTAGCCAATAGGCAGGGAACGGGAGCTTGGGTGTGAGATGGGGCTGAATTCAGGCACATGTTCAGAAGTCAGTAGCAGATGATACTTAAAAATTTGGGGGATAGATGAGATGGCATTTATAAAAGAAGGACAGAAGAATAAAACCTGGAAATTCAAGAAATAGCAACATCTGGGGGAAGTAAAGAGAGGTAGGGGGAACCCAGGGGCAGATGCAATGGGGGAAAATGCAGAGCATCTGGAAGAGGATGAGATCCTGGATGCCAGGAGGGATCAGAAGTTCAGTAATGAAGGTTCAACATCATCATCACTCCCACACACCAAATACGTTGAAGTGAGAGCTTCCCATTGGATCTAGCAGATGTGTGGTCACTGGGAGTCTGTGGCAAAGCGATAGCGGGGCATGGAGTGGGAAGAGCAGGACATTAAAAAGTCCATTCTTTTTACAAAATTGGGCCATGAATGTGCTGGTCCTTACTCTAGAGTTTTATGTGAAAAGTTTTGGGTGCAAGTGATGTTTTAGAGAAACACAGAAGACAAAAAACCATCATAAGCTTTGTGAACAGAGACACAGTGAAAACTAGCCATCCTCACTCCTGAGGTCCGTACTGCTCTTCAGGACCTGCACATGGTTTTATGTTTGTTTCTCTTCTTTTCCTTCTCCCTCCCGTTCCACAGAGCTTTATTGAATACTGATTATACGCCAAGTACTGGGGGCTGCCAAGCTGAGTAGAGACAATAGCCCTTCTCTGGAGGTCCTCTCCTCTGAGGGTGAAGATAGTGGCCTGCATTAATGGCGATGGAGTGTGTCTTGGGCTAAGAAGGGTGGGGATGGCTTCAGTTGGGGTAGTCTTGCAACATGGGTAGATGGTAACCAGAGCCCTTCAGCAAAGCCAGTAGAGCCTGCCACATCGAGAAGATGCAAGAGGCCAGAGCTTGAGTGAAGAATGCGGAGTTGTGTGGCTGGAGTGGAGGGTGCTTGGCTCTCCATGTCAGGAGTTGTTACAGATGAGGCCGGAAATGCTGATGAGGGCTGTATGGGACAGGTTCTTTTATGCTCTTTTCAAGACATGGACTTTGGAAGAATCCTTAAAAACGTGAAATTGTTTAGTTAGAAAAAGTCTCAAAAATCATTACAGTTTGGCTTAAAGAAAGTTAGTTCAGGTGATAATGTGGAAGAGGTGTTTTCTTACATCCAGTCTTTCATATAACATTTAAAATTTGATTTTAAAAATGTTTTGTTTCAAGCATTATGATAGTATATATGTATATGTATTAGAGAAGGAAATGGCACCCCACTCCAGTATTCTTGCTGGGATAATCCCATGGACAGAGGAGCCTTGTGGGCTACAGTCCATGGGGTCGCAAAGAGTCAAATGCAACTGAGTAACACACACACACCCACACCCACACCCACACCCACCCACACACACACACACACACACACACACACACACGTGTATATGTATACGTGTCTATAAAATGTATTTCTTACAGTGTGACATTATAACATTATAGCAATGCTTTTATATATATTTAAACAGTATTCTTGCCTGGAGAATCCCAGGGACAGAGGAGCCTAATGGGCTGCCGTCTATGGGATCGCACAGAGTTGGACATGACTGAAGTGACTTAGCAGCAGCAGCAGCAAACAGATGATATTCTAGGTTTCTATAAGTGAAGTCATTTTTGTGACCAGTTTTTCTATAGAAAAATGAATATGAGTGTCAGAGGACAAAACTTTGTGTGTGAGAACCATAAACTAAAAGATGTCTCTGATGTCTTTTAAAAATGTTTACCTTTCTCTCTGTATTATGAGAAATTCCAGAACTTATGATCCCTAAACTGGAAACCTATGATTCCATGTGTTTGCCAGCATAGGTAACAAAGCTGTATTATGGATACATTTCAAAGGTTGCATGAATGTTTTGGTGTTTAAGGAACTGGTCTTTGAGCTTGTCATGGGAGTCACATATAGTTTTGGAAACCAGTTTTTAACCTTAAACTTTGCTCGCATTGAACTCTAGAATACTGTGGTTTTTGAAGACCAGCTGCTGAATGCATTCAGGCATATTTAAGTTTTCTGAATGGCTATTAAAGACCTTAAGACAATCAGACTCAGGTTCAAGGAAAGGACCTCCTGTAGGAATTTAATATTTTTAAACTGTGGGCTGGCCATTGACTAGTATTTATTGGTATTCTTGACTCCAGGAGTCCCAAGGATAATAGCTAAGGGTTTTGTTGCTATTTATTTTTTCTCTTCTCCCAGCTCTACAGTTGAGCTACCCTTCAATTTGAAACATTGCGAATTTTCACACTTCAGCTTTGAGGCTTACTATTTCAATGTACAATACAAATAGTTACTAAGGGAAAATGACAAAATTTCAAACTTGATCTGAGGCAAATAAGTTGTTAGTTGACCTTCTTTCAATCTTCATAAGTTCCTGAGCCTCATGATGTTATCAGAATAAAAGAAAGGACTGCTGAAATATTAATTTCAATTTACTGAGAATTTTTGTACTTCTTACAAAATAGGTTTATATATTTTATGTTCACAACTCTATGTTCATAATTTCTTACAGTCTGTGAATATTATTTATGAGAGCTGTACTAACTTGAGTTTCCTAAAATCATTCTCTAATGTTTTTGGAATCAATGTACAGTTTGACGTAACAGTACAAATAGACCATGTAACCACTCACTGAAGATAAATGATGTTTTTATGCTGAAAGAATAAGACTGTTTCTTGGTTTTCAGCCACATTTATAGCAAATCATGAGTTGAAGAGTCTGAATACCTCAGTCTTTTTTTTTCTATTATACTTATTTAATAGAGCTTTTCTGTTTCTTTTTTCATTTTTTAAGAAAATTTTTCATTGGAGGATAATTGCTTTACAAAGTTCTGTTGGTTTCTGCTGTACAACAATATAAATCAGTCATAATTTTATATATATATATATATATATATATATATCCCCTCCCTTGTGAGTGTCCCTCCTTTCTCCTGTCCCACCCCTCTAGGTCATCACAGAGTGCCAGGCGGGCTCCCTGTGTAATACAGCAATTTCCCATCATCTATCTGTGTTACAGTTAACAGTGTATATACGTCAATACTACTTTCTCCTTTCTTCCCCTGCTGTGGCCACAAGTCCATTCTCTACCTCTGTGTCTCCACTCCTTCCGTGCAAATTGATTCATTAGTACTATCTTTCTAGATTCCATATATATGCATTAATATACAATATTTTTCTATTTCTGACTTATTTCATTCTAGACAGCAGGCTCTAGGTTCATCTACCTCACTACAACTGACTCAAATTCATTCCTTTTTATGGCTGAGTAATATTCCATCGCATCTTATTTATCCATTTACCTGTTGATGGACAGCTAGTGAATACCTCACAGTCTTTTATATGATTTTATTTGTTTCTCTCTTTATTTGTATGTCATTTAGTTTGCCAAGAACTGTAAAATTGTAGTACAGTAGTTGGGGTTCATGATCAGTCAGATCATGAACCCCCTAGATATTTTCAAAGGTCCTTTTTTGTTCTGTCAATTACTTTTTGTCCATATTTGGCCATTTTGGGGGCCAAGTTTGTCTTCATTTGTCAGTGGTGATAATTGTGAATAGAAGATAAGTCAATCAAGTCCAATTAGCATTATTGTCTGAAAGTGTTAGTTGCTCAGCGGTGTCCTACTTTTTGCAATCCCATGGACTGTAACCCGTGGGAGCCCATGGGACTGAGCCCATGTAGGCTCCTCTGTCTTTGAGATTCTCCAGGCAAGAATACTAGAGTGAGTTGCCATTTCCTCCTCCAGGGGATCTTCCCAGCCCAGGGATTGAACCTGGATCTCCCATGTTGCAGGCAGATTCTTTACTGTCTGAGCCATCAGGGAAGTGCTATTGTCTATGATGTATCAGTTATCTTTACTACATAGTGACTTGCTCCATAGCAATTAAAAAACCTTACCGGCACACGGGCTTCCCAGGTGGCAAGGTGGTAAAGAATCCGCCTGCCAGCGCAGGTGATACAGCTTCAGTTCCTGGATTGGGAAGATCCCCTGGAGAAGGAAATGGCAACCCACTCCAGTATTCTTGCTTGGAGAATCCTATGGACAGAGGATCCTGACGGGCTACAGTCCTTGGGGTCACCAAGAGTCAGACACAACTCCACGACTAAACAACAACAACAAGGAGCACACAACAGTAAGTGTTTACTGCTCATGTGTCTGGTGTCCCTGAGGTCCTGCTGATCAGGTGAGTTGCCTGTGTGCCTAGGGTTGGCTGGCTGTAGGATGGGGTGAGTTGACTTTGCTCTGCCACACCCATCTCTCCTTCTCCATCAGTCTTGGCAGTAACAGTGGATCTAGAGAACCAGCCCCAGCGTACAGATCTGTAAAGCCTCTGCTTACATCATGTCTGCTGACCAAAGCACATCACTCCGGGCTGACCCCAAAGTCAAGAGGCAACCCAGGGGCCAGGCCACCCATGGAAGATGTGCACTGAAAGGTTACAAGGCAGAGGGCATGGTTCAGGGATAAGTGAAGAACTGAGGCCAAATGCTGCAATCCGTCATGTAAAATATAGAATTTTTGATTGAGACCAATTGGTTTTATGGCTTACCTGTCACATATATTTTCTGTTTGCTTTAGCATTTTTTAAAGACATGTTTATTTGGCTGTGTTGGGTCTTTGTTGCAATCTTTTCTTGGGGCATGCAGGCTCTGTTGCTCCATAGCAGTGCTCTTAATTTCCCAACCAGAGATTGAATCCACATCCCATTCATTGCAAGGCGAATTCTTAACCACCAGATGGCCAGGAAGTCCCCTTCCTTTAGGATTACATCAGGGATTATTTGGTGGTAAAGAACAGAAACTCGTTCAAGTTGCCTTGAAGGTTACTGCAAACAGAACAGGCAAGGTCACAGACACAGAAAAGTAGAAAACCAAGAACAAGCAGTTCTCGCGGGTACTGTGACTGCTAAAGAATTTGAGGCCATTTTGTCTGTGAGAGTCTGAATAGCTCCTCTTCTCTCTGCTTCTATGTCTTCTCTCTTGCTCATGACCCATCATGGACTCTTCAATGCCAATTCTGCGTGGCCTTTCAGTTCAAGCACCCATCATATCTCTGTCTGAATCTGCCAGTCTCAAATTCCTCTTCCGGCCTCCTGCTCATGGATTGGTCATTCTTGGGTCTACTCTTTCTGTCTCCCAGGGCTGAGTTCTCAGATTTTTATCTCTGTCTTTACTCCTTCACCTACTGAGTTGGTCTAGTCCCATGATTTTAAACACTGTGACAATGCTGATGACTCATACACTTCTGTCGCCAGCCTTCTCCCTTGAACTCCAGACTCACATAGACTGTATCTGATTCCACATTTCCAGTTGGATATATCTTACAGGCATCTCAGACTTAGTCCACTTGATTTCCTCCTTATAAACCTTCACTTCTCAGACTTTGTCAGTAAATGGTAATTCCAGTTTCCCATTTGTTTAAGACTTTTTCTTGGAATTTTTTTTTTATGTTTGGTCATGTATTTATTTTTATATGCGTATACTACAGTTCTAATATGTATATAGTATCTATATTATAAAAGGAAGCAAATTTGCAAACGTAATATGATACAGATGAAATCTGTAGTTTTGTTCTTTAGGATGCTTCGTAATTTCACTTATGGCTATCTTAAACACAATAGATGCTTCAGTTCAGTTCAGTCGCTCAGTTGTGTCCGACTCTTTTCGACCCCATGAATTGCAGCACACCAGGCCTCCCTGTCCATCACCAACTCCCGAAGTTTACTCAAACTCATGTCCATCGAGACGGTGATGCCATCTAGCCATCTCATCCTTCGTCATTCCCTTCTTCTCCTGCCCCCAATCCCTCCCAGTATCAGGATCTTTTCCAATGAGTCAACTCTTTGCATGAAGTGGCCAAAGTATTGGAGTTTCAACTTCAGCATCAGTCCTTCCAATGAATACCCAGGACTGATCTCCTTTAGGATGGACTGGTTGGATCTCCTTGCAGTCCAAGGGACTCTCAAGAATCTTCTCCAACACCACAGTTCAAAAGCATCAGTTCTTCAGTGCTTAGCTTTCTTCACAGTCCAATTCTCTCATCCATACATGACCACTGGAAAAACCATAGCCTTGACTAGATGGACCTTTGTTGGCAAAGTAATGTCTCTGCTTTTTAATATGCTGTCCAGGTTGATCATAACTTTCCTTCCAAGGAGTAAGTGTCTTTTAATTCATGGCTGCAATCACCATCTGCAGTGATTTTGGAGCCCCAAAAAATAAAGTCTGACATTGTTTCCCCATCTATTTCCCATGAAGTGATGGGACTGAATGCCATGATCTTCGTTTTCTGAATGTTGAGCTTTAAGCCAACTTTTTCACTTTCCTCTTTCACTTTCATCAAGAGGCTCTTTAGTTCCTCTTCACTTTCTGCCATAAGGGTGGTGTCATCTGCATATCTGAGGTTATTGATATTTTCCCAGCAATCTTGATTCCAGCTTGTGCTTCTTCCAGCCCAGTGTTTCTCATGATGTACTCTGCATGTAAGTTAAATAAGCAGGGTGACAATATGCAGCCTTGACATACTCCTTATATGTGCCTTAAACATGAGTTTCATTTTTCATTTTGTGGTAGTTTACACTTAACATAAACTTTACACTCTTAACCATTTTTATGGGTAATAATTCTGAAACTGTATCCATTAAACAACGACTCCCCTTTTTTTAGTTCCTCCAGCCTCTGGTAAGATCCACTCTACTTTCTGTTTCTACGAATTTGACTACTTTAGATGCCTCATAGAAGTGGAAACATGTTTTTTTGTGACTGGCTTCTTGACATAGCGTGCTCAAAGTTCATTCATGTTGGAGCATGTGGCAGAAGTTCCTTCCTTTTTAGGGCTGTGTGATATTCCAGCGTAGAATAGATCACACTGTGTTCATTCATCTGTGAGTGTACAGTTGCTTCCGCCTCTTGCATATTGTGAATAGTGCTATGAACATGGGTGTGCAAATATCTATTTCAGTTCTTTTGGGCATACATACCCAGAAGTGGATCATATAGTAATTTTATTTTTAATTTTTTGAAGCACTTCTGTACCATTTTCCACAACAGTCACCCCATTTTACAGTTCTACCAACAATACACTAGGGTTCCAATTTCTCTTATCCCATAATTGGAGTCTTCATAACTGTTCCCATCTTAATCTATGTTAGATGGGTAATGATATCTGTCAGCTAATCCTCCTGATTTATGTTCAAAATATATCCCCCGTCCAACTACTTCTCATCTTGCCCATCACTGTCACTTTTTCTCCAGTCACCATTGGCTCTTGTGTAGACCACTGTAGTAATCTTCTAGTTCCCTGGCCAAGGATGGAACCTGGACCTCCTGCATTGGGAGCTCGGAGTCTTAGACACTGGACCGCCAAGAAAGTCCCCAGAATGGTAATTTAAAAATATAAGCCAGGTTTTATCACCCTTCTCATAACATTTGCATGGCTCCTATCAGACTTTGGATAAAATCCTAAGTCTCCTCCTTAATATATAATGTCATAAAAATGCTCAAATACTTAGAGGCTGCAGAGACACTGACCTCTTTCTGTGCCTTACAACACACTAAGACTGTTTCTGCCTCAGGGCTTTTGCCTCTGTTGTTCTCTCATCCTGGGTGGCTTTACTCATAGACAATTACTTGATTCCCTTCTTCCTTAATTCAGTTGTCTGCTCAATGGTGACCTCTTCAAAGAGACCTTCCCCAACTACCTGATCAGAAAAGGCACTCGTTCTTAGCCCTCACCGAGCACTTACCACTGACGTCATGTGTGCTGTGTACTCAGTTGTGTCTGACTCTCTCTAGCACCATGACTGTAGCCCGCCAGGCTCTTCTGTCCATGGAATTTTCCAGGCAAGAATACTGGAGTGGGTTGCCATTTCCTACTCCAGATGACCTCCCCAACCCAGTGATTGAATCTGCATCTTCTGCATTTTTACCACCTGGGAAGCCCCTCTGACATCATACTGTACTTATTTGTGATAGTATTATTAGTTTTCTCCTCCAGGAGAATTTGAGCACTATGAATTCTCTCTGGGCATCTGCAAGAGTATCTGGCACTTCAGAGGTGCTCAATAAATATTTGTTGAATGAATGAGTAAGAGAACACTCTGTACCCTTGTATCTAAACAGCTTTGGTCATGGTAACAGAGATACCTAGTATACACCTGGTGTCCTAGTTGGAGGCTTCTAAGGAGAATGCCTGTAGGTTTTCTTCCTCCTCAAGCTGATTACACCAGCTATTATCCACTTGATGACTGTTGCTCAAGAGATCTGAGTGGGAAAGTATAGATAAATGCCTCATCCAGCCCGTTACAGAAAAAAAAAAATTCAAGAATTGGTGGGAATTGTTTGCTGCTGTCCTCTTGGCCCCAAATCACCTTTCCTAAGTTGAGTTTTAGCTGCTCTATATTACCTGCAATCACATTCCCTGCTGTAATGTGGGGGTAATGCCTCATTTGCACAGTGAATGCTGAAAATGGGTTTTAAAACAGAAAGCAAAGCCAGAAATTCCTCTGCATGGGAGATGGTAGTTTGACAAGTCTTTGAATTACATAATGGAATCTCCTCTTACTTTCTTTATAAAATATATCAAACTGTCAAAAACAATGAGCTTTTCTTCCCAGGTTGTTTGGGATATTCCTGGCACTTCTAGCTGCCATCCTGTCCTAGAGGGGCTCTGGGATTAGAATTATGTATGGTAGCTTTGTTTTCCCCCAGCGGGGTTTGTGATGGAATTATTCTGATGGAAGCGCTCAGTTGATTCTAAAGGAGGTGCACATGCTCGCTGAGCTGAGCGCTTCTACCTTAAATGGTCTTCCAAGCTGTGGAAGAGAGCTTCCCGTGCATCGTTGTAGTGCATCGTTGTAGTGATCATGTCATAGGGTTGGAACATGATCTTTGCCTATTCACGCCTCCTCATGGTTTTGAGAAGTCTCTTTCATTCTTACTAGTCTGTTAGAGACACTGACATTTAAGCATGGTCTGTAGGCTCTTGGGGTCTTTGGATAGGTAACCAGGGGTCTGTCAGTTGTGAAAATCTGAAAGATGACTGCAAACACCGTTGTTAGTTTCTCGCTTTGGGCGCTGCTTACACAGCATGTTCACTTTGTGAAAATTCAGCTCATCTGCTTACGAGCTGTGTACTTTTCTGTGTTTTATACTTCAGTAAAAAGACTCTCTTAAGAAAACAAACCAACCGTACTTCCTATCTGCAAGAACATCTCCTCTTGGTGGAGATACTCAAATAGAAGATCACATACTCAGATTGGTGCTGGGATTAAAGAAAGCCTATTATAGGAGCACAAATACAAGGCTTCATCCTCATCTTTTAATGGGATGGAGGAAAATCAGAAGATTTTAATGGAATTTATCTACTACCTTTCTTGGCTTCCTCCATACACGATAAGATTCATATAGAGAAAACAAGAATACGTCAGTCAGATTCTAGTGCTGTAGTAGCATGCTTAGAAGATAAAATGTTGCTTAAAAAAGCAAAAATTGTGCTAAAAATATCATTTCCTTCAGGGAACTTGTTGATAATTGTCTCCCCAGTCCTGCTTCATTTTTGGCATGGATGGGTGAGTGTTGAAACACATGGCTGTGGGTTGGTTGTCCATTGGTGTGTTTTGTTACCGTAAAATAGTTGGTATTAATGACTCGCAGTGACCCTGTGTTGGAGGAGAGTGGCGTTAGTGTTGTGTGTGTTAGGGGTAGTGGGGTAGTAATGTTTTTGTTGTTTAGTCGTTTATATGTCCAACTCTTTGCAACCCCATGGACTGTAGCCTGTCAGATTCCTCTTTCCATAAGAATTTTTCAGGGAAGAATACTGGAGTGAGTTGCCATTTCCCTCTCCAGGGAATCTTCCCAATTCAGGGATTGAACCCACATCTCCTGCATTGGCAGGCAGATTATTTATTACTGAGCCACCAGGGAAGCCCTTTTTGAGTACTGTTGACTGTGAAAGAGTCTGATAAGAAAGAATGTTTTTATTGTTTCTTTTCAACATTAAGATTGAAGAGAATTATAATAGGCAATAATTAGCCAGCCTTCCAAGGTGATATAAAGCTGATTTCTCAAATGTAAGTGCTTTGAGCTCATAGTAGGAACTGACAGGCAGAGATTGGAACTGTTGGACAGTCGAAATCCTTTAGAGTAGATAGCACCCGAATTCGTCTTTGAACAGTGGGCTCCAGACATGTGGGTGCAGAAGAAATACCTTGTTAATGTTTAAAGTAGATTCCTAGGTTCTGCCCCCAGGTTCTGTGGGTCTCGAAAAGGAAGCCCAGGATTGAGAATGTGTGGGTGGTTCACAGAGGACTCTGTGAGAAGTGATGACAGGAAGTGAAGGTAGGGGGTGAGAGGAGGATTGGTGGAAGGCAAGTGCTTGGAAGAAGGAAGAAAAAAAAACAGTGTTCAGTGAGGAGGCAGGCTGAT
The DNA here is from genome assembly GCF_029378745.1 of Bos indicus. Classification (NCBI taxonomy): domain Eukaryota; kingdom Metazoa; phylum Chordata; class Mammalia; order Artiodactyla; family Bovidae; genus Bos; species Bos indicus. The sequence goes on along the minus strand of NC_091781.1, from coordinate 21,677,165 downwards.
TCCCAAGATAGAAACAGAGACTGTTTCTGAGAAGTAAATGTGGTGTATAGTCTCTGACATTGGAGGGACTGATGCTGGAACAGATAATAGCAGTGGAACCTGTCAGCCATAGGATGCTGTGATCTGTAATTGTTGACTTTATTGGAAGGTGACTTAAGAATGAGGTTAATATTTAAATGAAAATGTCACTCTAGAGGAATGTGTGCCTTAAGACATCAGACCTGAAACTAATCTCAGAGTAGCTTCTTATTCGAACCTATCATTGGAAAGAGGAAAAGACTGGGAGCCCCAGAGCCAGGGAAGTAACTTGGTGGAGAGGTAAGCAGAACTTCGACTGAAATTCAGAAATAGCCTGATGAGGAACCATTCCACTTGTTCACTAATCAGACACTTAGTGAGCACCAACTACATGCTCAATCTCCTGGGCAGGGCCCTGAGATTGAGCTGTAAAAGAAAAAATTGATAGTCTTTGCCCTCAATGAGTTTGTAGCCTAACAAGCAAGTCAGTTGTAGAACAAGCACAGGAATTTCTCCTGCTGTGGTTCTGTCTCCCATGATGGCAGTCAAATATAGCAAGGTTGTTTTATTAGGAAATAAGCTGCTTGGCCCTGAAATTTTTGACTTAATGCAAGCTTCTGTGACTTAGTAGGGTATTGCATGGCTCTGCTACTTGAAATGTACTGTGCACGGCTATCACCTAGGTGTCTTGTTAAAAATGCAGGTTCTGTGTGTTGAGAGTGAGGGCTAAGGTCCTGCATTTTCAGCAGACTGCCTAAGGGTGCTGATGCTGGCAGTAGGTGGACCACGCTGAATAGCAAGAATCTAGAAACTTGGAGATATTTAGAGGCTCTTCTGAGTCACTGAAGAGCTCCTCCAATGTAAGTAGTTGGGTTTTTATTAGTTTGGATCAACTGATTTTTTTTTTCAGCTTGTAATTATAAATAGGTCCATTGTAACTACAAAAATACCTTTGCTGTTGAAATTCATCCAGAAAAACAACTTTATCATTGCAAGTCCTTTCTAACGCATTTTCATTGAAAAAAATTATAACCTCATTTTGGAGAAAACCAGATTTCTTCAATTCACCAACTATCACATTATAGCAGCACAGACTGTAATTACAAGTGTGACAAATGTTATAAAGTAAATTGGAAGAACCCTGGGGATATCTATATTGGGGTGTTCTGTATGCGTTTGGATAGAAGCCACGCTGGTTTCTTTTTCTGCTCCCTATCTCAATCCTATATTAGTACATAAGTTAGCACATCCTGGTGCAGAAAGTCTTGAAGCAGAATAGCATTATTACCTGAACCTCTTCCAATAGCCAAAGCCAGTGAAACCACACATTCCGTACACATTTTGGAATATTAGCCCTTTCACTTCCGGCTCATAGTTTGTTTATAACAAGCAGAAGGAGAAAAATTATTACTCTCAGATTGCTATCGTGCTTGACACTATCGGGCTTTTTAAAGGTTGTAAGTGAATATATTGAGTTTTTGTGTAGGCGTGTTTCTTTTTTTAAGTTGTTTGATATGAGGGTAAAAACTTAATTGCAGAAGATTCTATAGAAAACAGATTCTCTCTGGAATCTTTTTAAGAGTGATTTTCTCATCTTTTGAGCGGCAGTATTGAAGAGTACAAAAAATCGTAGGGAGATTTTCTGTTCGACCTTCTTGATTAATTTCCTTCCATTGTATGTTGGCCTCCATGTTCAAATTAGAAATTTCCATGGCTGATTACAGGGGCATTAATGCTGTTGTTATTCCAGATTCCTTTGACACTTAAAATTGCAGAACTTGGCGATATCTTTATAATGAGAAAGGACTTGGCACTTAACGTGGCTCAGTGGTTCAGCATTCTGTGGTGGGCTCAGCTGTGGAGTGACTGATGTTTGAATCCTGCTTCCTTAAGGATGTCTGTGCTCAGTAACCTTCCAGTCAACATCTGTATGTGAGATTTGACCATATCAGTTCAGTTCAGTTGCTCAGTCGTGTCTGACTCTTTGCAACCCCATGAATCACAGCACGCCAGGCCTCCCTGTCCATCACCAACTGCTGGAGTTTACCCAAACTCATGTCCATCGAGTCAGTGATGCCATCTAGCCATCTTATCCTCTGTTGTCCCCTTCTCCTCCCGTCCCCAATCCCTCCCAGTATCAGGGTCTTTTCCAATGAGTCAACTCTTCGCATGAGGTGGCCAAAGTACTGGAGTTTCAGCTTCAGCATCAGTCCTTCCAATGAACACCCAGGGCTGATCTCCTTCAGAATGGACTGGTTGGATCTCCTTGCAGTCCAAGGGACTCTCAAGAGTCTTCTCCAACACCACAGTTCAAAAGCATCAGTTCTTCGGTGCTCAGCTTTCTTCACAGTCCAACTCTCACATCCATACATGACCACTGGAAAAACCATAGCCTTGACTAGATAGACCTTTGTTGGCAAAGTAATGTCTCTGCTTTTATGGCCCCTCCTAAAGACCGTAATGAAATATGTAATATTTCCAAGGAACAACAGAAGAATTAGAAAATGACTACATCTCAAAAGGTTTTTCTTATCGTAGACTTTTTTGGGAGGAGTGCCGTTTACATTTTTCTTGTGTAAGCATGGAGTCCTTATTACTGATCTATGTAGAGACAGATCAAATGAGGTAGATGACAGTGAACTTGACATTGTCATTGAGAGGATAGGACTCAAGGGGTCAAGGTATCTTTTGTTTTGCTTGTAGTATTGAGGCTTCTATCCTTCTGACTGTAACAGAAATTTGACTCATGTGACACTGCTGGTTTTGACCTATAAAAGTATTTCATTTGGTTCTACCCAATTTTATATTATTCCATGTCTGTTAGGACCTGAACATTTTGACGCTAAGAGGCTCCATTTGTGCAGTGACTAGGAAATGACTGTGCTGTGGTTAGTCGTTCAGTCGTGTCCGACTCTTTTCGACCCCAAGGACTATAGCCTGCCAGGCTCCTCTGTCCATGGGATTCTCCAGGCAGCAATACTGGAGTGGGTGCCATGCCCTCCTCCAGGGGATCTTCCCAACCAAGGGGTCGAACCGAGGTCTCCCGCATGGCAAGCAGATTCTTTTTACTGTCTGAGCCACCAGGGAAGCCCATGAAGTTCCTGCCAGGGTTCAAATTGCCTGGGTTTGATTTCTAGCCCAACAGCATCAGCTGTTTAATATTGAGAAGATTACTTAACCTCTCCCAGCCTTGGTTTTTTCTAAAAGATGTGTCCCTCTGGGGATGAAATGAGATGATGATGTGAAGTCCTTACATAGCCAACATCCAACCACCCCCAACCATTCATCCTAAAAGGAGGAAAGTTTTCATTACCACTACTATTAAGTGCATATAACATTGTAAAGCGCTTAATAGTAGTGCTAATGAGCATTTGTTGAGCTCTATTAATACTTTTTTCACATAATATAATACCTTGTTAATATCAATAAATATTCCTAAATGCCTGTTTTATGTATTATATAAAATAAATGTTACATATTATATAGCTTTAATGTTTAGAATAATAGGTTAGCATCTATTAGATCAAGTAGATCCTGTAACTTGACCAGAGCAGTCTTCATGGAAAACTTTCCTCCTTTTAGGATGAATGGTTGGGGGTGGTTGGATGTTGGCTTGGAGGTGCTTAGAGGAAATACTGGTCAGTCACTGACTGAGTACATCTTTTTTGGTGTTTTCCCTTTAATAGAAAGTCTATTACTGATCTGAGTTCCTTTCTGTAGGAAAGTTCACTTTAGACAGTGACATTGAGCTTGAGTTTTTATTTTAATGATAAGAGAATTGAAAAGTGGCATTCTCAGAAGGTATGGTGGGTTCTTTCCAGTGTTACATGAAATGAGGTTTGACATGGACCTTAAAGAGGAATTATTTGCCTTCATTGCTTTGTCTTTAAAGTATCTCCTACCTTCTGCAGGTTACAAGAATATTTTGTCTGGATTGGGTAATTAGGTATACCTGCATTTGGAATGTTGAATCAAAAATTTTTTTTTTGAAGCCATATGATATGTTGCAAGACCTCCTGATGGAGAATCTTAATGGTAATAAACATTAGTGAAGAGGAAGGGTTAAGGTTCAAGTCAGTTAAATAGAAATAGCTTGGTTGAGAAGTGGTTTTCAAATTTACTCATCCAGTTGTTCCTTAGGACCCATGTCATATTTTCAAAGGGAAGTCAGAACAAGAGAACCCCACAAGTTCCCCACATTTTTCGTTATAAAAACTACCAAGCCTAGTTATCTAATCTGATGTTCGTGGCTGCAAGACTGGGTGCCACAGGGAGGTTATAGATGAGAGAATGGAGAGCTCACTGCTCTGGGGTTCTACAGCGCACTGATGTAGTGAGTGAAGGAGGTGGCTTTCCCCTCTGTCTCCCACTGACTTGTTAATAATCCCCCACAACCGTCTTTATCCCCAGCCCCTTGCAGGGACAGAGTTTCGCTGACTGAACTAATGAGAACAGATTCTCTCTGTGGACAAGCCACAGGGGCTGAACTGAGCATGCTCAGCTTCTCCCAGTCCTCTCATCCCTGAGTGGAACTTCCTCCTGCCAAGAAGGGAACTCAAGGGGGACGGAGAGAGGCTACGAGTGTCACCCTTGGGCAGACTCCCCTACAGAGGGAAACATCAGGCAAGAAGAATGAAGGTTCCCACCTTGTCCAGCAAATATTTATTGTTTCTCTAAATACTCAGCAGTATGTTAGATGCCAAAGCAGTTCATTAAACTGTACCTCTGGACTCTGTAACCCTTAAGATTTAAATGTGTTGATCCTGGAATATAAACCAGTCCCCTCTCCCCCACAGATCAAAGTGAAACATTTCAGAAACTTCAAATACTCCCTGTTTCAGGTACTGGTAAAAATTCAAAGTAATTCCCCTAAGAAACGTGTAGAAGCGACCCAGATCTGTTCTGATAGCCCAGTCATCTGGCAGAGCGTTTTTGTTGAGGCAGCATCAGTGAGGTGGGAGGAGGAATGTCAACTGACAGTCCTTCCTGAGCTCCGGAGAGGTCATGAGATTCCCGTCCAAGGGGCCGCCTGTATGGATGAAACACATCTACAGTGACACTCTGTGCTCATGTCCCAAGGTTAGTCTGGTTGGAAGGCTCAAAACTCCGAGGAAAGCCTTCTTTGTTGTTCCCAGACTGATGTTGTGTTATGTCGGTCATTTTTACATAATTTTAGATTGCTTGCCATAGTCTATATAAACCGCTTTTAGGAAAATTTAGCTTGGTTTTGGTAGTCTATATTGGGAACCATCCCTCCTCAGTATTAAATGAGTCTAGGACAACAGGCAACACCCACCCCATTACAAGACTTTTTATGAAGCAAACATCTATTTTTGCTTTGTGCAGACTCCACTGTATGAAGGGCTGAAAATAACCAAATGCTCAGAAACCATTTGTGATGCAAAAATGACTGTAGGGGGAACCATGTTGCTCGCTGCCCTGGTTATGACTGACTAGTATAGGTCAGAAATTGTGCCCTACAACCAGTTTTGCTAGGTCATTCTGAGGTTTTTTCCTGGTCTTGGAGGGACCTGCAGTTTTCCCTGTGGACCTGAAATGTCATCTTGCCCACATAAACCGTTAGGGAAGCTGAGAATAATTTAGACAGGCAGGCTTTTTTTGTTTTTTTTTGTTTTTTTGATTGCCAAAAAGAAATAATTTAGTATTTGAGTCTTGAAGATTTTTTTAGTTTTTTTTAAGGACTTAAAGAGAAATGGAAATAAACAGACCACAGGTTAGCGTAATCAAGGGCAGGGTTGTTAATGCCTTTTCTGATCTTCACATTTCCTAATGCTGACACTGTTTCTTTTTTTAATTTTTATTGGACTACAGCTGATTTACAGTGTTGTGTTAGTTTCAGTGGAGTTACAGATGTAGATGATGCCGTTTCTTAAGCTCTGCCACGTGCCAGGCTTGCAGACTCCAGTGCGCTTTCACTGGGCTGAGTCGTATCCCCAAGGAGTGTGTTTGCCAGTGTTCTCAAACCAGCATCAGAAATCAAGCTTTGCACACAGAGGATATACACTTCTGATTTTTTATCAATAAGGCAAATTCCCTCTCCCCCTAGCAAATATGCAAGCTTTTAGATCCAGAAAAGTTGGAGCGAGCCAAAGGAACAGCTGGTTATTTTAATGCCTCAAGGCTGTTCCTGCCCCATCTATAGCACAATTCTCTACTCCCCCCTAGCCCCCCTGCCCACTGCCACAGTCCGAGTATTTCCAGGGGGAGCCAAGATGACCCACTTCTCTGGGTGCTGTGGAAAATGGCTACTTGCCAACTGCATGTCCCACCTGCCCCAGAGGTGCCTTTGGAGATGGATGAAGACTTGGGCGCCTCTCTATAGCATTTTTTTTTTTAATTGAAATATAGTTGAGTTACAATGTTGTATTAGTTTCAGGTATGTAGCAAAGTAAATCAGTAATACATATACATATATCCACTCTTTTTTTTTTTTTTTAAGATTCTTTTCCCATATAGGCTATTATAGCGTATTGAGTAGAGTTCCCTGTTCTGTACAGTACATCCTTATCAGTTACTTATGTTATATATAGTAGTGTGTGTATGTCAGTCCCAATCCGTTTCCCACCCCCGCCGCCACCCGGTAGCATGGTGATTTGTGTTATCATCTCCAAACCTCAAGGAAAAAAAAGATCCAAGTTGATAAGTGATTGGTCCGGTTGCATTAGAAGGAAGTGACCACAGGGGACTCACATTCTGGATTTCAAGGGACTAGATTGGACATGGCATTTTCTCTGAGTCTCTTAACCTTTTCGTGACTGTGAAAGTTCCTTACCATCTGTTGGATTTTTATGTGAGATGATGAGCTTTTAGAAACATAAAGGACTCAAGGAAAGTGAAAGCAATACTAGACATTCTGGAAAAATTTATGGAATGTGTCCTCCTCCTCCCCGTGACGTGCATGCTTTAGGGTGGCTGCCTCCTCCACTGTTAAGAAGTCTGTCCATGAACTTCTGGCTGGTCACCTGAAAAACTGCGGAAGACATTGGCAAAGTGTAAATCACAACCCTAAGGAGAATTGTTTTCACCTCTAGCCCTTATTTGAGCAAACTCTGTCTCCAATATTTATTTAAAATTCATCTTTGGCATATAAAAGACTCATGGCATAAGGGGGGAAAGAAAAGATTTTCTAAAAATCAAGCCATTTCTCTTATAAAGGAGATGTGCTAAGACAGGAAATTGGATTTGGAACTTCTTTGGAAGCAAAGAAAATGCAGTTAAATAAATGTTTAAACACAGGTAGCCCCATAAATATTTTAAACGGGACGGGGTGGGGGGAGAAAATTCACTGGATAGCCTTATCTACAGTAATGTCTAATTATGTCAAAATTTGCAATAAAGCTGTTCACATATGACATAGAACAAAAAGTTAGGATTTGAATTACACTAAAGACTTGTTTGGTTTGAGTTACTAGTTTCACAAGAGAACGTTCATCCGCTCAGCAAGTTTGAAACTTCTGAAAGTGGCAGGGGCTGGGATCAGTGCATTTACGGGCCTCTCCTTGGCAAAGGATTTTTCCCTCTGTGGTTTCTTCACATTTTCTCTCTGCATTTGCAATCCGTGCTGTAGGATGGGATCCTCACATTTCTGTCATCCAACTGGCTAGTTTGAGGAAAGATACAGCTTTAGCCTGCACTTCCTTGGCTTTTCGCTTTTACTTGCCTTATTTGGTAAAGCTGTGGGCTTCGTTGTTCCTGGAAAGGGCTGTTTCACCAGTTTCCAGGACCATTTCCCACTTGCATCTAGTTCGGAGCTGGGAAGCAGAGCTTGCCTGCCGCTCTGGGGTGTCCGTTCAGAGCTGGGGCAAATGCAAGGTTGGCGTGTCCTTAAGAATCCTCAGTGTATACAGGGCTGGTGGTGATACATCCCTCACTAGTGAGATGTTTGTACGTAATGTATATAGTGGAGCGTGAACTTCCCTTTGAAAGTGGAACTCTGGAAAGGTGCTGGCTTTTTAGCTTTGTCCAGAGCCTGGGATGGGCATGCCCTTCTCGTTTTCCCCTGTATCTTGTCATCTAGATGACCTTTCCCCTAATTCTTATTTCCGGTTTTGCTTTCTTCCAGCGCTTTTGGGGCTTTTTCCTATCCCTTTTAAGGAATAGATAATTTTGCTCACCCGAGAGTGCCACATCCCAGGTTTTAATAGAGCTCATGGCTTAATATTCTCTAAGTATCTCTTTTCATGTTATTTAAAGGGGAACTTAACTCTTATCATGTTTGTGGTGTATGAAGTCCCGTTCTTAGCACCCCCTACCCCAACACCTTCGTTCTGACAACACATCTTTCTCTTGTTTCTAAGTAGTTTTGTTTTTAAAAAACCTAACTTTTAGACAGATGAGAAAGTGTGGCTTGGTTCTTGGAGCTTAAGTTTGTTTTGTGTTTTAGCCTAAAAAGGAAGTTTGCAGACCCCTAGTCCTCTGAATATCTGAGTCCTCTGAATGATAGTGTTTCTGATAAAAGATGAGGATGGAGAGGGGGGAGGAGAGGAAGTAAGGTTGCTGTAAGCTTAATCCTTTGCTCTTTGCCAAAAGAACTCTTGATTTTTGTTACTGAGGGTTTTTTGTTTTTTTAAATAGAAGGAAGCCGAATTCATTAAGAGTTTGGAGGGAGGGGGCAAAGGAAATTTTTTTTTAACCTCCTAGAATGCGGAGGCTGCCCCTTAGTGGGAGAAGCAGCAAAACTCCCGAACTCCCGAACTGAGCTCACTTTCATTTTCAAGAACCTGTTGGTGCAGCATTTTTTCATCTTTGCTGCAGAAAGGCAGGCTCCTCTTCTTCCTTAGCCTGCAGTTAATTTTGGGGGCATGTGGGAAAGTAAGGGGTACTCACAGCCCAGGGCATCCTAGAAGGCTAGTGGAGAAGCACATATGTGCCATCTAGACCTTTATTGGGACAGAAAGCCAGAAGGAGGGAAACAATAAGGGCACCCTCTGAATGTTAAACACCAGAGTTAAAACTGACCTGACCTCGGTCAGAGTATTGCTCACCTACCCAAACAAGTTAGAGGCACACAGCTATCCCTCACCCTCCACACAGATGAATTCTGGGCTTTTCTTTGACCGGACACTTGTTTTGTTATTTATTAATCTTTGTGCTGGGTCTTCCTTGATACTTGTGGACTTTTTCTAATTGCAGTGCATGGGTTTTTCATTGCGGTTGTTGTTCTGTCGTTTAGTTGTGTCCGACTCTTTGCAACCCCATGGACTGCAGCATGCCAGGCTTCCCTGTCCTATACTGTCTGCTGGAGTTTCCTCAAACTCATGTGCATTGAGTCAGTGATGCCATCTAACCATCTCTGTCGCCCCCTTTTCCTCCTGCCCTCAGTCTTTGCCAGCACCACAGGCTTTTCCAAAGCGTCGGCCCATTGCAGTGGCTTCTCTTTTTGCAGAGCACGGGCTCTAGGGCATGCGGGCTTCAGTAGTTGCCGCACGTGTGCTCTGAAGCAGAGAGTCAATAGTTGGGGCACATGGGCTTAGTTGCTCTATGGCGTGTGGGATCTTTCTGGACCAGTGATGAAGCCCACGTCTCCTGCATTGGCAGGCTTATTCTTTATGACTGAGCCACCAGGGAAGCTCTGATCCTGCATTTCCAGCAAGAGCCCAGGTGATGCTGAAGCTACTGGTTCGCAGTCTTTGTTTTGAGTAAGTGGTGCGGAGACCAGTGCATCTCGACTCTGCTTCTTTTCCTTTTCAGATTAATTGAGTTGTATCTCATTGTGGCCAAAATGTGTGGCATCCAACAGCCTACTGGAGGTAATTGCTCCTGGGATAAATCTGAGAAAAAAGGGAGCCAAAGGGAAGGGTATTGAAAGAGAAACTGCCTTAGTTGGGAAAGGACTTGATAAAAGGGCTGCTGCTGCTGCTAAGTCACTTCAGTCGTGTCTGACTCTGTGCGACCCCATAGACGGCAGCCCACCAGGCTCCCCCGTCCCTGGGATTCTCCAGGCAAGAAAACTGGAGTGGGTTGCCATTTCCTTCTCCAATGGATGAAAGTGAAAAGTGAAAGGTAAGTCGCTCAGTCGTGTCCGACTCTCAGCGACCCCATGGACTGCAGCCTACCAGGCTCCTCCGTCCATGGGATTTTCCAGGCAAGAGTACTGGAGTGGGGTGCCATCACCTTCTCTGCGATAAAAGGGCAGGTATTCTTAATTAGTAGCTTAGTATCTAATCTTTGTCACTGAAGCCTGCACATCAAGCTGCCTGGAGTCTTCTTGAAGACAGTTTCTAGCTGCAGAGGTTTTTAACACCTCTCATCTAACTCTGTTAAATAGCCTGCTGGGATCCAAAATAGAAGCTGTGTAGGGAGAAGCTCCCTAAGCATACCTCAGCTGCCAGGCATGCTCTGTATTGACTTTTTTCCCCCTTGATATGAAATCAGTGATATCTCAAAGCCCTCCAAGATATTTGGTTCAGTCTGATATCTAATGTCGACTCCTGTTGAGCATCCCCATCCGGTGATCCCTAGCCCTGACTGCCAGCAGAATCATTTAACAGCTTTCCATCCTATATGGAATAGATAACTACAGTGGCTCTATAAACACCTAAGATATTGATGCAAAGACTTGTCTCCTTCTATTTATTCCCTTCCTGACCCTAGCTGTTTTTGGATGGTAGAGATTTTTTCTCTGCATTTTCTTACATATGTGTGTATCTTTCTTAAGTCTATTATTGAGTGTGTATTTTAATATTACAATGGGTTTTTCTTTCTGTCTTGGCCAGCTTGCATAGCATGTCAGATCTTAGTGTAGGGATTGAACCTGCACCCCCTGCATCGGAACCATGGAGTCTTCACCACTGAACCACCAGGGAAGTCCCTACAGTGGGTTTTTAAATCTCTATTATAATAGAGAGCAATAATGAAGTCCCCTTTTCACCTGGCTTTGCACATACTCTGTTCGCCAGCTATTATTCGCTTGATGGCTGCTGTTTAAGAGATCCGAGTGGGAAAGTGTAGCTAGATGCCTCATCCAACCTCTTAAGGAAAAAAAAAATCAAGAATCGGTGGGAATTGTTTGCCTGGCTATACCTTCCAGGTCTCCCTATCTCTCCTCTTTCTTATCATCTTAGTCCGGTCCAGGCCTTTGTTCTTGGCCCTCGTCTCTTCTCTCCCTATGTTCATTCTCTCAATGATGTCACCCAGTTCTGCGAGGTTAGATAGGCTGACCACTAACAAAATGTTTCTCCAGCCCCCATATGCGTCCCAAGGGCTGAATATATACCTCCGACTTTCTTAGTGACTATTCTATTTGATTGGCTCTCAGAAGCATCTTAAACTTTGAGTCTGTCTCAAACAGAAGGTTCTTCCTGCCCCAAACCTGCCCCAACCCTGGTGTTCCCCAGCTCCGTGTATTGGTGACTCTTTTTGCTCAGACCACATCCTCACACTGCCTGATTCCTCTCTTTCCCCACATCACATTCGCAGCTGAGACCTTGCTCTGCTGTCACTCATCTTCCATTCCGGCCTGCTTCCCACCACCTAGCCTACAGCTTCCGTCATCTGTTACTTGCATCGGTATCTCTCAGACTTCTCCATGGATGTTAATAGCAAGAAATACATTTTCTCTTGTAACCTAAGAAACATATTCATATATGTCTGTATGTCTGACTGGAACAAAAAGTTCACACCATAGCACTTAAATTTATGGTTTGCAGTGTACCCTGATAATTCCTTTTCTTTTCTTTTATGAAAAATAAGATAATTGAGACCCACTGATATGATTTCATGACCAAGTTTCAGTTATGACCCACAGTTTGAAAAACACTGGTCTGGATCCTAGTGGTTGGAGGTGATGTGCAGAGCCAGCAACCTTGGCATTTACCAGGAGCTCTTCAGTAATAACCATTTCACCCCCTCTGCAGGCCTGCTGGGTCATACTCTGCGTTGAAGGGGATCCGAGGTGACGCACCAGTCCTTGAAGTTCAAATGCTACAGTATGGACGACTGTTCTAGTCTTCCAGTAGCTCTCTTTCTTCTGAGACGTGCCCCCTGCCATCCTCTCCACTGTGCATGGGGCTGGAGTGGTCGTTAGAAAACTCTTTGGGGTCAAGTATTGCCCCTGCTTACCGGGCTTCTCAGCTCACTTAAAATAGAATCCTACAGGATGCTCCATCAAGGCAGGTTCTCAGCCTTGGCTGGCTGCACAATAAGAGATAGCCTGGAGAAATCAAAAAAGGACAACAAAAAACCCGTTAGTGCCTGGGAAGCATCACAGAAGAGCTGGATCAGAATAGCTGCACGTGTAACCAGGACTGAGAACTGCTATTTGATGGGATCCCTGTGGCACCCCACTCCAGTACTCTCACCTGGAAAATCCCATGGACGGAGGAGCCTGGTGGGCTGCAGTCCATGGGGTCGCACAGAGTAGGACACGATTGAGCGACTTCACTTTCACTTTTCACTTTCATGCACTGGAGAAGGAAATGGCAACCCACTCCATTGTTCTTGCCTGAAGAATCCCAGGGACGGGGGAGCCCGGTGGGCTGCCGTCTCTGGGGTCGCACAGAGTTGGACACAACTGAAGTGACTTAGCAGCAGCAGCAGCAGCAGTTCTTGCCTACGTGCAGCTCTCCGGCTCACTCAGCTCTAACCATACTGGCTGCTTTACATTTCTCTGCACACAGTGAGCTAGTTTCTGCCCCACAGCCTTTGTCCTGCCCGGAATTTGTATCTCTCTCCTCTGTCCTCCAGGACCCACACTCCCTTCCCTCATGTGTCCCTCATGCATAGGTGTCACTACCCCAGAGAGACCTACCCTGACCTTCCTGTCTGATGACCTTGATCCCTTTAGCTGCTTCATCTCTCTCCATGCTTTATTCTTCTTCATAGCAGTTATTATTCCTAATAATATGTTTGCCATTGTTTTCTGACTTGTTCACTCTTTTCCCTCTCTAAAATTTAAGCTATGTGAGGAGAGACAGCTTAATCTGCCATGGTCATCACTGTGTCTCTAGTACCTAGAACAGTGTCTGGCCCAAAGGAGTTGCTGAATCAATGTTTGTGAATGAGCGAGAGAAGAGAAAGTGGATGATGGTGTCATGGTTTTCTGGCTTTTCACCACTGAATCTGCCCTTGCTATTTTAAGACAGTGAAGCAAAAAGAGTGCCACTCTTCCGACTTTGGTCCTCTCCATGCGTTTTTTCCCCCAGCATCACCACGTCGATCAGTTGACTCTCCATGTATTTTGATTCAGGATGGTGTTTCTTTGATTCTTTCTAAGAAGTGTAAACAAGAAAAAGAATGAATGGCAGCATAACCTAATTATTTCCCCCAAGTGACTTGACTGTGTTCAAATCAGCAGATCTTTGCCTTGAATTGGTTTTGCTTTTGAGGGGAGTGTTTGGAAGAGCTTTTCATTCAACCTGAGCATTTAATTTTTTTTTTTTTTTTTAAGAAAAGCTTGTGATGGAATAACAGAAACCAACAGCACTTACTCTGGCTTGGGTTTGGTGGTATTTATTTAAATGATGGTTCTTTCGACTTGAGTTTTTAAAGTCCTCATTTAACAGTGTCAGTTTAATAGATCTGACATAACTCTGTTACATAATCAGACTTTTTAAAGATGCAAATTGAAAAGGCATTGCAGTTAAGGTTTAGAACTTCTTTTATGTTACATGCTTTGAGGATTGGTCTTCCTGCTTTTGATCTCTTACTCTTGATCCCTCCTTCAGTAGGTTAATTCAGAGCTGGGGCTCTAAAGAGTTTTTCAGCTAAAAACAGAACACAGTGAGGATCATGTCTTTGTATAATAATGACAACATTTGAGTTGAGGTCAGGGGACTGTATCATTCTTATGTAAACGTGGCTGGTGCCTCCCTATCATACCTGGGAATGACAGTCAGGTGTAGGAGTAGTATGTGTACTTAGGTTGACTCTCCTGTCTTTATGTTACATATTTAATCATCATTGGTCTCTTTTATGCATTTTGTATTTTCGTCTCAACACATTGGTAATTCCTTGTACCTTAAGTGCTTGCATCACATTTTGCTCACTACATATAAAACACAAAGCCTTCTGTCTACAGTGAGATGCGTTTCTGGCGATTTAAGAGAAGTAGTGACTCTTGCCTTCCCTTCGTGGCCTTTATATGAATCATAATCCTTTAGGGTCAGGACAACCGGAAGTCCCACTTGTGTGTAGGAATTTGTTGGCTGATGTAAACCAGCTGGAGCCCAGGGGCTGAAATGATGCTGTACTCTCTGCTTTCACCATGGTTTGTCTCTGCTTCCTGGTGGCTTGGCCCCAGGCTCAGGCAGCCTTTTCCTTTGTGGTGTCCGAACTGTGGTGTGCGGCTCTGGATTTGCAGGCTTGTCTCAGCTGGGCCTGGGGAAGGAAGATGTCTCCCATTTTTTCCAGCTGGTAAAATCCCGCCCACTCAGAGACCCGGGCTCCTAGCCCTATGACCAGGGTAGACCATCCCCTCTTTGATCAGAGTCCCATCTTCAGATCAGAAAGATTGAGTGAGTGCCATCCAAGCCCTGGACTCTGGTGTGTCTGGAAATGAATCACATAGTCGGAAGACTCAGGGAACGGGCTTAGCTGTGCCTGCTGTGAACCACTGACTTCTCTGGTGTCATTGTTGGAAAGTGACCCATGGTCTGATAGCGTAGGACATGCCGTGTGTGCTGGGGTGAGAGCTTGCTCAAAGCCAGGAGACCTCGACTCTTGTGACCCTTGCTCTTGCACTTGGTACCCGTCTGACGGTATATGTCATTGATGCTTTAGCTGTAGCTTCCGCAGGCGGATTTTGTTTACATGTTTGTGAACTGAGACATATCATTTCCCTTCTCTGAGTAAGTTTTGGTCTTATTTATAAATGGAGGCTGAAATAAGGTCACTCTTCACTCTCAAGCTTCACGTCATTTAGGCTCCTCCCTCCATGTTCAGAGAAGGAATGTGAGAGTCGGGTGAGTGACCCGAGCCAGTGGCAGAGTCTGGTTACATTTCATACTTGATCTTGATCTAAGAGCTGAGATTAGAAAGAAGTGAATGCAGCAGTCAGGCGAATGATGATGATTTTTTTTGCCTAATAGCCTTGAATTGGATTCAGCATCATAAATCGAAAAATTCTGTTTAAAGTTCTGATGCTACTTCCTTGGGGGAATATAAAAGTGAGTACGATGGTCACACTTCCTTCCGTTCAGGCGAAGAGAATACTGTAGGAGACAGAGGGCAACTCTTTTATCATAGGTCTATTATAAAGCGTGAGAAAATAAATACACCTTTGTGTTTATATGAACAGGCTTGTGTAATATTTCAGAAGTATGGGGAGGGATAAATTGGGAGCTTGGGATTGACATATACACACTGCTGTATATAAAATAGATAACTAATAAGGACCTGCTGTATAGCACAGGGAACTCAATACTCATCATGACCTATACGGGAATAGAATCTAAAAAAGAGTGGATATATGTATAACTTGATTCACTTTGCTGTACAGCAGAAACTAACACAGCATTGTAAATAAGCTCTAAATGAATTTAAAAATTACACCAGGGGAGCCCAGAACAACAGCACATGTGAGATGTGTTATTAAAGATACACAGGATGAGGTGGGAGGTGAAACTGGAAATGTGGCTTGAGGCCCCATCACTGTGGGTGCTGGTTTCAGACATTCAGATATTTGCTCTTGGTCTCTGAAAATTGCTGGTAGAGAGAGCTATGGTCAGCAAGTGTTTCAGAAGGCCATGCTGCAGGGTGCGGTGGAGACTGGAGCTATAGCGGCTACCAGGAGAGTCCCTGTACAGAAGATGGGACTGAAAACTAAGGCAGAAAAAGCCCTGAAGGTGGGGTGTCTGAAGGTGGAATATACATGCACTGGGACCTCCTTCCTCCTTCCTGGGAGATGTGAGGGAGAGAGAGAGGTGTTGAAATCATTTAAGTATTTTTACTGATTTACCAGGAGAAGGTGGTGGTGCTGTGAATGAAGGCAGATGGTGAGGAGAAGAAACAGATTTCGGGTGGTGAGAGGGGCAGGGAGTGGTTTCTCACATTGGTTTATGTCACCGTGGCCATGAGGCTGATGTCAGCTGCCCATATCCTTGAAGGAGCTGGATGAGGTGGGAGCAAAGGTGGAGAAAAATACCAGGCACATGCATTCTGGTCTGAAGTTCAGGAGAGCTGTTTGAGCTGGAGATGAAAGTGTGGATGTCTTCAGCCAAGACTGCACCGCTCAGGATTAGGGCTGGCCGTTACAGAGCAGAAATACAAGTCACAGATGGATGTTGTGGTGGCAGCTGCCCGTGCTTGGCCTGTGTCCCCTGGGGTCCCCACGTGCTCCTCCTCGGTTTTGTGGGCATTTGCCTCCTACCGCTCAAGCCCCCAGTTTATCATGGGAGGACTGCCTTAAGGCTGCAGGAGCCACTTTGCTGTAAGACATGGAGAGCTCAGAGTATCTGAGAGTCTCTGCGGCTTCCCACCCTCACCAGCAACTGACTGACACAGAAGAGTGAAGATCTAGCAACCCAGTCTCAGGACAGGAAAACAGGAGGTATTGTTCATACCCCAGGGTTCCTCATAGGATCTGGATGAAGTCGTTCTCTGTAGAACTGGGCTTAAGAGTCCACTCACATGCTTTCCTCTCTTTCCCGTCTTGCATCCCCCACTTCATTATGGGTTTATTTTGGGAGCATTCCCTTAATAAATCATTTGTATATGAATTCTTGTACCAGTATATTTTTCTCAGGGACCCAGTCCAAGGTAGGGGCTCATCTTTTTTTTTTTTTTTTAACTTTTTACTTTGTATTGGGATATAGCTGATTTCCAGTGGTCATGTATGGATGTGAGAGTTGGACTGTGAAGAAAGCAGAGTGCCAAAGAATTGATGCTTTTGAACTGTGGTGCTGGAGAAGACTCTTGAGAGTCCCTTGGACCACAAGGAGATCCAACCAGTCCATTCTAAAGGAGATCAGCCCTGGGTGTTCTTTGGAAGCAATGATGCTAAAACTGAAACTCCAGTACTTTGGCCACCTCATGAGAAGACTTGACTCCTTGGAAAAGACTCTGATGTTGGCAGGGATTGGAGGCAGGAGGAAGAGGGGACGACAGAGGATGAGATGGCTGGATGGCATCACCGACTCGATGGACATGAGTTTGAGTGAACTCTGGGAGATGGTGATGGACAGGGAGGCCTGGCACGCTGCGATTCATGGGGTCGCAAAGAGTCGGACACGACTGAGTGACTGAACTGAACTGAACTGAATAGCCGATTAGCAGTGTTGTAATAGTTTTAGGTGAACAGCAAAGGGACTCAGCAACATGTATCCTGCTGCTGCTGCTGCTAAGTCGCTTCAGTCATGTCTGACTCTATGCAACCCCATAGATGGCAGCCCACCAGGCTCCCCCATCCCCGGGATTCTCCAGGCAAGAACACTGGAGTGGGTTGCCGTTTCCTTTTCCAATGCATGAAAGGGAAAAGTGAAAGTGAAGTCGCTCAGTCATGTCTGACTCTTAGCGATCCCATGGAGTGTAGCCTACCAGGCTCCTCTGTCCACGGGATTTTCCAGGCAAGAGTACTGGAGTGGGTTGCCATTGCCTTCTCTAGTACATGTATCCATTCTCCCTGAAACTCAGTAGGGGTTCATCTTTATTTCAGGTAAATGAAGTCCAGATAAAGATGTTCCAGGTCCGATGTGGTAGTCATGTGGTTAATGAGAACCAGGCCACTTGTGTCTTTTTACTCTCCCATCCCTAGTGTGTGCCTGTCCTCAGATTATCACTTTATCATAAGATGGCTACTCTTGCTCCAGCCATCACTTTGACATTCCAGGAAATGGGAGATAGGAAAGGGCAAAAGGATGCACCTACCAGCTAATTGAGCCTTGTTTAAAGCCCTCAGCCAAACACCCCTCCCCAAGACCATCTCACTGGGAGGCTGGGAAATGTCTGGGTGTGGCTTTGTGTGTTTGAATCTGGGTGTAGTGCCATACCAATGATAAAGCATTCTGTTAGTGAGAAGAAGGGAGAGTGGTTACTGAGTAAGCAGCAAACAGTCTCTGCTGCAGAAATTAAATTAAAAACTGAGCTTATAGACAGAATTGCCTAGGTGAGGAGGCTTAATGTATAGAGAGGTTAAGTATTTGGGCTCTCTGGAGTTAGACCTGGTTGTTAGACCCCTCCCCTGCTCTCATGCTTACATGATGTAGAACTTGAGTCAGTTGCTAAGCCTCAGTTTCCTCTTCTGAAAAAATGAGGATGGTGATAATAATGCAGTCTCGCTAAAAAGAGGGTTGTGAGATTTTCTTAAAGTAGATACGGTATAAGAAATGTTTCACATAGTACCTGGTATGTATTAGTTATTTGGGGCCAGCATATGTGGGAAGCAGGGGCCTCAACTTAGAAATGTTTTTAAGAGGGAAGAAGTGGGTGGTAGTGAAGAGGCCTGAAGAGGAGCAATGAGACAGAGAGAGGGGGCTTGGAAATGGCAAGGGAGTAAACACTTCCAGGGAGGATGAGGGAAGGTGTCAGATGGTGCCTAGACTGGGGAAGATGAGATCTGAAAAGTCACTTGACTTTAGCCTCTAGGTCACTGATGATCTTTGGGAAAATTTTAGAAATGTGGCTGGGGCAAAATGTTCTTTTGAAATAGAAGGGCAGGTATGACCCTCATTTCATCAATGGTCAGTGTGTGTTTTTCCTTGGATTTTGCTTAAGCACACCCTGCTCTGCCATCCCCCCACCCCAGTGATTACATTGAAACCAGAAAGTAAATCCAGATCCCCTGCTTATGAGAGCCTCGCTAGCATGCCAGTTTAATCACTTAAGTTGGCACTGGTATCTGTATCTTGCTTGTAGTTAAGTCTCTACAGTAAAGCTCCTTTATAAGCCAAGAGATGAGAACAATGTTCTTTTCTTGTGAAGAGTCTACCTTTGAGGTTGAAAAACAGGTTCATAAACAAATAGATAAAATCTTTGGGTGAGTTTTCATTCCTGCTTTTAAAGTATTGCTTTCAATAATGTTTATAACTGCCCTGTATGTCATCATCTTTGATTACAAATCTCAGACTTAGTATCAAGTGAAATGATACTCTCTTATTCGTGTTAAGTGGTGTTTGTACTCTGCTGATCTCGTCTTTATAGGTGGCAGAGGTGGAACATGGGGTTTGTTTATGTTCAGGGGAGTTTAGTCACTGGTCACAGATGGGTTTTCAATTCTCCAAAGCAGCCCGTCACCCTAATGAAGGTGTGAAGTGTCGCCTTTCCGGTTTTGGGGTTCTGTGGGTTAAATGACTGCCTCCTTGCTAGAATCTTTTTAATTTTGGAAAATGGAGATCTCTCTCCTTACAGTTTTAGCTTCTTGTGATCAGAACTCCTCATTAGCTGCTGGGTCTTTCCACAGTCACCTTTCATTTGTGTGCCTTGTCAGGGTTTAAACCCAGCAACTGCTCCATGCTTATTACACAGGACAAGACACAAGTCACTCTGTGGGGAAATGGGAATGTGGTTGAAATTCACATTAAAGCAACTTGACTTCACAGTGTTTCTCTGGGTCAGTGAAAAGCATGTAACTTTTAGAGGTTGGTATTCTCGGTGTGCTGATGTATCATCAAGGGTTTGCACTTAGTTTATTATGTTTAGTAAGCCTGAGTGATGCCTGTGGAGCAATCTGTGGGTAAATGAGCTCAGAGACGATGAAGGCAGATGAGGAAGTAGGGGTATGTCCTGTCTGAAGGGGTCTTCTCACTCACCTCCAGCCGCTTGTTGCCATGCAGAAACGGGCCCACGTTGCCAATTCTTGTTTTTGTTTGTCTTTTAATAGAAAGCTGGAGAGGAGGATTTTTATGTGAAATTGCCTCCTTTTAAAATTGTGGCAATTAATAGGAGTGTTTGAAACACCGAGCCAGCCAGAGAGAACATGGTCCGTGAGCTGGATTTGGCCCGAAGTCCACCAGCTGGCAATTTTGGCTTAGGATAATGCTCTTAAGTGAAGCTACTATTGGTTCAGCAGATGCGTTCTTAAGTCAGAGCAGTGAGCAGGGTTTTCTGGGGTGGGGAGTGGGGGAAGTATAGGTGATGAGATGTCACTTGACCCCCGTGGAGCTCACAGTGCGGAAGATCAGTGAGGCAATAATCCAGGGTTGTACCCGAGAAGGGTTGTGAGAGAGTGGGCAGGTGTGTCACAGGATTTCCAGGTTGGCAAGATGACTTCTGGCTGGCATCACCAAGGAAAGGGGGCATTTGAGTTCTGTCGGGATGGACCAAGGAGCTGTTCTAGGTACTGAGGAGCACAGAGAAAGTGGTGGACCTGAGACCAAGCTGTATTCAGGTCCATAACCGGGTTTGGCTAGAGGTCAATTCATGATTAATTTTTACCTGGGGGTTCTGATGTGTTGTGATACGGAATCCTGCTTAACTGTGCTCATTGCAGGCTGCTCCTCCTTGCTCAGCGGCCCATTCCTTGCTGTGTGGTTAAACTCCAAAGTACACAGAGTCACAGTGGTCATCTCCCTTGTGTTAATTCCTGTGTTTGGTTTTGCAAACATCTGCAGAGACCCACGCATTGGGAGTCTAATGGTGTTCAGATTGAAAGCGCAGTCTCCATAAACCATCTTAGAGCTCGCCAGTCATGTGTTTCTGTGACTGATTCCCACTGAATCTTCTTTTACTTTTATTTATATAAAAAATCACTTGTATTTATTCTTAAACTTTGTAGTTTATATTGGAGTATAACTGATTAGCAATGTTGTAATAGTTTCAAGTGGACAAGAAAGCAACTAAGCCATATGTATATATACATACATACATGTATCCATTCTCACCCAAACTCCCCTCCCATCCAGGCTGCCACATACCATTGAGCAGAGTTCCCTGTGCTGTACAGTAGGACCTTGTCAGTTACCCATTTTAGATATAGCACCCTGTACGTGTCTATCCCAAACTCTAACGAACCCTTCCCCTCATCCTTCCCGCCTGCAAATGTAAGTTCGTTGTCTGAGTCTGTGAGTCTGTTTTGTTTTGTAAGTTCACTTGCATCATTTCTTTTTAGATTCCGCATATAAGGGATGTCATACGCTATTTCTCCTTCTCTGACTTACTTCATTCAACGTGACACTCTCTATGTCCATCCATGTTGCTGCAAGTGGCATTATTTCATTCTTTCTAATGGCTGAGTAATATTGCATTGTATATATGTACCACATCTTCTTTATCCATTCCTCTCTTGATGTACATTTAGGTTGCCTCCGTGTCTTAGCTAGTGAACATTGGGAGTCTTTTTATTAGGCAAATAGCAAAACCTTTCAGCACCTGTTCTAGGTCTACATGACTGTGCACAGCCCTGGCTAGCAAGGAGTGCTAAGCTTAAATTCTCCTCCCGGTTCAGAGGTGTCCCTTCTCACCCCTGGTTGCAGGGAACCAAACGTTTTCGACTACCACCTGTCATGGCCCTTATTCTGCACACTTCCTATGGATGTTAAGTCCTCCTAAAAAGGTCGTGTGATTCTTGAGGGCAGCAGGGAGGTTTTCTCCCTACTTGGTTCTGTGGGTCTGTTTCAGGAAAACTCAGTTGGACCAGAGGCTTAAAAAAAATGAAGGTGGAAAAGTTTTAGGAAACAAGTTGTGGTCTACCTTTCAAGATGTTCACAAAACATGGGAGTAGAGTGAAGGCTCTGTCATGTCTTAATAGTTTTAACTTTGTCCAAATGAAGTTTTCCAAAAGAATGTCTAGAGTCCGGCTCTGGGTTTGGAGTGTCTCAGTTCAGGAGTGATCTCATGTAAGGTCCTTAACTTCTCTGAACCTCACTTTCCTCTGGAAACATTGTCAAGTAGCCGAGTGTCCTGGTACCCCCTCTCTGGCTGTATCGCTTTCACTGTGTCTCCTGCAGAGTGGCTTCCAAAACTAAAGGTAGTATTCAGGTGTCATCTAATCAGTGCACAGGATCCTTAGTAATGAGTTTCTCCCCCCAGCCAACATGTTTTGGTGTTATGTAATGCTGATGTGTTCAGCTCATATCCCTATATTGCTGGTATCTTAGTGAATTAGGGTTAGTTCCCCAACACACACAGCTTTACACCTGAATCTGCGGTGAGGTGTGATGAGGTTTGTTTTGTCTCTTCCTCTGGCCCGTTGAAGCCTGTTTGCTTGCACCAGTGTTCTTAAGATCACTCCAAGCCTCATGCCATCTACAGCTTCAGTACAAAGGAAAAATCTATTTTTGAAGAAGTCTGTTGAAGTGAGGCATGCTCTCATGTGGAGAATAATACTGGTGATGTGTACGGGGAATTTTCTAGGTGTAAACATTTCATGTTGACTGCACCGCTCAGATGTGGATCCTTGATGATTAGCCTCATTTTACAGGTGGGGATATAGGCTCTTAGGTCGAGTAAGTCACCTGAAGTCCCAGAGTAAGGAGGATTTAGAGCTGGTGCTGAACCCAAAGTCTGTCTTCACAGCCTCTCTGTCCACATTTGCAAAGCAGCAACCTAAGGGCTGACTTCTGCTCTCACTAGTTTCTGTTTAACCTGCACGATGTTTTAAAAATTGAGTTTGGGGTTCGTAGATGCAAACTATTATATATAGAGTGGATAAACAACAAGATCCTACTGTTAGCACAGGGACTATATTCAATATCCTATGATAAACCATAATGAAAAAGAATATGAAAAATAATGTGTGTGTGTGTATACCTGAATCACTTTGTTGTACAGTAGAAATTAACACAACATTGTAAATCAGCTATACTTCAATAAAATAAATTTTAGGAAAGGAAAAAAAATGAATTAGTTGGTTCACCCTGAAAGAAAATTGCATGCTTTATATAAAAACACAAAATTCTGGCTTTGGGGGAAAATTCAGAAGATCCAGCCAGTTTTAATGAGTATTCTCAGGTGGCAAAATGGTCAGAAGCTGACAGTTTTTTTGTGAGGGGAAAAGCACTCCACAGTTTACTAACAAATCTTCTTTTCCTGTGGTCCTCACCTTCTTAAAATTCCTGAGTGGTTGCTGCATGCTGTTGGGGTTGTGATGCCATACTTCTGGGGTCAAGAAAAGTAAGGAAAATGTCCAATTGCGAGTTGAAAATGAAATGGAAATAAAAATTATTGAATGAAAATAATTGACTGAAGTCCTCACCCACCCAGACAGTGGTGGCAGTACAAAACAGTATTTTACAATACAACTTGTTTTTACAGTTGCAAGCCCTCGGGGCCATGGCGTTACTTCCCTGGCACCGGCATAAGTCAGATATCCTCTGCCCTGAGTTGATTTTGGGCTTGACAGTGTCAGATTGGCATGTCAGCATGCGCTATTGTGAGCTGGTGGGTATAGTTTTTATGTTACTGTTGTAATTGGCAGAAAATAAACCCAACATTTAAAAAATGTATAATTTGATAAGTTTGGACACATGTGTATACCCATGAAACCATCGCTAAATTAAGATATTAACCACCCCTAAAAGTCTCATCCTGCCCCTGTTCCCTCCTTCCTTACCCCACCCTAACTCCTACCTGAGGGAACTCTGCTTCATCACTGTAGATTAGTGTGCATTTCCAAGAATTTCATTTGATGTTTAAATGACATCATACACCATGTACTTTTGTCCAACTTCTTTTCATGCACCACACCTATCTTAAGATTCATTCATGTTGTGGTTCTATCAAAAGTCTGGTCTTTTTTTTTTTTTTCCACTGCATACCTCAGTTTATCCATTTAAAGCAGATTTTTGGACATCATGGCCCCAGTTTCGGGCCACTCATCATGGTCCCTCATAGATTGGGACTGACATCCAGGATTTCTGAGGTCTTACATAATTCTGTGATTCTAAGGAGAAGCCAGACTTGGTCTTATGGGTGGCCTTGTTGTGGGAACGTTCAGGTAGGCTCTTTGAAGGTCGACAGGCTGGAGCTCAGAAAGAACGCCTTCTCTACCGACCTTCCTATTTTGTGTTTTTTTTTGAGAAGGGTTGAAATAGCTTCAATTTTTGGCTTCTAAATTGAGAACACTTTCCTGGCATTTGTCAACTATATGTTGCCTGTGTAAAATGATAGTCTGTGGCTGTTCGAAAATTGTAGTGTGGCGATTATGGTGTGAAAGTTGGTATTCTGGGCATATAAAGTTAATGGTGGTGGACACATTCCTTGGAAAAAGGTCAAGATAATACCAAAATAGCTAGCTTCTGTGTGTGTCACCCTAAGACTGTTTTGCTCCCCAAAGATGAGTTCAACAGAACCTCAGTAGCCATCACAACAAAGGAGTGGAGAAATAAAAATGAGAGTCCCACTCAATTTCTTGGTTGAGTAGTACAGCTCATGAAACCACATCATAATTTTGTGGCCTTTGGAGAAATTCATTCAGTGTTACAAGTTGCGTTTATTCCTGGAAGAGAACTTCATCAAAGCTAACTTCGCCAAGTATGTTGTCATATCCATTGTTTAAAAAGTTATTGACAGTAAAGAAAATAGCCTGGGAATATAATCTCACACTGCCTTATATGTCAGCAAGACCCATTCTGAAGACCTTCCTTCTTCTCCCTGTATTTGAAAAGTTGGGTTTTCAGACCAGTATTTCGGCTCACATTCCTACATACTAAAGTGCAGTATAGCTGGTGTGTATATGTGTCTGTGTGTGTGTGTACTCAGTCATGTCCAACTCTTTGTGACCCAATGGACTCCTCTGCCCATGGAATTTTTCAGTCTGCAGTGGGTTGCCATTTCCTACTCTAGGGGATCTTCCTGACCCAGGGATTGAACCTACATCTCTTGAAACCTATATATGTGTGTGTGTGTTTAACTTTCAGAGAAATGATGCTAATTTTAGATTTTCAAATGTCTTTAGTTATATTTGTAGACTTTCTTGGTGTTTCTAGAACTTTTTTTTTTAATAAATATATTTTTCTTCCCTTTTATTGGTGGTAATTGAATGTGGGAAGTGTTAGGTGGACATTAATTGCCTGTTAGAAGTAAAGGAGAAGGAAACCCATGATTGGTAAGTCAGTTGATTTTTAATATAGTTACCAAGACAAAAGGGGTAAATGATCTTTTCGGCAAGTAGTAATGGAACAACTGGATTCCCAGATACACAGGAATGAAACTGGACCCTTACCTCACACCATACACAAAGTTAATACAAAATGAATCAAAGATCTAAATATAAGCGCCAAAACTGTGAACCTCCTAGAAGAAAATGTAGGTGTAAATCTTCACAAACTTGGATTAGGCAGAAGTTACTTGATGCAATACCAAAAGCATAAGCAGCAAAATGAAGAACAGGTAAAGTGGATGTCATCGAACTTAAAACTTTCAAAGGAAATTATGAAGAAAGTGAAGAGACATCTCACAGAAAGGGAGAGAATGTTTGCAAATCATTTTTCTGTTAAGGACTAGTATCTGGGAACTCTTAAAATTCCACAATTAAAAAAAAAAAACTCTTAGAACTACATAGCAACAAATCCAGTTTGAAAATGGGCAAAGGATTTGAATAGAAATTTCTCTTAAGAAAATACACAAATGGCCAATTAACACATGGAAAGATGCTCGTATCATCGGTCATTAGAGAAGTGCAAACGGAAACCACTAGTATGACTAAAGTAAAAAAGGTGGACAGTAATAAGTGTTGGGGAGGATGAGGAGAAACTGGGACCCTCATACAGCTGAGGCTGTAAAATCACACAACCCTTTTGTGAAATAGCTTGGCAGTTCCTCAAAAGGTTGAATATAGTTACCATAATAGCCAGCAGTTCCACTCCTAAGTACATGCCCAAGAGAAGTAAAAAAAAAAAAAAAATACGTGCATAAAAACTTATACCTGAATGTTTTTAGCAACATTATTCATAATAGCTAAAAAGTAGCAATGCTCACATGTCCATCAACTGAATGGATGAACAAAATGTGATATATTCACACAGTGGGCTATTATTCAACCATAAAAAGGTTGACTTTACCAGCAAAGGTCCGTCTAGTCAAAGCTGTGGTTTTTCCAGTAGTCATGTACAGATGTGAGAGTTGGACTATAAAGAAAGCTGAGTGCCAAAGAATTGATGCTTTTGAACCGTGGTGCTGGAGAAGACTGTTGAGACTCCCTCGGACTGCAAGGAGATACAACCAGTCCATCCTAAAGGAGATCAGTCCTGAGTGTTCATTGAAAGGACTGATGTTGAAGCTGAAACTCCAATACTTTGGCCACCTGATGCAAAGAGCTGACTCATTGGAAAAGACCCTGATGCTGGGAGGGATTGAAGGCAGGAGGAGAAGGGGACAACAGAGGAGGAGATGGTTGGATGGCATCACCGACATAATGGACATGAGTTTTGAGTAGGCTCTGGGAATTGGTGATGGACAGGGAAGCCTGGCGTGCTGCAGTCCATGGGATCACAAAGAGTCAGACACGACTGAGGAACTGAACTGAACTGAAAAAGGAATGAAGTACTAATAGATGCCACAATGTGGATGAACCTTCTAAACATTATGCTAAGTGAAAGAAGCTAATCACAAAAGGTCATGTATTTTATGATTCCATTTATGTGAAATGTCCAAAATTCATAGAAACAGAGGTAGACCAGTAGCTGCTAGGTCCTGAGGGGAGAGGAGAGTGGACAATGACTGCTAACAGGTTTCTGGAATTAGACAGTGGTGATGGTTATACCAAGTCTGAATTAGTTAAAAAAACAAAAACAACAATTAAACTGTATACTTTAAAGGGGCTTCCCAGGTGGCACTAGTGGTAAAGAACATGCCTGCCAATGCGGGAGATATAAAGAGATCTGGGTTCGATCTCTGGGTCGGAAAGATCCCCTGGAGGGGAGGGCATGGCAACCCACTCTAGTATTCTTGCCTAGAGAATCCCTTGGACAGAGGAGCTTGGCTACAGTCCATGGAGTTGCACAGAGTCGGACATGACTGAAACGACTTAGCACAGCACACATGAACTTTAAAAGTCTAAATTTTGTTGGCTATGAATGATATCTTGACTTTTAAAAATGGATACATATTGGTATAAAACATTCAAGCTTTCTGGTAATAAAACATATGAAAGAAAATAGAAATACTAAATAAAATAATAAAGTATCAAGTGTTGACTAAACAAATGGGAAAAAAAAGAAAGGAGATGAAAATAAGGCAAAACCTACTTTTCAGATGACGGTTTTCAAATGTGTTTGAAGGTGTGTTCTAGATGGGAGGGGCATTATAACCCAACAGTGGTTGTGGAAGGCGTATGTGTCTGCCAGGCGGTTTGGAACACAGTGATGAATAAGCCCCTGGACCTTTGTTTGCAGGCATTTGCAGAGTTATGGAAGGGGGAGGTGGGAGGCAGGTCAGGGAGATAGACAAGTCAGAAGTCTGCTGAGGCACTGGGACACAAAGGATAATGCATCCCTGTTGAGGGGTCAGAGCCTTTGTAAAAGCATTAGAAGTTACAACTCGATTACTTGGAGAGTTGGGTGTGTGTCTCCTCTGCTTGGGAAGAGGGTGAGGGTGGCTGATTCCAGCCAGGGAATATATATATATGCAGATGAAAGGGAGAAGGCAATGGCACCCGACTCCAGTACTCTTGCCTGGAAAATCCCATGGATAGAGGAGCCTGGTAGGCTGCAGTCCATGGGGTCGCTAAGAGTCGGACACGACTGAGCGACTTCACTTTCACTTTTCACTTTCATGCATTGGAGGAGGAAATGGCAACCCACTCCAGTGTTCTTGCCTAGAGAATCCCAGGGACGGCGGGGCCTGGTGGGGTGCCGTCTATGGGGTCGCACAGAGTCGGACACGACTGAAGCGACTTAGCAGCAGCAGCAGCAGGGGATGAAAGAGGCTGTCTAGCTCTGTTGACAGTACAGTAAAAGAGCATTTCTGCTACATCGGTATCCATTTCCCTGGGCAAAGAAGGTGTGATTTTTCCATTGGGCACATAAGGGTGACATGTGTTTTGTGTGTTGGGGGGAGCTGATTTGGGTGTTGTCTGAGCCAGAAAGGGGGCTCCATGGAGGAGAAGGGAGGGTTGATGGGTTGGGTCTTCAGTGGCTGGAAAGGGGTTGTGACTGCCTGAGGAGATGCTTTTCCCCCTGAGGAGGGAATACAGAGGAGGGATGTCAAGCAATGGCAGGTTAATCTTCAAGGTTCCTATTAAAGTGCCAACCAGAGCAGATGGATACCATGTGTCGCCAGATGTCGCCTTACGAAGCCAACAGCATCCCTTATGCAGAACTCCAGCTAGAGTTGAATCTTGAGGAACATCAGACAAACACCTATTGAGGAATACTCTATTTTTTAAAGTGGAGAATTGTGTTTTTGAAAAATGTCATGATCATAGAAAGTGAAGAACAGCTGTAGTCACATCACAACTAAAGGCAATCCCTGGTCCTAAACTGGACCCTGGACTGGGTCAGGAAGTGCTGAACAGGACATTATTGGGCCAAATGACAAAATGGAAGCGTGGACCATAGATGAGGTGAAAGTACAGGATCAATGTTAAATTTACTGCAGTTGATAATTGAGCTGTAATCATGTTAGAAAATATCCTTCTTCTTAGGAAATGGACACTGAAATAAATTTCAAACGGCAATAGTATATGTAACTTCCAAGTAGCACAGGAAAGTATGTCACAGGTACAATATATACCATACATATGAAATATTATATGTGTACATACAGAGAGAACATGAATGATAAAGCACATGGATGAAATGTTAACAGTAGGTGACTTTGGGTAAAGAGTAGTCTGTGTGTTATTACTCTTGCAACTTTTATGTAAGCTTGCAATTATTTACAAATAAAAATCTAAGAGAAAGTGCTCATGGAAGAAGCAGCTCTACATATCTGTCGATCGTGCAGGGCTGGGATGTGAAGCCAGCTTGATTCTTCCAGCCAAGGAGGGACTCTTCTGCTCTCCTTGTCCTTCGTCTCTGTCCAAATCCCCTGCATCCACCACGGAGGGACCGGAAAGTGAAGTGGGCATGATGGGGATACAGTGGGAAGGATGGGGGTGTAAGTGAAAAACTTGGCTTGAAATAATACTGGCAGCTTTGATCATTATAAGTGTTTAGATACTTTGAATTTCTGAATTGGTACTGTTGGCAACTGGTAATTGTTGATGTCTTGCTGTTTTTTTAAATGTAATTTATTTAAATGTAATTTATCATTTTTGGCTGCACTGGGTCTTCATTGCTGTACACGGGCTTTCTCTAGTTGCGGTCAGTGGGGGCTACTCTCTAATTGCAGTACACAGGCTTCTCGCTGTGGTGGCTTCTCTTGTTGCAGAACACGGGCTCTAGAGCATACTGGATCTGTAGTTGTGGCACATGGGCTTAGTTGCCCTGCAGCATGTGGAATCTTCCTGGACCAGGGATTGAACCCATGTCCCCTGCACTGGCAGGCGTATTCTTAACCACTGGACAACCAGGGAAGTCTTTTTTTTTTTTTTTTTTTCAATATCTAGGGACAGAGGGAATAATTTTTCCCACTGAATAGATGAGTCTTTAATGTTCCATGCACCTGTTACACAAGTCATAAGGGTAGGAGAAGGGGACGACGGAGAATGAGATGGTTGGATGGCATCACCAACACAATGGACATGAATTTGAATAGGCTTCAGGAATTGGTGATGGACAGGGAAGCCTAGTGTGCTGTAGTCAGTGGGGTCACAAAGAGTTGGACACGACTGAGCAACTGAACTGAAGGGAGAAAACATTGTTTGGGATCCTGGAGGAAGGAGCAATGACAGCATCATGGTGTGGGGGTAGGAGGGGGAACAGGGAAGCCTCTCTAGGGACTTGGGCCCTTTGAGGTGAGCTGAAAGCATGAGGGATGAAGAGTAGGCTAGTCAGAAAATGGCCATGGTGCTGACGCAGTTGGTGACCTGGGAATACAGTTTCAGGCAGAGAGAACAACTTGATAAAAATACAGAAGAGTGACATATGGTGCATGTTTGTGAGAACTGTGTTTTGGAAGGGTGAGAGCTGGGTGTTGGTGGAGGAGCATTTTAAAGAAATCAAACTGGAGAGCTGGATGGGCCAAGCGAGGGACCACCCATCCTTGGCTGATGTCCTTCTACCACACTGACATCTGAGGCATCTGAACGCTTTGCTTGCCAAACACCCTGAAGGCTGTACTGGTAGGACTGGGGAGTCCAAGCAGCTGGCAGTGACTTCAGTCTCTTAGAATGTTGCCACTCAGAGCAGTTGCCAGGCCAGGAGCTTCTCAGACCCCTCCCCACATCCACTCAATCAGTGCCTGCATGTCAACAACAGATGATTGGTCTTCATATCAATGTTTGAAAAATGCTGCTTTGAGAATTAGTTTATTCTGTGCGTTGGTGTTTCCCAGGGTACAGCTGGGGACAAATCACATTAGAATCACCTGGCTGATTTCACATAGTGGGATAATCTCTTGGTCCATCCATATTGTTGCAAATGGCATTATTTCATTCTTTACTATGGAAGTAAGTCAAGCAAAGGCAAATATTATATGGTGTCATTTATATGTGAAGCCTAAAAAATGATGCAAGCGAACTTACTTACAAAACAGAAATACACTCACAGACATGGAACACAAATTTATAATTACCAACGGGGAAAGGAGGGGGAGGGATAAATTAGGACTTTGAGATTAGCAGGTACATATTGCTATATATAAAATAAAAAGCAAGGACCTACATGTATAGCACAGGGGACATCTTGTAATAACCTATAAAGGAAAAGAATCTGGAAAAGATACACATGTGTTTTATATATATATATATGTATGTATAATTGAATCACTCTGCTGTACACTTGAAATTAACACAACATTGTAAATAAACTATACTGCAATAAAAAAACAGAAGAATCACTTGGAGAAGAATCACAAAGAAGAATCACATAGTTAAAAATAGGAATTCCTAGGCTCCAAACCTACAATGTTGTATTAATTTCTACTGTACAGCAAAGTGAATCAGCCTTATGTATACATATATCCCCACCATTTTTGGATTTCCTTCCCATTTAGGTCACCACAGAGCACTGAGTAGACTTCCCTGAGCTACGATGAGTAGATTCTCATTAGTTATCTATTCTATACATAGTATCAGTAGTGTGTGGAGAATTCCCTGGTGGCTCAGTCGGTAAAAAATCCACCTGCAATGCAGGAGACCTGGGTTTGGTCCCTGGGTCAGGAGGAATCCCTGGAGAAGGAAATGGCAACCCGTTCTAGTATTCTTGCTTGGAGAAATCCCATGGACAGAAGACAGTCCACAAGGTCACAGTAGTCGGACTCAACTTGGCAACTAAACCACCACCATCAATAGTGTTCAGTTCAGTCTCTCAGCCATGTCCAGCTCTTTGCGACCCAATGAACCACAACACGCCAGGCCTCCATGTCCATCACCAACTCCTGGAGTCCACCCAGACTCCTGTCCATTGAGTCAGTGATGCCATCCAACCATCTCATCCTCTGTTGTCCCCTTCTTCTCCTGCCCTCAATCTTTCCCAGCTTCAGGGTCTTTTCCAGTGAGTCATCTCTTTGCATCAGGTGGCCAAAGTATTGGAGTTTCAACTTCAACATCAGTCCTTCCAATGAACACCCAGGACTGATCTCCTTTAGGATGGACTGGTTGGATCTCCTTGCAGTCCAAGGGACTCTTAAGAGTCTTCTCCAACACCACAGTTCAGAAGCATCAATTCTTCAGCGCTCAGCTTTCTTCATAGTCCAACTCTCACATCCATACATGACTACTGGAAAAACCATAGCCTTGACTAGACGGACCTTTGTTGACAAAGTAATATCTCTGCTTTTGAATATGCTGTCTAGGTTGGTCATAACTTTCCTTCCAAGGATCAGTAGTGTACATATGTCAATTCCAATGCCTCCCCCTCCAAGTCAGTTTTAGAAAGAGAGCTCTAGCCATCAAGTAGAGTTTCGTATGCAGCAAACAAAGAAGGTGGTTTTGAGACATGGTAAGAGTCTGGAATGCTTCCCTCCCCACCACCTACTTTGTCCATTTTGTCAATTTGGGTCATTTGAGCACATTGATTCTTAAGAATAAGGGAGAGGAAGGTTTAATCCTGTGGTTCTCGAGGTGTGGGGGGAAGCATTCTTGACTGTAAGACCTGGAAGATGGTGTGCTATGATACCTGGAATATAGAGACCCTGGCTGCTGCCAGGGTTCTCCCCACAGAGAATTAGAGATGATTCCCAGAGTGTCAGGACTGGCGCTCAGAAACCCTGGTGTGATCATTTTGAAGGGAGGTGTCATTTTTGAGGTGACTCCCTGGAGAATTGCTGCTCTAATAAGTCACTATTTTGCATGGAAATGTGTTGTGTCTTTCAGGCAGGTGTTCTGGAGGAGAGAAAAAGCTCAACAGTCATTTTTTTTTTTTGAGATATTTTGACTTAAAAGGCTGTTTGATGGTAGGCTGTGTTTGCTAGGATTAAAAATATAAATAAAGAAAACATAAGTCATGATATAAATGAAGACAGTAGGTTTTTTTTTTTTTTTTTTTTTCTGTATCTAGGTTAAATATATGACATCTTTGAATGGCTCTTGATTTGTTTATGTAGTTCCTTTTCACTGAATAAGGGTGAGTGAAAGGGTCCCTTTGGAAGCAGTCTCTTCACTGTGGGTATGCTTTAGTACGTAAAAAAAAAATTTTTTTTTAATATATGTATGTAGGGAGTGGTCCATCTGTTGCAGGGAAGGGGCTGGTTGGGGAACCCTGGGTTGGAAGCACAGAGGGACCCAGAGTGGGGTCACTAGGTCTGCAGTGGAGACCAGGACAGTAAAGGAACAGAGTAAGCGAATGGGGCTGTGTCTTCCGTTGGTTGTTGGTGTCCACTTGCCTTCTTGCCTCTCTGTGGAGAAATGAATGCAAGCCAGCAGTGACAGCTTTGCTCAATCGGCTAAGGGTGCCTTGAACACCACATGGAGAGCATGGGAGGGAAGGGCGCAGGGGAGGGAAGGGCGCACGTGAGGTCAAAGGGTGATGGCCTTCTTCCCCGAGTAGGGGCAGGAGGAGGGCCGGCAGGCTGGCGGTATTAGCCTTTCTCTTCTAGCCGATGGTCCTGATCAGGAAGTCTGACCCACTTCGTGGAAAAGCAGGATAATTCTGGGGGTGATGTGATTATACATTACAGATTTCTCCACCTTCTCACTCTTCCTACATCATCCATCCCTCTTCCTGTCTTGCCCACTGGCCCGAGCAGTAGATGCTTCAGACACCCTGCAGTTACCTGCTGGCTCTTCTGTCTTCCTGAGGACCCTCGGGGACCAGGTTTTCCAGTACACAGAGGCTTAAGAAATGTTTGTTGAGTGAAGTAGAAATCAGACTTAGGAGAAACAGTGTACACTGTCTTCGTGTTATGGGAATTTCTGATAGCAAACGTATTTTTCCAGGAGGCTCTTGGAATGACCAACCCAATAGCTTCTGTAAATCTTTCAGGCTAGATGTCTAAGACCTTCTGAATGCGCTTTGTAGATGTGACATATCCTCAGAGGTTCACATGTGCTATAATTTTTGAAATAGCCAGGGCTGTGCGCTGTGAGATTGCGTTTTCCTTGAGAGAGACTGAGCATGTAGAGTTCTACACAGCAAGGTTTTTAACCCAAAGTCCCCAATTTTGTTTATTCATATATCTAACATAGAGCTGGGCGTCCTCTCTGTTTGTGCATTTCTTAACTTTTTGACAAGTCCATCCAGCTGTTTACTCATTTCCAAAATATACTGGTTTTCAGATAGATTTACAAATTACACCAGATTCCATGTATAACAGGCTTTTCTCCTTCCCCCTTCCTTCCTTTTTTTTTTCTCCTCTCTTTCTCTGTCCCTCCCTCTTTCCCTTCTTTTTTCCCTTTGTTTCTTCTCTCTCCTTAAAAGTAGCCTTGTTTTGAACTTGGTGAATATTTGATGGATTTTTGTAGAAGGTTCACACTTGAAAATAAATTTCATAGATGATTTTGAATATACAAAAAGGTCTTTTATTATAAAAATTGTAAAGTACATATACAAATTGAGAGAATAATAATATGATGAACCACCATGTACCCTCTACACACCTTTACTGTTAACAATTCATGGTTCATCTCATGTCATCTCTCTCCTCCCAGCTCCCTTTCCCCAATTATTTTGAAGCAAGTGTCATCATGGCCCTTCATTACAGATTGCATTTTTCAACTGCTTCCTATTAATGGTTTAAAACCATATGAATAGAGAAGGGCATCAGTGGGGAAAAACCCTCCTCAGTCCGAGTCCCCCTGGTCATCAGGCTTGGGGCCAGGGAATGCTCACTGCCCTCCGTGCCCAGAGTGTCCTGCAGTGAACAAATAACGGAGGCCCTTTGGGGAACCAGTGATGTCATCTCCCTTCCGCCCTTCCTCCTCTCCATTATGTACCAGCAAATACCCAGCCCCAACCCTGGCAAAACAAAGCATGTTTTCGCAGCCACGGAAGTCAGACACTATTGTTAACCTTTTACATGAAGGAAAAGTTTGGTTTTCTATTATCAGCAAGACCATCCTCCTTATTGTGAGAACAGCTACTACTTCATTTTTTTTCCCCTTAAGGTATTACACACACACACACACGCTACACACGCACAGAGATGCACAAATCTTAAATCTCAGCGCTGCTCAATTTTTAAATCCAACTGAATCCCCATGACCCTCATCCACATTGAGGTAGAACATCTCCAGCACCCCAGAAAGTGCCCCTTCTCCAAAGGGCACCCCAGAAATACCCCCCTCAAAATGTGACTGCTATTCTGTCTAGCTCTTGGTAAATTTTGCCTCTTGTTGAACGTCATGTGAGTGGATTCATTCAGTATAAATGGATTCTTTTTGCCTTGGTTTTTTTCACTTCAAATAAAGTTTGTAAAGTACATCCATGTTGTTCCGTGTAACAGTAGCTTGTTTCTACTGCAGCATAACCATCCAGCATTGCAGTTTTGTGTGAAGATGTCATGTGTTTATCCATTCTGTCTTAGCAGCTAATATTTGTTTACTCTGTGCCATAATCTGTACTAAGTGCTTTAAGTGAAATAGTTAATCTTTTAGGTTAGTTTGTGTTACCCATTGTGATTATTGCCCTTTTATAGGCAAGAGATGAGCTAATTTCCCCCAGGGTCATACAACTAACATATAATAGAGCTGTTTAAACCGAGTCTTCCAGTTTCCAGACCAATGCACAGCTCAGTGCTTCCATATTGGGCTTTCTTTGACTTGTCTGACGTGATCTGTAAGCTTCCAGAGACTAGAGCAGGTCTTCGAGCTCTGTGGTCCTTGGAGATGATCTGTTTTCTAGAGGAAGACCTATGGACACAGAGAGCTTAAGTAACCTGGCCATGGCTGCTTAGCTAGTGAGTGGTGGAGCCAGGGCTGGAATCCTGCTTCCCAGATTCCTTGTCTCTTATTTTTGTTGGCATTTGTTTATTTCTATCACCAGCAGAGTGCAATATGTTTCATTACTCAATGGGTCAGCTCACACTTTTACTTGCAAACAACAGAAACTGACTAACCTAAGCCACAGAGGAAGTTATTGGGAGAATATTGATCACTCGCAGAGTAAATAGGGCAACAGAGAACCAGACTGAGGTGCTAAGAGAAGCAGGCTCTTGACACTTCCCCAGACATCTGGCCCTGCTCCCACAAGCAGTCTTTAACTTGCAGTGGGACTTCGTATCCGTCTGTCCAGGTGCAGAGGCCAGGACAGAGGCCATAGCTGTCTAAGTGAAGGCAGCTTTCTGTGTTTCCTGGAAGGGATCGCTGGCCCCTTCTGTCAGCCACAATGGGAAGCGGCCTTGCCTTCCCCATTAATTTTTTACTTTTCTTCTCTGGGTTAAAGTTGATCTATATTCAATAATCCTTGCAAAAAGGTGAGTCAAAATTGAATTGGCCAAGTTCAATGATGACCTAGATGGGTGGTATGGTAGGGAGGTGATATATATATACATATGACTGATTCACTCTGTTGTTCAGCAGAAAGTAACACAACATTGTAAAGCAGTTATACTCCAATAAAAAGCAAATTAAATTGGCCAAGCCAAAGAGGTCAAAAAAGGGAAGTGTCTCCCTACATTTCTGGTTTTTTTAATGTGTTTATGGATGATGGTTCTGCAACCAGGAAAGATGATAAAGTTTACAGGATAGCAACCGTGGGTGTCCTCAGTCTAAAAAAGCATCTGGTCACTTACGTGGGAAAAAATTACCTTGCTGCCCTTTGTCCCTCAGGAACAGTGTCTGTTTTCTGCAGACAAGTAATGGAAGGTTGATTTGGCAGTTCCATTTGGAAAATGTCACCAGACTTCAAAGAGCTTCTTCTGTCCCGGCTTGGGAAATGTGGTTCGCATGCAACAGACACAGCAGCGTGCTGTGCTGCTTTCCTCTTTAAGTGAAGTGGACTTAATTACTTGTTTGTGGAAGGCTTTTGTTGGAAGTAAGGGGTTTTCCTTTTGTGAACTGCCACTGAAGACTGTTCTTCCACCTTGAGTGTCCAGTCATTCATTCATTGATCCTGAATTTACTGAGTACACTTGAGACAGGATGATACAGAAGTCAGACAAGGTCTACTGTCGTGAAACTGCTGGTCTCATAAGTCGAGTTGGGAAAATCCTTAACACCCAGTGATTTTTGTTTTCCCCTTTCATTGCTTCTTTGGACTCTTAACTCCCTTGGTGGGAAATTAACATTCCACTTTCTCTTTGTTGATCACATTGTCGGTGCCTTCTGAAATGTTTATTTTGTTGCCTCTTAACCTTTTTCAAAAGAAGATACGTATGATCAACACTTAAAAATTTTCTTGAATTCATGTAAATTTACCCTTGATTTCTCCCTATATAAAATTATATTTATGTATGCTGGCTGAATGAAGAGTTTTTTTAAAAAAATAACTTGTTGACTATTTGTCTCTTTGATCAGTGAGGTGGGTTACAAGAGCTCAGATTCTTTGCAATAAGGGCCTGTTTGCCTAGTTAACTGCCACCACATCAGCCAGGAGGTAGGGTAAGAGATAGTGAAATGGATGCTTGGCAAACTGGAGGACAGATTGCAGCAGGGGTTGGTTCGGTCTTTAGCAAACTCATTTCTTCTTCCTGAGCATTCAACTAAAGTGCATTTCTTAGTTCCTGACGTCACGGCAGGGTGGAAGGGCTGTGTCATTGGTTATCACTGATGACCTGTGAGCACGAGTTTAATATTTCTTTCAGGCCAGTGAGCTCAAGAGAAGATGTGACTTCTCATGGCTCTTTTTCCTAGAGAATCCTTCCACATACTGAAGTGCGAGATCTGGTGGCCTAGGAGAGATTTCTCAGAAATGTTTTGTCTGGCAGAGAGTTGCTGGATTATATATTAGATTATATATTGCTTTTTGTCACCCTGTAGTGTAAAATGATATCTCAGTATGATATTGAACAGTGCTTTAGTATTAAAAGGTCATTTATAAAAGTTAAAGACTTTCATGGGTGCATGGGTTGGAGGAGGAATTGCTTCATAGATACAGGTTTTCCTCTTGGGAGTGATTAAAATGTCTCAAAACTTAGAAGTGGCGATTGTACAACATTGGGAATGCATGGAATGCCGCAAAATTGTTCACTTGAAGCCAGTTAATTTTATGTGAATTGAACCAAAAAAGTCAAATATTGATAAAGTGCAGAATAAAAATAACACTCCTATGTCTGGCACCTCACGCCTTCCCACTTTGTAGAGGCAACAACTTAAAACATGTTGACATTTTCTTTTGGTATTTACCACTGTATTTCTGGATGATATGTGTCTCTTAATGCCTGTAGATTAATCTCTTTTAAATATCACCTGTTCACACCCTGTTATTATAGATGAGGGTGGCTTCTGACACCTCCCTGTGCACCCTCCATCCTCTAGGTAAGGTTATATCACATCTTTTGGCTAAATTTATATCTAGTGTTAGCTTCTTATGACTGTAAGTGTTGTTCACTGTTGAGCTAAAGACATACTAGATTTTTTTAAAAAATATTGAAGTATGATTGATATACAATGTTTTGTTAGTTTCAAGTGTATGACAAAGTGATTCAGAGATACACACACATTCTTTTTTAGATTCTTCTCCATTATAGGTTATTAAAAGGTATTGAATATATAAACGAAGATGGAAAGAGGATCCCTCCATCGATCAGTTCCACCCATCCATATTCTTTCCATGTTCATTTATTCCAACTTGGGAAGATGTACCTAAGATTCTTAGGAGATGAACTTGCATTTTTTTGTTTTTAATTTTCACTGTATTGGGGTTTTGTTGGGGGAAGGGGAAAAGGAGAGGGAAAGTCTTTATTCTGTCCTCTGAAAACTAGTTTTGAATCAAGTTCAAGCCTTTGTAAGCCTCAGTTAACATATTCTCTAGGTTTAGTTACATCTCCCGAGCCAGGGTGGGTCACTGCATCGTATTTGTTGTACTGATTTCCTTGATTCTCCTCTTTTCTCTCTGGCACCCCATCCTTCCTTCTCTTCTGCCCCCACCCCCTTAAATTACTGGCTGTCCTGTATTTTCAGTTGACAGACAGCCCTCTGAACATTTCAGCTTGGTTGTCTCATACGCGTCTCAAACCAACCATAGCCAAAAGAAGATTCTTGACTTCTGTTCTCCTCTAAATCCACCCCATCCCAGCCTTCCCTTTCTTAGTAGGCACCATGATCAAGAAGAAAGCTCCCATAGAAACATCAGCCAGGTTCCTCTTTGCTTAAAGTCCTTTGCTACTTTCCCACTGCTTTTGTAGGACAGGCATTGCCTCCCTGCGGCCCACCTACAGAACAGATACACGTGTCTGCCATCAGGGACCTTCCATTCTAGAGTTCAAGGTTGTGGAGGACAGCGAGGAACTGGCTTTCAAGTATTCTTCCGGCAGACTTTATTTTCTCACTAAGTCTCTGATGTGTGTTCCCTCCGAGGTTGGCTGCTTTGCCTTCTCACCCCACCCCAGGACCCCTTACATTAAGGTGGGCTCCAAGCACACATGTGACTCCTGTTGCTCCTGTCTTCCGCAGCCGAGCACCACAGTCCTTAGGCCACGGTTAACACATCTGCGAAGCAGTTGAGTGTTCTCCCTCCAGCTGAGTTCTAGAATGCTGTCTAAACCATGGAGGACCATCTCTGGCCCCCTTTCAGGCCACGCGCCCTTTAACACTTACCCCAGTCCCTCCATTCAGCTAACTTCTCCTTTGCCGGCCCAGTGTGGCATCTGCTAAAGCTTAGGAATATTCCAAAGTAATTTTTTTGAAAGCTGAGTTTAGTTTATTCTTCAAAGACCTGAAAAAAACACTTGTCACATAAAAGATCTTTGTGACATTTCTTTGGGGCGAAATCAAAGCGCAGGGTGGGCATGTGTGTGTATATGCACATATATAGACACACATGCATACTTGCTTCCCCCAAACAGGTAAAATTTTTGCACTGGATTTCCTATATTTGTGCATTTCTATACTTAGCACAGTATTAAGATCCAGCAGAACTTTAATTTTGTCCTGTTGTGCCGTCCAAATAGCAAAGGGCAATACAGAGCCGCCGAAGCACAGAATTTCAGAAGGTTACTTTAACATCCCATTTGAATTGCTTAATTTAATTTTCACTTCGAATCAGTTGCTAAGCAACTGGGAAGGCAGGACAAAATCAGCAAGGCTAATTTGGTTCTGTTACTAGTGTGTGAGCGTTGCTTATATTTACATAGATGGTTAGTTGTAAAAATGCTTAACCCAGTACAGTGCTGTTTTATCCAAGAAAAATAGTTGCTGTGGAAGTTACAGCAAGACTTTAATTGGATTGACAGTGCTTCAGTTCACACTGTCATCTTAGGTAATGGAAATTATCTGAAATTTTGAGCCTATTGGTAGTCCATTGGTTTGTTAAGTGGGGTGCTTGACTTGGCTGTACTATGAACAGTTGTAAAAGGATTCTATCCAATGCATGTTAATCCTTTGATATTATAGATCCGGTTGATCCTCAAACCAACTTAAGCCAAATTATTGAGGGGGTGGTAATGCATATACTTTAGCTATCATCATATGAATTGTTTTAGAGGAAAAAAACAATTTTCTCAGTATCTTCTTACTGATGAAAATTGAAATTGTTAACCTCAATTGACCCATAAAGTAAATCATATATCAAATATGAATACTGGTGACTGAAATGTTACGAATTTTTTTGTGTGATGTCATACGCTTATCAAGGAAGTCACTGTGGCCCAGTACATATGCCGCCCTCTATCCTGTGTCAGAGATAAGACGTTTAACGCTGGCCAGTGGTCTCATGGTTGTATGTGATTGTTCTCAGGGCGAATGGAGAGTTCACATGGTTCAAACTGGTAGAAAAACTGTCTTTCAGTGATGTTGTGAAGTTGCCACTGATGGAGTACATAACAATGACCTGTGACTTTCATTGGGATGGAGAGAGCAGTCCTATCTTTTAAACCAGTTTCCTCCCCTGCCCTTTGTTCTGTAAAGACCTGGATAGCGTCTTTCATGTTCACTAACAATTACTTTCAATAGATGAATTGTATTCTTGATAAAGATGGCTTTTATATTTACCTTATAACTGCTTGTGACTGCGTAATGAAGAAGGAGATTTGTAGAAATAGGAAAGTACCTTCTATTTCTACAGTTATGTGATTTCAGTTTTTTTCTGAATGATGTCAAGTATTTGTACTGGACTTAGTAAGAGTTCATTGATTCCAACTAGAAGAAAGGTGGTCTGAATTAGAAGAAAGTCTTAGTGTCTACGGGCTTCCCAGGTGGCGCAGTGGTAAAGAGTCCACTTGCCAATGAAGGAGACACAAGAGACATGGGTTCACTCCTCAGTCCTGGAAGATCCCCTGGAAAAGGAACCCACTCCAGTGTTCTTGTCTGGGAAATTCCACATGAACAGAGGAGGCTGGTGGGCTCCAGTCCATGGGGTCACAAAGAGTTGGACACGACTGAGCAGAGACACTTAGTGTCTATGTACTTGAGAGCAAATGAGTATTTCTCGCTTTGAGATCATTGTTTGGCTAAGACAGTAACTAGGTATTTACTTGTCCTGTCAGAAAATGTTTCTGTGGACAGATAAGAATAAGTCTACCATTAGGAGACTGAATTTCTTTAAAGGCTTGGTCTGATCTACTTTCTGAGTACAGTTTTTCCAGATCTGGGTGTTAATTCCAAATTTATTATTAATTTACTCTATAAATACCATTTGAAAATCCTTTATATAAAATGGTAGAATTTTTAGAGAGTGAGTATAAATTTTAAGATTAGTTTTTTAGAAGTTATTTCTAAACGTTTTTGACAGTGTATCGCAGTGAAAAATGTTATATGAAAATATCCCTAAACTTTGTGTATGTATGTGTGTTTAAAAGTTATATACATGTGTTACTGTAATAATGTATACTTTATAAAAACAAGCAGGAAAACAGACAACGAAAAAGATTATGATTAAACAAAATAATGCAGTGTCCTCTTAACCATGATTAGCACACTATCAGGTATATGAATGCTTAAGGCATTTGATTGCTTTGAGTAAAGTTTATCATTAGAGGCAACATGTTAAGTATTTTATTTATTTATTTATTTTTTAGAGTTTCTTATTTATTTATTTAATGTATTTTATTTTATTTTTTAACTTTACAATATTGTATTGGTTTTGCCATATATCAACATGAATCTGCCACAGGTATACACGTGTTCCCCATCCTGAACCCTCCTCCCTCCTCCCTCCCCATACCATCCCTCTGGGTCGTCCCAGTGCACCAGCCCCAAGCATCCAGTATCGTGCATCGAACCTGGACTGGCGACTCATTTCATATATGATATTATACATGTTTCAATGCCATTCTCCGAAATCATCCCACCCTCTCCCTCTCCCACAGAGTCCAAAAGACTGTTCTATACATCGTGTCTCTTTTGCTGTCTCGTATACAGGGTTATTGTTACCATCTTTCTAAATTCCATATATATGCGTTAGTACATGTTAAGTATTTTAAAACAATTTTTAATATCTGGGTGTCTTTTTTCAGGCCTTCTTAGATCATCATTTTTTTTTCCTTTTTCTGGTTTGTGGGTTTTGCATTACTCCTGTCTTTGATG
The DNA here is from genome assembly GCF_029378745.1 of Bos indicus. Taxonomy (NCBI): domain Eukaryota; kingdom Metazoa; phylum Chordata; class Mammalia; order Artiodactyla; family Bovidae; genus Bos; species Bos indicus. The sequence goes on along the minus strand of NC_091781.1, from coordinate 21,635,155 downwards.
TTTTTATTTCACTGCAGGCATCTTTTGAAGCCACTAGTCCATTTTGTGAGTTAGTTCTACTGTATGTGCTAAGTTGCTTCAGTTGTGTCTGACTCTTTGCGACCCCATGGACTGTACCCTACCAGGCTCCTCTGTCCATAGGATTGTCCAGGCAAAATGGACAATGGAATGGGTTGCCATTTCCTTCTCCAGGGGATCTTCCTGACCCAGGAATTGAACCCGCAACTCTCATATCTCCTGCATTGGCAGTTGGGTTCCTCACCACTAGCTCCATCTTCTACATAAAACAGCGTAAAAAGTCACAAGCCCAGGCAACCCTAAACAGAAGCATATCACCGTGCACTGAGAGAGAGGGACAAGGTACAGAATGTCTGAGGGCAAATTCGTCTATTTTCTTCCTACTCCCCAGAGAATTAAAACAACACTCAAGAAACCATCGCCCAGGGAAGTGCTTCCTAATAAACTTCTGTTTTTCTAAAAAATTTTGTTGAATTGAGGAGAGTTGGATTTATATCCAGAAATGCTTGTATATACTGTTATTGCATATGATGCAAAGAGCTGACTTATTGGGAAAGACCCTGATGCTGGGAAAGATTGAGGGCATGAGAAGAAGGGGGTGACAGAGGATGAGATGGTTGGATGGCACCACCAACTCAATGGACATGAGTTTGAGCAACTCTGGGAGAGAGTGAAGGACAGGGAAGCCTGGCATGCTGCAGTTTATGGGGTCGCAAAGAGTCGGACACGACTTAGTGACTGAACAACAACAGCTGTTGTTGCATATAGTGAAAATATTGCCCTTAAATTTGTTCATGATAAGGGAAACGAGCTAACTCGAGGGCAGCATCAAGACTTCTGGATTTGGACTCTGAGTCCCAGCTATGCTACTAATTGGCTTTGTGACAACAAACAGTTGACTTTCTAAAAGTTTCATTTTCCTCATCTCTATTCTCACATGATGGTGATGAGAATTAACCATCAAAGGAGAGGTTTGTAAAAGGGCTTTGTAACTTGTCATTTATATTTACATGTAATTGATAATGCTTTAATGCAATAGAAGGATAAAGTTTTTTCCATGGGTTGAGTGTATATACATACATCCTCAGTGACAATTTTTTGCTTATTTGTTTCACTTCTAGATTGCCTCTTTAAACTATGTCCCATGAATCGCTACTCTGCCCAGAAGCAGTTCTGGAAAGCTGCTAAGCCAGGAGCCAACAGCACGACAGACGCAGTGCTGCTCAACAAATTGCACGTATGTACTGGGGTGGGACTCCGTGGCGAGGTCTCATGAGCCACCATATGGTTCTGTCTGGGTGGAATGGGTTGAGAAGATGAGTTTTGCAGCCCTTCAGCTCTGGATACTGACTTTCATATGTTCTTTAATAAAGGGATATAAGAGATCCTCTGTGATCCTAAGGAAAGGTGGGGCTTGGTCATCCTGAGATGTCTTGAGAGTTACTTCTCTCGATCATTTCGTTTCTTTTTTCTTAGCCATTTCCTTTTCAGAATGGCTTTGAGTAGAATACTGGTTATGAGCACAGGCTCAGCAAGCAAACTGCCTAGATTTGAATGCTCGCTCCACCTCTCACCTACTGGTCATCGTGACTGAGTTACTTGGCTGTTTTGTGCCTCTGTTACCTCATGTGTAAAATGGGAATGATAATAATATCCACATCAAGAGTTTGTTGTGAGGATTACATGAAATGAACCATGAAAGGTTAATGTCAATAGTGCCTGCCATATGAGAAGTGCTCAGTAGATTTTAGCTGCTATCATTGTATTTATCTTGTCTGTTGGTTGGCATATCAAAGAGATACTCATTCCACAGCCACTGTGCTGTGTGACCATAAGCAAATTTTTGAGCCTCTCTGAGCCTGTTTCTCCATCTGTCAAATGATGACATAATTCTTCTAGTGTCTAGATGACCTAATTCTTCTGTGAGGCTTATCTGTGTGGAACTTCTTTGCAATGTGAAGAAGAAAGATATGACATATATCCAATGTGGTATTATTGGAATTTCAGTCCATTCCACACCCTCCTATTCTGCTTTATTTTTCTGCTTGTCACTTCCCATCATCTTTCCAATTTATTTATTAGCTGTCTACACTGATTAGAATGTAAACTACACAAGGACAGAGATTTGTGTCTGTATCCCTCTCCCTCTTGCCTACAACACGTGGGGCACTCAAATATTTACTAACTGGATTTTTAAAAATCTTTCTCGGGCGATGATCATCAAGGACATACAGTATCTGTGAGCACGTGGGGCTCATGCCTACCTGGTTTGCGACCAGTAAGTGGCGAAGTCACAGCCAGCTGCACTGGGTAAGGTGGGACCCACGGAAGGGACTCCTTTACTCAGCACATGCTGTGTTAAATGGGGCTGAGAGCTCCGGGCATGATGAGAAGACCAGGTCCCTGATCTCCCTCAGCTGAGCCTCTAGTGTGAGGACGCATGCACACACATTGCCTTTATTTATTTATTTTTTAAAATTTAAATTTATTTATTTTAATTGGAGGCTAATTACTTTACAATATTGTATTGGTTTTGCCATACATCAACATGAATCCGCCATGGGTGTACACGTGTTCCCAATCCTGAACCCCCCTCCCACCTCCCTCTCCATACCATTCCTCTGAAATGCAGACCTTGTGCCTGCTGCACCCTCTGAGGTGTCTAACTGTCCTCACTATGCTCTGGCCAGACTCACTGTATTTCCTTTCATTTCATTTGTTTTGGAGCACCACAGACTCTTAACAGTCTCAAGACATTGGCACTTACAGCTTATTCTACTGAGAACATCCTTCTCCTGACTTTGCCTCAGTTAAGATCTCTGCCTCCTTTGTCTCTCAGTGCAAGTTATCTCAGCAAAGTCTCTCCCCAGCTCCTTATCTAACCCTTGTCTTGCTTCCCTGCATCATGCACCCTGTTTATATCTTTCTCAGCACTGGCCACAGTCTGCAATTATATTAAATAGTCCCCTTAATTATCATCTGTCACTCAGTAGAATGACAACCCCACAAGATGAGGAGCAATGTCTGTCTGGTTTACCACTGTATGCCCAGTGCCTTGTAATAGCATTTGGCACATAGTAAGTGCTCAAGAAATATTTCATGAACGGATGAAAATAAAACAGTGTGCTCAGTGACGGTAGTGAAGCTCTGGCAGTGTCTTACCCTCTGGGAGCTTAATAGCTGACTAAGAAATAGAGGTAGTGACACAGCTGTGGCAAATACTATTATAGGACAAACCACCAAAGCTTTGTGAGCACCTAGAAAGAGCTTCACTGGTGGCTCAGTGGCAAAGAATCCATCTGCAATGCAGGAGATGTAGGTTCGATCCCTGGTTTGGGAAGATCCCCTGGAGGAGGGCATGGCAACCCACTCCAGTATTCTTGCCTGGAGACAGAGGAGTCTTGAGGCTCCATAGTCCATAGGGTTGCAAAGAGTCAGAAATGACTGAAGCGATTGAGCACACGGATGGAGCTCCCAAATCCTCTCATATGAATAAGGGTGAGTGATATGGTAGTCAGGAAGGACTTCCTGGAGGAAGAGGAGGTGAAAAGTAAGCCTCACAATGAGGCATCTTTGGCAGTGAGAGGGTAGGAGAAGAAAAAAAGCAGAAAGAAAGAGATCACTTTGGAGGCTTCCAGGACTGCATCATTATTTTAACAGTTTTAGGGCAGATATTCTCAGCCTCAGCAGACCCATTTCTTTCTCTGAATAGCAAATATTATTAATATGTAACTGTATGAAAATCCCATGGGCGGAGGAGCCTGGTAGGCTGCAGTCCATGGGGTCGCGACAAGTCGGACACGACTGAGCGACTTCACTTTCACTTTTCACTTTCATGCATTGGAGAAGGAAATGGCAACCTACTCCAGTGTTCTTGCCTGGAGAGTCCCAGGGACAGGGGAGCCTGGAGGGCTGCCATCTATGGGGTCGCACAGAGTCAGACACGACTGAGCGACTTAGCAGCAGCAGCATGAACAGGAAATAAAATTTATAAATAATATAACCTCCCAATATACCAAAGTTTGAAAATGAATTGTAAAGGTAAAATAAAAGGAAAGGTATTTTATTAAGTTACTGCTCAGGCACCATCATTCTAGAAGACATAAGAAAATAAATGCTTGTACCTATTTGTATAAACCCGGTGAATAAGGCAGCCAAAGACTGTGGCTGATGTGGGTCTCTACTTCCAGTGGCTCAAAAAGGTGACTTTTTGATAAGGTGACTTTTCAAAATGGTTAGCATGTCTTCATAATGTTATGAAGAATGCATAGCACACTCTTCTCTTTATTAAAGAACACTCCCATTTTTGGAAAATTGTTAATAATAACATTAAACCATGCAAAACCGTGCTTTGTGTGACTGTGTAAAGTGGAGTGTTAGGGACTTGGCTCAGAAATGGCAAGAGCCAGGACTTACCTGGTTGCCCAGTGGTTAAGATCTGCCTTCCAATGGCGGGGTCGGGGGGTGAGGTGCACGTTTGATCCCTGGTCAGGGAACTAAGACCCACACATGCCATATTGGGCAGCCAAAAACTTAAAAAAATAAGTAAATAAATAAAAAGACATTGCAAAAAAACAGCTTTTTAACCCCTGTGACTATCCACTGGAATACCAAATTATGTGGGAGGAATGATGCTTCTTCCTTGAACAGGACTGTGCTATGCATTTCTGGCACCCAGCATCCCTGGCTCTTGTCCAGAGTACCAGTAGCAATCCCCTCCTCCTCTCATCTTTGTGATGATCAAGGGTGCCCCCGTAGTCTGTGCTGGAAGCCTGGGAATCGTGTTGAATGGGTAGAAAGGGTTGCTCAATTCTGTACATCTCTCAGGAGAGCTATTTAGCACGCACGCCTGTGGGTTTATCGTGGTGGAGGCAATGCATGTGTTTAACGGTCCTGGCTCCCCTTTTCTCTAATAATAATGATTATGTTCAGTGAGTTCTTGCTGTTGTTTAGTTGCTAAGTTGCATCTGACTCTTTGTGACCCCATGGACTGTAGCATGCCAGGCTCCTCTCTCCATGGAATTGGATACCCATTTCCTTCTCCAGGGTATCTTCCCAACCCGGGGATAGAACCTGCGTCTCCTTCGTTGGCAGGCAGAGTCTTTACCACTGAGCCATCAGGGAAGCCTGAGATCTTCTTAGTACATCTCAAACTGTTTCTTCTCCTACACTATTTACAGCAAGGGTTGTAAATTGAGGTTCCTCGTGGCCAAGCAGGAAACCAGTTGGAACAAAGGGGTCTTGGTGGGCCAGCTTGCTCAGTGGCTCATGCCTGTGTGCAGGTCTGGGGACACCTCCACCTTCCAGCTGCTGCTGCATGGGAGGGTGGGCCTAGAGCTGCCATCACATATCAAGAGAAACTAAGGACCCATGCTTTGCTGTGTTATCTTTCAATTTTTTAAAACTATTGGCAGCTAACGCCATTAAAGTTTAAAACACACACTCAACACCAACACCAGAATGGCTCAGGCAGGGTAAGGTTCTTGGTCACCCATTCGCAGCCTGTGATACACATGTCATTTCATCAGCAGTTCCTTTTCATGCTCCTTCCCACAAATGAACGCTGAAAAAAGCCACACAGTTGAAAACTGCAATCCTAAAGGTGACCGAGAACTTTGAACTCCTTACTAAAACAAACAACAAATGTTGTCTTTCATGCTGTTCTTGCTTTAAATAGATTTTAAAAGGAAACCAGCGCTGTCCCCTGATTTAGGATTACTGACATGACTTTTGGGTCTTAGTTACTCTGTGCAGTTCCTACTTTCCTTGCTTAGTTGGACATCTTTTTTCCCCCTCGTGTCTGAAAGTCATTCACATGCTCTAGTGTCGTCATTAAAATGCTGTATTTTGGGAAGCCGCTTGCCTTTGGGGGTGGATGACTGGTCTCCAGGGGGTTTTCATTTTTATTTTTGTCAACTACTGTGGAGCACCCCAATCAAAGGTCAGATTATTTTAAATTAATGCCATTTAAGGAATTAGTTGTCTAGACCACTTTGACTTCCTTTTGCCTAGGCTGTGCAACATGCCGCCAGCTCTCTGAAGGACAGTGACATCTAGTGGCTGGTCGCTGTACGTGTCTGTTCTTTCAGAGAGAACTGGATGCTAACCCCGCTGGTCATAATTTCCCAAGATGTTGGCAGAATGAGGTTCCCCTACCCTTAGCCAATCATGTAATTTGTTCTTCGGGCATTGACTGCATTTCCTGACAGCGTTTCTGTCTGTTACCTTGAAATAGCACCTACATTGTTTTGGTTCTGAGAAATGATCTGTTACTTTAAGCTGGGAAGAACCAGAGGAGTGATGAGTCTTTATTGTCTTCTGAAGCCTGGGTCCTGCGTTGCTTATTTTCAGAGGCCTTAATTCAATATCATGTTATGTAATTCAGAGTTTTTTGACCTTAAATAACTTTTCCCCACTGCTCCAGTGACCTCTCTGTGGTAATGTAATAATGGTTTCTCTATTTCTGAAATAAAATAGCAGGTGACTGTGATGGGATTGGCCTTGATGTTGCTTAGGGAAACACAGTAATGCCCATGGTGACAGTGGTGGTAGAGAGCATAGCATGGAGTGCCATTTCTTCTTTAGAAATTCGGAACTGTCCTCAAGTCATTGTGCAAGGAAAAGAGCAACAGGTACTTGATTTATTGGGATTCTTAAATATTGAAAAGGTAGCACATTTAAGGTGGCTGTTTGTTTACTTTTATTGTTAAATTAATTTTTACTGGAGTGTAGTTGCTTTACGATGTTGTGATAGTTGCTACTGTACAGCAAGGTGAAGCAGCTATAGGTTTTCATATATCCCCTCTTTTTTGGATTTCCTTCCCATTTAGGTCACCACAGAGCACTGAGTAGAGATCCCCGTGCTGTACAGCAGGTCCTCATTAGTTATCTATTTTATACTCAGTAGTCTATATATGTCAGGCCCACTCTCCCAATTCATCCCACTCTGCCTCCCCACCCTTAGCATCCATATGTTTGTTCTCTACGTCTGTGTCTCTATTTCTGTTTTGCTCATAAAGCTTTTTAAAAACCCAGGCTTCTTGCCATGGAGATAGGATGAAGATGCTTCTGAAAAAATGACATGTGAGTATTGTAAGAAGTGAATTTCAAAAACACATGAGTAAGAAAAGGGAAAAAAAATGGTATGCTCTCTAAATCTAAATTACCTCAAAGATAATCTTGGTTTTATATTTGGTGTGTGTCCCAGTTTCCAACCCCCTATTATTCCTGTATCTCTGTATGTTAAAGTATTAATAGGGGCATGCCGTCTCACTTGTCTTTCTTTACCTGCTTATTTCCCCACTTACTATGTCATGAATAAACAAGTAGTTCTGTATTTTTCATGGCTACTTGATAACCCCATGGTATAGCAGTACTGTAATTTTAGATAGGCAATCCCTATGGAGTGCAGAAATACTTAGGATCCTGACAGTTTTTTTCCATTCTGGGGCGGGAGGCGGGGGGCAGGCAGTGGTTATGGCCTCATGTGCATGCCTGTTGACTTCTTAGAAGAAATTCCTGGAAAAAGGATGGCTAAGTCAAAGGTATGCCCGTTGACCAACTTTTTGGTGGATATTGCCAGATTATCCTTCAGAAGGGGTAATACAAATCCACTGTCCAAGTGTGGACTCATCTTTAGAATACACTTGAGAGATTTAATATGTTTTTTCCAAGGTTAAAGCAACCTTGATCAGTGGGCCTGGGTATAGGTTGTACCTTACTTCCTTTTTATCAACCTTTTGCTTTACCTGTTGAACTAAAAATCATGATGGATTTTTTTTTTCCTGAAAGCCAAATTATATGTCAGTTATATCCATAAAACCGAGGGAAGGGAACTAATTTATTTCGTGAAGGGAGTTACCTAAAGACTGACTTGTGAACGCAACACATATACAGTATTTATGCACTTAGTAAAAGATGACATGAATGGGAGAGTTTTCTTCTTAAAGAGCCCTTATAGCAAAACTGAATTCTTAGAATGGTTCATAAACTTAATTCATGAAATGTTTACTTAGTAGTTATGTGTGGGCTTGGTCATCATTAAATCTTTTAATGGAGTTTTGGATATGATATTTGATATTCTTAGATATTTATTTTCCAGTTGTATATTTTCACTTATGATTTTACCTTTTGCCATTTAAGATTAAATTTAAGATTTAATTTAAAGATTACTATTTAATCTTTAGAGCTACTGGTGTTAAATTAGTCTTAAATATGAAATCCGGGCCTTCTTGGTGACTAATCTGACATTTTCTTTTAGATATGCTGGTGACCATTGGATGACCACTTTTATCCTTAATCTGAGCATAGGCAGGAACTTAATATTTTAGATTAATATTTCTTAGATTGAAGCCACTGGAAATCCTTGAGAGAGGAATATCCATGAGAATTTTCCCTCTTAACCAGGAGCCCTTATATTATTTAGTCCAAGAAACACTACTTCAAGATTCTCTAAAGGTGAATCCTTTCAGTGTGAGGAAAAAGGAAGGAGAAAGGAAAAAAAAAAAAAAGCATTTTTGTTGGGAAAATGTTGTTTTATTTTCCTTAATTCATTGATTTTTCCACCCTTTGGTATTTTTTTTTTTTTTCGTTCTCCAATTTCCTGTCCTTATTAGCTGAGAACTGCTTGGCAGAAAGAATAAATGGCTTTCTCCAAAGTATAAACCTGCCTTCTAAGTAGATTCAGTCCAATGGTGTTTTTTTTTCTTTGGAAAGTACCTGTGGTTACTGGAGAGCTCTCTGGAGAGGGTACAGCTTGGGCATGAAAACAGGGAGAAGGGAGGTGGGAGGAAGTGAAGGGAAGGTGTTTGTGAAGAGGAAGAGAGAGTGGGGAAGAACCGTGCCCAGGGCAGTTGCATGCCAAGGATGGCTATGGTGTCTGCACTGCTATTGTTTCTGGATGTGTCTTGAAACCATTATATTTTTGTACCTGAGAACAGCAGACTGGTAACTAATTCCAGAAGAGCAAGAGGGAAGCCTCTGAATAGACCATTGTTTTAAAGGGTTGAGATACATAGGGTAAACTTGCAGTCATCTGTATGAACATAGGCAGACCCTTACCTTCCTTTCATGTGGTTTGTTTCCAGTTTAGGATTGCTGCCTGCAGCTTATTTTTCTCAAAAGATATGCCTTCCTAAAAATACCTATCTTTCCAGTAGAGGCAGAGTGGATGCTGAGCTTAATGGAAATGGGAAGATTCTTCATCCAGCCAGCTTAGTCAACTTTTTGAAATTCTCATCATTAGGACATTTCTTAGTTACAGAGACTTATGCATAACAATCACAGTTAAAATGTGTTGAATGCCTGTTTGGTGTCTAGTATGCATTTTCTCTAATCTTCATGATGAGAGAAGGGGGCGGGGGGGGAAGGCCTGTTTTTGTCCTCGTTTTGTGGATGAGAATGCTTAGTGAGGCTCAGTGAGATTAAATAACTTGGCCAAGATGGTAAAGTTGGTTTGTGGTGGAACCAGGATCAGGTCTGAAGGGTCCTGTGGAAACAGGGACCTGGGAAGGAAGCCTGTTACCCCGTGGCATCTGCTAGCATCTTGTCTCAAGGCCAGGGGAGACTCAAGGCGGAGAACGTTGGAAACGGTTGTGAAGGATACTACTGGTCATCATCAGGCATTTGTCACCCATCAGATTAGAAGAAATCCCTGTTATTTTACTTTGGTTTTACTTAGTCTGAGTTTGGGAGTCAGGGGTTAGAACAGCAGTTTAATTGCCTAGGATGAAGCTAGTTCCTCTTGAGCATGGTTATCATATGTTAACAGTCCTTACTGAGTTCTACAGGGAAATGAAGAAAAAGGACTGTGTGGGCTGGTGGCCTTGGCCGACTGTTTTGGAAACCCTCTATTCAGCAGTATCATGTTCCCTAGGCTGCCAGAGTTGGGCTAGTGGTATCAATCTGGAGTTTACCCAAACGTGGGTGTGAGATTGTCTCTTACTTACTTAGTAGCTGTGTAATTTTTTTTAAGTGACAGTATTAAGCAAAATTTCAAATATACATAGTAGTAGAGAAAACAATATAAACTCCTTTTGTAGCCATCATTCAACTATGCATTTTCAACCAAACTTTTTCATCTCTCCGTGTCTGTTTCTTCTTTATTAAATTAGAATAATCATCTTCTCCTCAGGGAACTGCCATGAAAATTACATAAATTATAATTGGTATATAACAATAAAAATTAACACTCCATGAATCCTTCTGTGATGAGATACCATGCTAAGTGATTCCTATGAGGTGAGAGTACTGTTTTTATTTTCATTTTACACAAACTGAGGCTCACAGATGTTAAATAACACATCCAGGTCACAAAACCAGTATTGAAATCCTGTTTTATTTTACTCCAGAGCTATAAAGACAACCTTTGCAAATCATAAAAGGGCTATGGAATTTCCCTTCCAACCTTACCCTGTTTTCTTTAAAACTATATAAGCTTTTGACTTAGTCTTACCCTAAGCAGATATCTGTGAAGTCCTTAAAAGAAAGAACACATTTTTGAAAAGTCAAAAAGGCCAACAAGCAAAGGCGTAGCAAGTTGGATTGTTAAACCCCTTGCTCATTGCACTTAGCCTCTGGGTGTACTTAGGTAATAATATTGACTTACTTCTGTGGTTCCTGTATGAACTGGCTATGTTGGTTCTGCATCACAGCAGAGAAATGAAACGCATTGTTGCCTCTTTGTGACCAGTCTTCCTCCTCCATAAACAGCATGCTGCAGACTTGGAAAAGAAGCAGAATGAGACTGAAAACAGGAAGTTGCTGGGTACCGTGATCCAGTATGGCAACGTGATCCAGGTAGGTCAAAACCACACTTCTGTCACGGAGCTGAAACATTACAAAGAGTGAAATGAAAAGCAAGCACAGTAAACCCTATTTGGACACATAAAACTCCATGGAGACAGCCAGTTTATTGGAAAAGGTCTGGCATTTCTTCTGATTAGGCTGGGTTTTCAGTTGGTTCATTTTCAATGTGAGAGTCCACTTCTGTCCTTGGAAGCTGTTAATTTAGTCTGTCCACATTTTTCAGATGGGAAGCGCCTAACTAAAGAGAAGCCTGACTGTTGTGGTCTTGCCTAACTTACATTCCCTGAAAGTTCCTCATATTTGGTAAAAACTGATTCAAGGGCTGGTCACCAGAAGTAATGAGAGCAATTCTGTATCTTCAGGTAGAATATTGGATGATGAGTCTCAGGTCTTACCTAATCATGAGGGTCATGAGGTTTACTTGTTTATCTCTGGTACCTTTACATTTGAAAGGATTAAACACAATTTAAGAAATAGCTACCGCAGAAAATTTCTTTCTTTTGCTGGAAAGAAAAAGTCCACCTGGGTCTGTCCTTGCAGAAAACAGTCTGTGAGAAGTCCAGTGCCAAATATGGCTTTTAAAAAACCATTAAAAAAAATTGAAGTGTAGTTAGTTTACGACGTTGCGTAAGTTTCAGGTGTATAGCAAAGTGGTTCAGGTATACACATACATGTGTATATACGTTCATTCTTTTTCAGACGCTTTCCCATTAAAGGTAATTACAAGATATTGAATACAGGCTCTTGTACTGTCCAGTAGGTCTTTGTTGTTTATCTGTTTTATACATTGTAGTGTGTCTGTGTTAATCCCAAACTCCTACTTTGTCTCTCTTTACTAATGCTAATATTAAATTTACAACTGACAGAGGAGTTCCTTCCCAATTTTTCTCCTCTGAGATTTAGGGCAAGAATTCTTGCCATGCCTCAGCTGTCTCACTAACAAAATGGTAATAATAATGGTGTCTGCTGCCTATGATGATTGACAGGGACCTGTCAGAGTATCCTCTGAACACATATTACCTAATATTTATTTCCCCTAGATCTTGACATCCACCAATAGGTAATATCAGGTTACACACCACCCAAATCCAATACCTCAACAGGTGCGTGGAGGATCAGGGCTACTCATCAGAATAAGAACAAAGGCTTGGGAACACATTAACTTTCCCTTGTGTATCATGGCTAGGGGATGTCAGAGGCTCATGGATCAGACAAGTTACTTCTCTACTTCTAGTAACCCTGGCAGTTTGTAAACCTCCTGAGAGTGTTCTAGAAACTATCTGTGAACCTGGAAAGGGGGATATTGGCAGTTGGCAGTGGTGTCTCCTAGTCTTATCGTGTCTCCAGAGATTGGACAAGCTTTCATATTCCCTTCTATCTTCTCTTACAGCCTGTTAAGTTGGGAAGCTTTGGTCAACTCTTCCTGGTCTAGACTTACTATGGGACGTTTCCCATCTAGACTTCAGTCTTTCCATCCCTTTCATGTACCCACTTGCCAAGTATTGAGAATAGAGTGCTTAGAAATTCAAGGTGGAAATCCATAGCAGTCATGTTTTTTCAAATGAATTGACAATCCCCCTAATGGGGTCCTCTGTTAAATGGAACTGTGTCTGTTGTTCAGAAGTGCCCTTCCTTAGCTCCACCTTTGTGTCAGGGCATATTCAGACTGCAGTTCTTTAGACCCTTTTCTTGGGATTAGACCCCTTCCTGGTAACCAGTGTCAAGAGTGCTATTCTATCGGACAGCGCCCTTTACCTGAGTGACATCCATCTCGTCCAAGGCTGTTTGGGGGGGGGGAAGTAATTTTCTTCTCCTTTTCCTTCTACTTCTGCTCCCTTTGCTCTTTCTCCTTTTCTAATCATCCCCTTGCCCCAGGCACTTCTGTGGTTCTCTAACTTCACAGGCAGCTCAGTGGTGGGAGGAGTGTTTGATACATATTTTATATGGCTGAAAGAGAAATGGTAAAGATTCAGAGACATGCTGACAGGCACCTTATTCTCTTGGTGGTTTTCAGCTACTGCATCTGAAAAGTAATAAATACCTAACTGTGAATAAGAGGCTTCCGGCTCTGCTGGAGAAGAATGCCATGAGAGTGACATTGGATGAGGCCGGAAACGAAGGGTCCTGGTTTTACATTCAGCCATTCTACAAGCTGCGATCCATCGGAGACAGTGTAAGTGCACATTCCCAGCCCCGGGAGTGCTCCATGCCAGGCCTCCAACCATAACTGCATGCTTGAGTCAACTAGGAGAAATTTAAAGCTGGAGCCAGAGGCTTATCCTGTAGGAGGAGAAGGGACTCACTATGGAAACCAGTGTTTGGGAAACAGAGAAATTTGGAGTGAAGTGTGACCTACATACAGTAGCTCTATTTTTCCTACTGGGCTTCTGAAAAAATTCATACGAGCAGCCCATTACCTCGGTAACTTTACCACGAAAGCCGCTGTCGTGTATTACTGTCCTGGGGACTATGCCCCTCCTTCTGTATCAGTGGTAGAGTAGAAATGCTTTGCTATTTGGGAAGTAAAGTTAGAACAGAGGATGGAAAAGAAGTAGATTGAGCAGAGAAGGAGAGTGGATTTTAGGATTAGCCTCAGTTGTTCTTTGTCAGTAACTCTGCGGGTTCTTCATTCCATTTCAGCGCCTGTGGTTGGCTGTGAGCTGTGCTCTTCTGGGTAGGGGAGGTCATTAAGTTATAAAGCCCCAGAAAGTTATAAGTCATCCTTTCCAAGGCCACGTAGAACCATCCTGATACTTACTATCTACCTTACTGTGTGCTTCTGTGGTCGTATACTTACCTACCACTATGTATGAATGCTAACAGCAGTATTTCTAACCTTGTTAAGATTCTGAAATAGTTGTTTCTACCAAAAGAAATATGGGTTTAAACAGTGTGAAATTCTTACCAAAATGCTCAGCTAGCCTCCACCTGAAACTGGATTTTGCCATTTTTTAATATTTAAGTATACAAACTCCGGGTAGTTTCAAAATGTTTTAGTTTATATGTGTGTGTATTAAAGTATATACAGTATACCTGAAGCCTCTAGTGCCAGGACACACCCCCCGCCCCACCCTGGGCAGCTGGTATACAGCAGTGATCATCAACTGATATAAAAGAACTAGTCCAGAAAAGCTTACATTTCAGCCAAAGGTTTGGGTTTTTTTTTAATGTACTGAACATAATTATATTCATTTGGAGTTAGAGAAAATTTGATAGTATGTCTTCCCCAAATGTATCAAACTGAGAAGAGATGGGTTTTACATCTTAGGAAACCATCCTTTCCATTCTTTTTCCTCTGCGTCCATAATAATAGACAAGAAAGGGTGCTTTGTTCTGAACTTCATTTCTAGCATGTCCTTTGCTTTCCTGTCCTTTAAGGTTATCTTTTTATCTGTGCCTTGGTTGAGAAAATTAGATGGTTTTGAATTCTTAGCCTTGTAGAGTAGTGTTTTTTTGAATACTTGTAGAATAGTGTTTTTCAAAGGACAGGGTATCTATCTACGCATAGGCTAAGAGATCAATTTAGTAATTTGTGACTATTATTTTAGAAAGTGGAATAGAATAGATCGTATCAAGCTGTGTTGAACATAATGGGGATAAGATTGGCGTGGGTAACTTTTGTCTTAGATAAAGAGACATGTATATCTGTGCATACATGCATATATGTGTGTATACACACATACATATACACATATATCTACATAAGTATGTATGACCAGGTCATAATAGAAAACATATTTCTTAATATGACTTTTCAAAAAAGTATAAAAGTCATTGCTTTATAAATGTATAGCTTTATTCTCTCAAAGGTAAAGACTTACTTCAGATAATATTCTGCTTCTACTCCTAAAACTTATGTATCAAGTGCCTTAACTGAATCTAACAGAGGGAGGGCTTTTTTCTTCCTGCTTAGACTAACTTTGAAAGCATCTTTAGGTAATCAGTGACACTTGTGGGCAAAAATTTACCTTTAGTCTTGTAAATAACACCCCCTCCTGATCAGGGTCAGGCTTTTAAAACTGTGCTTTTGTGCCGTATCATTCTACCTGCTGGAAACTGGGCCTTCTTCTAGGTAGACTCTTAAGGCTTCTCCCCAAACTAGCCACTGTTCATTCTGCAGTCCTGACATTTTTTTTGTGAAACGCTCTGTGGGTTCTTTCCTTTTCAGGTGGTCATAGGTGACAAGGTTGTTTTGAACCCCGTGAATGCCGGCCAGCCCTTACATGCCAGCAGCCATCAGCTGGTGGATAACCCAGGCTGCAACGAGGTAAGAGAAAGCCAGTTACGACTTGTGAGCAGCATATGCTACGGGAGCCCTCTGCCTTCCTGAGACCAGAGCATGGGCGTGCTGACAGTGACTTGAGTCCTGACTCAGGGCAGTGTACCCATTTTGCAGGCGAGGAAACCAAGACTCAAAGCCAGACCTGTCACATGAGGCTGTGTAAGCCTGTTCCGTCGGTGGGAGCTAATAGTCACTTCAGGCCTCAGTTTGCTAAGCTTGTATCACTGGGAGACCAATTTTCTAATTTCTTAAACCAGAGGAGGCTCCCTTGTACCAATGTGTTTTGGCCAGAGAAGCACCCTTTTCTAATTGGTCCCCTAAAGAGAGAACCTAATTCCCCTACGTTGGCAGCTATGAATACCCCTGCAAGAGTGACATCGTGCTTTTGGCAATACATCTACTTAAAGTAATTGGCAATTACAGGACACAAGGACAGTAGCTTGATTGTGACATGAATATTTGCCTAATGGTGGAGGGCACAAGGTCTGGAGTCAGATATTATGGATTCAGATCCCGAATCTGCCCTTCTCTACCTCTGTGACTGTAGATTAATTACCCAGTCTCCCTGGGCATCAGTTTTTCTACCTCTGAAATGGACATTATGGTTATTGCTATTTTTCAGGGTGGTGGTGGTGGTTGTTTAGTCACCAAGTCACCATCCGTTTTGTGACCCCATGGACTATAGCCCACCAGCTCCTCTGCCCATGGGATTTCCCAGGCAAGAGTACTGGAGTGAATTGCCATGCCCTCCTCCAGGAGATCTTCCTGACCCATGGATCCACCCTGCATCTCCTGCACTGGAAGGCAGATTCTTTACCACTGAGCCACCAGGGAAGCCCTTTTAGGGTGTTGCTAAGGATTAAATATATCAGTTAATGTTGGCCCAGTGCATAGAATGTCTTTAGTGTACAAACAGTGGCTGCAAAGAAGCTGTCATTCCAGAAGGGTGAGAAACTTACTTCCCTTAGCCACAGCTGGAATATACATAGCGATTGGTAGAAATTATCCATTTATTACCAGAGACTTCTAACAGGTCAATTGAATGTGCGAGTTCTATGGTCTTAATGATGCCAGTCTTTAGGTTTGGAGGGCTGAAGCACAATCTTGTTTCTTGGACAGAGGTGAGGCCCTTTGGGGCAGGAAGACATAGTTGTTGAGGGATATGTGAAAAAATAACTCTTAAATTTGCTTTCCAGGTCAATTCCGTCAACTGCAATACAAGCTGGAAAATAGTCCTTTTCATGAAATGGAGTGACAACAAAGATGACATATTAAAGGGGGTAAGTTGGATACATGACTGGCTGGGCAGCACTTGGCTCGTCTTCAGTTCTCTCTTAAAATGCACTTTTATTAACCCCTCTGTGTGTCGACTTGCAGGGTGACGTGGTGAGGCTGTTCCATGCCGAGCAGGAGAAGTTTCTCACCTGTGACGAGCACAGGAAGAAGCAGCACGTCTTTCTGAGAACCACCGGCCGGCAGTCTGCCACGTCCGCCACCAGCTCAAAAGCCCTGTGGGAGGTGGAGGTAAGGGACGGCACAGGGCAGGCAGGGAGAAAGGACGCGTGGGTTTATAGGAGTAAAGTCAGATCCAGGTACTTCTACCTACCTTGTTCCAAGGGATGACTTGGGATAACTAAGAGAAACACACACATCACGCCGTATCAGAAGGATGCAGGGTAAGCCAACTCCCACCTGAAAATTTCCAATTTCCCTTCTTTGGGTCATCCGATCATCTCTTGCTTCTGTATTTTTCTTTCCCTTCCTCAGTTACGTATCACAACAAGTGATCAAGTGCCTAACCAGCATGATGGTAGGTGAGTGCATATTGGTGACAGGACGAAAAGATGCCCATCTGATAACTGGCTGGGGAAGGTGATGGGAGGCACATTCCTTGTCCTCTGGAGGTGATGAAGGAGTTTTCGGTTGGGCAAGGGTTTAAGAAAGACTTCCTGAAGGCACTAGCATCTGAGCTGCTACTAACAGGATAACCTATATTTCAGAAAGAAGAGATGAACAGAGTAGGTTACGTCTTGTAAGATACTGATGTGGACTTGGAAATAGCAGGCAGCCTTGGTTTAGAACTCAGTAACCTCATTTGAGGAGGAGCAGAGGATCGTCCTGCAAAACAAAACAGAAACTGTTCTAGGAGACCAGATCTTGAAGGGCAATATATCCAGGCTGTGGCAACTTGGGACTTGACACATAAAGCAAAAAACTATTAAGAATATCAGAACCCTACAGAAGTCTGTGACTGACTTTGGAAACTTAAAGTACTGCATCTTCTTCACTTGAAAATTAGTTGAAATGAATGAAACATGCAACCTTTCGAGGAGAGTTTCTGCCGTATAGACTTTGAAAACTTGGTTACTTACAAGTCTACTTCAGAACATCTATATTTTTTCTTCTGATAAGAAACAACTGTCTTAATTTTTACTCCCCCCAAAAACCTTTTCCTGCCAATTTTCCTTCTGAATAGCCTAGGGAAACACTGAATTTATTCCTTTTTTATTTTTTTCTTGAAGATTTTAGAAACAAAAGAGCCCCTTCAAAATAAAAGAAGGAAGACAACACCATGTATTTTATATTTCTCATCATGATTTAGGATTTTCATTATACATCGGCATATTCCCTGTCATTTTTACATAGTGTTAATCTTTTCCCATGTGAAGTAAGAACTTTACAATAGTGTACAGTTGAATCTTGAACAATGTGGGAGTTAGGGACATTTGCCCTCTGCATGGTTGAAAATCTATGTATAACTGATAGTTGGCCCTCTGTGTTCCTGGTTCCTCTGCATCATGAATTCACCCAGCCATGTAGAACTGTAATATTTAATATTGAAAAACCCATGTGTAAGCAGACCCATGCAATTCAAACCAGTATTGTTAAAGGGTCAACTCTACTTCTTTCTCCCTTCCCCTCCTTTTGGTGTTATTCTCTTGTGTTTTACCCCTATATGCTGCTAAGTTGCTTCAGTCGTGTCTAACTCTGTGTGACCCCCTAGACGGCAGCCCACCAGGCTCCCCTGTCCCTGGGATTCTCCAGGCAAGAACACTGGAGTGGGTTGCCATTTCCTTCTCCAATGCATGAAAGTAAAAAGTGAAAGTGAAGTCGCTCGGTCGTGTACGACTCTTAGCGACCCCATGGACTGCAGCCTACCAGGCTCCTCCACCCATGGGATTTTCCAGGCAAGAGTACTGGAGTGGGGTGCCATTGCCTTCTCTGTTTACCACTATATATATATATATATATGCTATAAACTCAATAGTGCATTTTTACTTACTTTGCCTTGTTTAAGGAGTCATTTGTATGCTAAAAACATGGGAAAATGAGAGATTAGGAGTCTTTTATCTACATAGTTGGACTTCCCTTGTGGCCCAGCTGGTAATGAATCCGCCTGGAGACCTGGGTTCAATCCCTGGGTTGGGAAGATGCCCTGGAGAAGGGAAAGGCTACACACTCCCGTATTCTGGCCTAGAGAATTCCGTGGACTGTATAGTCCCTGGGGTCGCAAAGAGTCAGACATGACTGAACGACTTTCATCCACATAGTTATCCTCTCCAGCACTTCATTCCTTGGTGTACATTGAGTTTTCATCTGGAATCATTTTCCTTCAGCCTAAAGAACTTCTTTATCATTTCTTGTAGGGCAGGTCCACCACTGGCCAATTCTCTCAGCTCTCATTTGAAAATAAGAAAATAGCTTTATATTTGTGAAGATACCTTTATTTCACCTTAATTAAAAAAATATATTTTTTTTTCCTTTTTTGAAATAAAAGCTGCATGGAGATACAATTCATACATCACACAGTTCCCAAATTTAAAGTGTATAGTTCTCCATGGTTTTTAGTAGATCCAAAAGAAGCCCTAGACTCCTAGCAATCACACCTCATTTCTCTTCAGACTTGCCCCCTCCCCACCTCTGGTGACCACTGCTCCACTTTCTATCTCTATAGATTTGCCCGTGTTGAACATTTCATATACATGGTATCCTACAATATGTGGTCCTTTGTATCTGACTTCTTTTACGTAGCATATAGTTTTCAGAGTTCATCCATATTGCCCTGCATATCCATATTTAATTTCCTTTTATGTGAAACAATATTCCATTGTATGGATACGCCATATTTACCCTATTTTATTTTTCATTGGCATTTGGATTATTTGTTCTTTTGGGCTGTTGTGAATACTGCTGCTGTGAACATTCATGTACAAGCTTCTGGGAGGAGTCTCAGTTCTCTCAGGGGTGGGATTGTGGGGCATATGGTAACTTCGTTTAACCTTTTGAGGACGGGCTGCTCTATCTTGTTGGCACTATTGTGTGTTCCAAACTGCAGTGTATTAAAGATTCTGATTTCTTCATACAGCCTTCATTCACAAAAGGTATTTTTGTTGACCATGAAATTTTATGTAAATAGTTTTCTCTTTTCATACTTGAAGATGCTAATCCATTGTTGTCTTGCATGCATTATTTCCTGATGTGAATTCATTGGTTTTCTTTTCTTCTTTTTTCCCTTTTTTGTCTTTTTTTCCCCCTGAAAGTGAAAGTTTCTCAGTCGTGTCTGACTCTTTGTGACCCCCGTGGACTGTACAGTCCATGGAATTCTCCAGGCCAGAATACTGGAGTGGGTAGCCTTTCCCTTCTCCAGGGAATCTTCCCAACCCAAGGACTGAACCCAGGTCTCCCACATTGGAGAGGGATTCCTTACTAACTGAGCTATCAGGGAAGCCATAGCTTTCTGCCTCTTAGCTACCTAAAAAAAAAAAAAAAAAGCCCTAGTTTTTTTTCCCCTATCTACTTAAAAAATTTTCATTTCTGGTTTATATTTATCTTATTATGTGTCTTAATGATTGTGTGAGTGTGTATGTATTTATGCTACTTTGAAGTCATTGAGTTTCTTGAGATCTGTGCATATGTATCAAAATGGGAAATTTGAGGGTTACTATTTCTCACGTGTTTGTCCAGCCCCCACCAACCCCCAAGGACAGAGTGGATCCTTTGATACTGTCTGAAGGGTCACATTTTTCTGATTCTTGCCTGTCCACTGCTTTATGATAATATGCCACGCATTGTGATGTCACTGTGTTGAGAATCCAGATTCTGTTGCTTTCCTTTAAAGAGTATTGACTTTTGTTTTGTCAGACAAAGAAAGTTCTGGATTGCTTTGATCCTTTGGAGGTTTGTTGCAAAGCTTCATTAGGTCACGTGTACTGTAGCGTTTGTTTTGGGGGCTGTGCTAGCCCAGCTCCTAAGATATGACCCTTTCATTGTCTAGACTGAACACCCCAGGTGTTCAACTAGTCACTCCTCTAGCTGGGTAGGTCAGAAACCTTCTAGCCAAATGTCATCTCCCAGATTGTTGAGCTTACCACTTCCCTCTCGTTTTATTTTAGGCCTTGGGCGGGGAGGGGAAGAGTCTTGCTGTACACACATGCAGCTTGATGTTCAACCAAAGACTATAGGAGGCCCCGTGCAGATTTCTGAAGTTTCTTTCTGGGGAGCTCTGTATTCTCCCCTCAGTCTCCTTGAATTCTGACGTATCTACTCAACCCACTGAGACTGGAGCGCTCTGTGAGAGTTCTCCTTCCTGATGCTTCCATCCGAAGAGGACCTCCCAGCCGGAAACTGGAGTGGTCATGAAGATCACCTTCTTTCCCTTTCCTCAGAGAGCACAGTTGTGAACTCTGTGTCATCCAGCATCAGTACCCAGCTGTTTTGTCTGTTTTATGCAGTTTTCTCATTGTCTGTGGCAAGTCCCTGTACTGTGTGTCGTGTCTGATTATGGCACCAACTACCGTTGCCAGTATTCCATCCTGAGCAGATGCCAGTTACATCTATTGTTGTAGTAACTTGTTCCAGGCACTGTGAGTGTCTGGCTTCAGAGCACAGACTTGGGCATGTGCCACAAGGCACGAGGGCATAGATAGGTTGCTGTTACAGGTTTTCATGAGGCTCATTTTTGTTTGTTTTACCTTTTGTGGATGAAGTCCAGAATCTTAGCTTCTTCCTTATGATTAAGGCAGATAATCTGAAAACCAATTGAACTTTGTTTTACAACCATTTCATGTTAATTAGGGGACTCTACTTCTCCTTTGGAGAAACATTACTTAAAATTACATGAGATCCTTGGAGCAGTTTTATTGGAAGATAATGATTGTTTGTCAGCTAGTAAACATCACTTCTGAACTATGACTTCTGTGTGATATTTCAGATTCAGTGTCTTCCTTATATGGGTTGACATTGCTTCTACTCCTATTAATCATTTCTCTTCTTGCAGGTGGTCCAACATGACCCATGTCGGGGAGGAGCAGGGTACTGGAACAGCCTCTTCCGTTTCAAGCATCTTGCTACCGGGCATTACTTAGCAGCAGAGGTAAGTGGCAGCCCTGTGATTTTTCTCTTTCCATGGTAATGCACTTCTCTTTCCTCACTTACCTGTAGCCGTTGGGTAGTTAGAGGCTTAGGGTGCTGCTCTGTTACCTAGCTTTTCCTTCTGTTTCTCTGTTTCCTTCCACCTCGTTTCCCTACTTATGAACAAGAAGCAAAAATAATGAACACATTTTAACATTTGACAGGGATTCTGATCAAGATGTGGGGAGAAAGTCAGTTAGAAAACAATGCTGTCATGAGAATGTCATGTCCAGCATGCTGACTATAGTTAATAATACTGTATTGTTTATATTTGGCTCTTGAATGATGTGGATTTGAACTGTACAGGTCCAGTTACCTGTGGTTATGGCAGCCCATTCCAGTATTGCCTGGAAAATTCCGTGGACAGAGGAGCCTGGTGGGCTATGGTCCATGGAGTCACAAAGAGTCGGACATGACTGACCGACTGAGCACATTCTTCAATAGTAAATGCTGCATAACTAAACCAGTCTGTGGCTGGTAGAATTTGAGAATGCAGAAGAACTGCAGATGTGGAGGAATCGCAAATTTGGAGAAAGTGAAAATGTTAATCATTCAGTTGAGTCCAATTCTTTGCAACACCGTGGTCTGTTGATGGAAATCTCCAGGCAAGAATACTGGAGTGGGTTGCCATTTTCATCTCCAGGGGATCTGCCTGACCCAGGGATTGAAGCCGGGTCTCCTGCATTGCAGGCAGATTCTTTACTGTCTGAGCTACCAAATTTGGAGGGCCAACTATAAATTATATACCCATTAACTTCAGCCTTGTTCAAGGGTGAGATGTATTTGAAGGTGGCTAAGAGAATAGATCTTAAAAAAAAAAAAATCACACTAATCTGGGCTTTAGGATTATCTTTCAATTTTGCTCTTGCATACTACTCTCCCCACATCTTATTGTTTACCAACCCCAATCCTAAGGTAAATGACCAAGACTCGGCTGTAGTGCAACATGGTATGTAAAGCTAGACGCATTAAAACACATAAAGAATTACTTGACTTTATAGAGCTTGCTTACTCACAGGATCAGTGGATTCGCCAAGATCCTTTACTTACAGAAATGTAAAACATCAAGGAAGTGTGTTTTAAATGCCCATGAAGGATATTTGAGGAAAGCAAGACTCAGTGCTGAAGCATGGGAGGAAATTTCCTTTTAATTTTTGTATTAAATTAAGGAGTCATCTTACTGTGTGACAGCTGTTGCACTTTACTCTGATCTGCTGGAAGATGTACGATGCATATTCATACCAAATTCTAGCCGTACATCAAAAGACACCTGCTGTTGGCTGGCACCACTGGTGAGACTGCTCAGAGATTTGCAAGGTGATGTGTGGGCATCAGACTGTGGCAGCTGACCTCAATCTAAATGTGCCAGACCCTCTGGGATGCCTGATACTTGTGTGAACCGATGATTTTTGATCTACTGAAGAGCCGAAGATCAAGACTAAGTTGAAATTTATAATGGAGCCATAGAAAGTGGGCCCAGCTAACCAGCTCTGAGAAATGTTGATGACATGGTTTGCCAGAGGTCACTGGTTGTTGCATTATCTGTTATGTTCTGGGGTGAATGTAACTCTTGCTGAAAGCCAGACCATTTTTTAAAAATTTCTAACTTGAAATAAGCAGGATTATCAATGACTGGATACTGATCTTTTATTTATTTCAGGCTTTTAACTGTTGCTTTGCTAGTGGATTCTCTGTGTTCCTCTGTCTACACTTGAGAGCCATCTGTCAGTTACTGGTAGACTTGTTCCGTGTGTGTTGTACTCATGTAACGTGTGTTGTTGTTGTGGCATGCTGGTTTCGTGAACAGAGGGAAGGGACAGGTTCTTAGCTGTCCAAAGATGTTCGCAGGCCTTGATGTCTCCTGCAAGCGGGGCCGAGTCCTTGAGAAAGCAATGGATGTTTTAATTTCCTAATGATTCTTTTTCATCAGGTAGACCCTGACTTTGAGGAAGAATGCCTGGAGTTTCAGCCCTCAGTAAGTATGGGCAAGAGCCTTCTCGTCTTCGTCTGGTAGGGTGAGGCCATATGCTCTGGAACCCGATGTAAGAAGCTGCCCCTGTGATCACTAAGTGCTGGGGAAGGGGAGACCTCCACTGCCCTAAAAGAGGGTCTTGTTCTGTGCTTCCCTTGCGGGCAGCCATGTCCCCTTGTGTCCTGATTGGTCCAAGAGACTGTTGGTCGTGATACTCTTTCTGTGTGCTTACTCGGGGTTTCTATGTCTTAAGTTGCAGAAGTTCAAGGTATCTCTTGGAATACTGCTAGGTTGGACACAATGATGGTCTCTGTAGAGCCAGCCTTTTATACATGAATGTTCTGTTGCTGTTGACCTGAAGCTATGACTCACCAAGATTTCTTCAAGGAATGAGCATGTAGGGTGGACACTGTTGTTTGGACTGTGGAAGTAACACGTGAGGCTTTACCTCTGGTTAGGCACTCAGTGGTCTAACTTTCTGTCCTTTTTGCAAAGTCAGAAATAGATCTTGTTACATGATTTAGAATTTTAATGCTGGATCTTTAAGCTGGATCTTTCTTTGGAGGCCTTATTGCCAATCCTGATATGGAGGGACTTGGGGGTTTTGGTGTCCACAGTGTGCAGAGGGCAGTGGTTGTGTTACAGGGAAATGGTGGGTGTTAGTCATGGAGTTCTCTTGTGGAGTGCTTCATTCTGGTCTAAGATGAACAAAACAGAACCAAAACCAAATAGTTGCTGCTCTTTTTGACATTGTGTGTCCATGTGATCATCTTGATGATGAATATGGTAGGTGGTATTAAGGGTATTATCTTTTAGTACAATTTTGAAAAAATTGGATGTCAACATTGTACATTAATGAAGAGATTGAGGTGGAGATAACACATAATGTAGTTGTCTTCGAAAGTGTTGTGAATTCTGCAGGAAGCCATGAACTTTCTAGTTAAATTTGAGCAGAGGTTAGCTTTTAAGAAATGCAGAGGAGTTCTCAGAGAGAATTCCTGCCCTTAGTTCCTGGACTTGCTGGTGGAGTTCATCTTCTCTTTCCACTCCTTGTGGGAGCACTGGAGGGCCCTGTTCCTTCTGTTCATGCACTTTACTGTCGCTACTGAAGCCCATTTGGAAAGCTGACCTTCTACAACTGCTGTGAGCTGAAAAAAAAACACCGGTCCAGTCGTGCTCTCCACCCCCGCTCAGGGCAGTCTCTGCACATCATCCCCGTATTGTCCTCACCAATCACTGTTCAGCACTTGGACTGGAAGGGGCCTCAGTTTTCAGAAGATAATTCATCCTAGCACCTTTCTTATTTTGAGAGTCAAGATGGTCATTGGGTCACTCGCTTCCCTGGGTCTTGGTGCCACTATCTGAGGCTGCACAGAGTCAGACTCCCCTTGGAGGTGACTTTGAGGGGGACCTGTGGCTTATTTAAGTGTGAGCTGATGTCCGAGTGAACCTTGAGCGCTGTGGGGAACAGGACTGCTCTCCCAGCCTGTTCGTGTGTGTGGGAAAGACAGGCATGTGTGTAGTGTAGGAGGAAGAGCAGAGTGATTGAAAGTAGGGCGAAGAGAGAGACAGACTTGGGTTTATTCATTTTTATTTTGTTTATTTGTTTGGCTTTACTGGGTCTTTGTTGCTGTGTGTGGGTTTTCTCTGATGTGGTGTGCAGATTTCTCATTGCAGTGCCTCCTCTCCTCTCGTGCAGCACGGGCTCCAAGGCGTGCAGACTTCAGTAGTTTCAGTTCCAAGGCTCTAGGGCACAGGCTCAGCAGTTGTGGTGCACAGGTTTAGTTACTCCGCGGCATTTGGGATCTTCCCAGACCTGGGATGGAACCCATGTCCCCTCCATTGGCAGGTGGATTCTTAACCATTGGACCATCAGGGAAGTCCCAGACTTGGGTTTAAATAGCAGTGTGCATGCTCAGTCATGTCCAGCTCTTTGCAACCTCTTGGGCTGTAGCCCTCCAGGCGCCTCTGTCCTTCGAGTTTTCCAGACAAGAATACTGGAGTGGGTTGCCATTTCCCATTCCAGGATGCACTGCTTGTGCGCTGTATGGTTCTGGACAAGTTCCGTTCCCTCTTTGAGACCGACTTCCCTTATCTGTACGTGCGGACAATACGCTTGTTGTAAGGATGGAGTGAGATGCTCTGCAGATGAAGTGCCTGGCGCCTAGTAAACACTTGGCATATCTGTGAGTTGCAGAGGATAATAACTGTTTTCAGTGCCTTTTCCCCACCAGTTTGTCTGGGCTGCCCAGCAGCTCCATGAAGGAGGTAGAGCAGATCCTTCCATCTTCATTTGATGCGTGAGGAAGCAGGAAGTGGTCCTTACTGGCCACATGCCTTGGGTCTCTGGAAGTGCAGTCAGCTGTCTCCTCTTTCGTGTTTCTCTGTGCCAGGGCAGCATGATGTGGCAACGGGCCTGGCTGCAGATCTGGACTGTGTTGCTCTAGCTGCTCAGGTTGTTGCATGAGTGGGGGTCCTCGTGGAGGCGGGGTGCCAGAAAGCTCACGGTTCACCTATGAGCTCCTGCCTCTGGAGGGGATGGTGTCCAGTCGGGAGGGTCCTTCACCCTTCACCCTCTTCTTGGCTGGGACCCTTGGCAGTTGGGAAGAAGAAGCTTCTCATTCTGCTTATTGATCGTGTATTTCCTGAGACTGGCATCCCAAACCCGTGGTCTTACCTGGGACTGCACTCAGCTTTGTGGTTCTCTTCTTTCTGAATCCAGTGGCCTTTGAGCCATGGACTTGATGCACAGGGACAGAAAGTACTCCTCGAGGATAGCTGTGGGCTGACGGCCTTGTGCACATGTGCCTCTGCTCCCACTAGGTGGCACACACCGACTGCACACAGCAAGCACGGGACGCGTGGCTGAGTCACAGGCCACGGGCTGTGGACTCAGTGCTGCTGTCCTTTTTCTCTGGATGTGTGGCCAGTCTGGAGATTAACTGCCAGCCTGTAGCTGAGCCCCATGTCTCACACTGGAACCAGGTCAGGGTTTTTTCTGAGAGTGGTGTGTGCAGCACTGGTTTGAAGAGCACAGATTCCATTCAAAGTGATTTCTCGTGAGTGGAGCTTGGGGAGATGCTCTGGTGTCCTCCAGCTGATGTTTGTGTGGGTGTAGATAGAAGAACCACTCGGGGGAGTGGTTGTTCAGAT
The DNA here is from genome assembly GCF_029378745.1 of Bos indicus. Lineage (NCBI taxonomy): Eukaryota > Metazoa > Chordata > Mammalia > Artiodactyla > Bovidae > Bos > Bos indicus. The sequence goes on along the minus strand of NC_091781.1, from coordinate 21,608,513 downwards.
AGAGGTACAGGGCATGAGGGCTTCCCAGATATGTCAGTGGTAAAGAATCCACCTGCCAGTGCTGGAGACTCGAGTTCAATTCCTCGGTCTGGAAGAGTCCCTGGAGAAGGAAATGACAACCCACTCCAGTATTCTTGCCTGGAGAATTCCACGGCCAGAGGAACCTGGTGGGATACAGTCCATGGTGTCACGAAGAATCAGACATGACTGAGCGACTCAACAACAACAATAGGGCGTGAGCGGGGGAAGACAGAGATGTGTGATATTAGAAGAGCTGTTTGCATTTTCTTTTCTTTCTTTCCTTTCTTTCTGAATTCATTCCCGTATCCCTCCTTCCCTTCTTCCTTTCCTTCCTTTTTTTTTTTAACAGGCAAAGGTTGATGCCTCTGATGGACTGAAAAAGCAGACTTGCCCAGAATCCTAGAACTCAGGCCCCATGGAATGAAATTCTCTCACACTCTCTCCTTTGCCTGTTAGATTTGCTTTTCTTTTCTCCATTCCGTTTGGAGAGGAAGCAGGGCCTCAGCCCAAGCAAAGCAAGACGGAGACAAGGGAAATGTGGTTTTCCTAGTAGATGCAGGTGGATACTGTCATCTTGCAAGGAGGTTAAACTTCAAAAATAATCTGATGCAGAGTCACAGGGCAGAGCGCGGCCTCGTGAAGCCTGTCAGAGTAGATACCAGGCTCGGCACACTACTGCAGTCTTCGGCAGATGGGCTTCGGAGACTGGTTGCATCTTTACAGTTTTGTGGGAAAGCTTTCATTGTTGTTCATCAGCCTTCGTTGTCAGAGATTGTCTTCAGTCTCTGCCATATCCCACACGTAGCAGGAGAGGCCCCTTTTCCCCCAAATGGTCCTTGGCAATTGATTAATTAGGAGCACTTTTTCAGGGCTAGTCTGACATCTCAGATATTTTTCTTGGCCACATGGGGATAACTGCTTACAAACACTTGGATTCAGATTTATTTCATTGCTTCTTTTTTTCCTGGGAAATAACTGTGTCATCTTCTTGCTAGACGGTTTCACTGGAGGCTAACACCACCACCCATAAACCACACCCATAGGCTAAGTTTTCTCAAAGTGTTTCTCCTCCCTCCCACCCACTGCCCAAGGATGTACCACATAGAACACTCTGCCTGTGGACAGTTATATAGCATTGCAGCACCATGTTGCTTGATCGTTTTTGTTGCAACACAGTGAGGCAGGGTGTAAACATTCTTGGCATGGGTGGCCAGCTCTCGTCTTTGGTGACTGCTCTGAAGCTGTGGTACTTCTCCTGACAACTGCTGATGTTCACGACTGCTTCTTCCCCATTCCTGTGGACAGAGCAGTGATTGTAGTGAGGCAAGGGCGTGGCGTGCAGAATCCTTGACCTGATGACTTTTCTTCCCCAGGTGGACCCTGATCAGGATGCCTCCCGAAGCAGGTTGCGAAATGCCCAAGAGAAGATGGTGTACTCCCTGGTCTCTGTGCCCGAGGGCAATGACATCTCCTCCATTTTTGAGCTGGACCCCACGACACTCCGTGGAGGCGACAGCCTCGTCCCGAGGTAGGAGTCCAAAGAGGCTTACCACAAGTGAGTTTGTGTTGCCTGACTGGGTTTCTTGGAATCCAGAATATCATCTTCTTTCTTGGAGCTTGCATACAGGATTTGGTATAGGATTTGTTCTGGTTGCCCATTGAAATGATATGTAATTTTTATTTTTAAAATGGCTCATCGGTTGTAAGTTCTCAGTAGTTGCCTGAGATATGCTGTGTTTAGGTGAACAAGCCAAACCCTTAAGCTCATGTAGCTAAATATTTCTAGTTTTCTTTACTCTCTCGCTCCTTTTCCCAAACGTGAGAGATCTCCTGGTGAATTGAATAAACCCTTGAAAAGAAATTCTAGAAAATGGAACATTTGAAATGCACTCAGTCCATAGTAAATTTTCTTAGTGATATTGAGAGATCAGATCAGTCTTCTTCAGTTAATTAACTTTTACTCTTAGTTTTGTTGCATAAAAATGCATTCTAGGGGAAAATAACTGGACCATAAATGGAACAAAAAACTCTTAACAAAATCAACAAAAGTATTAATAGTGACTAACACTAGAGTGGTGACTTCATGCCATTTATAATGCTAAATGCTCATGTTATATATATATATAATTTCATCTTCATCAAAACCCCTGTGAGATAAGTAGTATTATTTGCCCCTTCTTAGAGGGCAAAGACAGAGGCTCAGAGAATTGAAACAACTTATCATAAGTAAGCGAGGCCCATCGCAGAGCCCAGAATCTTAAACATTTAAGACAGACAAGGCTGTTCTAGCGATTCAGACTCTTCAACACATTCTTGGGTAGTGGAGGTCTCACGGCCCGTGGTAGGTTGCACACAAGGCCTGTCTCTCTGAGGATTCCTGTGATTATTCCTGTGTGTCATTGCCATTTAACTGCTCAGCCAGAGTTGGGCTGTGAAAGTGTTAAGTGCAGCTTGGGTGCTGTCAGAACTGGAGGAGAGGCTTCTCTTGTACTGGGTCCTGTTCCTGTCCCTCTCAGAGTCATACACTGAAACAGCGTCCACACAGAAGAGAACCTCACAGGGAGGCCATTGATTACCGTTCAATACAATGATCACTGGCTCCTGCCCTCTGCTGGGTCATGAACGCCTTGAGAATCTGGAGAAAACTGAAGATGTCCTCTTGTTAGATCCCAAATACGTGCACAGCTTCACGTACTCCCAAGTTTGTCCCGATGTAGACTGCTTCTAAAGAAATGTAACAGATATACTGAGATACAATTCATGTGTCATACAAGTCACCTGCTTAAAGTGCTCAATTCATTGATTTTTATTAGATTAGCAGAATTGGGCAGCCATCATCAGAATAGATTTTAAGAAAAATTTCATCATTGTAAGAAGGAGCCCTGTACCTGTTAGCCGTCACTCTCGTCTCTCCATCCTCCATTCCCCAGCCTTAGACTAAGCTACGTTTTGTCTCTATTAATCTACCTGTCCTGGACATTTCATATAATGGAATCACTTGTGGCATTTTGTGACTGACCTCTTTCACTTAATGTTTTTTTTTTTAAGATTCATCATTTTGTAGCATGTATTCATTTCATTTTATTCTTGAATAATATTCCATTGTGTGGTTATGGCACATTTTATTGATGGACTTATTAATTGTTGGCCATTTGGGTTATTTGCCTTTTTCTGGCTATTGTGTGAATACATGTTCTTTTCTCATGAGTCTAGAACCTAGGAGTGGAATTACTGGGTCATGTGGTAACTGTATGTCTAAACTGTTGAGGAACTTCCAGTTTTACATTTAGGGTATTGTATTCTCACGAGCCATGTCTGAGGGTTCCAGTTTCTCTGTTTCTCTCCAATGCTTGTTTATCTGTCTTTTTTTAATATTTGAGCCATCCTAGTCAGTGTGCAGTGGTATCTCATTGTGGTTTTGACTTGAGTCTCCCTAATGGCTAATGATGTTGAGATAGTCTTTTCATTTCTTCATGTGTTTATTGACCATTTGTATTAATATATCATTTTTGGAGGCATATCTATTAAGATCCTTTGCCCATTATTTTTTTGCACTTAAAAATGGATTATGTCTCTTTTCATTATTGTGTTAGTGTTCTTTATTCCAAACACCTTACCAGATATGATTTGCAGGTATTTTCTCCCATTCTGTAGATTTCTTCACTTTCTTGATGGTGTCTTGTGAACCACAGAAGCTTTTAATTTTTAGGTGAAGTCTAGTTTGTACACTTTTTCCTTTGCTTGCTAATGATTTTGGTTTCTTAAACTGTTGCTTAATACAAGGTCACAAAGATTGATGCTAATGTTTTCTTCTGAGAGTTTTATAGCTTGTGCTGTTTTTCATTTAGGTCTTTGATTGATTTTGAGGTCACTAAAAAAATATTAGGTTTGGAGTAGGATAGATGACTTTTGTAACGTGTCCTTTCTCACTAACTACCTAGATAAAGATAGGGACTGTAGAATCCCATTGCATTTCTGTTAAGTACTTTTCTGTATGTTGTATTCTCTATTCCAGAAGTTCTTGAGTGGATTTTTTTAGGCACCTGGAAGACAAGGGAATGACTTTTATTTTATTTGCTATGTATTTTATTTTGTAAGGGATAACAAAGAGCAGAACCATGTGATATAAAATAGCTATCAAATATTTCATGACATTCCCTTGGTGAATAGGAATCAGGTGCCAGTTGGCCACATCCCCTGATGGGTTGGAAATCCCCATGATCCCATGGGACGGGGAAATTTGAACTTGGTCAACAGGTCAGCTTGCCAAACAGCTTTGGTTGGCTCCAGACCCCTGCTTCTCTATCCCCTTGATTCACTACCGTTTCTCTGTTGGAAAACATTCTTTGTGGGCAGTTGTCCATAGACAGACTGATTGTAAACTCTTAAGCAAGGGAAGCCTAGTGTTCTCCCTGGAAAAAGTGTCTGGCATGGTCTACCAGTGTGTTCCTTAGTAGTTTTGATCCTGTGGTCTTAGCTTTCCAAAATTTTATCTGTTTTTGCCCTTGGCCACCAACCTCAGAGCCAGAAGTGAACAGGGCCTCTTATTCGCTGATTCAAGGCAGTCATAAAAAACTGTTTGTAGGAGTACATACTCATTTCCCGCCATCTTAAAGTAGTGCTAAATTTTATTTTTTTGAAGATCAGAAAGTCTGGGGGTAGATACATGAAAGTACCTGAAATATTACCAGTAAAGAACTTTTTATGACAGTCATTGGTTAAAAGAATCCTTCCAACCAAAATAAAAGGGATAGTGGCAAATCCTGGATGTAATAAACAAGATAATAAAATTGCAGTATGCGCAAATGAAATGCATTAAATAAACATCAGAAGAGCATCCAGCTTTGTGGCTCTTTTGAAATTGTCCTGGCTTTTGAACTAATGATTAGGGATGAGACTTTAAATGAATAGATAGAATGTCCTTGGTATTTTACATGAACTTCGACATACAACTCTAGAATGTAAAATCAGTCATCCAATGAAACCCAAGCTTTGCTTAAACTTTGAGAATAAGAAAATGCATCCGAATTCCTCAGAAGAAAAAATGCAAATCTCTGTCAGGTTTCTTGTGCATGTTGTTTAATTTATATTCATGCTATTCAAAGTCAGTATCACTTGTAATGTTCGAGATAGTTAAAGTGAAGAAAGGCAGAGAGTCTACTAAAGAGATGTGACTGCTTCAACATGCCCTTCCCCTTGCCTCTTTCCCAGGAACTTGGAATGCTATTGTTTATGATTCTTTTTAATGCAAATCACTTCCATGCTCCCCTGTCCGCTCTGGTCCCTCCAGTATTTTAAGTTCCAACTTAAGTTTCCTATTTAAAAAACTATATATTCCATGACTCGCTGCTGCTGCCGCCGCTCAGTCGCTTCAGTCGTGTCCGACTCTGTGCGACCCCAGAGATGGCAGCCCACTAGGCTCCTCTGTCCCTGGGATTCTCCAGGCAAGAATACTGGAGTGGGTTGCCATTTCCTTCTCCAATGCATGAAAGTGAAAAGTGAAAGTGAAGTCGCTCAGTCGTGTCCCACTTCTAGCGACCCCATGGACTGTAGCCTCCCAGGCTCCTACATCCATGGGGTTTTCCAGGCAAGAGTACTGGAGTGGGGTGCCATTGCCTTCTCCCCATGACTCGCTAAAGCCTCCTTAATGTCTTCCTTTAAAACTCCTTCAGTACTTACCTTGACTGTTCCCCATTGTAATGCTTTTTAATGTACATCTCCTGTTACTTGTATTTGCATCTTGTGCACTCATCTTGTCTCACTAATGCTACTGTGGATCCCTTAAGTGCATGATTACTTCTTTAAAAGAGAAGCAAAATTTAAAAACACTGTAAAGTGATTCACGCTCACTGTAAAAAGAAACAACACACTACTCTATATAAAATAGGTAGGTAATAAGAACTTACTATATAATACAGGGAACTCTACTCAGTTCTCTGTCGTGACCTAAATGGGAAGGAAATCTAAAAAAGAGGAGATACGTGTGTGTGTGTGTGTGTGTGTGTATGTGTGTATGGCTGATTCACTTTGCTGTACAGCAGAAACTAACAAAACATTGTAAAGCACCTATATGCCAATAAAAATTAATTTAAAAAATACCATATAAGAAATAACAAAAAATATTTTAAAATATTTTTTAAAATATTTCAAAATCTCATGGAGAACCAACTGGGAAGTAAAAAAAACTCACATAAAATTTAACCATTCAGAGATAACTACGAGAAATATTTTGTTCCTCTGTAGTTTCAGACAGGTCTCTGGGCACACAGATAACCTGTATATTATTTATCACAAATGAATCATAAGCTATTTGTAGCATTTTTTTCCATTGAACAATATGTCCTGTTCATATTTCCGAGTAAATGAATATCAATTGTAACCATTTTAAAGAGTATACTATTCTGTCTTATATACTATAATTAACTATTTCATTACTGAAACATTGGGTAGTTCATAAGTTTTTGGACTTCCTAGGTGGCGCTGCTGGTAAAGAATCCACCTGCCAATGCAGGAGACGCGAAGATTTTACTGTTATAAATAATGCTTTGTTGAACATCTTTATGCTTCATTTAGTACCTATGCTAAAGGTACATGTAGTACCTTCTCTTAAAGAAGAAATATAAAAATGAGAATCCTAGGTGAAAAGATAGATGCGTTTCACATGTTATACAAAATGCCAGACTCTCTTCCAGAGTTTAAGGTGTTGACACTCTTACCATGAGTGTGTAGAACTCATCTTTCTAAGCACTGGGGGAGATCCAAACTCCCAGACCTTTGGAATATAATACAATAAAATGATATATTGTTTTAATTTTATTAGTTGAGAAAGTTGAATATGTACTTGGATGTTTATTGGTCACTTAAGTTTCTTTATTAAATTATTGGTTTGTGTACATGTTCCATTTTCATTTCCAGTATTCATGATTGTTTTTCTTACTGTTTCTCAAAATCTCTTTATATATCTGGATGAATACTCTTTTATTCTATACACTAATCTTTTACTTTCCCAGTTCATTTTTCTTTCAATTTTTTTCACAATGGGTTTGAAAAATTTAAATTTTGCTGTATGGAAGATGTAAAATTTAAACTATGTAATAAGATATATCCATCTTTTACTTTTGAGGTTAGAAATCTTGTCTTGTTATGTGCTTCAAAAGACTTTCTGTCACACAAGATTATTTTCTTTCACACATTTGATGACACCACTTTTTGCTATATTGATGCCTATGAGTAGTTCTGTTACTGCTTGATCTCTCACGATAGGCACTAGTAGATACTCAGTAAATGTTTCCTGTTACTCTGTCTTGTGCTCAGTTTGTTCTGAGATGGTCATTCATGGGACGTAATTTTATACACAGCGTACCTCAGATGTTGCAGATTCAGTTCCAGACCCCCGCAATAAAGTGACTAGCACAGTAAAGTGAGGCGCACAAATTCTTGGGTTTCCCAGTGCAGTCATATATGACGTGCGCAACAGCATTATGTTTAAAGAGACAGTGTACATATCTTAATTGAAAAATACTTTATTGCCAAAATGGAACCGACAGACTTGCATGATGAGTTTGCAAATTCACAAACTGTGAATTTGGAAGGAAAACACACACACACACACACACACACAGTATCTGTGAAGGGCAAGAAAACAAAATACAGTAGAGTGAAACATGCCTGCATTCTGAAATACAGCACAGTACAGTTACGTGAGAGTCATTGTGAATGATGTGCAATTGTAGACACATCCGAATGTACATTGGACCAGAACCTTTCCCTCTTAAGTTTATGTTGTTCACTGTATATAACAGAAAGCCATTTCTTTATTCTTGTAGGATGTATTCTAGGCCAGTGGCTATGGAGAACCTCAGTAGTCCGGTCCCTGAAGTCCTTTTTTCTTCCCTTTAGAAACTCCTATGTCCGGCTCCGACACCTGTGTACAAATACCTGGGTTCACAGCACAAACATCCCCATTGACAAGGAAGAAGAAAAACCCGTGATGCTGAAAGTAAGTCCACGAGCTTGGCTGCCTCCCTTGGTCTCATGGTTCCTGATGAAAGGGTTCCTTTGAGGGCAGACGGGGGCGTATGGATCCCTGAAATAGTTGTTGCTTTGGCAAGAGTGTGGTTGTGGACAAACCTGTATGTGATGAAAGAATTCTTTCCAAGGGACCTGGCTAAAGCAGGGCCAGGGCTTTGAAATAACTAGAACCTTTTATTTTATTTCATGGTTTCTGCCCTAAAGGTTGAGCAATTGTCTGGATTTCTTGTCTGTCTGTCTGGAGGCTGATTTTGGCTGAGGGAATGTTTGCTTGTGCCTTGAGGTGCATCGCGTACCTAGTTGGTTCCCTCCAGTCTTTATTATTTACTTCTTCTTGTATTTAAATATGCACTTTTATTTCTCGAAAGTTCTTCCACCCTAATTTCTCTCCCCCTGAAGCCTACCCCTCCTTTCTGACCTTCTCTAGGATCATGGAGCATATATTCACAGACATAGGTTTTTCTGTTTAAAAAATGAAATGATACTCTCACATCATACTTTTTGGTGATGGGGAAGATTATTGGAATTTTTTCTTCTATTTCCATGAACATTGTCATGTATACAGAAAAGTTGAAAGAACAATGTAGCATCTACCCTTAGAATACTCTCAAGATTGATAATTACCATTTTGTATATTTGCTTTTTCCCTATGAATACATGTTTTTTTTTTAAATTTTATTTTTAAACTTTACAATATTATATTGGTTTTGCCAAATATGGAAATGAATCCACCACAGGTATACATGTGTTCCCCATCCTGAACCCTTCTCCCTCCTCCCTCCCCATACCATCCCTCTGGTCATCCCAGTGCACCAGCCCCAAGCAAATGAAGCAACTGAATATATGTTTTTAAATTACAAACATCTCAGATGCTTATGTAACAAATGAAGCTGTAAAATCATAGTACTACCCCATTTCCTGCCTTAATTTTCTTCACGTTACCAACCTCTAAAGGTAACAACTGTTGACAATTTGAGGTTCATCTTTTCAGGTGTTTTTCTGTGTCCACTTTATTTTAACAGTAAGAGAGCTCCAAGTTTTTTCAGTTGCCCAGAGTTCTATAAATCCAGCATTTGAGTAATATCTTCCCCTCTCAATCTAGTAGAAAGTTAAAGTGTTAGTCACTCAGTCGTGTCCTACTCCTTGTAACTCCATGAACGGTAGCCCGCCAGGCCCCTCTGTCCATGGGATTCTCCAGGGAAGAATACTGGAGTTGGGTTGCCATGCCCTTCTCTAGGAGATCTTCCCAACCCAGGGATTGAATGCGAGTCTCCTGCATTGCAGGCAGTGGACTCTCCCACAAACCCATCTTTCATTTCAGATTGGCACTTCTCCCGTGAAGGAGGACAAGGAAGCCTTTGCCATAGTGCCAGTCTCTCCTGCTGAGGTTCGGGATCTGGACTTTGCCAATGATGCCAGCAAGGTGCTGGGCTCCATAGCGGGCAAGTTGGAGAAGGGCACCATCACCCAGAATGAAAGAAGGTGAGGGCTCCCTGCAAGAACTGCACATGCTCGTTCTCACCCACCGTGGATTTTAAAATCCCTGGCAGAGAGAGAAGTGTTCTGAAGAGCTCTGTGGAAGAGCTCCAGGCCTTAGCACTTACCAGTGGCTTCAACTTGTGGTTTTCAATAGTTTCTCTCACTATTCTGAAGGTCTCTAAACAGTAAAGATCTCCTTCCTTCTCTGTTTTCCTGCCTCTGGCTTGGTCTTTGGAACTACCTTATTAAATATCAGTGGTGGAGGTTGTGTGTTGGTTGCTCAGTCGTGTCCAACTCTTTGCAACCCCTTGGACTGTAGGCTGCCAGGCTTCTCTGTCCGTGGGATTCTCCAGGCAAAAGTACTGGAGTGGGTTGCCATTTGCTTCTGCAGGGGATCTTTCCTACCCAGAGATTGAACCAGGGTCTCCTGCATTATCCGAGATAAAATGTAATGTCTACTGTTTTGTGAAAATGATAATCTTTTTTGGACAGTGAAATATTGTCTCTGTTGCACTCTTACTGGTAATTGGCCTTAATTGACAATTTCAAGGAAACTGGGAAGAATGGGTTTGCGTCTGTGTGACTGGTTCCTTAAGCCTGAAAGCTTTCATGGTGGTTTTGATTCTGTTAAATATCAAACACTTCCCATGTCTAATTGCTTCTTTCCTCCTAAGATCTGTAACCAAGCTGCTGGAAGACTTGGTTTACTTTGTCACTGGCGGAACCAATTCTGGTCAAGATGTTCTTGAAGTGGTCTTCTCCAAGCCCAACAGAGAGCGTCAGAAGCTCATGAGAGAACAGAATATTCTTAAGCAGGTCAGTGAGGTGACATACTGGGTTGGCTCTAGCAAGAATCCATATTATCTGGTCTTATAGAGGAATGTAGATGATTTCTACTGGGGAGGCTTGATCTGTTGACTTTAAAAAAAAAAAAACAGACAATTTTTTGGAGCAGTTTTAAGTTCACAGCAAAAGTGAGTAGAAAGTATAAAGAATTCCCATACCTCCTACACACATACAGCTTCTCCCATTAGTAGCGTCCCCACCAGAGGGGTACATTTGTTAGAACTGATAAAACTACATTGACATACCACAATTGCCCAAAGTGTATAGTTTCCATTAGGGTTCACTCTTGACATACATGCTGTGAGTTTGAACCAATGTATTACAATATGATCCATCATTATCACATCATGTAGTTTCATCACCCTAAAAATCCTCTCTGCTTTATCTGTTTGTCCCTCCCTTTCCCCCAACCCCTGGCAACTAGCCATTGATCTTTTTATTGTCTCCACAGTTTTGCCTTTTCCAGAACATCATATTTTAACAGTTAGAATCATACCCTATGTACCTTTTTCAGATTGACTTTTTTTCACTTAGTAAATTTCCTTCATCTTTTCACAGTTTGATAGTTCACTAGATTAACACATATTGAATATCAGCTGTGTGAAAATTTACCTTTTGGGAACTCCAACAAGAATTGCAGTTGACAGCTGTATTTTCCTCACAAAGAGTATCAAGGGCAGTGCATCCTTAAGCTTATTTAATATATCTGGGAGATTTGGAGTGTATGATAAACTCAGAAGGCCTTTAGAGGCTCTTATAAGGACCACTATAAATCACCAAAAGATCTTTCCATAAAGAATGAGTAGAAAACGAAGTTAGCTCACAGAAAATACATATATGGTGTAATTTGGTACAAATTTAAATAAACTAGAGTATAAGGGAATCAGAGGGAGGAAAGTAGCAAGTCCGAGGTGGATGAAGCACCCAGAAGTGTATACCACATAGTTCTCTAAAACTGTTGGAGATGGGGCCGCAAGCTTGGCTTGGAAATCGCTGGCCTCTAGAGCTGAAAGAAAAACATGTTAATTATAAGTCCTAGAGTTATCCGTAGAAACTTGGGTTTGAGGTTTCTTTCTCCTTTTAAACTATGGTTGAACCAAATTCATTAATACTGCATCCTGTTTCAACAAGAGTTTCAAGTCTTGAAATGAATTATGCCCTGCTGTTTGATGTGATGACTTCCAAGTTAGACCTCTGGCTTAATGCTCATGCTGTTTTACGCAATAGTGATTCCTATAGGGTCCAAAACTGTGATTCAGTGGAGGAGCCTTTATTCAGCACTTGTGGTGAGCACTGTACTCATGACCTGACTATCTACTTTCATCATTATCACACCCTGTGAGCTAGGTATTATTCTCTACATATTACTGCTGGGAAAACTGAAGGTTACCTTGACCACGATGTATACCTGTAGAAAAGTAATAAAGAAGTGTAATTTTGACCTAGAATCTACTGATTCCAGAGTCTGTGCTCCCAGGCACTGCTGGGAACACCACATTTTCAAGTATTTGAGGACCAGTTATGTTTAGGAAGACTGAGTTCGCCGAGGACCCTGTCCCAGTTGATGGAATGAACACAGATTTCAGGTTCCTGATCATTTAGATAGACTTTCCTGTGTAGTCCACCCACCCTTGAGGTTCTCTTCTTTTCACAGGGAGGCTTAGCCGTTAAAACAGTAGGTGATGGCAGTTTTCATCCTTTTCACAAACAGATCTTCAAGCTATTACAGGCCCCATTCACAGACTGTGGTGACGGCCCAATGCTGCGTCTGGAGGAGCTGGGCGACCAGCGGCACGCACCCTTCCGACACATCTGCCGCCTTTGCTACCGGGTCCTGAGACATTCCCAGCAGGACTACAGGAAGAACCAGGTGAGCTCTGAGGACCCTGGGAAGTGCCAGACAGCTTCCTCCCTCGAGTTCACTTTCCTCAATGAGTTTTAAGTGTCACATGTATATATTTATTTAGTGGCTAGAGACTAGTTCATTGTTCAATTTGCTCTTCAAAAGGAAACAGATTTTTTGCAAGCCTGGGAAGATGCATGAGTGAGTTGAGAAGGATACATCAAAATTCTCCTTCTACAGCATCCTTGGAATGAGATTTTTTTTAATATGTTGATATTACAAGTAGAGTATTTTTTAAAACTTTTCATTTTATATTGGATTATAGCTAATTAACAATGTAGGGATAGTTTCAGGTGGGGAGCAAAGGGACTCAGCCGTACATGACATATATACATTCTCCCCCAAACTCCCCTCCCATCCAGGCTGTCACATAACATTGAGCAGAATTCCCTGTGCTATACAGTAGGTCCTTGTTGGTTTTCCATCTTAAATATAGCGGTGTGTACATGTACAGTATTTCTTATGGCACATTTCTGGAAGGTGTAAGGGTGCAGTGGTTCCATGTGCTTTTATTGGAAATGGAGTGAAATCTTTTCTTCCTGCCCCATCCATTCTCTCCATCTCTGCTGGTAACTTCCTCTTTGTTTTGGTTCTGGCTCGTGTTTTAGACATTCTAAGTCATCATCTATTGTCATGACAAGTAAACACACAAACAAACAATATAGTCTCTCTACGAATTAAATATTTAAACCTCTGTGAGGGTTCCAGACAACTGGAGATGCTGAGGAATCACTATGTCAGTGGTTGTTAACTGGGAGCAATTTCACCACTCACCCCCACCCCGCCCTGGGCTGGGAGGACGTGTGGAAATGTCTGGAGATGCTATTGAGTGTCACAGCTTGGGAATGCTACTGGCATGAAGTGGTTGGAGGCCACGGATGCTATTTAACATCTGGGTGAGCCCAGCCCAGTCCCCCCACCCCCAGCAAAGACTTATCCGGTCCAAGAAGTCAGTAGGTACTGCTGAGTTCAAGAAACCTGCGTTCCATAAAGTACTGTAAGCGTACGGCGGTGCCTCTTACAATACGGACTCCAGTCCCTGCTGTGTGTTACCAAAGGTTTTGTTTTTAAGCTTTGACCGCCGCTATATCTGGCCTTTAAATTTAAACTGTTCTCTGTAGTGAAAGCTTTTTGAGTGTCGTCATACAGTGCTAAATTGTCCTAAGCAGTGCTCTGAGATATTAGATACAACTTTATTAGCAAGTATTGGGCTGGCCAAAAAGTTTGAGTTCTCCACAAGATGTTACGAAAAACCCAAACAAGCTTTTGGCCAACCCCGTATTTCTAAATCATTCACTTTGCCTTTGCTACTGTGTAGATATAAAGCATCACACACTGGTGATGCTATGTTCATTCATTAGCATAGGTTGCCATTGGGCACTATGGTCAGTTTAAACCCACCTCTTGTGTGTGAGTACCATATTTACACCATACTTGTGCTAAAGAGATTTTATTCTCTTCCCATGAGGATGCGTCAGAGTCTATAATGTGTGCTGGGACCTTTTGCTTGTACATCAGAGGACTAGACCAGTCCTTCTTGTTGCTGTTGCTGTGGGTGTCTTGGTTTGGTTGTTTATGGGCCCTGTGCCTTTTGGCAGTACTACTGACATATCCCTGGGGGCTGGTGAATTCTCAGACACGCATCCTTACTGAAAAGTGGCCCAAGTCCGCTCTGTTAGTCCTTAGTCACTTTTAAGATTTTGAAATTAATGAATTAAAATGAAACCAAGTTTCAAGGGCCTTTTGAACTTTGAGCAAGCAGTCTGTCTTGGACAGGGAAAATATCTTTGAATAACAACAAAGTATTTATAAGAGGCTTCCTGGCGTCCTGAAATATTTCAATGGGACATCATGTCTGATCCCAAAAGAGAAGTCAGAGATGTTTTCATATGTTCTGTGAATGCAGTTGACTGGTTTATATATTCCTGGGCTTCCCTGGTGGTTCAGCTGGTAAAAAATCTTCCTGCAATGTGGGAGACCTGGGTTCAATCCCTGAATTGGGAAGATCCCCTGGAGAAGGGAACGGCTACCCACTCTAGTATTCTGGCCTGGAAAATTCCATGGACTGTGTAGTCCAAGGAGTCACAAAGAGTTCGACTCAACTGAGTGACTTTCACTTCACTTCTTCACATATTTCTAATTACCCACTGACTTTAATTTTCATCCCAGATAAGGAAAATACAATGGAGTGATAACATTGTTCAAAATATCCAGGTAGAATTCACCATGTTTATTCAGCAACACAGGGCAGTGAGGCACAGTTTATCCTCTTGAATGAGTAATAAAATCAGAGCTGGAAAACAATCTTGACCTTTAGAAAAATAAGTCACCACATTAAAATTAATACTGTGGACTTAATAAAATGCCCGTGTGTAAATACAGGAAATGTTACTTAGTGATACCTGTGTGGCAGGTTTAGTAAACTAAAGGATGTGAGAGAGTTTGCGGCTGTCACCCTGGGTTGGGAAGTTGGGGAAGGATGCTCCCCTCTGATTTTCCTCAAAGGGAGTAGCTCTCCTCGGGGGCTGCTGCCCCTTCCCTTGCTCTGCACCTCACCACACTGTCCTCCCTGCTTACCTCTCTCTCCTCCCTTTGAAGGAGTACATAGCCAAGCAGTTCGGCTTCATGCAGAAGCAGATTGGCTATGACGTGCTGGCCGAAGACACTATCACCGCCCTTCTGCACAATAATCGCAAACTCCTGGAAAAACACATCACCGCGGCAGAGATTGACACCTTCGTCAGCCTGGTGCGGAAGAACAGGGAGCCCAGGTGAGGCGGAGGGTGGGGTTGATCGGCAGAAAGTGCCTCTGTGTTTATGATGCAGGCTCTGAGCTGGTCATGGTGGTCTTTTTTGTTTTTGTTTTTGTTTTAACTAGATGTCCTTTGTTTGGGCCTGCTAGGCCCCATGTCTTGATTGAGCAGGTCTTGAGAGGCACTTTGAGTCATGGAAAGAGCATGGTATGGAAATGGGACCAGGGTAGAATCCTGGCTCCAGAGTTTACCCGCTGGTGACCTTGAGCTTTAGTCTCATCTACTAGATTAGTTGTTATGAAAATTAAATGAAGATAAATACATGTGAAGTGCCTGGCACTTATATGTAAGTGACAGCTATCAACCCCTCATTCACTTTGTAGCACCCTGTTATGACCAGTCAGAACTTCCCCAACTATCAATAAGTCTTTTGCACACGTAGTTATCACCTGAGTGTTTGTATTTACAATAGTGAATTCTATCAATTCTATTGCATTCTTACAGATCCCACCCTCCTTGTACACTTTCTTCTCTCTTTTCTTCTCCTTTTAATTAAGATCCACCCCGTGTCAGGGGACGTGGGAACTAGTTTACAATGTGGATATTAGAAACACTGATGCTAGAGAGCTGAAGGTGTTATTATGAAACTGACTCCTCCCACCTATTAAAAACAGCTAACATCTTATGGATCCTCTCGTGTGCCAGGGACTGAACTGAGTAAGCACTTCACATGAATTACTTCATTTAATCTTCAGAAGAGCCCTCTGGGGTTAAAGGTTATCCATTTTTATTGATGAGAAAACTGAAACATAGTTAGGTTAAATAATTTCCCCCAAATAACAGTACATATTAGAATGTAGTGGAGAAGAACCAGAACCAGGATTCTGATTTAGGCCCCAAGCATCAGACCTCTCCCCACTCTGAGTACCTAGCATCATCACCACGTCTTCCTTAGGTGATCTTACTTGATTGGTTCTTCTGTTCATTTTTACCTCATCGCCTCTTCCTTATAGCAGTCACACCCATCCTTCTTGTGCTTTTCTTTCTTTCTTTCTTTTTCCCTCCTTCCTTGCCTCCCTCTGCTCTCTCCCTCCCTCCTTTCTCTTCCCTCCCTCCCATGTCTGGGTAACTGGTGATACCATGCACACAGACACTGAAACCCAAAGCCTCTCTGACTTGTGGTAAAGGTAGCTTGGGTCTACCCTTTGGAGGGAGAGCCACGTCCCCAATACCTAACCCTTACTCTGGCTACAAAAAGCATTTGGTTTGGTTTCTGTTTCCCCACAGGTTCTTAGATTACCTCTCTGACCTCTGCGTGTCCATGAACAAATCCATTCCGGTGACTCAGGAACTGATATGTAAAGCCGTGCTGAATCCAACCAATGCCGACATCCTCATTGAGACCAAGTGAGTGGGGGTCGGGGAGTGACTATAAAGGTGAGAATGGGAATTAGATGGAGAGCGTGTGCCTCAGTGATTGTCTGTGCCATGGGGAGTTAAACCCAGCCCCTTCGCTTCTGAAGTCAGGTTGTCTGGCCTTTGATTATCTTCACGCCAGCATCTTGATTAGGGGAGTTACTGGATTTGCTTTTGCTGTGGTGGCCTCCTCTGTATGGTGATGTCACTCACTTTGCTTACTGAGTTGAAAGTGATGTGGGCTACTGGGGAGCATCTTACACACCCTTAATTTCATTTTAAGACTTGAAAGTTCTCCAGTTAGGATCATCAGGTTTAAATTTTAAAGAAGGTAATTCATTGTCAATATTAAGACAGGGGTTGCTAAGAGTCAGACATGACTGAGTGACTTCACTTTCACGTTTCACTTGCATGCATTGGAGAAGGAAATGGCCACCCACTCCAGTGTTCTTGCCTGGAGAATCCCAGGGACGGGGGAGCCTGGTGGGCTGCCATCTATGGGGTCGCACAGAGTCGGACACGACTGAAGCGACTTAGCAGCAGCAGCAGGGAAGAGCTTGTGAAATTACCACTATTCAAAAAGTGTTTATTGGTCTACAGAAGTTTGGAAAGTAGTAGTTGATTCATTTGTAACAGGGGAGCATATACTGCCAGTAACATACCAATGTTAAAAAAGAAATGTTTTTTAAAAACACTAACTTATGCCCTAAACTTGTGATTTTTTGGGCGGGAGGGGTCTCATGCATAACTTAATTTTGAGCTTGGGCTGAATGCTGACTTTCTCAACCTTGGCCTTTGACATTTGGGGCCAAGCAGTTCTGTGCTGTGGGTGCTGTCCTGTGCCTCGCAGGAAGTGCAGCAGTCTTCTGTGTATGTGTACCGGTTGCCAACAGTACCTCTCCCATTTAGTTGGGACAGCCAAAGACGTCTCCGGATGTTGCCAAGCATCCCCTGGGGAGACACAGCCTCCCTAGTGGGCACACCTGAGCTAAAGTGTATGAAGTCGATGTTTGCCTCTCCTATGGTTCTGCCAAAGGGAGAAACGAAGTGGCTTTCTGTGTGTGTGTGTGTGTGTGTGTGCTGAAAGCACAGCTGGAGTTCAACGCACAAATATAGTTAATCAGCGACAAGCAAGGATTTCAGACATAATGAGTTTTCCCGCCTCCTCCTATGTTTTCAGGTTGGTGCTCTCCCGTTTTGAATTTGAAGGCGTTTCTACCGGAGAGAACGCTCTGGAGGCAGGCGAGGATGAGGAAGAAGTATGGCTCTTCTGGAGGGACAGCAACAAGGAGGTTCGCAGTAAGAGTGTCCGGGAGCTGGCGCAGGATGCCAAGGAGGGCCAGAAGGAAGACCGCGACGTCCTTGGCTACTACAGGTGCGCGGGCCTGTGCACGGGCGCCCTGTGATGTCCTCTCATGAGACGTCCAGCAGAAAGACAAATGTGTATTTCAGGAGTTTGTAGAGTGTGAGCTGTCAGCAGTGCTTACATAGTAGGGCAGTGCTACCTGGGCGTGGCTTGGTCACAAGGAAGCTGCTTGGTTGCATCAGCCCCGTCTCACAGTTGTTGGTCTCTGCACGGGGTAGCACATGGATGTAGTTTGTGGTAGATACGAGTCAGGCTGTGGGGTCACCTCTCTACATACTGACTTTTTAAAAAATTTTTCATTTTATGCTAGAGTATAGCTGATTAATAATATGATAGTTGTATCACTGTCAGGGACGCAGCCGTACATGTACCCATTCTCTCCCAAACTCCCCTCCCATCCAGGCTGCCACATAGCATTGAGCAGAGTTCCATGTGCTATACAGTAGGTCCTTGTTGGCTATCCATTCTAAATATAGCAATGATATTAACTTTTTGACTTTGGTCCAGTTATCCACCTCTATGTCCCAGTTCCTTTACCTGCAAAACGGAGACAATGTGCCAACCTCTTAGAACTGTTACAGGCAGAGCTAAGAAATGTGCATGTGTATGCACACATCTGTTGATGTCTCTATCTGCATACACACACACATTTGTTTCTGTATTAATGTATATGAATGTAATAAAAACCCTGAGTTCACATCACGACTTTTAGCTCCACTCCAGCACCATAGGGTCGTTCTCATCTTCACCCTCTGTATCCACAACTCCTTCCTCGGACAGCGAGAACCTGCCGTGTTGACTGGTTTCCACCCCCATCCTGGTGTTTCCTTGGTCCCAGCTGTAAGACCTGTTGACTCTGCCACCTCAAGGGAAGGGAACCAGTAAACACTTGAAAAAGAAAAGAAAACAGGAGATGGTTGGAGAAGTGCTAGCAGCATTTTCTAATAAAAACTCAACTTTGCAGTTCCAATGCCCTTTGTGACCCTCCTGTATTTTGTTCTCTCCGTTCACGCAGATGGTGGGTGACCTTCCACACTCTATGTATGTTCATATTTTACATTTCTGTGCATTCATAAATAACACATAGTATTTTAATGAGCCTTGAAATTTTATATAAATGGTTCCATACTCTGAGTTTTTCTCTGAAATCTGCCCTTTTTATTCAGTATTGAATCTGAAATGGATTCATGCTAATGGTGGTAGGTCCATTTCTTTAATATTGACTGCTGAATGTTATTCCATTTATTACTATGCCAACATTTTCTTTTCGCTTTGAATTCATTGTGTGCCACAATTTAGTTTTTCGTGTCAGGAAACATCATTGTTCAGATTGGTGCGTGTGTGTAGGAATTTCCATTCCATACCAGGAAATTATGAGATTGGGGCACAGGCATATTTTAAACTGATTAAGCAAGCAATCCTAGACTGGCTGTTTTGGTGCACGCTCTCACCAGTTGTAAATGAGCACTTTTGTTTCTCTTTGTCTTTGCATTCTCTGAATATTATGACACTCTAATTTTTGTTGATGTTATGAGCATGTAATAGACCAAGTTTGGAACTTCACAGAGATCACATGTAATTGGGTGAGGAGGAAACCTTAAGACATTTTGAGGAGTCCCCTACTTTTTCCATGATGTTTGTCACATGTGTGTGAAGTCAAAGAGCAGAGCTGTATGAGATAAGACCCCGAAAGTGTCATAAAATTTCTAAGGAGACTCAGTGAAGGTCTAAAACCTTTACCATTTCCTTTGTGGTCTTTAATGTGCTGTATAAAAGCCAAACTAAAGTAGGGCTTCCCTGCTGGTCCAGTGGCTAAGACTCTGAGCTCCCAATGCTGGGGGCCCAGGTTCGATCCCCGGTTAGGGAACTAGATCTCACATGCCACAACTAAGAGTTTGCATGCCACAGTGAAGACTGAGAATCCGTTGTGCCCCAACTAAGACCAGGCACAGCTAAATAAATATTTTTTAAAAGGCATAACTAAGGAAATAGACAATCGTTTTCACCCTAATGAAAATGATTTTTCATTTTTTTCTCCCCCATTTTATAAAATAAGGGCAAAATGGAATCAACTAGCCACGTAGGTACTCCCACATGGGATAGACATGTGTGACTGTTGGCATGGCTTGAGCTGTTCCTTTTTCTGCCGGATACAGAAGCCAGACTTAAGTGTACACAAGCAGGTGAAGAGTGTTGATGTACAAGTTCACATGGCCATACACCACTCCTGTGAGATCTGGGCCCCTCCTCTGACTCTCCCGCTGTGTGTTTCTGGAAGTGTGAGCTCTGTGCAACTTTCCTTTTCTCAGGTACCAGCTGAACCTCTTTGCGAGGATGTGCCTGGACCGCCAGTACCTTGCCATCAACGATATCTCGGGCCAACTGGACGTGGATCTCATTCTCCGCTGCATGTCCGACGAGAACCTGCCCTACGACCTGCGGGCATCCTTCTGCCGTCTCATGCTCCACATGCACGTGGACCGAGACCCCCAGGAGCAGGTCACCCCCGTGAAATACGCCCGCCTCTGGTCTGAGATCCCCTCCGAGATCGCCATTGATGAGTGAGCCTGGCTCCTTCGCCCTGTTAAGACCTTGTGTTGCTTTCAAATCTCTTAGCTGCAGTGTTCTGTGTAGCAGAAGACAAAGGACTTATGGTCAGGTTAAGTCTAGTTCAATCAGAGAAGAAAGGCTTTTTTTTTTTTAATGAAAATATAATTAAGCGTAGCAAGCATTATTTGTTCCTTCAAGAAGGTAAAAGATGGTATGATTGCCCTTTTATACCTTGTTTGTCTGTTTTATTCAGCAAATACTTAAGTGTCTCCTGCCTGCCAGGCTTAAAGAATCTATCTGGGAACAAACAAGAAAACTATTTTGGACTTAGTGGTTCGATGGTTAAGCCTCTGCACTTCCAACGCTGGGGGCACGAGTTTAATTCCTGGTCGGGCAACTAGGATCCCACATGCTGTGTGATGTGGCCAAAAAAGAAAACTATGTTTACACTAGTGGGGAAAGACAGGCAATAACTAAGATAAAAGACTAAATATATACGTTAGTGGTGGCTGCTGAGCAGGGAAAGTAAATAGGGGCAAGAGGGTGGAAAGTGTTGGGATGGGTGGTTCTGGCTCTAGGGGCTAAGCAAACAGGGAAGGCCTCCCTGGGAGGAACCTGACCTTTGATTGCCTTTTCTTTCTCCTTTCCTTTTAGCTACGATAGTAGTGGAACCTCCAAAGATGAAATTAAGGAGAGGTTCGCTCAGACCATGGAATTTGTGGAGGAATATTTAAGAGATGTGGTGTGTCAGAGGTTCCCTTTCTCTGATAAGGAGAAAAATAAGCTTACATTTGAGGTAACTCATGGTGAAGTGATCTGTATGTTTTGTAAGAAACATGGTGAACTAAATCATGTAAAATGATAGAACATTATGTATGCTCTGTACGTTGTATTAAAAGTGACAGGAAAGAAACCAGACTGTGCTTAGGATCTGTCGTAGGTGAATCGTTTGAGGGACAGAAATTCTTATCACCTTTGAGTTGAATATTTCTCCTTGGAACCACTTTGCCTTTTTAGGGGTTAGATTTCCAAGCATTGCAATGTTATCTGTATCCTTGTTGGATATACCTTGGCTTGCCCTCTATT
Source organism: Bos indicus (assembly GCF_029378745.1). Taxonomy (NCBI): domain Eukaryota; kingdom Metazoa; phylum Chordata; class Mammalia; order Artiodactyla; family Bovidae; genus Bos; species Bos indicus. The sequence continues at coordinate 21,587,062 of NC_091781.1, read as the reverse complement.
ATCTTTGGGAAGCTACACAGACCCAGTGATGAGGTTGGTTTTTTATTCACCAGTCATCAGAACTGATCAGCAGCTCTGCACATTTTCATTTCTTATTTTTTCTCCTTATGAAACTAAATTAAATTTGATCAGAAACTGCAAGTAAATTAAATGACTTCTCTTACGGTAAAGAAGGTCACAATCAGTCATTTGTAAAATAGTCCACCTGAAATGGAACCGAAGGATACTGTTTAATTAATCCATCTCCCCCCTCTCTCTTTTAAATACAATAGGTTGTCAACCTAGCTAGGAATCTCATCTACTTTGGTTTCTACAACTTCTCCGACCTTCTCCGATTAACCAAAATCCTCCTGGCCATATTGGACTGTGTGCACGTGACCACAATCTTCCCCATCAGCAAGATGGCGAAGGGAGAGGAGAATAAAGGTGAGAACAACGTGGAGGAGCTGAGGTGGGGGCTCTGACGGTGCCCACGTGAGGTGGGGGCTCTGACGGTGCCCACGTGAGGTGGGGGCTCTGACGGTGCCCACGTGAGGTGGGGGCTCTGACGATGCCCACGTGAGATGGGGGCTCTGATGGTGCCCACGTGAGGTGGGGGCTCTGACGGTGCCCACACGTGGGGACGCGCTTGCGCCTCCTCCTGCCTCTGTCATGCTTACCACGTGCTGTTGCATTACCATGTGGTGTCACATCCTTTCTTGGTCCTCTTCTTCTTGACTCTTCATTACGAACGTGTTCAGATACAAACACAAGTGGAAAGAATAGTAGAGTGGACACCAAGGACCCGTGACTCAGAGTCAATGGTTGTTAACACTGTGCTGTATTTTTTACATTTATAAATGAAGTTGCACATTCCACTGCACCATTTGAAAGTCGCCTCACAGCTGGAATGCTTATTCACTGCTCTTGATGTGCCATGATGTTCTGTGCTTACGTTAGTATGTGAGTAAATGAAATCCAGACTGTGTCTGGGTATCCTGTTTCCAATTTGTGAGTAGGAAAATTTGCCTTGATGTGTTTGTTGTTCTCCTCTGTTTTAGTGTCGTAATAGACACATACTTGGTACTCGTGTGGATTATTGTTCAACTAGTCTTTTCAGCTGGAATAGAAAAATTGCGTTTACTTGCATTCTACTGCCTGTTAGGGCCTGTGCGCAGTCATTTGCCACATGACCCTGTCAGTTGAGCTGGGTTTTCTCCTTTTATAGTTGAATAAACTGACCCTCACAGGTGGCACAGTGCCCTCAAGATCAGGTGGCTGTTGGCGCAGCACCGGATGTGTGTCTTGTTAACTCCTGTATTAACATAGCACCAGATGTGTGTCTTGTTAACACCCACAGCAGGCATGCAGTGGGTGGCCATACAATTGGGCAGGTTATTTAACCCATAAAATTGCTCCTTTGGGCAATTTCAAAGCCCACGCTCTTTCACCTACTTCCTTAAACCCTGAATTTTTTTTTTTGCCACTTTATTTTTTTATTGAAGGATAATTGCTTTACAGAATTTTGTGGTTTTATGTCAAACATCAATAAGAATCAGCCATAGGTACACCCATGTCCCTTCCCTTCCGAACATCCCTCCCATCTCCCTCCCCATCCCACCCTTCTGGATTGTCACAGAGCCCCTGTTTGAGCTCCCTGAGTCATACAGCCAATTCCTATTGGCTATCTATTTTACATATGGTAGTGTAAGTTTCCATGTTACTCTCTCCATACATCTCACCCTCTCCTCCCTGTCCCCGTGTCCATAAGTCTGTTCTCTATGTCTGTTTCTCCATTGCTACCCTGCAAATAAATTCATCAGGACCATCGTTCTAGATTGCATACATATGTGTCAGTATATGATATTTATATTTCTCTTTTTGAGTTACTGCACTCTGTATAATAGGCTCTAGGTTCGTCCACCTCTTTAAAACTGACTCAAATGCATTCATTTTTATGGCTGAGTAATATTCCATTGTGTATATGTACCACAGCTTCTTTATCCATTCATCTGTCAATGGACATCTAGGTTGCTTCCATGTCCTAGCTATAAATAGTGCTACAGTGAACACTGGGGTACATGTGTCTTTTTCAATTTTGGTTTCCTCAGGGTATATGCCTAGGAGTGGGATTGCTGGGTCATATGGTGGTTTTATTCCTAGTTTTGTAAGACATCTTCATACTGTCTTCCATAGTAAGCCCTACATTTTTGATAGGTATTAACCTATCAGGTTCCCAGGGTCATAGAATGTATTGGGACAGAGACGTGTGAAATGACTTGTCCTGAAGAGCCTCTGCCCCTGGCCAGGTGTGCCCCAGAGTGTGCTCCAGGGGTCTGTCGTGACCGGGGTCTGTCCTGGCCCTTCCTAGGCAGTAACGTGATGCGGTCCATCCATGGGGTCGGAGAGCTGATGACCCAGGTGGTGCTCCGGGGAGGAGGCTTCCTGCCCATGACACCCACGGCCACCGCCCCTGAGGGCAACGTGAAGCAGGCCGAGCCGGAGAAGGAGGACATCATGGTGATGGACACCAAGCTGAAGATCATTGAAATACTCCAGGTAATCATGGGCCAGAAGTAGGGGCAGGAGTGTGCTTCACAGGGGAGCATCTGTGTGCAGTGGCCCTGCTTTGATGGAGCCCCAGGCTTTAGGGAAGAGAGTGGAGGTAGATTCTTAGCCTCGGGTGCCATCTCTGAACCAGCCCTCTTACTGCTTGTCATCTCCTGTCCGTCCCCAACATGCCCTGTCCTGCCAGCCATGCCAGACTGTCAGCAGTTACCCTTGCTTTCCCTCATCATTGCTCTCTGTTGTCAGCCATACTTTTCGTTTGCTCAGAATTCACTCACACTCTGTCCATAGCTGAGATCCCTGCTTTTTGTTCATAACTCAGTTCAAAGTTCCATAAAGTTTGTAACTCCTCCCTCAAGCCTTCCCTTTCTCCCTCCCTCAACCATTCATATATTCAATGAATACTTATTGATACTGATTCCATGCCAAGTACTTTTAAGCACTGAAAATCCAGCAATGAACAAAATCATTCCTGCTTACATTTTGATAGGGGGCATAAGCTTATAAGGGCTTCCCAGGCAGCACTAGTGGTAAAGAATCCTTGCCTGCCGAAGCAGGAGACAAAAGAGATGTGGGTTTGATCCCTGGGTCCAGAAGATCCCCTGGAGGAGGGCATGGCAACCCACTCCAGTATTCTTGCCTGGAGAATCCCGTGGACAGAGACACCTGGCGGGTTATAGTCCAAACGGTCACAAAGACTCAGACACGACTGAAGCAATTTAGCACACACAAACACATAGGCATGTAACAATGTATATACCAAGGATGTTAAAATATAAAAGAGAGTCAAGACTGTTTGGAGGCCCTTGGGGGTACATGTTTTGATGAGATTATCAAAGAAGGTCTTCCCATTCAGAGAGCAGTGAGGGAACTCATATTTAGGGAAAGAGTCTCTGAGACTCAGATGGAGCAATAAATGCAGAGACCCGAGGTGGAAGCACAGTTGGCAAGTCTGGGAACAGGTCAAGGTCAAGAAGGAACGGGAGAAGATGAAGTGGGGAGTCAGGGCAGAAAATTGTTTTGAGTGGATTTGCTGTAAAGATGCACAGAGAAAAGTCGGGGCGGGGGCTGAAAGGTGATTGTTGGTCATATTTAAGTTAAGGGATATCAGCAAGATTGTATGCAGAATGGAAGTGATCACGTTGAGAGGGGGGACTTACTGAAAAAGAGGAGAGGATAATTGTATAAGCAAAGTCCTGGCCTAGGGAAGTGGGGATGGGAGCCCTCTGCTTCCTATGCGAACCTTCCAGCCTTCCAACAAATTATGTTTTCTTCTTTCTGCTCCCTGGGAGTTTTAAATTCATTAACAAAATTAGCTGCTCCTTAATGAAAAGAATGCTGTAGTCACTTTTCTCTTTTATTTCACACTGCCTGATCTCAACTCCAGGAAGGATGGAGGAGATGAGGAGTTGAGATGGAGGAGAGAAATAGGCATGTTTACAGATGGAAGGATTTTTAAAAATTCTAAAATCACAGTTAACTGATGGTTTGAAAGCAACAGTGGTACTCCTCAAAATAATTACTGAAGCCAATAAAGAATGATTTAAGTACAGGAAAATCATTGAATTTTTGTCTGAGCAAAAGTAGAGAAATATTTCAAGGATTTCAGGCCATGGCTTACAGGTCCCAAGTATGTAGATATCATGTGTGTTTATCAGAATTGATGTGATGTGAAAATTGGTTACATCTTGAGGTCTACTCACTGTAGTGATTACTGTAATAATCTGAGAACATTTAATTGATGGATTCTTTCGGCAAATACTTAATGATCTACCATATGCAACGCACTTTGCCTGGCTAGATGAGGGGCTGTATGAGGAATGCAGAGACAGTTAGGACAGGGGCTCTGTCTCCAGGGTGTTTAAAGTCTAATAGGAAAAGGAGGTGTGATGAAGCTGTGTGTACATGGAAATAAAGCCATGAGAAAAATGTTCTTCTGAGATAAGGGTGGGTCTGGTGATCCCATTCAGTAAGGACCTGAGGAGATTTTAAAGAGGAGGTAAGATTTTATCTGAGCCTTTAGCCATGGACAGGTGTTGCTAGAAACAAGGTGCTGTTCTCAGACAGGTGGAGCAGGTTAAGCCAGAGCATCATTGCTCAAGGTCAGTAAGCCCTTCTCCTTGGGCAGGGGCGTGGCGTGTGCTGAAAGGAAGTTATCAGAAATGAGGTTGGAAAGGCAGACTCTGGAAAACTTTGGGTGCCTGAAGTGTTAGGACTTGATTCTGAGGGAGCCTTTGACTGTTTTCAAGCAGGGAGCTAACCTAAGAAGAAATACCGTTGGGAGGTAGACCTGGTAAATTTGGTAGTGTAATGACTGAGGTGGGAGAGAGAGGCTGTGAGCGGGGTAAAATACAGCAGGGGAGAGATCCATGAGGAGTGGCAGAGGCAGAACCAGCAGGGCTTAGTCATTGATGAGATGTGTGCTTGTCGAGGAAGGTCCTGAGACTGCCTGAGGGCAAGAGAAGCCATGCAGAATGGACAGTTAGTTTGATAAAGAGAGAAGAGACTGTCGGTAAGGTCCTTTTACAGTTCCGACTGGTTGACTGATCTTTCTTTTTTGGCTCCAGCCAGAAGCATGGAAAAAGTATCCTTGTGTTGGAGCGGATGGGGAGGGAACACAGGGAGTGAAAGAAGAGGGAGCCCAAGAGTTTGCGTCTACATCAAAGGAAACAGTCATTCATAGAAAATAAAGAGCCAAGCTAATTCTCGTACTGAAAACACATTTTTCTCTGTCAGTTCACTTAAAAGCAGCCAACTTCGCCCTTCTTAAGGCTCAGCGTTGGCATTCGATACTTGCTGAAATTAATGTTTTATAGAGGATGGAGTGGGGAGTGAGTGATTTATTGTTCTGATTATTAAATTAATTGCCGGGATGCTGAAGCTTTTACTAGAAGCTTAAGGTGCTGCGGGCAAAATTGATGTATCCCATGCAAGTCTTTGAAGACTGTTGAAATCTTAAGCCAAATATTTGGCTCACTTAGGGTTTAAGGTAATTGACGCAGCAGATGCCAGGCCCAGCCAGAGTGCAGCGGTTTGGCGGGGTGTTCCAGGTGGTATGCTAATGTAACCAATCTGTTTCCATTTCCATTGAATCTCTAGTTTATTTTGAATGTGAGGTTGGATTATAGGATCTCCTGCCTCCTGTGTATATTTAAGCGGGAGTTTGATGAAAGCAATTCCCAGACTTCAGAAACATCCTCCGGAAACAGCAGCCAAGAAGGACCAAGTAATGTGCCAGGTGAGTGATGCCAGGATGGGATTTCTGCCGTAAAATTGGACCCGGGTCTACTGAAAGCTGAAAGTCCAGAGAGTACGTTCTAAAACAAGGATAAAATGTGAATATATTTGAAGGTGACTATATGTAAAAATGACATCCTGGGAGTTACCCATTTGGGGCAAACAAATAATTGCAAGAGCCCAGATTCCTTCTGAAGTAGATCTTATTTCTTCCATCTTTGAGTGTCTTAGTCATAAGACAGCTGAGGATTCTAATGTTATGGTTGTGTGAAATACTGGGGAAAAAAAAACACCCTAAAACAAAATTCTCCAAGAAAATTGACTGTCCACTAGCAACTTTTACTCTGAGTAGAAGTTTTTCCCTGCCCAGGATATAGTGGTGATGGATAAGAGAAAGATAGTAGTAGAAATAAACCCACCTAGCAAGGTCTGAGCTTCCTTGTAAAGAGGTAGTGCCTCTCACAGGGTTCATGCACTGAGGAGAAACCTGGAGCCAGTGGACAGTGTGATCCAGGTTGACCTGGCTTCAGAGCTTTGCAGTAAAAGAAGCTGGAAAACTTGAGGTTAATCCATGAGCAGAGGCAAGGCTCTTTGGGGCGGAAGTTCACAGGCAGCACATTTTCATAACTTCCTGCATCTAAAGTTCTGTTCTCTCTAACTCTTCAGGTGCTCTTGACTTCGAACACATTGAAGAACAAGCTGAGGGCATCTTCGGAGGAAGGAAAGTATATTTTCAGTTTCTGTTTTGTAGGTGGTTCTGAGATGGAGGAGGCTCCTCTCCATTAGCTCTCAAAGACTTCTCCTTGGACTCAGAAAGGTTTAGTCCTTGGGTTTAGGTTCTTTGCCTCCTCACTTTATAACTTCTAGAACTCAGGTCAGAGTGATCTTAGTTGGCTTCATATATATGTGTTTCCTGCCTACAGTAGAAAGAACTGAAGGAGGTTTCTCAAAGTATACACATTACAAGACTTTTTTAAATGGTGAGGAAATAGGGTTGAAAGAAAGAGGGGGCTCAAAACAGAGTGCAGAAAGCATGCTCATGGGTGCTACTGGGCGCAGTCACCCCCAAGCTCTTTAGGAGCCAAGCAGCCACAAGAATAAAAACAGGCATGCAGTTCTTTCATTGTCTGTAACCTGAAATTACTGTGTGAACCCTTTCCAAAAAGATGAGATTGCTCACTGTTGACTGAAAACATCATTATGAGACTCAAATCCCTGTAAGGCTCAAACACCTGCAAACTTGGTATAAACACTCTGTATGTATAACTCTTGGTATATACACATTTGCTTTGGTTATGTACTGCTTTTGACAATCAAAACTTAATGGATTAAGGACTTCCCTGGTGGTCCAGTGGTTAAGAATCCTTCTGTCAGTGCAGGGAATACAGGTTCGATACTTGGTCGGGGAAGATTCCACATATCACGGGGCATCTAAGCCCATGTGCTGCAGCTACTGAAGTCCACTCTCTGGAGCATGAGAGTCACATCTACTGAGCCCACGCTCACACACGATAACAAAGACCCAGGACAGCTAAAGAAAAATGGATTAAAACAGTCATTTTATTGTCTCTCACAACTCTGTGGTTGACTGGGGCTCAGCTAGATGGTTCTTCTGCTGATCACTGTTGGGTCCGTCATGCGACCATAGTAGCTAGTGATTGGGGTTGGCATATCCATGTTGCTGTCTTTGCATTTCTGGCTTTTTGGAGGTGATACCTTTAAGGCTGGGACTTCTCTCTTTTTCTCTGCACATGGATACTTTTGGCTTCTGCATAGCTTGGTAACTGGCTCTATGTGCAAAGGCCCCAAGAGGCTAGACCAACAGTGTACAAGCACCAAGCAAGCCTCCGCTTGCATCATGTTGCTGATGTCCTATTGGTCCAAGCGGATCGCCTGGCTGAGCCCAGTGTCCATGTGGGAGGAACCTACATAAGGGTGTTTAGACCAGAGAGGGTGAACTGATATTCACTGTCTTAGCGCTTAATGTAAAATCTGTGAAGTTTGAATCAGCAACATTATTTACTCTATGGAAGAGATTGCTGTTCTGAAACTCAGGGAGTTTTGAGTTTAGCCTGGTGCCACTTCAGTCTGCTGGGTGGTGTCTTGGCGCTCTACTGCTTTCCTGGTGTGGAAGGGCTGTGAAAGCTTCTTCACACCTTTCTGGAGCGCACAGCATGAACACAGGATTTATGTACTAAGTCCTATCTATGCCTCCCTTGCTGGTCTGCAGCCATGAAGGTCTCAGCATTTGACCTTCATTTGATTGTAAACACAATACAGGCCCAGAACCTGACTGCCAGTGCTCAGGTTCACGGTGGCCTGCCGTTAGCGTCAGGACTTGCTTATTAAATTTTTGGTTGTGTAAGTAGCACACAATCCGCGTAGCGTAGATCTTGGGAGAAGCCTTGATAATATACTGATTAACCCCAGCTAGGAAGCTAGAATAGCACTGAGTGGGGATGACTCACGGCAACACTTCTCAAAGTGGGGCCTGAGGGACCAAACTGCTTGCTGCCAGTTTGAGATGAGATAAGTGAATCTTTGGGCACTTTCATGGCCACTGGGGGGGCTTCCCAGATGGTGCAGATGGGCTTCCCTCATAGCTCAGTCGGTAAAGAATCTGCCTGCAATGCAGGAGACCTGGGTTTGATTCCTGTGTTGGGAAGATGCCCTGGAGAAGGAACTAGCAACCCACTCCAGCATTCTTGCCTGGAGAATCCCATGGACAGAGGAGCCTGGAGGGCTCCAGTCCATGGGGTCGCAAGAGTCAAATACGACTTAGCGACTAAACTACCATACCTGAATAGTCTAGTGATTTTCCCTTTTTCCAGGTGGTGCAGTGGTAAAGAATTTGCCTGCCAATGTAGGAGATGCACGAGGCAGGTTCGATCCCTGGGGAAATTAAACGCCCCCCCCCCCGCCCCCCCCCCCCCCCGCCCCCCCCGCCTGGAGAAGGGAACAGCTACCCACTCCAGTATCCTTGCCTGTAGAATCCCATGGACAGAGGAGCCTGGAGGGCTACAGTCCATGGGGTCGCAAAGAGTCGGACATGACTGAGCACACACATTTGTTGGCCCCTGTGACCCCATCCAAGTGCACGATCAGGGATATGGTACAGGCTAGGCAATGGCACCCCACTCCAGTACTCTTGCCTGGAAAATTCCATGGACAGAGGAGCCTGGTAGGCTGCAGTCCTTGGGGTCGCTAAGAGTCAGACACGACTGAGTGACTTCACTTTCACTTTTCACTTTCATGCATTGGAGAAGGAAATGGCAACCCACTCCAGCGTTCTTGCCTGGAGAATCCCAGGGACAGGGGAGCCTGGTGGGCTGCTGTCTCGGGTCGCACAGAGTTGGACACGACTGAAGCGACTTAGCAGTAGCAGACCTCAAAAACCTGGCCCTCCACCACAGATGGTTTCTTGGGACTAGCATCTTAAATAAAAAACAAACTAGTAACTCGGGAGAAACACAGCTGTGTGCGGCTCTGAAACCCCCAGCAGCAGAACATCTGGTGGGAGAGTGTTTGCAAAGCCAGGCCTGTCACTGTGGGAAGGTGGGGACTTTGGTTAAACACTGGGCAGCTGTGACACTGTAACTGTCCCCTCCCCTCAGAACACAGTTGAAGATGAAACAAGATGGTATTGTTAAAGGAGTTATTTAATACCCAGGTCTGCTGAGGTCGGCCATAGAGTTGGGGATCTCATGAAGTGAGGTGTGTCTGGGCCCATGGGTGCGGGTGAAGGCTGTCTGTGACTCACGTGACCTCTCCCCTCAGTGAGGAGAACACCCCGCTGGACCTGGATGACCACGGCGGCAGAACTTTCCTCCGAGTCCTGCTCCACTTGACGATGCACGACTACCCACCCCTGGTGTCGGGGGCCCTGCAGCTCCTCTTTCGGCACTTCAGTCAGAGACAGGAGGTCCTCCAGGCCTTCAAACAGGTAGCTTGGGTGGCCGTGTGTGCACACACGTGTGTGTACTTGTGTTATTGGTGGTGGTGTCGTCATCTGTCTGAGAGGGTGCTGAGTGCCACTGGTCAATTGCATTCGTTCAGGTTCAGCTGCTCGTTACCAGCCAAGATGTCGATAACTACAAGCAGATAAAACAAGACCTGGACCAGCTGAGATCCATCGTGGAGAAGTCAGAGCTCTGGGTGTACAAAGGGCAGGGCCCCGACGAGGCCATGGACGGCGCATCTGGAGAAAACGAGCATAAGAAGACAGAGGTGGGTGACCACAGGTTAGGTTGCCGGAGGAGATGCGTGGGTCCTGAGAACAAGTGAACGTCCTCCTCTGGTTTTAGGTAAAAATGCAGATGCTAGGATGGGCTGGGATCTCAAGAGGTCTGCTTGTTATCCGGGTGATAGCCATTCTCCTAGGAAGTGCAGCACCAGGTGCCCCTCGCAGACTCACCTGGGCACCAGGTGCCCCTTCCAGAATGAACCTGTTCTCCAGCTATGCCTGGTCCACCATCCTTTCCCAATCAGTGAAATAACATCCATCATGGAGAGCTGAGTGTGAGCAAGTGATTGACTCGGGCATAAACCTAGCAGGACAGCTGGCTAGTGCTAGTGCTCAGTCACTCAGTCGTGTCTGACTCTTTGCAACCTTATGGACTGCTGCCCATCAGGCTTCTCTGTCCATGGGATTCTCCAGGCAAGAATACTGGAGTGGGTTGCCATGCCATCCTCCAGGAGATCTTCCCTACCCAGGGATCAAACCCACGTTTCATGTGTCTCCTGAATTGGTAGGAGGATTCTTTACCACTAGTGCCACCTGGGAAGCCCCATGATGGCCGGAAAACACTGCAAAATTCCTATTCCTTCCGAGATTGTGAGCTAACCCTAACAAATGGACAGGAACCCAAGAGTTGTGCACACCCCAGTCACGTTCGTTTTGGTTCCTAGGAGGGGAATAACAAGTCACAGCAGCATGAGAGCACCAGCAGCTACAACTACAGGGTGGTCAAAGAGGTATGTGCCCTCCCCTGAGCCTTTCCCGTGGTGGGAAGTTTAACAGAGAGAAAGGGACCTCTGAGGTCAAGTGCATAGGTCTTAGTGTCAGGCCTCAGTTCACATCATGTGTGTTTCCTCACCTTGTATGGGGACCACCAGCACCTATACTTCTGAAGGTTTACAATTGAAGGAAGAGTGAAGTGGTAAAGTTATCAATGATTTATCTTGATTGCTGACACATAGTGTCACCAATGAGAACCTTAATTCTTTAGAAATCTTTGCATAGGTTGATTCAAAGTTGAGAGGCTGGAAGCTTGGTGTGTTTTTGTTTGTTTTTTACCCCAGAACAAATTCTTCCCAAGTTTTTGGCAGTGATGCTGAGTCATAGCTTTGTTGTTGTTGTTGTTTAGTGACTAAGTCATGTCCAGCTCTTTTGCAGTCCCATGGACTGTAGCCCACCAGGCTCCTCTGTCCATGGAATTTGCCAGGCAAGAACACTAGGGTGGATTGCCATTTCCTTCTCCAGGGGATCTTCCCGGACCAGGGACTGACTGAACCTGCGTCTCCTGCACTGACAGGCAGATTCTTTACCACTGAACCAACAGGGAAGCCCCCATACCATTTTAGGATACCTGAAAGCATCCCACTTGCTGATGGAGCCATAATCCAGTCGTTAATCTAGAAGACTTGTTCTTAGCCATATGTGGATTTGGTTCAATACAACCAGTAAGGATCCTACAAGTTAGAGAACTTTCCCTCTTACTATGTTCTTAATGGACTGTGATCCCTTTTACCTTCCTGCCCACACCACCCCCTGGCAATCTTTCTTCCAACTATGCTTCCTACTTTTCTGAGATTGATTTTTGTTTCTTACAACTTTTTTTTTTCAAACTTTGAGGTATAAGTGACAAAATTATAATATACTTGACAATGTGATAATTTGATATATACATAGTGAAATCATTACCACAATCAAGTTAATTAACACATCCATCACTCACAGAAGTAACTTTTGGAGGATGGTAGGGGGAGATAAGAATGCTTAAGATCTATTCTCTTAGCAAATTCCACGTACCCAGTGAGGTATCAGGAACTGTAGTGGCCAGGTTCCAGGTTAGATCCTCAGAACAGAGATGTGAGTTGACGAGAAACTTTGACCTTTCTTCCTACCAGATTTTGATCCGACTCAGCAAACTCTGTGTTCAAGAGAGCGCATCCGTGCGGAAGAGCAGGAAGCAGCAACAGCGCTTGCTCCGGAACATGGGCGCCCACGCCGTGGTGCTGGAGCTGCTGCAGATCCCCTACGAGAAGGTGGGCATCGCCCCCTCCCTGCAGCCAGACCCCACGGCTGCTGCTCCTAGGGGGCAGGTTCCTGGGTTTTCCCAAAACCTTCACACTTGGGAACGGTTGGTGAAGAAATGAAGCTGATGTGTGATGACTGTCACTGTGAAGCAATCTTAGGTAACTGACGTGAAACAAACAGAGCATGGTAGAAGTACAGTGAAGCCCCCCATAACCTCCCTCCACTTTTAGAACTCTATAAAGAAGGAGGAGTCTGTTCTCTCCTTACTTCCCTGCCAGGCAGCTTGGTCTGAGTACAAAGGTCTGGTGGACAGAGCTGTCTCTGCACGTGGACTTGTACCATACACTTGTTTTCCTTTTTTTAAAGAGTTGTAAAAGCTGTTTATTGTTTTGAATCCAGTGTGTTTTAGAAGAGCTTGTGACATGGCCATCAATAACTCCCCCAGATCACATGTATGATTATGAAATCAGATTAGCGTAAGTGATCAATTATGAACCCCCCCCATCACAGGGACTGCAGTTTTCGACTTTCAGAGCAGGGGGATGAACTGGTGAGTTCAGGAGAGCCAGAGAAAGCTGTCTTCCCACATCAGAGATACTGGATCACCAAAGCTTAATAAGTATGTGCAGTACAGTTTCGTCTGCCTTGTTCCTCAGCCATGCAAGCTATAAATGCATGTGAGAACATAGGACTTGTCAACTCGAAGTCCTCGCTGTGTGCTGACAGCTGGTTAGGTTCGATCTGTTGGATTCGGCTCAGTCTAAGTCATCTTTTCTGTTGATAGAAATTAAGCTACATCTCTCATTTTTCGTGTTAGCATTTGGCATTGCTAGTGATGGGATGGAGGGAAGCAGGATAGCATAGACCTGACAGGGCACTTCTAAAAGCGTTCATTCAGGGCTTCATTGGTGGCCCAGTGGTTAGGAGGACTCTTCTTTCACTCTAGGGAGCATCGGTTCAGTCTCTAGCTGGGAAATTAAGATCCTACATGCAGTGTAGTATGGCTAAAAAATAATAATAAATAAATACAAAGAATAACAGTGTCCAGTAGAACAAAATGAAAGCATTCATTCAAGCTTCTAAAACCCAGAGTGGCATTCTTGGCGTTTCCACTTGATGGATGAGGGGACCGAGGCTGGGGAGTTTTAGAGTTGAGACTTAGGTGCTGGGCTGTTGAATTCCCCAGTGACTCCCAGAGGCTCCCTAGTGAAGTCACCTGAAGGAGGTTCCCTGCCCACTGCTTGCCAGGTACCAGGCCCTGTGCTGAGGCTTTTACATTATTCTCTCATTTAATCCTCAGGACACCCAGAGGAGATAGGTGCCCCATTCTAGATGAGAGGACTGAAGCCAGAGAGGTTTAGAAACTTGTCTGGAAGGCCCAGCTGCACGTAGCAGAGCCTGCTCAGCTCATCTGTGGGAGCCTGGGCCTTGGACGGCTCGCCTTCCACCCCACCTGCTCCTCACTTTCACCCGCTACCCTGCACCTTAGGAAGTTCCCTCCCGAGGCCGTCTCCTCAGTCACGGGGCCTGTGTGAATCTGATAGGTCAGGCTTTTCACCAGCCACAGATAAAAGTACAAGTTTAATCCCTTCAATAGATCAGGGTCTTCAGTAACCTGGAATTAATACAGATGGATGTGGCTGTCATCCAAACTTGGCCAATGTTTGGACTCAAACCAGCAAGTGGATTCGTCTCCGTCTGTGTGAAGAATGTCAGGAGAAAGGTTGCTGGCCTTGGCTTTGCCTCATAGTAACCTGTTTCCTTAATGAGACATTCATTCTCAGAGCAGTGTTGGAGGGACCTATAGGAACCAGATTCAGCTGGAATTGGTGACTCAAAGGCAGAACATTGTGTGTGTATACTTTGTCTGGTTTTTGGATGGATACAGCCATCCCATTGTGTAAGGACAGCGGAGGGACTCTTACTAACAGGTAAGTTCGTGTTATGTCTTTGTGAGCTCCTTGCCCTGTAAAAATCTGCTTTGAAGGGCAGAAGCTTTTAGGTAGCTTGTCTGCCAGCAGATTCCTTTAGTAGGTGAAGAAAGGGAAGAATGCACAGTGGTTCAGGGTTGCTGTGGTGTGTCTCTGTCCCAGACCCTCTGATTTCTTAGAGCTTAGAAACTTTGCCCCTCTCTCTGTAAATGAGAGACAAATCTAATACCTCCTTTGTTGTTCTGAGACTTGCTGTCAGCGTCCTCTTTAAACCTCCTGCTTTGTTCATCTGTCACCCTGGGAGTCTGGGTTCCTTCCATCAGTGTTCCTGGCAGAAGTGTTCTATTTTCTCACAAGGCTGTGGTCTAGATCAGAGTGGGCAGACTGCAGACATGGATCACCTCCAGCCTACCGCCTGTTTTTATATAGCACTAGAGACAAGAATGGTTGCTACGTTTTGTTTTGTTTTCAATTTTAGCTTTATTTATTTTTAATTGAAGGATAACTGCTTTACAGTATTGCGTTGTTTTCTGCCAAACATCAAAATGAATCATCCATAGGTACACATATGTACGTTTTTGAATAGTTAAATTTTTAGGGGTTATATAGGTGTGTGCATAATGTCCTCTGTTTTGTTTTTTGACCCATAAAGCCCTGAAGTATATATCTGGACCTCTAAGAAAAAAGTTTGCTGACCCTTAGTCTAGACCAGTAACAGCAGCTAACATTTAATGAGTCATTATGGTCTAAGCACTTGACATGAATTTTCTCATTTAATCTTCATAACCACAATAGGAAGCGTGTCCTTTATCAGCTCCTTGTTACAGATGAGGAAACCGAAAGGTTAAGTTCCTTGCCCAAGGTCACACAGCTCAGAAGCTGTTCATCTGGCCTAAGGGCCATGCAGCCTGGTGTCAGGGCCTGCATTCCCAACTGCGGCACTCTGCCTCTGAAATGAGGGGATGTATGTGAGGTGACTGAGGAAGATGAAGTGGGCTCTGTGAATATGAGGGGTGATTTCCATTTGGGGAGGCTTCTCGTTTTGTTTTTACTCTTTTAAGTAGTGGCTTGTTTAGAACTGGGTAAAGTAGCAAGTAGTATGCTTACTCCTTGGAAGGAAAGTTATGACCAACCGAGACAGCATATTAAAAAGCAGAGACATTACTTTGCCAACAAAGTCCATCTAGTCAAGGCTATGGTTTTTTCCAGTAGTCATGCATGGATGTGAGAGTTGGACTATAAAGAAAGCTGAGTGCCGAAGAATCGATGCTTTTGAACTGTGGTGTTGGAGAAGACTGTTGAGAGTGCCTTGGACTGCAAGGAGATCCAACCAGTCCATCCTAAAGGAGATCAGTCCTGGGTGTTCATTGGAAGGACTGATGCTGAAGCTCAAACTCCAATACTTTGGCCACCTGATGCGAAGATCTGACTCATTTGAAAAGACCCTGATGCTGGGAAAGATTGAGGGTGGGAGGAGAAGGGGACGACAGAGGATGAGATGGTTGGATGGCATCACCGACTCAATGGACAAGAGTTTGGGTAAACTCCAGGAGGATGGACAGGGAGGCCTGGCGTGCTGGGAGTTGGTGATGGACAGGGAGGCCTGGTGTGCTGGGAGTTGGTGATGGACAGGGAGGCCTGGCGTGCTGCAGGCCATGGGGTCACAAAGAGACAGACACGACTGAGCGACTGAACTGAAAGTAGCAAGAGGTTTCTTTGTTTTTAAATGTCTATCTATTTGGTTGCACTGGGTCTTAAGTACAGCATGTGGGATCTTCAATCTTCGTAGCAGCATGCGGGTTCTTTAGTTGCTGCATGTGGGATCTAGTTCCCTGACCAGGGTCACACCTGGGCCCCCTGCATTGGGAGCTTCGAGTTTTAGCTGTTGGACCCCCAGGGAAGTCCCAGGAGGTTCTATATAATTGTCCTGTCATGGGCCTCTTTGTCGTTCAGTTGCTCAGTCCTGTCTGACTCTTTGCGACTCCATGAACTGCAGCACACCAGGCTTCCCTGTCCATCAGCATTTCCCAGAGGTTGCTCAAACTCATGTCTGTTGAGTCAGTGATGCCATCCTATCATCTGGATCTCTGTCTCCTCTCGCCTTCAGTCTTTGCCAGCATCAGGATCTTTTCCATTGAGTCAGTTCTTCGCATCAAGTGGCCAAAGTATTGGAGCTTCAGTTTCAGTATCAGTCCTTCCAATGAGTATTCAGGGTTGATTTCCTTTAGGATTAACATAGGCATCTAACTCTTTACAAACATTGAGTGTATTTTTTTGAAGTGTAGTTGATTTACAATATTAGTTTCAGGTGTACAGCAAAAGGATTTGGTATCTTTTCAGATTATATTGCATTAAAAGTTATTGCAAGATGATAGCTATACTTGCCCATGCTGTAAAGTGTATCCTGGTTGCTTACTGAGTATGTGTTTTTGATATATGACATGAGAATCTGCTAATCAGCCATGGGAAATGCCTGAGACATACATTATCCTGACTGTGTAAGTAGGAAAGCTAAGTCTTAGGTTAAATCATGTGTCAGGTGATGGGGAAAGGAGTCAAGACAGGTACATCTGCCCCAACTTAGAATCTAGAGTTCCACTTTGCTGTGTTAACTGCTGCCAGCATTTAGGGTGTCCATAGGTTAAGGCAACTTGAAAATGTGTGCCTGAGAGCTGGGAGATGTGCTTATAGCCAGTGATGAAGTTGGCCCCTGCTCTGCTGTCCATCCGTATTTTCAGAAGTAGGAGGTTTAGAAATTTCAGCAATTGCTAGACAGTGAGATCTCAGAGAGTTCCTCTTAGCTTTCATTCTCTATGTCCTTTTTCCCTGATAAAATCATTTCATTTGACTGCCCAAGGCTAGTGGGAGAGAATTCACTTTCCTCCATGAAGCATAGACAAATTTCTGATTTCTCTGCAAGAGTCAGCGGTGCAGCACCCCCCAATGTTTTTATACAGCCAGCCCCTTGAAGCACCCCCCAGAGCCCCACATGAGTTGAGGGGATGGGGGCATCATGGAATCCTGGCCTAGAGATCGCTGCTTTCTCTATCTGACCTTCCCTTGCCAAAGGCCTAGCCGGGTCTTCAACCTGTTTTTCATCTGTCTTCTCCCTCACAGGCTGAAGACACCAAGATGCAGGAGATAATGAGGCTGGCTCATGAGTTTCTTCAGAATTTCTGCGCCGGCAACCAGCAGAATCAGGCTCTGCTCCACAAACATATAAACCTGTTTCTAAACCCAGGGGTAAGACTGGAGGCCTGTCTGGGACTCTGTGCTGGGAGGAGGACCGCAGTGGGTGGAAGCAGGAAGAGAAGAGAACAGCTTGTTCTTTTGCTGTTGTGGCCGCTGGGACTTGTTATGATGCAACCTTCATTCTGATGGGGAACATTTTGATCAGCTCTCAGGAGGATGTGAATACTTTATGGGAAAAAAAGGTAGAAGGAGGGAGGAAGCGGTGGTAGATGCAAGATAAATGTATTTTCTCTTAGTAGCATCCCTCAGTACATCAAACTCCAGCTGTAGCAAAGTACCAATTCTCACTGTCCAGCCACATCCTCCTGAGGTCCTGCATGAAGTTTTCTATGTTTACACAAAACATAATGTGTCCGTGTAAAACATAATTGTGTTACATTTTAATTACATATGTTTTTAATATGTTACATACGTGTTATGCTTTTTTTATAGGAAAATGGTGGTACACTGTACACATTGTTTTTGTATTTTGCCTTTTTCACTTACACATCTTGGGTATCTTTGTAAGTCAGAGATATATAAATTTTTCTCATTGATTTTCATGGCTAAATACTTCCCCGGTGGCTCCGCGGTAAAAGAATCTGCCTGCAGTGCAGGAGATACGGGTTTGATCCCTGTGTTGGGAAGATCCCCTAAAGGAGGAAATGGTAATCCACTCCGGTATTCTTGCCTGGAGAATCCCATGGACAGAGGAGCCTGGTGGGCTACAGCCCATGGGGTCACAAAGAGTTGGACACGACTGAAGCAACTGAGCGCACATGGGCAGAATGGCTGTAACTTTTTTGAAACCATTTCCTTATTAATGGACAGTTCAGCAGTGTCTGATTTTTGGCTCATGAGCAGTACTGCAAAGGACAGCCTTGTACATTAACACACACTCACATGCACACACACAAACACACCTAAGTACTCATCCATACTGCTGGAGCTTTCCAGAGAAAGAACTGCATTGTAGAGTCATCTTCCATCCTTTTCATGTTAATGAAAAGGCAAAAGATGAAAAGGTTAAAGCCCCTTACCTCACACCAGTCATTAAACCTAATAACTCTGTAAGTCTGGATAAAAAGTAGAAAATGAAGCTCCTGAAAAGGAAAACCTGAAAATATCCTCATGACCTTATGGAAGGGAACTTTTCTCACAATGAATGCAAAGAGCACTAGTCATGCAGGAAAATATCAATAAATCAGACTTTTAAAAAAAATCAATGCAGAACTTCCCTGGTGGTCCAGTGGTTAAGCCTTCGCCTTCCAATGCAGGGGGTGTGGGTTTGGTCCCTGGTCAGGAAGCTGTGATCCCATCCACATGCCTCTTGGCCAAAAAACCAATAGATGAACAACAGACGCAAAATTGTAACAAATTCGATACAGACTTTTTAAATGGTCCAAGATAAAAAAATCTTTAAAAAAAAATCAAGAACTTCTATTTGTCAAATGACACTGTAAAGAGTAAGCGAAGACAAGCCCCAGTGAGAGAAAACACTCAGTGTTCAAGTCCAGGAGCAACTTCACTCCCAGTAGAAGCAACAAACTCCAGAAGGTCCGTGAGGAAGATCACAGCCCACTCTTTCAAATGAGCTAAAAACTTTAAAATGGGACGCTCTGCCGTAGAGATTATCCAAATGGCCAACAGCCATCACAAAGCCCTCAACATGGTTCAGCATCAGAGAAATGAAAATTGAGGAAGTTACTTACAACAAATTATGAAATTAAAAAACTGACACTACTCAGTATTGGCAACACTATGGAGTAGCTGTAATGTAGAATGTAAATTGTTAATTTGTTTCAAAGCTGTTTGGGAGTATCTTCCAAAGCCAAATGTATTTGAACTCTGCAACCCAACATTATTCCTGGGTATAAAGCCAACAGAAATGCATACATTTCATTTATCAGAAGACATTTAGAAGAATGTTCAGAGGGACCCTGTTCATCACACATGTCATAAGAACTGTGTCACTCCTTACGCTTAAGACCGGTGGTGGTGGTGGGGATTTAATTGCTAAGTCACTCCCCCGAATGCCCATCAACAGATAAATGCACGTGGTATATTCATGCGACGGAATGTGTGTAGCAGTGATAGTCAACAAGCTAGTAACACATACAACACGGATGACACGATTGCAATTTGAACAAAAGGCAGGTAGAAGAGGATGCTTGAGGTTCAAGACTGGGCAAAACTAATCTGTGGTTGTGGAAGCCAAAATAATTGTTAAACTTGGAGAGAGCGGGCCATAAAGGGGTCTATTTTGTTCCTTGGTCTGGGTGCTGAGCTTCCCTCTGAAATTCATTCAGCAGAAAACTAATGATGTGTTTACTGTCCTGTGGTTTTATTACACATGATTGAAAAAGCTGAGTTAACAGGAACACCCTACAGAAGCAAGGATGGAGAAAGATGCTCTCGCGGGGCTGAATGCCCCTGCCTGTGTTGGGATAGACTCTTTCTCGCCTCGCCCTTCCTTTGATCCTGTCTCTGTGCCCTTGCTCTCGCGTCAGATCCTGGAAGCCGTCACGATGCAGCACATCTTCATGAACAACTTCCAACTGTGCAGCGAGATCAACGAGCGGGTCGTCCAGCACTTTGTTCACTGCATCGAGACTCACGGTCGAAATGTCCAGTACATCAAGTTCCTGCAGACGATTGTCAAGGCTGAAGGGAAATTCATCAAGAAGTGCCAAGACATGGTCATGGCCGAGGTGACAGCTATGTATTTCTAAATACCTTCATCCGATGTTCTCAGGGACTTACAAATTATTTAATTTTATTTGTATAACCTGGCACCGTGTCCAGGGGCCATTAAAAAAAAAATAATGTATGTGTGTGCACGCACAAGTGTGTGTGATCTTGTGTGTGTGAGCTTAAACTGTAGAAACAGCCAAGAATCCAATCTACTTTTTCATAGCAATAAATCTATTTTAAGGATCGTTGGCTAGGATTCTTCTGAGAGAGTAAAACAGCCCAAGAAAATTGAACCAAAATACATTGAATTGAGATTAAATGTGGATAGAATCCTTTGAGCCAAAGAAGTTCTTCTTGTGAATTCTATAACTTAAAAAAATTATCCACCTAATTAACTAGCTGGGAATATTGTTGGTTGATGCTTTATGAGAAGCTGGTCAGTAGAATCGGGGCAAAGTCCCCCTTGGGTCTCTGTCAGACGTCAGTGCCCATGGATGCCGTCTGTCCCAGGAGGGTCCTCTGTCACCCTCGGGACTTCAGCTTCTGTAGGTGCTTGCTGTCATCTTTCCATCTTTAAAAAATAAATGGAATCTCAAGTAAATCCAGCTAACACCTGGAGTTGTGGTCTTATCTACATATATGAGTTCAGTGAAAGATGGTATAGTGTCGTTAAAAGTGTTGGCTTGACCTGGGATACACATGTCTTCTGGTCCATGTCCCAGGCTGCGTGATTCAGGATTGAGAAACTCACAGGCTAGTTAAATGAGATAAAGATGACAGTGATAGCTACCATTTATTGGAATGGCTGCTCCAGTTGGTATTGTAAGCTATTGTGGGAACATTCTCAGAGTTCATAAAGGTTAGCTGTTATTAAGTGAATAATATTGACCGTATTTATTTTGACTTCTGTGTCAGCCCTTTTTGGATCTTTCATATTTCATGCAGTGCTGAACAATTTCAACACTTAATTCTTAAGTAGATTAATGAGAACCCCCAGTCCCCAGCAGACAAGTTTTATGAATAGAAATGCCTTGACTCTTTGAGTGCTGAAAGGAAGGTGTATCTTACTTAGAATTGGATTATTTGTGATTGTGAAGAAATAAGGCAGTGTATGAAAGAGCTGTAACAAAAATACAAAGCGTGAAAGGAGATGGGAACATTTTTAAAAAGAAAAAAAAAATCATAGCCCAATAATTAGGGGAAATACAAGGGCAGGCTTGAAATCTACATTTTGCTTGATACATGAATGCTGGTATGTAGACTTTCTCTTCCCCTAATAATGTTTAGGACTGCTGTGATATTTTTATATCTGAATGAAAATGCTGCTGCTGAATTTTTTAGTTGTTTAGTAATAAAAATGAATGAAGTGTAGATGAGTTCAGTAATATAAATGCAGCTGGATTTGGAAGGTAAATGCTGACAGAACCTCTCTTTCTGTGTGAATAGATTTCTTTTTTAATGCTTCCCCCATCCCAGCAAGCTTGTGCTATAAACAAGTCTCACTCTCTCACTGATCACAGCTGGTTAATTCAGGAGAGGATGTCCTCGTGTTCTACAACGACAGAGCCTCTTTCCAGACCCTGATTCAGATGATGAGGTCCGAGCGGGACCGGATGGACGAGAACAGCCCCCTCATGTACCACATCCATCTGGTGGAGCTCTTGGCCGTGTGCACAGAGGGCAAGAACGTCTACACGGAGATCAAATGCAACTCCCTGCTCCCACTGGATGACATTGTCCGCGTGGTGACCCACGAGGACTGCATCCCCGAGGTGAGCGACTGCGTCCCCAGGGTGGGTGGGCTCTGACTCTCCACATGGTGTGGGGCGGGGGGGTGCGGCTGGATGGGAGCTGACCCAGGTGGGACCTCACAGCTTTGACACCCACGGCTCACTTAGCTGTGAGACTTCCAGTGGCCAAAACAGCATCCTCTTGAGCCTTGATTTTGTGTGAGAGGGATGACAGGGGAAGTAAATCTTTTTGTCTCCTTGAGAAAGAACAGGAAACTGCTGCAGTCATCTCACCTGTTGAAACAGGAGCGTTGAGCTGAACGGACCTCTCAGAAATGAGATGAACGGTGGCTAGGGAGACAGTTCACACCAGTGTAAAACTTAATAGGTTTATTCTTTAAAACAAAAACTTGCGATGCAAAAATCATGAATGACAGCTTTAAAATATTCAGGAACAGCAGGTAACCAGTAAGAAATGGAAAGTAATCTACAATTTTACCACCCATAATAAATACCTGTTAGGTTTTTAGTAAATCCTTTCAGCTTTTGTTTTCCCTATTCATATACATTAACTAGTAACAAAAAAAATGGATCATGCAATATATATTTTTGTTCATGTTTTAAAATATATAGTATTAGTTTATATTATTAGTATATATACATATGCATTTATATGTGTGTGTGTGTGTGTGTAGAGAGAGAGAGAGAGAGAGCGTGCGCATATTTTCAGCTTCCTTGGTAGCTCAGGTGGTAAAGAACCAGCCTGCAATGCAGGAGACCGCGGTTCGATTCCTGGGTTGGGAAGATCCCCTGGAGAAGGGAGAGGCTCCCCACTCCAGTGTTCTTGGGCTTCCCTGGTAGCTCAGACGGTAAAAAATCCACCTGCAATGCAGGAGACCTGGGTCCAATCTCTGGGTTTGGAAAGATCCCCTGGAGAATGGCATGGCAACCCACCTCAGTATTCTTGCCTGGAGAATCCCGTGGACAGAGGAGCCTGATGGCTACAGTTTATGGGGTTGCAACAAATCAGACACAACTGAGCGACTGAGCACAGCACAGCATAGATTATGTAGTATATATTAAATATATACTGTTTTTAGACTACTTTTTGGAAAAGTTATTGCGTTTTGGCAGGGTGAACACTTAGAAGTGCTGTGTCATGCAAGGTGCATTTCTTTTGACTTGACAGTGTGAAGTGCCTTCCAGCAGTTTGACCTCAGCGGCCCCACACCACAGAGCTCTTATCACTCCAAATCCTGCCAGCTCTTATTGTTGTTATGCCCTTTATTATTTATTATTTTTCAGTCTGGAGGCTGTATAGTGATACCTCATAGTGGTTTTAATTTCTGTCTTCTTGATTACTAAATGAGATTCAGCCCCTTTCCATATATTATTTTTGATATTTACTATTCCTTTAAGTAAATATCAGATCACATTTTTTGCCCCTTTTTCCCATCTTACACGCAGAGATCTGTAAGAATTCCTTGTGGAGATATGCATTGCAAACAGCTTCTCTCCAATTGTGTCATTTAACTCTTGTAACAGAGCCATTTCATGAGTAGAAATTCTTAACTTTAATGTAGTCAAACCTGGCCCTCTTCTGTGGTCCCAGTGTTCTGTTGCATTCTTCACCTGGAAGTCAGGAACATCTTCTCTTCCAAAAGCTTTGTTTTCAGATGTCATCTTGGTGAATTTTGACCATCAAAAAGCCATAGAGATTCAGTGGCCAAGAGAAAATGGAATGGCCATCTTGGTCTGTCCTTGTCATTGTTAATTTGAGGGAACTAGTCAGTCCCACATGTCCTATGAATAAGTTGATTTTTACAGAAAAATCTGTTTCTCTTTTTCAGGTTAAAATTGCCTACATTAACTTCCTGAATCACTGCTATGTGGACACGGAAGTGGAAATGAAGGAGATTTATACCAGCAATCACATGTGGAAATTGTTTGAGAATTTCCTCGTCGACATCTGCAGGGTAAGGCTTTCTGGAACTACGGAGACAGGGGAAGGGGTATGTGTGGGTCTGCGTCTCCCTGTGCAGACGTAGGGATGACAGTCACGTCATTGCAACTTGCTAGTTGGTGGCACAAGGAGATACCTGGCTCTTTTACCGCGTCTTATTTCTTTTGATCTTTTACTCCTAGCTTGAGAATAGATTTTATTCATCAAGCTTCAGGGAGGGTAGGTTATTTCGGTTTTCATTTCATCCTTTATGGATTGATTTGGGAATGATAATCTGGGACATATTAAAATCAGATATATAAAGTTTTGTCTTTTTTGACAATGAGTCTCTCCTCGAAGGACACCTTCCTGAGTGTGAGCATTTATCTCCTAAGATCTGGTGTCAAGGATCCTTCAAATCACATCGCTTTCCCACCTATTGCTTTCCTGACCCAGCCTTCGGGATGGCTTCAGTAGTCTTGATTTGGTTTTGCAGTGACCTTAATACATGTTTGAAAGCCATGGGACTATACCCTCACAAGACACATCATGGATTTAATAGGAGTTGTGTGGTGGTCAGGTTGGGGGAAAGTAACTCAGTCCTTCACAGAACAATTGTGAAATGAATCCCAATTTCAGAAACATTGTGATACTAAAAAGGAAAAAAAAAAGTGCATTGTAGAATCATAGAATGTGGCATTTTCTCCTGACTGTACCATTACCAGTATAAATACAAGGAACCTACAAGAACTTAATTTCCTTCTAATCAGGACTGTGTTTAATAATACCCTAGTGTTGGCATCACAGATATATATTGTTGTTCAGCAGCCCAGTCATGTCCGACTGTTTGCGACTCCATGGACTGCAGCACGCTGGGCCTCCCTGTCCCTCAGCATCTCCCGAAGTTTGCCCAAGTTCATATCCATTGCATCAGTGATGCCATCCAGGCATCTCATCCTCTGACACCCTCTTCTCCTTCTGCCCTTGATCTTTCCCAGCATTAGGGACTTTTCCAGTGAGTTGGCAGATCGCATCAAGTAACCAAAATACTGGAGCTTCAGCTTCAGCATCAGTCCTTCCAATGAGTATTCAGGGTTGATATACATATATATATATAATTTAAATATGTATATATTTTCATCTCAAGCTCTTCCTCGTCTTTTAATCCCATAAATCTAGGGGTTTGGCTTGAAATGGAAATCCTGCTTTGATTCTTTAAATCAGGACTCAACAAAGTTTTCTGTGAAGCCCCAGATAGTAAACATGTTTGGCTTTGTGGGCCGTGTGGTCTCTGTCACAGCTACTCAGCTCTGCTCTGGTAGCGTGAGAGTGACCACAGTAGTATGTAAACAGATGGGCATGGCTGGGTTCCAGTAAAACTTCATTTATAAGAACAGCCACCAGCCCTTAACTTGGCTTATCCCTGCCATAAGTTGTTAAAAAATGCTTTAAAATTCATTGCTGACTTCACTTTTGAATGTGTCTACCCACTGCTCATCACTGGACTTAGAACATGACAGTTAATAAAATTTGATGGTTTTACCCTTCATAATTTTCAAAATTATATATCTGATTTTATATCTCCAATTAGAGGGCTAATGAGTTTGGTAATAAAATGGGTGTTAAATATTTGGGGAGAATTCCCCGGTAGTCCAGTGGTTAGAGTTCTCGCTGTCACTGCCAGGGGCCCAGGCTCAGTCCTTGGTTGGGGAAGTGAAATCCCACAAGCTGCGTGTTGTAGTCAAAAAAAAAAAAAAAAAAATTGAATTTCTTGAACCTGTTCTTCTAAATGTGTAATTGTATTCTAAGCAGCAAAATTATCTAAAGTCCAGGTGAAACCTGAAGTTTCCCTTCACCCCCAAACTTACACAGACGGTTATTCTGAGTCACAGCCCACTCTTTTCAGCAGTCCTGTGGCTCAGTAGAGTTTTCACTGAATTGAAAGGAGTGTTGTAGGTTTGGAGAATATCATGCCCAGTGGACTCAGTGGTAATACTTGATTAAGTATCTTGATGATATGCATTAGTTACGTATGACCTAGAGAAGAATGACTTAAACAGTTTACTTTTAGGGTACCTAGAGGCAACGGTAGGTATTAAGCCTATAATGCCTTTGGGGGCTTTAGACTGGCCACAAGTTGGTAGGAATTAGGAAGTGATGGCCTTGTAGGTCCCATGCCAACTTTAATGTTTTATAATTCTTCACCATGATATCCAAGCTCATCTGTTTCTCTTTTACCATGATTCTTTTTTTTTTTTTTTTTTTTTATCATTGTTCTCTTTTATTTATTCATTTGTTTTTATATTTTGGTTGCACCACACATGGCATGCTGAATCTTACAGGGATCAAACCCATGCCCCCTGCATTGGAACCATGGAGTCTTAACCCCTGGGCCACCAGGGAAGTCCCTAATTGTTCTCTCTTAGGAGGAGGAATACTGACTTGCAGGCTTTTGCCTTTCCTTTGTTAAGGGTAATTAGCAGAAATAGTCATCGATTTCTTAATTTTACAAGGAACTTGCGGGGTTTGGTATAAGGTCTAAAGCGTTGACTTGTCCTCCAGGCCTGTAATAACACGAGCGACAGGAAACACGCAGACTCGATTCTGGAGAAGTACGTCACCGAAATCGTCATGAGCATCGTCACCACGTTCTTCAGTTCTCCCTTCTCAGACCAGAGTACAACTCTGCAGGTAAGAAGTACAAACAGAGATGCAGGTAACTCCCAGGAGATCCTCGGCAGACGGACTTGGTGCTGATTCTGGAGTGAGCGGCTGCGGATGAGCCAGCCCTCCGTGAAGCATTAATAACAGATGCTTCTCTCTTCGTGGAGGATGGTTTTTACAGGAATTGCGTGGATAATGAAGTAGCTGAGAATGTTTTTCTGTATCAGATGGTTCTATGGCTATTGATTTTTCTTCCTGAAAATGCCTTCTTTTTTCCCCCTCTTTAATCTTGTTGATTCCTTACCTCTAACCTTAGAAAGACAAGCAGCTTTCAAATGAGTGGTAGCATGTTAACACTTTTTAAGAAAATTATGTATTTTTTTTTTCTTTTGGCCACACTGGGTCTGTGTTGTTACACATGGGCTTTCTTTAGTTGCTGTGCTCGGGCTTTTCATGGTGAGGGGGCTTCAGTAGGTGCGTGCGTGGGCTCAGTGGGTACGGCTCCTGGGCTCTAGGGCACAGGCTCAGTAGTTGTGGTGCACAGGCTTAGTGACTGTGTGGCACGAGGGATCTTTGCAGACCTGGGATGGAACCCATATCCCCTGCATCGGCAGGCAGGTTCTTCACCACTGGACCAGTAGGAAAGTCCAACACTTAATAAAACATGTCTGGGAGTCTCCATTATAAGCCCACATGTGTGCCTACAGTTCATCAGAAGGGGTTACGTGGCCAGCAGGAATGAGACGTCCTTGAGCCTTGATACTGTGGCTACCACCTCCCACCAGCCCCAGCATGTGCTGATCACTGGTGCCCCCTGGAGTTGTGCAGCAGCCCTGCAGGCTGATGGTCAGTGTACTTAGGAGTTTCAAACATGTGAATCCCTGGACCTGGGAGATGTTTTCATTATTCTTGGAAAAGTCACTCTTCTTTCTGTAACTGAGGTCTGGGTCATTGGCCGTGGGAGTCTTACGGCGGGTCCGTGTACACAGCCTGCAGGATGAAAACAGGACTTGGTCTCCAGTGGCCAGAAGAGCAGCAGTAACCATCCTTGTCATGCATATAGATGGAGGGTGTCCTGGGGTTGATGCGTGGCCCAGGCTGGTTGAATTGTAGACAGATAACCTTAATTAAGGTAAATTCTCCAAGAGGAGAGTGATTCATGGTCAGTATGATATCACTGGAACATTTATTAGAAACCGCTATTCTGTTACTCATGCAGAGGAGTTCATATTAACTTAGTACTCGTGGTATTATCCCCGTTTTTCAGGTGAACAGATTGAGGCTCAGGGGATTAAATTACCATCCTCAACCATGGTCACCACTGCTAATTGCAAAACCATGATTTCAACCCAGATCTGTCTGACTCTAAAACTTGAATTCTGGAATTTTTAGTGAGATATGTTTTCTTAGGAATTGTTGGTAACCTGCTGTTTAATTTAGCTTCTTTGCTAGCCTTCAGTTATCTCTAAAGTGTCATTAAGTAAGAATGCCACCTTTAGAATACCTGTGGATGGTTTTTGTGTCATTGGGGAATAAGAACTTGCTAGATCCCAAGCACGTGAGTTGTTAGAGGCCAAAATGTGCGCCTTACCAAGAGCCATTCTACTCAGAGCCAACTGCTTTGGTTAATCAGGATGAACTTGCTTCTCTTGTAATTAAAAGTGACCATTGCTGTGAGGCAAGTCCCATACTCCTAGAGACTGTGAAACAGTGTTGCAAAAGCAAATGTCAAGCTCAGTCAGTCAAAGTAATTGGAAACCATTGAAACTCCAATACTTTGGCCACCTCATGCGATGAGTTGACTCATTGGAAAAGACCCCGATGCTGGGAGGGATTGGGGGCAGGAGGAGAAGGGGACGACAGAGGATGAGATGGCTGGATGGCATCACTGACTCGATGCACATGAGTCTGGGTGAACTCCGGGACTTGGTGACGGACAGGGAGGCCTGACGTGCTGCGATTCATGGGGCCGCGAAGACTCGGACACGACTGAGCGACTGAACTGACCTGAGACAGGAATTTGTGTTCAGTGTTTTTGGTGTTGGTCCCTGTTCTCTCCTTCCATTGCCTTTGCTCTGAAACCACGTTTAACCCAATTATTAGGCAGTGGGGGCCAGAGAAATCAACTTCAACCTTTCACGTCCGGAGCGAGGCCCCGGTTATCCAAGTATAATTAAAATACATAGTCTAAGCTGGATTTCTAGAATAATTATTTTGAAGCAATACTGTTTCCGAAGCTGTCCTCACCTGTCTTATTTGCTGCAAAGCCTGCGTCTTGTTTCCTCAGCTAGATTTGTACCTTCGTCCTTCCTTCCTCCCATGTTTTGTATCTTCCCTTCCTTCCTTTAGCCTGTGTTTCTGGGGGAGGAAAATGGTGGACTTGGAGTTTTGCTGCATTTAAGGCACCAGTGAAATGTCCAAGGGGCGGCTGGAAATGTGGGTTCTGGGAGGAACGACAGAACTTTGAAGCCTTTTGGAGCTTCCCGGGTGGCACTGCGGTAGAGAATCTACCTGCCAATGCAGTAGACGTGAGTTCCATCTCTGCTCGGGGAAGATTCCACATGCCGTGGAGCGACTAAGCCTCGCACCACAACTGCTGAGCCTGGGAGCTGCAGCTGTGAAGCCCGTACACCCTGGAGCCTGCACTCCGCAACAAGAGAAGCCACCACAATGAGAAACCTGTGCAACACGCCTAGAGAGCAACCCCACCTGCTGCAGCTAGAGAAAGCTCAGGCAGTGACAGGAAACCAGCACAGCCATAAATAAGTAAAGTTATTTAAAAAAAAAAAAAATCTTTGGAGGCTTTTAAAGCAGGACAGAGTTGGGTTCCAGTCCTTCCCAGTTCTGTGAACTTGGGGAGATCTCAGAGCTTCAGAACCCTTTTCTTACACGTTAAATAGGGTTATAGTATGACTGGGATGATGACCCAGTGTGACCTGCGGATGACTGGGAGAATTAATGTTTATGAATAGCTATCACAATGCCTGGTACACAGGAGTTGCTTAACAACTGGCAGCTGGTACTGTGTCCTGCTAGACTGCAGGCTACAAGGGAGTGGGGTGAGGGGGGCAGAGACGTGTCTCAGATGCTGTTCTATCCTGAGCACCATGCCTGGCCCCTGGGAGGTGCTCATTTGATGAGTGAGCAAATGAATTGCGTAGACTCAGGAGAAGGGAACTCTGAAGTCCAAGTATAAATGCTTGCTAGTGCACGTCTTGGCAGGAAAAAGAAGAGGTAGACTAGAAAGGACCTGGGCAGAGCACAGATAATTAAGGACAAATTATACAACAGGCCAGAGGGAGATTAAGGGGTTATCTTGCCCTCAGGGTGGAATTCATGAGCAAAACAGAGCCTTGAGAACTAAACAGGGGAGAATCTCAGGCAGAAAGTGCTGGGCAGCCATGTTCATCAGCCCAAGAGGTTGTGTGAGCTGGTGCCCCCAGATTGGCCATTAGAATAGGAAATTAGGAATCAGTTGCTCTGGCTGATTGACTCATCTTTTGTTTATTCAAATGCCAGATGGGAACAGAGCAGATGCTCAGTAAATGTTGGCTCAATTGAATTCATTTAGTTGAAGGATTCTTCTTCCTTTAAGTTAGGCCATTGAGTCCCCGTCTCACACTCCATCAGAGGGGATCAAGAACTACAGGTCCGAGGCGGCCTCATCAGCTGGTACATCCTCCCCAGCTCCCTCAGCCCAAGCACAGTCCGGCTTTGGGACCCAAGCCTGCTCAGGCTTGAGGAATGTGACACCAGCCCGGGTCACTGAGGTTTGATGGGTTCAGAGTAGGACTTATTTTCATTGATTTTTATTGTTTCTATTGTACTACAGTTGGTACGCTGTGTTGCGTGTGTTTGAGTTCTGCAGCAACTTGATTCACTGACACTCTTAGCTCTTCTTTTTCGGATTCTTCTCCCACGTAGGTTATTACAGAGTGCTGAGTAGAGTTCCCTGTGCTTCCAGCAGGTCCACCTTGACCATCAATTTTATGAATATCATTGTGTTTATGTTAATCCCAACCTCCTAATTTCTCCTTACCCCTTGCCCAGCTTCCCCCTCATTAACTCTAAGTTTCCTGTCTGTGAGTCTCGTTTTGATTTGAACATTGGTTCACTGTGATCAGTTTTTAAATGTGATGTATAAGTGACACCTGATGTCTGTCTTGCTCTGTCTGACTTACTGGACCTGGTGTGATCATCTCACAGTCCATTCTTGTTGCTGCAAATGGCGTGATTTTCTCCTGTTTCCTGGCTGAGTCTTGATCCATTGGGTTCGTGTAGCATATCCTCATCCATTCATCTGTGGGTGGTCATTTCTGTGTGCCCATGCCTTGGCTATTGTAAATAGTGCCACAAACATTGTTGGGGTGCTTGTGTCTTTTGGAAGGATGGTTTTCTCTGAAGACATGCCCACCCAGGAGTGAAATCTTGGAATCTCATGGGAGCCCTATTTTTTTTTTTTTGAAGGGATTTCTATACTGTTCCCCATAGTGATTGTTACCATTATATATTTCCACCAACAGGGTACTAAGTTCCCTTTTCTTCAGGCCCTCTCTAGCATGTAGACTTTTTAATGACTGTTGCTTGGGAATAACCTCCTCAACGTTTTGATTTGCATTTGACTGCAAGGAAATCCAACCAGTCCATTCTGAAGGAGATCAGCCCTGGGATTTCTTTGGAAGGAATGATGCTAAAGCTGAAACTCCAGTACTTTGGCCACCTCATGCGAAGAGTTGACTCATTGGAAAAGACTCTGATGCTGGGAGGGATTGGGGGCAGGAGGAGAAGGGGACGACAGAGGATGAAATGGCTGGATGGCATCACTGACTCAATGGACATGAGTCTGAGTGAACTCCAGGAATTGGTGATAGACAGGGAGGCCTGGCGTGCTGCAATTCATGGGGTTGCAAAGAGTCGGACACGAATGAGCGACTGAACTGAACGGAACTGAATCATTAGGGTGGTGTCATCTGCATATCTTAGGTTATTGATATTTCTCCCGGTAATCTTGATTCCAGCTTGTGCTTCTTCCAGCCCAGCGTTTCTCATGATGTACTCTGCATAGAAGTTAAATAAGCAGGGTGACAATATACAGCCTTGATGTACTCCTTTTCCTATTTGGAACCAGTCTGTTGTTCCATGTCCAGTTCGAACTGTTGCTTCCTGACCTGCATATAGGTTTCTCAAGAGGCAGGTCAGGTGGTCTGGTATTCCCATCTCTTTCAGAATTTTCCACAGTTTATTGTGATCCACACAGTCAAAGGCTTTGACATAGTCAATAAAGCAGAAATAGATGTTTTTCTGGAACTATCTTGCTTTTCCAATGATCCAGCAGATGTTGGCAATTTGATCTCTGGTTCCTCTGCCTTTTCTAAAACCAGCTTGAACGTCTGGAAGTTCACAGTTCACGTATTGCTGAAGCCTGGCTTGGAGAATTTTGAGCATTACTTTGGTAGCGCGTGAGATGAGTGCAATTAGAAAGTGAAGAGGAACTAAAAAGCCTCTTGATGAAAGTGAAAGAAGAGAGTGAAAAAGTTGGCTTAAAGCTCAACATTCAGAAAACTAAGATCATGGCATCCGGTCCTATCACTTCATGGGAAATAAATGAGGAACCAGTGGAAACAGTGTCAGATTTTATTTTGGGGGGCTTCAAAATCACTGCAGATGGTGACTGAAGCCATGAAATTAAAAGACCCTTACTCCTTGGAAGGACAGTTATGACCAACCTAGATAGCATATTGAAAAGCAGAGACATTACTTTCCCAGCAAAGGTCCATCTAGTCAAGGCTATGGTTTTTCCAGTGGTCATGTATGGATATGAGAGTTGGACTATGAAGAAGGCTGAGCGCCGAAGAATTGATGCTTTTGAACTGTGGTGTTGGAGAAGACTCTTGAGAGTCCCTTGGACTGCAAGGAGATCAGCCCTGGGATTTCTTTGGAAGGAATGATGCTAAAGCTGAAACTCCAGTACTTTGGCCACCTCATGCAAAGAGTTGACTCATTGGAAAAGACTCTGATGCTGGGAGAGATTGGGGGCAGGAGGAGAAGGGGACGACAGAGGATGAGATGGCTGGATGGCATCACCAACTCGATGGACGTGAGTTTGAATGAACTCCGGGAGATTGTGATGGACAGGGAGGCCTGGTGTGCTGCGATTCATGGGGTCGCAAAGAGTTGGACACGACTGAGTGACTGAACTGAACTGAAGTGAATCATTAGGGATGCTGAGCGTGTTTTCATGGGAGTTTTCTTTTTAAGAATTTGAGGATAATTTAGCGCTTGAAATTGGCTTCTGAGAGTCGGCCCTGTTTTGAATTCATCTTCAATTACTTCCCGTCGAGCATTTCTTGAGGGCAGGGTTCCTAAGTGCCCAAATGGAAGGGTTTTCAAGTTGTAGTTGTGGGAAGGCGGCAGCACTTCATTCCCCACTGATGTAACTTGGGAAACCAGAGCCTTAGAGAAAGTCATGTTTCTGGGTTGTAAATTAGAGTGGAAATTGCCCGGACACACATCTCATTATCTTTCCCCACTTACCCTTGCCCACCACCCCCAAACAAGTCCCAAGCCCTGCAGAAGTGCCGCGCTGAGGGTACTGTAGGTCGATGGCAGGTGGGTGGGGCGGCCCAAAGGAAGGCGGCTGGAAGTGGGAGCCCCACCACCAGGATCCTGGGGACCAGGTGAGTTTGCAGAGGTCTTCCTGCCCAGCAGGTCCACCATCCTTTGCAGGCACTGGGTTTGACTTGGGTCTAAGAGGGCCAGCCTGGATCTGGGGATGGCGGGTCCATCCTGGGGAGCCCAGGCACTTCAGGTCCAAGGGAGCCTTTTGGCTGGTACATCCTCCCCACCTCCCTCAGCCCCAGCACAGTCCGGCCTTGTGACCCTAGCCTGCTCAGGCTGCAGAGATGTTCCACCATTTCTTTCTTTCCAGGGATGTGATAGGCGTTTCTTTCTTTTTATTTGACTGAAGTTTTATTTGACTTTAGTTTGACTATATCCTTTGCTGTGTCGTTTTTATGGGCTTCCCAGGTGGCACTAGTGGTGAAGAGCCCACCTGCAGACACTGGAGACATGAGACATGGGGTTCAGTCCCTGGGTTGGGAAGGTCCCCTCGAGGATAGTTTATATACATTGCTGTGTTGGTGTTTGTTGAATGTGATTCACTTGTATATATCCACATATCTGCTTTTTAGACTCTTCACTCATTTATGTTAGAGCGCTAAGTGGAGTGGAGTGGAGTTCTCTGTGATATATAGTAGGTCCTTGTTGATGTCTATTTTATTAAAATATGTTTCTATTACTGTGCATATGGCATGGTATGTTAACATGCCAACCTTCTGATTTATCCCTCACCCCCTACCTTTATCTCTGGCAGCTATCAGATTTTTTAAAAGTCTTTGAATCTGTTTGTTTTGTCAAGTGGTTCATATGAGTCAATTCTTAGATTCCATCTCTAAGTGGTATTTTATGATATTTGTCTTTCTGTCTCTTGTTAGTATTATCATCTCTAGGTTCATCCACGTTGCTGCAGATGGCATTATTTCATTGTGTGTTTTTTTAATGCCTGAGTCATATTCCATTGTCCGTATGGACCACACCTCCTGTGTCTATTCACCTGTAACTGAATATTTTGGTTGGTTCCTTGTCCTGACTATTGTAAATAGGATTGTAGTGAAAGTTGGGGTGCTTGTGTCTTTTTGAGTTAAGGTTGTCTTTGGATACATGCCTAGTAGTGGGATTGCTGGATCATTTGGTAGCTCTGTTTTTTTAGGATTCCCCATGTTGTTCCTTGTAGTAGCTATACCAATTTCTGTTCTGTCAAACAGCATAGGAGGGCATAATTTTCTCCACGCCTTGTCCAGCATCTATTCTTTGAAGACTTTTTGAGGATGACCATTCTGAGTGGTGTGGGGTGATACCTCAATGTGATTTGATTTCCATTTCTCTTAATAATTAGTGAAGTTGAGCATCTTTTCATGTGTTTTTATTTTTCTTTAAACAGTGTGAGATTTACCTCTTGAAATAGGGTTCTGGAAAATTCTGCCGTTTTTTAAAATTATTTTTTGATGACCTACACCAAGGTATTTCTTGAGGTCAGATATCATTTATAGCCCCGCTGCTGCTGCTAAGTCGCTTCAGTCGTGTCCGACTCTGTGCGACCCCATAGACGGCAGCCCACCAGGCTTTCCCGCAGGGCTTGAATATTCAGTGCTCATCCGCACTCCTTTTAAAGTTGTTACGAGAAATGGCCACAAGGCGGCAGCATTTCTTCGTCCCCAACAGGCCTTGTGTCTTTTCGTGCCCATCGGCACACGTTTAAAAGTTGTTGTTATGAGAAACGGCCACGAGGCGGCAGCATTTCTTCATGCCCAACTGGGCTTTCTTGGGCAAGCAGAGCCTTAGTAAGAGTCAGGTTTGTGGCTTGTAAATTAGACACAGGAGCTTATGTCTCCTTACTCCCTTCCCCATATTTTTCGCCTCCTAGACAAATCCCAACCCTTGCAACACCGCTTTTCTGAGGGTTCTGTCTTCCATGGGTAGGGTGACTCTAAGGATGGAGTCTGGAGGTGGCAACCCCACCTGGAGACTGGGGGACTGTTCCGAACTCGTCCAGTCCAAGGGATCTGACTTCCTTTGGGTACTACACTAAGCTTTGTTTGACTATAGGTGGGCCTACCTGGATCTGGAGATGGGGAGAACCGGGCACCACTACTGGTCTTGAGGGGTGGGTTCACTTGCCGCCACTTCCTCGCCAGCTTCCTCAGCCCCAGGACAGTCCAGCCTTGAGACCCAAGGCTGCCCCGTCTCCAAGGATGTGACACCAGCCCAGGTCACCAAGACTGGACATTCCCTCAGGAATACTGTGCTGTCCCCTCAGCAGAGCAGGCATTTTTTTGCTGCTTCTGTTTTTTTTTTTTTTAATTTCACTTTTATTTTATATTGGAGTATATTTGATCATTTGATTCAGATGTACAGCAGAGTGATTCAGTTATCCATATACACTGTCTATTCTTTTTCAGGTTCTTTTCCATTGTAGGTTACTATAAGATATTGAGTATATTTCCCTGGGCTATACACTAAGTCCTTGCTGGTTATCTCTTTACATATACATTGCCTTCTCCCATGCATATTGGGAGAAGGCAGTGGCACCCCACTCCAGTACTCTTGGCTGGAAAATCTCATGGACGGAGGAGCCTGGTAGGCTGCAGTCCATGGGGTCGGTCGGATACGACTGAGCGACTTCACTTTCACTTTTCACTTTCATGCATTGGAGAAGGCAATGGCAACCCACTCCAGTGTTCTTGCCTGGAGAATCCCAGGGACGGGGGAGCCTGGGGGGCTGCTGTCTATGAGGTCACACAGAGTCGGACACAACTGAAGTGACTTAGCAGCAGCATGTATATTTTAATCCCAAACACCTAATTTATCCCTCTCCCCTTTGGTAACTGCAAGTGTGTTTTCTATGTCTGTGAGTCTACTTATGTTTTGTACATAAATTCAGTTGTATCATTTTTTTTTAGATTCCACATATACACGATCTCATAACCCATTTTAATTTCTTACATTGATCTTCCTTTGCCCCTAGCACTTTACACTTGTTTTCCTTTCATCTAAGAAACTTTTGTAGTATATTTTCAGTACTTTTTTCTTTGTTATATTAAGTCCTCCTGTGTTTCAGAGGGGATAGGCAAGTACATCCTCCTACAAATTGCAGACCAGTGGAGTAGTGTACCGTCCACGGTGACCTTTACCATGCAGGTCTAAAGCTACCCCGATGCAGATAGCTTCAGATGGAGGCCAAAATTACAGTTTGCAGATGCCTTCAGGAAGTCAGTGTCAGATTGCTAAAGTCCTTGTTTGACTTCTTTTAAAATGAGTACAAATTTATACTATCATGGAAAGGGATAGATCTTCCTCTGCAGTTAACTTGTAAGCACTCACCTGTGGCAGATGAACACTTTTGCATAGTCACCATGAGAACCATATTCTCCTTTTATCATTGGAGACACTGCCTGAAATAAACAGGAGTATTCTAGGTGAGATCCACTTACCAGTTTATCAAGGCTGATTAAAAAATACGGTTCTACTCATATAACATCTGAAAAGAACTCTGGGAGTTTGTCAGCCTCAGTCTTTGTATATTATATATTGCATGAAGTTAAAGGTCAGAGAAGTAAAGTGACTTGCCTACAATCACACAGCCACTTGGTTACGAGACAAGAACACCAGCGTTGAGGCTGTGATTCCACTGCTCCGTCCAGTGGTCAGACTTAGCATCGAGTTTGTGCATTGCCTCAAAACACCTCTGACTTGGTCTCCGTTGGCTCGGCCACTTCTGGAATCCTGTTCATCACTGGCCAGCCCCTCCCACTCGTGCCTAAGGGTCTGTGAACCTGTGGTTCCGGGCAGTGTCTGCTTCTGACCAGGGTCTCAGCCACTCACAAATAAATGTCTTCACACGGCCTCCTCCTTGTCCTCTTTCTTGCAGACTCGCCAGCCCGTCTTTGTGCAGCTTCTGCAAGGTGTGTTCCGGGTTTACCACTGCAACTGGCTCATGCCAAGCCAGAAGGCCTCGGTGGAGAGCTGCATCCGGGTGCTCTCTGATGTAGGTAAGACTCCACCTCGGTTTGGATCCCACATGGAAACAGGCCATCCAGCAGTGATCAAGGCCACCCTGGACACAGCACCAGCTCCATAGCTCTGCAGAGCTCCCTCACACCAGAGGCTGCAGACCCAGAGCCGGAACCACCATCTTCTTGATTCTTAAACCTCCCTTTCATCTCTCCAAGCTAGCACGCCCCAAAGTTCAGAGCCAGCAAGTGCCAAAGAAAGGTAGGCTTTGAAAAGCCAGATTGCGTGGTTAAATGTTAGGCAGGTCTTGGCGAGTTCCAGCGTGCTCAAGTGCGTCCAGGGGGCTGGGAAGACCCTCGTTCGAGAAAGTCATCTGTTGAATCCGGTAAACATAGTTGACCATATGGGAACTTTCTTTTCATGCAAAGTGCATGTCCACCCCCGGGGAACACCCTTTGTCAGAGATGGCGGCCTGCTTCCTCCTGCCTCTCGGTGATAAAGCTTCTCCATCCCCTGCCCCCTCCCCTCCTGCTCCCCATCGCCCCTTGTCGGCAGCTTTGAAAGGAAGTTATGACCATTACTTCATCCTGATTTTGTTGGTCTCTGATCTGTTGCACTCTTCCACCCCCTCCCCATAAATACTATGAAAAGGGAAAGCCTTCCTTCCTAAATCGAGAAGGGTTATCTGCCTCTAGTAGCTCTTTAGCTCCCTGGAGACCCCAGAGAAGACGAGTAGGGCTCTTAGTGCTGTTGAGCAGTTGTGTTCCATTGGGCTTGTTGCCCGATCGCAGTCTTCCCTGCCTAATTCCCTTTATATGTGTATGGCAAGCGCTCATGTCTTTTTATTATTTACGTGGCACAATTTCACAATAAAAGATTAAGCTTTTGAAAGGGTGTACATTATTATAGGTTCATGATGTGATAAAATAGGGCTCTGATCACCCTGAATTCTGCCCATATATGATGGTGCCTCTTGAGGTTGTTGGTTAAAAGTGGGGCAAGTTGCTGAGTTCGCTAGCTCAGTGATCATCAGAGAGAGGAAATGTTTTAACAGTCTTGGCAGTGATGAGAAAAGGCAAGGAGCGTTGGTGTTTGTGAGACAGTGGACCATGAAAACTGCACAGCCCATGAACCCCAGCCAGCACTTTTGTGCTTCTGCTGGCATGGAGCTTTGAAGACAGGCAAGAATTGTCTTACTGTTGTTTTTTTTTTTTTTTTTAACGTTATTGGATCTCCCAGATAGAAAGAAGGCTTGTTCGTCTGGTTATCTAACTTAATTTTTAAATTAACTTTTTATTTGGCAATAAATTTAGACTTTTAAGAACACTGCCAGGATAACACAGAGTTCCCATATACCCTTCAGCCAGTTTCCCCTGATGTCTGCATCTTACATTACCAGCTATGTTTGTCAAAACTAAGAAACTCAGATTGGCCTATTGCTATGAACTAAACGTCCAGACTTGGTTTTCAGCCCTTTTCCCACTAATGCCCTTTTTCTGTTCACAGTAACATGTAGGCCACCACATAGCGTTTAGTTGTCTCTGGTCTGCGACAATTTCTCATGTGTGCATGCTCGGTCATGTCTGACTCTGCAACCCCATGGACTGTAGCCTGCCAGGCTCCCCTGTCCATGGGATTCTCCAGGCAAGAACACTGGAGTGGGTCCAGACCTTCCTTATTTTCTGTGGCCTTGACCATCCTCAGATGTCCTAGTCAAGTATCTGTAGAATGTTCCCCCTTTGTGGGTTTGACTGGTTTTCTCGTGATGAGACCAGAGTTGCCCTTTTTTTTGAAGCAGGTTAAAAGGAAAACAACAGCTTGTCTGGACAGCATAGCTTATGTCATACTAGATGTTGTCTTTTGTACTATGTTTGGCTTAAAACAGCACTTTATAGATGGTTGAAAGAATACAAAACCAGAAAATTTTTCAAAAAGCAGTTTACTGGTTAGATGAGTTCCCTGTTTTGATAATTCTTAAAATGTATCGATATATCTGAGCCCCTAAGAAGCCATTCATTGAAGAAGCCCATTGGACCTACCTGAACTGTATGACCTCGTAGCATGTAATTTTCCTCACAGCAGCTGGCCTCAGAATTCACATTGGAAAACCCGACCTAACAGATAGTGAGGTTCAGCTGAACTGCATATCCACGCTAACGTTGTGGGCATGGACACGCCTGCCTGTGGGATGAGGGGGGCAGTTTGCATTTCTGGGGGTCTCTCATCAGAGCTGTGGGCTCACAAGCCCCATCTCTCCTGTGCAGCCAAGAGCCGGGCCATTGCCATTCCCGTGGACTTGGACAGTCAGGTCAACAACCTCTTCCTCAAGTCCCACAACCTCGTGCAGAAAACCGCCATGAACTGGCGGCTGACGGCCCGCAATGCTGCCCGCAGAGACTCTGTCCTGGCCGCTTCCAGGGACTACCGGAACATCATCGAGAGACTGCAGGTAATGCCCAGCGCTGATGGAAGCGACCCGTAACCCGGCCTGAGGCGGCTCCCCACACTGAAGGGCTTCCTTGAGCCAGGGAAAAATCCGGGGTTGGCCCCAGGGCGATATCAGTGTGATGAGTGGGTAGTCAAATGCAGATGTGTGTGTTGGGCCAGGAGAGCAAAGCTCCTCGGGACCCAAAAATACTCCCCACAAAGTCATGGTCTTCAGAGGTTGTTCATGGATTTTCAAATCTCTTTTTCAAGAAGTCCCTTGTCACTTATTAGGAAGGAATAAATCAGTGTTAGAAGAGGATGCTTAGAATAAGAGTGTAACAGCTCCTATTTTTTTCCCCATCATCTTGGGATTTTGGCCTCTTGAATCAGTAGGTAAACAAGTGTAATCGTAACTGAGAGAGGAGTTTTCTATCAAATGAGCCAAATGAAAATAAAAGTGTTACTAAATTCTAGCTAGATTCTACTCTGTTTACTTAGTACCTACAAAGAGACGTGCTCTTCTTTTGTTAAGAGGGAGAGTAGTGAGGATTAGATGATGTTAAACGTTTAACCACGCTCCGTAATATCAACATCTTCCTTTGAACAAGTGCCTCAGGTGGTTTCCTCACAGATGACACATGGACCATGGTTAGAGAATCACAAATCCTTCAGAGGAGCTTGGTGCCATGGTGCAGAGTGTGATCTCAAGCCAGCACCCGATCGTGGCTCCGCGGCTTAGAAATGCATAACCTTAGGGAAGTTACTTAATTTCTCCAATTTCCTAACTTGTAAAAATCATGTAATAGTAACACCTACGTCATGGGGCTGATACGAAGATTAAGAGACTTAAGACATTCCGGTCACTTGTGACTGCCTAAGAAATGACAACAGAGATTATTTTATTCTTTGACTGTTCTGGAGGTTACTGGGCTCAGCAAGGTGTTTCTTGCTCAAGTTCGTTCATGCAGTTGCAGTCCGATGGTGGTTGTGTTTGGACTCACCTTGAGATCTCACTCATCCACACGTTTGGCAATTGATACTGATCGTTAGCTGAGACCTCAGCTCTCACCTAAAATATCTACACGGAGCCTCCCCATAGAGTATGGGCTTCCTCACAACATGGCGGCCGGGTCCCAAGATAAGTCTGGAGAGATAGATAAGTAAAAGCTATATTGCCTTAATGACCTGGCTTCAGAAATCACATGGCATCCTTTCTGTCATATTCTTTGGGTCAAGATAGTGACATATGTCCACTTAGGTTCAAGGGGAGAGGACACAGACCACCGTTTGTTGAAGAAGAGCTTGCAAAATCGTTTATACTGCAATGCTTGTACAGCAATGGAAAATGCAATACACTTAAAGCACAAAGAGCAGAACCTGGCATGTAGTGAGCCAGGTCACTTGATCAGTGACCTGCTCTTCTTAATATTATTATGGTCGTTATCCTTATGACCGTAATAATTATCATTAATAAGTGAAGTAAATGAATCTCTGAGGGTGACACAAGTTACCTAAAGACAAAAGAGTTCATTGATGCATTCATCAGCCCCACCCTAGGCACAGGGGATACAGCAACCAAAGCTAAAATAATCTTGACCTTCATAGAGTCTCCATTGTTGGAAGGGAGAAAAACAATGATCAAATCACACAGATAGAAGTAAAATGGTAAGAGAGACAGACACTGCAGAGGAGTGAGCAGTGCTATGAAACATACTGATGAGGAAGCTCATCTTGCCTGGCGCTGGGGGTGGTGGTCAACAAAGGCATTGCTGGGG
The DNA here is from genome assembly GCF_029378745.1 of Bos indicus. NCBI lineage: Eukaryota > Metazoa > Chordata > Mammalia > Artiodactyla > Bovidae > Bos > Bos indicus. The sequence goes on along the minus strand of NC_091781.1, from coordinate 21,546,056 downwards.
AAAGAACATTGGAACCAAGACCAGGGGACAGGGGGACTGACTTAAAGAACGGAAGGGAAGGGAAGAGCTTGTAAGGAGACCATTCCACAGGGGAGAATACAGCACAGAGACCTCAGGAAGGTTAGCTTGGCTGGAGCCCGCAGAGCTGGGTGGATGCAATTTGAGCCTTGTCATGACAGAGCCACTTCTTAAACAAAGGTAGCCTGATTCCCCATGGAGTGTTTCTTGATCTCCACTATGGTTTAGAAGGAGGAAGGTCACTGTATTGTAGACTCATAACTGGATGAACACACAGCATTTTCTCCTGCTCAAACTGAATTATCTGTGGCTTAGAAACACACCTGCTCTTCTTAGATCATTACACATATTCTTGGGTAACAGAATAAAATACATAAGTTTAGGCAGTGCTTGTTTTAAAGATTTGGCCAGTAGCCAAAGCGATCCTTATTTATCTAATGAGTTATTGTCTGTCTGAGTCCCTGCAGTTACGAGATTGCTCAGAATGGCAAAAGTTGTCATAATGTGAGAACGTTAACTTGCAAATGCAGTGCTTATATAATTAACCCCCATTCAGACATCCCCCTCACTTAACACTGGCATCTCCCCCTGCCCATCGCTTCGCCACCCTTGTCTGTTGGTCTCTCCCCGATTGCCGAATGTTCTACATTTGACAATACAATGCAAATCAATTGCAATGTGAAGTTCCAACCTGGCAAAAGATGCAAGATTTCGTGAACACGATGCCGAAGAACTGTTTCAATCTTGTACAAAAGCTGGAGACAGATAACGAATTGCCAGAGTTAGGACCAGTCACTGTTGAAGAAGAGGAAATTGGGTGCTTTCCCAGAGAGAACTGTTAGGGAAACTGACAAAATTCTCAAAGAATTTTGCCAAAGCGACCCTCTCTCTGACTGTGCTGTGAAAGTCATTCCAAACTAAGGGATGTTGCAGGGTACTCTCATAATATTGTTGGGAATATGGCCCCCTCCCCAAAGCAGTTTGATTTATTCATGCATTCTTGAATGCATCCTAAATATGATTGAGTGATGACAAATTTTGTTACATGTAAGATGAAGTAGAATTATATTCATAAGTTTTAGTTTCTAGATAAAAGATCACTCAATTCTTTGTGAATTTGGGGCCTATGAAATTTGGGTCCCTGATTGAGATGAGTGCAATTAAAGTGGGCTTTCTCCATGCAAAGCTTCCTGGTGAATTATCTGATCTTCCCCAGCGTGTCGTGTTCTGCCCTTCGTAGCCAGCTTGCCGGTAGCTTGGTTCTCAGTTAGCAAGCCAGACGGCAGACTTTAGCATCTTTTGGAGATAATTTCTCATCTGTTTCCTGCCATTTGCCTTTATATGGTGTTTGTTGTGTTGGTTTTGCTGCTCTTTCAACTTCTCTCTGTTTTCCTTTCCTACAGCTATGTGTTTTGCATTTGAAGACCATCATGCTATCAGGGTACATGTATTTAGCATGTTGATACAGCATGTTCATTCATTTGTGTTCTCATGTTTTATATGATATTTTATTATATGAATAATTCATGCTCATTGGAAATAATTTGGCAATACTCACAAGTACCACTAAATAGAAGAAAACTGGAGTCACCTGTAATCCCACCTCTCAGAGAAAATCACTAATGATGTTTTAATGTTTGCTGCGTATCCTTTAGACATTAATGTTGTGGATAAAAAGTGGATCGTAGAGTCCATACTATTGTTTGGCCATTTTTTTTACACTTGTAATGTAGACACCTTTCCATGTTGTCGAATGTACTTTTTGCATCCTATTTTAAAACATATGGAATGATCCCTTGGGTAGCATAAGGACCATCTCACAGAGCGGGTGGGAAGGATGTTACGTCTTTGTTATTTCTGTTTTCCGCATCAGGGTCTAATGCTTCAGGTAACCGTTGGGCAATGTCTAATAACTTGAGGCACATACCAGACGGTGCTGAGGTTACTGTAACCCAGCATAGTCTGTGGTCATGCCTCAGGTCAGAAATGAATGTTCCCACTCTCCCGTGGTCGCCTCGGCCCGAGCTGCTCACCCGGGCTGTGCTTCCGTTCCAGGACATCGTCTCGGCCCTGGAGGACCGTCTCCGGCCCCTGGTGCAGGCCGAGTTATCTGTGCTGGTGGATGTCCTCCACCGGCCCGAGCTGCTCTTCCCGGAGAACACGGACGCCAGGAGGAAGTGTGAAAGCGGGGGCTTCATCTGCAAGTAAGCAGCCCCTCCCGCCGCGGTGCTCGCTGGGGCAGAACCCCGATGACCAGACGCGGCACTGTTCCCGGGAAGGCGGGGCTGGCCTGGTGTTCGGTGAAGACAGCAGGGCCTAGTGCGGGGGGTCCGTTCTGACTGTTCTAAAGGAAGTGCGTAGGTGCAGTCCTACTTAGCAACGCTGTTGTTGGGTGACAACTTCTGCTTTGAGAACCGCACGCCCGGTTGTTCATCTTCCACTCACCACATGCAGGCAGGATGTCCCCCGTGGACTGACGGACTCCAAAAGCCACGGCCCGCGAATCCTCAGAAAGCTCAAACCTACCAGGGCCTCACAGTCTTTATAGTTTCCCAGCAGCTTTATAGTTTCTCGTTTTATGCCGTGGGGCATCATCTAGAAAAAGCAACTGGTCCCATGACCAGAGACCGCTGTCTGATTTTCACCCTAAGGTTGGTTGGTTGGTTAGCTTGAGCGTGAATTCTGCTGCTTTTTTATTTTTCTGGGCCCGTCAAAGGATAAGACTGTATAAACAAAGCAATGGTTGGGATGTGTTTATTTCCAACCATAATACTCTTGAGGTTCTTTTTTTTTTTTTTTTTTTTAACACTGCTGACATATTTTGGCCACATTACTGACAATCCTCAGTGGGTAAATAACTGCGCTCCATAAACAGCAGTTTTGAGTGGGCCTCTGTCTCCCTTCGGACCTGTTTGCTGCTGCCGACCAGCAGGTGTCGCTTTTGAGACACCGACTGGCTGTTAGTGAAGGGACTGCCCGGAAGTCTGTTTAAGTCTGGGAGCCTTTGGTAAATATTAGTTCATTAACAGACTAGTTACAATAAGTTGGTTTTTTTTTTTTTTTTTTTTATGTAAAGATGTTTCAGGGATGTAATCCGTGGTTTTCCCCTCCATTCAGGTTAATCAAACACACTAAACAGCTGCTGGAGGAGAATGAGGAGAAACTCTGCATCAAGGTCCTTCAGACCCTCAGAGAAATGATGACCAAAGACAGAGGCTATGGAGAAAAGGTACTGCCTTTTATTTTCATGTGAAAACCAGGTGTTGCTATTAAATAGAAGCAGAGTGGGGGCACTTAGAAATCCACCTTAGTTCAGGCATATTGACTGGAGAGATAACTTAAAAAAAAAACCTATTCATCTTGCCCTGAAGGTAATTAAATCATATGAGTCTCTCTTTAAAGTCATATACACTTAGGTGTCTCTTTTAGGCTGCTTGCCGTACAATCTATATTCAGAAAAATAGGAACAACAAGATTTTCCGTCTGTTTAAATTCCCAGTGAGAATGCAAATGCTTCTTGTGTACCAAGGTGTGTGTGTTCCTCAGTTTTGGGTTCCAGCTGAGCATACCTGTGGGTTTACTTGCTTCTTTCTGGTGAGACGTTACACAATCCTCCAAGTGTATGAAGAAACTGCCTCCAGTTCTAACTGGAATGAAGACAGACAGACATGTCACCTTTTCTAACTGAGATTGGGAAATGGACCATCCCTGGGAGCTGAGACTTCTGATCACATGCAGCGAGCCATGATGTACAGAAAACAGCCCTCGCACCCCTGATTTTGGTCCAAGTGGGATAAAAAGAGCCCCATTGCTCTTCCTTTCTGCCCCCAGTGAAAAACAGGGCCTGAATTTAAGTCTCACCAGTCTTCTTTGAAGGCAATAATATTCATTTACTACCTTGAAGCCACTTTTATCCACATTTTCCAAGTAGGTAAATGTGCTGATATCATTGACTTACCAAATACACAGTAAATAACTTTTATTCATCTCTGCAAAGAATGTTTGATAATTAAATCACAGCCTCTCTCGTCAAAAGAGAAGGTGACAACTAGATTCTTGAAAGTCTAAAACACTGTCGGAATCTTGCTTTCTAACCTAAGCAGTGTCCGTCCTTAATATTAGAGCAATTCAACGTGTGCGGATCTTTGGATAAAAGCAAATAAAACAGAAAGGTACACAGTCCTTTTTGCAGTTTACATTCCTCCACTGGCCCCAAACCACAATGCTTTTAAACATCAGTCTAAACTTGTAAAATGTACAAATTCAAACTTGAATAAATGTTACTTGGAAAATAAGTGTTTATAACTCAGGAGGAATTTTGCGGTGGAAATATGCCAGAATAGAGTTTATAAATATAAAAGCAAGGAACGCTGGTACAAATGGGAAGTAACGAGATGACCAGTCTGCGCTGTGTAGACACCCAGCTAGGTCTTGCCCTTGATAAGGTGAGGAGGACAGTAAAAGAGAATACACTTATCAGATAAGTAAATAATAGCCATTTATTCCACAGGATGTTTGTTTTTCTTCGAGTGAACTTTAAGAAGTGTTTTTAAAAAATTGACTCTAGTTTTAAAAACTCGTGTTTTTAAAAAATTGACTCATTCACTTTCCCTAATAAGATAAACTCTACCAAAGGGACCTTAACCAGCTGTGAATTTATTTGTACCTTTGGGGCAGAAAACACAATTTTAAACTGTGGGGACCACAGTTTTCTCCTCTTGAGAATGTCTGCTTCTTTCTTAGCCAAGGTACTTGAGGTAAGCTTTGCGTCTCTACTCCAGTGACCTTGTAAGTTGTGCTTATACTTTCAAGTGAGTTTTCTTTTTAGAGCGTGGAAAGTATAAGTACAAGGAGTTGGTTCAGAGTCTGTTGCTGGGCAGAAAAGCGCGCAGGGGTCTTCGGGGCCGTGTGGAAGGTGTGCTTTCTGCCGCCTTTCCCTCCCCATGGCGGGCCAACAGGGAGAATGCTGTCTTGGCCCCTGGGGACACGATCCGAGATGCTGTCACCCTGCCTGTGAGAAAGCTCGTGGAGAGCTATAGAGCCAGGGCTTTGAGAGCTCAGTAGATGATGCAGGCTGTTGTGAAAGAGTTACGAGAGTTGAGAGGAGCTCCTGAGGGTGCAGCTCAAATCCCTCTTCATCTGGTGAAGAAATTAGCCACATCCTGGCAGAGAAAGGCTTGGCGGCAGGATGACAGTTCCTTCCCGTCGGGTTGGAGCTGTCATCCCCCTGGTCAAAGTGAAAATACTAGAAGCAAGTACGGGAAATGCTCTGCCACCAAGAAGGACATTCTAGAAACCTGTGCTAGTCAGCAGCTCCTCCGACCGCACAGAGATGCCATGCTGCTTCTGGCCCCAGGCTCGGACTGCGGGAAGAGGCTGCTTAACCCTTCGCTTTAAAGGGGAGCAGGGGGGCGTTAAATGATTTGTGTTTCTTCCAGTTTCGTTGTTAGTTTGCACTCTGTCCTGTTTCACTAAGGCTTTTGGAAAATGCCTTTGATGGGTTACTGGCTGCCTCTGTTTGAGTAAAGAGGCATGACATGCGGGAGCCAGCTCTTTCAAGGATGGGAAGAACCCAGACCCAAAGAACTAACCTTTCTTAGGCAAACCAGGTCGGGGTGTTGTTCAATTGCCAAGTAACATCTGATTCTGCAACCCCATGGACTGCTGCATGCCAGGCTTCCCTGTCCCTCACAGTGGGTGTTAGTCGATAAAGTAAGTGAAGTGGCCTTTGAACTGGGTGCTCAGGACACGAAGGCAAGTGTGAATGCCAAGTCTGTCGTCTTGGCCTACTTTTCCTATTCGTTGCCTCTTGAGTGGGGCTTGTCCCATGACTAACACCCTGCTGGGATGGCCGGTTGCTCTGTGTTCCTGCCCTCTCCTGAGTCCTCACAGTCCTCTCTCCTGGTCTGCGGGGCCCTCACATCACCTGAGGTTTGGATCAGGCCTAAGAGTCATATCTGAGAAGACAGTGGTCAGCACACTTGTCCTGGTCCATTGCCTAAGACGTGCCCGTCCAAGAACTGTGACACGTGCTGGAAATGTGGGGGCGGGGCACAGAGGATGGTGACAAAATTTAAATCATGATCATTTAGAAATTAAAGAAATTATCTTTTCCTGTGGTGTCTCCAAATGGGCCAGCAATATTTACCAGAGAGTGGTATTAAAATACAATATAGGATAGTATAATATAGTGGAATATTAAAAAGGATCACCAGAATAATGATGGAATACATTTTCATGTGATTCTTGTGTCTTTCTCAACAGTGTATTCAAAGTTAATAAACTATAAAATCAGGGCTTTGCAACCATTCTGTGTGTGCAAGGCCTAGCCAACTCTGCTTTTAATCTATAGATTTAACCATGTTAAATAAAATAGTTACCTCCCATCGCTAAACATCTCTAAGATTTACCCTGAATCTCTCTATAATTCGTAGAATATATTCATGCCCCTAGGCCCTGCTTGAAGAGAAAGCATGGTTATTTTATATATCGGCTGCTCTATTACCTACCGTACGATTTTTATTAAGATATTTTTGATTTAAGAGTCAGAGTTTTGGAAAGAAATTCAGAGGCCAACAGATAATGTGAAAGAATATCTCAATTTATTTAAACTCCATTTTTCTTCTGAATAATGGTACCTGTTACACTACTAGAGAGTTTTTGACCTCAAGTAACATCAGGGTTTTCATTTCTTATGAATTGTCAATCCCCTGTTAATTACTAGTGCTTCTTTTCTCTGGGCAAATAAACTATTAATATTTCCAGCTACCAGTGTTTCTAGTAGGAGTTTAAATTTGCAAAAGTAAATATTAATGAAACATAATAAAATCAAGGATCCTCCATCTATCATTAAACATGCATAATTGTCATTAATCCTCTTTTTCTTTCTTTTGAACTTGGTGCTAATAAATCATTTCATTGTTCCTAATATCACTCAGGTAGGCAATAATCACCTTGGAGGAATCTAGTCTCTTTAATCAATAGTATCAGGATTTGGAATATCTGGGCTGGGGAACATGTTGGTCTTATTGCTTGCTTAAATTGAATCTGGGTCTGATTTATCCCACTGCTTGCTTAAATTGAAACTGGGTCTGATTTATCTCAATGGTAGTTTGAACTCAAGACACCCCACCCCCATTCAATGGTATAATGAGTCCAAGGAGAGAATTTTCTCCTAAGCTGAGTTGATAGGAGTTTAGCTTTTAACCCGACTCTCTCCCATCCTTTTCTGAAAGGACATGGTTCTTGATCGGGGATCTTGCCCTTGTTCACAGCTCAGTTCAAGTTTTCTCTACAAGGGAGCACAACAGTGCCATTCAGGGCTCTTGGTTCAGTGACCTGTGAGGTTTTTTGTTTGTTTTTTTCTTGGCCACACTGTGTGGCATGAGGGATCCTAGATCCCCAACCAGGGTTCAAACCCACTCCCCTTGTATTAAGAACATGAAGTCTTAACCACTGGACCACCAGGGAAGTCTGGACCTGCGAGGTTTGATACCTGGCATGTAAACAAAGTGTGGCAGCATCCTGCCTGAGATGCCAGGGTGCAGTGGTGTCCAGAATGCCCACAGCTCTCAAGACGGTTGTGTTCTAACGATGCTCCAACCTGAGTCAGCGATGAGAAATACAGTGACAAAGCTTCTAACACTTAGCTCGCTTGTATTTCCTGTTCTAACATTGCCTTCTTTTTCTCCCCCCTTTTTTCTTTTCCAGCTCATCTCCATTGATGAATTGGATAATGCTGAGGTCCTAATTTCATTTTTTTTAAGTGTCCCATGGTGATGTTTCCATGACCCTCTCCCAGCGAACTCTGTGACCTGTCCCCTAGTCTGTGCAGCATCTAGTATCTGACTTTGTGTAGCATGCCTCTGGGAGTGAGTCAAGTCCTTCGTGTCTGTGTTAGCGTTTCCCATGAGTTTGTTTGCCATTTGTCCTTGGAGCCCATCCGAGTCTAGATAAAGATTTTCTAAACTGTGATAAAATTTCAATCATTCACTGTCTAGAAGCTCAGCTGAATTTGTGGTTGGCACTGGCTATTAACAGATCTCTGAAACTCAGTGCTGATGCTTCTCTCTCTCTATGTGAAGCACTCATGCAAAAAAGAAATAACTATATGGGTACAGTTTGCAAGTGGTGAAAGAAAAAAACAAACCACTGCTCTCTTGGTCTGTATGTTGGAAAGTGTTAAGTGTGAGGGGGTCATAGAAAATTTTGTCAAAGTGCAGAGCGAATTCTACAGCAATCTCGAGAGTTTTCAGCTGCTGGCTTGCAGTGGAATTCAGAATATACTATATCCTTGGCTTCTCAATTCTAGGAAAACCACCTCGAGATTGAGGAACTGAAATGTCATCTGATGGTTTCTATACTTAGGTATCAAATTAGTTTCATTTACTCAGAATTAACCTGGAGACTCACGAGTGGCCATCTTGTTTGGGATTTGAGGGCCTCCTAAATATTTTCTCTCTTGTAAACATTTTTCAAGATTTCTTGCCACATCTATAGTATGTGATACATGTTTGGTAAATGATAATAGAAAGGATTAATTGGGGGAATTAATATATGTAGTTGAGGGAGTCTAATTGCTTAGGAAAAGGAGGCACATTGGAAAAATTTTTATCTGACTTTCAAAAATTAATTTTCTTGTCTACTTCTTTAGATATCTGTTTGCTCTTTTGGTAGACCAATGGATACCTTCTTTTGATGGTATTTGATGGTATTCTACCAAATAGAATATAAGCCCTGCTCTAATAGCTACCACCAGAATTTCAGAAACACTAAGAGATGGTTCAGATACCCCTAAGGAGAATTTGAATCACAGACTTTTTAAAGCTGAAAGCGACGTGAGTGGTTATGAATTTTCAGGTCCCTCGGGAATGGAGGCACTCAGAGAGGTAACGTGAGTGGCCTTAGTTCTGACGGCTATAGCGGGTGAGGCAGAACTAGCGCTGGGCTCAGCTGCCGGCCCGGAGGCTTACTGCTCAACCGCAGTAGATTCTGCAAGCTCAGGCTTCTCCTTAAACCGATCAGCATGAACAGGTGAGGAGGCCATGCTTCTCTGGGGTGAATAGAAAGCGAGAAAAACAGCAGGCTGTCCAGGGGGTTCACCCCTTTAACTACAGTGATTTTTGCTACTTCCTGTTTAGTCCTCTCTCTTCCGGGTTGTTTGTTTGCCAGCAAAACGTCTAACGCTGAATCTTCATGTTGGCAGCCTTCGACTCTTCTTCTTTCTACCTAGAGTTGTAAATGCTTCCCTGACTTGAATTTTTCCTCTAGAATATTGAGGTTGAGTTCCTATTTGTTTAAATACAGATGAAGTCAGGAAAGGAAGGCCCTCCCTTATCGGAGTCTGCAGTGTTATTAATACTCTGTTTTGCACCATAGTAATCATTTGATGTGTTGGCTTGCTCAAGATAGAACTTGGGTCTCCTGGCTGGGAGTTTATTGCTCGCTTATGGAAAGATTCCCCAGTTGGAGCAGGTGTGTTTATAATTATACGCTAGGAAATAGAATACTGTCTGTTTATAAAAGAAGAATGTTCTGGCAGCCCCTTGGATTCTTTGAAAATTCCCTGAGGAAGCAACTGTGGATCCCCTCTCTGTTGTTACCCCTGGCAACCATCCGTGCCCTGGGACACCAACACTGTCCCCAGGCCGGCAGGCTGTTGGATCTGGCCTTCTAAGCAGAGATGCCTGATCGCCTTTTGTCATCCATGGCTGTTCTGGAAATGAGTACAGCTCCTGAGGTTTCCCCTGCCAAGCCTGCTGTCCATGTGTGAGGGTGGAAACCAGCAGCCCACAGCTGGAGTTCTGCAGCAACTCCATTAAGAAACTTAATGAGAGTTCACGCTGGCCCACGTTACAGGCAAGGCCTCCCACCTAAAAATTGCAAACCAGCACTTCAGACTTGAACCTTGCTGAGGAATTGTCCCTGAGCCAGGGTTATGACATATCTGGAAGAGCCGTGATCCCTGGGATGGGAGGGGACCACTACTCTTCAATGATCAGGCCTCTCGGCTGTTGTGAGAGAAGAGGCGCAGTGAACTGCTTGGAGAAATAGCACAGTGTCTTCTGAGTCTCTGTGTGTGCTCTGAGAAAGGAAGACGAAGTGAGGACAGGTCAGAGTCCCTGTAGGAAGAGTGCATGGTGGAGGCCTTCTCGGCTATCCTGGAGTGAAATTTCACTTGAAACCAGAAAGAGAGGAGGGTTTCCTTTTTTTTTTTTTTTATGATGATGATCATGATTTTTTTGTTATTGCAAATCAAGAGGCAAGGTCTCCATCATTACCACCTGATTTTACCTTTTTCTTGGGGTTCAGGAAGAGGACAGATGAGGGGAGAGGTATAGAATGTTTCTGTCATCTCCAGAAAGAAAACACCCCATGACCCATTCTTGGCTTTAAACAGACACCAGTGACTGCCCAAGACATTAGTTTATCTAACGCTTAAGTGCCTGTTCCATTCCAGGTGCTTTGCTAGGGGTTTTGGATCCAGCAGTGCCCCAAATAGGCACAGTCTGCCCTTCTGGAGTTTATGGTTTTGCCACAGCAGCAGACAGTATTATAAGCCAATATTAACTGAGACATGTAGGAAGGTAAAGTATAGGGAATCATGTTGTTGTTCAGTCACTAGGTCAAGGCTGACCCTGTGACCCCATGGACTGCAGCATGCCAGGCTTCCCTGTCCCGTTCTGTCTCCTGAAGTTGCTCAGATTTGTGTCCATTGAGTCGGTGATGCTATCTCTAACCATCTCCTCCTCTGTCCCCGGCTTTTTCTCCTGCCTTCAATCTTTCCTAGCATCAGGGTCTTTTCTAATGAGTTGGCTCTTCACTTGAAGTGGCCAAAGTTTTGGAACTTCAGCTTCAGCATCAGTCCTTCCAATGAATATTCAGGGTTGACTTCCTTTAGGATTTGGATCATAAGAACATGGGGGTCACAAGAATATGTAGTTTAGGGACTTGGACCTGAGGAGGTCAGTTCACATCAGGCGAGGACCACTGCCCGTGAGCCTGTTAGTGACTCACCGCAATGGAAAAGGGAGATGGGTGCTCCCACTCCTTAAGGTGGCTGCAGCCCGCCTGTATCTGCCAGTATCGAGTCCTCGGCTTCTGCCACCATGCCACCAAGAGCTGCTTCTGCAAGCAAGGGAGACCCCTGTCAATAATAAAATTCAGCAGGGGGGCAAGGGGGAGAGAGAAACAGAGAAACACGAGAATTATTCAGTTTCACCTTCAGGGGGCGTTCTCATGACGTCCAAGCCAGAGTGGAGGTGTCCTACTTTTTTACATCGCTGTGAACTGCTGGGTTGGGCACCTGCCAACATTCAGGCGGCAGTTACATAAGAGCTTCTTTTTTTCCTGGAATTTAGGCTTGCTGCTGATGTGTGACCTTCAACAGTAATTGCCAATAAATGCAGCGGGGCTGTTTACTGTTAGACACTGGCAACCCTGGAGCAAGCGAGCTCAACTCAGAGCATAGAGAAGCTATTGCAGAATCTCGGGAAGTTTTTTTTTGTTTTTTCCTTTCTTTTTCTTTTTAATGCTGAGATGATTCCATAATGATCGAAGTTGTATAATTCAATCAAGTCAGAATGATTTTCACTTTTGGGTTCAGTTCTGATGAACTTCTTCTGTAAAATATACGTGAAACTGCATCATCAGAGCCAAATAATGTCTATTTCTTGTTTCAAAAAGCCAGTGCCATTAGTAAGGGTATTATGCTAGCTGATGTGCAGATTCAAAGTGGTCCTGCTAAAATACTAGGTAACTTCTCTCTTTGCTCAGCTTTCTTTCAGGTGTTCTGTTCTCTTAATGTGGTTTACAAAGGCTTGTGAAAGGCAGGACCAAGCAAACATATTTGCAAACCCATTTGCTGTTTGTTTGTTTATTTTTTCCCTCCTCTGAGATGGAGTGGGTGAAAAGGGACTGAAGACTGATTCATGGCGTTGGAGATGATAAATTCTCTTTGCTGTGCTGAGAATTCGGTCCATCATACAGTCTTGTTTCTTTTGTTGCTGTTCTTTTTCTTGTTGCTTTAGGTATAAGGTTGGGTTGTTTATTTGATGTTCAGTCTCATTTCTTGAACTATCTTCAGCGTCTGCTAGGGGTGGTCCATGAAAGGAAGACATCTTATTTCAAAGGAAGATTCTAGAAGCCTAGGGGTAGGATTCTTGTTGATGACATCAGGAAACAGAGAGTCTCAGTGGCTGTGTCGTGTGCTGGCCTGTATCAGGCACACACAGATACCTGTGTGTATGTGTATACAGTATGTATGCATGCGAGTGTGTGCTCTTGTACACACACCACAGATAGGAACCCTGGGAAGCCTGCGGGCTTCTTTTTATTTAAGAATGACAAAGTATGATTTCCCTTCAGTTGTGGTAGAAATTTATCCCTGGGTAAAATGGTAGGTACAGTATGTGCAGAAAGTGAGCATTTCAACGTCTGCATGAATCTACTTGCTACTCTAGTGCTGCAGTTAGGATAACCAGTTGGGATTCTCTGGCTTTCTGCTTCAAAGCCAGTCATTTGAAATCTTTTTTCCTATGAAGTTTGATCTTGCTAACCTTGTGTAAAAGCTCTGGGAAGACTTCAGATCCTAGAAAAACGTGAAGAGGCAACGGAGAGCGATAGTTAGTTCAAAACCAGACCGCATCAGCTCACTGCCCGTCAACTGTTGGTCTGGAGAGACTTCACCTTGACTGGAGGGTCAGCACCTCAATATCCTGACTGATCCCGGGGTGAGGTGGTAAAAGACAAGACGTGGGAAACGCAGGCATACTCTTTTTCTCAGAACAGTCTCCATTACCGTATGGTCACTGAGCATGATCTTTCATGTTAGCAAAAAAAGTTACTTTGATAATAAAAATGTGCCGAGAAAATCAGTTCATTCATTTACGAGAACTATCCTTTGCTTGGGGTAGTAGGTATATGTGTTTATGTAGCTTATGTAGTTATGATTTGAACATATATGGCTTATTAATATGCTTATTTTTTTCCAAATTGTGGATGACTGCCTTAAAAGAGCCAATCCTCCCAGAAATACAGCTGAAGTCCTCTTAGGAGGAAGTGCTAATAGAGACTGTTGGTTATTTTGCCAAATCATATGCCAAGCTTGGTTTGGCCTTTCCCATGCCTGAAATCATTCTGTGTTCTACTGGGTTGTCTTATTTAGGGAACTTAGCTGTTTGATGTTACGGAATAAAGTTTACTGAAAATATACCAAGCATAACTTAATGTTTTAGCTGGAAGGAATCCTTATAATGCCTGCTCCAGTCTCCTTGAACTACAGGTCAGGCGGTGGAAGCCCAGACAGGTTCAGTGACTGGCTGAAGGTCATACAGCACTAGTCCCTGCATGAGCCGCCATCAGGCAATACCCATCCATTGTTCTTGGTTTTTCCTTTCTTTTTTATGAGTGGATGACATTAAAAAATTGTCCTCCTGTATAAATAGTGGTTCTTGAAGAAGAAAAAATTTTCTATTGTCTCAGAGGTCTTCTGTAACGTTCTAGGAGAAAAGGTCATTAATCTTAATTTTCATTTCAAAAATTAAACACCAATATGACAGCAGTTTAGGGAGGCAGTTGAGTACCGGTCCAATCATAAAACATACCAGAAACCACTGATCTCTTGAGTGCTTAAGAAACAATTCTGTGAACATTCTGAAAGAATTCAAGATGCTTCTTTGGACATAAGGGATATCAAACAAGAGAATTTTAAAAAGACACACGAGTTCCACTCCATCTTGTTCTTTAACTATTATTTTGATTGGCAAGGCAGTAAGAGGGTAGCTGTGTGGCTTCCTATAGTAAATCCGTGTCTGTAATCCTTTTGTTCTGATCATATAGAATCGGTATGAAGGATATGTTGGTGGAATGTGGCCAAAGCTGACTGTAAATGATAGTACTTTTCTCCATTTGTGTCTCCGACTGCTCCAAAGCGCATGGGAACTTGCCTTCATTCTTCTTTTCCTCGTGTGTCCTTTTTGCACGAAGGGCAGATGGTACATGTGTGTGCACAACTTTACTTCTTCAGCCTAAAGCCTACAGAACGCAGGGGTGGGGTTAAAACGCAGTCTTGGCTCATGATATCATTTATATTATCTGCAGAACACATTCCCCTGAGCTCTGGTTTTGTTTCCCTCACCACACTCAAGTCCTCTCTTAACACCCTGTGCCTCCCGACCCCAACAGGAAGCTAAACACACTGGAGAGAAAGTTGCTCCTTGAGGCAAGTGGAGCTGCACTTATGTCTGAGGGCTCTTCTGTCCAGAACTGAGTGAGCAACTCTCCACATCTGCCTGTTCGTCCTTCATAAAATAATTTAATCTTTGTGGTTGAAGAGATCCCTTATATCTTTACTTCATTTTACCTGTTGGCAAATAGAGAAAAAAAAAAAGAAATTATTAGGTTACAAAATAGCAGTCTTATATTAAGAGCATTTTTTCCATCTTGAGGGTCACACCATGAAAGGGGTATCAAGTGTTGAGCTGGGTTGTGAACCCACAAGATTTCCCAGCTCCCATCCCCACCCCACGCTTTTAGCACCTGCTCCAGCTCACCGCCGACAGCCGCACTCTGGCCTCGGGAGAGGTCTGTTGTGTCTCTGGAACCCCGCCAAGGGAGGCCAAGGTCACTCAGTGGCAGTGTGAGCCTTGGCTTCACTCCACGGCCCCAGACCGCACCTTGAACCTGCCAGCCATGCCTGGTGTGTGACCACGGCCCAGGGCGGGGTCCGGCAGTTCCATCCGACATCCGTCTCCGCCCCGAGCACGTGCCCTTTGGTGGCCAGATTCGGGGTGCTGCCGTCACGTGGAGCTGTGGGCTTTTTCAGCCACTACATGCATCCACTCCATGGCCAGTCCTTTCCCTCAGGGCCGTCATCTTGTCTCTCATTTATGGGTTGGACATAATGAAATTCAGAAATCATCAGAGGTGTGGGGTGTCCATGTGGTATGGCAGGGGCAGAACTGGGAACCTAGTATCCCTGGAGCCCTGAGGGAAGTGTGCGGAGGGAGGAGAAACCAGCCGAGAAAGCTGCAGCCAGGAGCCTTCCTTTCTCCTCCCAGAGCCGCAGGAGGGGAGAGACGTTTTCAGTCCCTAAGCCAGAGGTGGGGTGTCACCCTCTGATGCAAGGCCAGGATATGGGGAAAGGAGAGGCTGGGAGGACGCACGTGCCCACTGGAGAAGCTCATCACGGGCAGGCAGTGGTGCAGACCTTGCAAGGGCTTTGAGCCCCCAGGAAGGGGAATGCACCAGAGGCCCCTGTGGTCATCATCCGCCCACCCTCCCTTCCCTGAGCCCCCGGGGGCATGTGCTGGATCACTTTTCCTCTGTGGACAAACAGAACGTAGACGTGCAGTACCACTGACTTTGACATCTTTCATTACTTAAGACATAGCTCCTCCTTGATCAGTGCTAGGCTTTTTCTTTCTTTCATTTAGACGTGTTTCCACATCTCAGGCCAGTCATCTCTCCCAGCGCAACCACGTTAAGTTCATTTTAGAAGTGAGGGTGTCTTCCACCCTCCGCAGCTGAAACCCCCTTCAGTGGGTGTGACAACCCAGTCGCCTCATCGTCAATTTTGTCCCCAAGTGTTGGTCTCTGGACTTCTTTGTGGTCACCAGATGCATGTGCTGTAACTAACCTGCTTCCTTTTACTCCCAACCAGCTTCCCCAAGCTCCGGATTCTGAGAACTCCACCGAGGTGTGTGTCACTCACCCGTATTTGCGATGCCAGCAAATACAGGCGCTTGTCATTGTTGCCGGTTGGGTGTGAACTGTTGTGGTGAAATGTCTGTCTCTTGGGACGGTGCAGGAGTGATGTGTCTAGCCTGGCTGGGATCTGATCATTGCTATAATTGGGTGGCCCTTGGTGTAGAAAGTTCTGACAAACTTAAGCCACAGTGTCCTGCCGGTGAAGGCTCATGGACTCTGAAGGTTTTGCACAAAACCCTTCAAACTCCACCTTGGCCGAGAAACTCTGGACAGTCCAGACCTTTCTGCTATTACACAAAACAGAACTTTGGGTCCTGCGCAGAGGGGAAGCAGAGTTCAGGTTCGGGGTATCTGTGTTATCATTTGGGTGACGCTGTTGATGAAGGAGTAGTTCACAGCAAACTGTCTCTGTTCTTCCTGTCGCTAGCTCAGCTTGCTAAATGCGGGACTAGAATTCATTAAGGCGTCTAAAGTTACCGAGAAGCTTTTTGTGGGAGGCATCCTTCCAAGGATCAAAATTTACTCTCCGAAACTGTTCTAGAATCACAGGAGTCAGAGCTAAAATGTGTGCTCAATCTGAAAGGAGATCTTAGAAATGAAAATGATGATCAAAGAGCTGAGTTCCAGTGGGCATGCTTTGTAATAATCAGTCCTCTAATATTCTAATCAGAGCTCTTCAGCACTGGTAGCCTTGATTAGAATGCTGTGGGCTGGGGCGAAACGTAGGTCTCACGTGTGTGTTGGGAGTGTGTGCATTGACGTCCTCATGCACGTGCTGAGCAGTAATCTGTGGATGAGTCGTCCAAGGACATGCCCGGTTGCATCTTGCATTACACCCCCTTTTTGGGTTCATGTAAATGTACATAACGTTGAACTTCATTTTCATAATGTTTGCGAAAAATAATATTAACCAGACATTATTGGTCATGTGCCTGCTCGTTTCACATGGTGCTCTGGGGTTGGGGAAGGGCCAGTTGTTCAGTAGTAGCCAAGGTCATGAGCACTGGTGTCCGTCTGGGGAAAGCCACACTCAAGCCTGCGCTCCTTCCGTGTCAGTCCTCACTGCGTACGCGCTCTCTGTGTATTTCATTTGTGACCGATCCTGAAGATGAGGGTGTCTTAGTGTCATACTTAAATGGAATTTCTGCCTGCTTAGCAGGAGCTCGAACCGAGTCCACCGCTGAGGCAGCTGGAGGATCATAAAAGGGTACGTAGTCCTGGGAGCTGGGAGTGCCGACGCAGCTCCCCCCTCAGCCATGCGCTCTGGCGCGCACACGGACAGTTTTCGTTGTCGTCATTGTTGCAGCATTAATTGGCTCAGAACCAGTCACAGCCTTTTGTATAAATGAAACTAACTGATGGTTCTACGTATAATCTACCTCTTCACACACTGCTTCCAGCCAGTCCCCTAATAACAACCGAGTCACTTGTCACATCCTCTCTTCTTTTGCTGGGTTAGATTTTTCCTTATGTGTAGCCTTAAAAAAAATTTTTTTTTGTGAGTAACTGGGGATCATTATGGATAATGTATAGTAAACAAAAAAGTATAATGGTAAAACTGTCCATAATTACACTGCCTGGCTATAAAGCTGCTGAGGATTTACTATTTCCTTCTACCCTCTTTTTCACACACATGAGAATATGTGCCAACACACACACACACTTTCATTGTCATTGGGGTTCTTTTAAGTGTGCGACATTTGTTCCTTGCTTTTGTCCCGTATCTGAGTATTTTCTTCCTTGAAAGTTAACAGCTGCCTAAAGTTCCCGCTGATTAACAAGTCTTTTGTAATATTTTCCTTCGAGGGAATGAACAAGTGTGTACACAAGTGGATAGACGCATAAAAGGGGAATTTCTAGGCCAAAGGGTCGAAACTGTCTTATAGTGCTAAACCATTTCCCAGAAGGCTACATATACCATCCGCATGCTGACTACTGATTGCGTGTAGTCAATGGAAAATACCAGATATCCTGGTTCTCTGGGTGTCTATCATGTGCCAGTCACTATGCTAAGACTTATACACGCGTTCACAGCGTAAATGTTTATAAATGCTGACGGTGACCCAGTGACACAGCTTGCAGCCCCATTTCACAGATGAGGAAACTGAAACCCAGCGAGCTTGCATACCTTAGGCAAGTCATGGGGTTAGGAAGTGAGCAGTCATGACAAGAACTGCTGTGAAATTGTGGTCATCAGCGTCCTGGAGAATGTTCTCCTGGGCCACCTTTATTAAGCTCACAAGCTTTCAGTACCTGCAGAGTCCCATCGCTTCTTGGATCCTTTCATTTTTCTTGCAATGGTTCTTTCTCAAATAATAACCAAAGATGGGCTTCTAGGAAATTGATAGTCAGCCCTCCCACCTCCAGCTCCCAGTGCCTCCTGCCATTCATTGATCAGGGGTACCTTGCCTTCCTGCTTTTTCCACCCCTGCCTGTTCCTCAAGAGTTGTCCTGGGTCTTAGAAGTAGCCAGTAAAGGCACATAGCTGTCCCTTGTGCCCTAAGTTGGATGTTGCCCCAGGGCATGAACTTTGGAATTAGAAACTGGGTCAAGCCTGCTTTTGCCAGGTGCTCACTGTATGATTTGGGGCACTTTTAACTCAGTTCCTCCTGCTGTAAAATGGGGACAAGAGTCTCCGCCCTTTCCTGCTCTCTGGACTCTTCTGCAGAGCCATGCACTAGAGGCACTTAGCAGCGTGGCTGGACTCTGAGAAGGGATGTTAATGACCCCAGTGGTCACCTTGCAGACTGAGATACGGCTGTGATTTGACAGAAAACAGGAGTAGGAAGAGGAAGGTATTTTTAAATCGAGGCACTGCCCTAGTGCTGACTAAGGTGTGAGAGGCTCACTGCTCATGTGAGAGGCTGATCTTTCCTAAAGCACCTGACTTTTTTAAGTGGCTGGAACCTTGGAGCCCAAAGGTCACCTCTCTGCTTTGCGGTCTTAACTCTTGGTGCCCTGTTCGATGCTGGGCTGTATATCTCCACACAGTTGGTTAGTCACTAGTTTAATGGACACAGTGAAACTCGTGACTTGCACGGCAGGAACTTGGTTTCTTGCCTCCACATCACTGACCTGCCATTTTCACCATTTTTCCCTGAAACTGAACTGCAAGCGAAACTTTGCCTTTCTTTTCTCAGTCTTGGGTAATCATGCGTGTGGAGTTTCTTACCATGACACAAACATCTGATATTTGTTTGCATACTGTAGGTGTAAACTGCTGGGGAAGAAAACTAGTCTTCTTTTTGGAGGAAAAAAAAAAAAAAAAAAGGGGCTGCATGACCAAATGTGAGAGCTGGAGAAGTGGTGTTGTTTGGGAAGTGACATTTTTTGCTTCTCTACAATCAGCTGTCTCAACCCGGTACTCTGTGAACAGCTTAGTGCTGTTGAGTAATTTATATTAAGATGATTAGGAATGCCTTTGTCTGTAGATTTTAATTTTTCCCGAATTAAACCACGAGCTCAGAAAAACAGAATTTGCCTTGAACCTAAGTTTTCACGCT
The DNA here is from genome assembly GCF_029378745.1 of Bos indicus. Taxonomy (NCBI): domain Eukaryota; kingdom Metazoa; phylum Chordata; class Mammalia; order Artiodactyla; family Bovidae; genus Bos; species Bos indicus. Next base: position 21,526,827 of record NC_091781.1, on the reverse strand, counting down.
AGGATTCACAACACTTTTAATGATGCTTATCCGTTTTCTGTCTGCCCCCCTTTTTTTAACCTAAAATTTTCAGTCTTTATTCTTTCAGAAAAGAAACAATTCTCATCTTGTTGTTTTTTTTTTTTTAAAGCAAACCCCACATGTTCTCTTTTCCCCTCTTGCCTTAAAATTTATTTACTTTTGGAGAGAAGATGAGGTACTTATGTGCCAAAAACCTTATAATTAAGGGGTAAGAATTAAAAGTTTGTGGAGTGGAGCATGTGTGTGTGCGTGTATGTTTCCATAATGAGCACATTTTATGATATTCTCTTATGGGGGAAAATGTACCATTTGATGCATCGGTTGCTATGGTAACCGCTAGGGTTTGTCTGTGCAAAGAGAGGCAAAATGGTAATGTGAGATCCCTTGGTAACTTCAGTTCGGCATCCAGGCTACACACATGTGAAGTTCCTGTTCCTGAAGTCCACGTGTTCCTGGAAGACACGTGCTTCCTTCCCCACCCACTGCCTCCTTGATTGCAGATTCACCAGGATCTCAATGATGAGACCCTCAAAACCTGGAGAAGCAAAAAATCTGAGCCAGTCCGGTCCTAGGTAGAATCCTAGGGTGAGGGCTCTGGTTGAGTCTTCCTTGACAAGTACATGTCTGTTGGCTGGTAATGGTCACTCAGCTATTGACCATTCAGCCCTGTGATCTTCCAGATTCTTGTCATGATGGAAACCTGGACTGTTCTCTGTGGCTGCAGCTCATTGGCCTCAGCCCAGTCATTTACTTCCCAGACAGTGTTCTTGTGGTGCCCCAGAGGATCTCATAGAAAACTGGGATGGTTTTCTAACCATCCCTCTTGGGAGAACTCAAAGTCTGTATCTTCTGAAAGAAACTCCAGTAGATGTATCATTGAGTTGAGAAAGGGACGTGGTATTTAATGTTATATTCTATGTGGAGGTGATCTTGTCGTTCCTCCTTTACTTGACCATTCCTTTGACATCTGTGTTTCTTCTGTGAAGTCAGCCTTTTTAAATCACCGCTCTCGATGACTGTTTTGGAGAGTGTTAATATGTTTGTACTGGTGCAAAGTTATGTCCTTATACCAAAATATGGTTTTCTAAGCCATTAAAGGATATTATACTGAAAATATTTTATTTTGAAGGTATTTTTAAGGATCACAAATAGCTTCTCCACTGAAAGTTCTCTCAGAATTTTGAATTTACTGATGGTCAAGGTACGAAGTGATATTCTTATCCTAATGAGAAGAATTCTGCTTTGTTTAACTCAGTGAGATGCATATTTGTGGATGGAACGGAGAGAAGAAAGATGAGATTTTTTTCATTTCTGAACTTTTTCTTTGAAAAATCAGGCTTGCCTCCCTGCTTCTCTCACTTTTCCTGTTTACCCCATCTCCCCACTTATCCCTGGAGTCTTTGACCAGCAGCATGAATTTAACCAAGGAGAAAAGCCAGCTGGGTCACCTTGGGACCTCGTATCATTTTGACAGTGGGACTGAGTTTTCAGCTTTGTCCTTCTTCCCCAGTCCTGCCTCCTCAGGGCACCCCTGGCCTCCACCATCCTCAGGACGTTCTGCTCCGTCCCATCTTGTCTTGTAAACACCTTCCTCGAAATCTCCAGACTTATTCTTGAAGCTTATTAACAAATCACTTTTAAGCTCTCCTGATTCTTGATACAGTCGCAGGTCTCTTCGATAGAACTCTGGAGTCTCTATTTCAGAGACCAGCTGTATTGCAACGCATCTTCCCTCTGCTAACTTCTCACTTAACCTCTCTCCGGGATGTGCCAGAGGAACTCCAGGACTTACTACCTTGTCCCTCAGAAACAGTCCAAGGAAATCTGTACAGCCTTTAACTGGTAAAAAGTTCCAGATTGGCGGGGTGGGGGTTAGGGGGGTAGTCCCTTAGCGAGCGAGACTGCCGTGGTATAGAGCTGAGAGTGAATCCTGCTGCTTTGCCAGTGTGCGAAGTATTTGGGAATAGATCAGAGTGGTTTCTTTGCTCTGTTTTGGTTGGAATTGTGGAAAGAGTTATTTTATCCCCTGCCCAGGATTCTTTTAATATTTATATTTTTTAAAAGTTTTTTGTCATGGAAATGTTAAAAAATATCCCCAAAATACATGTTTTTTGAAGAGTTTTGAGAACCCTCATTCATAACTCAGATTCCATGACTATCAGCTCATGCCCACATTTATACCCAACTAGGCCCTTCCTCCCATATTCTTTAAAAGAAAATCTCAAATGTCATTTTCATCCATGCTGCTTTTTGTTGATTGACATGTCTGATATCTGCCAATAATTTATTTTCTGTTGCATTTATTTTCTTTACCATTTGGCTCATTGACTATTTCTGTAAGAAAGGCTTACTTTCAGCTTATGATTTGATTTATTACTCTGATATTGTAAGATCTTAGAACGGTTGGAAATAAATCCTGTGGTTAGAGTAACATTTTCATATTGCTGTGTGGAAGTTGACCTGTAAATTTTTTAATTTGTCTGAATCCTACTGACTTACCTCAAAGGGACTTTTTTATTTGTTTTGTTTTGTTGTTTTATTAATCCTAGTTATCCTTCCAGATTCATATTCTATCTTTATCAGTGTGAGAGAGTACTTTCAGATATTTAATATTTTAGATTGATGCTTTTTTATGATCTGATTTCCTGAGAAAACATTGAAGAAGTTAACTTTAGAAGTTTCCAAGTGCTCTTATTAATAATTTATTTTTTCATGGAGACTGAGCCAATTATAACTGGGTACCCCTGTGTCTTTTTTTTTTTTTTTAATGTGAGTCACTCAGTTGTGCATTAAATTCAGAGCCTGATTTCATTATCCTGTTTGAATTAAGGGTGAGGCCCTCAGGCAGATTTTGGTCAACCGTTACTATGGAAACATCAGACCTTCGGGAAGAAGAGAGAGCCTCACGAGCTTTGGCAATGGCCCGCTGTCGCCAGGAGGACCCAGCAAGCCTGGGGGAGGAGGTAGGCCCCATGGTGTGCTAATGAGCTGCACGTGTGAACCGAGTGTGCCACTCCAGAGCTGCGTGTTTCTGCTTAGCAGGTTGAGACTCTAACAGATGCATTTGGGTTGCTAGTGTGTTATTTTAGCAACTTGTTTTGTCTTTGGTCTACCATCAAATTGGTATCTAAAAATGTCCACCTGCAGTGTGATACTGGCTAAGGCTTTCCCTCTCTTTCCCATGCAGCAAACCTCTTGGGGATACTTGAAGGACTCCGTGAGCTTAACTTGATCGCACAGTTTCTCGTGGTCATTCAGACTCATGTTTGCGCATAAGATGACGATGCTGTTGGCAGTGAGGAGGGCAAAAGCTATCTTTTATAACACGCGTACCAAGGAGAGGGCTTTCCCAAGCACTTTACCTCCTTCATCTCGTTTTCTCCTGTACGTTACCCACTCTCCGGCATTGAACGGAGGAAGGGGAGCTTGCTAGTGCCTGGGTGGTAACTTAAGGCAGGTGTGTCTAATCCTAGTGTCGTGCTTTGTGCTTCCCCAAGCCTTAGGGGACTTTACATACACACGCACACACACACACACACACACACACACACACACGCCTGTATTATTTTTGTTCAGTTGCGAACTCATTTCTGACTCTTGCAACCCCACGAACTGCATGCAGCACACCAGGCTTCCCTGTCCCTCACTATCTCCCAGAGTTTTCTCAAACTCATGTCTGTCAAGTCAGTGATGCCATTCAGCCATCTCATCCTCTGTCACTCCCTTCTCCTCCTGCCCTTGATCTTTCCCAGCATCAGGGTCTTTTCCAGTGAGTCGGCTGTCTTCATCAGGTGCATCCCTGTATGGGATTGTTTTAAAACACATCCCGAAAGGTGACCCAAAACATTGTAAGCACAGTGACAGGTAAAAGCTGCAAAAACATTGAATTCAACTGTGGGCGATGGTGTTGGTTTTAAGGGGGCTGTAGCTCGAAGCACAAATGTGAGTTGCATGATTCCTAGTCTGTAGTGATGACTCTTGAGAATGTCTGGTCCTTGCTGGGTTCTGCTCATAGCACAGAAACACTTGGTGCTTAATAAATTAATCCCGGCAACCTCTGGGGAGGAATCTTGGGCTTCTCGCCAAATGAAAATGTGGAGCAGATCTGCTCCCAGAGAACCCCAGAAACAGATTTTAGCTTCTCATCCAGAAGTTCCCAGTGATTGTCGAGCAGCTGTTTCCCCCACAACGTCTCAAAACTCTTTGTCTTTAAGAAGCTGTCAGAGAAAAGACGTGACACCCAATGTCCACCTTGGATGACAGATGCAATAGATTGTAGGCAGTCAAGGACAGGCAACGTAAAGGAGGTGGCATTTGAGTTGACCCCTGCAGGGAAGGACTGATGGTTTTCTGCTCTTCAGAAAATGACTGCCCATTTCCCCATGTCCATTAGTATTTCAATTTTTGCGAATAATAAGGTGAAGTTCTCAAGCTTTCTAAATCCAGTTGGAATCTGTTCCGCTAAGTAGCATAGGCCATCTCTTCCTAAGTATATTCATCTGAAGCTCAATGAGGTGAACTTTTTTTGGTTCATTCCCCTAACCCCAGCTCTTGACTCCATGCCAAGCTCTGAGTCAATAGTGAATGAATGAATAAATGAACAGATGGAAATTATGTGAAAGGATGAGTTTGGGGCCAGGCTGGGTTTCTTAAAAAGAGGGCTAAAGTGATCAGTATAGGCTATGCTTCTTAATAGTGCTTAAGTTCAGTTTGTCTCTTAAAATTGGATTGGTTCTTAATTCTGGCCCAGGTCATTGTATTTTGATGTAAGGGAGAGTCTTGGCTGGATGGCTTTAGGTCTTTTGCTCAAAATGTATTACTCTTCCTACATCCTATCTATCTGCATTCAAGTTCCATCTCTATTACTTCCCAGCTGTGCTGGGTGTTGTTGGACAAGTGACTTCATCTTGATGTTAATAATGAGTTACCTGCCTTGTGGGCTTGTTAAAAAGGTCCAGAGAGATAGTATCATTAAACTGTTGAGTGCATAAAATGTTGGTATGCAGTAAGTATGCAATAAATGTTAGCTGCTCTGAGTGAGGTTAATAAGGGCAATGTTGCGTCTTTCCAGGGGGAGGTTCCGGATCCAGCCCCATGAGCAGGGGTGAAATGAGCCTGGCCGAGGTTCAGTGCCATCTTGACAAGGAGGGGGCCTCCAACCTGGTCATCGACCTCATCATGAACGCATCCAGTGACCGAGTGTTCCATGAAAGCATTCTTCTAGCCATCGCCCTGCTGGAAGGAGGCAACACCACCATACAGGTAGGAGGCGGCGTGGCTGCCAGGTAGCGTCCCTGGAGGCTCTCTGTTCCGGGAGCCAGAGATGGGTGGCGCTGAGACTGGTGTACAAGAGAGCTCCTTCTTAGGGCACAAACTTCTGTTGTTCTGAATAAGCGAATTCTGTTGCTCCTTTGCTGTGGTCATTCAGTCATTATTCAGACTTGCTTCCAATACATGGATTACATTCCAAAATGGATAAAATGCTGAGGATGTGCAAAGAAAATTGGCCTGGGATTTGGTGCATCATAGGTAATCCATAAATGTGTGTTCAATGAATGATTGAATGCATTATATTTAGTTTGTAATCTAAGATCATAGAAGATCCCATCACCAGAAGACCAGAAGGAGCCTGAACTATGTGTACTAATTAGACTTATTTATCCATGAATCTTGCAGCTCTTGCTAACTGTGTATTTATCTTATAAATGAAAAGCTCAATAAAACTGAACCAATTTGAACTAATACGTGCAAAGAGGGGAAAGCCAGGCTAGGTTAGTCAGACATAAATGGATGGCTTTTTGTTGGCTGGTGATGATACATATTTTAAAATAATAATGAGTAGAATTCTTAGGCAAAGTCCTTAAGCAATTTTAATAATATATACATAATTTTCATATAGACATGGCAGTGAAGATGATTCTTTTAAATATTTTAAAATATTTGTAATACTCCCTTCTTCATACACTCTTCATTCTTTGTTGGCTCCGAATAAGGGTTTACTTAGCTCTGTGTGTGTGTGTGTGTACATACATACACACACACACATATTTTGATAATAGCCTTTGATTGAGATATAATGTATATATTCACAAAATTCCCCCTTATGTATATATTTGACTTGGCCTTATATTTTTGGTCTTGAATTTAAATTCAGAATCTGGATTAATGAAGTTTGGGTCCTTTGTGCAAATGTATCAAGGGCTTTTCTTCTCATGGGCCTGAGACAGGGTGCCTGGGTCTCAGCCCGGCGCCCTGTGCCTGTGTGGCAGCTGTGGCCGCCCCGTCTGCTCACCCTCCAGCCCCACCGTCCCCAGCACACACTTGGGAAGTTCATTCTACATGCTGCCCTCAGCTGAGGTTTGTACCGCGGGAGAGTCTGCTGCGTGGGCACCTGTGACCTGTGGGGTTGCCGTTTGAGTCTGTCCCACGTGAGTCTGGCTGTGCACCCATGGGCGGGTCCTGTGGGTCCCCTGGTCGTGAGGATTTGTGCACCCACTGCCGTGGTCCTGCTGGCTGGGTGCTTGTGTGGCGTGGGACCAGGGCTGCAGCACTGGTCTCTGAACCATGTCATTTCCAGGGACTGGAGCAGGCAAACTAGACATTTACTGAGCACTTGCCGTGTGCATGGTTCTCCTCTAGCGACTCCCAGGCCGTGGTTTCCAGACACTGGGGCCAGTCAGTCTCTGAGAATTTTCTCCAGGCACAGGCAAGTGTGGAAACGAGGGCAGCATGGTCAGTTTCATAAATCAAATGTATGAGTTTGAAGGACCATCTGACCAGTTTATTCTGAGGTTATATCCTGTCCAATTTATTTTAAGCTCTGATGTCTTTTCTCGGATGAAGTGGTGTTGATAGTGGTGTTTTTTTCTACTGGCCACATCAGAAGTTGGAAACCCTAGGTTATTCCATCCCCTCCTAAAAAGCAAAAAAAAAAAAAAAAAAAAAAAACCAACGCTGTGCTAATTTGCTAATCCTGGAAGGTCAGTCTTCAAGCAGTTGAAATCTCGCAAGGGCATAAGACTTAAAATCCTTGCACATAGGAAGAATGGCGTGTGGTGCCATCCAGGAGGCAGGAAGGATACTACAGAGCTCGCCCCGCCCCAGAAAGAAGTAGCTACAGCTATGTAAGGGGTTGGTGAAAGACTTTTGCATGACCTGGTCTCTGTTGGATGGGTGTGGGTCTGAAAGTTGGAAATTGCACCAGGAGCTTGGGTGCGGGAGGCTGGGTCACAGGCATGGCAAGGAGGCCCAGTGGTGCACACGTGGTCGTGCACTCACGGGACAAGGCTGGGTCCTTCGGAGCAGCCGAGTTGGTGGAAGAGACAGGGCTGGGGGATATATTGGGGTCAGGCAGCCCCTCAAGGGGCCTCAGAGCTGTAACGAAGGACTACAAATCTGACAGATAAATTGAGCAAAGCAGAGTCTAGAAGGAATCTAATAATTTAAAAGTTAATCAGAAGTTATTTGGAGAGAGCTAATGAAACCCTGAAATCAAAATGAATGTGTGGTAGACTTTGTCATATCGCAAGAGAGGATATGTTTTAGGAGGTGCATAAGGGGATATTCCGGGGTGTTGGAGATGTTCTCTGGTGTAGTTTACCTGTGCTGGTTATGTGGGTATAAGTCTATTCTAACAGAACTGGTGTGCTTTCCTAGCCAAAGTTCTACCTCAGTAGAAAAGAAAAAATGGGGAGAAAAAGTACCCTCAGCCTAGTGAGGACAGGATGTCATGAATGGAGACTCGGCACCTTCCCGTCTCACACCTGGCACCTTGGACTCATATATAGCTAATGCCTGTTGGCCGATGTGTTGCTGAGGGGATGCTAGAAGTGAGAAGGTCAGAGGGTCCCTGCCCCCATTGGCTCTGGGGGTTTTTTTACTGAGTCTAGATGACAAGACACCATTAAGTAAGGAACAAGGAAGCCTGGGGAGGGCTCGAGGGGCTGAGCCTGGCTGGCCTGGCAAAGTCTTGAGTTACTGGCGAGCTGCCGTGTTTTTCACAGTGTACCCCTGATGGTGATGGCAAGACACACAGAAGCTATTTCTCCTTCAAGTTCTTTATCTTGTAAAGTAATTATGAATATTAGTTACATGTTTTCACACATTCATTACTCATATGCTCAGGCTCCAGATGAAATGCCACGATGGAGTTCCAGGACCAGCCTCTGAGGGAGTCAGGCCGCTGTCTCTTGGAGGAGCTGCCAGTATGCTCATGGGCGGGTGGGCCTGGATGGGGTGGCCTGCAAGCCCCCCGCCAGGAGCGGGGGCATAGTACTCAGCATACGCTGGTTCTCCCCTCATCCCATCTCCCTCTCCTTCTGCGATCTCAGGGGTTGCTGGGAAAATCTCACTCACCGCCTCATTAGAAATCTGGGGCCCCGGGAAAACTGATTCTAGCCTGGAACTGCTTGTGAGATGCCCCCCGCGCCCCGCCCCCCTTGTGAGCTCTGAGCTTCTCTTTCTCTGGAGAGAATAATCTGGAATTCAGGTTGTTTGGGGCCAGCTGTGGACAGACACCCTGGAGCCCCTGGGGGAGTGATTTCAGTTTCATCTTGCTTTGGAGAAGCTGATTCAGAGTAGTCAGTGAGCAGCTGGGAAGTTTGTGTGAGGGGGGCTTGGGCTGCAGCGGTGACTGTTAATGATTGCCGAGGGCTGTCAGCCGTGACCGGCAGGTGGCTTCCAGCTGGAGCTCACTGCCCGCCTCCGGCTCTTCCCATGCACCACACCGAGTCCCCGTCCCAGGAGGGGGAGTCGGGCTGTGGTCAGGTGGGCTCCCCTGGATGCGTGCTTCTCAGTGACAGGTGGTGGACAGGGCAGTCACAGGGGAGCGTGCAGGGCTGTCCAAGAAGACCGCTGCAGAAGAGCTCTTACCTTGACCAGCGTCTCTTCCCAGGCTAGCTTCACATGGAGAAGAAGGGGAGGGAGACCCACTTTCCGAAAGTCTAGTTCATGTGGGGTTAGGACGGTCATCCCTGGCCTTGTGTCCTCTGTCTATCAAGTATGAGACACATACGCAGGTGGACTCCTGGCTTCCTTATTGCTTTGGATCGAGATTTTTTTTTTTTTTAAGCAATTTAGATATTTTCTTAAAATCCAGCAGTGATGACTGGCTGGCTCCATTTCTGAACTCTTTTCTTCCCTGACTTGTGAAAATAATGATTTTAAAGTATGGTGATTGGATCAACTGTGGTACACCCTTGCAACAGATTCCTACTCAGCAATAAAAGGGAATGAACTGTTGATAAATGGGATTACGTAGGTATACCTCAGAGGCCTTGTGCTAAGTGAAAGACGCCAGTGGCAGAGGTGACGTCCTGGGTGGTTCTATGTACATGATATTCTCAAAGGGCAAGGCTGTGGTGCGGGAGAACAGAGGAGTGCTTGCCAGCAAAGGGCGGAGCGGAGACTCTGACTTTAAGGGAACAGCTCAAAGGAACTTTTTGGTGATGCCACTCTTGTGTGTCCTGCGCTGGACACACAGATCTATACATGTTTGAAAATGTGTAGAACTGCACACCAAAAAAGCCAGCGTGACCATTAAAAAAAAAATGAAGTAAAAACCACGATGACGACAGTGACCAACATTTATTAAGGGTTTCCTGTGGACCGTGAACCATGCTTCAGTGTTTTCTCATCTACCATCCCGTTTAATCCTCACAGTCTCCCTAGGAGGTAGGTGCCTGATTATCTCTTTTTTTTTAGATGAGGAAACTAAAGGCCTGAAGGGTAAAGAACTTGCCCCTCAGACAAGCAGTAAGTAGCAGAGCCAAGACTGGCATCAAGTCGTTTTTAGGGCCTGAACTTGGAATGCTTGGTACTGCCATGTTCTACTGGTTCAAACCAGCCGTGAGACCAGCCCAGCTCCACAGAGAAGGCAAAAGGGTTGCACCTCTTGCTGTGAGTTGACCACATGCACTAAGAGAGGGAGCTGTGGAGGCCCATTTGGGCTCCTGGCCCCCCAACAGCCCTGCTTTCATTAGGTGACCACCTACCAGGGGTCAGTCTAGCCCCTGAGTTGGGTGCTGCAGCTACAGAAAAGAGGCAGCATTGTCTCTGCAGTGGAGGAGCTCAATTCTCCCTGCAAGTTCAGTCCCATTTCTGCAGAAGTGTCGACTCCTGACCTTCCCCTTTTGATGGTGTATGAAATTCACCCTTGTACTGAGGATGGGTCACAGGGGACCAGAGTTCTTCAGAAGCTCTAAACGTCATTGTCCAGACCTCAGTGAACTCAGTTTATAGTAATTCAAAACTAAGGACCTAGCTGCCTGCTAGGAACCCTGCCAGGGAGAATTTGCTCTCTTGTTCTGAAACCTTGTAATCATCATTTAAGTCCTGAAGTGCCCCAAAGCTGAATCAGGAGGGTAGCTCCTGGCCTGGCATAATGGGCTCCAAGTCTTCCAATATCTTCTGTTCCTGCCCTGGCTTCTCTGATGGTAATAATGTCTGAAGATAACGTCTCCAAAACTACTACCTGGGTGCCATCAGAGTGGCTCAGGCTTCACAGCAAACCCTCTGCTCACAGGCAGTGGTGCCCTGCCTTGGGGTTCTCCAGGGACGGGTGACACCAGGGAGCCCTGGAATCAAGCTTCTCTTTAAGAGAAGCTCCTTCTGTTCTTCCTGCCCTCACTCGTGCCACCTTGCTTCCTGCCAGCCCCCAGAAGAAATCTTCCCTGCTTGATGTTTTGTAAGCGAGTGGGAAACTATGAAATAAGCATTTGCTTATGAATTAATTTTTGGCACACGCGGGACTCAGCAGGTCTCATGGCACCCGCATATCCGTCCTTCGAGTCCTTGCCAGTTTCTGTGTTCCTTCCTCCTGAGATGTTCCCACCAGCACCGGAGGGTGCTCCCCCACTTCCTTTTCCCTGAGGGAGGGCGGAGGCTGGCCTCACCTGGGGAGCAGGAGGAGGAATCTTAGAGCACACCCAGTGTTTGGGGTTTTTTTTTTTTTTTTTTCCAAGCACATGCAGATGTTCGGGGATCTATGTGCTAACATGACCATAGAAAACCCCACAGCAAATAAACAGGACAGATCAAAAAAAATTTTTTTTTTTTTTTTGCTTAATTGCTTCCGGTTGCAGAAGCGCAGTGAATTGTATGTATCAAATGGCTGCCCACGGCTCTTCCTATGCCAAGTCTAGCCTACAGACACACCCAAAAAGGATTTTCTTTTCCGCACGTACGCAGCTTGAGTTGGAAAATGTGAGAAGCCCTGTCGGGAACCTGGCTGTGGGTTCAGCTGAGAGAGCTCCCTCGTCCAGTGGCCTTCCTGTCACCACACACTGATTTATTTTTTATTTTTTTATTTTTTTGAAGTTGGCTTAAAACGTCATCCCAGGAGCCAGTTTAAGATAGGAAATCTCCCATTGCCTCCAGAAGAAGTCACGGCAAGAAGGCACTGGCGGGGGTGGGGGAGCACGTGACCTGGAGGCCCACCCTGACCCCAGCAAGTGGAGAGGAGGGTGGGGAGGGCGCTTTCCTTAGCCTTTGCTGGAAATGGAGGGCCAGCTGGTGAGGAAGATCAGCCTGGGTTTGACAGAGCACCACCCCAGGAGGAGGAGGAGATTGGTGTGTGAGCGAGTTACGAGTTACGTAAAAGGGTGTTGTATTTGGCAGGGGAGTGAGAAATGAGTCACTGGTGAGCGGTGTTTTCTGACCTCGGGTTTTATCCACGTGGGAGGAGAGCTTGGCCAGCAGTGGAGTCGGGAGGCTGCTGTCTCCCCGGCCTCGGGGGGCGGGTGTGAGAGCCGTTGCCATGACAATAAGAGGAAGGCAGGTGGCTCAGTCCCCTCTGCCCTTCGGCTGAAGCCACGCAAGGTCTGAATGGCGAGGCTTCCCAGGCTGGTTCAGGGAGAGGCTGTAGGCACGGCCAGTCGGCCATGCTTGGAGAGTGGGTGGTGTGGGGTCAGGGAATTTGAGGGACGTCGCCCAGAAGGGCAGGCAGAGAAGGGAGCTTGGCCTCCGTGGTGGAAACACCTGGGCCAGAGTCCCAGCCCTGCTCTCCCCAATGGGGTGACCTTGGACTTTCTCAGGATGCTCAGAAACTCGGTTCTCTCATCTGGGAGTTAGAAGAACTGAGTCCCTTCCTTACGCAATTGTTGAGAGGATTTAACGGTCACGTAGGGCTAAGAGTGCGCGTCCCAGTTGACTGCCCAGCGCTGGTTTGGTGGAGGAAGGCCAGTCTACCCCGTCTCATCACCTCCCTCCACAGGGCTCAGGGCAAAGTCCTAGACCTCCCCGCCCAGCTCCTGCACAGGAAGGAGGACAGTATCCATCCCCACTGCACAGGGCTTCTGCGGCAGTTGGAGAGAGTGATTCACTGGAAGTGCCTCACTCAGGGCCCAGGCCATAGAAGGACCTCAAAAGGAGGTGGTGATTATTTATATGAATGCAGTCTTTATTATTTAAAATGCTCTTTGTTTTATTCAGTTTGTTTTCTATCAGAAATCCAACTTCTGTCTAGTGGCTGACGATCCAGTGGGCCTGGGAGGGTGTGCTGTTTTATGTTCTTCTCACATACAGTTCACTTACGTCCCTCTCACCGTGTCTATATTTGAGATGATTTTAGAGATCCAGGAGAATGGGAGGCTTCCTTGCCTTGGGTACTAGTTACATACTCTGACAGACATTCTAGGTGAAATAGAAAGCAACGGGCAGTCCAGTTGCCTGCACCCTGACCCAGGACTTTTTTTTCCTTCTCTATTTTATTATTGTTATCGTTACTACTTCTTGGTCCTAATCATCCTTGGACATGGACCCTTCCTCTCCATTCCCAGGAAACTGACATGTCATTGAACAAGAGTCTTTGGGGATTATTGGTTTAGATACATGTTTTGAGGTAAAGACTCAGGATCTACAAATAGTTCCCATTGTTGGGAATATAAGACTTGAATGAACACTCCCCCTCTTGCCCAGCTGTCCAAGTGATGGGGCCTGGATGCCATAGGGACCTTCTATATTTCAGGGCAAGACATTGCTGCACAGAGCATCAGCGTGTGCCTCGTCACTTGGGTTGGAAAAGCTCCGTTCAAGGGTAGGATATGCATGCTGGCTTATGCTGGTGGAGGAACTAGAGACCCAATGTTATTTTTCTTCTTTCCTGAGTAGCAAAGCCAGCAGTGTAGGCAGAAGTGGACAGTTCCACACAGCTGTTCACCTGGCCTTCCCTAAGGGAGGGGACTGCAGTTGACAGGGAGTGGGGGAGAGATCTTTGGATGGGCTTCCCTGGTGGCGCTAGTGTTAAAGAACCCACCTGCCAATACAGGAGACGTGAGACTAGGGTTCGATCCCTGGGTCAGGAAGATCCCCTGGAGAAGGGCGTGGCAGCCCACTCCAGTATTCTTGCTTGGAGAATCCCATGGACAGAGGAGCCTGGCGGGCTACAGTCCATGGGATTGCACAGAGTCAGACACAACTAAAGTGACTCAGCACACACGCACGCATTTTGGGTGCAAAGTGTTAATCTCCTTTCCTACAAAATCCACAAGCCACTATTAGTTTCTAAGAGGAGATGTCTTCAGGAGACCCTTTGGGTTTTCCTCAGTCTCTAAAATTTGACTAAGAAGAAAAAAATGTCAGAAAATTTGAAAATGGTTGTCCCATCATTGTCTCCTGTTAAATCCATGATAAGTCTCAATTGTCCTTCTTTCTTTCTCTTCCTTCAGCTCTAGCAAGAGGTACTTCCTAACTTTCCCTAGTGCCTTCCAAGGATGGAGTTCCTCTTACAAACTTGTAAGCCCACACCAGTTTCTGCTCTGTTGGCTCATGATACCTTAGTCCAGGGCTTGGCAAACTATGGTCGGCGGGTCGAATCCAGCCAGGTGCCTGCTTTTGTAAATAAAGTTTTACCAGAACTCAGCCAGCCCTCCATTAACCTTTAGTGTCGTGTCTGGCCACTCTTATACTGCCGGAGCAGAGCTGAGGGGTTGCACCAGAGACAGAATGGCAGCAAATCCTGGAATATTTACCATTTGGCCTTTTACAGAAAGCCTCTGCCAACCCTTGTGTTTTTTTAATCTTTGCTGACTAGATAGGAAGCTGCCGAAGAAAAAGAACCATGTCCTTTTTTTTTTTTTTTTCTTTTTGGCTACTGGGTCTTTGTTGCTGTGTCCAGGCTTTTTCTAGTTGGAGGGAACAGGGGCTGCTCTCTAATTGCGGTGTGAAGACTTCCCATTGTGGTGGCTTCTCTTGGTTGCAGAGCACAGGCTTCAGGCAGAGTGGACTTCAGTTCTTGTGGTGCATGGGCTTAGTTGCTCTGAGGCATGTGGGATCTTCCCACACTAGGGATCAAACCTGTGTCTCCTGCATTGGCAGGTGGATTCTTTGCCACTGGAGCAACGGGGAAACCCAAGAACCATGTCTTAACTGCTTTGTTCTAGGTTCTTCACTCCCTGGTAGACCAGTGGTTTGCAGTAAATATTAACCAGGTGATTAATATCCTAAGTACCCAGAGAATGTGGCCGTTTACTCAACTAATAAATGGAAATTCAGGGAAAGAGAGGCCTCTCCTTTTTCTTGCCTGCTTTAATCAGTGGGGAATCCCCCATTTCCTTTCTTACCTCTAAAGGCATATATTCTCTCCAAGAATGTATTCCATCATCCTGCTTACCACCTTTCTGTGCAGATTTGCAGGGCAGGCTCGGGCAGCTCCTTCCCCGGTGATACGTGTGTGGCTCAGGAGTCCTGAGTTTTCATCTGAAAGCCTTCTCTGACCACCCCAGGGCCCCACATTTCACGTCAGTCGCTCCCTGGTGGCCTGATGCTGTGTAATTTCTGTGTCTCCTGCAGAGGTTTTCCTTGCGGTGAGCACAGGGACTCCTTGAGACACCTACGGTTAACCCTAAAATATGTGAGATGCTGGCACCCAGTCTACAGCCTCTTTGTCATCTTTTTCCTTCAAGTTCCCTGGATGACCTCCTCCATCTCTGTGGCTCCCAGCTACCGTCTGTGCCAACAGCTCCAGGCCCCACCTCCCTGCCCATCTCTAGATTTCTGCACACACCCCTGCTGGGCATCTCCACGCCTGCTAGCTCTCAGTTCACGTAACCCCAAGCCCGCCCGTCCCCTCTGGTCCTCCACCCCCTGCCTTCTTGTATCCTGTATCGAGGTCAGCGGACTCCCCACCGCCACCCTGCAGTCATTCACCCGAGCTGGAAACAGTGACATAATCCGTCTCCTCCCTCCTGATTTCCATCAGGAACTCATTCCGCGCCCACTCTGCCTCCCAGTGTTCTCATAGTCGGGACTTCGTTAGGACTTGTCACAAGCCAGACAGTCGACACCCGGAAGGTACACGCGACACGCCCCAAGTGGCCTGGCCAGGGCTGGGGGAGCTGGGGTTGGAAGCAAAACGCTCTAGCTTCAGAACTCCTGTCCCTGACCAACATCCTACACCTCCTGCTGGCTCAGGGCCATCTGAGTTCTGAGCCTGAGATGGGCTCTTCGCAGCCTCCCTGCTTCGGGACATTTCTGTGTGCCACACTGCAGTCAGCCATGCCTGGACCACCTGGTTCCCTGCCACGGAGGATGGAATCCATGGGCCGCTGGGGTGATCCGCCGGAGCCTGAGTGCCCGGCCCCCTCTGGTTCTCACGTTCACCACCGAGCTCATTGTCCTGCGGCCGCACCTGCTGGTTTGCCAGCCCTGGGCCCGTACAGAGATGCCTGTGCTCCGTGTGGGACGTGCCCAGTTCCCCTCTGCCTGGCATGCTCCCCGGGCCCTGTTTGAACTACCTCCTGGTCTGGAAGCATCTTAATCCCCTGAGGCAGAGGCAGTGGCCTCTGTATGTGGGCAGTTCATTTACTTAGCAGTCAGCACACTTGACATGGAGGCTCGTTGTTAGACAAGGGGAGGCAGAGATCAAGTCAGCCTTCACCCCCAGGTTCCCCAGGGAAGTCTCTGCATGTGTTGGCTGAAGGCAACTCGAGCTGCCCATAATGAATAAATGCAGAGAACCCTGCTCTCTAGGCTTATTCTGGGGGTTATATGAGAAAATACATGGGGGAAAAAAGAGAAAATATATGGAAAGCCCTCAGCTCAGAATGCTGCCTAATACATACTCCTTGCTCATGGTTACATTTTTGGTTATCTATCTTCCCTTTCCTCCCCTCCCCTCAAGAGTGATAATTTCTCCCAAGTTCAAACTTTGGTCTTAGTTACTCTGCAGCACTTGGACCATGGTCAGAGCTCAGTGAATGTTCCCTGAATGAATCAAAAGCCTGGACTCTCTGTGGCCACCATGTTAATGTCCGTCTGCTTGTTCTTTCCTGAATATCAACGTGAGGATCTGAAATGTGAAGATGTGTTGTTGACAGTTATCACCATTTTAGAGAAGCACCTTCTTAAAGCATGGGAGGGAGTGAAGTTTATTTGAACCCAAAGAAAACACATAATGTCAGTGTGGAGAACCCTCCTTGTGATAAGAGACACTTGTTGGGTCTTTTCTTCCTCATAATAACTATAGATGGTGGTAATCACCTGTGTGTGTGCACACATTCAGTTGTGTCCGACTCTGCGACCCCATGGACTGTAGCCCACCAAGCTCCTCTGTCCATGGGGATCCTCCAGGCAAGAATACTGGAGTGAATTGCCATGCCCTCCTTCAGGGGATCTTTCCAATCCAGGGATCGAACCCATGTCTCTTACGTCTACCTGCATTAGCAGAAGGATTCTTTATCACTGAGCCACCTGGGAACCCCGGTGGTGATCATAATGGATACTAAAGTCTGAGCACTCACATGCCAGGAGCGAGGCTCAATGCCCTCTATGCATGGTCATGGGTGGGCAGGTCCTGCCTGGATCCGTTTTTGCTCGGTAGGAGGTAAGAGGATCCGAGAGGTCAGGGTACTTGCCTAGGGTCACAGTGCTCGCTGGTATCTGGGTCAAGCTTTGTTTTCTGCCAGAGGCCGAGTTCTCAGCCCCTTTGCAAGGCTGCCTCCTGTATGAGAGGCCTCCAGTTGCCTCCCTGGCACGGCCCCTCCCTGAAGACCAGGGAGATGGACCAAGGGCCCCCCTGGCGGACCCTGCTTCTGTTTTTCGGGCACATTAGAATTGTGGCTCCTCTTCTTCTTTTTGTTAGTGTACTCATTTGGAGGGCAGTCTGCCTTCCATAGAAGCCCCAGGATGGCTTGTGTGTGTTTGGTTTGGTTGTATCACCGGCCTGTGAATGACAGAGGAGAGCACCGTGGAGGACTTTACTTTCAGGCTGGGCATCTCATTTGCCAAATAAAAGTTATACACATCATACATGCTGCTTCCCCTCTGGTGGCCGTCGGGGTCTCAGGTCTTTGCAAGTTAATGGGAAGGAAAGTCTCTTGCATAACTTCCTCTCTGTAGAGACAGAAGGCAGCTCATTTAATGGGGCTCCTAAGAAGAGTTGGATCATATTACTACAGTTTTGGGTTTTGCTTGGCTCTCAAGGAGCATATGTAATTTGGTGTAATGTGAGGCTTATTAGAATTCTTGCCCATTTTGCATGCCCTGGATCCTCCCCCTATTTGAGTCCTGGGTAGGTGGAAGGATATTTATGTTTTTGCAGAGGGAAAAGGAAGTGATTGGTCGCCTCCATTTAAGTGCTTCTGGGGCAGGCACAGCGCATGGTGCCTCTGTGTACTTGATCTGGGCTGGGCAGGGGGGTAGCCCTAATCACAGATGGGAAAACTGAGTCCCGAAAGATCCAGGAGGTCTTTCCCACAGTCTCCTAGTTAGCAGAGCTGAGACGTGGTACCCAGGTCTGTCTCTCTCAAAAACCTCTTGACTTTCTACCACACTGGATAGCCTTGCAGTTGCATGGGTCTACCACTAGGGAGCTAATGAGGACCCCCACAGCCACAGTGGTGTTTTTCTTACTTATTTATTTATCATGGTGGTGTTTTGCATCTTCCAGAGTAGCATCTGCCTTGTTATTGATGGGGGCAGGGTAGGCAGCACTGGTTATTTGGTCAGAGAAACAAGTGGTCACTGCTTGGTTATGCAGTGATTTCTCAAAGTCGACTTAGCCACACCTCTGAAAGTACATTCGGCCTTATAACAATGTCTGAACTCTTCCGTAGTTTCTACCTGTATCCTTTCTCTGGTCAGAGGGGAACTTGCCTCTCACATAGTAGAGGTTCTGGCTCAGTTACGTTTCTATGAGTTTTCTGGAATCCATGTTGGGGGAGCGGAGGGGCAGGAGAGTGAAGCCCGGGCGTGCTGCACATGGCTGTTGTGAACCCCTCTACTATTTCCAATTAGCGGATGCATGTGTGAGTTGTATGCCTGTCTTCTATTTACAAGAGGAAATATCCCATTTAATTTTATTTTCATACCGAGAGCCCAAGTGTTAAGAGAACATAGTGTTCTAGCACTCCCTCGGTTATCAGCTGCAGAGCGGAGGTTGTATATTGTCACATACAGTTTTCCGAGTATATTTCTACATTTGTTACCTGGCAACCTTGCCACGTCGGGACAGGAAGATGTATGGCTTCCTACCAGATCCACGCTGTTTATATTGCAGAAGGTAGGTGGTGTCTTCCTCACGGGAATATAGAAGAGGAGAAGGCTCAGGCTCACAGGGCTCAGTTGAAAGGCTCGGGCTCACGGGGCGGAGATGTTTCGGTGGCTGACCGAAGAGCAGGGCTCCAGTGGGAGGATGGCTCTTATCCTGCTTGGAGGGATGACTTACTGTGTCCTTGACCACTTCCCAGTTTTGATGAGAAAGGCAATTCCCAATATAGGGATGACAGCCACGATATCCCCTTTCAAGCTGCTTATAGCCCTTCAGGGTCTTCTGTTGAGCGGATCAACTGCTTGGAAAGCAGTGTGGCATGGGATTTGCATGCTGAGTGGGCCCTCAGGGCATCATAGCATCCCACCCCCCACCTATGCCCTGTGTCATTAACCTGCATCCCCAGAAGATACTTGTATTCAAAACCCTTGCAGCTAGGTTTGAAAGTCCTCTGGGTTGAAGCCACATGTTCCAAGACTCAGGAAAAGCTTGCTGAGACCAAGGACAGTGAATTCTCCAGCACCTGTAACATTGCTTGAGAAATGCTTCAGAGGGAAAAGTCCCCATGGTAACAGTTTTTTCAAAGAGTCTTGTGGCCTCCATAGGTTAGACAAGATAGCAGAGTGGTGGGACCCGGCAGCATAGCCCATCTGCACACGCTCCTTTAAGTCTCCCTCCTGGTGATGCCAGAGCCGGAGTCTGTCCACAAGGCCCACAGCACTCACAGGGTTGAGTGGATCCCAGGGCTTCCCACTGGTGTTTCCCTCTGCAGTTCTACCCTCTGTTGGCCTCCCTAATGAGAAGCCTTTGCAGTCCACTCGACTCTTACTGTCTTGCCTGTTGAGAAAGAAGATGACAGCTGAGTCCTCCTGGAGTATTTAGAAACCATCAGTTAGTTTTATTATTTCTTTTGGCTGTGCCCTGCGGCACATGGATCTTAGTTCCCCTCCTAGGGGTCAGACTTACGCCCCCTGCATGGTAAGTGCAGAGTCTTAATCATTGGACCACCAGGGAAGTCCCCATCAGTTAGCTCTCAGTATATGTATTTTGAGTGTTCCAACCTCCTTCAGAAAACCCAAGCCTTTTATTTGATTTCACATGGTTCTTTGCCCTTGGGTGTTAATGTCATTCCTGGTATCATCAGGAAATGTCCTGAGAGGAAGCCACACGATTCCTTATGGTTGTATTCTATAGCAAGTGGAATTTTTTTTTTTTTTAATACCTGAGGAGGACTTGATCGCTGAGGGTTCTGAACTTGGACAGTCATCCTGAGTGTCCTTAACGTGGAAATCTATATCCTACTGTTTAAACTTTAAGATGATCCCTAACTGGCTTAAAGTCCTCAACCCACAGTGGAGGAAAACGTTGCAAAAAAAAAAAAAAAAAAAACAAGGTCATGCTGCATTTTTTTGGTAAGCACAGGAATCAACATAGAGATGTTATATAACTTCTATTTATATCCTCCTTGCTCACTATCTGCAGGCAGACAAGAGTCGCTGAGAAGGGATTTAATGAGCTCTCTGGGTTTGCTCACCTTCCTGAGCTGGTAGGAACCAGCTTGTTCTCAAGTGCGTCAGCAAAGAATCTGCCTGTGGGTGGGCGGCCAGGGTAGGTGGACAGACTTGTTGCCATGGTGTTCTTTAATTCCCCTGTCTCTCAGCCATCTCACTCCCCCCTTCCCTGACTCCTTCCTTTCCCTCCTTTTCTTTTCTTTCTTTCTGTCCCCCTGTCTATAAGCTGGCTTGTTTCTCACACCTAACTCAGGATCCTTGGAGCTGTCCCCAGAAAGAATATTTTCCTTTCCCCCTAAGCATTCCGCATTGTGTGGCTCTAAGATATCAGAAAGGTTTTGCCTACGGTGTCTTTTCCCCACACCCTCACCTATTTCTCTTCCTAGGATTTTTTTTTTATTACCAGCCCCTTCATTGAGGCACCTATGCTAGGAGTCTTCAAGCTCAAACAGTAAGGAGCTTTCTCGTAGCTATTGGGTTGCCCATGAACCGAGTGGATTCCATTGCCAGTTGCCCCAGAGAAGGAGGGCGGTCGGCATTTCCATCATCCCCCTTTGTGCTCTTGGCCTGGGTAGGGTAAGTCTCCTGTCTCATCTAGCACATTATTAAATGGAACCGCATGAAAACAAGAGAATGTGTTTGTCCCATGGTTGATAATTCTTGGAGCTCAGGCAACATCTGTTACCTGAAGGTTTCGATTATTCAGCCTGCCTTTAAGAAACAAAGAAGTGGCTGCTCCATCCAGTTCTCAGCAGGGAAGCAGAACTGGCCTTCTGAGAAGCCCCAGGGGTGCCCACCTGTACCCAGCTGCTCTGATGGCTTTGCCTGTGCATCACATTCTCAGCAGAACCTAGGTATTTAAAAGATGTGCTTTCAGGAGGTTATAATGAAATTGTTCTTAGAAAAGAATAAGTAGTTCCCATGAGGACAGGCTTAAACAAACAAACAAAAAAAACAGAAAAGCCAAAACCCACCCCTGCCTTGCCCAAGAGTTGTGCAATCCTTAATAGCAGTAGCCTGTTTGAATAATCAAAGGCGAGCTGACTTCCCCTTAGTAACTTCTGTTAGAGACATCTGCATAAAATATCCCCGGATTCCAGACCAAGAAGGTAACTTTTTTTTTTCCCCTCTGAGTAACTGGAGGGACTTTCCCTTTGGAAGGCTTCCAGCAGAGCTAACTTCATGGTTGAGAATATTTTCTCATTAGAAACTAGGACTCCAGTGGCTAGAGTCCTGACATGGGGGCATTACAGACACGTCACACGCAAGCCCGGACCCAGAACCTCTCAGAACAACCTCCATGACATCCATAGCTGTCTACGACCCTTGGGCACAACCCTCCTGCTCCCTGAGTGATCTGTGCCCACGTGCGCTTCCTGCGTCCTCCGAGTTCCTTTGTGAAAGTGTCAGAGCCTCCCTGATGGCTCTCCCAGTTTCCTTTGTCTGGGTTTTACACTTGTCATCAAGATGTCCCAGACGCCGAAGTGGGGAGAGTCCTGTAAACCATCTGACGTCTTCAAGCCACTTGTTTCCCTTTGAACCCAGGACTTAAGAAATTTTTTTGTTTTTTAATTGCTGTTGGAGGAGGCTGGTTCTTCAGTTGCCCTCACCATACGGTGTTTGAGAAATGTGTTTTCACTAGCCCGCCTTGCAACACAATCCCGCAGACTGTTCAGCCCTAGGCTCGCAGCTGTGAAGTCAGGGGCGGGAGCCAGGTTATGAGATAGCAGGTCCGCGAAGGATTGTCCTTCCAACCCCACAGTTAATAATGCAAGTGTCAGCGGGGCAGAGCAGTTAACAGTTAACTAGATGGATTAGGGTCAGCAGCAGCCCGAGCCCATCACAGAGGCCTGGGCACAAACCTGATAAGCCTCTCAGAGGCTAGAACGCCACATCAGCCTCCTCCTGCTGGTCTTTGGCATTCGGCATTTTCCCCGCTTGGCAGGACTTTGAGCTTTCACGGACAGGGACCTTCTGGTTATTGAGTTAAACTTCAGCTGCCAGTAGCTGCACAGCTCAACTCGATTTCAGTCTCTCAGGACTGCCCCTCCCTCGGAACTCTTGGGCGTTCACTAAGATAGCAGGTCTTGATGGAGGATGAAGTGGCTGTGAGACAGTCCAGACCGAGGTCACGTGGGGCCTGCCCTCAAGGAGGTTCCAGTCTAGCAGGGGAGATGGATTATAAGCCCATTAACAATGAAATATGTGAATTGAGAGACATGTGAAGAGGGAAGCAGCCAGGATGCAGAGCATCACAGGAAAGCCATTTAGATGGTCAGGGGAGGTTTCTGTAGGGAGTTGCACTGATGCCCAGACCTAGCAGTCGAGAAGAGACCTAGGGGTGTGAGGAACAGAGGCAGGAATGTTCAGACAGACGGGTTGGCATGGGCTTGGCATATTGCAGGAACCGAAGGAGGCCAGTGTCATTGGAGCATGAGCTGGGGAAGGAATGGGGGTGCACGCAGGGCAGGAGACTGCTGCCTGACCCAGGAACTGCACTTGTCATTGGGTGAGCGGCTCGATTGGGTGGTCTCAGCGGCCCCCGCCAAGCCTTGTCAGTGCTTCTAAAGGCTCCATGTTGGCTTGGCTGTGACCTGCTTGGATACATGTCACTGATGCCAGAGCCATGATCTGTGAAGCAGCACTTAGCGCCGATGAGCACTGGGTACTCTCGTCCCGCCATCCCCATCCATCTGGCCCTCTGTACGTTTAACTCGTGGATCCCCAGGATGTTCTCTGCTGGCCCTCATGGGCCAGTCCCCAGTGAAATGGGCCTGCAGGTTTGGGAGGAAGGGAAGCCCTGCAGCGTATGCGCAGGGTTGTGACCGGAGAGGTCATTGGATGGAGCGGAGGACAGCAGGTGACGATTGGCCCTCCATCAAGAATGCGCTTGCTTGGCTGGATATTTTGCTATTTGCCAGCCATCATCCTTGCCTCCGGTGGGCCAGGTCTATTTACTACTTTTGGATTTTATGGTCCAGTGGGTGGGTCACAGTTGGGTTTCTTTAGAGCAGGGAAGGGAACGTGTCTGGTTAGAATACCTACCAGGTGCAGGCCCGGTGCTGGGCTTCCACTATGGTAGATCCTAACTCCATCCTCCCGGCCTCTCGGTGGCACTTCCCCTTCTCCTTCCTTGGTTACAGATGAGGAAACGGAGGCTGCAGGTTAATAAATGCTGTGTCCACACCTGCCCATTTCTTCCACCAGCCTCATCCATCTGTTTGGACCTGAGTGTACAGGACACGAAGTCCATTGTCTGAGTCCCTGCTGCTCTCTGTGCAAACACAGAGAACAGGTGTGCAAAAGATGCTTCTTGACATAAACATAAGGCTCAAGCTGGATGCCCTGGGGGAACCTTGGTGCTTTTAGGGCAGGAAGTCAGTCAGTGTTGATTCATTGGCCCGCAGATACCCAGGATGGAAGTCAGACCAGAGAGCGAAGGTCCTACTCTGTGACCTGTATGTCAGTTCTTTCTTAATTGGAGTATGATTGCTTTACAGTGTTGTGTTCATTTCTGATGTACAGTGATGCGAATCAGCCATATATATATACGGGTATCCCCTCTGTCTTAGACCTCCCTCCCAACGCCTCACCATCGCATCCTTCTAGGTCATCACAGAGCACCCAGCTGAGCTCCCCGTGCTGTGCAGTAGCTTGCCACTAAGTCCTTTCTTGCTAACACAGATGGAACCCCCAACTGAAGTGGGAAGGCATAGTAGCTGAGTGGCCCCCAGGCTCTGGGCAGGGGGCCACCTGAGCCCTCCTTGGCTGATGCCCAGGGCGCGTTTCTTGGTGATGGAGTCTCTCCAGCAGCTCTTGCATCATTCTTTTCGGGTCTCGCAGTACACATTGGAGGCTTGCTGAGAAGGCCTCCGTCCCCCAGTCACAAGACCCCACGGTGAGGCTGTCGGTGAGCTGGCACAGGACCCGAGGGTGTCACCTGAACCCCCACAGGGCCCTTTGGTTGAATCACAGAGTCACCCCTGGAGGGGACCCTGGCCCCAGACACACACTGGAGATGGATTTTCTTAATCTCTAGTTGAGTAGAGGTGCATGGAACGAGATTCTAGAATGTCTTGGGTTTTCACAAGAGTCCTTCCTGGGGTCTCACCAGACTCTTGTTTGCTTCAGCGGCTTCCTTTTGTGTAAGCCGCACATTGACTTGAAGAGTAACCAACACACTGCCTTGCTCTGCAGAAGATGGCCTCTGTCCAGGCTTGGCAGGTCAGAGGAGTTGAAACATGCTGTTTATCTCTGAGTTATCAAGAGACGGCTCTACAGTTTGGACGAGGGAGCAACTTTTTTCAGAAAAATGAAGTGTGGATGTCTTTCCAACCCATACTTAGTACACTTCTTCGCTTCCTTCTCTACTGTTATAAAGTTTATATTATTCCTGAACTCATGAATGCTGGCAACATCTTCAGAGATGTAGGTGAGCTGAGACTTGTAGATGTTTACCGGTTTAAACCCATCAAACCTTGCTAAAAAACATCCACCTTAGAGTGAGTAGTCATTTATATCAGGGGTACGTTTGATTCTTAATGTCCACTTCACTCATTATTAGATTCTTTTCAAACATCATACTTTTCCTGAAGCGTCAAGCATAGTTGAAAATACCAGAAACACCGTTCATGTTGAAAGACTTGGGCCTTTCCGAGGGGGTAGGGGGTGGTGTTTGACACCAAGTTTGTGTTCTGCATTTGGGT
Source organism: Bos indicus (assembly GCF_029378745.1). Taxonomy (NCBI): domain Eukaryota; kingdom Metazoa; phylum Chordata; class Mammalia; order Artiodactyla; family Bovidae; genus Bos; species Bos indicus. The sequence continues at coordinate 21,502,105 of NC_091781.1, read as the reverse complement.
GTACTAACTTGGGGAAGTGGAAGCTAAAACATTTATCTCTGTGCCTAGCAGAAGCTGAGTGGCTTCTAGAACTAGTGAGATTCCAGCTGGATTTTTATTTTCTTTCACTTCCTTCGTTGTGATGGTTTTGGGAAATGCTCTCCAGTGTGTTTTTGCTGTCATTCTGCAGGCCGTCTTGACCTACCAGTCCCAGCTGGGATTGTTTATCTTTGGATGTTTTGGGGATGCTAGACTTTGGTCATCACGTAACACCCAGCACGTGAGCCAGTCCACTGTCTTACCTGCTGACTTCTCTCCTTGGGAAGTGGTGTTGATAGATTCCACGCCCCTACTGGAGTCGTTTCCCATAGTTATCAAACTGTGCTTCACGTTGCGTTTCGTAACTGCAACCTTGATGGACCCCAGCCACGTGGTGCACACGGGCAGGTGGTAAGAGTCGTGCTTTTCAGATAAGAAACCCAGGGCACAACTGCAGGTAAGCAAATTGCCCAAGTTCACCTGGCTGGTTATCAGGGAGCACTGGCTACAGTTTAGGTTTCCAGACTTGCAGTTCTCTGGGCTCCTCTGCCTGAAGCACGTGTGTTTTATCACCTAGTTCCTGGTGCATGATCTGTGGGTTTTGATCGTTGTCAAGGGTTTCTAAGAAAAGGATTCGAGACCTAGAGTGATGACAACAGTTAGGTGAATCGTCTGTAATGCCCAGCCCTGGCAAAGCTTCATCTAGCAGAAGGGGCTTGTTTCGGAGCCCATCTTCACAAGTGCATCAGGCTTCGCAGGAAACACAGGCATTCACACGTGTTCCTACCACGGCTATTCTTTACTGTGACAGGAGTCTGTGTCTGTGCAGCTGAGAGACTTAGGGTGGTAGGTGGGGAAATAGATTATAAAAAGCCAAAAGGTGTTTGGAGTTTGACACACTCCTGCTCAGGGGAGAGGTGCTGAACGAAGCAGGGGAGCTGAGAGCATGGGCTGAGGCATCAGACCAATGGGGCTTGAGTCCTGGCCACCACCACCGCTTCCCAGCTGTAGGACTTGACAAGTTATTTAGCCTCTTTGAGCCTCAGTTTCCTCATCTGTAAAGTGGGGAGAGTGATAACCCCTACCTCCTGGGGTAGTTGCAAGGGTTAAATGAGGTACTGTGTACAAAGCACTTAGGCAGTGCCCGGCAAACCATAAGCCTTAAGTTACCACTCACTGTAATTTACAAATCAGGGTCCCCAGGAAGTGATGAAATCTCGGATAACCACGGGGCTTGGAAGAGAACCCCACAAGGTAAACCCCACACCTGGGTAGCCATTGCTGTCACTCTGTCACCCGCAGGACCTCTGTTTGAGCTGGACATGAATGGGCTGCCCTGTTTGGAGACCCCAGGGCCAAGACTGAGGTGCGCATGTGCCGGAAGCACATGGAAAAGACAGAAATCCAGGGAGGAATTTCCAGCAGCCCTGGGAAGCTCAGGGATTCAGCATTGTTCAGCAGGTCACATTTTTCAAATTTTTGCCCTTAGCCTGAGAACTTAATTCATTCTGCAGCAGATAAATGAGCACCCAGAGTGAAAGTCATGGGCTGTGTCACTCAGGGACATGGCCCAGGCAGTCAGATAGAAAAGCTGATTCTCTGGAACCTCGGAAGGCTCAGTGGGAGGCTTTCTGGACGGTGAATGACTGCAGGGTGAAATACTTTCTTCTGGGGAAGGATCCGAGTTTCGAAGCTGTCCCAGGAGCACAGGGGACTGCTCCCTCAACCCTCCTCCCTCCCCCAGGCCGGGCCTAAATCACATCCACCTCTGCTTCCTTTATCTGAGATGCTCATAAAGGGCTCCTCCCATGTCCCTGCAAACTTCCCAGGAGGCTCAGTGGTAAAGAATCCGCCTACCAATACGGGAGATACGGGTTCAGTCCTTGGGTTGGGAAGATCCTCTGGAGGAGGAAATGGCAACCCACTCCACTGTTCTTCCCTGGAGGAGTCTGGCAGGCTACAGTCCATGGGGTCGCAAAGAGGCAGACACAGCTGAGCAGCTGAGCACACACACGTCTCCCTGCAAGTGCAGGCTGGCTGGCTGTGGGTTCCAGGGTACGAAGACTGTCTCCCCCACTACGCCCGCCCCACCCCAAGTCTCTGAACTCTGGGGAAGATGACTTTTCAATAAGGTGCTCAGTTGCTCACCTTCCCTGGTGTGTGTCTAGCACCTGGGGAAGGCCCGTGTCTCCCCTTTTTCTCTCCAGACAGACCCCATCCTGCACAATGCGACCGGGCCGTGACCTCTTGCATCTCAAGAAAGGCATGCCCCCACCCTCTCCTGCACACTTCCGGCCTATTGTGTAGTGGCGCTGCCAGCCCTCCGCTGGTCCCTAACTTTGGGTGGCCTCTGGTTTCAGAAACTGGGAGGGCTTGTCATAAATCACACTCTGTTTCTTTGTAAGAACTTGGCCGGGCATAGTAGGTGGCTGCCAGGCTCATTAAGAGATGTCTTAACTGTTTTCAAGAGTGATCTGAAAGGGCGGTTTCCTTATTATTTTCAGCTGAAGAGCTCATTCCTGAGTCCCATGCAGCCCGGGCAGCCCGGGGAGGGCAAACTGTGTCCACTTGACATTTATCCCAGATTGGGAATGAAACTCAGGTCGGGTGTCACTCACCCACCCCCAATCCTGGTCAAGGGGACTGACTTGAACTCAGGAGACGTGGTTTTCTGTGTTCATTTTCGCTCTGGGCCTCAGTTTCCTCCTCTGTAAAAGATGGAGGGCTGGACTAAGTGGGTAGTTTCCAAACAGCGTTCTGTGGAACCGTGGAGTTGCAAGGAGGATTCCAGTGGTGAGATGGGGTCCTCCCCGCTCTGTCTCAGGCTGAGCAGTTGTGCCTGTATCTCTCTAATACCTGGTCCTTACCCCAGTGTTAGGGGAAGGAGGAGGAGCGAGTTTCCTTGGTGGGAAAAGCATCTGGAAGTGGCTGACATAGGGTGCTTCCAACTTTAACTTTCTCTGATCTGTGGTTTCTTTTTTGTGGTGGTGGTTTTTAAACCCAGCTTACAATGGCCATACCTAGATCCCCGCCCCTCCTCTGTCCTCCAGAATTCCCATGTAGGTGGTCACTTTCTCACCTGGTCCAACCCCGACTACCTTCCCTCAAGCCCCTCTAAACATGTACCTGTTGTCTGTGATGTTGGTACTGGTGCGGGTCTGCCCCCAAACCAGGCTTTTCTTTTTTGGAGTTGCCTGCCGCCCCCTGGGACTGGTGTTCTGTGTGATCATTAAGAAGGTAGGTAGTGGAGATGGCCCTGAGCACAGGGGCAGCGAGCCAGCGAGGCTCTGCCCCCTGTCAGCTGACCTCTCCCGACCCCAGGTCTCCTGCCTCTAAAGTGATTATGAATGATGGATTTATGAATGATGGTATCTATCTTGACAATCTCCTAAGATGCTGATAAGGCAGCTTATGTGAAAAGGGCTTTGGAATCTAATGTGATTTGGAGATGATCGGGGAGAGGAGGAAAGGGCGGTGGTGAAGAGAGATGGGCTATGAGGGTGTCAGACTCAGATCCCTCTGCTGGGGAAGGTAGCCTCTGAGGGTGGCCCCCAGTCTGGACCACTTTGACCAAGTTCTCTAGCCTTCTGGAAGCAAAGCAGTTGCTTTTTCCATCTCTCTTTTCATTGTGATATGACTTACATACAATCATATGTATAGATTTCAAGTGTAGAGTTTGATCAGATTTGACAAATACCATCAGATTTGGTCATATTTGTGTGGCTTCTGTAACAAATCACTAAAAATAACAAATTACTAAAATCTTACTAAACTGCTAAAATTACTAAATCTTACAAATTACTAAAATTACTTTCAGCAATAAGTTACTAAGAATAATAAATTACTAAAATCTTAGTGGCTTTAGACAGCCAGATATTTTATCTTATAAGTTCGACATAAGTCTTAACCAGACTAAATCAGGATTCAGCAGGGGAGGGGCCCCAGGGGGAGGGAATTTGTTTTCCTGCATTTCCCAGTTTCTAGAGGGCGCCCACAGCCTGTGGCCCCTTCTTCATCTTCAAATTTCAAAACCAGCCACGCTGAGTGGAGTCCTTCTCATACTGCATCCCTCCACCCTCCTCCTCTACATTTCTTTTTCTTTCTGTTTTGGCTACACCACGTGGCTTGTGGTATCTTAGTTCTCTAACCAGGGATCAAACCCGTGCCCCCTGCATTGGAAGGGCAGAGTCCTTAACCACCGGACCGCCAAAGGAGTCGTACCCCTCCTCTTCTACTTTTAAGCACCCTGGTGATGACACAAGCCCTTTGAATAATCCAGAATCATCTCCCAGTTTCAAGATCAACTGATTAGGAACCTTAGTTCCATCTACAACTTCCTTCCCCTTTGCCATGTAAGCTGGCATGTTTTATAAGTCCCACAGATGAGAGTCCGGACGTCTTTGCAGGGCTGGGGGGCATTCTTCTATCTGCCATACCTGTGCAGCCTCCATCCCAATCAAGACATTGTCTTCACTCCAGAAAGTTCTCTTGTTTCCCTTTTGGTCACTTCTCACTCTCCACCCACCCCCCTGCCCAGAGGCAGGCAGTTTTGCTGTTACTGACAACTCATGCACTACACTAGTTTTATTTGGAAGGGTTACCTCAAACCTGCTGGGTGGAGTGCAGTGAAGTTTGGAGAAGTGAAACAGTCTCTCCGTGACTCTTGGTTCTAGGTTTGGGGAACAGTGCAGGAGGGGAGAGCAATTCATTGAAACACATTCGAGGAGAGCAGTGGGCAGGTAGCCATGAAGAGCCTGAGGGGGTTGGGAGCCAGTCCCTGCCTGCTCTGGTCCAAGGTCCCACCTGCTTCTGGAAAAATGGTCCAGAGGAGGGCGCCCCTTTCCCCTCCCGGGCCCTATGAGGCCCTTGTGACAGAAGGAGGTGGAAGGAGCAGGTCTGTGAACGATGTACAGGAGCTGAGCTCACTGCCTCTGGGTGACACCAGGCACAGCCTACCCCAGGGAGGTGAGGGGTGAGTCTTAGCTCCTCTGCATGCCGTGGCTTTCACTTCTCCTGTACAAGGTCCTCTCCTTCCAGCATGTCTGCTGAGCTTCCCACTCAAGAGACCTGAAAGTTCTCCTCTGTCCTCCCCTTGCTGCTCTGCCGCCCCCAGCGCCCCGGCGTCCTGGGAAGATGCTGTGTGTCACAGCGCCAGCATCTCAGGGGTGCTCCCACAGGAGGCACGTTATCTCAAAGACCCAAAAGCTTCTCCTGATTTCTGAAAGGAGTGATAGTAACAACTTCTTCATTGGAGACGGGCGGTGGAGGGTGTTAGGTGACAGGCACAGAGGTTCACTCACGCTCCCAGCCCCTCGTCAGGTCAGCCATCGGGAGTGTCACTGTGATTAGCTTGCTGGGTCTTCGTAACCATTCATGAAGGGCATACCCTGTTACGATGCCCATTTGGTAGGTGAGAAGATTTGCATTTCAGAGATGTCGTCACTTTCTAAGGTGGCACTGGCTTGTAAGCGGTGGAGCCGAGGCCTGTTCTGACTCCGGAGGTTGTTCTCACCACTGAGCCTCTCAGGTGATGGCTTTGCTGTGGCTTTTTCTCGTGATAGTTGGTTAATGGTGGTGCAGAACCAACTCATTCTGTGGGCACTGTGCTAAGCGCTTGGTGTGCACCTCAGCAGCCTTTCCACATGGGTTCAGAGAGGTTGAGTAACTTGCTCAGGATCCCAGAGCTGGTGGGTAAGGGACCCCAGCCTCAAACCCTGGAGGTCCAACTGGAAAGCCTGCCCTACTGACCCTCCGTTAAGATATGTTTCCTTCCACTGAGGCACTGGTATGATCTCCCTCCTCAGTTCTTGCTGTGAGGCATCATGGGGTTTGCCTGTCTTCAGTTTTTTGATGTCCAGTGCCCGAGAATCAGCTGGGTCTCCCTTCGCATCTTCTAGCACCATCCTTGTTTGACATCAGTTTTCTGTGCTTACTTGTATCACCGTACCCCACTGTCCACTTTACCATTTCACTGACCACATTTTGTTTACAAAGCAGCGTCAAATCCTTGAGGGACTGAGGACTGTTACAAATAACGCAAAATAAATACACTGGCCATTGCAGAAACATATATAGAAGCATGTAATCCTCTGTATCTTGCCCTCCTCTCATTTTACCAGAGGCCTCCTTGCCCTGACCCTGTCCAGTGACATCTGGCTGGATGCGAAGCAGTGTTTGTAGTAGGTGTTGGGTGTGCACTGTTACACTCTTACAGGTGACAGTCGGTGGGCTTTGGCTATTCACTGACTTAAAGTGCATTTGTTTTCCTGCATGACCAGATTGCCCACAGATGTTTTTTAAGTTGCCTTCATACCATGGGAAGACAGATGGGGCAGCAACTGAACTTCATTGCCCTGAGCAGCCACCTTCCCGCAGTCTCCCCGTGACCCCTGTGGCTGAGATGTTGTGTGACGTCTCTGGGAGGAAAATGTGATCACTGTGTTTGGGTGGCTGTCGGTTGAGGTCTTTCTTAGTCCCCTGCACATCTCCTTTTGTTTGTCTGCAGACACATCGGCTCTCAAAGAAGTGAACAAGTAGAACTTGCTTTTTCACATGTGAGCAGTTTTCCAGAGTGAACGTATGTTTTCCTTACCAAGCTACCAGTTTCACAGGGCACAGACTCCTTTTTGTTCATTGTTGTTTCTCCTCTAACAGGCATAATGCCCAACTCATGACAGATGTGCAGTAAATAGTGGGTGGCGGATGGATGGATGAGTGGATGGAATACTGGTTGGATGGATGGGCAAAAGAGAAACCTAAAAATAAAGTAAAGGGCAGTGGAGGGCTTCCCTGGTAGCTCAGTTGGTAAAGAATCCATCTGCAACAGACCCCAGTTCGATTCCTGGGTGGGAGTGATCCCCTGGAGAAGGGATAGGCTATCCACTCCAGTATTCATGGGCATCCCTGGTGGCTCAGTTGGTAAAGAATCCACCTGCAATGTGGGAGACCTGGGTTCGATCCCTGGGTTTGGAAGATCCCCTGGAGGAGGGCATGGCAACCCATTCCAGTATTCTTGCCTGGAGAATCCCCATGGACATAGGAGCCTGGTGGGCTACAGTCCATGGGGTCTCAAAGAGTTAGACACGACTAAGCAATTAAGCACACACACACGCATACACACACACATAAGCACACACGCGTGCATACACACATATAAGCACACACGTGCGTGCACACACATACACATAAGCACACGCGCATGCACACACACATACACACACACGGCAGTGGGGCACGTGAAAGCCTGGAGCTTGGCTTAAAGAGCAGGAGTGACAGAGGGTGGCACACAGAATGATAAGGCCAAGCAGGAGGCAGGCAGGGGGTTGGAAACTGGCATTTGGGAGTGGCTGAAGAGAAAATGTTAAGACCAGGGAGCACAGGTAGGAGGGCTGTATCCTGTGTTGTACGTAAGAAACAACCAGAGGTGAAGAACAGGGAGAGGGAGAAGGGCAGGAGTGAGCAGAGCTCTGTGGGCAAGTGACACGGACATCTGTCAGCGTACCATGTGGACTAGTGGCTGGAAGAGGGGCCACAGTGGCTGAAGTCGCGTGTCGGCAGATGGACACGCAGTGGCTTTCGGGGCGGCGGGCTGCTCAATCAGGCTCAGGGTGTGCGGGGGTGAGAGGTGGAGGAGTCGAGGGGCTTTGTGAGGCTGATAAGAGTTTGTTTTTTTCTGGGATTTCAAGCTTAGGGTTACCTTCTGTAGGGAAGTGCCATCTCTCCAAATGGGGGAGGAAGTGAAATTGGCAGAAAGCTCCAACCCGGAGAAGCAAATACATTGTTTGGAGCTTTGTTTTATTCCTCTGGAAATTGACCGTATTGTATTTTTATGTAAATAATCCACAACAGCGTGGTATTTGCAAAGGGGTGAAAAGAGAATGCTCGTAAACGAAGTTGAGACACCATATTGTGTTTTCACATCAACAATGTATACTATTGCTTGCAGTGGGTCCAAAAAAACAAGTGCGTATCCAAGAGGCAGACTACCTGTTAACTGTAAGCTTGTTCCTCTCTACCTGCCCTTGAAGACCTCATTTGAAAACCACCTTTTCCATGAAGATCTTGGGATCACTCCAGACCTATGTCATCCTTGCCAGCTGTGAACATCTATAATATAATTGTCTTTGTAGCTTCTGGAGCACTTGTTACACGTTTCAGTCTTCCTTACAGGCATGTCATTGTAATCTGGTGTGGAGCCCTAGAGGGGCGGGTTGCATGTCTTACTTATCTGTATATATTCATAGGGGTTTGCAAAGAGGAGGGTTCGTAGATGTCCTTAAACATGACTGGCCGTGCAACAATTACCAAAAATACATTCTGCTTTCATTGTTACTGGAGTTGATACCTGTGTGTGTTGGGAGTTGTGCTTAGTTAGCTAAAATCTGCCCACCACCCCCTAGCAGGCTTCCCAGGCCGGTATGGCTTCTTCAGCCAAGACGTGACAGTTTTCTCTCAAAGCTCCTTGTAGACACACTCAGGCTGTCGAATCGAGTGAATGACAGTGCAAAAAACAGTGTTGAACCTCGGTCCAAACTGAGATAGGTTTTCAGGTTTTGTGTCTGGCTCTGATCCTCGTGAGGTTTTGGTGTCCTGAGTGGGATTCAGTAACTGGTGTGTCACAGTGTCGGGAAAAAACCATGGGTTTTCCTTGGCAGCACTCCTTTTTCTGCCGGTTGACAGAAGACAAGAAGTCGGAGAAATTCTTCAAGGTTTTCTATGACCGAATGAAGGTGGCCCAGCAGGAAATCAAGGCAACAGTGACCGTGAACACCAGTGACTTGGGAAATAAAAAGAAAGATGACGAGGTGGACAGGGATGCCCCGTCACGGAAAAAAGGTAAACAGCCCCCTGCTCGCAGCTCTGGGGTCAGCTGGATTGGGAACATGGGAGGAACCCTGGTTTTCCTTTCATTTTTACAGGACTTCTAGACTCCCAGATGGATTCTGACTGGGGCTTTCAGAAGAATAAAACCAGTCTGATTGTGATAAAACTCTTCCTATGTAACCTGGAAGAGTGGCTCAGTGGTAAAAGAATCTGCCTGCAATGCAGGAGACTCAGTTTTGATCCCTGTGTTGGGAAGATCCCTTGGAGGAGGGCATGGCAACCCACTCCAGTATTCTTGCCTAGGAAATCCCATGGACAGAAGAGCCTGACGGGCTACAGTCCATTGGGTTGCAAAGAGTTGGACACGACTTAGTGACTAAACAACAGCAACAACATGTAACCTGAACTGAATTCCTGCTGCTTGGGAAACTCCTAAGGTTTAATACACTAATACTTTCTTGGTCAAACCAGTGTTTTATTGGCAGGAAATCCACTGATAATCTTTTCTTGTAATTTTCATTTAATGTCCAAGAAAGTTGAGGAAGATACACACTTTAAAACAAAAGGCATTATCTAATCCTCCCTTATTTTCTAAAATATTTGAAAGTTCATGAAGCTTTTTATCCATTACCTTCCTTGAAGAGAAGTAATACTGGGGAGTGGGTAGACTCAAAAGTGCTAGAGTCAGAAGGCCTCGAGCAGATCTGAGCCTCATTTTTTTAAGTTGAGGCCTGGGTTTCTCAGCCACAGCACGTGGGACATCTGGACAATCCATCGCTGTCAGGGCTGTCCTGTGCATTGCAGGCTGTGTACCAGCATATATGGCCTCAACCCAGTGGATGCCCCCGCGTGTATGCTAAGTTGCTTCAGTCGTGTCCAACTCTTTGTGACTCCATGGACTGTAGCTCGCCAGGCACCTCTGTCCATGAGATTCTCCAGGCAAGAATACTGGAGTGGGTTGCCATGCTCTTCTCCAGGGGATCTTTCTGACCCAGAGATCAAACCCACCTCTCTTATGTCTCCTGCTTTGGCAGGTGGGTTCTTTACCACTAGCACCAGCTGGGAAGCCTGTAGGTACCAGTAGTCTATCTCCAACTTGAAATCTCTCCAGATATTTCCTGTCATCCCCTGGGTGGAAATGGGGTCAAAATCATCCCTAGTTGGTAACCACTGGTGTAGAATGGGGATAAACAGAAGAAAAAGGAAGGCTTACATTTACTGAGTATTTCCTACGAACCAGGCACTGTCCAAAGTCCTTTACATGTGTTACTTCATTTAGAATTCAGGTCAACACTGTAAAATAAATTATTTTACATCCATTTTACAGACCAGGAAACTGAGGCATCAGAATGGTAATTAACTTGTTAAGAACATGAAAGTAGTAAGTATACCAGAGTCAGGATCTGAACCCAGGCAGTCCGGCAACAGAGTCTAATGCCCCTAACTCTAGTGCCTGGTTACCTTACAGGGTTAGTGTGAGAAGTGAGCCAGGTAATTAATACACATCAAGTGCTTGATCAAATCACGGTGCCCTGGGGATCCGTAAAGGATTCCATCGATCGTCATACAGTAACAGTAATTACCATTTGCTTAGCTTATGTTGACCCTCTCGGGAACCCTCTCAGAGAAAGACTTCAGTAATGTTCTCCCCATTTTACAGATGAGGAAGCTGAGGCCCAGAGTCATAGGTGTGTGAAGCTGGCAGAACCTCTACCACTTTTCCTCTAAATGAGAGCAAGCTGAGGTGATGCCTTAGAGCCACAAGTGAGCTGGCAGAGCCCGACTCAGTTTTAATTCTAAGGGCTGAGAGAAGATGGTGCCATCTTGGAGCGTTTTGCCAACCTTGAGGGGCTCTCTAGTGATGGCAGAACTTAGGTCTCTTAACATCGTCTCTGGCGTGGTGAATAGCGTTCCAGAGGATTCGGCAGCACTGACCATCTCACGTTTGCGTTCTAGCCAAAGAGCCTGCGACGCAGATTACGGAAGAGGTGCGGGATCAGCTCTTGGAGGCCTCTGCCGCCACCCGCAAAGCCTTCACCACCTTCAGAAGGGAAGCTGACCCCGACGACCACTACCAGTCCGGGGAGGGCGCCCAGGCCGCGGCGGACAAGAACAAGGACGACCTGGAGATGAGCGCGGTCATCACCATCATGCAGCCCATCCTCCGCTTCCTGCAGCTGCTGTGCGAAAACCACAACCGGGACCTCCAGGTGAGGGCGGGGCAGGGGCGGGGCGGACGTGAGGTGGGGGCGGGGAGCCCAAGCTCCTCTCATCTCCTCCCAGCTTGTCTGTGACTTGTGGGCTCCTCTCCCTTCAGCCAGTCTCCTCCAGCTAAGGGCCCAGACTGCTCTTGACCTCCGAAGCGTTTCTCTGTCTCATCTTCCCCACCGTCTCCTCAGGGATAAAATCTCAGGCTCATCTGTGTTGTTGCCCCTGCTACACATATGTATTTGTGATGTGTGTGTGTGTGTGTGCACGCCTGTGTCTGTCTGGTAGCCTGCCACTTTTTGATGTTTAGGTGCACAGGTAAATCTTGACTTGGTGGTGGGGTGGGTGATTGAATATACTTACAGAATCTGGTACATGGAAAGTTCTAATCAATATGTTTTGGTTGAATGAATGAAGTGGTCTTCTGGTATTTTACATTTGTTGTTCAGTTGCTGAGTTGTCTCCAACGCTTTGCAACCCCATGGACTGCAGCATGCCAGGCATCCCTGCCCTTCACTACCTCCTGGAGCTTGCTCAGACTCATGTCCATCGAGTCTGTGATGCCATCCAACTATCTCATCCTCTGTCACCTCCTTCTCCTCTTGCCCTCAATCTTTCCCAGCACCAGGGTATTTTCCAATGAGTCAGCTGTTTGCCTTAGGTGGCCAAGTATTGGAGCTTCAGCATCAGTCCTTCCAGTGAATATTCAGGGTTGATTGCCTTTAGAATTGACTGGTTTGATCTCCTTGCTGTCCCAGGGACTCCCATAAATGTTCAGAAATATTTGTTGAACTGATGATTCCAGAAATGCTTTGTTCACTTTTTGTTGTTGTGGCCAAGGCTTATTGGGCACTTAGATGATTCTGGATGCTAAGTGTCTCCTGTATTATTACACTTGTTTTATAGATGAAGAAACTAAGATACACAGGACTCATTTAGGGTATGCAGAGCTCACATTTGAGCCCAGGCAGTCTGGTGGGTAGAGTTTGTGCTGTCTACCACCACATTAAGATAGAGGCTGTTTTCTTCCTTGCAGAGTTCCTCCAGCAGCAAAGGCTTTTCAGGAAGGGCCAAGGATGGGTTCTAGAGATACACTCTTTGTTTTGAGTGGACACAGATCTGTAGAAGCGGTCACTCCCCAGAAGCGTGCTGGAGCCTGGCTCCTTGGCCATTACCTGGTTCTGCTGCTGATTGTTAAGGAAAATACTCCTCTCTGCCTAAAAGGGATGAAGCCGAACCAAAAGAGTGTGCCTGAACTCCTCTAAGATAGAATGTTTCCTCCTAAAGTAAATAGATTAGCAGTGGTAGTTTTATTTGAATCATGATGGTTTGAAAAGGAAATAATTCTAGAACTTCAGTGGTGGTCCAGTGGTTAAGACTTCACTTCATTGCAGGGGGTGCATGTTTGATCCCTGGTCAGGAAGTTAAGATCCCACATGCCTCCTGGCCAGAAAACCAAAAGGTAAAACAGAAGCAGTACTGTAACAAATTCAGTAAAAACTTAAAAAATGGTCCACATCAAAACAAAAAAGTAATAATTGTAGTCCAAACATAGCAAAGGGAAGGTGCAGCCTTGAAATGTTGCGTTGTTGACTTGACCCTCCAGGTGGTTTGATGACTTTTCACGTGTTAGCTGTGGCCAAACCATTTGATGCCACAGCTAGAAATGGCTCGCCCTTAAAACCTGCTGCAGACTCTCTACCTAGGTAAGCTGAGTAATGAATTTAATTGTTAAACAGTAAGAGCAGTGAGATGGTACTGGATGAAGTTTGCAGTATTAATACCATCTGTACTGATTTTTCAATCCAGTGAGTGAAGAGCCTGGGCTTTGAAAAAGCATTCAGATCCAAGGTCATCAGCCAGCCAAGTCTGGCCCGTACTTCAAAACGAAGGGGTTTCTGTCAGCCAGGCAGTGACTTCAGGCTCATTCTAGACTTTGACACCCGCCCATCTCCTCCACTGACATCCCTGGCTTCATCCCTGTCCACAGCTGAGTGTGAGATCTTGGCTGTCAGTCTTCTTTTTCTTGCTTGTTGCTCAGACATTCCTACTTTGGACATAGAACACGTCAACCCTTGACGCACTGGCCTGATGCCTGCATGCTGAGCTCAGTGGGCGGACAGAGCTCTCATGACCCAGAGGTCAGGGTCTGGTGACTGTCTCCTTGGCTGGCATTTCTCTGTTTGAAGGGAGACTGTATTCGTTCCACCTTCCGTATCTACACCATCCATCATGGAGGAGACAGGCCAAGGGAGTGTGAGCGACACCGTGGGAAACCCGGCTGTCCCACCAGTAGGAAAACAAAGCCTTCAGCTCGACTGTGGCATGTTTGTGGATGGGGGCCCCGCCCTGCTGCTGGGGTGATTTCTAGACTGAACTTCGTGGCCATTGCCCTGTACTGTTCGCCTGCACCAGAGTCACTGGTCTCCACCAACCTCAGGCTCCGAAGGAAAAGTAGATTAAGACTTTGCATGTGTGTATTGATTTCCTCACCTCGGCAAGGATCTGCTCTGTGCCCTGAGCCAGGGCGATGGAGACCCCCCTACCCCTGCTCCCCACAAAGCAGGAGCCCCTGGTAAGAGGGAGACGACCACGCAGCATGCTGAGGGCTGTTGTTGTGCCGTCTTAGGGGTTTTGTAGATTCAGAGCAGGAGAACCAACACAGTGAGCCAGGTCCAGGAAAGCTTCTCAGAGAAGCTGATGTCTGCTGAGTTCTGAACTAACCAAACACAAAAACCCCCCTTGAGTAGAGTCCCGTCCATGAACGTCAGAGGGGCAGTCCCAAGGTGCTTGTTTCCTGAGTGTAGCTCTGGTTTCGTGGATCTGTTCTTCCTCCCCTCCTCCCCCTGGAACTCCCATCTTCACTGGGGAAGCAGAGGGAGGCCCTCATTGTATGAGTTCACCCTTTCTTGTGGGGAAATCCTCACGGTTGTTATTTTGTACCTTACTGTTGTTCAGTCGTGGCTGACATGACTGAGCCTGCAGCATGCCAGGCTTCCCTGTCCTCCACCATCTCCCAGAGTTTGCTCAAACTCATATCCATTGAGTCAATGATGCCATCCAACCATCTCATCTTCTGTCACCCCCTTTCCCTTCTGCCCTTAATCATTCCCAGCATTAAGGTCTTTTCCATTGAGTCGGTTCTTTGCATCAGGCGGCCAAAGTATTGGAGCTTCAGCCTCAGCATCAGTCCTTCCAATGAATATTCAGAGTTGATTTCGTTTAGCATTGACTGGTTTGATCTCCTTGCTGTCCAAGGGACTCTCGAGAGTCTTCTCCAGCACCACAGTTCAAAAGCATCAATTCTTCGATGCTCAGCTGTCTTTAGCTCTTCGCAAAACTCTGAATTAATTCTCCAAGGCCCCCGTGGCCAGAAGCACCTTTTCATGAGTCCTTCCAAAACTCCATTCTCCAATATACTGGTCTTCCAGAAACACTGGTATTGTGGGGAGAAGGAGTGTAGAGTATAATATATTAAAAAAAAAAAAAAAAAACTTAACAATTTAACCTTTGAGGGTACCATAACGCCAGTAATTTTAAACTGTTTAAGGCCGCAGAATTCTTTGTTTGTATGAGGTAAAGCAGATGAAAGCAAGGCTGCTTTGTTCATAATAGAAACTACAGAGTACTCGAGCTTTGCTTTCTCATCTCTAAGAGCTCTGAGACATGGGGCATTCCCGGGGTCCCCCAGGGTTTTGCAGGGCCCGGCTGGCAAACCAGCAGTCTGGACCAAGGGTTTAGAAGGATGAAGCTTGCACTCATCTTCACAGACTCCCACTAAGTCAGACAGCCTGAGCTAGTTAATAAAATCGCTCTGACAAGAAGATGCTTGTAGGAGTCTGGCTCTCAAAATGATGGTTTTAAGCGGGATTCGGCAGCTCTGAATGCCATCCTCTTGGCAGCGTTCTGGATCCGATGGTGAATCTCTGGGTCGGGGTTTCCTTTTGGATCTGAGGGAGAAGACATTTCATGAGGAAAGAGGGACCAGCCCCCTGGTAGAAGGAAGTGCAGATAAGCCCAGAGAGGGAGGGATTCTGGCCTTTTGAAGTTGCCCAGAGTTTCTGGTCATGTTTATAACCTTAACTCTCCCGTTGATAAATGTTCAATAGAGATAAAGCCACCGAACTTGACTTTGCTGAACGGGCAGTTGCTGCCTTAAGCAAGCTTTGTTCACAGTAGCAAGAACCTTGATGGGAAGGACTGTTTTTGAACCATTTTTGCATTGCTTTTGAACTTCCCCTGAGAGGCTGGCTTTGCTTTGATCTGGGTTAAGGGATGCAGATTCTGATTTCTGTCCACTGAGGTCTGTTTAAGCCCAGGCTTAAAGTCTTTGATGTCCTTCATCTTCCCATCCTGACTTGGTCCCTGGCACTCCAAGGAAGACCACAAAGATAACAGGATTTTTCTAGCCTAGGCAAGGTGGGGTGAGTGGTATGTGCTAAGTGTAAACTGTATTCCTTAAGCGCGGAAGGAGTTCCCATGGGCCTTTAGCAAGTGGCACAGCAAAAAACCTCAGTTTTTGTAGAGAATAAGAGAAAACGGATGTGAGTTAGGAGGGAGAAATTCTGGGTGGACACGCTATAAAGATCATGAGAAATGGGAGAGGCTTTCAAGAAAGGGCTGCTCACTGTCCTTCCTGGAGAGTCTGAAGCATGTCAGCCTTGATGACTCCCCAAGTCCTCTTTCTCCCATTCATTCAACTTAACTCAGACATTCAGGCAGTGTTTGTGAAGCCCCTGGCCCGAGACAGTCCCTGTGCTAGTTGGCTGTTGCCAGTGCTGGTGCTCCGATCCCACTGGAGTCAGGATGGAGGGCTTCCTGAAAGAAGTAACTTGAGACCCCAACCTGAAGGAAGAGAAGTTAATCAGAGAGTTAACTCTCTGATTAATCACAGGAGACAGGGAGAGCATGACAGACAGAGGGAACAGTGCAGCTGAAGTCCCAGAGATGAGAGAGTGAAAGGTGCTTGAAGAGCAGAAAGAAGTTCGTTGCTGCCAGACAGAGACGAGCACGGCAGGAGAGAGGGTGTCCCCGAGCAGAGGCAGGGGCATGGCAGGAATGATGACGCAGGAGTTGGGGAGGAAATTGGACCTCAAGAACCATGCTGTGCATCTGAGCCTAGGACAGTCTGGTCCTCCCCTATCCTCTTTGTGAATCTTCCTCCACCCCACCATGGCATGGCGTGGGGTTCAGCCAGGCTGTTAACAGGTAGAATCTTCTTTGAGGGACTGGAGCAAGAAATGGCTGTGGAACCCTCCTCTGGCTTCCTGTAGTCCTTAGAAATGTAGTCACGGGCAAGCGCACTTGGTTCTCAAACATCTGTCCTTCCCCCACCTCCCACCCAGACCTGAGTGATGGCCCAATTTTTAGACTTGTCAGAAAGGCTTAAGCATAAGGGACTGAGCTTAATTTGGGGTTGGGGTGACAGTGACGGGTGGTTAGCTTGTTGACAAGTCAAGCATTAAACTTGATTACCAGCTTTTAATCTGTGCATTTATAAATGTTTTAATTGTACAAGGAATATATTCTTTGTACAAGGAATATATTCTTTGTACATCATGAATTATACAATGAATATATTCTTTCTATGAAGGCTTAAATGAAAATAAGTGTTCGGTTAAAAAAAAAAAAAAAAAGTCCCTCTTCGCATTCCCACATTGTTCTGAACTGTGAATCCTTCCTGTCCTTTTCCTGTATCTTTAGATGGGAGCACTGGATCCCTATTAATCTGCTATTTGCCCTTTTTGTTTGCTTAACTCAGCAGTATATCCTAGAGATCTTTCCATATTGATACATACAGACCTGCTTCGGTGTTTGCAACTTACAATATTAAAGACGTTGATGGATTATCATTTGTTTATGTCCCAACTGATGAGCCTTTAGGTTGCTTCCAGTTCTTCTCTGTCTCAAACAGTGCTGTCGCAAACATCCAATACGTACTTTGCGAACAGTAACAGAGGTGGAATTACCGGGTCAAAAGTTACATTCATTTTATTTTTTAATTATCTTTTTAGAAAGATAATCCAGAAAGATAATTTTCTGATTTTCTACAGCAAATATATGTAACTTCTATAACTATGCCCAAAAGTATTTGTGGTTAATCTTTGCCTCTTTTTAAGAAGAGATTACTGGAGTCTATGACCCCCCCAAAAAAAAAAATCTCCGTATGAAAATAGACATTGTATTATGAGGTTATTGAATGTGCCTTGGTTTACTTCATTGAGAAAGTATCTGCTCTTAAGTCTTGTTAACATTGTAAGTTTACCTTGAGAATACATACTTGGGCACACACACACAAGCATACACACATTTATTCACTTTCGTTCCTTCCTTTAATAATGGAAGTGACCCAGTGAGGTAATCCAGATCCCCACCAGGGCCGTGGCGTAAGCCCTCCTGTGACACTTTATGCTGTGGTGATTTACCCTCAGGACTACACTCTGGGCGGCATTCAGCATCCAGACCACACCATCATCTTTTCAATAAAACCACTGTCCTTGGAAATGTCAGAAGACTCTTAACTTAACATGCGGTGGGCGGGAAGGTGGGCTGGAGCGAGAAGGGGAGAAATGAGAAACAAGGGTCTCGGAGTCTGAAGTGGGTTGTCAAAGGGGAGCTCTTCTCCACTGCATCCCATACAAAAGCCAAGTGTTCGTAGCTGTTGCCAAGGCCGCATCCATGGCTGACCATCGTGGGGGATGACTCTTCTGTTCTAACCAATGCAATCCTGTGCCCCAACTGACTACACATGATCACAATGGCAGGCTGAGTGACCATTTCCCTCTCTCTTTGCCTCTGCTCCCCAAACCTGGGGACGCCCCAATTGCAGAACTTCCTCCGTTGCCAAAACAACAAGACCAACTACAATTTGGTGTGCGAGACACTGCAGTTTCTGGACTGTATTTGTGGAAGCACCACCGGGGGTCTTGGTCTTCTGGGACTCTATATCAACGAAAAGAACGTGGCCCTCATCAACCA
Source organism: Bos indicus (assembly GCF_029378745.1). NCBI lineage: Eukaryota > Metazoa > Chordata > Mammalia > Artiodactyla > Bovidae > Bos > Bos indicus. The sequence goes on along the minus strand of NC_091781.1, from coordinate 21,484,078 downwards.
AACCCTGGAAAGTTTGACTGAATACTGTCAAGGACCTTGCCATGAGAATCAGGTAATTCCATTTTTCTTTGAGGAGGTGGGGAAAAAGAAAAAAAGGTGTATCATTTTGAAGCCTTGATGACATGGACTAGTTCAGAAGTCATATAGCATCTGGCTATAGACCTTGGGAGTCAGGAGAACCAGAGGCCTCTGTCCAGCAGTGAGGAAGCAGCCACTGGATTTTATTATGTTTCAGGATGTGACCTGATCCCAGGCATCAGCAGGCATCCTGGTCTATGCCCAGCTTGATTTGGTTTGAATGGCCCAGCTCTTAACTTTGCTGGGAATACATGGTAAAGTTGGAGGTAAATGAGTAAGACCAGAAGATTGGGCTCTATTTCAAATATTAGGGAAGACACAAAAAGGGACCACCTCACAGAAGAAGGTTTTAACTTAAGAGAGAAGAGCCTTCCTGGACATGAGACCATTTGAAAATAATATGAGAAAAACACAGTTGACATTCGGAGAAGAAAAAGACCCGTTAGTCTTTTTTTAAAAATAATTTTTGTTTATTTATCTGTCTTTGGTTGTGCTGGGCTCACTGCTGCAAGGGCTTTCTCTGGGTGCTGTGAGTGGGGCTGCGCTCCAGTCGCGGTGCGCAGGCTTCTCATGGCAGTGACTTCTCTTGCTGTGGAGCACAGGCTCTAGGTGCGCAGGCTCAGCAGCTGCAACTCCCGGGCTCTAGGGCACAGGCTCAGCAGTTGTGGCACATGGTCCCAGTTGCCCCACGGCATGTGGGATCTCCCTGGATCAGGGATTAAACCCATGTCTCCTGCATTGGCAGGCAGATTCTTTACCACTGAGCCACCAAGGATGCCCAAGACCCCTTGATGCTTCTCAAGAAGTATATTTTTGGAGTGGAGCCCAGTGGAGTCATTGCTTATCCATGACATCTTATAGATTTTGTGAGGTTTTGCACTGATGCTAGAACAAGTGTGGTTTTTAACTCAAATTCTAGCTGTCTCCTAGTTGGAAGGGATAGGCCAGTGCTTAAAATAGCCCATGATAAACCCAGTGGCCAGGGCAGGTATGACATGCCGTGTTACTTGGGATCCAAGGCCAGAACCTTGGCTCAGAAGAGAAGCCTGGCTTACGAGAGGGAGCACTCACTGTATATTGAGATTCTGATCATAGTTGTCCATGACTGTGAGGCCAGCATTTTGTTAGATCCACTTTCCTCTCCAGGTTTCCTGATGAGACAGATGGTATAGTTGGAGTTAAAGTGAAAAGAAACAAACAAACAAAAAAATTATAAGAGGCTTGTGGGGGAGAGGTTTTATCTGACATCTAAGTGAATTTCCTTATAACCTCAAGTTGGCTTTTCTGCCAAACTGAGGTCTGTGCAAAGGAGCATACTGGTATGAATTCTGCTGCAAACGGGGATCTTACCTGGGGGAAGGTGATTAATTCTGATATTACGTGAATTAAAACTTGCTTTCCAAGCTCGAGCCTGAAGCAAAAGTGTGCGATACGAAAACCGAGTGATGTAGAGAGAATGGAACACACCTTTCAAGGGGAAACCGGTGCTCAGAGCCCAGAATCAGTCACACACCATATTTTCCCTTAAGAACAAAAGCCCACTGCGCTGTTTGGATTAGATGCGGCCAATTTATCAGTTACAGTGCATGGGGACTTTCCTACTGTTTACTGTTAATTCTGAAACTAGAGATTTTCATCTGTCTTTTATTTTTACCACTTTCTCACGGAAAATTTGCTGCCCTCCCCTAGAGACATGACGGGGAGTGGCAAACCTTGTGTTGAAATAGCAGTTCAGCCTGTTGGCCTTTGACGTCTGATACATGACCAGCCTTGTGTCAATGTCTGCGTGTGCCTCTTTTCTCAGAACTGCATAGCCACCCATGAATCCAATGGCATTGACATCATCACAGCCCTGATCCTCAATGACATCAACCCTCTGGGAAAGAAGAGGATGGACCTTGTGTTAGAACTGAAGGCAAGTAGGAATTGAAAGCAGAAAAGCAGTAGCGTTTGGAAACTGTTGTGTGTTGCCCATGCACGTGACGTGGTCACTGCTGTGAAACTAAATCCTGGAGACAGTTGTTTTAAACTCAATGAATGATCCACGTTGCAAGTTCTGAGTAAAAGGCAGAACTTCGGTTTTTCCCTTCCAAATAAGGTCTTGGGAGAGGATATCAGTTTTTCGACTCACAGGTCACATGGAATGGGAACTCATCACCCAAAGCTAAGAAGCAAATTCAGACAGACTCTGAGAACTAACAAGCTGATTCTGAAAGGTGAAGACAGAGAAACAGTGGAAACTCCATTCCCTCTGTGGTCTCTCATTTCCCCTTCCCCCATTGCGGAAAAGGGCCAGTTGAGGGATAGTACCACTAAAACTATGGAGGACCAAAAAAAAATGTTGTATGTTGATCGTATCAGGGAACACCTTTTTCTGTTTTGTGATTGATTTAGCAGAAGGGAGGTTCATCAATGCTGGGTTAACATAAGGAAAAGTTAAACCGGTCAGTTTTGTGCCTCCTGGCGTCTGATGAGTTTCTTTGCATCCTATACAAACAGATGGCTGATGTAGAAGCACCTTTGACATGCTCACTCCCTCTGGTACCAAAAGAGTTCTATGGGGTGAAAGCAATCGCTTCAAGATGCTTAAGCCGCTGGGTTTACAAGCCAGCTTGTTGAATATTTGAGAAGCTGACGGGCTACTCCTGATGTTGATTTCTTGAATGTACAAGAAAATTAGTTAAAAATAAAGTAAAAACAAAAGAACAAAAAACCCTCACTCCTGTCTTAGGGGTTCCGAAGTTTCTCTGAGTCCAAAGTTTTACTTTTGAGAATTGGGCTTGCAACCCAGTCTGGTGTCTAAAGTGCGTTTTGAAACATCAGCCTCCCTGAGCACATTTCCTTTTTAACCGTTCCCGTGTTGGGGCAGGTTGAGATCTGCCCTCCATCTCACCCCAGCATGGAGCACCGGGTGCTTTGTCATTGTCATGGGAGAGCCTGGACCTACAGGGTTTAGCTGAAAAGCCAGTCTGTATTTATGGCATCAGTGGTGCCAGAGGAAAGGTCGTTAGGGAAGGTGGTAACACAGAAGCCCACAGGAATCACCCAGTTATTTTTATTTTATTTTAGTGTTTCTAACCGAGAGTCCACGCTAATGGATAGTTTGGGTCTATCATTTAAGTGGATTTGTTTCTTTGGGCTATTTTTAACTCCTTTGACAAATCCTATTGTCGAAGGATCACCTCATTCAGGCTCATATCCCTGGCTACCATTTATCAGGATATATAAGAGGAGAACCTGAAATAAACTGAGACCTTCAGGTGCTCCTCATCAGCATTTCAGTGGCATTTTCAGCTAGTCCAGTAACCTGAAGGTTATTAGAGACATTTCTTCCCTGTGAAAAGCCATCTTTTGATGGCATAACAACCCGATGGAACTGCTGTGATCTGTGCTTGGGGAGAGAAAAAAAAAAGATACTGCTCCCTCTCACCAAAACAACAGCCTTCAAATCCAATACACAAAGAAGCATGTGGATTATCATAGTCCTGGAACCTAAAAGCTGAGATGTGCAGGGAGTGGTTATGTAAAAACTTTGAACATAGTGGGAAATGATGGTTTAACATGCGTACGGTGATCCCTTGGGTCCCTTTTGTTAACTGGCATTGGCTGTACTGTGATAATATTAGGGGCTATAAGAGCTGATAGTGCTATTTTAGGTCAGGGAAGTATAAGTATTAGTCACTCAGACATGTTCGATTCTTTGTGATCCCATGGACCATAGCCCGCCAGGCACCTCTGTCCGTGGAATTCTCCAGGCAAGAATATTGGAGTGGGTTGCCGTTTCCTACTCACTTAGGTCAGGGAGGAATTACCTTAATTGTCAGCCTTCTCTGACCTGCAAGGCTGAATCACAGTGTTGATAACCAACCCCTGCCCCTGAAGGCATCTGGATCTATGTCTCAGGGGCTTCCTGACCGCTGTCATCATCAGGGTCCCAGGGGATCCACCAAGCTCCCTTGTTTAACTGTCCCATGTCCACTAGGAGATGGACCAAGTGGTAAGGGTAAACTGTACCCAAACAGGTAGGTGCCTCTTTGCCCATCATCTGTTCCTGTGGACATGTTTTTGGGGTCGTAAGTGGCACCTTCTCAGTCGGTACAGGTGGTTTTGGATGTATCGGGTTGGCCAAAAAGTTTGTTCTGGTTTGTACACTCTTAGGGAAAACCCCTAACGAACTTTTGGGCCAACCCAGCGCTGGACCCACACCCTCCCATGGAGCGGAACATGTGGATGCAGCCCCTGATCACCCGTGGTTCAGGCCGGCCCCCTGGCAGTTCCTCCTCATGTCCCTTTGTGTCTCCATTCAGAACAATGCGTCCAAGTTGCTCCTGGCCATCATGGAGAGCAGGCATGACAGTGAGAATGCTGAGCGGATCCTCTATAACATGAGGCCCAAGGAACTGGTGAGTTGGACGACTGAGCCCCTGGCCCTGGCGCTGAGCAGCATCAGAGCTTCGTGGGAGCCGGAGCAGAGTATCTACTTCCTTGAGCTTTCTTTATGATGCCAGCAATCAGAAGTGCAAAGAGAACATTTGATTCAGGCCACTGACCAGGGCAGGGGAGTGACCCCTGTATGGAATAGGTGGCCTCTGCCTTCAGCACAGCCCCCAGGGAAAGCCTCCCCAGGCTGTTTCCCTCGGGGAAGGCGGCACCAGCAGGGGTGTAGGAGCCTGGAGTTCACATCCACAGCTCTGCCCTTCTCTGGGTCACCTTGGTGATTCTCTGAGCTCTACTTCCCTGAAAGGAAGAGGATGGTATCAGCTAGTCCAGAGGGTTGCTAGGGAGACTAAGCAGATGATTCCTGCAGAGCTCTGTGCGTGGTACCCGCACGCGGTAAACTCTTCTGGAATGCGCTCATTCACGGCTGCTCTTTGCTGTGGCTTTGTCCAGGGATCAAGAATTTACATCTCTCCTTGGTATCGAGAACCTGGGCAACAGAATAGTGGGGTTTTTTTTCCGATGGGGGGGCGGGGGCAGGGGGGCGGTGCTGATGTTTTGGGTCTTTTAAAAAAGAAAACACACTTGCTTATTTTGGGGGGTGATGTTAACAGCTGGCTGTGACTTCCAGGCCGGGAGTCAGGGCTGTAGACTGCGAGACAGCAACTGGCAGAGATGCTGAACCGAACTAAGGACAGAATTTTTCCCACGCAAATAAACTGTAACTGACAGACCTAAATGAGGGCACTAAAACTGTCCTGCCGCCCGGTGACCCAGTGTGTGCTTGGGGCCGGCTGAAGTCCCTTTATGTGTCCCTTTAAATAAAGTTCACAGCGAGCCCAGCACTTTGATCTCTGAGGCCAGGAGTGAGTTCTCAGCCTGAGACGGAAGTCCTCTCCCGGTTTACGTAAGGGCTTATGTAACTGGGGCTGGGGGTTGGGGAGACTGGGATCTGTCACTCCTGAGTGGGGATGGATGACTGAGCAGGGACCCCACTCCAGTTCCCATCAGTCAAGAACACACCCCATCCTGGGTGGGGGACATGGCAGCCCCCTGGGTACCACCGGCTTCCAGGCCGCCCCCTTGTGGCTGAACAGCTTCATTCCCGAATCGCAGGGCAGAGTCAAAGGCTTCCTAGAACAAACGTGGTTCTGAGAAGGAGTGCAGCAGAGATACCCTAATGTCGGGAGCACGTGTGCACATATATGTGTGCACATGTACATGTTGTGCGTTCAGGCTCCCATGTCCTGTGCGACACATTGTCTGTTCAGTTTGTTTTTAAAGAACCGACAGGAAGACAAGCTCAGAGAGTGAGGGCGTTGTCTCCACAGTTATTTCCAGGGCCTGACCTGGTGTCAGCACAGAAATGTGTGGCCCTCTGCGTGCTTGATCTCAGACAGTGAGAAGTAATTCACAGTATTGTCCTCGTGGCGATGCAGGAGGCGGAAATGCCTTTTGAGTCGTTAGAGAAAGTGATCAATTTTTAGTGCGAATTAAGAGTTGAAGGCGTTGTGTTCTTTTTCTCTAAATGATTGATTCTTGATAGGTTCATCTGATGAACGTTGACTGGGCCCTGTTTTGTCCAGGGTGTTGTGCTGGGTTCCTGGGAGGAACTGAGAAAGAGGCAGAACCAACCCTATCCCCTCTCAGGAAGCTGAGGCCAGCAGATGGGAGCAGGAAGGCCGGCACTCAGATGCCCTGGGAAACATGCTCTGGGCGTGAGAAGATCAAGGTCAAAGCTCAGCTCGCTCGTGTGAATTTTGTCACGCCCCTTTGCCTCTCTGAGTCTGCTTCCTCATCCATAATCAAGGGGAATCTTTGACACCTCATAAAGCGTGGATGAGCCTTCACGTTTCTGAAAGAATAGTGCTCGGCGCATAGAAAGTGCTGGTAGATGTCATCTGTTAAAGATCTTTTCTTCATGTGGTGTAGGCTGCGAGGGACAGGAAAATATCTGAAGCCATAAAATAGTTTCATCAGCTGTTCCTAAAGGCGAATGGTTTTCTTTTCTGTTTTTCCTGAAGTGGCAAAGGTACGGGATGGGGAGAGATGACAGGAGGAGATGAAGAGATAGGACAAGACTGGTTTCTACGCTTCATTTGTATCATGTTATCGTTCGGGTGCATTTTTTTTTAGCCACCGTCCCGTTTTAAAGCAGAAGGTCAGTCATAACAGGGAACTCTGTTCAATGTTATGGGCAGCCTGGAAGGGAAGGGAGTTTGGGGGAGAATGGATACATGTATGTATATGGCTGAATCCCTTCTCTGTCCAGCTGAAACTATCACAACATTGTTTATTGACTATAAAAAAAAGTGAAAGTCGCTCTGTCGTGTCCGACTCTTTGTGACCCCATGGACTATACAGTCCATGGAATTTTCCAGGCCAGAATACTGGAGTGGGTAGCCTTTCCCTTCTCCAGAGGATCTTCCCGACCCAGGAATCGAACTGGGGTCTCCTGCACTACTGCAGGAGAATTCTTTACCAACTGAGCTATCAGAGAAGCCCATTTATTGGCTATGCCCCAATACAAAATTAAAAGTTAGGGAAAAAAAAAAGATAGACAGTCATAGATCAGCCACAGGATGTCTGTTGGTTTAGGGAGAATGGATGGGTTTCCCTCTCCTGTCAGTGGAGGCTGATTGGCAGTGGCTGCCTGTGATTGTATTAAGAAGGATTCTGAGGCTGTGTCCACACCTGGAGGAAAAGTGTACTGAGCCTGGTGGGCAGTGTCTGTCCCTGAAGGGGAGACTCCATGTGTGTGCTGTCATTGCCCGTCCTGTGTGGGTCTTCCTGAGACAGGGGCTCTGTGCCATGGCCCTTCTTGCAGGTGGAAGTGATCAAGAAAGCCTACATGCAAGGTGAAGTGGAGTTCGAGGATGGTGAGAATGGTGAGGATGGAGCTGCCTCCCCCAGAAACGTGGGACACAACATCTACATCCTAGCTCATCAGGTGCGACCCCTCCCTAGGCCCCTCTGCCCGACAGTCAACGCCAGCATTCCATGCACGCGCCCTTAAACTTGCTTTTCCTGTAAGGATTCAGCCTGAGGTTGTTTGGGCGCGTGGTAACATGGCTCACGGGTACCGCCAGCCACCTGACCCCGAGTGTGAGGTCCAGGCTGCTTCCAGTGTTCCACTCCCGCAGGGTCATGTCCTTGGAAACCCCCACATTTCTTAAAAGCGTTCCCACTGAGCCATGACACTTGGATAGTTTATGACTGTGTCTCCAGACACTTGAAAGGAGTCCTAGTCTTTTCATAAATATTGATGAGTCTGTCTTAACCGTCTCAAGAAAGAAACCTCAGCTGCCTGGCCTATCGCACTTGGAAATCTTTGGGAACTTGTCACTCTGCCTTGTCTTTGTTTGCCTTTCGGGGGATGGAGTAATACTTCCTACCCTGGCACCAGAATGCCCTGTTTCGTAACTCGCTTCCCAAGTGGCTGGGCTTCTGAAGACACTTCCTCTTTCTGGAGGTTGACGTGCTTGGAGCAGGCTGAGGTGTGTGGGCAGCTGGGAACTCGGCTGCTTCTGGTCCCCTCCACCTCTCTTAGGTGGAGGCGTTTGATAGAAAACAGTGATGGGATTGGGCTGCAGGTTGAGAAGTCTGTGCTCCTTGTCTCCTCCATTCCTGGCATTTAATTTAGCCCCTGGGAGTTTGGGAAGGTCACGTGCACACTGCTATATTTAAAATGGATAACCAACAAGTACCTACTGTATAGCACTTGGAAGTCTGCTCTGTGTTATGTGGCAGCCTGGATGGGTGGGGGATTTAGGGGAGATTGGATACATGTATATATATATGGCTGAGTCCCTTCACCATTTACCTGAAACTGTCACAGTATTGTTAACTGGCTATACCCCAATACAAAATAAAAAGTTTAAAGTTTAAAAAAAAAAAAAAAGTATATGCCCAAATCAGCTTACTCAATCTTAATGAGCAAGTACATTCATTATCAAATGAAATTATTTAAGCTTTAAAAAAAATGATAATGTAGCCCCTGTGAGGTTTCAGGGCATTCCTTAAGGAGGCTCTGTGAGGTTGGATAGAAAACCCCACCTTCCTCCTGCCTGGCCAAGGAAACCAGGGCAAAGTGGGCCCTTGAGTGGACATGCGCTCCTCATGCCACTCTGCCAGGCTCCCAAAATAGCTGCCATGCAGAGCAGGCCTCAGTGGGGTGCAGGGGGGCCCCCCTTCACCCTCCAGCTTGCCGCTTGTTCCCATGCGTCTTTTCTACCCAGAGCTAGGAGGCAGCTGTGTGTTGCTGTTGCAAACAGAACTGACTGCCCTGTCTGCACTTGTGTTCTAGTTGGCTCGACATAACAAAGAGCTTCAGACCATGCTGAAACCCGGCGGCCAGGTGGATGGAGACGAAGCTCTGGAGTTTTATGCCAAGCACACGGCCCAGATAGAGGTAAAGGCTGGGTACACTTGGGACCCAGGCTCGCGTCGAGGGCCTCCGCAGTGGGTGCCCTGGGCTGGGGCTGGCGTGCGGTCACTGGTCTGAGCGGTGAACAGGTGGTGAGACCCTACGGTGCACCAGGGCCCGCACTCAATGCGCAAAGCCAGTGACAGCCAAGGTAGTGGGGGGACAGACCCCGAGCGAGGCCACACAAGGAGATGCGCTGTGAACTCAGACAAGGGCATGAGGACGACCAGACGGTATCATGAGACGGTGCCACAGAAGGGCCTGCTGTGGAGTGTGGTGGTCAGGGCGGCCTGTCATGAAGAGTGTTACCTCAGCGCAGACCTTGCGAAGGATGGGAACGAAGGGGCACAGCCAGGAGGCTAGAGTTTGGTAGGCCCCGAGGTGGGAGGTGAAGGTGAAGAGGTGGGGCTTAGGGAGCAGGAGTGAGAAAACATTGGGTCAGAGAGGAAAGAGACAAGCCCAGGTCCTGCAGGACAGCGTCCGGCATTGGCGGGAGGAGTCTGGACTTTACCCTCTGAACTCCACCGAGGAGTAATACAACCAGATCTGTACTTGAAAACACACACACACACACTCACAAGAAATAAATCATCTCTATTTTGCAGCTGGGACAATACCGAGAAAGGACTCAGAGGTTGCATCACTCAGCGAGAGGTCCAGTTCTCAGTGTCAGGGCTGACATTTTCATCCATGTCTGGCTGACCCCAGAGCCCATGGGTGTTTTTAATGTTCCTTGCATTGTCTCCTGGGGGCTGAGAGGGCCCAGACCTGCGCCCGCAGGCTTCAGGCAGTAAGGCATGGTGTGTCCTGACCAGCTAATGAGGAGATGCACAAATACAGTATCTGTGTCAGAGCAAGGATTTTGAAAGACTAGCAGACTCCTTTGGGCCATATGAGACTTGCAGGATAGAGGCATGTTAGAGGATAATCTCACCCGCTGTCTGGGGTCTCGCGGCTGTCCTCATATAATGCGTCATTTCACCCATCGGTTGGCCATGACAGTGTGCATGAGCACGTAATCTCAATTGATTGTTCACGACCAGAAGTTTGTTCTCTGGAGCCCTTAGAAGACAAACTTCAGATATTTGCGGTGTGGAACATCAGAGGGGAAGGAACCTTGGAAATGGTCTGGTTGAGCTCCTTGGTTCACCATCAAACTGACATTTGATCAGGTGCAGAGGTGTTAACAAGGTCACCCACTAGAGGTGGAGAAGGGCTGGGATAGATTTTGATTCCCAACTGTACATTGACTAAAAGAGAAGCATGAATCGATCTTGAATAATGGAGAGAAATGGCCAGGCAGGGCGGCCTGAGCTCTTGAAATCCTGTTCCTGGGCAGCTGCTCATACCTTCCAGTCTCGCAGGACATAGAGAGTTGCTGTCACTCAGGCTTCCACAGACCCTCATCCCATCACTCTGGTCACACCATGCAGGTCGCCCTGAAATCTAAGTATCTGTTCGTGCCAGGAGACCACCTGTTCCTCCATTGTCTCTTCTCAGATCGTGTTCCTTCCGTGTAATGGGGGCTGATCCAGAGCCCCCCGATGATGTAAAGCAGGAGGGCCGTGGGGGACTGCAGACTGTGTATGCACCCGCGTTACCAACACCCGCCCCCCATTCCCAGTTAACGAGGTTGGCTTATGCACCAGACTCGGTAACATGATCTCCAGTTTGATTTGGAAACCACTGGTCTCCAGACGACATCTCCGAGGATTCAGGGAGGCCAGGCTGTGGGAACCTGCCTCGTTTCAGAGTTTCCCACTGCAGCTTGACCTGAGTCATCTCTCCTGCTGCGCTGGGAAAAAAAGCACTGGGAGGCTGGGAACCAGAACTTCTCAGAGAGGGTGTGGCTCTGGGCCTCACCTGACTTGTCCAGCCCCTGGAGAGGAAGGACACAGGGAGGCCCTACCCCTTTAGTATTGCGGCCTGAACCCCCTTTGAAATTTCTGCCTCCCCGGGACTATGACTCAACACAGTGTTGAAAAATTTGAACAGTCTCCCCCAGACAGCTCTCTGGGAACTGAACCTGTCTAGGAAGAGCATGGGGAATATCTGTGAAGTGTCCACCCCAGGAACCAGCAAAGCTAGTTAAAAGAACAATGAGTATGATACCAGTATTAAAAGAGCCTATTGTTTTATGCATCACACATGTTAGATGCTCTGACAGGTCAGAGGTCAGAGGTCACTGCATCTGTGAAAACCGAGGATCTCCTTTTTGAGTTCCTATCTAGGTAAAAGAACCCACCTTTGCAATCTGAGAAAGGCTCTTAGGTGAGATTTGTACCATGATCTAGCACTACATGGTACAGTGGGATCACCACTAGCTGTGTTTGGCTGTTTACATTAAAATTAAATGAAATTAAATACTAAGCTCCAGTTCTCAGTTGTGCCAGCCACATGTGCTAGTCCTCAGTGCCCGTATGTGAGAAGGGACTCTGCTTTCAAAGGGGCAGACACACAGTTGCGGCATCATCATTCCTGTTTTCATCATTCCAGAAAGTTCTGTTGGACATCTGCAGCCCCGAGCCTCATATGAATCTGTACACAAAACACACTTTGAATTGTTCCAGATAAATTCATCACAGTACAATTCATGGGTCTGAGGTTAGAAAAATATTTTGACTTACCAAAACGGTTTTATGCATAAATCTAAGAGATACAGCCCAGTCCAGGAGTTACAAAATCCCAGAAGAGTCCGGGTCAGGTCTCTGTTATGCTTGATCTTTAATTCTGAGATGGGACTTCCCTGGTGGTCCAGTGGTTAAGAGTCCAGCCTTCCAATGCAGGGGGTGTGGTTTCAATCCCTGGTCAGGGAACTCAGATCCCACATGCCATGTGGTATGGATAAAAAAGAAGAAAAGAAAAAATCTAGGCCGAATACTGAGCCTGTGGCCTGTGCCAAGTCCTTAGTAAAGGATTTTTGACCATTTTAACCTCCTCCGTTTTTTCACCCTAGATTGTCAGGTTAGACCGAACCATGGAGCAGATTGTCTTCCCCGTGCCCAGTATATGTGAATTCCTAACCAAAGAGTCAAAACTACGGATATACTACACCACAGAGAGGGACGAGCAGGGCAGCAAGATCAACGACTTCTTCCTGCGGTCCGAGGACCTCTTCAATGAGATGAATTGGCAGAAGAAGCTCAGAGGTGGGTCAGCACCTCCAGGTGCTGTGGAATTGTGTGGTTCTGCAGGTCTTGCGTGCTGGGGTTTGACAGTGAGTGCGTGGACCTCCCCGTAGGAGCAGAGCTGGTGGGGTTCAGGATTCTGTCCCCCTCTGAGCACCAGGACGACCCAGGCACCTTGGGAGCTGGTAAGTGGGCTCCAGCCTCTGGGAGGTGCTGAAAAGTCTTCCTTCCGGCTGCCTTTGACCTGATTCAATTGGAGAGCTCCCAGAAGGACTTAAAATGCTCCTATTTTGATAGAATTAAAGGGATGGAGAACAGACAGGCCTGCTGCTCACAGGATGGCACATTTGAGCCTACCTGAGAGCTCGTTGACCAGCCCACGTGCTCGGAAGACACTGGTCTTCCCCCTTTTATAGGGCAGTTTGGATTGTTAGACCCGAGTCATTTTACAGGCAGTGGAATCACCGGCCACAGAAGATGCGTCATTGCTCACCAGCAAGTCCCATTGTGGGGCCCAGCTAGGCTGGCGACATTTCCTCGTCTAAAACCCTTTACAGGGCTGCCCTGGCGGGCTTCTCTGCAGCCAGTTTTCATTACGGTTTTAGTGTGATCCTTCAATGCCGACAGTACGCTGGGCACCAGCTGTTGTGACCAGCTTAGAAAGGATGCTGCTTCATTCCTGTCATTAGTCAGGAGCCAGGGTTTGTATTTGAAACCCTGGATTCCAGCTGCCCTGTGATCACTCCAGCTCCTGCTGAGGGGCGGGGCTGCGGGAGGGGAAACTGGGCTGGAGGTCAGGTTCTGGGTGCTCTGGTCCTCTTCCTCCTTCACCGGCCTGAGCCGGCGCAGTCCTGCCTCCTTTCCTGCCGCCCCTGCTCTGCTCCGCTCCACTCCCTGGAATCGGTTAGTGGCAGAAGGCGTTGTGCAAGCAGGCTGCCTGCCAGGCGCTGGTCTCACCCCACCCCTACTCCATTCTCTCTCATCTCTAAGGGACGCCTCATCGACCAGCACTTCAAAGCATGGTCATGTTTTGCTGAACCAACCCATTTGTCACCCAGCCCCACTCGAGGTGTCTAGCTCATCTTTAGCAGAACAGCATGCGTGTCCCCCATGGTGTGGACCTCAGAAGGCTTCGTGGACAGGTGGCCCCACTATCAGTGTGTCCTTGTAGCCACCGTGGGCTCCATCCAAGCTCCTGTAGCTCAAGTATCATCAGTCATGTTGAACATCCTCGCAGCACCGCACTCATGCAGTCAGATAAGAGAGATACCCAAAAAGGTTGACAGAGACCTTTGTGTATGCTTGTCTTCTCAGCTGTGGCGTTCAATAGAAGGGAACTTCCTCTTATTTGTTGATTTTGCTCTTCCCTGAAATAGTTCATGATTCCAACTTTAGGAGATGATCCTGAATTCATGGTGTGGTTCATCCAGACCTCCATGATAGTTATTAAAACGGTGGTTTTGGACTTCCCTGGTGGTGTGTTGGATAGGAATCTATTTGCCAATGCAGGGGATGGGTGTGATCCCTAGTCTGGGAAGACTCCACATGTGGGGAGCAGCTGCACCCACGTGCCACAGGTACCGAGTCCGCGCTCTAGAGCCTGCAGGCCACAACTTCTGAGCCCACGTGCTGCAAGTGCTGAAACCTGAGTGCCTGGAGCCTGTGATCTGCAACAAGAAGCCACCACAAAGAGTAGCCCCCACTTGCCACAAGTAGAGAAAGCCCACGTGCGGCAACGAAGACTCAGCACAACCATAAACACATGGATTTTAAAAAATGATTTTATCCTTTCTAATATATAGGTCTACTAAGTGCAGGCAGGGAAGCCACCAGGGAAGCCCAATATATAGGTCTACTAAGTACTGATACTAAGACTGGTCAGATATATTCATTCTCTCTGAATTGTGTTATCCAACAGGTATAGAAAATAGGCTCTCCAGGGGGCTTAAGAATTGAAAGAAAGATTTTCACCTTTTATGATGAGGTGAGAGACCTCGTCATCCCTCTTTCTGAGATGTTGTCTTCAGCCTGGCAGAGTAGGAAGACCTCAGCTGCAAGACGTGGGGATCTCTGAATTCGTTTTCCTTCCATCACCCACTGGCTTTGTGACCTGGCCAAGTGACTGAACCTCTTCTAGGCTCTCCCCTATAAAGTCGGAATTAAGACTGCCCGACGGATTGATGGGTCAAGGAATGGCCAGCTCATCATTCCGAGATTTCTACTGCTTTGTAGCTAATACCTTCTCTTATTTGGTCTGTCTTTGTTTCAAAAGCAGTTTTTGTTTCAGTGAAGCTTAAACACAGCTACGGTTGTCAACTGAGAGATTTTAATTGGCTTCATAGCTCTGCTGGTAAGAGAAAAATTGAAAGTAATAACTGAATTAAACATGATTTGCATATTTAGGAAGAGGAGAAATGTACTCATTAGAAGTGCAATTAAAATGAAATACATTTTCCCCTCTAAGTAGCTTATTTCTCTTCTGACGCATCTGCAGAAAAGAATTCTCTGGCTTGTTTATGAAGCTGCTTTACCTTTTCCTGAAAGTGTCACCGGGAATCATCTATGCCTTGGAGAATCTGTAGCTGGGGCTCAGATACACAGGGAGGTGTGATGTGTTGCTTCATCTTTTCTTCTGCAAGTATTAAGATCCTTAGTTCCTATACTCTCTTGAAACCCTCTTCCCTGCTTTACTCAATAGACACACACACACACACACACACACACACTCTCTCTCTGTCTCTCACTCTTGTGTGCGTTCACATCCTCCATCCACTGTGCCTCTCTGATATCTTCTCTTGGCTCCAGGGATGAGAAAACTCTGGGCTAAGAAAACTAGAAGGTAGTGGAAGGAAATTGAGGCAGAGCTGCAAAGGCCGGCACTTTGCTACTTGGTGTTATGTGGTGTCTTGTTCAGGCACTCAGTCCTGTCTGACTCTTTGCCACCCCATGGACTGCAGCACACCAGGCTTCCCTGTCTTTCACCCTCATGGTTGTTACATTCATTGGAATAGAGTGGGAAATTCCATTGCTCTGTATGCACATGGAGTCTGTGTCCTCAGCAAGCCCCAGTTCCTTAAAAAGAAAGCAAACTAGGATACGAGGGTTAGCAGATGCCCTGGGTGCACTGACTTAAACCGCCTGCCCTTCTAGGGTCATGGCACCTGTCTTCTTGCACCTGTGTAGACACCCAGTTGACTTGAAGGGTTGAATATTTGTTCATATTCAGAGTGACACCACAATTTAAGGACAGTGTTAGCCTTGTAAAAGTCAGATTTGTGAAAACTAAATGCCAGAGTTGAGGAGCATTTATTACAGTCATGTTGAGGCATCACACAGTGGCTATTCTTACACTGGGTTCAGGTTGAGAGCTCCCCCTGAAGAGGATCCTGGCTTAACCCTCACTCGTCTCTGCCATCTCCTGCCTTTTTGTCTTTTCACTTCTCATTAGTCTGTTACCCTTACACTGATGGGGGAGGATGTTGTAAATCCCCGTGTTCCCATCGGTCAGCCCTTGGCCATCCTTGCCATTGTTTCTTCTGTGCTGTTCAGAGTTTTCATGTTCAGATCAGGAATGGGCTTCAATCCCAGAAAAAAACACCAACAGTTATTATCTCCAGAGTAAGTGGTTTCTCATCTTAAATTTGCTTCGGCAATTATTAATAGCTTATAAAATAAAACAAACTCTGGGAAATCAGGTTGACTGATTACTGGTCGGCTCCTCTACTAAATGGTGACATGAGCCCCTTAACTCTGTCCTTGTCACTGAGCCCAGGGGTCTCTGAGCTGAGGGGATGAGATTGCCACAGCTTCCATCCTCGGCTGGGCCTCAGGTTCCCTCATTTATCAAATGAGAGATGTTAAACCAGATGCTGCTTATAGCTCCAAAACTCAACGGTTTGGAAACATGGCCTCTTACCATGCGAGCATGTAAATGAGCAGTTATTAAATTATCCAGGGCTCTGTGTAATTGTGCCATAACTTTATTTTGGCTAGAAGCTTATGAAGGCTTGGTTACTGCTATAGGCATCATTATAGAGTCATCGGATTTGTCATTGGCTGCTGTTCTAGAGTGAAACGGTGACTTCATTGGGAAAGAGAAATAACACGCTAGACATCCATCTTCACCTACTCCACACTTCCCTTTAGAGGAGAATTATGTTGAATGAGCCTATCTTCTGGAAACTTTGCCTCTGGCGTGGAGATGGAAATTATTCCCCCCATATCTATTCTTAAGCATCATCCTAAGGGTAAGGCGCCACCAAAGCATTCAGAAAAGGAAGCACCCGTACACACAGTGTGGCCACAGCTTGTCCGCAGCTGAGACGCAGCCAAGTGTGGTGTCAGCTGTCAGTAACAGTGGGATAAGAGGCAGCACTGCCTGAGACCTGATGCTCTCAAACTGTGGTGCTGGAGAAGACTCTAGAGTCCCTTGGACAGCAAGGAGATCAAACCCAGTCAATCCTAAAGGAAATCAACCCTGAATATTCATTGGAAGGACTGATGCTGAAGCTCCAATACTTTGGCCACCTGATGCGAAGAGCCGACTCACTGGAAAAGAGCCTGATACTGGGAAAGATTGAGGGCAAGAGGAGAAGGGGACAACAGAGGATGAGATGGTTGGATGGCATCACCAACTCAATGAGTTTGGGCAAACTTTGGGAAATAGTGAGGGACATGGAGGCCTGGCATGCCACCATCCATGGGGCCGCAAGGAGTTGGACGTGACTGAGCAACTGAGCAATAACTGCCTCAAGGGTCTCCTGCCCTTTGGGAGGGCTTTGGGGCCCCATCCTTTCTCTACTGTAGCCTTTAGAAATGGAGCTTGGCCGCTGACCATCCAGGCAGAGGTCCTATTTCTGGTTCCTCTTCAGGAAAGTGGCAGATGACTGGTGATGGGAAAGGGGCTATTGTCTTGCTTTCAGGCATCAGTGAGTCGGTAAAGAATTTCAAGCAGGGAAGGAGTGTGGAAGTAGTAACATTTCTAGCCTGGAGCCCAGCTGGGCTGACTCTGAATGCTGTGTATCCCCCCCACTTCTCAAAGGCTCATTGAATTCTCCAGTCTCCTTGGGCATCTCCTCCAGTCCCAGGGCCCCAGGGAGAACTGAGGACTTGGCACATGAACCCTGGATAACCCCCCAGATTCCATAACTGATGGTGCTGATGGGGGCATGCAGGGTTTTTAGATGCTCCAGCTTTTCCCCTTTCTTCTCTTCCTTGTCTCCCAATTCATCTTCTGTTCCAGTAAGGACTCCCAACAGAAACAAACCCATCTGATGTCGTTCTGAGCTTATGAGTCAGCTTGAAAACAAGTGACCATTTTTAATGTTTGGTGAAAACTGGGAACAAAAGTGGGCTTGTAGGGGCAGAGCGGGAGGAGGGGACTGAGGCATTCCCAGCGTTCTGGCTCACAGTCTCGAACCTCATGGTTCCGTCTTTGTTTTCACAGCCCAGCCTGTCCTGTACTGGTGCGCCCGCAACATGTCTTTCTGGAGTAGCATTTCATTCAACCTGGCCGTCCTGATGAACCTGCTTGTGGCGTTTTTCTACCCTTTTAAAGGAGTCCGAGGAGGTACTGCTCATGTCTTTAATTTCAAGGAGACTTGTAGAAACAGCAGGATGGCTATGACTTGCGTCTAAAATGGGATTCCTGGTAGAACTGGTGCAATTGATGGGATCCTAGTTCCCCGTTTTCAGACACGATGAGAGTGTAGCTTCTACCACAGGTTTTTATTTTTGGCTTGTTTTTTGTGTTTTAACTTTTGCAGTGTTGTGTTGGTTTCTGCCACAAGCAACGTAAATCAGCCATAATTAGACATATATCCTCTCCCTCTGGCACGTTCCTTCCCTCCGCATTGTCATCCCTTCAGGTCGTCACAGAGAACCAGACTGGCTCTGTGTGCCTCCCAGCAACTCAGCACCTATCCATCTTACACCTGATAGTCTATATAGGTTGATGCTGCTTTCTCCATTCATCCCACTGACTCCTTCCACCACTGTGTCCACAATGCCCTTCTCTACATCTGCAACTCCATCCCTTCCCTGCAAGTAGGTTCATCAATAATACTGTTTTTCTAGATTCCCTACATATGCATTAGTACCCTGTATTTGTTTTTCTCTGACTTACTTCACTTTGTATAATAGGCTCTAGGTTCATCCACCTCACTAGAACTGACTCAGATTCGTTCTTTTGTATGGCTAAGTCCATTTTGTATATATACCACAACATCTGTATCCATTCATCTGTTGGTGAACATCTAGGATGCTTCCATGTCCTGGCTATTGTAAGTAGTGCTGCTATGAACAGTGGGGTACATGTGTCTTTTTGAATTATGGCTTTCTCGGGGCATATGCCCAGTAGGGGTTGCTGGGTCATATGGTAGATGTATGTCTGTTCTTCTTAAGAAATATCCATGCTGTTCTCCATAAGGGCTATGTCAGTTTACATTGCCACCAACAGTGTAGGAGGGTTCCCTTTTCTCCACATCCTCTACAGTACTTACTATTTGTAGATTTTTTGGTGATGGCCATTCTGACTGATGTGTGAAGTGATACGCTGTGGGTTTATTTTTAAATCTAATTTGAAATCACATAAACTGTTTATCCATATTTATTTCTCCAGAAAGAAAGAGGAGAAACAATATATTGTATTAAAACAGTAAAAGATCATCCTAACCTCCTTGTTTTGTTATGTCAGGAAACTATGTATCAGGGAAGCTGAGAGATTTAGCCAGAGACACACAGCCCCTTAGCAGCTGAGCTAATCATAGAATGAATGTAGATAACTTGGATGCTCAGTCTAGTCGATTTTTTTCCTAGGCCATACTTGTGGAATTCATTTCAGACTAAAGAATTTGTAAAAAATAATCTCTGGAATTTAATTTTTTTTCTTTTTTTTCTGGCAAGAGGTAACAGGAGGCAGGGCATGAATGACTTTAGACAAGACATCCTTGGCTTTTTAGTCAATTAAGAGCTGCATTGCTGTTATTCACATAATGAGACATGCTGTCCATGGTCTTCATAGATTTCCTTCCCCCATCTCCTTCTGGTCATCTATGTACACATTCTACACATTTTATTGAGGAAAGGCAAACCACTCAGAGCATTTTTCTATTTGGGGCTCCTCAGTTTGCTTAACGGCCTTCTGGAGACATTTACAACTGTGGAGTTCTGGGGGCTCCCCTTCTGTTAAACTTCCATGGTCCCGTTTTCTGACACCTGCGACAGCCTCCTGGGAGGCTGACTTTTCAGCTCAGTTTTTCATCAGAGCTTTTTGGCAGATCACCTCCACTATGTATGTCGCAACTTGGCAGTAGCCACCTTCTGTAAAACAATGGGATGAAGAGCCCAAAAAGTAAGAGAATAAAAACCAAAAAAAAAAAAAAAAAAAACCACTAACAGCCAGCACAGAGGTAAATCCAGAGCAGGCTCTGCTCTGGAGTTTAATAATGCAGATGTGTACACAACTGAAGTAAATTTAAGGTCCAACTTAAAAGTAACAGTGTGTTCTATGGTATATTTAACTTACTCATTTGAGGCTCTACTTTTTCAGTTGAGCCTGAAGCCATGTGGAAGGCTTCATTGGAGTGATGCTTTCCCCCCAAGGCAGTACTTAAACACAAGCCCAAGGGGTGTCTGCCTGTGTTGGGCTGCCAGTTAGCAGAGGTGAGAGTGTGAAGTGTTGAGCCAAGGGCTTAGGTGGAGGGGACGGAGCCCTCTTCTCACCTCCAGGGGCTATCACATCACAGCAGATTCTTCAACTAGTACTTTGGGTGTGTCTTCATTTCCCCCTTCCACTTCTTTAAAAAATATTTAAAACTGATTGTTATTCTGTACCTTGGCCATTTTCTTCACTGGTCACTTACGACAGTTTTGAGGCCACTGTCTGGGGACAGTTCATTGATAGCTCCCTCGTCTTCAGTAATAAGCCTCATCGAGTGCAACAGCTAGACCTGCAGAGCCTGGACGTGGTGTCCAGGCCTGGCCCTAACACCCACCTGCCACACGACTCTGGGCAGACCACTTCAGTTTGTCCTGCTTATCTTCCCTATTAAGCAGTGCTTAGGTTGAGCCGGTAGTTTTGACACCAAGGTATGGATTTGGAAATTCCCGTAGTGGTCAGGAGAAAATAATTGCTGACCTAGTCAGGGTCTCTGGAGCACCCTGTTGCTTGCCCGTGCAAGTTCAAGACCTACTTGATGATTGTTAAAGGTCCTTCTGGCTTTCCAGTGTAGCACTCAAGGTGGCATTGACCCTGGATCTATAGAAATCTAGGCTTCCTATTTTGGCAGTGTGGGCTTTAGAACTTTGTGCCAGTGCATTCAACAGAAAATATAATTAGATGTCCTTGTTGGAGAGGAGGAGGTTGATCTGATGTCAGGAAGTCCTTTCCATTATATAGTGACAGAATTTCCCCACAAACACATCAACTCACTCAGGGGGATTTTTGTTTTTTCTTTTAAACATATTCTGGGGACGTCTTCTATACTCACTGTTGACCATCTTCAGGAAGAAGGTTGTTTCAGCCCTATCTAGAAACAAAATCTGATTGGTTACCTGAAAGTATTTTTTTAAGAGAAATGTTTGTTCTTGTTGAATCCTGAAACTAGGGTTTCCAAAATGTCCCTCCTGCAGGAGCTTACTGACCTTGCTAGGTATGCCAGTGTGGCTCTCTGACTTAAAAGGCTTGTGGCTGCCGAGGACACTGTGGCCTTAAAAGCTCCTTTTCAAAAGTATTTTTCCCCCTTTGGTTGAGAACTGAGAGTCACACAGTCTTTAAAAAGCATGAAAATTTGGCAGCTTCAGAATTCTTACTGAATTTGTATGCATGCCATGGTGATTAAAGCCCATAAAGTACTACTTTTTAAACTTTCTTACTGTTGAAATTTTCAAATCTGTACACAAGTGGAAAGAAGAATATAATAAACTGCCACATACCCATCAGCCCATCTTTAACAACATTTTGCCTGTTTTGTTTCATTTATACTCCTACTGTATTTTCTGCAAGATTTTAAAGAAGTCTAGACATGTTGTTTCACTGTGCATCTCTTAACTTCAGAGAATATTTTTAAATGTGTATAATCACCATAGCATTCTCATATCTAAAAAAAACTAACAATAAATCGTGTGATAGCCTGTCCCTATTCACGTTTCTCCAGTTGTCTCAAAAAAATCTTTCTGTAATTGTTTCTTTGGAATCTAACATTAATTTTTTTCTAATAATTTTTAAATTGGAGTATAACTGCTTTAAAATGTTGTGTTAATTTCTGCTGTACAACATCGTGAATCAGCCATATGTATACATAAACCCCCTTCCTCTTGAGCCTCTCTCCTACTTCCCCAATCCCATTACCCATGCCTAGGTCATCAGAGAGCACCAGGCTTAGCTCCCTGTGTTATACACCAGCTTCTCGCTAGCTCTTTATTTTACATATCTAGCATTAATTTTTAACTGCTTTTTTAGTGGGAAAACAGCAGATTTTTTATATTGTCTCTTTCAGAATTTGGGTACATGTGTTGTACTGGTCACATTTATTATACTGAGATGTTAAGAGGCAGTTTAAGATGATGATTAAGTGCTTAAGAAAATGAAAGGTAAGCCACAAGCTGGGTGAAAATACTTAAAAAACATGTCAGATAAAAGGCTTATATCTAGCCTATAGAAAAACTCTTATAATCCAATAATAGAGAGACTACCCAATTAAAATAATGGGGAAAAGATTTGATCAGATATTTCACACAAAAAAAGGATATATGAATAGTCAATAAGAACATAAAAAGATATTCAACATCAGTAGTTATTAGAAAAATGCAAATGAAAACCACCTAGATATGTTGCAAGAAACCTACTAGATGCTAAAATTAGAATGACCGACAATACCAAGTATTGGTGAAGATCTGGAACAGTGCAACTCCCATATGTTAGTGATGAAAAGGGGAAGTGGTAGCATCAGTTTGGAAAATAGTATGGTTAGGTCTTCTGAAGTTAAATATATCCTTAAGGTTCTCAGATCTATTTCCATGTTTTTGTCCAAGAGAAATGAAAACATATCCTCACCCCAGAATTTGTACTTGAAGTTTCCCAGTAGCATCTTTCGTCATAACTTCAATCTGGAAACAACCCCAATATCCATTAATTGTTGAGCGGATAAATAAATGATGACACAGCCATGTTATGGACCACTACTCAGCAATAGAAAGAACAAGCTATTAATATACACAATAAGATGAATGAGCCTTAAAATTTTTGCTAAGTGAAAGAATTTTTAAAAACTGCCTACTAATATTATTTTTCCAGTTTTTATGAAATTCTGGAAAATGCAAAGCTACTGTGGTAGAAAGCAGATCAGGAGTTGGCTGGGAGTGGAGATGGGGCAAGGCATCAGCTGCCAAGAGCGCAAGGAAACCTCTTAGTGTGATACAATGTTTATGTCTCAATTGTGTTAGCAGTTACATGTGGTTAGATGACTGTATAAACTGCCCACAGGCATGCACTTAAAATGGATGGATTTTTTTTTTTTTTTTAAGGACCATCAACTCTGGTAGCATGTATATTCGTGGTAGATTCTGTTTCACCTTAGGTGAGGTACGTAACCCAAGACTCAATTTTCTCTGTGGTAAATTGGAGGTGATCATAGTACCCTCCAGAGAAGGCACTGGTGACCCACTCCAGTACTCTTGCCTGGAAAATCCCATGGATGGAGGAGCCTGGTAGGCTGCAGTCCATGGGGTAGTTAAGAGTTGGACACGACTGAGCGAGTTCACTTTCACTTTTCACTTTCATGCATTGGAGAAGGAAATGGCAACCCACTCCAGTGTTCTTGCCTGGAGAACCCCAGGGACAGGGGAGCCTGGTGGGCTGCCATCTATGGGGTCGCACAGAGTCGGACACGACTGAAGCGACTTAGCAGCAGCAGCATAGTACCCTCATAGAGTGCCAAGAGGAGAAAATAAATGATCATCCAAATGAAGGGCTTGATACCATATCTAACAGTTGTTAAATGCACAGGAAGGGCCACACCTGACCCTAGGACTCACTTCTTCCTGCATTTCTGAAAAGCTTCTGCCTTTGAGTGCCCATCCCTGATCAGATTCTCCTTCCGGAAGATATCAAAAGGGAAGAGGCAAGTGGCTGGGGTCAGGGGACAGTTCTCAGGGAGAAGGTGAGTCTTGGCAGGTGTGGACAAAAGGAACTAGGGCAACCCCCAGGCTGGTGGGAGAGCCTGGGACCTGCAGGGACGTCGCTTTCCCAGGCGGTGCTGCCATCCAGGCAGCTCTGGAGAAGTGAAACTCCTTTATATAAGCAGCCTTAATCATGTAGTGCTGCTTGTTTACATCTGAAGGAAACTCAAAATGTGACAGCATTTGAAATAGGGGTGTTTTTTTTTTAATGAGTGTTTTACAGAACCTTATTTTTAGCCCTGTTGGCTCATGTTATATAACCGAGCCGTCTCGTGGGACACTCTAAATAGAACTTGCAATAGCAAGAGATGACAGAAACTGGTATAAGCTCTTTGACTACAAGGATAATCTAATTGTAGGATGATGCTAATGATACGGAAGTTGCTTTCCTCCTTCCCTTGAAGAAATCTGATGCGGGCAGGGGACCTGCGATTTTCCTTTGCATACTTTTAATAGAAATTAGAAGTCTGTTCTCCCAGTTTGCCTCCCTGAAGAGTGAAGTGTGACACATGGATGAGTTTTGCTTATGGAACAAACCCATCTGATGGATGCCTGCTGGGTACTCAGTGCTTCCCTTGGGGAGGTTGGAGTCCAGTGGGGATGGGGCTTGGAAGAGGGGGCACTGACTGCTAGAAAACAGTATCCCACAGGGCTGAGCAGGGATACCGAGGGTCAGAGACAGAAGGAGCACCTGGCCTATTTTGTGAGGAGAAAGGGGATGGGGGAGGCTTCCTGTCAGAGGTACATGCGTACGTCTGTGCTCAGTCACTCAGTCATGTCCAACTCTTTGCGACCCCATGGACTGTAGCCTGCCAGGCTCCTCTGTCTGTGGAGATTCTCCAGGCAAGAATACTGGAGGGGGTTTCCATGCCCTCCTCCAGGGGATCTTCCCAACACAGGGATCGAACCCACGTCTGTTTATGTCCCCTGCATTGGCAGGTGGGTTCTTTACCACTCGTGCCACCTGGGAAGCCCCCTGGAAGAGGTGACATCTAAGCTAAGACCTCAGGCGAATAGGAAAGGCAGAGAATTTCCCAGGTAGAAGGAAGACATTGAAGTCTTAAGACAACATGCATGTGACTGGTTATGTCTGGGGCAGAAAACTGGAGGTCAGGGTTGGGCCAAGGCAGGCCAGAGAGGTGGTTGAAGAAACTGTAGCTGAACCCGCTCAGGTGTGTCTCCTCTGTGAGGGGAAAGCCCTGATCTCTGAGAGCTCTGCCTCCTGGTTGCAGGGACCCTGGAACCGCACTGGTCGGGACTGCTGTGGACGGCCATGCTCATCTCTCTGGCCATCGTCATCGCCCTCCCCAAGCCCCATGGCATCCGGGCCTTAATCGCTTCCACGATTCTCCGGTTGATATTTTCCGTCGGGCTACAACCCACGCTGTTTCTTTTGGGAGCTTTCAACGTAAGTACGAATCCCTCCATTGCCATTTTTTTGTTTGTTTCCATCTAAGTAGGAATGCCTTCCATTCTCCCTGGAATTTTGGCCTGTGCCTTCAGTGCAGAAAAATATATCCTTTGGGTAAGCTGTTAAAATAGCAGAGGAGAACCGCAGGTGGGCATCTCCCTCTTCATCTTCTCACAGGACAGTGGACCCCTTCATGTGCTCTCTGGACACTGGCAGTCTCCTTGTCAGGGAATATTTCTCTCAGAATTAAGCAAAGGGAGAGAGATGTTGAGATTTGGGTTCATCGTGCCCATCAGGTCACAGGTGTGCTCGGACGAGATGTTCTAATCAGGAAGTCCAATGACTGCATGTGAACACAGCCCCCATTTCTGGTGAGGACCACAGAGAACAGAGCAGAGAGGCAAGAGGGACTGTTCAGAGAGAGGGAGCAGGTGGAGCGGTCAGAAGAGAAGCCAGGCGTCAGAAGGTAGGTTACCGCAGAGTCAGTAGTGACGTTTGCAAGTGCCGTTTCAGTGCTTCAAAAGCTTCCAGTGTGCAAGGGTGGACGCCTACTCCCTCTGTGGAATCCTTAGGAAATGGACATGACTGATACCAAGCCATAAATTGGAGAGGTTTCCTGCCAAAAAGAAGGAACAAGTTGGGACCTGTGGGCATCTAAAACCACCTTCCAGAGGTTTATGCCCTGAGCATATAAGGAAGCTGAAGTCACTGCATAGAAATGAAAGTGATATTGCAAAATAGGTTAACGCTGTAATTCAGGGCAATGATAAATGTCCCCAAGTGGGTGTTCAGATGGCAGAGGCAGTAAGGGTGTGAGAGGACAAGAGACCACTTCAAGCTGACAGGCTTAAGGGGAGGAAGTTTTGTCTCAAAGAATGGAAACCTTCAGGCCAGGAGGCAGGAACTGGGAGGAGCATTCTCTCCACTGGTGGAAGCAGCGAGGAAAGCCCAGACCTTCTTAAGGAACAGCCAACAGTTAAGTTTCGCCTCCTCAGTGGTTCATGTACTGAAATATAGGACCTGATTCTGGACAAGGAACCTGGGCCCCAAACTTTAGGAAAACCCACTGGGGCTCCGTCCTCCAGGTGGGCCTGTCCCAATTTGATAAATCTTGGGTGAAAAGGGACTTCCTTAGTCAAATTAATGTGGGAGATGCTGGGTCAAGGAAAATGCAAGGTTTTTTACTGAAAGATTTCTGAGACTTTAACCTACTGATAACATATGAGGGCTTCCCTCATAGCTCAGTTGTTAAAGAATCCACCTGCAATGCTGGAGACCCCAGTTCAATTCCTGGGTCAGAAAGATCCCCTAGAAAAGAGATAAGCTACCCACTCCAGTATTCTTGGGCTTCCCTTATGGCTCGGCTGGTAAAGAATCTGCCTGCAATGTGGGAGACCTGGGTTTGATCCCTGGGTTGGGAAGATCCCCTGGAGAAGGGAAAGGCTACCCACTCCAGTATTCTGGCCTGGAGAATTCCATGGGCTGTATAGTCCATGGGGTTGCATAGAGTTGGACACGACTGAGCAACTTTCACTTTAACGCATGATGAATCTCTAAGAAGGGAACACCGGGTCTTCATATTTCCCAAACTTCTTTGCCCACATGTTTTGTAAAGTGTAACTTGGAATTAGTGTTGTATGGAATATAGATTGGGAAATTCTATTCCCAATACTGGTAAGTGACTCAGGGCTTTTTGGTTTTAAAGATTTTTTTCCAACGTGGACCATCTGCAAAGTTTACCACAACACAGTTTCTGTTTTATATTTTGATCTTTTGGCCGAGAGACATGTAGGATCTTAGCTCCCTGGCCAGGGTTGACACCTGCACCCTCTGCATTGGAAGGTGAAGTCCTGACCACCGGACCACCAGGAAGGTCCCTGACTCAGGGATTTTGAGCAGAGAATTGGTATAAGCAAAGTATCGTTGAGAAAATTCCCTCAGTAGTGGCATGAATATATATGTATATGTATATATGTGTGTGTGTGTGTATATATATATATATATATGGATTTGAGTCGGGGGGTGGGTGAACTGGAGGCAGGGGGACCCCTTACGGAGTCATGTCCCCCTTACATGAGACAAGCCTGCCTCTTGGTCATAGTGGAGAATGAAGATACAGATGTCAGAGCTTTGGAGGAAATGGTGACACATGGTGGGCTTAGGGTCTGAGGCTTATGTCTGAAAACGGTGCGTGACTTGGTCGGGGTCCTTTTCTCTAGGCAGCGAAGGTATTCCTGTCTTTACTGGGTGGTGAAGCAGGCAAGAATAATTCCAAATTACGGAAGACTGGGAGAGGAATAATGCAGCCAGCTACACTGAAGTCAGGCAAGACCTGGTTTTCAGGGTGCAGATAGACGTGAGTTGTTGAGTTACTTGACTTGAGGTGACAAGACAAGCTATTCGTGTTAGGCCTGGCATTTAGAAATGCATGACCAGAGTAAAAGAGACACATGAGCATTGAAGGAGGGAATGCAGGCTTCACCTGCAGTGAGTGGAAGTATTTTAAGAAAGAAATACAGAAGACACAAATAGAAGGAAAAAGCACTATTTCAGAGGTTGTCTTCTATGAGTTAATTCTTTTGTTTCTCTGGTCTTTAGTCATTCCAGAGTTTTCTCTTCTGTAACATTGATCAGTTGGGAAAGACTCTATGTGGATAATTGATGGCCATTCATAATAACATTAGCCGGGGGGAGGGAGGGAGAGATGGGAAAACTAAAACAATAAACAGTTATTTAGAGGGGAGTAAAAAAAAAAAGAATTCTTACATGGAGCAATGGGAGAAGGAACAGTAGCTGTGAGAAAACTAGGGCAGAAGTTAAAGAGGAGAGCAGGTTCAGGTAAAGCAGATTGCTCCGTTGTTAAGATTGTAGGGCATGAGATGTTGGAGGTCCTGGAATGCCAACCAGAGCACGACCTTTTTTTCCTCTCTTGGAAACCTCAGCACAGTTCATTCAGAATTGATGATGTTTTCTCACTCTAAAAAAGATCTGACACTGGCAAAGGTTAGAATATTAAGGGAAAAAAGACCCGGTGGATTGAAAGTGGAGCCTGTCTGAGAAAACCTAACCTTCTCTGTGGGTGTTGGCTTCCTCCCTTATCTGATTGCTGAGAAGCTCACTTGCACTGACCCACCAGATTAACTGGCAGCATTCCCCCAGCACCTGTGGCCAAGCTAGCTCGGGTGGCAGGACATGGTTTTACAAAGTGCAGCCAAAGCGCATTCTCTCTGGCTTTCTCCTGACTTAGGGTTTTCTAGCAACATGTTGCTAAAGGCAGACTTGCAAGCTTGGGATTTCTATCAAAGGTGGGACTATCTTATACAGTAGGTCAGCCTTCAGTTGCAGGAGTCAGAAAACCTACTCCATGCTAACAAGCAAAGAAGAAAATGTGACTGAGAATCAAGAGGCTGGCTTCAGGTGTAGCTGAATCCAGGAGCCCAGACGTAGCATAAGGGCTCAGTTCCTCTTGTTTGCTTCTGCACTACTGGTACCCTCAGGCTCTGTGATAATGCAGATGGATGTCAGCAGCCTCAGAGCTCACTTTCTCTCAGGTTCAAGGTCAGGGATAAAGAATAAAATTGTCTTAGCTGCAGTCCCAGCTAAGATCTCAGGGGGTGTCATTGATTCCATTTGGTCACATGCCTATCTCTGAACGAATCATTGTTGCCAGGGGAATACAGTATTCTGACTGGCCAGGATGGAGCCCCACCCAGACCTCAAGGACCAATATAAAGGAAGGGATGGAGCCCCAGAGATAAAATAGAAGTTATTTCCAGAAAGGGGGGCAAGGGACTAGAACTCATCCTGAAGTCCCTTTCTTCCCCTACCACCCCAAGAAAATTATTTTTCCGTGTAGAATTATGAGCAGTGGATAACAAGAGCTGGCTGCTTCTCATTAGATTGCAACACTCTAATGCCTAGAACGTAACAGAAATTCAGAAAACACTTTTAATCATGCTGATCACAGCGTTCGTGGATTGAGGTGACTTCTGTGTTTGACTAACTCACGGAATAATGTTAGAATGATTCATATCTCATCTTGAAAATCATAATTTCAGTATGTGCGAATTTTGTTTTTGTCATATACAAATGCCACTTGATTAGTGTTGTGCGTGAAGTTATTTGACTGTCACATTAACTTGCAATATGCCTGAAAAGCAAAGTAATGAAATGACTGAGATCCACAGAACAGTTCTTGGTGTGTCCGGTGGTCACTTGGTGCAAAAGGAAGCTTCTGTTTGGGGTAGAGGCGCCAAAAGACACTTGAGGGCAGGTTGCCCTCAGTCCTCACCAAGAGTCTCAAGTTTGGCTTGGTCCATGCTTCTCTCACTGTGGCTGTCATTGTTCTCAGGTCTGCAATAAAATCATTTTTCTGATGAGCTTTGTGGGCAACTGTGGGACATTCACCAGAGGCTACCGGGCCATGGTTCTGGATGTTGAGTTCCTTTATCACCTGCTATACCTGCTGATCTGCGCCATGGGGCTCTTCGTCCATGAGTTCTTCTACAGTTTGCTGGTGAGTTGCTGGTGTTGAAAGATTTTACATGCTGGAAACTAGGAGAGCATGCTCTGTCCTTCCTTCTCATCACAGATCGCTCCTTTTCACGGTGACCGGTATGCCTGGTCTAAAGAGGCAGTAGGCCCCTGGACGCAGTGTTTGGGGCATCAGGAAAGGAAAGCTACTCCCGAGAGAAGGTCTGAGGAGAAGGAGCCCAGGGGGTGTGTGATCACACTGCCTGCACGCACGCTCAGCCTGTTACTTTACAGTGATAGACGATGCCCACAGCCTGGCTCAGGAGATGTTACCTCCACACACCGTCCCCACCCCCTTTGTTTTTCTTTATTTCTTGGGCTCAGCCAGCACTTACCAAAAGAATGTTTGTGTGACTGTCACCTTCTGACAGTTCTCATGGGATCCATCGTCCAGTGAAAGCACGTAGAAACAAGAGCAGGAGCTGTTTTCAAAGACCCAAGACCCCATGACAATGAACTTGATAGATTTATGGATCCAGGAGACCTTTTCAGCGGAAGTTGTCATGCTCCAGTCTGAGCTGAGTGGTTAAATGTCTTGATGCTATTATCTTCCTCCTGAGCAGGCTTTTAAGTGACAGACCACTGTCTGCTTATTCTGCTGTCATTACGGGGAATCTTGAACTGGAGTTGTAGATAAAAAACCATTTCCTTGTACCTACGTCATATGATAGGAGGCGTAAAATTGACCTTTCTGCCAGCAAAACCATCCATAAAGGAAATAGAAGAAGTAGGTTAAAATGTTGCTGAGGATAAAAAATATTCAGAGTCTAGGTGTTGACTAAAGATGAGGGACTTGGGAATTCCCTGGCAGTCCAGTGGTTAGGGCTCTGTGCTTTCACTTCCAGGGGTGCAGTTTTGATCCCTGGTCGGGGAGCTAGGATCTTGCAAGCCCTGGTGAGACAAAAAAAAAAAAACAACAACAAGGGACTTATTTGCAAAAAAAAGGCAGAGCAAGGAAAGCACTTTGAGGAGTTGCAGTCCATGTGGTCTCCAGGCTGTGGCTTAACTGCTCTGCGCTGCTCACATCTACAAAATGGGGAGAGCAGTCCATGTCCCCACAGGGCCATCGTGGGGATTCTCCACCACTACGCGTGTCAGTCTGAGACCAGCCCCACAACAGAAATGCTGAGCGAGGGCCGTTATTACTGTCTCTGTCATCCCTTCTCCCATCCAAACCCCGTAAAGAACGCCAGGACTTGCTCCTTCCATTAGCAGCGCATGCTAGCAGACAGAGAGATGCATTCTTCCCCTTCATTTTAAAAATAGGTCTGACCAGACTTTGAGGTTTTAGGCAAAGAGGTCTCTGGATCCACTTGTGATGCCATTAGGTGCCCTATTTTGGTCACTGTCTATCAGAGACCTTTAGAGTTCTGTATATATTTCTAAGCCTTTTTGTCTCACATAGTAATCTGTGGAGGGGGTTCTAGCTTGTGAATCTGGGAGACCCAGGTTCGGGACCCAACAAATTCCTGGCCTCTCTGAGCCAAGGAGGCAGAGTTGAATCGGGGGGCTCTGCCATCCCTGCTGAGGGGGGTCTCACTTGTGAGATTGGAGAGTCCCCTTCAGAAATGCCATCTTGCCCAGGGAGAGGGTGACTCTTCCTACTGTCTACCGTTTGTAGGTAAAATTAATAACTAACATTAAAATTTATTGGTTGATGGAAAATTATTATTAGGGTTAGGGTCCGTTTCCACTTTGTTCATGGAAAAGTCCTCCTCTTTTGTTCACTGGCAGTGCCACCTGGTGTCAGAAGCCGGGGGGTGTCGCAGTGAGTCTAGGCAGTGTCGTTCCAGCCCTCCCAGGCTTCACAGTGTAGAAAAGAGCCGTTACTGTGAGTTACTGACGTGCCCCATGGGCTCCTTCTGTCCTACCTCACGGGTGGGTCTGCCTCGGCGGTGGGCGATCTCTGCATGTGATCCCCGGAGAGGCTGGGCCTGGTGAGTCAGGTCACCTGCCCGGAGCCCCACGGGAGGCAGGGGCAGAGACACGACAGCTCCACAGCCCCGCTGACTCCAGGGTCAGAGGGTTGGAGCCCGGCCCTGAGCTGCTTTTCATTCGAGCCTGTGAAGAAGTCGCTGCCTCAGTGAAGGCAGTATTTCACGGCGCCATCTGCAGGCACGCTCTCCCAGCTCTCAGCTGTCACAGGGAGATCACAGACGCTCAGAGCTCGCTGTGATGTTACCTGGGCTTGGTGCACTTTGAGAAGGACCTGCAGGATCAAGAGAGACCATAGCTAGATGCCTCTCCTCAGTGCTGCTGGGGGGTTTCTAAACCATCTGGGCCTTGACTTTCCGGGACATCAAGTGAGGTGTTCCTTTTGGGGTCAAAGCAGCATTTGACATGTCTGTTGAGAACTGCAGGCAAAATACTGAAACTTCACTTTATTCCATAAATGAGGAAAGCCTGCGACAGAAAGGAACTGGAGGGAGACTGGGAGCAGGAAAAAGCCTCATGTCACCAGCTTGTGAATGCTCCATGCCAGCAGGGCAGAAAGGCAGGGCCGGTGACTGTGCTCTAATGGAAGTTCACCCCCAAACTGGCTGAACCCGGTCCCCAGCTGCATTCAAGCCGTGTCCTTAGAAAACTATTAACATCCCGAGATGAAAGTGTGCAGAGTTCATTCGCAGGCAGGTAACAGAAGGAGAAATGCAGACAGTAAATGTGCAGGTATTCTAATGTCAAACAGTGACATACTAATTAAAATATGATCCCATGTTGGAGCCGTGATGTAAGGAAAGGTTCAAAGGTGTGAACGTGCCCAGTTTTACTGAGAGTGAGCCAAAAAGAGCATCATTTTCTAAGTGGTTGGGATAAATTGGCATAGCCTTTCTGGAAGGCAAAGGAGCAAAACGTATGTGTGTTACATTTGACCGAACAATTCCATTTTTAGAAACTTGACGGAAAGAAATAACTGGATAGGTGAGTATAGAGGCATGTACATACAGAGGTGTTCATCACAGCATTACTCTTAATGATGTAGAACTGAAACTATCTTGACTGTTTAAAAAAGAAAAAGAAGAAGGTTGAGTAGACAGCAGTTTTTCAATACACTGGAATACTAGGTGAACATTTTTGTTTTTGAAACCAACATGAACTTTATGATTTTCTTCCTCAGGTCGAAATCAGAATAATTATAACAGAAACAAAGCTTATGAAGCTTTGTTCACAAAAACGTCATGAAGTAAAACTTGCTTTAGTGAAGATCCATGTGCATAAAATGAAAAAGCTCTCCAAAATCCAAATAGATCTAATTGTTCTTTTTGTTAAATATCAACATAGATAGCAACTCTGTTGTCCAAATTCAAGAGAGCATAAATACCTCAGGATGATATTGAAATTATGTCTAATATAAAATGAATGAATGTACTAGAAGGAAGAGAGAAAAGGTATTTCCAGAAAATTAGAACACTGCTTACTATTAACCAGAGTTGTGTTGATACTTATTCATTTAGATTTGACAAAAGGATACTATTTTAGGGACTTCCCTTGTAGCTCAGCTGGTAAAGAATCTGCCTGCAATGCAGGAGACTCTGGTTCAATTCCTGGTTTGCGAAGATCTGCTGGAGAAGGGATAGGCTACCCACTCTAGTATTCTTGGGCTTCCTATTTGGATCACACTCTCCCAGTCTCTCAATCAGGCTGTAACCTGGGCAGGTACTTTAAATATGTGACCTTTTTTTTACCTGAAAATGTTCATAATTCTCTTGGGAAGCAAGCCGACTATATGCCACATTATGGTATAATACTTTTATAAAAATATATATGCATAAGTTACATTTTTTCCATTGTAATAAGGCCAGAAGGAAAGAACTTATTGAGTAAATGTCTATGGATATTGGAATAATTAGCATTTTTTGTTTTTCTTTTTCCTTTGTGCTTTTTTTGTGTTTTCAAAAGTCTCCTCCATTGAACTCGTCTAATTTTCTAGTTAGAAGAAAGCTTTTCCTTATTACAAAGTAATGCATGGCCATTATTTTAAAATCAGAAATTATAGATAAATGAAAAAAAAAATCACTTGTTATTTCAGTGATTTGGGGGCTGTATAATCTCTACAGTTCTTACCCGCAAAAAACAAGTGTCATTTGTTGTCTGAAGTTGCTCTTTCTTGCTGCTTCATAGTGGCTTGCTAGAAAATATTTAACCAGCGTTAGCAGCAGCATTAGCCTTTTGTACTCTTAGATCTGAATTAAGGCCTCTTCTCTGCTTCCTTTTAAGTGTCCTCCTTTACCCGATGCCCTTAACTGGCCTCAGGGCACAGACTGGCCTTCTGGAGGCAGAGGGCTAATTGAGCAGAAAATGAACTCCGATGTCAATTTCTGCATTGAAAGGGACTCTGAGATCAGCTAGTTCAGTCCACTGACTTCACAGATGTGGAAACTGAGGTCCAGGGAGGTTTCACAGCCAGATCAATATCTTGCAACAAATTTAAAGCAGAGACAGGGTTCACATGCCTGTCCCTGGACTCCCTTGGCTCTGCAGTCATTCCCTGGAGCCGTGGTAGAGGCAGGATTCTCAGGAAGAGATCAGATGTCATCAGCAGGACCATATTAAAACTAGCTCCCAGCTCCAAAATAACCCCATTCAGCCCTCCTCTAGTGGCTCCCCACCATTTCTCCAGCCAAATATCTGAGATTACACTTCTTAGAAGACCAGCCACTGGTCTCCTGTACCTCTGAGTACCGACATGGGGCCTCCATTTCTCATAAAGCCAACTTCTTGCCGAGCCCAGGCCCCTAGGCAGAGGTCAGGCCAAGATTACGAGCATGTCGTGAACAGCAGGTTGTCTCAGCCCCTCCCAGTGGGATGAGAGGCGGTGAGGCTTCCTGGTGTGTGACCACCACCAGCTTCCCTGCCACGTTCTGTCAGGGTGGCCTTGGCCCAGGCTCTTCATCAGGAAAGTAATGATAATTATTACCATTGGTTGTGTCCTTAGCACATACGTATGAGTGTATGCTAAGCACTGTATGTATATTGTCTCTTTATTCTTTATGGTAACTCTGTCTCTTCCACTCTGCAAATGGCAAGACTGAGGCTCGCAGAGGAAGAGGTTGATAGCTGGTCCAGGTGACAGCAAGTGGCTGAACTGGGGTTTGAACCTCTGTCCGACTCCAGAGACCCTGCCCCCTGGTCTGGCCCATAGCAGCTCAGGGACCTGCGGTCAGGGACCAGGACTCAGCCAATCCTGTATCCAGAGTGGCTGACCCTTAACAGAAGCTCCATCAAATGGCCCCTAAATGACCGCACACCAGGCCCCTCCTCCCCTTCCTCTCCCCTGTCCCTTGCAGCTCCCTGGTACAGGCCTGTGTTTTGTCTAGTCCCAGGACCTTGAAACTGTATGTAGACAACTTGAAATCACTATTGTTTTCCACCCTCCTCTTCTATATTTGTTTTTCCTTATTTTTACTATCTCGGTTTTCACTATTAAGATGGGCAAGTGTAACATATTAAGAAAAGAGTATAATGCTTTTTTAAATTTTTATTTTTAATTGAAAGCTAATTGCTTTACAATACTGTGTTGGTTTCTGCCATACATCAACATGAATCAGCCGTAGGTATACATATGTCCCCTCCCTCTTGAACTTCCCTAGAGTAGAATGCTTTTCAGTTAGCCAAACGGTAAATTCTTTATAAATGAAGTTGTCCTTGGGGACATTGATGTTCGTCTAATAGAGATGCTTCTTAACATTGTCCCCTTGTCCTTTTTTTTGTTTGTTTTTAAAGCTTTTTGATTTAGTGTACAGAGAAGAGACTCTGCTCAATGTCATTAAAAGCGTCACTCGCAACGGCCGGTCCATCATCTTGACGGCGGTTCTGGCTTTGATCCTGGTTTACCTGTTCTCCATAGTGGGCTACCTTTTCTTCAAAGATGACTTCATCTTGGAAGTAGATAGGCTGCCCAATGAAACCTCTCTTCCAGGTGGGTTTGGACCTTCTGATCTTTTTTTAATGTTAAAAGAATGTTTCCTGATTACAACTGAACGAAAAATGATGACTTCGGCAGTGTAGGTATTTCCCTAACACTCAAGAGTGTGAATTGAATCCAGGACTCAGTTTTCACTGCATTCAGAGGGTGATATGATACGTCAGATGCTAAGTGTGAGTGTCCAGATGCTACATTTAATTTATTTATTGAATTTCTATTTTAAACTTGTGCAACGTTTTCTTAAAAGTTTGACCAGTGTATATTGGGAGTATTGGAGTAGGCATCCCTTGGCTTTGTAAGTCTATTTCTAGCAATTTATCCTTTAAAAATAGAACTGTAGAAGCAGATGTTCATTGCAGGGTGAAATTGGAAGCAATCTCAATGTAAGGGAGTGTTTCATTAGAGTACGGGTCATCCATGGGGTGGTGAACCCTATGGATATGGTACGTCTTTATAAACCTTCATGGAAAAGTAGCCAAGATATGGTGAGAAACTGCAGAAGAATAAGTACAATAGGATCGGTGTAGATATTTTTTTTAATGAAAAATCTCACACCTGTGCTCTGTTGCTGTCATGTTCGACTCTTCCGTGACCCCATGGACTATAGCCTGCCAGGCTCCTCTGTCCATGGGATTTGCCAGGCAAGAATACTGGAGTGGATTGCCATTTCTTTCTCCAGGGGATCTTCCCGACCCAGGGATTTAACCCATGTCTCTTGCATCTCCTGCATTGGCAGGCAGATACTTTACCACTGTGCCACCTGGGAAGCCCCTAAAAAGCTCATATATATCTTTTAAAATATGGAAGAATATACACCCAAACTGCAAGTAGTGGCTGTCTCTTGGACCTTTTTACAATATACAAGTTTTACACTGAGCTCATATGATTTTAATTTATAGCAAAACCAGAAGAGATTTCCTATTACGAGAGAGAGAGACAGTGATCATACACTTGAGTGATCCCCAAGTGCTCGTTTCCCTCAATTAAAATACTTGACACTAGTAAGTGAAATATTACTGGTTTTTCATCAGATAGCCAGGCGCCCTGAGTCCAAGGAGCAAACTAGAATTGTGACTAAGCCAGACAAGCCTTTTTCTCCCTCCCAAAGTCTGCATTCTTGGCATGTAACCCAGCCTCCAAGTTGACATTCACTGCCAACCATCTTAGGGTTCTGAACTAAACTGATCTGATGCCATTCCTGCTTCTCACGCAGACTTGGTCTAAATCTTGCTGGAGTCTGTGTGTTCAGTAGTATCTGTCAGGGAGTTTCAGCTGTTTGTCTTTAAAGTTGGAGAGGTGCTATTTAAGTGCGATATTTCTAGTAAGCTTACAGGAATTGACATTTCTGGCTTTTTTCCCATCCAGATCACCCAACGAAAGTGTAAATTGCATCTCTGCTTCGGATTTATAGGCAGGATTGGAGGGTGTTATTTATGTAAAGAATTGTTTAATCAGCCGTGAATTTGGGACTTCAAACATTTTAACCATATGCTGCCAGATTGTTCATCATAAAATTGCCTTCTCTCTCCCAGAAGCCAGCGAGAGTTTGGCAAGTGAGTTCCTGTACTCTGACGTGTGTAGGGTGGAGACTGGGGAGAACTGCTCCTCTCCGGCACCCAAAGAAGGTAGGACCTCGCAGCCTTAAGCCCCACGTTAGTGCCAGGCTCCCCACAAGGCTTAGGTGCACGTGACATTGGAAGCAGATGAAAGCAGACTCACTGCTCAGACGGCCAGGAGCAAGGAGGAGAGGCAGAGAGAGAGGAGGGGAATGAAGCGGGGAGTCTATATGGGAATAAAATGGCGGCTTAATTGCTCCAGTATTTACCGAGTGCCCACTGTGTGCCTGGGGCTGTGTTGTATTCTATTGTTGTTGTTTACTCTGTAAGGCGTGTCTGACTCTGCCTTGGAGGTAGAATACAGCATGACTAGGGAAATGATCATGAGGAGGAAGAGTCGGTAGAAACGAAGCCAGAGAGGTCAACAAAGGACCAGATTTTGAAGGGTCTGCAGGTCAGGTTAAAGCTTACTCAAAGGTTGATCCAAGTTGTTGAGAGGGGAGTGATATGACTTGACTGGTGTTTTAGCAAGACCTTTCTGGCTGCAGCTGGAGAAAGAACAAGGCAGTCAAAAAATTTTACCCCCTGAAGACTAGTCTCCAATTTAAGGTGTAAAACGATTTGTCCACAGAACCAATTGTAAAAGGTTGCTGCTGTTGTTATTGTTATGTAGTTGCTAAGAATCTTCTGTGAGACTCTGTGACCCCATGGACTGTAGCCCACCAGGCTTCTCTGTCCATGGACTTCCCAGGCTTGAATACTGGAGTGGTTTCCCATTTCCTCCTCCAGTGGATCTTACCAACCCAAGGATAGAACCCATGTCTCCTGCATTGGCAGGCAGATTCTTCACCACTGAATCACTAGTGAAACTCATAAGCAGCTATCTAAGTTGAAATGTCTGTTCAGCGCTGAGACTGGAGTTGAAAGTCTGAAAAGTTTACAGTATTTTAGATTTAATGGAGGTAAGGGCAGTTCTGGGCTTGAGAAATGAACAGGGTTTAGTGAACACAGTGGTGACAAAGAAAGCCTTTGACGCTTGATTCCTTTATTTTATTCTCCGGCTCCTGTCTGTCCGCTGGTGAGATGGCATTCAGGAAGCTTGATCTGCAAATCCTGGTCTGTCTTGCCGCTCACGTTCTAAATTCCCCCTGACTTGCCATGTTCGCAGAGCTGGTCCCTGCAGAAGAGACAGAGCAAGATAAAGAGCACACGTGCGAGACGCTGCTGATGTGCATCGTCACGGTGCTGAGTCACGGGCTGCGGAGCGGGGGCGGAGTGGGCGATGTGCTCAGGAAGCCATCCAAAGAGGTAGCTGCGCCCCAGGGGAAGGAAGAGCGGGGGGCGGGGTGGCGGGGAGAGCGCAGCGCAGTGGGCTCCAGCGTAAACTGCAGACGCGGGGGCAGCGCCAGCGCCGAGAGCGGTGACGGGTAGACGCGCAGAGCCAGCTGCTTAGGGCTCCTTTTCACTCTGGTTCTCATCAAAATGTGATGCTGGGCGGAAGCCCCCCCCCCCCCGCCCCCCCCCGCCCCCCCCCCGCTCCCCGCGCTGTGGAAAGGGGCAGCTTCCGCCCTCCCCTCCGTCTGCTAAAATGATTCTTTTCTTCAGGCCCGTCTGGCCTTCCTGAACACATTTGCAAACCCTTTAGATCCCAGGAAGTGGGCAGGTGCCACGTGACACTTGGAGAACTCACGATATACCCAGGGGGTGTGAAAAGAGATGAGGTTGTGGCTTTTACAGCTTGATGCCCAATGTGCTGCTGGGGGTGGGGGGAGCCAGGGGGCTTGGGACATCTGATTCGGGTGCATTCAGTCCCACTCCTCTGCCCTGAGGTCTGCAGACCCAGGGGTTGGGTAGGGGGGTACCTGCTGACAGGTTACACCACCTGCACCCCCACCATCCCTACCCCCCCACCCCCACTCCTCTTTTCCAGGAGCCCCTCTTTGCTGCTCGAGTGATCTATGACCTCTTGTTCTTCTTCATGGTCATCATCATTGTCCTTAATCTGATTTTTGGGGTCATCATTGACACCTTTGCCGACCTGAGGAGTGAAAAACAGAAAAAAGAGGAGATATTAAAGACCACGTGCTTTATCTGCGGTGAGTGGGGCCCCCGGCTCTTGCTGGGGGATTGGGATGGGGTGCTCTGGCTCACAGTGGGAGGGGCTGCTGCCTTCCCCCACGTCCCTGTCCTTGACTCTCTGCTCTGGGAGAGAGTCTTCTCTGGGCCTCTGCTCTGTTCTCCTGGGAAACATCTGCAGCACCATGGATTAGTGGTGCAGTTGCTGGTTGGTTTTAAGAAATAAAGTTTGGGGTAGCAGAAACATCGTTGTACATTATTTGAAATGTATGTGTCTTTGGGCCTTTTGGTTGTTGGGCTGCCAGACTATCTCTTGTTCCCATTCTAATTAGAATGGAGCTCTTTCACTCAACTCCAGCCTGTGGATGTCTTCACTGCAGATGGTATCAGGTTTTCAGTGGAAATACAGCCCTCTTAGAGCATATGGCGGAAATGCTCACAGCTTGGAAGTCAGACTTGTGTTCTGATTAAGCCTCTGACACTTATGAGCCATGTAACCATGGTACAGTCACTTCACTTCTCTGAACCTTTATTGCTCATCTGTAAAATGGGTACAATAATGTACTTCTCTGCATTATCTTAGGACTTAGTTGAGGTAGTTTATGAAACAGTCCTAGCATAGAGCCTGTACAGTGTAGACACCTACTAATAAGTAGTTAACTGCTATGCAAGAGAGGTGCATGGGGTACCAAAGAAATCATTGTCAGTCTAACTCCAAGGAAATACCTGTAAAATGCAAAGTAATCATGTAGGAATTTGGGAGCTAAGTAATCATTTCAGGATTGTTCCTAATATATCAATGGTTACTAAATACATAAATTTCTCACCAGTATGTATACTCAAAGTGATCACGTTTCCATTTTTAAAACTAAGATCATAGCTTTTTGCCCCTTAAAACCATTTAAACCTTGTCATTTTGACAGTTCCAGAGTTTCAGAAAAGTCACAAGAATAGTACAAAGAATTTTTGTGGACTCTTCATCCCAATTCCCCACATATTGAAGTGACACTTTAATATGTTTATTATCATTTTCTTTATTCACATACACACTGTTTCTCTGAGCGATTTGAGAGTGATTGACATGGTGCCCCTTTATCTCTGTTTCAATACTATATATGTCCTAAAGATAAGCACCTTCTCTTACACATGCAATATAATTATGAAAAGTGGGAGATTAACAAGGATGTCATACTTTTACTTAATCTACATATTCTATTCAAAGTTCACACTTTACCCTAATAATATCCTTTATAGCAAAGGTAAGTCCCAGGTCATGTGTTGAGTTCATTGACATTTGTGAAGAATTTAAAAGTCAGTTATCTTATCAAATGTCCCTTGGTTTGGGACTGTCTGATGTTTTCCCACGGTGTGAGATTAAGGTTATGGATTTCTTATAGGAACATCAGAGAAATAGTGTATTCTCCTCAGTGCATAATATCAGGAGGTGTTAGTCATTCAGTCATGTCCAACTTTTTGCAACCCCATGGACTGTAGCCCGCCAGGCTCTCTGTCCATGGGATTCTCCAGGCAAGAATACTGGAGTGGGTTGCCATTTCCTTCCCCAGAACATCAGGAGGTACATGATGCCAGTTCATCTTCTAACTGGTCATATTAACATTGATCACTTGGTTAAGATGGTAATGGCCCTGTTTCTCCACGGAAGTTACTTTTCTTCTTCTTGTACCATTGAGAACCATTTTATAGGGAGATCCTTTGAGATGACATAAATATTGCATTAACTCTCAAACATTAACTCATCAGTTTCTGCATCCAGTTTTTGCCTGAGTCTGTGATTGTGATGGTTGCCAAATGATGATTTTTATTTACTTTATTATTATTTCTACATTTGTTTATTGGCTCTTTAAGAAATAGCTTTCTCTTTTCTCCATGTATATTTGAAGTTTGTATTTGTAACAACATGAATTCTTGTGGTTTTTGTTAATTCAGTGGATTATAATCCTTTACTGTCATAATTTATTTTGATGCTCAAACTGCCCCAGATTTGAGAGCTCCTTCAAAGCTGCTTTCTGTACTTTGCCACATCACCATCATTTATTACAGACTTCCTCAGTGTTTTTAGCACTGTGAGGTATTACAGGCTCCAGCTCACCTCGTACCTTCTCTCACCCAGCGCTGGTATCAGCGATTTCTCCAAAGAGCCCTAGTTCTGTTCAATGGAAAATGATATTTAGAATCCAAGATCTGGTCACTGGGCATGCTCATTCCTGTTGGTGTGCCACTGCTCCCAGGGCTAATTAGGGCATAAATCTAAAGGATACATGGATCCACACAGTTTTGTATCTATTTTTATAAACATGAAAAAGGATGAGGTCATCCTCAGACCTCTAATTCCAGTTCACCATTACAGAGTTTCTTCTTACTCCCTGTCCATATTTGTGCTCCATATTTCTCTAACAGTTAGATATCTGGCTCCCAATGTCACCATATATTTATCTATTTGCTCAACCTAAGAATACACAGAAACTAGTTTCAGAATTACTCACCCAGACCTCTGCAAAATATAAACTTAGCAGCTAGAGTTCAAAATGTACGTAAAGTTCCTTCTGTCCTTACTCTGCCTCCTCAAAAACCTTTTAACATGTCTGTATTTTGGCATTTACCTGGGAGAAAGGACTCCCGTTCACTGGTTGTCTGCTGTGTGTGAGCCTGTCACACCCATGCTCAATTAACCCCCACGTGCTCTTGGAACCCAGACGGTGTCTTCCCATCCCCTGCAAAGGTAGCTAAGGCATGCTGGAGACCTAACAATGACTGGTGAGTGACAAAGATGGAAATCAAGCCCAAGTCCATCTGACTCACAGCCTGTGTTTTCCTGCTAGGATACAAAAGTGAACGCGTTTATAAGGCCAGCAGAACCCAACTCTTTATAAAGGCAGGCATGAACCCACAACCTCCTCTGTTCTGGCAGTTCTTTCATGAGTTTTTCTGCAGCATGGCTGCTCACTCAGGGCTCTCTGTCTCTTTTTAGGGTTGGAAAGAGACAAGTTTGACAACAAGACCGTCACATTTGAAGAGCACATCAAGGAAGAACACAACATGTGGCATTACCTGTGCTTCATCGTCCTGGTGAAAGTGAAGGACTCCACGGAGTACACAGGGCCCGAGAGTTACGTGGCAGAGATGATCAAGGTGAGCGGGCAGGGCTCCTGGAGGCAGGTCACCCTGGAGCCTTCAGGCTGGCTTCCCAGCTTACAGCGCAGTGCTGGGAGCTAGCAGGGACGACGACAGTGATGTCTGCTCATCCTTTATCATGGGCCAGGCGTCAGGCTCTAGAACTCCATGTGTCTTCACATTTAAGAAGCCCCAGATGGGGTGTCATCTCCATTTTAAAGGAGGAAATACTGAGGCTCAGAGAGCTGAGCACATGGCTACCTACTAGGACTAAGGTTTCACCTTGTACCTCACGCAGTAGCTGGCCTTTTACGTACTCGGCCTTTTTTTTATCTGTTCCTTTATTTTTGATATTTATTTATTTTTCACTGTACTGAGTCTTCGTTGCTGCTTGGGTTTTTCTCTAGTTGTGGCAAGCAGATGCTGCTCCTGATGCAGTGCTTGGGCTTCTCATGGCAGTGGCTGCTCTTGTTGTGGAGCACAGGCTCTAGGCACGTGGGCTCAGCAGTTGTGGCTCCCAGGCTTCATTGCCCCTCGGCGTGTTGGTTCTTCCCTTGACCAGGGATTGAATCCGTGTCCCCTGCATTGGCAGGTGTATTCTTAACCACTGGACCAGCAGGGAAGCCCACTTGGCCTCTTCTCTTGATAACGGATCCCTGCCTGTTTTTTCTCCTTATGTAAGACCTGGTCTCTAAGTGGTATGTTTTTAAAATGATCACTCTGTGGCGTTCAGCCTGGTTGGTCCATTTGGCCTCAGCCTCACCTTTCTGGGAGACGCTCTGCTAATCATCAGGGAGGGATCATGTGATGGAGGCATTTGAGTCCCAGATTAATCCCAAATTAATCTTCTTGCTGATGAGTCCCAGGTCCCAGGAAAGGGGAAGCCAAGCAGGTGTGCAGAGCGCTCTTCCCAGGCCAAGCACTGTGGAGGCTCCAAACACATGCTCTGAGGCTCCCAGGCCAGCTGTCCTTTCGTACCCGTGGTTCTGAACTTCATTAAAACGTTCGGGGGTGTATGGCCAAGCAAAGGAGGCATGCAGTGTGAAGTTTAGGGGCTCTGTGATTTACACCGCTCCCTCTGCAGAGGAGAGCCATCAACTGTGAATGAAGACCACACAACTGACTGATGCCCTTCATGCTGCCAAGGGCTGGAGCCCTCTGCCGTACTCTGTGTATAGCACTGTGCTGTGCTCAGTTGTGTCCGACTCAGCGACCCTGTGGACTGTAGCCCACCAGGCTCCTCTGTCCATGGGATTCTCCAGGCAAGAATACTGGTGTGGGTTGCCATGCCCTCCTCCAGGGGATCTTCCCTCCCTACCCAGAGGTGAACCCTCATCTCTCGTGTTGGTCGGTGAATTCTTTTGAGCCTTTGTGTGTTTCTTATGCAGATGCAGTCCTAACGCTCTGTATGTAAATAAACCCCAGCTGAGGATTGCTCACTGGCAGTGGGCGTGGGCAGGCCAGCACTCACATGGCCCTAGTTCTTCAGCACCCAGGTTCTGGGGGGCTTCCTGGGGATGCCGTCCCGAGGAGGCCCTGAAGTCTAACTCTGTGCTTCTAATAGTTCAGAGTACACATGAGTCATACCGAGAGCTGGTAAGAATTCAGCTTCTGATTCAGCGGGCACTAGCAGAACTCGAGATAATGCATTTCCAACCAGCGTCCAGGGGATGCCAGAGCTGCTGGGCCGTGAACCACACACTGAATAGTAAGAGTTCAACAGAAGAGACAAAATAGACACTGATGTAAGAAATCATCCTCCAAGCTGGTTCCGTGAGTGCTGAGAAGAAGTATTCCTTCCTCTATGGGTTGAGCCATCCGTGGTCTGTGAACCTCTCCCATA
Source organism: Bos indicus (assembly GCF_029378745.1). Classification (NCBI taxonomy): domain Eukaryota; kingdom Metazoa; phylum Chordata; class Mammalia; order Artiodactyla; family Bovidae; genus Bos; species Bos indicus. The sequence goes on along the minus strand of NC_091781.1, from coordinate 21,440,357 downwards.
TCTTTTACACATTTAATAAAGAAAACTACCTAAGTGGGGAGCCAGGAAGGGTGAACTCTGGGGATGAGAAATAGATGGGGTTTCACCCCAGAGATGACTGTCCTAAAGGTTTTGAAAAAGAGAGAAAGGTATGGAACTTCCCTGCTGGTCCAGTGGTTAGGACTCCTTGCTTCTGCTGCTTTGAGTGCGAGCTCAATCCCTGGTCGGGGAGCTAAGATCCCTCAAGCCACCTGTCACAACTGTCACAACCAAATGAAAGAAAGAGAGGGAGAAGGGTAAAGAGACAAGAGTGATTAGAGTAGGAGAAGGGAAGGAGAAAAAGTTAACTCAGAGAAGGAGGATAAATAGACACAAGGGTGATGGGTGTGGAGGTGGTGGGAGTCCTCTTCTACAGATGAAAGTTGGGCTTAGGGTCAGTTGCCCAGGCAGTGCTCAGCGGCTGAGCTGGGATGCAGGCCCAGGCTTAATGGACTGAACTCCATAACCTTCACATTGGGTGAACACGGCAAGGATGCTGGCAGCTCTAGGCCGGGCGGAAGCAGGGTCTGTTCTTATGGAGACTGGACCTTGTGGTGGTTGCTGGTGCAGATGTTCACAGGTCAGGTTTCCAGGCTCGGGACACATAAACTGAAAGGTCTTCAGGACCTTTCTTTTCCTCCTGGTGTTCATAGTACTGAATTAAACCATGTTTGAACTTTCGTGCTAACACAAACCTATCTGTATTGTGTATAGCAGCCTGCATTCGCGGGAGAAGGCAATGGCACCCCACTCCAGTACTCTTGCCTGGAAAATCCCATGGACGGAGGAGCCTGGTGGGCTGCAGTCCACGGGGTCTCGAAGAGTCGGACACGACTGAGCGACTTGACTTTCACTTTTCACTTTCATGCATTGGAGAAGGAAATGGCAACCCACTCCAGTGTTCTTGCGTGGAGAATCCCAGGGATGGGGGAGCCTGGTGGGCTGCTGTCTGTGGGATCGCACAGAGACACGACTGAAGCGACTTAGTAGCAGCAGCCTGCATTCTCATTCAATGCTTTAATGTTTAGAAGAGGTGGCTTGTAGTTTTCACCCTAGTCACACCTTCCTTTTCTCCCCCACCCCACTTTGTCTGCTTCTCTCTAGAGTATTCGAATGTGCCCCATCTTTAAATCTTTTGGGGGCCAGTTTTGAAGTTTTCTGTTAATCACCTTACTTTACAGTCACAGAAAACTCCACAGTGCTTTTGGGTTTCTGTCTTGATCATAAAGACTTATCAGGAGCCTTGTGAGCAATCAGCTGACAAGGATTAAGGGCCAGAAGTCACCCCCAGCCAGCTACCCTGCCTGCCCAAAGCCCCTGCATTCACTGAGCTTTCCCAGCCATGCCATTCTTGGTGGGAGAACTTCTTGTCACATCTTCTATAAATCTTTGCATCAAGGAATTCTTACCTCAGTGTCCGAGTTGCTGAGAAACCAGATGTCTGTCTCATGCGCTAGGAGAGGGCCCAGGAAGTATTAGATCCACCGGCCACAAGGCAGTGCCTTTTTGCCAACACCGTTCCTGGCAGAGTCTGGCTCTAAAGCTGCGTGAATCCCTGCTGGGGGCTCTGTGAAGAGCGCCAGCCCCTGCAGGCTGGAAACTGGGGGTGCCCAGCCGAGTCACTCAGTGGGAGGCCACCAGCCCGTGGGAACTCGAGCCACGGTGGAACAGGCAACCAGCCCCCATTGCGAACCTACTTAGAGGCTGCAAGGCACCCCAATTGGTGGTGGGGGGCGGTCTTCCCAGCATCCTTTCTCAGGAGTTGAGTGTCTGTCTGGGAGGAGGAGAAGTCAGGAGACCTCTCAAGGAGGCCAACGCTGCGAAGCTGAGAGGACTCCAGCTTCGAGGAGGGAGAAGGGCAGTGGATGAGCAGTGTCAGAGATGGAAGGAGAAGTCGTCCGGGGGCCCCTTTGGCTTCCATCCGGTCCCAGGACTCCTCAGGAAAACCACCTCTTGCATCGTGGCTGGAGGCTGGAGGTGCTGACTTCCTCAGTTCTCCTTAGCCCGTTGATTAAGATCCCAGAGACTTCTAAAGAACTGGGGCATCGTGGCTGCCAAAGGACCACCTGGCAGAACCAAATGGGAAAGGTCCCCCGGGTCACTTGCAAGGTGGGGGAGCTTCCCAGACACCCCGAAAGCAGCCACTTTGCAAGTAGATTGTGTCAGGGATGGCAAATAGGTTTTCACTTCAAAAACCAACAAGTGCTTCATGGAACCCATCAGGGGCTCTGATGGGAGAAAGGTTCTAAGGAGACAAGCTGACTTTGAAAGGGTGACTCCTGAGGCTGCGGTTCCCACGAGAACCAGCTGGCGGTCAGGGAGCCAGGATGTCTTCTTTCTAGAAACAGATTCGTCTGGAGGAAAAGAAGGCACATCAGATGCTCTGCCTCACATTTGGGAACTTAGCAGCCAGAGGTTCACCCACAAATTCTCATCTAAACATAACAGGACACCATTTCCCTCTCCTCCTAATCGTCCCCTTTCCTTTCACTGGAGATGAAACATTCCTTGCAAAGCCAGGGTCAGGCTGCTGCCCCCTGTGAAGCTGTCATACCCAAGAATGGGATCTGCAGGCAGAGAAGTGAAGGTGTGAGTCTTGGCTCTGGCCCATCCAAGCCAGGTAACCCCAGGCAAATCACAGAATGTCCCTGACCAGAGTTCACGGCTGTGGATCGGGGTTAAAACCCCTTCCCATGTCCTTGGGGCGGTGGTAAGGAGGGGAATATGTGGGCCCCGGCATGGGGTGGTAAGTGCTGGGGGAGGGAGGCAGTGAGTGATGGAAGGGCCAGAGGAGCAGACACGGAGCCATGACTGGGTGGTAAACAGAGAGCCTGCAGTGCTGACAGCTGCCGTGAGTGCGTCTCCTGGGTGCCCGGAAAGCATAAGGTCCTGTGGCTGTTTGCACGCTGTTGCTAAGGAAAGTCAGAATGGGCATCTTGACTCTGAGAACCTCCTCTCATGGGAAATTCCTGTGGCCTCTCTCTCTTAAATTTAAAGCTGTTGAAAGTGAGAAGAAAGTGTTAGTCCTTCAGACATGTCCGACTCTTTGTGACCCCATGGACTGTAACCCACCAGGTTCCTCTGTCCATGGAATTCTCCAGGCAAGAATATTGGAGTGGGTTGCCATTCCCTTCTCCAGGGGGTCTTCCCGACCCGGGGATCGAACCTGGGTCTCTTGCATTGCAGGCAGATTCTTTACCATCTGAGTCACCAGGAAAGCCGTTAAACATTGAGGCAGGACAAGACTGACATTGTCACTGTCTGTCCGTGGAGTGGGTCACGGGTACTTGTGACTTTTAGGGCTGTCCTCCACTCAGGCTCAGTGCCCGGGACCAGGGCCTCCGGCACTGTGGGGAGTGGCCCCTGCATCCTGTGTATGAGAGTCTTATCACCAGTATGTATACTGGGTTCGCTGTGGGTTTGTGTGTCGGCTCTGCACACATGACGGGCGTCGGTGCCGGGAGCTGGTGGCCACAGGGCGCTCAGCCTCGGCTGTGACTCTCAGCGCCACCCGGTGTACTGTGGATTTGGTCTCAGATTCGTTGACTCAGGCCCCAGACAGGGCTGAACTTTCAAAGAAATGTGACTACAGGGTGACCTCACTTAGCCCTAGCAGTTCAAGGCAGGAGAAAAAAACCCTGAGTTCCCTTCTCCTGGTATGAACTTGGAACTTTGGCGCTACCACGTAGAGTTTTGGTGATAACCCTTGTAACAAGCAGACTGTTTTTAACCCTCCACTACACGTCAGTTTTCACGAGACTTTACATACCACATGCCCGTGTTTGAGAGATGTTAGCTTTTCTCTGGTGCCAGCTGATATGAAAATGTGTGTGAGTCTGTATATGATGATTTGATTGGCCACGCAGTCCAATGTATTTAACCAGAATAAGTAGGAAGTTAGTTGTGCATATCTTTGCCTAAAGGAATTTAAATACTGCACAGTGGATGCATTGTAGGTCAAAGATCAAATATGTGATTCCCCTCAAGGACCTAGGAGCCCAATTTTCCATGACAGTGCAGCTCAGGAGAAAAGCTCAGTCCTTGGTAAGCTGACTTAAGTTAACTCTTTTCAAGTTAGAAACTCAAAAAGCCTTAAGAGGGAAGGTTGGTAAAGAAGACCAGATGCTAACTGAAATAGGAAGGCATGTATGTCTTTTGCTAATGAAATAGAGATTCCCTTTCTGAAGCTTGGAATTCTACCTTGTCAACATAAGGTGTGTTTCCAGAGGTGTGTTTTGAGTTCATTGCAGTTAAAGACAGAGTGATTTCAGGTGGAGTGCTGCTCACCCCCATTCCCAGGGGCTGCTCTGGCCCCTCCTCTCTGCTGGGACAGTTGTGTGAATTGACAAGGAGACGGAATGGAGAACCTCCTTCCATGCCAGCATGATCCCACTGCAGAGGAAGCAGGCTGTGTTGTACTCTGCCCTGACCCGGGCAGACTGGGTCACACCCTCGTCGCAGGTCTTGTTTTATTGAGCAGGTACGGAAATAAATGCTTGGCGTGCGTGATCTTGTTTGGTCTCCGTAGCTGCTTTGCGGGTGGCACTGTCACCATCTCCCAGGCAGGAACCTAAATAAAGCCCCAGAAGGCTGAGCCACTTCTCCAGGGTCACAGGTCTGGGAAGTGCCCGGGCCAGGGTTCACATCCAGGTCTGCCGCCGAGCGGCCACCCTGGAGGTGTCTTGACACGTGCAGTGGCTCCTCCGGTGCTTGCACACGCGCCTCGGTGTCCATGTGTCGAGAACCCAGCCACGGTCTGGCTTGGCTGCAGGGGGTTTTCCTGAGGAGGACTGGCTCATCCCCCTCCTCCCCTCAGTGGTGCTGAATTAACTGCCTTTAGAGGAGGCAAAGCCCAGAGAAAGGAATAGGAGGAGGAGCAGGAAAGAGGATCCCCTAGAGAACAGTCCCAGTGATGGTGGGGTTAATTCCCTGAGCTGCAGCTGGATCCACCAGTCGCAGGGGAGGGGACGGGGCAGAGAACGGCTTTTACAAAGGGAGTATCCAAAGTAGATGTTGATTTAGATGTGTGATAATCTGATAAACTTCATTGCCCTCAGCTAGGAATGGGGGATGAAATTTCCTTTGGTGACCATATTTGGGGAGAGAGAGTGGTAAGTTAAAGGGGAAGGCCGGTTCACCAGAGCCGCAGTCAGACTTGGGCTCCCACACCCAGGTGACTCATCCGAATGGTTATAACTCCCTGATAATTAAACACTGGAGCGTCTGATCCATCATCCCTTAAGCCTGGTGCTGACTTTTTCTCACAGCGAGAGTAGACAGCCTTCTCCCACTGCCTACCCACCCGCCTTCATCCCCGCCAACACACACACTAATCCACTGGACGTTTTCCAGCTTGTTCCATCTTTTATTAGGTTCACTTGACCTCCTCGGAGACTCACAGTACAGGGTCATAAAATCAAGCGATTTTCGAAGTTAAAAGTAGTATCGTGGTGGCAGTGTGTGGTTTTGCATAGGAGGGGAGAGTGGATTCCCAGAAAATGCTCTGGTGAAAGCCCTTAGAAATTTGCATGCAAAAAAAAGTCACATAAGGGAAAGCCTTTTTTTTTTTTACCCTGAAAATAAGCTCCTGGGTAAACTTTCCAAGCACATAAGTTCTGTTAGCAAAGTAAGCACCACTAAACATCTACTATGAGGAAACACACTAAGAAGAGTCACATGCAGGAGGATGTCTGGCTTTAGCATTCATGCTTATCTGTATTTGATAAGAAAAGACAGGAAGCAAGGGCAGACAGAAAGCAGTGTGTTAGGGCCCAAAGATCAAGACAGGAACTGAGTACCTGTCACTGCCTTCTGCTTAAAAGGGACATCGACTGGAGTCTTGCTCCTTTCCTGACCCAAGACACAGCTTGGTACTATAGAACCTACCCATAGGCACTCCCCAAATGAGCACTGCAGCTTCCTGCCCCAGGTAGTCCAGGGAATCGGGGGGGGGGGGGGGGGGCGGGGGAGGGTGGGTGTAACTCAGGATGGAAGCGGAGGCTGAGAGTTGCATGTGGATCATAGTCAGATCAAAGTCAGGCCCTGCACATCTACGTAGGACTTTGCTGATGGCTCAGTCGGTAAAGAATCTGCCTGCAATGCAGGACACCCGGGTTCGATCCCTGGATCAGGAAGATGTGCTGGAGAAGGGAATGGCAACCCACTCCAATGTTCTTGCCTGGATAATTCCATGGACAGAGGAGCCTGGCATGGTATAGTCCATGGGGTCACAAAGAGTCAGATGCGACTGAGCAACCTGAGCGCACACACACACAGCAACTAAACAACAAAAAGCAGCTACAGGGAAAGGGTGGTGACAGTGGCGCCATGAGCAGAGCAGTGAACATAGAAATTCCCATGGCCATCACGAGGGGTCTTAGTTCGAGGAAGTCCCTCACAGATAGGACTTAAGGTGCAAACGGAGGGGTGTGCCCCTGATAATGCTCCCCGACCTCCCCTTCTGCTCCCTCTCTGCGTCATGTAGATGGGTCTGGCAGGCAGGCCGTGGCTACTGCAGAAGTGGCGTGGAAACCCTCTGCTTCCACGCAGATGTGAAGCGATGGCTTTGGACTTTGAGCTAGAATTCCAGAGAGGATGCTGGGAGAAAGGGCAAGCGCGGGGTGGGGGTGGGGTGATAAGGCCCGAGATGGAGCTATTTCACTGTCAGTCAAGCTCTCAGCTTTTCTTTCCCAGGGCATTTTCTGGGAATGCACTCTGCCCTCTTAGGAGAAACAGAGCGCCGCACCATCTCCTCCTCATTCTGGGAGGCCGCGGCCTTGGTTAAGATGCTGCCCAGGCTCCGTAAGCCCTCGGCGGCGGGCGGGTGAGGATACAGCCGGTGCTGGCCTCTGATCCAACTCAGAAAGCTCTCTGCAGTTAGCTGACACCGCGGCCGAGTTCAGGCACGTCGGAGTGAGGGAGAAGCACACAGGGATTTGGCACTTGCCTCGGGGTGGCTGGAAACAGCGAGTCAGCGTCGGGGATGCGTCTCCTAGCCGGCCAGGCGCGATCGCACCCCCACCCTCGGCACCAGTGTCCGCGGCAGCTGCACAGAGCAGTCGCTCAGCTTAAGTTTCCACACCTGGGCTCACGCCCCGTCCTGCCCTCCGATGATCTGCAGGGTTTGAAGCCACCCTCGCCTGAGCGCACTGCACAGGCACCTTCCTTCTCTTTGGAGGCACTCGAGCTCTGGGAGACGGGTCTACAGGGACCTCCCAGCCCTCTGCTCGGAGTTCTCCATGCTCTCACCTCCGCTGAGGAGCGCTCAGCACTGTGTCACCGTTAGGGAAGCAAAGCTGTTATCTGCTCCAAAGGAACTCACCTGCTAAGGCGGGTCCCCTGAGGGTGGTCTTGGCATGTGGTGGGTCCAGCACCTATAATCGCGTCTCCCCCTTGGTTCATTAGTTCAGGGGCCAGTGTGGGGATTTGCTTGTTTATGTGGGTTTGTATGTGTATATGAGGTGTTTGTTTATACCCTCATTTTCCCCAGTTCAGCAGATGTTTTCAACTCCGAGAACGCATTTTTCTCCCTTCCATACCTTGGACTCACCTGTGCCTTTGCCCATTGCAGCCCCCACTGGGCCACCCTGCTTACCCCTCAGCCCCAGGCTCCGTGTCCACCCCGGTGACTCCCCAGCCTTCACTCTTTCATCTCTCCTCTGCTCTGAGCATGGACAGCGTCTGACATAGCTGGACACAGCCAAGAGGCGTGTGACCCCCTGGCCTTTACGAAGATGTTCTGAGTTTATTTTTATCACGTACAAGTATTCAGGATTCTTTAACATGTATCTCTTCTGAAGAAAGTCTAGTAGCTACTAGACTTTTCCTCATATGAGAATGAGGAAAAGATCCTTGCAGTTAGGTTCAGCCATTCATAGTTAAAGATTATGCACGTGAACCAAGCTCTTGGCTTCTCCTTTCACAAACCTGCTTTTCTGCAGGACCCCAATGTTACCACCTAGAAAATGAGGAGGCTGAATCAGAGGGTCTCTTGGGCCATCTTTAGCTCAATAATTCCACTCTCAACTCCCGAGGGTCTGTGTCAGGAGGGAGACGGGAGACCCACGTGGACACGGCAGTGAGCTTTGGGGTAAGAGTGCAAGGGGAGCAGGTTGGTAACATGGGGTGGCTGGAAAGGAGTGAGGAATTTGGAGAATCTACGCTTGGCAGATCCTGTCTCCCTCCCAGAAGTGTTCAGGCTGTGGGCACCTTCCTTTGAAACCCCTCTCACGTCAGGGTGACACTGGCGGCTTGCCCTGAGCTCTCCCTGAGGCCATATGGTCATCTTCCCATCACCTGATCCTCAGGGGTTCCAGGCCGGGCTGGCCTTCGGTCCAGAGGAGCCGCCCGGCACATGGTGTCCGACGGGGACACAGCTACAGGTGAAACAGAAAAGCAGGGAGGCACGCGGGTGTGCACAGGGCATATGTTCAAAGACAAATACCAAGTATTTTGCCCTGAAACAATAGCAAAGAACTTTGGAAAGCCTCTTAAGTAGGCTAAAAACAAACCAACAACAATAATAAAAACAAACAAAAGAAAACCGTCATTGTATAAAGGTATTAAGAGACCAAAGTTTAAACTCGTGGAATCCAAAAGAGAATAGAAGAAAAACCAAGAAAAATTGCCAAAACCCTGTACGTGACCGCAAGGAACCTTCTGGTGGATTGCTTAGCTAACTGGACGTGCCCTGGAGGCTGCCTGAGCAGAAGGTCCTGAGCCAGCTGGGGAGGAGGGCGGACTCGCCTGGAGGTTCTTCCTGAGGAATCTCCAGCCTGCCTGCCCGGCCCTGCTCCGCACAGCGCCGCCACCTCTCACCCCCGCCCTGACCTTTCTCCCCTCCTCTGTAATCCTGGGCTTCCTCCACCCGGCAGCCTGGGTACCCAGGGCCCAGTGGTGCCTCTCTGACTGATGGATGCTGCCATCTCGAGGCCCCAGTGCAGGCCCAGCATCCCTTCACCTGAGGGTCCACAGAGACATGGAACCGCGGCTCTGCAGCTGGCCTTGCCTAGGGATTTCATCAGAAATGGGTGCGGTCCTCTCTCTGGCGAGGGCCCGGCTCTGTTACACTGTATCATCCAAGAACAACTATTAACCAAGTCTGGGAAGAGTGAGTGGTCATTCCAGCCCAGCTGAAGATTATATAACAGGGCCCGTCTGGGTGATGTCGGCTGAGACGAGAGCAGACCGGGCTCATGCCTGTACTCGGGGCCGGCCTGGGCACTCTTCACGTGGCTCCACCAGGAAGAGAGAAATCCCTGCGTCTGAAATCTGGGAAAGGAAGAACTCACTCACGTGGAATCTAGCGCTACACCTGGAGTCAGCATCTCAGACGACAGACCAGCTCTGTGACCTTGGGCTGCTGACACTGACCTATGGTACTTTTGCATCGTACTTTCCAGTTGACAGACACATTCTCACAGCCGTTTGATTCTTACATTAACCCTGTGAAGTAGCTTTCAAAAAAAGGGAAGCAGAAACCCAGGTTGGTTGGCTGACTCGCCCAGCTCGCTGCCCTGTGAACACTCTGGGCATCTGGGCTTCAGTTCCTGACTCCAGGACACGGCTCCTTCCCATTGACACACTGACAGCCTGAGGCTGCTGCAGAAACCGACCTCTGACATTCAGGGACCTGGATCCTTGAATTAGGGTCTGGCATCCCTCATAGCTCAGTTGGTAAAGAACCTGCCTGCAGTGGAGGAGACCTGGGTTCGATTCCTGGGTTGGGAAGATCCCCTGAAGGAGGAAATAGCAACCCATTCCAGTATTCTTGCCTACAGAATCTCAAGGATAGAGGAGCCTGGCAGGCTACAGTCCATGGGGTCCCAACAGTTGGACATGACTTAGCGACTAAACCACCACCAACAAATTCCAGGTGTGGGATCCTTTTTTTTTTTTTTAATTTAAGAGATTTTACTTTTTTACAGCAGTTTTAGGTTTACAGAACTGCTGAACAAAAAGTCCCGAGTTCTCATATGCCCCCTTCTCCCTACCTTGCCTGCCAGTTCCCCTCTTAGTAACTTGTTTACTGTGGTGTAGTTACTCCAATTGATAAACTAATAATACAGTAATTATTAACTAAAGACGGTATTTACACCAGGGTTCATGCTTGTGTTGTGCTCTGTCTGTTCATCACTACCGCCCCCAACCACTGATTCTTTTTTACCTTTGGGATTCATTGTTTTAGGTTTTTTTTTTTTTTTTTTTTTTTGTCTTTTTAAATGTGTCATAGATACTATGGCAATTTTGGAGTCATTGAGCATAGAGATCATTATCATTTTTTTCACCCAAAGTAACAAATTCTGGGTTTTGTTTGTTTTCTCTGATCTTAGGAAAGAGAGCTCTGAAGATTATTTTCTTCCTCTTTAATGCAAATAATCACTTTAACTTGGGCTTCCTAGGTTGTGCTGCTGCTAAGTCGTGTCAGTCGTGTCCAACTCTGTGCGACCCCATAGACGGCAGCCCAACAGGCTCCTCTATCCCTGGGATTCTCCAGGCAAGAATACTGGAGTGGGTTGCCATTTCCTTCTCCAATGAGTGAAAGTGAAGTCGCTCAGTCGTGTCCAACTCTTAGTAACCCCATGGACTGGAGCCTACCAGGCTCCTCCATCCATGGGATTCTCCAGGCAAGAGTACTGGAGTGGGGTGCCATTGCCTTCTCCACCTAGGTTGTGCAGTGGTAAAGAATTCACCTGCCAATACAGGAGACTCAGGTTCTATCCCTTGGTCAGGAAGATCCCCTGAAGAAGGGAATGGCAACCCGCTCTAGTATTCTTGCCTGGGGAATCCCATGGACAGAGGAGCTTTGTGGGCTGCAGTCCATGGGGGTCGCAAAGAACAGGACACAACTGAGCGCACACACGCACAATCAGCTTCACTCACAAGAGAGGCAAATGTTTAAAGTTTATTGAGTGTAATATATTCCTGCTGTAGAAAAGTTAAGGATTATCTTCAGTCTTCCTTCTCCGCCCTCTTCCAGGCATTTTCTGGGAGTTTGGGTACATGAAGCCAAGAGTCTGTTTCCAGGCTGCCCCTCCCCCACTTTGGTTCACTCCAGCCATCCCCAGGCACTCTGGGAAATCCAGTCTGTCATCTTGCTTGGTAAGATAAGGTGCAGTGCCTTTGACATTTGCTTTGAAAGGACCATCTCTGCTCTCCTGAATCTTCCCCAAGGGGATTCTGAAGGGTGGAGGGGACTCTGTGGCTTACAGGTCCATCTTCCTGGGACCCATCTTCTGGCCAGTGACTCTGTCTTTTATCCTCATGACGCCACCAGAGAAAAAAAAATCGCAATTCTCTAGTCTGGCTGTGAAAGAATAACGGATTTAGCCATAAATGCTGCGTTGTTTACATGGTAAACAAAACTCTACCATCAGTGGACTTTCTCTGAGGAGGTAACTGATGATCTCAGCTGTCTTTCTTAGAACTGCCTCTTCAGTTGAACCTGGGAAGAGGGAGAAAAAAAAAAAAAACACACTTCTCAGAATGATTAGCATTTGCATCATACAATCCAACTTCCTCTCCTCCCCTCTCTCTCTCTCTCTCTCTCTCTCTCTCTCTCTCTCTCTCTCTCTCTCTCTCTCTCTCTGTTTCTCTCTCTCTCTCTCACACACACACCCTCCCTCTTTCCAGTCAAGAACATTTCAAGAGGTCAGTGCCGCCCCCGTGTCTAAAACTTCAGTGTTTGCTTTGCAGGGACTTTTCCAACTTTACCTAGAAAAGAACTAACCAGAACCTTAGCACTTGTGGTCAGCCTGCTTCCGGCTGTGGCTTGAGTCGGTTTGTCTGCTCTGACAGAGGAAGTGCTTGCTGTGACGGGAACCGCACTGGCTGGATTGTAGGAGGACTGGGGCAGACAGTGCCTAAGGACATTGGCATGTGAGGTGCCAGCAGCAAGGAGGGTGAGCGAAGCCCAGCGGGGCTCCCAGACCCAGGGCGACAGATGTGGCCAACAGACAGGCGGTGAAGCCACCAGCCCTCGCCCAGCCCCACCCTCCTGACCACACACACACCCGCCAAGATGAGTTCATGTATAAACAACGTATCTTCGCTGGAGATGACTTTCTCAAAAACTCAGTAGAAGCTGGGCCACTGAGACATATTTGTGACCTGGAATAGACGTGAAGGTGGGATTTTTGCAAACGTTGAGAGACCTTCAGAGTCTGGCTGGCTGGAGAGGCAGGGGTGCGCACTTCACAGGAGTCACTGAGTGCTCTAACCAGCTCAGCATTTGGTGTGAAAGGCTGAGCTAGATTGAAAGTCACTTCTCTCTCTGCTCCTCTGCTAAGGCTGGAGAGTCTTAGGATTTTTCCTGTAGAGATTCGGATCTCTGTGTGGCCAGGTCACAGTGTGAGGAGCCTTCACACTGCACTGGAATTTACCCTACCGCACAGGATGTAAAACCCAGTGGAAATGGAGGGCACAGTTTGGCCAGAATAGCTAATTTTAACTCGTAGGTAATTTGAGATTTGACTTAACAGCCAGGGTGATTATTTAAGTAAAATATTGGCTACACCGAGGATCTCAAATTTTTGGTACATACCCATGTCAGGGCAGAAGAGCGAATGACACCTACTGGCCAGAGCACTCAGGTTCCCTTGTTTGGGGTTTTAGTGGGGCCCCCAACTCTGCTTCTTACTGTCAGATGTAAATGTTAGAGGAGGGCTATAAGGGAGAAACTTGAAGGTGGTCACCGGGAAGTATCTAGACCAGGAAATCCTGTCCGTCCGTTTGCACTGAAGACTCTCATGAGACGGAGAATGAAGACTTATCACTAGAATCCGGGCACAGGGTCCAAAGTGACCTGTAGAAAGGATGACCTTTCTATAAAATCATGGGGTTTTACCTTTAAATCTGACTCAATTTCATGTTCTGCTCCAGGGCATATTTTGAGGCTAATATATTTTCAATCGTTAACCGTTGATAAGATGGACATTCAAATGAGATGGGTTATTTCTGTCTATGGCTTTGTGTAGCCCTTAGACAGGGTCTTCATCCCCAGGAGTACAGGGAGCCGGTGTACAGAAGCACAGAGAAGGCAAAAGCAAACAGCATCAGAGTGCATCTCTTGACCCTTGAGGGGAGGAGCACAGATGCCAGTAGCAGCCACCTTTGGGCCAGTGGAGCCCGTTCACCGGTCCAGCAGACACTGGGCACCGAGCACTTGGAGCTGAGACTGCAGTGGGTCCATGGAAGTGCAGAGCCACGCCCTGCAGCCACATTCCTGGCACTACCGCCCCTTGGGGATTTAGGGACCTTGCCATCCTGTCTCTAGACCCTCAGCACTCAGGCCTGTGCCAGGCACAGAAATTACCAACGGTCTTTTCAGTAATCAGTTGTTGGATGGGGGCTGTGTATTTTGCATTTGTCAGAGGCCTTTCTGAAGCCATTGCTTCGGAGTCACGGGATCACATCACATACCCCACGGAAGAAGGTAGGAATCCACTGTGAACAAAGTCTCTTTTCCGTCTATAGTTATTTGATCACTTGCTCTTTAGAATAAGAAGAAACTGTTCTTTAAGGTACGTGCAGACTTTGCATCGATTTTCTGTATTCTTTTGAAGCCCTGTTTAATGTGGATTTTGTTTGGAAAGCTGTTTTCTATTTTTGTGGAGGATTCGCTAAGCCAATGCACATATGAAAGATCTGAGAGCCAGGTTTGAGGTGAATCCTCTGGCCATTTTCAGCAGTTCCCCTGTATGTCAGGCACTGGTGACTGTGCTCACCTTCACCCCAGCGCCTCACCAGGCGGGGGCTCCAGTCACTTTCTGCCCTTCCTCACCACCTGCTGTCCCTGCTGCCTCCCTGCCTTACCAGCCCAGCTGTCCAGCCAGCATCACACACGGGCCCACCGCAGTCTGTCTGCTCTCCTCCCCAGCTCAGGCCACTCTGGTTTCCGGGCTATGCGCAACCGCCTGCTGAGTAGCCCTCACGCTGACCCCTCGTGTGGCCAAGTGCAAACCTTCCCCAAGACCCAGGCCTTCCAGGAAGAGGACACCAGCCGCTCACAGCCCCCGCAGTCACATCCGATGTTGACCTGACTCTCGCTCCCTTGACACAGCCTAGCTGCTTTCTTCAGTTCTGCTTTTTAACAGCCAGTTTCCTTAACTAAACTGCAAGCACTCTGATGGGTGGAACCCGGGCTCATACTTAGGTTTCAAAGCCATGACCACCTTAACAAGGTCCAGGAGGCAGGGACCAAGTGCAGGGGCCTCACTGCTGGGTCGCCAACACCAAGTACATAAGGACTTCTGAAGCAGTTGTACGTCTTAAAATGTTTTCTTCCAAGAGTGCTTCTGCTTTTGAGTTGAATCCAAAGAACTAGCAGATACTTCCTTCAAATATACTCAGCAGTAGCAGCTTACAGTTTGTAAACACCAGGTCATTCTCAGGGTCTCCTGTGAAATACAGGGATTTCCTTCTTCCCCACCCTCTACCAGTCACCCTCTCTTCTGGGGCTGGTTCTGCGCTACCATCTTGGAACACCCTCCCGATAGGATATCTGTGGTATCCCCATGGATGGTGTGTCTATATGCTCTTCAGAGTCTGATGGTTTCAGTGGGACTTTGGGTCTTTCCTCTTTACCTTGCTTCCTCAGGAGTCAGTGTGCAGACATGTGTAGCCATCCCCGTGGAGGTCCGGCCTCGGGTGCTTGGCCGGTCCCCTGCAGTTGTGCTCATGGTCCACCAGCCTGGCCCACCCATCTCTCCTCCTGTCAGGGGGCTTGAGCCGTCTATGAGCATCAGTAACGCCCAGACACCTGTCCCCTCCACGCACCCTCTCCTGATCAGTCGGGTCATTCCTCCCTGAGAGGGACAGAGGGGGAAGGTGTGATGATGACTCAGGGTGGTGAGTGTCATCAGTGACAGCTGACCATATGCCCTTCAGCATCGCTACTGTGCTTAAACATTTTCAGATGTCTGCTCTCCTCCTCTTCGCTGTAGACACACAGCAGAGAACCAATTGCAGCCATGGCAACAGTCCAGAGTTCTAGGCTGGTCATCCTCAAAATGGAATATATTTGTCAAATGTTCTTTTGCCTACTGCTCCGTCTGTGGAGGGAAGCTGACGGGAACTAGTGGAGGCTACTGTCAGGGCACGTGTGAAGGGGGTGTTGATCAGGGCGTGTGGCACAGGCAGGGAGACAGTGTCGTATTCCTCCTCCCACGGGCATTCTAAACAATTGAGGTTCACCGTGTAAGCATTAGTTACTAGGCCGCCCAGGAAACTGGATTTACCATTCCTTGCGTCCACAAGTATTTATCAAGGGTCTGCTGTGTTTTAGTCTCTGCGCTCAGGTGGTTCCTGGTCTCAGGCAGGCTAGAGACCCCCCCATGTCTTAAGCAAACGCTTTAAAGGAGATGGGACACCTGTACCAGTGTGGTGCCTTCTTTCTGAAACTATTAACTGGTTCTTGCTTGGCTTCTATATTGCTCGATCTCATTAGGTCAAGACACGGTCGTCTTGCTTTTTAATATTTAGACATGTCTTGTGGGATTTTGTTCTTGATTTTCAGTATGTTGATGCCTTGTATTGTGTATGACAGGTTGGCATACTCCAGCCTGTAAGTCCAGGTGGGCCCTCTGCCAGCATTTGTGAAGTTTTCTTGGGAAACAGCTACCCCATTCACTTGCGTACTGTCTATGGCTGTTGGGGGGCTACATGGTAGATTCATTGTGACAGAGTCCATATGGTCCAGAAAGCCAAAGATCCTATCAGAAAATACTACGGAAAAATTCTGCTGACCTCTGGTGTACACAAAGCACCAATAGCAAATTCTGCATGTGTGTGTTGCGGGGGAGGGGGGTGGTCATGATTTGTGTTGGAATGTTTATTAGAATTTATCCCGATGAGTGGAATGGCCCAGATGAAACGTGATAGCACGTGGATGTGGAAGGAGTAGGTTTTCCTCCCCTTACCTCCAGCTGAGGAAGCTTCTCTGTGGTTCATTCCTACCTTTCTGTACAGCACTTATCTATAAAGTGTGCTTTTTAGAAGTGGGAGAAAAGCAGATGTGAGCAGAAAGAAGTGAGGTGGGAGGAAGAGTCTTGTCCATTCTGTTAACCAGCCATGAGAAATGGTGTTTACAAGTATGAGCAATAGGTATTAAAAGAAAGGGTGGACCTCTGACTTACTTGCAATAATGTCTTTGTCACATTAAAATAACAAATATAAATCTTTTCCTTAATATGTAAAGTGAGTGAAGTCGCTCAGTTGTGTCCAACTCTTTGAGACCCCATAGACTGTAGCCTACCAGGCTTCTCTGTCCATGGGATTTTCCAGGCAATAATCCTGGAGTGGATTGCCATTTCCTTCTCCAGATCTTCCCAACCCAGGGATCGAACCTGGGTCTCGCGCATTGTAGACAGATGCCACCAGGGAAGCTCAGAACCAATATTCTTGAAGTATTTATTATGAATTCTAAGCTGCTCTATATAGTTG
Source organism: Bos indicus (assembly GCF_029378745.1). NCBI lineage: Eukaryota > Metazoa > Chordata > Mammalia > Artiodactyla > Bovidae > Bos > Bos indicus. The sequence goes on along the minus strand of NC_091781.1, from coordinate 21,423,899 downwards.
AGTTGAACACATGTTCATCATCACAAATTTCATGTAACCCCTAAGAGTATCCTTTTGCTGTCTTCAGAGTACATATGTGTTTTAGTCCTAAAAGTCCAGGTCTCTTCAGATACAGGAGCATTAAAGGGGATATCTGTTTCTCTTTCAAGTTTGCAATTTGAGTGCAGTCACCAAGCATTGAATCTACCTGGCCTACCTTCAGGTAATATTGATGAAGGGACCAAAATATCACTTAGATTAAGAGACCAATTTTGTGCTGGTAAATGTTTGGGAAAAGAGGGGGAACTGATTTGTTGTGTTGGCCACTTTGAATACTAACACCATGGCCGTTTCAAGTGACAAGTGTGATGTTACTGAAAGCAGAGTTGTAGAGAGTTACGCAGCAGGACCCTGTTACAGTGTTTCCATCATACAGACATGACAGGTGAATAACCTCAAGAGCGTGGATAGAAATAAAATGTGGGAAGTGAAAAAAAAAAGGGTGGCGATGATGAGGGGAGGAGACTGAATGGGTCTTTATTACACCAACCGACAGCACAGGCCAGCCATTTCAGGCGTGGAGGAGCAGGAGGCAAGAGGTGAGGGGTGGTGTCCGTAGTTCACAAAGAGGGCAACTGAACCCACTCTCCGTTTGCAGCCTCTTGACAGTTGCCTACCAAAAACACACCCATACACGTAGCTGGTAAGTCCCACAACACTCGGGATCTTAAAATCCACTTACTTCTAGAGTGTTTGTTTGCAAATGATTTTCGAGTTTAAGTTAGGGAAAATGTACAGAATCCCTGAGGATGGATGGTGGTGTCGCACAGCAGAGTGAATGCTCTTAATGCCACTGAACTGTACACCTCAAAGTGATTAAAATGGCAAGTTGTATTGTGTATACGGGACCACAGTTTTAAGACTCAGATCTCACTGGGTCTGGAATTTGCAGAGATCACAGGTGGAACGACAGTGTTAGTATTCGGAGTTGAGGAACTTTGGAAACCCGCTTTGACCCATGTGTAATTTTATAGTGATTTCTTCTAGGAATTAAGAGAGTTTACTTATGCTCAGTTACAAAGATATTTACTGAATGTTTTTTTTTAATACACAGTGCAGTACATTAGCTCTGTAGCAGGCAGAGACAGCCTGATGAACGATGCTGCCAAGACAGGATGGCATGGTAAGAGTGCCTCTGTGGTCTCTGCTGGTAGAAGTGACGCCCTCTGTTTTCCATCTGGGTTCTAGGAAAGAAACCTAGACTGGTTCCCGAGGATGAGAGCCATGTCCCTGGTCAGCAGCGATTCAGAAGGAGAGCAGAATGAGCTGAGGAACCTGCAGGAGAAGCTGGAGTCCACCATGAAGCTTGTCACCAACCTCTCTGGACAGCTGTCAGAATTAAAGGATCAGGTAAAGAAAAGAACCCTACCTGCCTACACACAGACACACACCACTGTGATACACACCAGATTCGGTGAGGGGAAAAAACAACAGCAGTGCTCATGTTACAATGCTGAAGTTTATCATCTGGACAAAAAAAGGAAATGGGTGATAGGCCCATTCAGTCCATCCGTTTCCCCTCTGTTCCCCGCTCACTGCCCCTTTGACAGGATAAGCCTATGACACTACTTTCAGTGCTGCTCAGGACGAGGTTTTATTGTGAAAAACAAAACCAGAAAATGAGAAAATGCAAACTACTTCAGTGAAGCGCTGTCCAGAAAAACACACTGTGTAAAACTGTCCTGTCTTCTTCACAGACAGAAGATGACAGGCTGTTGCTGGCTTTTCTTTTCAGCCCTCAGACTATCAGCTCTTCTCCCCAGGTACTTACATTCAGCCTCCAGGGGATAAACCCTAGTCCACGAAGAGTCCCATCCTCACTGACTGGCTGCCATCATCCTGGGGGTGGGACAGGGAGCGCTCCGAACGCACCCCGGTCCTCACCGAGGTTAGCCGTCCACACGCGTGCTGCTGCGTCCTGCCCCCGTCCCTAAGATAAAGACCTTGCCCCTGTAAGCTGGGGGAAGGGGGCATTCTTTGTGCCCTCTCCTGGCCCCCTTAAAACAAGCACTCACAGTCACCAGGTGATGACCTCTGTGCTGGGAGAACCTGTGCTCAGCCGCATTGATTGGGATCACCCTGCACACCGTGCTGAAAGCTTTTTAATCAGTTCCATACACGAGATTATACATTTTACACAGCAGCAGTTACCAGGCCAGGCTGGCCGGGTGGTAAGTGGTTTAGGAACACAGCTGCTTGATGACTCTGGGGAACGTAATAACTAGTGAAGCTCCGCCTGAGTAAACTCTTCTTGGAGGTGGTTTCCGTGGCACTTTAAGCAGTCCTACTTTGCATTATGTTTCTTTGCCAAATTATTCCAAACTGAGCCCCAAGATACTATCTGGCCTCAAGTTCATTTCTTTCACTTGTATTAAGGTGCAAATAAAAAGACTAATGAGAGGAGAAAGCCGTATTTATGAAGGCTGTCTATGGTGCTGAGCTGGGTAGCCCCCTAAAATGAGTAATAACCTGCCTAAGTAAAACTTAGAGATATAACTAGTTTCCTTTGGTAATTGTTTAATTGAGTCTTTAACCCTGCTGTGAAATGCTTGGCAAATGGTCCCCAGAACCACACTGACGCACGAGTCTTGTCTGCTCCAGCTGCTTGTGGTATCCATCCCCTCCCCCGACCCCGAGTGAGGCGAGCTCTTTAACGAACAGAGCGATGCTTGAGCTCCCTTCCTCTCCCTTAGAGCTGTGGCTGTAAGGATCGCCATTAAATCAGATACTTTAAATTAGATGCCAAAAAATCTTAAGAGAAATTGATCTAATACAGACCTAAATAAAGGAAGCAATTAGCTTTCTATACAGTGCCATCTGTCAACACCTCTGAAGCTATTATTGGGTAGTCTGTGGTAGTAAATGCCACGCAAGTAGGCCTGGCCTGTCCTCTCAACACTAAGAATCCCGGGTGTTGAATTGCTCCCTGAGGGTGGTCCTGAAGCTGCTTCAGTGATGGACACTTCGCAAAGCAGTGAACTTGGCCTAAGGAGTGAGTGGAGCTGAGGAATTCACCCAGAATCATAGGTGTATGATGTACCCAAGACCCCGGAGGGCATCGGACCCAATTCCATCCTTTTTTGTTGTTGAGGATACTAAGATGCACAGCAGGCTGTTGGGAAATTTACCCCACTTTATCTGAAAACAGCAGGCAGGAGCTCCTGGTCTTACAGGCGAGGCTTGACTTTCCCTTGTCTTGTTTCCTCATTGTACCCTGTTTGCCTTTCATGGTTGACTGTTTCAAATCTTACTCATTTTTTTAAGAGTTAGAGTTTCAGAAGTCACATCATATATCAATATTTAAACATTACGAAGGATACATTCATTGCCATGTTACATAACTGATCATAGAGATTTGGCATCAGGATTGTTTCTATGAAGCCAGAATTTTGGCTTGAGCAAACTGTAGAACTGTGATTACGTATGAACTAGGGTTCATTAGGTGACAGCAAAACCAGTGTGGTTTAAGCTGCTTGGTTTCAGCTCTTTTTACATTTTTGTTTTAAAGTGAGCCATTGGAACCACCCTTCAGAAAACCTTACCCTTATGAATGTGAAATGGAACCACTTTTTCCTTGAAGATGTTATAGGCTAAAAAGAAATAGCAAACCAGTAACTTATTCTAAAGTACCTTTACCAGGGTTGATCTGCTTAGGTTTTAAGGTGTCCAGGAAAAACTCAGCATTGCTGCTTTTACTGGGGGAAACTTGGTTCTTACAGAAGGAATTAGTCAACAGTTTCTTTTGACTTTGTAGCAAAGCTTTAAAGCATTTTTTTGGAGAATCAACTTGTTGAAAAGATTCACATTTTGTTAATTTGGTGTGTAACAATCATAAAGATTTCTTAACCTTTTCTGCATAAAAAGTCATGCAGATAGGCATAGAACTGCTGGTTCTTAAATGGCAATTGTGAGAATTCTTGCTCTCCAAAGGGAAAAAAGTTTTGAATTAAAAAATAAAAAGCCCACGAATGATTAATGAACGAGAAACTCTGTGGTAAGATATTTTTTTAAACCAGCTATGAAAGAATACCATTCAGTAGTAACAGTGCTGGAAAATACAAAAATTGCTTCATCACTTAGATATTTTTTCAGATCTTCTGGTCCAAAAAAGCAACATAATGGAGCAAAGATAGTTGAATGTCTTTGGCTTTAACCTTTATTGTTTTTGACCTCTCTGGTGGTGGTGGTCTTCAAATACCAGTTTGAGAAGAAAAAGTTCCTATCAAGGATACTAGTAAAAACCTGGTTAGTGGCTTTTCTATTACTGCCAAGAACAGTTAACTAAAATTGCTATTCTAAGTGTTAGTTCCTGATGCTACTCATCTTCAAGTTTCCCCTCCCAAGAGATTCTGAATACAAATGTGATTCTAAAATGTTATGGAAAAACCCCAAAGAACTTTCTGGCCAATCCAGTAGTTGTTAGGAATACTAGTAGTGCTTGAAATTCTTACCATATTAACATGGTATATTGTTTGCTGTTTTTCATGCAAGAGGGTTATTATCTTGTTAACTACATAAAGAAGGAAGGGATAACATGATCAGAAGAATTCCTCACAGTTGGAAAATGGGATATTAAACCTTACCTGAAGGTCTGTGTTCCTTAGCCTGTGTTGGAATCACGGAAAAGGCCGTAGGTAACACCTGCCCTCTAGGATACTGTGATCTATCCAGAAAGCAACACACCTCTAACAGGAGGACACAGCAGGAAAAGTACTAGGGCCCATCCGCCAGAATGAAGCCCGTCTCATGGGGTGTGCGGGGCCTGGGGCGTCAGAGGAGTTGAGCTGCTACCGCTGGACAAGGAGGCGCAGCAGGGCGGCAGCATGAGCAAGGGCATGAAAGCGCGTGGTGTGCTCCAGCAAGGGCACGCGCGCCGGGCCTTGCGCTTGTTCTCCTAGGCACCTGTGGTGTGCAGCCCTAGGGACTGGGGTTACAACGGTGAGCGGAGCCTATTCTCCTTCGTCAAGGAACTAAGAGTCTGGAGTGGGACACAAATAGGTAAACAAATTAGAATTCAATGTGGTGAGTATGTAACAGAAATTTGAAAGTTTGCTCAGGAAGTAAAGAAAAAGGCAGCACTTCATCCTGCCTGACCTGAGGGAGAGGATCTGAGTCACTGCCATGGAAACCTCTCAGAGATGGTCGTGCAGAAGCGTGAGAGAGTCTATCAGGGGAACTCAAGAGGACCACTACACTGGGGACCGAGAATGTGACTATCCGTGTATGTTTATAGTGAGTCAATATACCTGCCTTTGAGAGAGGCTTCAGCTGTACTTCTCAGTATTTTAGGCTCGTCCTTAGCACCATGACTGATTTTATAGGACTGTAAAGATCAGTTAGATCAAGGCTAATGGAGGTGATGGAATTTCAAGTGAGCTATTTCAAATCCTGAAAGATGATGCTGTGAAAGTGCTGCACTCAATATGCCAGCAACTTTGGAAAACTCAGCAGTGGCCACAGGACTGGAAAAGGTCAGTTTTCATTCCAATCCCAAAGAAAGGCAATGCCAAAGAATGCTCAAACTACCACACCATTGCACTCATCTCACACGCTAGGAAAGTAATGCTCAAAATTCTCCAAGCCAGGCTTCAGCAATACGTGAACTGTGAACTTCCAGATGTTCAAGCTGGATTTAGAAAAGGCAGAGGAACCAGAGATCAAATTCCCAACATCTGCTGGATCATCAAAAAAGCAAGAGAGTTCCAGAAAAACATCGACTTCTGCTTTATTGACTACACCAAAGCCTTTGACTCTGTGGACCATGACAAACTGTGGAAAATTCTTAGAGATGGGAATACCAGACCACCTGACCTGCCTCCTGAGAAATCTGTATGCATGTCAAGAAGCAACAGATAGAACTGGACATGGAACAACAGACTGGTTCTAAATCAGGAAAGGAGTACATCAAGGCTGTATATTGTCACCCTGTTTATTTAACTTCTATGCAGAGTACATCATGAGAAATACTGGGCTGGAAGAAACACAAGCTGGAATCAAGATTGCTGGGAGAAATCTCAATAACCTCAGATATGCAGATGACACCACCCTTATGGCAGAAAGTGAAGAGGAACTCAAAAGCCTCTTGATGAAAGTGAAAGAGGAGAGTGAAGAAGTTGGCTTAAAGCTCAACATTCAGAAAACTAAGATCGTGACATCTGGTCCCATCTCTTCATGGCAAATAGATGGAGAAACAGTGTCAGACTTTATTTTTGGGGGCTCCAAAATGACTGCAGCCATGAATTAAAAGACACTCCTTGGAAGACAAGTCATGACCAACCCAGACAGCATATTTAAAAGCAGAGACATTACTTTGCCAACAAAGGTCCGTCTAGTCAAGGCTGTGGTTTTTCCAGTGGTCATGTATGGATGTGAGAGTTGGACTGTGAAGAAAGCTGAGTGCCGAAGAATCGATGCTTTTGAACTGTGGTGTTGGAGAAGACTCTTGAGAGTGCTTTGGACTGCAAGGAGATCCAACCAGTCCATCCTAAAGGAGATCAGTCCTGGGTGTTCATTGGAAGGACTGATGTTGATTGATGTTGAAGCTGAAACTTTGGCCACCTGATGCAAAGAGCTGACTCATTTGAAAAAGCCCTGATGCTGGGAAAGATTGAAGGCAGGAGGAGAAGGGAATGAAAGAGGATGAGATGGTTGGATGGACATGAGTTTGGGTATACTGTGGGAGTTGGTGATGGACAGGGAGAGCTGGCATGCTGCAGTCCATGGGGTCGCAAAGAGTCAGACACGACTGAGCAACTGAACTGAAAGATCAGTTGTGGTGACTAGAGTTCCCAGGCTGCTTAGAATCTGAGTAGCCACGGCCTTACTGTGACAGGAAGGCAGGCTGCAGCTTCCATGTGCTGTGGATGAACTTTCTCTGCAGTGCGAGCCCTTAATCGTTTACACTGGTACAGCAGATTTTGCCAATTTGCAGTCAACACTATTTTCATGAAAAATCTTTTAGACATTTGGTTGCTTCTCACCTGTAAAGCTACCATATCATTTGCTTTCTGTTTAGACTGAGTCAAAAAGAAGGCATACAGAAATTCAAGCTAGTCTCTATATAGTTTATGAAGAAGAACATTGCTTCAAATGTTCATCCTTAGCAAAATGTGCATTTTGAGGGTTTTTCAATGTATCTACTACAAATGGGACATGTTGCACTAATCAAAATAGATTCTTCAGTATTAAAATGTTGAGCTGTTACCTTAGATCTCAATGAGATGGATATTTTTATCTAGTCAGTTTTGTTTCAGATGTCCAGAGAGAATGTGCTAAGGGTAAACTTTGTTTTGATATGGGTAATAGTAACAGATAATAATGATGCCTTAAATAAGATATATAGAGTGTATGTGAATCTCTGTAGACAGACAGACAGGTAAGTAGGTTGAATTGAGCTAATAAGGCCAGGAATTATGTGAGAATGTCTACCAAGGGACCAGGGAAACTTACCTGGTCAGCAGTGTTGAACTTGGTTTCTTATAGGCCAGATTTAGTCCCAGGGTGGGGTCTGTTTCACTATCTCAGAAATAGGCCAAGAGCAACAGGAGAGTTAGATTTTCATATACTTGAATACTTTGGGGGAAAAAAAATCCGAGTATATGAACTACTTGGTTTTCTTTCGTTACTGTTCCCACACAATTATAACTGGATGAGGACTGTGTCCAAAGGGCCAGATACTTAAGCAGCTGCCCCTGGTACTTTAACATTGATGACTCACTTAGATGACAGCCATTCTGTCTACAAGGCCATGGTTGATCAAAACAGAATTCAGGCAGTCAGATTTGTGTGCCGACCATGTGCTCAACTGCAGAGAATCATTCCTGAGATCTCATTTTGAGAAAATGTACCCGAAGTACTTTTTAAGTATTCAAGTATATGAAAATGTAATTTTTCTAAGGATCTTGGCCTATTTCTGAGACAGAGAAATGCTCTTCTAGAGCAGCAGTGTGGTCCTAGATCCACAGCATTAACGCTACCTTGGAACCTGTTAGCAATGCAGATTCACCAACCTTACCCTGAGCCGCCTCAATGGAAACTCTGTGGGCCCTTTGATCTGTGTTGTAACAAGCCTTCCGGGTGCTTCTGGCACATGCCAAAGTTTAAGAACTATTATTCTAGGGAAATAGGAAACAAAATTAAGTATGTGCTGAAAATGAAAGTGTTAGTCGCCCCGTCATGTCTGACTCTCTGCCACCCCCCGCGCCCCCCCGCCGGACTGTAGCCCGTCAGGCTCCTCTGCCCATGGAATTCTCCAGGCAAGAGTACTGGAGTGGGTTGCCATTTCTTTCCCCAGGGGCTCTTTCTGACCCAGGGATGGAACCCCAGTCTCCTGCATTGCAGACCGTCTGAATTCTTTACCGTCTGAACCACCAAGGAAGAAGCCCCGGGGAAGTCTGTGCTAGGTTCTTGAAATTACCAGGCACCACCTCTGCTTGAACAAAGGTTTTGGCCACTCACTTCAGTAGGGAGCTTCAAAAGGTCAGGGACTGAGGGATGGTGATGCGATCATTATTTTTAGGAAGACAAACCTGGAGAATTAGAGTCGGACCACCACTGAGTTATCAGGTGCCACCTATAGAAGAGGGCGGGAAGATGTGCCATTGGTTGGCTCATTTGCTATAACGAATGCACTTTTAGAAGCATTGAAAAGTCACAGGAAGCTGACTGGACACACAGGCATGAGGCTCCACAACATACAGAGAAGATCATCTCAAATGTAAGAAATTTATAGAAAAATTTCAGGAAAAACTTCAGTGGCCAGCTTCAACCGTGGAAAACCCTCAGCATCTTTAAATGGAAGCTTTGAGTACCCATCAATACGCGTGGAGCCCACCAAGATTCCTAAATCATTAAGAATGCAGAGATTATTCAGTTTAGTGAGTTCTGTTGGAGTCCTTCTCAAGGCTGCCTGCCAAGGCACTAGTTTGGGGGTGAAAGTCTGGGCTGAGTATGTGAAGTATCAGGCAGTGAGCTGCCTGACTGCATCACCATCTACTTGTCAGTTTATTCCATGAGTCACAGGAGGCTCTCCTGCAGCTGAGTCTGAAGTATAGTAGAGGGTTGTGACACCTCCTTTAAAGACTTGTCACTCATCTAAGGAAACTTTTGAGGCTAGCAGAATACCCCTCATGCAACTCTTCATAGGAGGCTTTGTAAAAAGTTACTTTTGGAAATACTCCTTGTAAACCTCTCTTAAAATACAACTGAAGGCATTTCATAGGCGTCGCAACATAGCAGTTTTCCTTTCATACCAAAATACTGTTTCAAATAAGGCAAAATAACTACTTTAAAAGTGAACTGAGGTAACTTATTCTCATTTTACTTTCTCTCGGGGGTATTTTGTACCAAAAATTAGTCCAGGTGAAAACTGAGATTTAAGCATCTGTACCATGTGACAGACACTATTAGAAAATTTACATACATCCTCTCTGTGAGGTCGGAATTATTACCCTCATTATATGAATGAAGAAACAGACTTTGGAAAGGTATAACATAAAACCTTAGGGAAATAGGTCTGGTCTGATTCCAGTGCCCACATTCTTTATATTAATACTACTAAACCCTAATTCCTCTCTGACTTTAGGAAGCCAAAAATCTAGAAGCAGGATCTAAGACCACTTAGAGATAACAGTTTTATCCAGTATTTCATATAGCTTTTTTACCTTAATTGACCTAAATGCCCAGCATCAAATCCAGAGCTGGGATAACTGGGTTAAGAAAAATGTAAATACAGGGAGTTAATTATGCCCTGAAATAGGCAGAACTGAGCTAAATGCCTGTCAATATGAGAACTGGTTTAGTTCAGCAGCCAAATAAAAGGTCCCAACTTCTTGTTGGCAGTTTTGAAAACACGTTTTCTTTTGAGCAGACTTAAGGAATGGTCTTTCCTGCCCTTAGTGTGTAGGGGGTGAGGACTGGTCTCCACTGAGTGCCAGCCCATGATTTATGTCATTCAGTCACCCTGGACCTGCAGTGTTAAGGACATTCTCATCTCCCTAGAAACGCTGTGTGATTTTTTTCTCTCAAAACTATCCAAGAACAATCGGAGAATAACCGAGACACCCTGAAGCCAATGGACTCAATCTCTCTCAAACTTAGAGTTCTAAACACATTAGACAGTTTCTTGAGTGTTTAGTGTGACACAACTCTCTTACAAAGCTATTATTTGGATGTAGATTTGGGAAACAAGAATCTTGTGCTTTAACTGCTTTTTGTTCCTTTATGAAACAAGTCGCAAGCAGAATTTCTGAATCTCACATTGCATGACTAGGGCACAGAATTCCCCATTCTGCGCAGGTAGATGTCCTTTTTGAAGTTGTGTGTTTGATATACTGATGGGATGCTATTTGTAGAAAGTGGGTTTCAGTATAAACCATAACCACAGAGGTGAGTCTATGGTTGAGTATACGATTTGACGTACAGGAAGTGTCTGGGTCTAATGATGAAACTTTTTAACTTTCCAGATGACAGAACAAAGGAAGCAGAAACAAAGAATTGGTCTTCTAGGACATCCTCCTCACATGAATGTCAACCCACAGCAACCAGCATAAGCAAATGAACTAAAGGCATCGTATTTACCTTTTTAAATTATTTTTAGTGTGGGTCTGGCTAATTAGTTCTGATTCACCCACAGAGGTTACATTTATGCTTAGTATATTTGTAAATACTCAGTTTTATACTGTATGTATATGATTGCTACTCTCCAGGTTTGGATATATGTATTGTAATTAGAATTGTTGGCAGGGTGAAATTTCATTTGTGCCAAAAAAGTATTTAAAATGCCTTTTTGGGAAGGACTAAAGAAAGCACCTGACTTGCACTTGAACCACATTATAGATTTAAAAGTATATGACATGTATTTTGTATTTAAATCTAGAATAACCAGTATTTATGTTTTTTTATAAAACTGTGCAATACCAATTATGCAATCACCATAAATTTATAACTCCTGTGTATCCTAAGGGGAGTGCACATCTTTGAAGCTGGTGTGTTAATAGTATGTAACAAATGGTTAAATGATGCTGCTGCCAAAATCATATTACTAGTGAGTTGCAGGCCCCCGGGCGTTTCGTACCATATACTTATCCTGTGGTGACAGTACTTCTCGTTGCTAGCGGCCCCAGTGCCTCTCCTAGTGACAGTGCCCCGAGCCTCGGAACTGTCAGGTCAGCACTCATTTTAAGAGAAGCAACTTTAGTTTCAAAGATACTTTTAGGCTTCTGAATTGATCATTTAAACTATGTCTTTTAAGTAAGAGCGCTAAATTAGAGGCTCAGACTTTAGTTTGCCAAGTTAACGAATTTTTTAAAGGGAAATTTCTAAGCCCATGTTTGGGGTAAATGCAGACTGCTAGCCCATCAGTGTCATCTCCAAGGTGAATTGTGGTGTCACTTTATAAGGAAATGAATAATTGATGGTGTCTAGATGATCTAGTCCAAACAGAGTTGATTTTTTTCATCGGAACCAACATGCTACAGTAGCTAAGACGTGTTAAACTATAGCCTTCCAGATAGAGATGAAATATGATCTATCCCATTAGAACTCATAGTTTGAACACTGACATGTTATTCTTGTGAACGAGCCACATTTGAGTTTTTTTTCTTTGTCACATGATTTCTTTGCTTGATGGATGAAAAGTATGAGAGGAAACTTTTATATCTGTTGCCTAGTTTTGTACATGGATCTCATTTTACGAGAGACTCTACCAAAAAAAGTTTAAAAATGTATTGAAAGCAGAGTTCTGAAATGAGTCAAGTTTGTAAATGCATATATAAAAATATTTAATAAATGATGCAGAATAAAATACTGTGACTGAGTGATGGCTTTCGTTTAGGAGTTTCTTTCTGTCATCACAGCTATTCCAATTATATATTTTCTTTAGGACCACCTTAAAAGTATAAATGGTTTACTTACCAGGGTGATTCTGAAAGTGCTTACCTGAGGAATGAGAACTCTGAGAGCTCCTGAACAAATACAGGGGAGGGTTTAGTCCAGTGGCTATTGGTTCTTCTCGATGGGTGACTGCCAAGCAGACTGTCACGGGTAACGGGGGCACACGTGGTCAAGTCTAGAATGCCGGTTCAGGCTCCCGCTCCTGCACTTTCCCTGGGGGACCTGGAACTTGTCATCTGCAGTGCAAAGAAGCACCGAGCAGCAAAGTCAGCTTTCCTTCAATGGTCGGAGGCCTTCATGAGAGCTGGAAATGTTTGACAAATCTAACTCGTCTATCCAAAGGCAGAGAAAGCTGTCCCCTCCTTAGAGCACTGCCTGCCCTGGTTGCTCTTGTAATGTTGATTTTCTCTGTGCTTTGCCAAATAAGAATAATTACCATCCAATGTCAGAAACTAGGTTGGGATTAAACTCCACTTAAATGACTAGCTTCAAAACCAATGCTTCTGCGTTATAAATCCGGTAACTTTAAAAACAAGTCAATCCTTTTCCAGTCAATACAGCGTATCTCCATAAAATTTTTCCATAATAACACCAATACAAGACAGATACGTACTTGTATCTATGAACAAACCACCAGCACTCCATGCCAAACCCCGCCACGTGAGCCCCAGCCCACGGAGACTCGCTCCCCTGGCTCTCCCTTTGATCTCCCGAGCTGCCAGCCCGGCGAGGCAGTGTGTGTGGTTTGTCTCCCAGGGCCTGTCCCACCTCACTCACTGCCAAGTTCTGCTTTGACATGTTCAGGTGGCAGCTTTTACAGGTTTGTCATGTTTCATTTGATTCCTGTCACTTAAGATACAGATCTTCATTCGGTTCGCCAGCTTCAGCAGAAAATAAATGGAATTCTTCTCCACCCCACATGCAGTAGATTCTACCAGTGGAGTTTGGGTGTGAGCACAAAGCTGGTACAACTGAAACAAAATTTGAAATTATAGCTCCCGTGGCCTTTGATGTATAATTGTGATTTCACCTTTTTCCAGACATCGCTTTTTCAACACTTCTATTTCAAGGTTCAAGTTGCCTTTAAAGTTACTCAGTAGCATGGAAACTTACACTGCCATATGTAAAATAGCCAATGGGAATTTGCTGTATGACGCGGGCAAATCATGGGCTCTGGGACATGTAGAGGAGTGGGATGGAGAGGGAGATGGGAGGGAGTTTCAAATGGGAGAGGATATATGTATACCTATGGCTGATTCATGTTGAGGTTTGACAGAAAACAAAATTCCGTAAAGCAGTTATCCTTCAATTAAAAAATAAAAAGTTACTCAGGTGAAGAATCAGTGCTATTGGACTATCATGTTATAGCACAGCGCTCACAAGCAGGACAGTCTTTTTGGCTCTCATGATTTAATTTTAAAAGTTTGCTGTAGCAACAACTAAGATTTCAAGATTTTGCCAATTTCCTTAACTAAAACATTTGTTATGTCAAAGGGTCTGGGAAGCTCCATTTCACCTTTCTAACGCTTGTATTACCTTTCCCATTTCTACTTATGTCCCTAAAATTCTGTAGTGATAAACCTTGTTTCCTCCTACAAATAAAGTCTTAAAGCTTTACTTGATATTCCCCACAGGGCAACTGTTCTTAGAACTCTGCGCCTCTACTCACACGCACAAAATACAACTCTTCATTTTGTTTTTAAAAAATGTGATTCAGCTTACCTGGTTTTCTTCAGTTGGTTTCATTTGGTTCCACTTTCTGAAAATGAATTGCTTGATTTTGCGCTTGTAAAAACTGCTTTCACCGTGTTTAAACATTTCCTAATGTAAATTATAAAGCAAGCAAACTTCACTTTTGGGAGCTAACCAGCAACACTGTCTTTGCAGTAGCAACCTAAGCACAGTGTTATTTTTGTGCTAATGGGAAATGACCAAGTTCTTCACGGTAAACTAAGGAATTATCACATGAAAATCTCAGTTACTGATTTCTCTATCTTCCTCCCATGGTTGGTTTGGGTAATGTGCTAATGAGAGACAGCCTGAAAGTTTCTGCTAATTGTTTTAAGGCTAATCACGAGAGCTTTCTGGGCAACACAGATGGAAATTTAGTCTTCTAAGACTATTAATTACTAAAGGAGAATAAGTGTGTACTTACACAAGTAGAGTTGGGTTTTGCTAAAATGTTTTTACAGATTTTAAAAAACAAAATGTGCTTGATAGCAGGCTTAATTTATATGACAATAAAAGTCACGTTTACACAAGACACGATGTCATAACAAAGGACTCCTACTGAAGGCTCTTGAGACAATGTGTTCCTATCTGCCACAGAGCAGGAGTGAAACTTTTCATTTTTAATTGGAGAATAATTGCTGTACAATGTTGTATTGATTTCTGCTGGATGACAATGTAGATCAGCTATAAGTGCACATATATTCCCTTCCTCTTGAGCCTCCCTCCCACCCCTGTCCCACTTCCCCGTCATCACAGAGCACAGGGCCGAGCTCCCCACCAGCTACCTATCTTACACATGGTAGTGAATGTAAGTCAGCGCTGCTTTCGATTTGCCCCACCCTCATCCCCTTATTGTGTCCACAAGTCTGTTCTCTGTGTCTGCATCTCTTCCTCCCGGGCAAATAAGTTCATCAGTACTGCTCTTTTAGGGTCCGTATATACGCGTGAATATACGGTATGTGTTTTCCTCTTTCTGACTTATACTCACTCTAACAGGCTCTAGATTTTTCCACCTCACTACAACTGACTCAAATGCATTCCTTTTTTATGGTGGAGTAATACTGGAAGTGTAAGTTGATACAGCCAGTATGGAAAAACAGTATGGAGATTCCTTAAAAATCTAGGAATAAAGCTACCATATGACCCAACGGTCCCACTACTGGGCATATACCCAAAGAAAACCATAATTCAAAAAGACAGATGCACCCCAATGTTCATAGCAGTGCTGTTTTCAATATCCAGGACATGAAAGTGATCTAGATGTCCATTGACAGATGAATGGATAAAGAAGCTGCGGTACATATATCCAACGGAATATTAACCATGAAAAGAAATTTTTCATTGTAAAGGTTAGAAATTGAGCCTTAGAGTGGTAAAGGAACTTGCCCAAGGACCTAAGTCCAAAATAAACGAAGGCCCCCCGACTTGGCCAAACAAGAGAGCGCTCTTATACCTACCATTTTCCCTCCGTAAAAGGGCTATCATATCTTATTAGCAGCAGTTTCCCATAATGGTTCTTCCTTTACAGGAAGTCCTTATGCAGAACTGTAGTTTGTCCAGTACAAATGGATTTCCTTTTCAAACCTCTTTCATAAGAGGATCTACACGCTAGAAAGTGCTGAAGGTGATTACTTTGTCAAGAGTGAAAACTTGGTGGCAAAGATAAGCTTCTAAAATCTCTATCTTTTACAACTACCGATCTCATGTCAATACCTCTATTTAACTGCATTTTTCAACAGGAGAATCTGTTTTCTCAGATAAGGTGGCTTTCTCCCCATGAAATATTCCACACAGGCTAGCATCCTTTGTACCACAGAAGTCAGTGTTGATTGGCCAACTCTGCTCTCCTTTCGTTATACTGATCACTTGTTCACAATCAACTAGAATGTTGGAAAACCCCCATAAAGATTTCGATTTTACAGAAAGTACCCAAAATTCCACCAGTTTTGCATCACAAAGTAGTGGTTAAGGTAGAGTTTTGAGTAAAATGCCATGCGTGTGGTTTTTGTGGGTGGTTACAGCTCAGAGCGACTCTTGGGCCTCGTCAGTAATCTCCAGGCGACAACGAGGATGGCTATTACAAACTAAGACAATTCTGATCTTCATAGCAAACATCTCTCCGTCTTTGATATCCTATGCCACCTTAGGCAACTCACAACCTCAAGGCTGATCTCAAAACCTACCAATGGAAGATAATAAAAAGACCGCTGGCAGGTTTTACACTGGGTTAGGTTTGACAATGCTCATGGGCTGTGAACTCTCCAGCCGCTGGTAGTTTAAACTCATCTGGTAAAACAAATCTCTAGCCCACTGGGGTACTACATTAAAAAAGAAAGAAAGAAAAAAGAATTAACCTAAGGAGAAACTTAAAATATTTTAAGGTCATGACAAACTAGTGTGAAAGAGAATCCTAACACCTAGAAGTGAAACTGCATCATCCACCCAGCCTGGAAAGAAAAAAGAAAGCTAAAAACCACGATCGATTAAGAATGCCGAGTCTCAGAAAACCCCTAAGGTGAATTCTGAACAACAACAAAAAAAGAGTCCCACAACACGAGAAGTGCATACTGTATGCAAGAACTGCTAATGGAAAGAGTTTGCCAGCATTTCTGTAATGACCTCACGAAAGACGACTTCTCCTATGTAAATGAAACTGTAGACAATCCAGGAATTTAACCTGTCCATTTCAGAACTGAATTAAGCTAGTGATTTAATCTTTTTGACATACCTGTTACCTATACCATCTCATGAAGACTTGTCAGAAAGCTTTGTAGAACAAGAAAAACAATTAAGATGTGATATGAGACTAGGAAGCAAAACCACACAAGGCCGGAGTGCTAAATGTTAGTTTACTTCAGAGCCCCCCTGGCAGCAGGATGAGAGGAAAATGACCTTGAGGCTGATGAGAGTCTTCATACCAGCTCTACCACTTCAAAGCTATGACTTAAAGCAAGTTTTTTAATCATTGTAATTTTCACACACACATATACACACACACCCTGCCCCCCTCCACCATTTAAAGAGTGGAGACACTACCATTTCTTTGGACAGCAATACGCTTTAAGAAAGACAATATAGGGGACTGCTCTGGTGCTCCAGTGGTTAAGACTTCGTGCCGCCACTGCAGAGGCATGGGCTCTGGTCCCATCACTTCATGGGAAATAGATGGGGAAACAGTGGCAGACTTTCTTTTGGGGGGCTCCAAAATGACTGCAGCCATGAAATTAAAAGACGCTTACTCCTTGGAAGGAAAGTTATGACCAACCTAGACAGCATATTCAAAAGCAGAGACATTACTTTGTCAACAAAGGTTCGTCTAGTCAAGGCTATGGTTTTTCCAGTAGTCATGTATGGATGTGAGAGTTGGACCATAAAGAAGGCTGAAGGCCAAAGAACTGATGCTCTTGAACTGTGGTGTTGGAGAAGACTCTTGAGAATCTCTTGGATGGCAAGGAGATAAAATCAGTCAATCCTAAAAGAAATCAATACTGAATATTCATTAGAAGGACTGATGCTGAAATTGAAGCTCCAGTACTTTGGCCACCTGATGCAAAAAGCCAACTCATTAGAAAATACCTTGATGCTGGGAAAAATTGAAGGCAGGAGGAGAAGGGGATGACATAGGACAAGATGGTTGGATGGCATCACTGACTGAATGGACATGAGTTTGAGCAAGCTCTGGGAGACAGGGAAAGACTGGGAAGCCTGGCGTGCTGCAATCCATGGGGTTGCAAAGAGTCGGACACACCTGACCGACTGAACAACAATAGTTTAGCAGTGACCCAAAAGGAGTTGCACAGACAATAAAAGATCAGGCAGTCACCACTCTTTTTGCTGCAGACCACTGAATCTTATAACTAACCGATACTCAATGCCTCTAGCTTCAAGACTCCTGCTCCACAACTCAAAACCATCCCCTACTGCTCCCTTTCTATGTGTGTTAGCCGCTCAGTTGTGTCTGACTCTTTGCGACCCCATGGACTGTAGCCCGCCAGGCTCCTCTGTCCATGGAGTTCTTCACGCAAGAATACTGGAGTGGGTTGCCATTCCCTTCTCCAGGGGATCTTCCTGACCCAGGAATTGAACCTGGGTCCTCCTGCATTGTAGGCAGATTCTTTACTCTCTGATCCATAATTAGGCTACCGTGATCTTCCCCCTTCTTTCAATTCTTGTAAGAGATAAACCTATAACTGTGTTCTCTCCAGGCATGTGTCCTCTGGACCCACCTGCACCTCCATACCCCTCTCTCCACCTGACTCCCTCACCCAACCAGGCTAAAAGACAATCCCTCAACCATCTGGGGACGATTATGACACCTCTCAGATCATACCAAAAGAGACAAAACACATCAAGAAGTTATGGCCAGGACTTCCCTGGTGGTTCAGTGGCTAAGACTCCAGGCTCCTAATACAGGAGACATGGATTTGATCCCTGGTCAGAGAATTAGATCCCACATGCCACAACTAAAGATCCTGCACGCCACAGCTAAAAATCAGCACAGCCAAATAAATACTTAAAAAAAAAAATTATGGCCATAACACAGAAGTATGGTTTCTTTATATATGAATATACACACAACGTGGATGAATCTCAAAAGGATTATGTTAAACAAACTAAATCAGACTCAGAAGGACACATGGTGTGTCATTCCATGGATATGACATTCTTGAAAAAACCTACAGGAACAGAAATCAGGTCAGTGGTTGCCAGAGACAGGCGGCGGTACCGAGAGGAAATTTATTACAGAGGGACACAAGTGAAACATTCTGGGTGATGGAAATAACCTCAGTGTATCGGCGGCTACTTGATTATACAAACCTTTCAAAATTCATAGTACCGTAACCTAAGAAGGGTATATTTTGCTATATACAAATTATACTTCAGTAAACTTGACATGAAAAAAACTAGTGGGAAGGGGTAAAGGTCCAGGCCTGAAGTAACCTGCTCCCCAGGAACTCTGATGCAGGCTGTCCACGGCCCATGTTCTGAGAACTGCTGACGTCTGGGTTGTGTCACAATGCCTTCGTCCTTAGCTCATATGTACTGTGCTTACTTTTTGAGCTGAGTATCATTTCACAGTGATTAGGAGGATCTGGGTCAGAAATGTGCCCACTGGGGAGTCTAGAAGGGCTGGCACTGAGACTCAAAAAAAAAAAAAGGATTTTTTTCTACTTTTAAAGAAATGTCTGTGTTTTAGAACTTACAAACATAACAGTCCTATAAATACACTGCATTTGTTTTCTCTTGCTACTACTAACAAATTTTCCAAAACTTTAAAGTTATCTTAAGCTTCTGGTTATCAGTCTTACGTGAGTTGACAGGGTTAAAGCCTTCTGGAGGCCCTAGGGGAGATTCATTTCCTTCCCTTTTTCAGCTTCTAAAGCTGCCTGTGTTCCCTGGCTCGTTGCCTGCTCCCACCTGCAAAGCTAGAAATGGCTGATCAAATCCCTCACAGGCTGTACCACACTGACTGTGATGCCATGCCTTCCTCTTTTACTTACTAGGACTTTTGTGATGACACTAGTCCCATGCGACTAATCCAGGAAGTCTCCCTATCTCAACATCCTCAACATAACCACATCTGCCAAATCCCTTTTGCCATGGAAGGTAATATAGTCACAAGACCTAGGCATTCGGACATGAACATCCTTGAGGGGCCCATGATTCCACCTACCACATTTGCCTAAGCAGAAACCAGGCAGTTGCTCCTGTTTAAGACAAAAAAAACAAATCACCAATCTGTTTTCATGCCTGATGGATTTGAATACAACTGGGAAAGTCATATTTTCTTCTGGTCCAATAGGCTGAACAAGTCAGTTAATCAGCATGACCATATAGAATGATGAAGCCACCACATATAATCGCCCAAGAGAGTCTGTGGCTTCCTTTTACTTTCACTACTGCTATTCCTGGAGAACCAGAAAAAAATATTAAAAATGTGTTTACTTTTGAACACACACACACACCCCTTATTAGAGTTTTTATTGACTAGGGTTTTACCTGTAAGAATTAACATTTCAAAACAAGTTAAAATTCATTAAGGTACAAAGAAAACAAGATTGGGCCAAAAACTTCCCACCCAGATAACCCTTGTTGATTAAACAAGCAAACAACAAAAGATGTATAAGATTAGAACATTTAAATAATATGCCATTCATATCTTAAGTGAACCGTTTTTTCAAACTTATTGCTCACTTTTAAATTTCTTTGATATTTCTTAATTTTGAAAAAAAATTTTTAATATTCTGATTGTCAGTTCAGTTCAGTCACTCAGTCGTGTCCCACTCTTTGCAACCCCATGGACTGCAGCACACAAGGCCTCCCTGTCCATCACCAACTCCCAGACTTTACTCAAACTCATGTCCATTGAGTCAGTGATGCCATCCAACCATCCCATCCTCTGTCGATCCCTTGTCCTCCCACCTTCAATCTTTCCCAGCATCAGGGTCTTTTCAAAAGAGTCAGTTCTGTGCATCAGGTGGTCAAGATATTGGAGTTTCAGCTTCAGCATCAGTCCTTCCAATGAATATTCAGGACTGATGTTCTTTAAGATGGACTGGTTGGATCTCCTTGCAGTCCAAGGGACTCTCAAGAATCTTCTCCAACACCACAGTTTAAAAGCATCAGTTATTTGGGCCTCAGCTTTCTTTATAGTCCAAATCTCACATCCATACATGAAAAACCATAGTTTTGACTAGACGGACCTTTGTTGGCAAAGTAATGTCTCTGCTTTTTAATACACTGTCTAGGTTGGTCATGGCTTTTCTTCCAAGGAGCAAGTGTCTTTTAATTTCATGGCTGCAGTCATCATCTGCAGTGATTTTGGAGCCCAAAAAAATAAAAGTCTGTCACTGTTCCCACTGTTTCCCCATCTGGCCATGAAGTGATGGGACCGGATGCCATGATCTTAGTTTTGTGAATGTTGAGTTTTAAGCCAACTTTTTCACTCTCCTCTACACTTTCATCAAGAGGCTCATTAGTTCTTCTTCGCTTTCTGCCATAAGGGTGGTGTCATCTGCATATCTGAGGTTATTGATATTTCTCCCAGCAGTCTTGATTCCAGCTTGTACTTCATCCAGCCCAGCATTTCGCATGATGTACTCTGCATGTAAGTTAAATAAGCAGGGTGACAATATACAGCCTTGACATACTCCTTTCCCTATTTGGAACCAGTCTGTTGTTCCATGTCCAATTCTAACTGTTGCCTCCTGACCTGCATACAGATCGCTCAAGAGGCAGGTCAGGTGATCTGGTATTCCCATCTCTTGAAGAATTTTCCAGTTTGCTGTGGTCCACACAATCAAAGGCTTTGGCATAGTCAATAAAGCAGAAGTGGGTATTTTTCTGGAACTCTCTTGCTTTTCTGATGACCCAACAGATGTTGGCAATTTGATCTCTGGTTCCTCTGCCTTTTCTAAATCCAGCTTGAACATCTGGAAGTTCACGGTTCATGTACTGTTGAAGCTTAGCTTGGAGAATTTTGAGCATTACTTTACTAGCGTGTGAGATGAGGGCAATTGTGTGGTAGTTTGAGCATTCTTTGGCATTGCCTTTCTTTGGGATTGGAATGAAAACTGACCTTTTCCAGTCCTGTGGCCACTGCTGAGTTTTCCAAATTTGCTGGCATATTGAGTGCAGCACTTTCTTTCATAGCATCATCATTTAGGATTTGAAATAGCTCAACTGGAATTCCATCACCTCCACTAGCTTTGTTCATAGTGATGCTTCCTAAGGCCCACTTGCCTTCACATCCCAGGATGTCTGGCTCTAGGTGGGTGATCACACCATCATGATTATCTGGGTCATGAAGATCTTTTTTGTACAGTTCTTCTGTGTATTCCTGCCACCTCTTCTTAATATCTTCTGCTTGTTAGGTCCATACCATTTCTGTCCTTTATTGTGCCTATCTTTGCATGAAATGTTCCCTAGGTATCTCCAATTTTCTTGGAGAGATCTCTAGACTTTCCCATTCTATTGTTTTCCTCTTTTTTTTTTTTTTTTTTGCACTGATCACTGAAGAAGGCTTTCTTATCTCTCTTTGGTATTCTTTGGAACTCTGCATTCAAATGAGTGTATCTTTCCTTTTCTGCTTTGGTTTTCACTTCTTTTCTTTTCACAGCTATTTGTAAGGTCTCCTCAGACAGCCATTTTGCTTTTTTGCATTTCTTTTTCTTGGTGATGGTCTTGATCCCTGTCTCCTGTACAATGTCACGAATCTCCATCCATTGTTCTTCAGGCAATCTATCAGTTCTAATCCCTTAAACCTATTTGTCACTTCCACTGTATAATCATAAGGGATTTGATTTAGGTCATACCTGAATGGTCTAGTGGTTTTACCTACTTTCTTCAATTTAAGTCTGAATTTGGCAATAAGGAGTTCATGATCTGAGCCACAGTCATCTCCCAGGCTTGTTTTTGCTGACCGTATAGAGCTCCTTCATCTTTGGCTGCAAAGCATATAATCAAGCTGATTTTGGTAATGACCATCTGGTTATGTCCATGTACAGAGTCTTGTTACTGGAAGAGGGTGTTTGCTATGACCAGAGCGTTGTCTTGGAAAAACTCTATTAGCCTTGCCCTGCTTCGTTCTGTACTCCAAGGCCAAATTTGCCTATTACTCCAGGTGTTTCTTGATTTCCTACATGTGCATTCCAGTCCCATATAATGAAAATAACATCTTTTTTGGGTGTTAGTTCTAGAAAATCTGTAGGTCTTCATAGAACTGTTCAAGTTCAGCTTCTTCAGCATTACTGGTCAGGGTATATAGACTTGGATTACCGTGATATTGAATGGTTTGCCTTGGAAACAGCCTTCTGTCACTTTTGAGATTGCATCCAAGTACTTCATTTCAGACTCTTTTGTTGACTATGATGGCTACTCCATTTCTTCTAAGGGATTCCTGCCCACAGTAGTAGATATAACGGTCATCTGAGTTAAATTCACCCATTCCAGTCCATTTTAGTTCACTGATTCCTAAAATGTCGATATTCATTCTTGTCATCTCCTGTTTGACCACTTCCAATTTGGCTTGATTCATGGACCTAACATTCCAGGTTCCTATGCAATATTGGTTTTTACAGCATCACACTTTGCTACTATCACCAGTCACATTCACAGCTGGGTGTTGTTTTTGCTTTGGCTCCATCTCTTCATTCTTTCTGGAGTTATTTCTTCACTGATCTCCAGTAGCATACTGGGCACCTACCAACCTGGGGAGTTCATCTTTCAGTGTCTTACTTTTTCCTGTTCCATACTGTTCATGGGGTTCTCAAGGCAAGAATACTGAAGTGGTTTGCCATTCCCTTCTCCAGTGGACCACATTTTATCACAACTCTTCACCATGACCCATCCGTCTTGGTGACCCTACATGGCATCGCTCGTAGTTTCATTGAGTTAGACAAGGCTGTGGTCCATATGATCAAATTGGTTAGTTTTCTGTGATTGTGGTTTTCAGTCTGTCTGCCCTCTGATGGAGAAGGACTAGAGGCTTATGAAAGCTTCCTGACGGGAGAGACTGACTAGGGGGAAACTGGGTCCTGTTCTGATGGGCAGGGCCATGCTCAGTAAATCTTTAATCCAATTTTCTGCTGATGGGTGGAGCTGTGTTCCCTCCCTGTTATTTACCTAGGGCCAAACTATGGTGGGGACTTCCCTGTTGGCTCAGACTATAAAGCGGCTGCCTACAATGTAGGAGACCAGGGTTCAATCCTTGGGTTGGGAAGATCACCTGGAGAAGGAAATGGCAATCCACTCCGGTATTCTTGCTTGGAAAATCCCATGAACGGAGGAGCCTGGTAGGCTACAGTCCATGGGGTAGTAAAGAGTCAGACACGACTGAGCAACTTCACTCACAAACTATGGTGGGGGCTCTGAAAGAGATGGGAATACCAGACCACCTGACCTGTCTCCTGAAAAACCTATATGCAGGTCAGGAAGCAACAGAACTGGAAGAAAAACAGACTGGTTCCAAATAGGAAAAGGAGTACGTCAAGGCTGTATATTGTCACCCTGCTTATTTAACTTCTATGCAGAGTACATCATGAGAAACGCTGCAGTGGAAGAAGCACAAGCTGGAATCAAGATTGCCAGGAGAAATATCAATAACCTCAGATATGCAGATGACACCACCCTTATGGCAGAAAGTGAAGAGGAACTAAAAAGCCTCTTGATGAAAGTGAAAGAGGAGAGTGAAAAAGTTGGCTTAAAGCTCAACATTCAGAAAACGAAGATCATGGCATCTGGTCCCATCACTTCATGGGAAATAGATGGGGAAACAGTGGAAACAGTGTCAGACTTTTATTTTTTTGGGTTCCAAAATCACTGTAGATGGTGATTGCAGCCATAAAATTAAAAGACGCTTACTCCTTGGAAGGAAAGTTATGATCAACCTAGATAGCATATTAAAAAGCAGAGACATTACTTTGCCAACAAAGGTCCGTCTAGTCAAGGCTATGGTTTTTCCATTGGTCATGTATGGATATGTGAGTTGGACTGTGAGGAAAGCTGAGCTCCAAAGAATTGATGGTTTTGAACTGTGGTATTGGAGAAGATTCTTGAGAGTACCTTGGACTGCAAGGAGATCTAACCAGTCCATCCTAAAGGAGACCAGTCCTGGGTGTTCATTGGAAGGACTGATGCTGAGGCTGTAACTCCAATACTTTGGCCACCTCATGCGAAGAGTTGACTCATTGGAAAAGACTCTGATGCTGGGAGGGATTGGGGGCAGGAGGAGAAGGTGATGACAGAGGATGAGATGACTGGATGGCATCACCGACTCGATGGACATGAGTTTGGGTGAACTCTGGGAGTTGGCGATGGACAGGGAGGCCTGGCGTGCTGCGATTCATGGGGTTGCAAAGAGTCCGACACGACTGAGCGACTGAACTAAACTGAAACTATGGTGGAGGTAATGAAGATAATGCAACCTCCTTCAAAAGGTCTCATGTATGTACTGTTACACTCAGTGCCCCCAACCCTGCAGCAGGCCACCACCAAGCCATACCTCTGCTGGAAACTTCTGGACACTCCCAGGCAAGAGTGGGTCAGTCTCTTGCGGGGTCACTGCTCCTTTCTCCTGGGTCTTAGTGTGTACAAGGTTCTGTTTGTACCCTTCAAGGGTCTATTTCCCAGTCCTGCGTATTTTTGAAAGGACAGTCTCCAACAAAAGAGGCTGGGAAAAGTGGATATCCACAGGCAAAAGAATGAAACTAGACTATACACAAACATCAACTTAAAATGTATTAAAAATTTATATATAAGACCTGAAACTGTAAAACTCCAAAAAGAAAACAAAGAGGAAAAGCTTCATGACATTGGTCTTGGCACTGATTTGAATGCCAAAAAGGACAGGCAAGAAAAGCAAAATGGACGAGTCGGGGCTACATCAAACTAAAAAGTTTCTGCACAGCAAAGTAAACAATCAAGAGTCAAAAGGCAACCTATGAAAAGGTAGAAAGTATCTGCAAACTGATAAGAGATTAATATTCAAAATATATAAGGAATGGGTACAATTCAATAGCAAAACAGAACGAATAGCCTGGTCAAAATGGACAGAAGATTTGGGAAGACATTTCTCCAAAGAAGATCTGCAAACAGCCAACCGGTACATGACAAGATGCTCATCATCAGGAAAGTGCAAATCAAAACCACAATGAGAAATCACCTTATGCCTCTCAGGATGGCCATTATCAAATAACACGTGTTGGTGAGGATGTA
The DNA here is from genome assembly GCF_029378745.1 of Bos indicus. NCBI lineage: Eukaryota > Metazoa > Chordata > Mammalia > Artiodactyla > Bovidae > Bos > Bos indicus. Next base: position 21,398,522 of record NC_091781.1, on the reverse strand, counting down.
GAGAAACTGGAACCCTAGTGCACTGATGGTGAGATTGTTGGATGGCACAGCCACTATGCAAAATGGTACAGAGGTTCCTCAAAAATCAAAACTAGAACTACCATATGATCCAGCAACACCAATCTCTTGGTATTTATCCAAGAGAAATGAAATCAAGATCTCTAAGAGCTGGATGTACTCCCCTGTTCACTGAAGCATTGGCCACAAGTGCTAAAGGGTGGAAACGACTATTAGTCAACAGACGAATGGATAAAGAAGATATGGCATACACAGTGCAATATTATTCAGCCAGAAAGAGAAGGATGTCCTTTTGTATGCTACAAAATGGATGAAACGGGAGGGCATTATACAAAGTGAAAAAGCCAGCCAGAACAGATACTGCATTTTACACTTACATGAGTTACCTAAACTTAACTAAGCAGATGGAGTATGGTGGCAGCCAGAGTCTGAAGGAAAAGAGGAAATGGGGAGTTGTTATTCGATGGGTATACATTTCCAGTCGTGCAAGATGAAAAAGTTCCAGAGATTTGCTACACAATATTGTGCTTGTAGTTAACACTGTACACTAATCTTTTATGAGAAGAGGTCTCATCTTATGTATGTTCTTACTATACTTAAAAAAAAAAAAACAGGATAGGGAAAGGGATAGTTAGGGAGTTTGGGATAGACATGTACACACTGCTATATTTAAAACGGATAACCAACAAGGACCTACTGTACAGCACAGAGTTTTGAGCAATGTTATGTGGCAGAATGGATGGGAGGGGAGTTCAGGGGAGAATGGATATATATATGTGTGTACAGTTGGGCCCCTTTGCTATTGACCTGAAACCATCACAACATTGTTAACTGGCTATACTCCAATACAAAATGTGGGCTTCCCAGGCGGTGCAGTGGTAAAGAATCCACCTGCCCATGCAGGAGACACTAGTGGGTTCCATCCATGGGTCGGGAAGATCCCCTAGAGAAAGAAAATTCTTGCCTGAAAAATTCCATGGACAGGGAAGCCTGGCAGGTTAAAGTCCATAGGGTTGCAAAGAGTTGGACATGACTGAGCGACTAACACTCACATAATACAAAATAAAGTTACATGTATGTGTGTGGCTGAGTCCCTTTGCCGTTCACCTGAAACTCCCACAACATTGTTAATCCGCTATATCCCAATACAAGATGTTTTTGGTATTAAAAACAGATAAATAAATAATTTTTTTTTTAAGTTAAAGGACAAAAAAGAAAAAGACAGCAGCCCAGAAGGTTTGATTTTGCTGGTGGTAGCTTCTGCCTCGGCTCACCAAAGAGTAGAGAACACTTTTCTGTGCTGCTTGTGCAGTGAATTTCAGGCAGTTTCTCTTGGGTTAGGGTGATGGATACAGAAGCCAAATTATGGAGTCCACTAAAAATATTAAGAAATCCACAAGAGCCTACTGGAATCTTCACTCAGGGCCATTCCTGATGCTTAGCACACCCCAGATCTCCAGCTTTCCAGTATACAAGAACCTCAAGGTTGCTCTGAGTGACCACACTGGACATTCATCTTTAAAGAGGACCTGGAAAACCTCATCATGAGCCACCACAGGGTTTGGAAAACACTGGAAAGAGCCTGTTTAATAAAAGCAAGAGAGACTGAGATAACAGCGGGACTGCAGACAAGATGGAGGAGCAGAAGGACTTGAACCTACCTCCTCTCAGGAAAACATGAAAATCACAACTAACTGCTGAACAACTATCAACAAAAAAAAACACTGCAACCTACCAATAACGGACATTCTACATCCGAAGACAAAGAAGAAGCCACAACAAGACCACAGGAGGGGCACCTTCACAACACTAGCTAATCCCTACCTACCTATGTGTGCGTGCTAAGCCCCTTCAGTCGCGTCCAGCTCTGTGCAACCCTACGGTCTGCAGCCTGCCAGGCTCCTCCGTCCATGGGATTCTCCAGGCAAGAATACTGGAGTAGGTTGCCATGCCCGCCTCCAGGGGATCTTTCTGACCCAGGTATCAAACCTGCGTCTCTACGTCTACCTGTACCGGCAGGCAGGTTCTTTACCATTAGCACCACCTGGGAAGCTCACCTACTGTGTGGGCGATCCACAAACTGGATAATCATTATATTGCAGAGGGTCTCCTGCAGGAGTGAAAGTTCTGAGCCCATCAGGCTCCCCAGTCTGGGGGTCTGGTATCAGGAGGCAGAGCCCCCATTTGGCTTTGAAGGCCAGCAGGGCTTGAGTGGAGGAGCTCCACAGAATTAGGGGAAATAGAGACTCCACTCTTGAAAGGTGCACACATGGTTTCACATACAGTGGGAACCAGGGTAAATCAGTGACTCCCCAGGGCTTCCTTGGTGGCTCAGTGGTAAAGAATCTGCCTGCGATGCAGGAGACAGAGGAGACATGGGTTCAATCCCTGGGTAGGGAAGATCCCCTGGAAGAGGAATGACAACCCACTCCAGTTTTCTTATCCAGAAAATTCAATGGACAGAGGAACCTGGCAGGTTACAGCCTGTGGGGCTGCAAAGAGTCGGACATGACTGTGCAACTGAGCATGCATGCCCCAGGAGTCCAGGCCAGATGTACCTGCAGGACTTGGAGAGTATCCCGGCAAGGCAGGGGTCGGCTACGGCCCACTGCAGGGGCAAGAACACCAGCGGTACAGGGCCCTACGGTGTACTTCTGGAGGGAGCTTTCCTGGAAGTCCTGTCTCGGCACCAAGACCTGGCCGCACTCAATAGCCTGCAGGCTCCAGTGCTGGGACACCTCAGACCAAACAACCAACAGGGTGGAAACACAGCCCCACTCATCAACAGACAGGCTGCCTCAAGTCATCCTGAGCCAACAGCCACCTCGAGACATGCCCCTTGACACAGCCCTGCCCACCAGAGTGACAAAATCCAGCTCCACTCACCAGTGGGCAGGCACCAGTGCCTCCCACCACAAAGTCTGCACAAGCCCCGGAACCAAACTCATCCACCTGGGGTTAAGTATTAGAGAAATGCAAATCAAAACTACAATGAGAAAAAATAAAAAATAAAAATACAAGGAGGTATCATCTTACGCTATGCAGAATGGCCATAATCAAAAAATCTACAAACAATAAATGCTGGAGAGTGTGGAGAAAAGGGAACCCACTGGCACTGCAGGTCGGAATGTAAATTCGTACAGCCATTATGGAGAACAATATGGAGGTTCTTTTAAAAATTAAAAAATATAGAACAACTAATGACCCAGCCATCCCACTACTGGGCATATAAAACTACTAATGACCCAGCCATCACCCAGAAGTGAAAGTGAAAGTCACTCAGTTGTGTCCGACTTTTTGTGACCCCATGGACTATACAGTCCATGGAATTCTCCAGGCCAGAATACTGGAGTGGGTTGGGTAGCCATTCCCTTCTTCAGGGGATCTTCGCAACGCAGGGATCGAACCCAGGTCTCCCGCATTGCAGACAAATTCTTTACCAACTGAGCCACAAGGGAAGCCCGAGAATACTGCAGTGGGTAGCCTATCCCTTCTCCAGCGGATCCTCCTGACCCAGGAATCTAACCAGGGTCTCATACATTGCAGGCATATTCTTCACCAACTGAGCTATATAGCCTGGGAAAACTCTAATTCAAAAAGACACACGTGCCCCAATGTTCACTGCAGCACTACTGACAACAGCTAGGACATGGAAGCAACCTAAGTGTCCATCAACAGATGAATATGTGGTACATATATACAGCGAAATATTACTCAGCCATAAAAAGAAACAAAACTGGGTGATTTGTAGAGATGTGGATAGATCTAGAGACTGTCATACAAAGTGAAGTAAGTCAGAAGGAGAAAAACAAAACTAATTAATCGCATATTAACACATATGGAATCGAGAAAAATGGTACAGATGGACCTAGTTCCAGGGCAGGAATAGAGACACAGAGGAAGAGAAGGGATGCGTGGACACGGCATGGGGTGGGGCGGGGCGGGGGCAGGGATGAACTGGGAGGTTAGGACTGACATACATACACTCTGGAGTGTAAAACAAATAGCTAGTGGGACCCTGCAGTATAGCCCAGGGAGTTCAGCTCAGGGCTCCATGGTGACCTAGCCAGGTGGGATCAGGTATAGAATGGAGGGGAGGGGGAAGGCGGTCCAAGAGGGAAGGGATATATATATACACATAGCTCATTCATTTTGTTGTTCAGCAGAAACTAACACTGCATTGTAAAGCAATCATACTCCAATAAAAAATAAAATAGCTAGATGGGTATATTGTACAGCACGGGGAATATAGTCAATATTTCATAACAACTTTAAATGGAGTATAATCTTAAAAAATGTTGAATCACTATGCTGTGTAACTGAAAGTAATATAATATTGTAAATCAACAAACTTTCATGTTAAAGATTCAAGGTCTGCTGTTGGCAGAAATGTAAATTGATACAGTCACTATGGAAGACTGTACAAAGATTTCTTTAAAAAAAACTAGGAATAAAACCACCATATGATTCAGCAATCCCACTCCTAGGCATATACCCTGAAACCAAAATTGAAAAAGACATGTATTCCATTGTTCATTGCAGCACTATTTACAATAGCTAGCATATGGAAGCAACCTAGATGTTCATCGACAGATGAATGGATAAAGAAGTTATAGTACATATGCACAATGGAATATTATTCAACCATAAAAAAGGAACACCTTTGAGTCAGTTCTAATGAGGTGGATGAACCTAGAGCCCATTATACAAAGTGAAATCAGTCAGAAAGAGAAAGATAAATACCGCATTCTAACACATATATACGGAAGCTAGAAGAATGGTACTGAAGAATTTATTTACAGGGCAGCAGTGGAGAAAGACATATAGAATAGACTTATGGACATGGAGTGAGGGGAGGAGAGGGTGAGATGTATGGAAAGAGTAACAGGGAAACTTCCATTACCACATGTAAAATAGATAGCCAACGGGAATTTGCTGTATGGCTCAGGAAACTCAAACAGGGGCTCTGTATCAACCTAGAGGGGTGGGATGGGGAGGGAGATGGGAGGGAAGTTCAAAAGGAAGGGGATATATGTATACCTATGGCTGATTCATGTTGAGGTTTGACAGAAAACAACAAATTCTGTAAAGCAATTATCCTTCAATTAAAAAATAAATTTTAAAAAATGCAATAAAAAAATCTCTCAAGATTCAAGGTCTGCAACATGCAACTTGAGTTTCTACCAGTTAAGTTCTAGAACAATAAAACATTTTTTAAAGAAAAACATTCTATTCACATTTCTTCAATTATTTCCCCTTTTCCATCCTGTTTATCTGCAAAGTCAGTACCCTTTGCAGGTACTGAAAACTACCATGTCTTACCTGGATTTCAGCAATGGTCTCTTAATGGTTGTTCCTCCTACTTACACTCTTGAAGTGCCCAGCATTCTCCTACCCTACTTTCCAAAATCCTGACCCACAGATTCAAAGTCCTTTGATTCCTTCTTCCTTATCTATCCTCATCTTTCACATTTTCTCCCTTCACCAAAGCCACTGCCCCCAACACACCCATACATCTATAATGATTAACACCGTATTCTCCAGGTACTAGAACAATGAATGCACTCTTTGCATCCTCTTCTCACATGCTGCTCCTTTACTGAGAATGTCCATCTCCTCCTGCCTTCACTTGATTTTTACTTAACCTTCAGACCTCAACTAAGGTATCCTTTTCCTGAGAATCTTTCCATGACACTCTAAGCTGGGCTGTGTGCTGTTTATCCCTTACCACATTGCAGTTATTTTGCTCTCTGCTACTCCATCTAAATTGTAACTCCCATGAGAGCTGGGGCTGCTTTACATCTTTTTCACCGCTCTATTCCTGTTAATGTTAAATTCAGAAATCCTTATTTTAATAATAGAAACAGGTACAAATCAGAACAGAGGAGTCAATCACACAGGAAGAGGTGTAATTCAGCTATACTGACTGCACTGACAATGGGCTCAGTCAAAAATATTCATTGCCACCATGTCTTTTTATACTGTGTATTATAGGACTTGGACTCAGAAGACCCTGGGCAATTTCCTTTTGCCTTCTCTGATTTTTTTATTTTTTTGAATTTTTTTCTTATCTTCAATGGCTTAAGCAAGACTTATATCAAAATATTAAGCAAGATCTATATCAAAATGATACTAAGCAAGACCTATATCAAAATGATATTAAGCAAGACCTATATCAAAATGATATAGAAGAAATGATGAGAGGAGATAAAGTGAAAGCATTCTGTAAATCACACAATAGTACATACACATATAAATATCATATACATATATGTATCATTAATTAACCCATGTTGCTCAAAGTCTAAGGGCTTATTTTTATCCATCAGTGCTTTCTACTACTACTAATTCCCTATATTTTTAACTTTTACTTTAATAAAGCACAGGGTAGACACAAATTTACTTTTCCTTTTCTGAAGTCTACAACCCTTGTCATCCAATATCAATTTTATGAGCAGATTCTGAAGTACTTGCTATACATTCAATTAAAATTTTTGACCCCTTTATTAAAGTAAGAAATAAATGGCTTTGGCTAAGGGCCACACTAACATTGCAAGAGTTGATCATTTCATTTGAAACAAAGAAAAAAACAACAAAAATGTTAAAGGAGACTACTGTTTCTCAATGCAACATTATAAATAGTCAGGATTTCTACCACAATTAAAAGGCTTCACTTATCAGAAAGACTTTTTTCTCTTAAGAAAAATAGAGGAAACAAGTCATAAAACTAAGATGAAAGAACATTAACACTGTATTATTCCTCAGTATCCAAAATGGTGAAATAAAATGGATATAAATGATAAACATAAATATTGAATGGAAATGGTACATTTTCAACGACTATTTCTTATGATTGTTGCACTTCATACTGTACTCTCAGTTAAATAATATACGTTGAACTGGAAAAATGAGACCAAGGACAACTAGCTTGTTGAAGCCAAATTCAAGAAACTGTACCATCAGCAAGTAAATTCTCCAACAACTGCTTAAAATGTTGAAACAAAAAGATGAAAATAAATGAAAAAGTCAAACTCTGGACTCTATCACATGCTTTCAATAGTATATTTTTAAATTATCAAATCATAGATAATATCAACCAAATGGTCACTTTTTCCAACAAGGAGCCACTGTGTAAGCAAGCCATTGACTTTCGCAAACATTTGTCAGTCATTTAAGGGGGTTAGGATCCATCAGTTATTTGTATGTATTTTAGCAAAGCATCAGAGACCATGTGTAGCCACTGGTAGGCTTACAAAAAGCTAGTTACATTCTCACAAGGCAGGTTTTACGATAAACACACCACAAACAGAAACTGCCACAGGCACTCAGGGGCAAAATCCAGCTGGGTTTCTTCATCCCTAATCCCAGTTTGAGCTGCAGGTTTTTTCCAGAAAGAACAGTAGTTTGATTTACTCAACAGTCAGCAGAAGTCAGGGTGTGGTCATCCTGCTCTAAATAATATTACAAACGGATTTTCCCTCAACTCTTGCAGCAACAGGATCTTAAAGTAGTTACTGGTAGGAAAAGGTGAGATTAAGGTCAAAATGTCCAAAAAAAATTCAGAAAAGCTTTTAAGATCCACCCCAGGGACGATGGAGGCAGGGGCATTACTGAGACCAAGAAGGTAATACAGCACAGAACATGAATATTTTTCAAGCTTTCAACATGAAGCCCCAGTAACTGTTGAACATCTGGTTTTACCAGCTTTCCTGCTGAGTACTGACAATTTTACTCCGAATTAATCCAGTACACTCATAACGGCTTCAAATACAGATGAACCACATTTGCTTCATCACCATCATCATCGCAACAAGACTAAGGGTAAGCATCAATGCAGAACCAGTGGTTTCCAGAACACTACCAGCTAGAGATCGGGGAAATCACACCCAGGAAGACTTTCAAGGCAGGGATAACCAGAAGTGTGCGTAATGAATTAGTAAGTGTATCCCTTCTCCCTGGCTAGCGGACAGAGTGTTAATTGACCTCTATCTGCAGGAATGCAACCTGGCTCACCTGGGCTGTTTGCACCACCACCACGCCCTCCCCCGCTCCATCCGGGCCCCATCAGGGCTACTCAGAAATGAACTTCACACAGACGCCCTTTGCACTCCCCACACCTGGGACTCGTGTTATGAACGCGGCTCCACACTTCTTCTTGTTACCTTCGAAGCATATTCTGTGCGCTTACGAGGAAACTGAGCTCCAAGCTCACACAGAGGCCCTGGCTCTAACCCACCATGTAACTTTCATCTTGCTCAGCGCGGGCACTTGCTCCCTGAGGGCAAGGCAGTGATTTGGGCGCTCTGAATACTCACTAGGCAGGTAGTGATTAGGACGTGAACTCTTTTCTTCGTGGCTACTCGCAGGCCACAAGCCTCTCAAAGAGTGGGGAAACAGGCCAGGTTAAGCGACGCCTGCGGTCACAGAGCCGGTAGTTGGCAGACAGGAGCCTCGAAGGCCAATCTGAAAATCTCAATGTGGGTCTATAACATGGCCCTGAGCTTCTGCTTGGTTTACTCGGCCCTGAAATCCCACAGACTTTCAGGGTGGAGGGAATCTGGGCGGGAGCGCTCCCTCCCGGATGGTTTTTCCCGTCAGCAGCCTCGGCCAACAGAGGAAAGCGGAGGCCCCACCCGCCGCCAGCTGCAGGGCATTGCGCCAGGCACATGTTGCCTGTTCCCAGGCACTCCCTCCTCCGCGGTCACCCCTTTGCCACCTCCACCCTCACCCCACCTCAGCTGTGCGCCTGCACGACCCGCCCTTGGGCCCTGGGCCGGCTGCTCACGTGGACCTCCACCTGGGCAGGCTGCAGCCAATGGCAAGGCGGGGCCTCGCTTCGCCAAGCCCCCTCTGTGCCACACCTCCTGAGGGAGCAGGGGATCCAGGGTCTGCGTGCACTTCCCACCCCTGCCGTCTTTACTGCTTTGCTACATGCTATGTGGGGGTGTTAGGGGTCGGTGGAGGTGAGGAGTGTCCAGGCAGGCCTGGATGGAGGAGGGGGCGTTTCCTCGGAAAAGGAAGGAAGTGAGTGTCACGGTCTGCACACTTGGGGACTGTTAGAATGAAGTCAGAAAGAAATGCTCCAAATTTGCCCATTTAATGTCTACATGCTAATCTCTGGAACCTCCACTAACTCCTTCATATCACCACAAACCTCAACGGTTCCTTCAAAGCAGCACACTCACACTGGGGGCCAGCTGTCTTCCAGTGGGAGTGGCAGGCGCTTTGAGATGCTCTCCTCTGTCCGAGGGCACCCACGTGGCCACCCTCCTGCCTTAGAGGCTAGTCCAGGGCACGCTTACAACTCGAGTGACACTTTAACTTCTTCTATTAATGTAATATCACAGGTATTCTTGTGCAGTTTTCTTGTGTATGGTTTTATGAAGGGAAGTATAAGGCTGTATGAAGACTGTGGTGTTATACTCAAAACCTGAAATATGTGCCTTATATCTATCAGTTTTGTATATTTTTATATCAGACACGACTGAGCAACAGATCAACAACAACAATGCTATGGGTCCCTCAGTTAAGCACATGTCTGCTGAGAACTAGCTTTTCGTGTTTGTTAACATGGACTTCAGTAAGATGGAGCATTCCTGATACAGGACTTAGGGAAACATGTGTCCCCCATATTTAGCAGCAGAGAGTTGTGCTTGATTATGCAATCCGGTAGCCATGAAATTAAAAGATGCTTACTCCTTGGAAGGAAAATTATGACCAACCTAGATACTATATTCAAAAGCAGATATTACTTTTCCAACAAAGGTCCATCTAGTCAAGGCTATGGTTTTTCCAGTGGTCATGTATGGATGTGAGAGTTGGACTGTGAAGAAAGCTGAGCTCCAAAGAATTGATGCTTTTGAACTGTGGTGTTGGAGAAGACTCTTGAGAGTCCCTTGGACTGCAAGGAGATCCAACTAGTCCGTCCTAAAGGAGATCAGTCCTGAGCGTCCATTGGAAGGACTGATGCTGAGGCTAAAACTCCAATACTTTGGCCACCTCATGCAAAGAGTTGACTCATTGGAAAAGACCCTGATGCTGAGAGGCATTGTGGGCAGGAGGAGAAGGGGATGACAGAGGATGAGATGACTGGATGGCATCACCAACTCGATGCATGTGAGTTTGGGTGAACTCTGGGAGTTGGTGATGGACAGGAAGGCCTGGCATGCTGCGATTCATGGAGTCGCAAAGAGTCGGACACGACTGAGTAACTGAACTGAACTGAGACAATTGATCCGATCAGATCAGATCAGATCAGTCGCTCAGTCGTGTCCGACTCTTTGCGACCCCATGAATCGCAGCACGCCAGGCCTCCCTGTCCATCACCAACTCCCGGAGTTCACTCAGACTCACGTCCATTGAGTCAGTGATGCCATCCAGCCATCTCATCCTCTGTCGTCCCCTTCTCCTCCTGCCCCCAATCCCTCCCAGCATCAGTCTTTTCCAATGAGTCAACTCTTCGCATGAGGTGGCCAAAGTACTGGAGTTTCAGCTTTAGCATCATTCCTTCCAAAGAACTCCCAGGGCTGATCTCCTTCAGAATGGACTGGTTGGATCTCTTTGCAGTCCAAGGGACTCTCAAGAGTCTTCTCCAACACCACAGTTCAAAAGCATCAATTCTTTGGCACTCAGCCTTCTTCACAGTCCAACTCTCACATCCATACATGACCACTGGAAAAACCATAGCCTTGACTAGACGAACCTTTGTTGGCAAAGTAATGTCTCTGCTTTTGAATATGCTATCTAGGTTGGTCATAACTTTCCTTCCAAGGAGTAAGCGTCTTTTAATTTCATGGCTGCAGTCACCATCTGTAGTGATTTTGGAGCCCAGAAAAATAAAGTCGGACACTGTTTCCACTGTTTCCCCATCTATTTCCCATGAAGTGGTGGATACCTGAGTGCAAATACTATGGGGAATTGGCTGTATCCCCAAATTTTATTTTCTTGTTAATCTAGAATGGCAAAAGGATTAAGGAACACTGAGAATTGAACAAATAACAAAACGCGTTACTGCTTTCAGGTCTTAACTTTCTGGTTCCTCTTTGCCACAATCTCCCCCTCAAATCTTTTAGAATTCAATGACTGTTCATGGATTGATTTTTAAGCACATCTTTCTTTGTAAGAGTTGAAAGAATGTCTTTCCTACATTTGGATTTATATGGCTGAAACTAAAGTTTTGACAGAATGGAAGCACTGGAATAGATTGTGGGGGGAGACAGGGTGGCCTATTAAGAAAACAAGGATAAGAAGATCCTGGTTAGTGGAGATAACAGGAAGAGCTTAGAGAAAGAATGAAGACAAAAAAAAAAAAAATGCACTGAGTGGCAGGTCTCACAGATGATTCTGATAGTAATGATAAGCTGCATTTTTGAGCCTGAGGATCTTACACTGCTTGAGGTGACCAAGAAAACATTACTATTTTGTCATTTGAGGAGTCTGAGAGTTCTGGCAATAAAGTAGAAAAGATGTAGGGAGGGGGTGAGAGTTGAGTGCCACAAAGATCATCTAGGATCCAGTAGACCTAAGGGCACATTATTTTAGTGTCTGCACCCTACCCCCAACTTGAAAAATCAAAGTCTATGGGGAAGGAGTAACTGCGTAAGGTATGCAGGACTCTGCCTGTATCTGGATGCTGTTCTGGAAATTCCTGCAGCAGGAAGGAAGGACTTCCACAGCCAGGAAGGCCTCAGCTGCTGTGTCTAATTAGGTCTGCAAATTGGAAGGCACCCGGTAACTTCCTGAATGATGAGATCCTCAAGGTAAAGACCCTGTGTACCCACCATACATCGTATCCATCCTGAACCTCCCAAATAAGGATCAAAGATCTAGTTTGGAGGGTCCTTCTGGCAACCTGTAGTTCTCCTAAAATCTCAAGTTTTTGAGACTACTTGCTGAAGGAATTGTATATTTCTGAAGTATAAAGCCCATGGTTGACGATTTTCAAAAACACACAAAAAACCTGTTTTAGTTCACTCTGGGGTGGTGCGGAGAGTCTCCTCTTCAATAGGTACAGACTGTTCAACATAGAGAGGTATTCTGAGAGAGGTATTCCATTGGATACATTATTTTGTCAAATCCTAGTTCCAAGATCCCTATCCCAATTCCTTTCAGAGCCCTAATGCTTCCTACTTCCTATGAAATATAAAAAATTCACTGTAAAACTGAAGAGCATTTTCATTTTCCACATTGTGAGGCTGAAAAGGAGGAAGAGGTGGAAGGGGAAGGTAGGTTGTAACAGGAGCCAAGTACTGAAGGTAGAAGAATAAGTCTCGAAAGCTGAGATTCTAGGATGATTAATAGGGGCATGTCACAGTCTAGTTAGCCTGTGCAGAGCTCAAGGTTAAGCACAGGCTAGCCGAGCGCTGAAGAATTGATGCTTTTGAACTGTGGTGTTGGAGAAGACTCTTGAGAGTCCCTTGGACTGCAGGGAGATCCAACCAGTCCAACCTAAAGGAGATTAGTCCTTCGTGTTCATTGGAATGACTGATGCTAAAGCTGAAACTCCAATACTTTGGCTACCTCATGTAAAGAGTTGACTCACTGGAAAAGACCCTGATGCTGGGAGGGACTGGGGGCAGGAGGAGAAGGGTATGACAGAGGATGGGATGGCTGGACGGCATCACCAACTCAACGGACATGAGTTTGGGTAAACTCTGGGAGTTGGTGATGGACAGGAAGGCCTGGCGTGCTGCAATTCATGGGGTCGCAAAGAGTCGGACACAAATGAGTGACTGAACTGAACAACAGCCCAGAAGAGAACAATCGGATAATTCACTAATTGTGTTTCTGTTTATATACCCTTCCACCCTCACTTTCTAGGCTACTGTAAGTTCTATCCTGATTAGAGGCCAATTTCTGGAACTAGACAGGATCTTGGAGCTCATTCTCCTTATCTGGCATGTGAGCCAACAGGTTAAGCATTAACAGGTGACTTGGCCAAAACCACACACAGCTAACTAGTTGGCAGATATAGGATCAGAACCACTCTCTCCCTCTTTGGAGCCCATTACTCTTCCTGTTTGTCTCTCAAATGGCCAACATTATTTTCCCACCCTGTATGTGCACAACACACCATTTGTCCACAGGTAGAGTCGTTTTTCCCTTGACTTGGTTGCTGACTTCATTTAACCAGTAAGACACAGTGGACATGTCATGCTTGGGCTTCCAAGCTCAAGCTCTAAGAGGTCTGGCAGCTTCTGCTTCCCGCTCTGGGAAGGTAGCCTTCATGCATTCAAGAAGCTGGGGTTACATGACTGAGTGATGAGACACAGCACACAGTGGCAAGGCCATGTGGAAGAGCAGCAGACATGTGAGCGAGGCCTTCTTGGATATTCCAACCCAATCCAGCCACAAGCTGAAGGCAACTGAGTGACCCCCACAAAATCACATGGAGCAGAAGACCTACCAGGCTGAACTCTATCCCTTACCTTACCCAGAAAATCATGAGAAGCAGACAACTAAAAGAGCCCTCCATCCTTTGCCTTACTCTAGTCACTTAATTATCATATTTAAGAAATCAGCACATTAGACTTATGGTTAGGCTTAAGAATTTCAGGGAAACTGGTCAACCAAATACTTGTTTGTTTGTAACTCTTTACAAAAACAAATTGGTTTTCTGCTTCAAACCAGACACTAACACTGTAAATTACAGTTTATTAATTAGCTGGTCAACCAACCCTGCTATACGTATATTAATTTTTACTTAGCATTTAACTCTAAGAAAGTTTTCTCCAAGTCCGAATGTTCTGGTTCTCTAATGATGCACCGCAGACCACCAGAAAACTTAGTACCATAAGATAACACTACTTTGGGGAACTTCCCCGGTGGTCCAGTGGTTCAGACTCTGTGCTCCCAATGCAGGGGGCCTGGATTCAATCCCTGGTGAGGGAACTAGATCCTACATGCCACAAATAAGAGTTCACATGCCACAACTTAAGATCCGGCAACTAAGACCCAGCACAGCCAAATAGATAAAATTAATTTTTTTTTTTTTTAAAGTAACACTGCTTTGCTCAGTACTTTGCAATTTGGGCAGGGCTCAGTAGCTACAGTTGCCTCTGCTTCACTCAGCATCAGCTAGGGATGATTTGAAAGCTAGTTCTCTGTGTCTGGAGGTTGGTGTGGGAAGAAGGCTTGAACAGCTGCACTATCGCTATGGAACTTTACATGTGGTCTCTCCAGCAAGGCGGCTTCAGGCTCACTGGTACTCTCACAGGTGTGTCTTAGGGATCTCAAGAGAAACTTCCAAGAAAGGAATCCCAACAGGAGCTTTGTCATTTTGTAAGACCTGGCTTTCAAAGTCAGGTGACACCCCTTCTGCCCTGCCATTGACCCATCCATATTCCAGGAAATGGGCCAGAGAGGCCCCACCTGTTGATGGAGGAACACCATCGTCACACTGTTGGACAGGCCTGTGTTTGGAAAACACAACTCCGCCTTACTCAGCTTCTAACTCTGCATCTGAATTTCACCCTAAGGATAAAAGCTTGATAAAAAACCAACTCCAGGAGCTTTAACTTTAAAAAGTTATTTCTATTTCCAACACCAATGAAAGTTAATTCACTTTTCTTCCAAATGTCTTGGTTTGGAGGCTCTAGTTTATTCTCCTTCTTTCCCAGGTTTTTTGGAGTAAAACGGGAGAGGGCAGTATGAATAATCTACTATTATGGCTGTTTTGTAAACCTCTCACCTCTTAAAAAAAAATCGATTTACTGCTTACAGTTGAAACAAGTAGGATATTCATGGCAAGGTTGAGACACTATGAATTTAATCTGGTTCTGGCAACCACATCTTTTAAAGAAATTTTGTGTTCTATGCTCTGTAGCAAGTTGTGGATGAAGACTAATAACTTAAATCTCTCCATCCACATCACATGCACACAGGCACACAAATCAGTCATTCAGTATCTTTTATTCCTAATGGATTTCTAGCTTCTCAGCTCAGCTTATCTGGTATCTTTAAAAAAAAAAAAATACCTGGGAATGCCACACCAGAGGAATGTGGTACCTTTTTAACTGTTGCCTAGCAACACTCAAATGCTCAGGACAGGAAGTAGTGTGTGCAGTTTCTCACTGTAATTCTGGTAGGAATACTACTGTGCCTAAGATTTAATTAGCCAAATTGAGGTTTTTGTGTGAATAGCAAAACTAACATTTCTATTATTGCAAAAACATGCCCAAGGACATATATCAATCAGAGAAGAGCTGTTATATTTCTATGGCATTTTATAGTTCTTTGGAAATTGTTAGAAGTAAAAATAAAATATTCAGTAGAAATTATCTATATATTCTTTACAGATTATTATGCCTATATTAAATACTTTTCTATCTATGGTCTGACCTCTAAACCTAGTTTTTCCAGCTTCTTATTCTAAACTATGTTTTCATTATAATTCAAAGATATGATTTTGAATATCTGCATTACCAAAATTTTGGTACATATCAAATGTTTGCCCTTTAAATTGTCTTTTTGAAAAGGTAATTTCAGAGATTTTGCTGGTTCACTAACTAATAACATGTCACTCCTATAAATTAAAGTTACCACTAACAGGGAACAAAATATCTTTAACAATGTGAATTATTACCCTTGAATTACTTCTTGGGAATTCTTCACTGACATAGTTTATCTCTCTTAAAGCTGAGCAGACCAAAAGTATTTTTGCAAAGAAGCACAATAGAATGAGGGGTGAGACTGTTCCTAGCCAAAATATCTTAACATTTCAGTTCATTTTAAAAGAAATGAATTTGTTTTTAAAACTATATTTTAGGAAAAAGAAAATTGGGTTACTTACCCAAGAATGGTTAAAGAGTGCTGTGAGGAGGTAACTTTAATCTTGTAAAAGAAAGGAAACTGCTAAGAAGAAATCATAGAATGCATCTTTGTCACAAGCTCAGGAGATTCATTACTTTTCAAGTAGCTTAAAAAGAGGAGCCCTCTCTCACATAAAGTCACTGGATGAACACAGCTGCCCAAATAAGGCAAGGGCCAGTCAGCATCCCACGGCTGGTTCCAAGCCTCTATGTGCCCCTTTTGCAAAGCCACATTAACCAAGGCAGCTGAGTTTTGAAACTAGCTACACACTCACAGAAATTCTCAGGCAAGTAAGTTTCATTTAGAAATGAGCAGCTTACTAAAACTAATATAACTTATTCCTCTCATCTCCCCTCAATCCTCAACCCTGCTGCCCCCAAAAGAGTGAAGAATGATTTGAATCTGCCTTCCTAACATTTGGCGTAAATTGAACTTGGGTCATTAGCTCTGTGACTCTACAGACATCTGACGGGGTCAGATTTGTAGGGGTTCTCTTAACCCCACAAGAGCGGTTCAACGGGTATTTCAGGTTCCCTGTGTGTTGGCTCCACCCTAGAGAAAGGTCCCAGTGAACTCACTTGATGGCTCGTTTCCAGTTCTGGCATTAAGACTGCAATTGAAACTCGGTTTAAAAACTAAAGAATTGCCTGTCGTGTTAGCTAATCTCTCTGAGCACCATTTTCCTCTTCAGTAAAATGAAGATAAACCTCCATGCCCTACTTTTTTATTTTAACTCATTTTTGGGGGGTAGCTTCTACTTTATTTATTTAACTAAATTAATTAATTTATTTTTGCCTTTGCTGGGTCTTTGTTGCTGCGTGGGCTTTTCTCTAGTTGTGATGAGCAGGCTTCTTACTGTGGTGGCTTCTCGTTGCAGAGCATGTGCTCTAGGGCACCCAAGTTTCAGTAGTTGTGGCTCCTGGGCTGCAGAGCACAGGCTCAGTTGTTGTGGCTCACAGCTTAGTTGCTCCGTGGCATATGGGCTCTGCCCAGTCAGGGATCGAACCTGTGTCTCCTGCATTGGCAGGTAGATTCTCTACCACTAAGCCACCAGGGAAGCCCCACACCCTACTTTTTTTTTCACAAGAGTTTGGTAATCAGATAATAAGTAACATGAATTGAACATTTCCCATGATCTAGGAGAAGGAAATGGCAACCCACTCCAGTATTCTTGCCTGGAGAATCCCAGGGACGGGGGAGCCTGGTGGGCTGCCGTCTATGGGGTCGCACAGAGTCGCACACGACTGAAGCGACTTAGCAGCAGCAGCAGCAGCAACAGCAGGGCTCAAATCCGGAGAAGGCAATAGCAACCCACTCCAGTACTCTTGCCTGGAAAATCCCACAGACGGAGGAGCCTGGAAGGCTGCAGTCCATGGGGTCTCGAAGAGTCGGGCACAACTGAGCGACTTCCCTTTCACTTTTCACTTCCATGCATTGGAGAAGGAAACGGCAACCCACTCCGGTATTCTTGCCTGGAGAATCCCAGGGACAGAGGAGCCAGGTGGGCTGCCGTCTATGGGGTCGCATAGAGTCAGATATGACTGATGCGACTTAGCAGCAGCAGCAGCAGACCCTTTTCATGTGTTCTAAGCATTGTTCCATCAAATCCAATGACAGTATGAGATAGCTCCAGAGATGAGACTGAGGCTTAGAGAAGTTCGACACCCAGACCACACCATGTCAAGATGTGAACTAACTTTTTAACTACTAAGCTAGTCCACCTGCAATACAAAATTTGTGAAAACAACTATTAAATAAAACAATATGTCAATGTCAAAGATTACTATTATCAAAACTCCCAGTTGTGAACATTTCTTTAAAAGTTAAGTATATGCATATGTGTGTGTGTGTGTGTACATCTCCCTATACTATTTTTTAAAGTTTCTATCTTTGTCAAGTTGGGGGTGGAATGTTGTTTCTATTCAGATGACTTTTTAGAGGGCAGCAATCTATGATCAGCGTAGAAATACTGGAAAATGAAGAAAAGTCTTAAGAAGTACAAATGTGATAGCAAGTCACATATAGAAGTGTATTAGAAGAGCAACAAGTCTCATTTCCCAAAAAAGAAGTAAGGCCATTAGAGAGCTTTTCTCAAAGGAAGAAGAGAGCATTTCAGTACCAGCATGAATTTAAAGCTCTGATATTTATTAAGTGAGAGACAGGAAGACATACTGTCCATAGCAAGTTGTCATAGGTTTCCAGCTATACTTAGATCAGACACATCAAAAGAATTGCTCACTAAGCAAAGTGATTCAACAGAGGTAGAATTTAGCAGACACCTGGATATTGTAGATTTGCTGAGATACCTGAAAGAAATATTCATTTCTAGAAATTCCCAGTCTAAAAGAATGGTTTTGGCAGTATAGCAGTCTGCCCGGGGTGGCAGAGAATGTAATTATTTAAAAGAATGACCTGGGCATTGAAAAACACAGTGTTCTCTCTGGGACCAGAGCAAAAGGTCAGAGAATTCCTAGAATTTAGAGTTGTACCTTGGACGTAGAGGGATATTTGAGGCAAGCATGTGTGTTGGAAGCAGGAGACTGGACTCTGACCATGAGGGGCTCTGGCAAAGGAGGAGATTATTACTAGAAATGAACAGTCAGGAATGTATGACTGTGCTTTTAGGTAATTATGGGAAAGAAGAGATCTAAGACAGGAACTGGGAGATGCCACAGGGCTGGAAAGGCTTCAGGGGACCTGTGGAGAACGTGTTCAGAGGCAGAAAAATCTCGTCATCGTGACAAAAATGAGAGGTCACTCCATTCCCCTACCTCCATTCCTATCAAAACCAGAGGCGTTTTGCCTTTCACTGAGGTATCTTGAATTCCCCTCTATGTCAACCTCATGCACACTGAGAAGGATGACATTTTCATATGGTGTCCCTGGCAGGTTATCATCTACAAGGCCTTTCCCCAGGTTCCCAAGCTGCAAGGAACCCTCCAAAACCACCACTTTTTCATTCAAACCTAATTCTAGCTACTAACTCAGGAAACAGAAAGTTCCAGGGGAAAAATGATCATGGTGGGGAACACACACAGACACCTTACACCCTCAAAGCTCCCCCAGTGACATGTTAAACACTTTCCGGAAGAGTCTGCACAAAGTTCCTACATCCCATTAGCCCTGCTCTTTGTTCTTTTGTAAGCATGAGCAATCCAGTTCTCTGATTCCCAGCCAATTATAAGCCACATGTGGAAGGAGAGAAAGAACTGCCTTTCAGGAAAGAATCGCTTTCAGGAAAACTTTCCTGATATTAATAGTTCATGGAGTATTCTTTCTGAAATTCTGTGGCCTGAATTGTCTTAGACAATGTTCGGTGACAGATGAATGGATAAAGAAGATGCGGTGCATTTATACAATGGAATATTATTCAGTCAAAAAAAGAAATAGAATTAGGTCATCTGTAGTGATGTGGATAGACCTAGAGTCTGTCATACGGACTGAACTAAGTCAGGAAGAGAAAGACATATATTAATGGATATACATGGAATCTAGAAAAATGGTACTGATGAGCCCATTTGCAGGGCAGGAATTGACACACAGATGGAGAGATGGACATGTGGACATAAGGCCGGGAGAGAAGGGGAGGGTGCAACGGATTGAGAGAGGAGCACTGACATATATACACTTCCCTGCGTAAAATAGCTAGCTAGTGGGAACCTGCTGTATAGCACAGGGAGCTCAGCTCCATAATCATTGGTAACCTAGAGGAGTGGAAAGTTGGACTCTGGGGGGTGTGGGAGGGGATATGGGTATACATATGGCTGATTCACTTGGTTGTACAGAAAAAACTAACACAATATTGTAAAGCAATTATAATCAAAAAAGAAAAAAAAGACAGTATAGATTTAACATTATTTTGCCAACAAAACTCCAAATAGTCAAAGCTATGGTTTTTCTAATAATCAAGCATGGATGTGAGTTGGATGATGAAGAAGGCAGGCTGAGCACCGAAGAACTGATGCTTCCAAATTCTGGTGCTAGAGGACTCTTGAGAGTCCCCTGGATTGTAAGGAGATCAAACTAGTCAATTCTAAAGGAAGTCAACCCTGAATATTCATTGGAAGGACTGATGCTGAAGCTCCAAAGTTTAGCCATCTGATGGGAAGGACAAACTCATTGGAAAAGACCCTGCTGCTGGGAATGATTGAAGGCAAAAAAGAGATAGGGGTGGCAGAAGATGAGATGGTTAGATAGCATCACCCACTCAATAGGCAAACTGGTTGTCTGAGGAGGCCTTACAAATAGCTGAGAAAAGAAGAGAAGCAAAAGGCAAAGGAGAAAAGGAAAGATACACCCATCTGAATGCACAGTTTCAGAGAATAGCAAGTAGAGATAAGAAAGACTAAATGCACAATACAAAGAAATAGAGGAAAACAATAGAATGGGAAAAACTAGAGATCTCCCGGAGAAAAATGGAGATACCAAGGAAATATTTCATGCAAAGATGGGCACAATAAAGGACAGAAATGGCAGGAACCTAACAGAAGCAGAGGAGATTAAGAAGAGGTGGCATAGAAGAACAATACAAAAAAGGCTTAGTGACCCAGATAATCACGACAGTGTGATCACTCACCTAGAGTCA
Source organism: Bos indicus (assembly GCF_029378745.1). NCBI lineage: Eukaryota > Metazoa > Chordata > Mammalia > Artiodactyla > Bovidae > Bos > Bos indicus. Next base: position 21,378,109 of record NC_091781.1, on the reverse strand, counting down.
GACATCCTGGAATGTGAAGTCAAGTGGGCTGTAGGAAGCATCACTATGAACCAAGCTAGTGGAGGAGATGGAATTCCAGCTGAGTTATTTCAAATCCTAAAAGATGATGCTGTTAAAGTGCTGCATGCAATATGTCAGCAAATTTGAAAAACTCAGCAGTGGCCACAGGCCTGGAAAAGGTCACTTTTTAGGGCAATGCTAAAGAATGTTCAAACTACTGTACAATTGCACTCATTTCACTAGCAAGGTAATGTTCAAAATCCTTCCAGCCAGGCCTCAGCAATACCTGAAACAAGAACTTCCAGATGTACAAGCTGGATTTAGACAAGGCAGAGAAACCAGAGACCAAATTGCCAACATCCAGTTGATCACAGAAAAAGCAAGGGAATTCTAGAAAAACATCTGCTTCTGCCTCATTGATTAAACAAAAGCCTTTGACTCTGTGGATAACAACAAACTGTGGAAATTCTTAAAGTGCTGGAAATACAAGACCACCTTACCTGCCTCCTGAGAAATCTGAATTCAGGACAAGAAGCAACAGTTAGAGTCGGACATGGAACAATGGACTGGTTCAACATTGGGAAAGGAGTAAGACAAGGCTGTTTATTGTCACACTGCTTATTTAACTTATATGCAGAGTACATCACGTAAGATGCTGGGCTGGATGACTCACAAGCTGGAATCAAGATTCCTGGGGAAAATATCAATAACCCCAGATATGCAGATGATTCTACTCTAATGGCAGAAAGTGAAGAGGAACTAAAGAGTCTCTTGATAAAGGTGAAAGCTGCTGCTGCTAAGTCTCTTCTGTTGAGTCCAACTCTGTGTGACCCCATAGATGGCAGCCCACCAGGCTCCCCGATCCCTGGGATTCTCCAGGCAAGAATACTGGAGTGGGTTGCCATTTCCTTCTCCAATGCATGAAAGTGAAAAGTGAAAGTGAAGTCGTTCAGTCGTGTCCGACTCCTAGCAACCCCATGGACTCTTCCAGGCAAGAGTACCGGAGTGGGTTGCCATTGCCTTCTCCGAAGGGTGAAAGAGGAGAGTGAAAAAGCTGGCTTAAAACTCAACATTCAAAAATCGAAGGTCATGCCATCCAGTCCCATCACCTAATGGCAAATAGGTGGGGAAAAAATGGAAACAGTGACAGACTTTATTTTTCTGGGCTCCAAAGTCCCTGCAGATGGTGACTGCAGCCATGAAATTAAAAGACACTCGCTCCTTGGAAGAAAAGCTATGACCAACCTAGACAATGTATTAAAAAGCACAGACATTGCTTTGCCAACAGAGGTTCATTTAGTCAAAGCTATGGTTTTTCCAGTAGTCATGTATGGATATGAGAGTTGGACCATAAAGAAAGTTGAGCCCTGAAAAATTGATGCTTCCCAATTGTGGTTCTGCAGAAGACTCTTGAGAGTCCCTTGGACAGCAAGGAGATCAAACAAGTCAATCCTAAAGGAAATCAACCCTGAATACTCACTGGAAGGACTAATGCTAAAGCTGAAGCTCCAAAGGTTGGCCACCTGATAGGAAAAGCTGACCCACTGGAAAAGACCCTGATGCTAGGAAAGACTGAGGGCAGGAGGAGGAGGTGGCAGAGGATGAGATGATTGGACAGCATCACAGACTCAATAGATATGAGTTTGAACAAACTCCAGGAGATAGTGAAGGACTGGGAAGCCTGGAGTGCTGCAGTCCATGGGGCTGCAAGGAGTCAGACAAGACTTAGCGACTGAACAATTCAATAGACACAAATTTGAGCAAACTCCAGAAGACAGTGGAGGACAGAAGAGCCCAGCATGCTGCAGTCCATGGGATCAAAAAGAGTTGGATATGACTTAGCTACTGAACAACAACAATAATAGACTTAGCTATTAATATTACATACAAGAGAGCATAAACTGTCACTCAAATGAAATAACTTGCTCAAATAGGCACCAAGTCTTACCCCCTTAAGCATCAGATCAGATCAGATCAGTCGCTCAGTCGTGTCCGACTCTTTGCGACCCCATGAATCGCAGCACGCCAGGCCTCCCTGTCTGTCACCAACTCCCGGAGTTCACTCAGACTCACGTCCATCGAGTCAGTGATGCCATCCAGCCATCTCATCCTCTGTCGTCCCCTTCTCCACCTGCCCCCAATCCCTCCCAGCATCAGAGTCTTTTCCAATGAGTCAACTCTTCGCATGAGGTGGCCAAAGTACTGGAGTTTCAGCTTTAGCATCATTCCTTCCAAAGAACTCCCAGGGCTGATCTCCTTTAGAATGGACTGGTTGGATCTCTTTGCAGTCCAAGGGACTCTCAAGAGTCTTCTCCAACACCACAGTTCAAAAGCATCAATTCTTCGGCGCTCAGCCTTCTTCACAGTCCAACTCTCACATCCATACATGACCACTGGAAAAACCATAGCCTTGACTAGATGAACCTTTGTTGGCAAAGTAATGTCTCTGCTTTTGAATATGCTATCTAGGTTGGTCATAACTTTCCTTCCAAGGAGTAAGCGTCTTTTAATTTTATGGCTGCAGTCACCATCTGCAGTGATTTTGGAGCCCAGAAAAATAAAGTCTGACACTGTTTCCACTGTTTCCCCATCTATTTCCCATGAAGTGATGGGACCGGATGCCATGATCTTCATTTTCTGAATGTTGAGCTTTAAGCCAACTTTTTCACTCTCCTCTACACTTTCATCAAGAGGCTTTTGAGTTCCTCTTCACTTTCTGCCATAAGGGTGGTGTCATCTGCATATCTGAGGTTATTGATATTTCTCCCGCCAATCTTCATTCCAGCTTGTGTTTCTTCCAGTCCAGCGTTTCTCATGATGTACTCTGCATATAAGTTAAATAAACAGGGTGACAACATACAGCCTTGACGTACTCCTTTTCCTATTTGGAACCAGTCTGTTGTTCCATGTCCAGTTCTAACTGTTGCTTCCTGACCTGCATACAAATTTCTCAAGAGGCAGATCAGAATGTGCTTAATATATCCATTAATTAAAAATAAATAAATAAATAAACCCTGCCATGTCTGGAATATCAGGAAAGGAAGTTGTCAGTTAATGTAATTGTTTTCTACTATACCTCAACCAAACAGTAATTTGACCTTACACTGGTCTTCCTTTCCTTAAGAAAAGAAAAAGCCTTTGCAATTTCCATATCTCATAGGCAGTTTTAATAAAGAACCACTAAAAAGGAATCAAACAGGAAGATTCATGCTACCCAAGCACAATGAAAGCCATACCAGGCACTCGAGGTTGTAAAAAGAAATAAAAGCTGCAATCCTCGTCTTCAGCACTTTCCCACCAAATAATCACTGTTCTCCACAGCTTCATTCATTCTTTGCCTCATGCTGACAACTTGACAGGTGCTCTCTGCTTCCCTCTTATTCCAATAATTTGTTTATTTATCAATGGTGACCACTTATTTGCTTCTTATCAACTGCATAGTGACCATAGCATTATCACAAGCAACCTCTCCTATAGGTTGTTTCATGGTTGTATCAATAAGTCCAGTTCAGTTCAGTCACTCAATCGTGTCCGACTCTTTGCAACCCCATGGACTGCAGCATGCCAGGCCTCTCTGTCCATCACCAACTTACGGACTTTACTCAAACTCATGTCCACTGAATTGGTGATGTCATCCAACGATCTCATCCTCTGTCATCCCCTTTTACTCCTGCCTTCAATCTTTTCCAGAATCAGGGTCTTTTCAAATGAGTCAGTTCTTCGTATCAGGTGGCCAAAGTATTGGAGTTTCAGCTTCAGCATCAGTCCTTCCAATGAATATTCAGGACCGATTTCCTTTAGGAAGGACTGGTTGGATCTCAATGCAGTCCAAGGGACTCTCAAGAGTCTTCAACACCACAGTTCAAAAGCATCAATTCTTCAGCTCTCAGCTTTCTTTATAGTCCAACTCTCACATCCATACATGACTACTGGAAAAACCATAGCTTTGACTAGAGGGACCTTTGTTGACAAAGTAATGTCTCTGCTTTTTAATATGCTGTCTAGGTTGGTCATAACTTTCCTTCCAAGGAGTAAGCGTCTTTTAATTTCATGGCTGCAATCACCATCTACAGGGACTTTGGAGCCAAAAAAAATCCTCATTTAATTGCTATGGAGTGATGGGACCAGATGCCATGATCTTAGTTTTCTGAATGTTGAGTTTTAAGCCAACTTTTTCAGTCTCCTCTTTCACTTTCATCAAGAGGTTCTTTAGTTCTTCTTTGCTTTCTGCCATAAGGATGGTGTCATCTGCATATGAGGTTATTGATATTTCTCCTGGCAATCTTGATTCCAGCTTGTGCTTCTTCCAGCCCAGCGTTTCTCATGATGTACTCTGCATATAAGTTAAATAAGCAGGGTGATAATATACAGCTTGACGTACTCCTTTTCCTATTTGGGACCAGTCTGTTGTTCCATGTCCAATTCTAACTGTTGCTTTCTGACCTGCATACAGATTTCTCAAAAGGCAGATCAGATGGTCTGGTATTCCCATCTCTTGAAGAATTTTCTAGAGTTCATTGTGGTCCACACAGTCAAAGGCTTTAGCATAGTCAATAAAGCATAAATAGATATTTTTCTGGAATTCTAATGTTTTTTTGATGATCCAGTGGATGTTGGCAATTTGATCTCTGGTTCCTCTGCCTTTTCTAAAACCAGCTTCAACATCTGGAAGTTCAAGGTTCACGTACTGCTGAAGCCTGGCTTGGAGAATTTTGAGCATTACTTTACTAGCGTGTAAGATGAGGACAATTGTTTTGTAGTTTGAGCATTCTTTGGCATTGCCTTTCTTTGGGATTGGAATGAAAACTGACCTTTTCCAGGCCTGTGGCCACTGCTGAGTTTTCCAAATTTGCTGGCAATATTGAGTGCAGCTCTTTAACAGCATCATCTCTTAGGATTTGAAATAGCTCAACTAGAATTCCATCACCTCCATTAGCTTTGTTCACAGTGATGCTTCCTAAGGCCCACTTGACTTTGCATCCCAGGATGTCTGACTCTAGGTTGGTGGTCACACCATAGTGATTATCTGGGTCGTGAAGATCTTTTTTGTATAGTTCTTCTGTGTATTCTTGCCATCTCTTCTTAATATCTTCTGCTTCTGTTAGGTCCATACCATTTCTGTCCTTTATTGAGCCCATCTTTGCATGAAATGGTCCCTTGGTATCTCTAATTTTCTTGAAGAGATCTCTAGTCTTTCCTATTCTATTGTTTTTCTCTATTTTTTTGCAATGATCGCTGAGGAAGGCTTTCTTATCTCTCCTTGCTATTCTTTGTAACTCTGCAATCAAATGGGTATATCTTAGATTTTCTCCTTTGCCTTTCACTTCTCGTCTATTCACAGCTATTTGTAAGTCCTCCTCAAGACAACCATTTGGCCTTTTTGCATTTCTTTTCCTTGGGGATGGTCTTGATTCCTGCCTCCTGTACAATGTCACAAACTCCCATCCATTGCTCTTCAGGCACTCTGTCAGATCTAACCCTTGAATCTATCTCTCACTTCCACTGTATAATAGTAAGGGATTTGACTTAGGTCATACCTGAATGGTCTAGTGGTTTTCCCTACTTTCTTCAATTTAAGTCTGAATTTGGCAATAAGGATTTCATGGTCTGTGCCACAGTCAGCTCCTGGTCTTGTTTTGCTGACTGTATAGAACTTCTCCATCTTTGGCTGCAAAGACTGTGATCAATCTGATTTTGGTATTGACCATCTGGTGATGTCCATGTGTAGAATCTTCTCTTGTGTTGTTGGAAGAGGGTGTTTGCTATGACCAGTGTGTTCTCTTGGCAAAACTCAGGAAGTCCAGTAAGTTCAGTCAGTCCAACAAAATGCTATTGTTAAGCAGAGAAGTTCATTTAGTTACACAGAGCATTTAATTATCCAGTCTGCTAATCCCAATTTTGATATGCCTATATACTCTCAGAAAAAAAAATTCACACATTGGTCAATCATTTCACACAAGAAAGGAGTTCAGCGCTCATATTCAATAAACTTTCTTTAGAAGAAATTTGAATATTTTCTCCCTTTATGAAGAATAGAGAGCTGTCCATTTACTATGTTTAAAATTAATTCTGACTTCCTTTATTTATGTTTATATATGTTGTTAGTTATGGGCAATGGCTTCCTATATTTATGTTTGCATTTCTGTTCATTATGGGCAAAAACTATTCAGTGTACAGTTAATGAGACATGTTTCTCAAGTGATTTTATTAAGTTTCCAGTGAGGAGATTGGATTTGCGTTTTTGATGTGTTGATTTAAATTTCAGGATGAATTTTCTGTAGAAGAAAAGATATATTCTGACACAAATTTATGAAGTAACTTGGATTTCTTTTTCTTTTTGCTTTTATTTGTTTATTTACCATTTTTTATATGGAAGTACAGCTAATTTACAATGTTGTGTTAGTGTCAGAGGTACAGCATAATCAGGATTTCTTTTTTTTATTTCCATGTCTTAAAAGAGATCAAGCTGAGACTAAGTTCTCCACATCTGATAGGAATGAAACTGCTTCCTCTTTTTTTCTAGCATACCATGTCATTCTTTCCTGATTGCCAAATAGACATTTTTATAAATAGCCATATCTATATTAAACCCAAGTTATCTTTTAAAATGTTTTAAAAACACTGTGAAATGCTTAGGTGGATGTCTTCCCCAGGAAGAGGCAGAGGGGTTGACCCAAGTTAGGGCCATTTATGGTGACGACTTAGCAAAATAATCAAGAAGGAAAAGTATGCCAAGTTCCTGTTCTAGTGATTTCATTTACGGAATGCCAGCTGGTTTCAGCATTTCCCTGTTTATATGAATACTAATTTCAAGCTTTTCAAACAGACTTTATTTGATTCAGTCGAGTCAGGAATAGGACATGTGCGGGTGGTCCAGTGTCTAATGCAACCTCTGTGCCTCGGGTTTAAAACCAACTGGTAAGATTCTGGTGTCTGTGGAATGTCTATGGAATCTCTATTCTCAGCTGTATAATCTTCCAGATTAACCAGAAATAATCTGTATGTACCCCCAGAGGATAAATAATCAGACATAGCTCAGCTCTTCCCCCGTTTCCATTCACACATGACTTTGCATGTGATTATCTAAAGCCTGCAGGCCTGATATTTTCCCCCAAATCCTGCCATTACAAGTATTATATAACCAGCCCACTGTTGTTTCCAATTTAAAAATATTTTTAAAAAGTGACAAAACCAGCCTGCAATAAATGTGATTTAAGGATAAGTCTCTAAGTAACCTTACTGAGGGATTCTGAGATAGGTCTAAAATACTTTCTTCTAACTCTTTGCCCAGTAGATTCGTCTTTAAAATATACATAATAAGGATCTTTATATGTATAATAAAGATTTATACATAATAAATGTATACATAGTAAAGATTTATACATAATAAATTTCTGATCTGAGTTTATGGTGGTTCCCCGGGACAGAGAAAATTTCACTTGAAATAGATTTTTCTTTTTCATGGGATTTCAGCTTTTGCAGAATTTGTTCTGATGCGAATAATATTTTCACATAATTGCAAACACATTTTTCATTCTCTGTAACTTTCTAAAGATATTGCTCAAGGAAGCAACTAATACAAGCTTTGTTAAGAGGAAAAATCATATTTAAAATAAAAAAGAGTAAACACTGAAGTTACCTAAAATGAGCTTCAACACAAACACAGCATGGGAACATTTTTAGGGGTTGAAATGTGTAAAAACATGTATCATTTTAAAAGTTCAAAAATTGATCTAAATAGATATGAGATTAAAATGACATCATAAAACAGTGTGGATAGGATACTGAGATAACTGGGTAGCATTTTAGGGGGAAAACTCATATCCTATGCCAGGAAAAATTTCAAATGGATAAAAAAAATTTGAAGACAAACAATGAAAAGTATTCAAGCCCAAGAAGAAAAACAGGATGCACTCTTAATGATCTTGGAGTGTAGTTACCCTTTTCATTCAGCAATGAGTCAAATCCAAATGCCATAAAAGAATATATTGATAAACTCAATTACATAAAAATTAAACTTTTGGGCCAAAGTCATCCCCAGCAATAAAAAAAAAAAAAAAAAAAAGATGGGAAGGTGAGATAAAAAAATATATCTAATGATCTTACCTTCCTAGTATAAAATAGCTTTTTCCAATGAGGGAGAAAAAAAGGACTAACAGTCCAATAAAAAATCTTGAGAGATGGAGAAGGAAATGGCAACCCACTCCAGTAATCTTGCCTGGGAAATCCCATGGACAGAGGAACCTGGTGGGCAAAGAGTCAGACACTGAGGGAGGGGCAGGCGCTGGCTAGAGGCCCCAGAGCTTTTGATGGCAGAGCCAGCACTGTGGCTGAGGACTCCTGGCTCCCAGGCCTCTCTCACCAGATAGGAGCGTGGAAAACTAGTCTAAAATACGCCTGAGGGCTTTCCTGGCGGCTCAGTGGTAAAGAATCGCCCCCCTGCCAAAGCAGGGGATGTGAGTTCCACCCCTGGTCTGGGAAGACCACACGTGGCAGAGCAGCTGAGCCCATGCATCACAGCCACTGGGCTGGGGCTCTTGAGCCCGGGAGCCGCAGAACTGATGTCTGTGGGCACCAGAGCCCATGCTCCGCAACAAGAGGAGCCACAGCTAGAGAAAAGCCCACGCAGCATGAAGACCATGCACAACCATAAATAAAATCATTAAAAAACAAACAAAAAAAATCTTGAGAGAGATAAACAATGAAAAAATGAGACACCATTTCTCCCCAGTCATTCATCAAAAAAAAAAAAAAAAACTAAAAGATCGATAACACCAAATGGAAAATATACATTCTCATATATTGCTGATAGATGCATAAATTAGTACAATCTTTAAATTAGTGCAAACATAGGGCAGTTTTGCAATAGCTACCAAAATGGCTAATGACTGTATCTTTGACTAACAATTCTACCTGTCTGGGTATACTTGTGAAGTAACCACTCACAAAGCTGTTTACTGCAGAACTGTTTATTAAAAACAACCCAATGTCAAATAAATTATGGTATATCCATATAATGTAATATGACACAGCTGTTTCAGAGAAGAAAAACAAAAGTGAAAGGATTTGCATACTGATACAAAAAGGATCTCCAAGAAACAAATAAGAAAAAAGTGAAGGCTCAACTTCGTGCTCAAGACTTTACCTTTTGTGTCAAAAGAAACAAGCCGATGTGGAGATTTGCTGATAGGTGCAAAGAACTTGTGTATACACACACAAGTAATAATTACTTCCAGGGTCTGCTGCCTGTGAGTAGCCTACAATGGCTGAGAACCAGGTGGATGGAGATCAGTATGGGAACAGAGATATTTAATTTTGGAGTTTCTTCATTTTTTTTCCAATAAGGTACATATTAACTATTCAAATAGTAAATGTAACTTAATCTTTGTACCCAATCTAAGTCTAGTAGATGATTTCATTTACTCTACTTCTGGTTTTATACCTGTTTATTGACACGTTTTCTAAAACTGCATGTTGTGCTAGAAACTGAAAATTAACTAGGTTTGGTTAAAATTAATTATTGAAAGAATAAATCACAAAAATCATTTTAATTATACATTTGACTTTTCTTAGTCAATTTAGTCCTTCTTTGTACAACTCTGTCCTTATGTCTCAGCTTCAAATATAATCATTGCATTTTGCTTAGAAATATGTGAGAACAGTCACTGATCAAGGAGTATAACCTTGTCACTGAAGAATTTTAATCAATTTGAAGTTTTTATAAACATACAAGCAAGTTAAAGTGTTTTTTTAATGTTAAATTTTACATATTTTTAATCATGTGCATGAGGTTTGACTGAAGAAGTTAATTGGCCATCTGCATTTCTTATTCATTTTTCCTCCTTCGTAAGTGAAATATAATAGCTTTTACCCTAAGATTAAAAATCATTCCTTGACATGGTAAGAAATTGTCTTCAGCACGTGTAAGGATATTTTCCAGCCCATGTAAGACTATCACCAGGACTTCCCTGATAGTACAGTGGATAGGAATCTGCCTGCCAATGCAGGATCCCTGGTCCTGGAAGATCTCACATGCCCTGGAGCAACTAAGCCTGCAAGCCGCAGCTACTGAGCCCACGTGCCACAACTACTGAAGCCCTGCAAGCCGAGAGCCTGTGTTCTCAGCAGCCTCAATGAGAAGCCCATGCGCGGCAATGAAGACCCAGCACAATCAAAAATGAATAAATAAACACATTAAAAAATAGCTTATCACCAAATTACACCATCTTTCTCTCAGAGATCTTTTGACTCTTCATCTTTAAATACAAGAATTCTCTTTTTTTTTTTTCCCCAACTTGACACAATTAAGATTTTATCCTAGTTCATTGCAAACACAATTTAAACTTTAAGAACTCACTTAAAATGAAACTTGTTCCTCCATCCAACTCCAGATATCTGCCCTCAAGCCACCCCACGGGTATCTTCTGAAACACAACTCTGTTAAATAATTAATTGTATGATTTATTGTTTCATGTTGTATCTCCCTGATAGAATACGAGGATATAAAGCAAATCTCTGCTATTTGCCACAGTATATTCCCCAAAGACAGTGTAGCCAGGGGTGTTGTACACAGGAGATTCTTAATATACATTTGCTGAATAAGTGAACAAGTGAAATGGGCTTTGTTTCTTCCCAAAATCTTTTCATCTGTTAGAAATCTAAGCTCCTAGAGGTTGAAGGGGAGAAGGCAATAGCACCCCACTCCAGTACTCTTGCCTGGAAAATCCCATGGACAGAGGAGCCTGGTTGGCTGCAGTCCATGGGGTCGTGAAGAGTTGGGCACAACTAAGCGACTTCCCTTTCACTTTTCACTTTCATGCATTGGAGAAGGAAATGGCAACCCACTCCAGTGTTCTTACCTGGAGAATCCCAGGGATGGGGGAACCTAGTGGGCTGCCATCTATGGGGTCACACAGAGTCGGACACGACTGAAGCAACTTAGCAGAGGCTGAAGACTGTCTCAGAGGCATTGGTGAGTACAGCACCAAACCAAATTACATACCTTATTCATTTATTACTCATGAAGCAACTGTGTATCAGTGGCAACATTAATATTGACAGACTCAAACTCAACATCCTTGAAATAATAGAATTTGGCTGACTTGCTTAGAAATAACGCTAAAACTTTCAAAATATATTTTGCACCAATAATCTTGACAACTGTATGGCTTACACTTTACTCAGAATATTAACTCAAGCCATGAGGTGTAACTTCAAGGTAGGTTCTAGATGGAACCCAGTTTACCCCCAGCAGGCAGGTTCTTTTTTTTTTCCCAGAAAGACCAGCAACATTGAGCCAGCACTGGACGTTATTTACAGAATGGAATGTCCCTGTTGATCCAGTGGCTAAGACTCTGCACTCCCAATGAAAGGGGCGCAGGATTCAATCCTTGGTCAGGGAACTAGATCCTACATACTGTAACTAAAACCCAGTATAACCAAATAAATAAACATAAATGTTAAAAATATATTTACATCGTGTACAAATGGAAAGCACATCTTCCATTGAAAATGGTTTAATTTTCCCTGGGTTGTTGTAATGACAATTTCCTTAACCTGATAACAGATTTTTAAAATGTAATCATGTATTTATTTTATGGTTCGCACAAGATGTACCTTTAGTACATCCAGATTTTCATAACCCATCAAACAGTTTTTCAGTATGTGTTATGGCAGGATATTCTAGAACTGCCAAGAAAAGTAAATTCACAGAGCTGCCTGCAACTCACTAACTATAACAAATTAGCATAAGCAGCCCCATTTTAGAAGGAATGGCTTTTACAAGTTACACAGAAAAATAATGTGATTTTTGCATTTGTATCATTAAAAACTGTCCATACAGTATATGATTTATCGTGAATATTAAACACAGCCCAGACTGGTTAACATAGCCAGTTAGTCTATTTGAAGTGGAAATCCTTAATGAAACAGAACTAGTAATGATCTTGAGAATAACTAGGAGAACTAACTAAAAAGTACCTATTTTTACGGATTTTCTCTACTTTAAAAAAAAGTGCATATCGAATAAAACCTTTCAACACTTGTCAGCTCTCCTGTGAACATACCATATAAATGGACTGGCACCGACTGCCAGGAAAAACTAAAGGCCAAATTACTCTCTTCCACCCATGCTGTGAAGTTCAGAGAGAAATCTGTCCGAGAGCCGTACCATACAGATAGGAGACAATGAACTATTTAGAAACAACCGAAGGATGCATAAAATTCTTCACATTTCTTGGCACAGTAGCAAAGATCTTATTTTCCTAGTCACCCTCACAATTCAAAACGCCTGTGTCTGGTTGTTCACAGCACAAAACAAAGGTGCACGTTTTCAAATATCTAACTTGCTTCAGCTCTGTTAAGTCCCCAAAAGGAATTAAAAACTGCAAATGGCAAAGGACACCAGGGCTGCAGGGTTGCCCTATTACAGAGATCCACAATGCAACCAGTTGTCCGTGCAATACTGAAGAGGTATCATTAATACCCAGAGTAAATGAAAAACCAGAGGGTCAGAATCTGTTTCGTATACTCTTCTGGTAAACATGGGGCCATTAGGGAATGGTTTATAACCACCTTCAGAGGATTGTCTTTTTACAGAAACTAACCTGCCAGCTCGGGAATTTTGAAAACATAGCAGCTTATAAAACAGAACCATCCTTCCAACCCCTCTACTCTGAAGGATGCAGAAAGGAGGAAAAGATTGATGATTAGCGTGCTTTAGGAGGGGTGGGGGGACTGTGGCAGGCAGGGAAAAAAGCAGGGGTAGAGGCTGAGATGCAAACTAAGTAAGGTTTACAGAGAAATTAGGAAATGCCTGGCCGGCCACTGACCATCATCAAACGACTCGTTTCTCCATTGGACTCTAGACTTTAATTTAGCTCTTCTTTGACTTCCTCAAACTCAAAATGTCAAACTCTCTCCTCCTCTCTCTCAAATCCCTTTTCTCAGAGTGCTTTCCCACCTGAGTCCCTGATGGAAGTGAAAACAGCTAATTACCCATTCTAGAAATCTGGGGGTGACCCAGATGCCGCCCCTTTCAATCAATCGTCCAGTCCTTGGGTTGTTGTTTAGTCACTCTATGTGTTCTGTGTGTGTGTGCTCAGTCGCTCAGTTGTGTCCAACTTTTTGTGATCCCATAGACTGTAGCCCATCAGGCTCCTCTGTCCATAGAATTTCCCAGGCAAGGATACTGGAGTGGATTGCCATTCCCTTCTCCAGGGGATCTTCCCAACCCAGGGATGGAACCCTGGTCTTCTGCATTGCAGGCGGACTCATTACCATCTAAGCCACCAGAGAAGCCCCTGTTCAGTCTCTGCTGTGTGTGCTTAGTTGCTCAATTATGTCTGACTCTTTGTAACTCCATGGATTATAGCCAACCAGGTTCCTCTATCCATGGGGATTCTCTAGGCAAGAATACTGGAGTGGGGTGCCATGACCTCCTTCCAAGGATCTTTGCAACCCAGGGATCAAACTCAGGTCTCCCACATGGCAGGCAGATTCTTTACCTTCTGAGCCACTAGGGAAGCCCAAACCAGGAAAGTTTAATCACTAACTAACTTCAAAATATCTCCTGTTTCTTTTTTCCCTCCCTACCACGGCCATCTAATTCAGGCCATTCCTGTTTCTTTTGACAACAACCTCCAAAACTGTCTCCTTGCCTCTACTCGCACCCTCTTTTGATTCATTGTTTAAATATGTTTGTTTGTTTGTTTTTGCAGTAGAATTGCTTTACAATGTGGTGTTAGTTTTTGCTGTATACCAACATGAATCAGCTGTACATATACATATATCCCCTTCTTCTTAGAGTCCCTCATTCCACCCATCTAGGTCATCACAGAGCACCAAGCTAGACTCATTTAAAAAAAAAAAAAAATTGGTTTTATCACTCAAGCTGAATACCTGACTTTAGCGTCATCATACTTTTCCATCTTATTTTAACCCTAGTTTACCTCCCTCATTTTATCTTGAGCTTTCCCTGCATAGCAATACTAAAACGCTTTACTTTTTGGTTACCTAGAGCAGCATGCTGGATCAAAACTTAAAACCTTTGCATTTTTCCTTTTCTCTCTGCCAGGAATACTTTCCTTCTCCATTTGCCCGGTCAGCACCACCTCATCATGCCCTCTGCCTCAGGATGGAAAGCCCTTCCTTCAGGAAGCCCCCCTCACCCTCACCTCCAAAGCCAGGGAGCTGCTGTGACCCCTACACACACCTTCAGGCTGTCTCCTCCATCAGATTGTGAGCACCTGTGAATACCTTCATTGTTCCCCACCGTCTAGGCTTCACACATAGTAGGCCTTTAAAAATAATGGTTAAATGAACACGCTAGACAGTAAAGAATCTGCCTGCAATGCAGGATACCTGTGTTCGATCCCTCAGTTGGGGAAATCCCCTGCAGAAGGTAGTGGCAACCCACTCCAGTATTCTTGCCTGGAGAATCCCATGGACAGAGGAGTCTGGCGGGCTATAGTTTACGGGGTTGCAGAGAGTAGGACACGACTAGGCAATTAATACTTTTCAAGTATAACATCCAGGACAGAATCTAACTAAATGCATTTCATACAACTCAAGTGTAACCAAGTGAAGTTCTCTAGCTGTTTCAACTATGATAGACCAGAGTGTCCCAAACACACTCAAGAATGACCTGAGTCACTTGTTAAAATGACAGAGCAGAAACTGGTAAAAGTGCTGGAATCTGACGGAATCTGAAGATGAGAAGTGGAGATCAGGACCACGAATGAACTGGCTTTGCACCGTATACCCTTTGGATTTTTCTTTAAAACACACACACATATAAAGTAAATATATTTATCTTATATGTTTTATATATTCACATATTCCTGGAAGAATATACACATACTAAAAAAAAACACAAAAAAACAGTAACATTGATCACCTCCTCCAGGAAGGTGAATTGGGATGTTGGGAGGACAAGGTTGAAAAAGAGATTTTTCGATGACATTCTTTTACATCTTTTGGCATTTCTAACCATGTTCAGTGTGTGACCTGGTCAAAAATTTTAAAAGTTAAGCAGAAACACAGGTTTTTTAGGTCCCTTGCTGGAGAGGGATCTATTTCATAAAGATAGAAATGGAAATCTGTATTTTTAACAAACTTCCCAGGAAACACCAAGTAAACGTTGAGGAAAGTTTGGGGAACAGGATTAAGGCTGCACTTGACCTTGGAGATCATCTAATCCAGTAGTTCCCCAATCTGGGTATCATCCGTGATTTAATCAGAATGTTGCAGATCCGTTTTGTGCTAACGAAGAGCTATGCATTTGTCCACTGTAGGCCCAGTGCTGGCATTTTCCAGCCTAATGAAACCTCTCTCTGATCTTCCCTAGAAACAGAGGGCAGGAGGGTTATACGTGACTTTAGCTTGTGACGCAGGATCCGTCCACTGTGCTCTGCTAAACCCTAAAGCCAGACCTGAAAATATTGATCTCTGTGTTGAGCAAGAGCTGGGCAACCAGATTCTCACCTGGTGAACTGTGTGTGTGTGACATCACCAGTATCAGAAAGTGTATTCCACACACAAGGACCCTCCAAGACCCAGGAGCACTCGGAAAGGAAGCCAGTGCCCTCTCTTTCCCGATGTCACCTAGAGGAATCACATTTCATTTCCCTAATGCCTTTCAGCCAAAGACCTAAATACGTGCACTTCCCTTGTGCCAGTTCTTCCCCTCTTGTGCCGGTTTCTGATAGTTATGGTCACTTGACCTAGACCTGAGGGGACACCTCATAACTTAAAAATCTAAAATTGTGAAACCTACTGGTGTGACTCTGCTTGCACAGAAAAGCAAAAGTCCATTTGCAGAACATCAAAAGGAATTAAGAGAATGTGGGCTGTGTGTTGCTTGGTGTTGCCTAGCAATATGGTGAGGGCATAGGAATCACAGAGAGGGTGAGATTCACACCCACAAGGAAATCATATTATTCAAAAACACACGTACTCATACATACACATGTATCTGATGTCTCTGAAGAATGTTATAAACTGTAAGTAGAGAATTACAGTCACAAGTAGAACAGTCTTCAGAACACTGTAAGATAAACATGCTAGGTGATTGCGTGCTTAGTCACTCAGTCTGACTCTGCCACCCCATGGACTCTAGCCCACCAGGCTCCTCTGTCCATGGGGATTCTCCAGGCAAGAATACTCGAGTGGGTTGGCATACCCTCCTCCAGGGGATTTTCCCAACCCAGGGATTGAACCCAGGTCTCCCACAATGCAAGCGAATTCTTTACAATCTGAGGCACCAGGGAAGTCCAGGTGATCCTTTGCTGCTGCTGCTGCTAAGTCACTTCATTCATGTCCAACTCTGTGCAACCCCAGAGACAGCAGCCCACCAGGCTCCCCCATCCCTGGGATTCTCCAGGCAAGAACACTGGAGTGGCTTGCCATTTACTTCTCCAATGCATGAAAGTGAAAAGTGAAAGTGAAGTCGCTCAGTGGAGGTGATCCTTTACTTATGCTTCAGTGTTTTTGTGAGTATATCTATCACTCAGAGGAAAAACTATTGTATGCTTGTGAGTGGAGTTTACAATGACCCTCACTGATGTGAGCCCTGTCAAAAAAAGTAAACTTCACATTTTAAACATGTTAATATGTAAAATTACAGGAAGAAGTATTCAATATACAGAAACAACTTTAACCTCTTTGTTCATCTTTGTTTCAAAATAATGAGGTGTGCCCTTCATTTTCATAAGAGCTGAGTGTAGTGGTACAAAGCATGATCATCAAAGGCAGACACTTGATTTCAAATCCTGGCTCTGACTTCTGCCATTTTATTTAATCCCCCTGGACCTGACTTTCCTCATCTATGAGTTGAAAATAACAGCAATATTTACCTTATAGGGCTGTTGTGAGAATTACAATAAGGGAATCTGGGTGGGGGGTGATAAATTAGATGATTGGGATTGACAGAAAACTAATAAGGACCTACCATATGACACAGGGAACTCTACTCAATACTCTGGGAAAAGAATCTAAAAAAGAGGGGATATATGTATATGTATAACTAATTCATTTTATTGTAAGGCAGAAACAAATACAACACTGTAAATCAACTATATTCCAATACAAATTAATTTTAAAAAACAAATAAAATAAAATATAGGAATCCACGTAAAGGACAGAGACAGGGTAAGCACTCCATAACTTTTCTGCTCCTTATTAGTTATTATGCAAAAGGCTCTTGATCACCTTTCAATAAATATAGAGACAGAGAGTTAACCCAAGCAACGGTATCAGTAGGATTTCTGCCTAACAGGATGCTGTTCAGGTGTCAGGAAGAGGAGATTGTGGCTTCCACTTCCTCTCCTGCCTGGAAGGAGAGATGAGAAGTCACCCTCCTCTTTTCTCTCATGGCCCAATCAATGATTATTCCAAAGTCAGAGAGCCAACCAACTCAGTTCTAAGAATGAGACTCAGGATTCAAATGCAGTCACTCACTAAAGAAAAACTCCATCCTAAGGCCAATAAAAGTCGAATAGTCAAAACTATGGTTCTTCCAGTAGTTATGTATGGATGCAAGAGTTGAACCATAAAGAAGGCTGAACACCAAAGAATTGATGCTTTTGAACTGCGGTGCTGCTGAAGACTCTCACAAGTCCCATGGACTTCAAAGAAATCAAACCAGTCCATCCTAAAGGAAATCAGTCCTGAATGTTCATTGGAGGGACTGATGCTGAAGCTCCAATACTCTGACCACCTGAAGAGCTGACTCACTGGAAAAGACCCTGACACTGGGAAAGGCAGGTGGAGACGGGGGTGACATAGGATGAGATGGTTGGATGGCATCACTGATTCAATGGACATGAGTTTGAGCAAACTCTGGGGGACGGTGAAGGACTGGGAAGCCTGGCGTTCTGCAGTCCGTGGGGTTGCAAAGAGTCAGACATGACTTAGTAACTGAACAAAGGCCACACAACCTAGAAACCCTTAAGCTCCAGGCTCCCCTGCCAGAACAACTCGCTCCCTCATCCTGCATCTTCCACGGGACCAATCTGGAGGTCCCCTAAAAGGACTCCCCTCTGTCTTCTTTCCAGCTGACCTTGAAAATGTTCTCAGAGTTGGTAAAACTATGATTTCCTGGATACGTATTACTTCCCCAGGGCATGCTGAGGCGGTGGGGAAAGCAGGGAGTCATCATCCATCTCCACTGCTTGAGTTTTGAGCACTAGTCTCCAGCAGTGTTTGTCTCTTAAGATCGAGGTGAGAAAGAACCAGAATAGCTGAGCTGCCAGGCCACCCCTGGGGAGAGGTAAGTAATTAGCAGAGCTCCCTGAGCATCACTGAGAAAAACAATCTGTGTATCCTCCTAGGCAAAAGATGAATAGTGAGTGATTTGTGAGAATAAGAAAATTATATGGATTCTATTTATTCATTTTATATGTGAAGCAATAAACAGTTTTGAAGAAATATTTCAGTCTGTTCCTAATATCCTTTGACTTGTATGAATTTGGGAATTATTTTTTTCTCTTTTGAACTATTTTGAACCGGATTGAATTATAAGTGCTATGGTTACTTATTATGGTTTAGAAAATTCTACTTATTGAGATAAGAATAAGTTTCTCTTTGGCTTTTAAAAGTCCTTGAAACAACAGTTAGACAATATAATGGAAGAAAGGACCCCATTTGTATTAGCAACTAAAAGATTAAATTCCTAGGAAGTTTGTTCTTCAATAAGAAGTGAAGAGTTATATGAAAAAGACTTTTAAAGCCACTGAGGTTCAAAAAAAAAAGACTTGAACAAATGGAAGGATATCTATGATATTAGATTAAAAGGCTTTATAAAAATGTGATTCTCCCTAAATTACCTATATATGTAAAAAACTTCATTTAACAAAGAATTTTCTAAGTATTACAAATTGACTAAAATATTAATATGGAAAAATAATCAAGTGTATTAATGAAAATTCTGAAAAAGGAAAGCAAGAGTTGTCTAGCTGTGTTAGATACTAAAATGTGAAGCTATAGTAACTAAAAAGGCATGGACCTGAACAGAC
The DNA here is from genome assembly GCF_029378745.1 of Bos indicus. NCBI lineage: Eukaryota > Metazoa > Chordata > Mammalia > Artiodactyla > Bovidae > Bos > Bos indicus. The sequence continues at coordinate 21,359,096 of NC_091781.1, read as the reverse complement.
AGACAGCTCAATGGAACAGAAATGGACTCAGATACAAAAAGACATGCAGTATGAGATCAAATGACCTCTTATCAGTGGAGAAAGATGGTCTGTAATGAATGGTGTTTAAGGGACTAAGCAGTCCTTAGGGGTGGGGGTGGTGGGGGTATTACAGTTGGATCCAAACCTTACACCATGATATTCCAGACGGATTAACATTTTTAGAAATAAAATCCTGAGCATGCCAGAATAAATTGTTAGATACTTTTCCACATAATCTTGGAATACCACGCTGCTAAGTCGCTTCAGTCGTGTCCGACTCTGTGCGACCCCATAGACAGCAGCCCACCAGGCTCCCCCGTCCCTGGGATTCTCCAGGCAAGAACACTGGAGTGGGGTGCCATTTCCTTCTCCAATGCAGGAAAGTGAAAAGTGAAAGTGAAGTCGCTCAGTCATGTCCGACCCTCAGCAACCCCATGGGCACTTTGAAATACAGAATAAAAGCCAGCATCCATAAAAAATTGATTTATACACTACAGTCAAACATTTCTCTCATGGCAAAACAACAAGAAACACTGGCATAGTTGAAAGACAGCAAACCTCGAAAAACTGCATTTCTTATAACAGATAAAGGATTCCTACAAATTAATAAGAAAAAGATGAATGTTTCCATCAAAAAAGACAGTTTGCAGAAAAAGAAATAAATGGGAGAATCTCTAGTTCACTTATAATAATGTATCTTATTCACATATCAGATTGGGAAAGATTGAGTGCGATTTGCTGTTGGATATAGCATGGTTAAACAGGTACTTCAGTTTTACTGCTCAAAGTTTAAATTGCTGCAGCACCATCATGGGTGATTTGGCAATATACATATAAATCATAGGTGGACATACACTTTGATCTAGCAATTTCACTTGCAAAGTAAAATTATCTTGCCATTGCTCAAGCACGTGTGAAATAATCTGGATACTAAGTTACTTAATACATAATGTTCTGTGATTGTAAAAAATGAGGAACAATCTAAATGCATACCAGTAAGAAATTGTTAAGTAAATCGTTGCTACATCTATATAATGGAATATTATACAGCTGTTAAAAGGGATGGGGAGGTATTTTATGTACTGATGTAAAATTATTTCCATGATCTATCACAAAAAGTAAATGAGGGTATCTTCCCTAGTGGTCCAGCAGCTAAGACGAACACTCCAAACTCCCAACACAGGGGACCCAGGTTCAATCCCTGGTCAGGGAATTAGATCCCACATGCCACAACTAAGAGTCTGCATGCCCCAACTAAGACCTGGCACAGCCAAATAAGTAAATGCACACACAAAAACTAAACAAGGACCTGGAGTCATCAATTACCCCCGGAAAAGATCCAGGTAGGAAAGATTTTCACCACACATCCCTTTATCTTCAGAAATACAAACCCTGTGCACATAAAACTTGGTCCAGAAATAAATAGATAAAATTTTAAATAAAAACCTTTGCCATTTTGATTGCTTTTATGTCAACAGTTCAGTGTTTCCTTTGGTATTCTGACAATCTTGCTACAGTAAATAGCTAAAGATCTTTTAGGACTTTTATGTTGTCTTTATTTTTATGGAGTCAGATTTTAAATAGTTCTGCAAGTGAGGAGAGTGCCAAAGAAAGCCCTTTTTTTTCTGAATGTGTAACTTTCTACTACCTGATTCTATTTCTATTACCTGATTTAATTTTTCATGTTAGAGCTGTTGGCAGACAGAATGCTGAGATGGCCCCACATTCACATAAGTTTTGTTAGACCAAAGTCATGTCCATGTGGTCACATACTGTCTGTGGCTAGCCGTAGAGTTGAGCAGTCTTGACAAAAAGCCACATAGCCTGAAAAACCTGCAGCCTTTACTATTTGTCCCTTTATTATACAGAAAAAGCTTGCCAATCCCTGTTTAAACCATTTAGAGTTGAGGCGCCTATTATTTGCAGTCTGAAAGCATTCACACTAAACTATAATGGGTAATAATGACGATGCAGGTTTTTAAGTAAATTTCTATGGACAGAACATGCATACATACAAGTTTACAAATCATTATTGTACCACTTAATGAGTTTCACAAAGCAAATATATTTATGTAACCATTACCAGGAGCTACCCTGGTAGCTCAGCTAGTAAAGAATCCACCTGCAATGCAGGAGACCTGAGTTCGATTCCTGGGTTGGGAAGATCTGCTGGAGAAGGGAACAGCTACCCACTCCAGTATCCTGGCCTGGAAAATTCCATGGACTGTATGGTCCATGGGGTTGCAAAGAGTCAGACACAACTGAGTGACTTTCAACCATTACCAAACCCCAGAATCTCTCTTGTCTCCATCCAAAGACACCTCCTGTTCAGATTTCTATCAGAATAGATTTCCAGAGACTAGCTTTGACTGTTTATAAGCTGCATATAAATGCAATTATTGTACGTGTCCTTTTGTGTCTGACTTCTTTTGCTCAGGGTTTTGTTTGTGAAATTCATCTGTTTTTGTAGCAGTAGTTCAGCCATTCTCATTGTTATGTAATACTCCATGGTATGTCACAATTTATTTCTTCATTCCACAGTTGATGGACATTTGAGTTGTTTCCAACTTATAACAATAATGAATAGTGCTATTGTGAATATTGTAATTTTGGAGTGCATATACATACACACCTAAATATGTTACACACATGCATTGCTACCTCTATAAGTTATATGTGTATATGTCACACATACGTGTGTATATAACATATACACTGTTAGAGTAAAACTGGGGGTCATATGAACATGATTATTACCATGTATCTGCAAGTACGATCCAGTGTCAGAAAACACATAATTTCATTGAACAGAAATTGGTTCTGCTTCAATTTTACTATAACATCAACGTTAATTTAGCAGAGTATCAGGTTCAAAAGATCATATACAACCAGATGTATAATCAATTAATTGAAAAATTAAAACAATTACCAACAAGCTGATTTCCCTTCCAGAATCTACACTGTTCTGTTACTTTAAGGATGTTTCAAGCTGCCTGCTTAGAGGTTAATTGTTTGAGCAGCTGAATTCAAATCATTGCTTTCTTTGGAACACTGGGAAGGCTCAGATGACTTTGGCACTTCGCTAAGTCACAGAGGTGCATTTTCTGGGACATATTCCTTACTTTGAGGAAAAAGTGATGAAAAGTTACAGATGGATGAGGTGGCAGGGCGCCTCAGTAGATTGAAAGCTCAAAAAAAGGGGGGTAGGGGCAAAATTGGTACAATTTCCAGTGATTTTCCTACTTAGGAAAAAGCCACAGAAAATCAAGATTTCATTAAAGGGCGCTTCCTCCTACTCCAGCCACCGGACTGGTACTTCTGCCTTGCTCTTCCCTTCCTCACTCAGGCAACATTCTCCAGGGGTTTGAAAACAGTGTATCTTTTTTTTTTTTCTTTTAAGCAGCACCCAAGGATTGCATGGATAGCTTCGTTTCAGTTCAGTCGCTCAGTCATGTCCAACTCTTTGTGACCCCATGAACTGCAGCTCGCCAGGCCTCCCTGTCCATCACCAACTCCCGGAGTTTACCCAAACTCACGCCCATTGAGTCGGTGATGCCATCCAACCATCTCATCCTGTCATCCCCTTCTCCTCCTGCCCTCAATCTTTCCCAGCATCAGGGTCTTTTAAATGAGTCAGCTCTTTGCATCAGGTGGCCGAAGTATTGAGTTTCAGCTTCAACATCAGTCCTTTCAATGAACACCCAGGACTGATCTCCTGTAGAACAGTCTGGTTGGATCTCCTTGCAGTCCAAGGGACTCTCAAGAGTCTTCTCCAACACCACAGTTCAAAAGCATCAATTCTTCAGTGCTCAACTTTCTTTATAGTCCAACTCTCACATCTGTACATGACTACTGGAAAAACCATAGCCTTGACTAGATGGACCTTTGTTGACAAAGTAATGTCTCTGCTTTTTAATATGCTATCTAGGTTGGTCATAACTTTCCTTCCAAGGAGTATGCATCTTTTAATTTCATGGCTGCAATCACCATCTGGAGTGATTTTGGAGCCCCCCAAAATAAAGTCAGCCATTGTTTTCACTGTTTCCCCATCTATTTGCCATAAAGTGATGGATAGCTTACTGTCTTACATATACCAGGAAAATTAAGAGAACCAAGAAAGAGTCTAAAAAGGCAATAAGGAGAGTGATTATTAGGGGTACACATTTGATTGAAGTTTTTTGCACTCATCAGGTGTTATCAAACCAATAGAGAAGATTCAATCTGATAATTATCTAGATGAGTCATCTGTAGCCACAGAGTACTAGGGTCAGATTCAGGGCTTTGTGGTTTTGAGCTGATGTCCTCCCAACAAGACAGCAAAGTGCAAGTTGAACTCTCTTGGCCTCTTTCTCCTCTTTGGCCAACTCTAAGGTACCGATTTCTTTAAGCAACAAAGGAAATGAGGGGGGATGGGCAGACAGTGAGGGGAAGGAGAAGGATGAGGGAGAGGAGGAAAAGGATGAGAGGACAAAAAGAGTGAGCATTCTCTGCAGACTCCTAGAAATATTTTGCCACAAACTTTCCAGAAAAGAGCAGCTCTGGTCTTCTATCCCCAGCAGTCTGCTCCAGGTGTGGCATGGGCATACCTTGGGGTGGGTCCTTCCACTTTCTTTAGAAACTAGTATTTTCAACTGCATCTCCCTCCATGTGCAGGGTAATAGGATGCCAGCTCTGAGGCAGCTCTAATGTCTCTAGACCCGACCACAGTCTCTCTCTAGGACAGATAATGAAAGTCTGAAGAGAAAAGAAAATGTACCTTCACAATTGAATAAGGCACAGGAGGACTGGGCTGAATATTCCAAGCTGTGAAAGTAGATACTGCGGCCACGTGCAGCCCTCTCGTGCAGGGCGGTGCTGTCTGCTTTTTAGTATCCTGTCCTACCCTAAACCCAAACAATTTCTGCCCTCATATTAAGTGAGAGAACACTGTCACAGAACCCTCCTGCTGGTTTAGGGGCACCCTTAGCCATCTGCAGCCTCTGTTTCTTCCATCAACGACCCTTTCTGTGTTGAAAAGCTTTTGACTCTTAGAAGCCGTAAACAGTGACCTATTTTGACTTTTAAAATCTTTTTTTTTCCCCTCTTGAACTCTTGAAAGAGAACTCTTCCCAACTCATTTTCCAGGAGCACTTATCTTGAAAGCTTTTGGCGGACGTTTATTGCGCTCCGTCCCACTCCTGTGAGGTGGCGAAGGTCTGTTATCCCCATTTTATTACCAAGGCAGCTGAGATAGAGAGAAGCGCTTTGCCGAAGGTCACGCACCAAGTCAGGGGCGCCCTCAGAGGCAGGACTCTGTGTTCCTGGCAGGCTAGGCTGCCTCGCCTCTGTTTGAACTGCCTTAAAAATAAGATTTTCAGGAATTCTGATGAGAAGATTGAAACTCGGCAGTGCTTTGTTAATGGTGACTTGGTGACTGCATATATTAACATTATTCATTGACTTACAGCCAAAAGCCATTCATTTACTGGATCCTCAGCCTAAGAGAGCTAGTTTCCTTGTTTGTCACTGATTACAATCCAATAGTTCCCTGGAAGGATAGGAGAATGCAGTTACATCAGACAGCCACGGAAAAGCATGAATTGTTGTCCTTCAGGCTTCTAAGAGAATGCATCTCTAGATTTCTACCAACTCCTTACTCTGGCCTATGCTACACCCTTGCCTCAGTTTCCCATCTGAGAGGCCACCCTCCAGCCACTTGGGTGCCTCTTAAAGTAAGTCACCCACTAGTTCCAGAACACCCCTTGCATTTTGGTCTCTCTGACCCCCTCTTGACTTCACCCACCCAAAATCTCTTATCAAGATTCATCTGAATCACCTCCCAAGAAGCCACTCCCTCCAAACCTGGTGTCTCTTCCTTTGAAGCCCTTATCTGACACCATCTTCTTTAAAATCAAGCTTACTGGCCTTATGCCCCTTGAGAGGAGATTATAAAGTACTGAGGGGCAGGGAGATTTTTACTCATCCTTGCGTGGTCTGCAGGAAAACACAGCTTTGCTCACTGCACAGTGAACTGCTTACTCCAGGGGTGGGCAAAGTGTTTCTGCTGAAGCTTGGTTAAATATGTTATGCTTTGCCAGCCATGAAGAGTCGTTATTGATTCTTCTTTTCTTTGTTATAATTCTTTGTTTAAAATTTTTATATTATTTATGTCCTTTAACTCTTTAAAAATATAAAAATCATCCTTAGCTCTCAGATCAGCTAAGGGTCTGGATTTGACACTCTGGCCATGGTCTGCCTGACCCCTGGCTTAGTAAGATCAGTATTTTTTGGATAGTCATCCATGGTCCTGAATTATGTTGGAATGCACTTATTTTGTATTTATTGAAATTTTAACACAACTGATGGCTTTTGTACTGGTTTAAAATGGTAGTATTTGTAATGAGAATGTTTTCTTTCATTTTTCTAATATCGTGAAAGATCAACTGTACCACATAACCCAAATACACTGTTATACTCTTAACTTTTTGTACTTTAAAAGAAATTCCATACAGTAGTATCTGTATTTATTTTAAAAGTCAAACAGTTCAAATATGGGTGAAGCTCTGCATTTATCTATGTGGAAATATAAACCTGCAAAATCCATGTGTGTATCTTTTTGCGACATTAAAGGCCCAAATTTCATCACTTTCACAAAGATTCTGCCAGAGCTATTGGGGCCTCTTGGCTTTTTTAGGAAGTGGGATAATAAAACTAGCTCTGCGGTGCTGAAAGGATTTTTTTTTTATGGTGTTGCAAAATGTTTCATTTGTCCTGTCAATGATTGCTCTGAAGCAGGATCTTGGGCAAGTTAATATTTATAATGCCTTAAACTCTAGAAAAGAGGACAAAGGAATGGTCCCTTTCAAGTCTCACTGACCTGGGTCCCAGTTTAGTGCCCACACAACACCATCCCCAACACCTCACTGGCCCCAGGAATACTGCAGAATAATCAGCATTAAATGTTTAGTCATTTCCTGCATCACGTTTGTCAGACATCATCCGTTCCCCTATTAACATATCTAACTGAGTTAGAGTTCAAACAGCCGGTTTCCATATCAGCAGCTGTTTGGTTTAATATCTTTTCAACAAAGGTGCCATAGGGAGCCTTTTGGAAAGCCTCCTGTTAATACTTTAGCCTGTTTTCCTGAGAAGATCCAGCTGAGAACAGTGTTGACTCTGTATGACTGATAATTTGCCAGTGTGTGATTTGTGAAACTTCTGCAGATGAAATTGTCTTCAAGATGTCACTTCTGAAAAACCTCTGAACTTCACTAAAATTTAATTGTGTGTTGAAGGGCATGTCTTGATTTCATTAGCATGCTGAAGGTCAGTCTGTCCTGGGAGGGCATGTATGCCCTATAATAGAGGGTTGCTCTGCTTATAGGGAAGAAAGATGGATGGAAGCATAATAATCCCAGCCATGAAGACAGCATTAATTATAGCCTGTTGACCTCTCCCTTTTGACAGGGAAGCCATAACACTTCAAAGAAAGAGTTCCATTAGTTAGGTTATCAATTAAGGAAGCAGGAAATAGCAAGAAGAAAGGTATAAAATTATCTTGTAAAAATACTCTTCGATATTAGAGCTACTTAACACATAACAGGAATATATGGTCTAAGGTACTAGAGAATTTTAAAAATAACCCTGTCCTGTAAAAGTGAAGCTGATCTTTGGTAAACTTATCTGTGTCTCATTAAAAAGACAGTGGGCTTTCATGCTAGAAAAAGCCATAATTTTTAAAGGTGTTTACTTGCGTTTTATATTTAGAAAATGCCCTTTCCTATATCTACAACGGCTTTTGAAGATGGAAAATGCAACAAACCAAAACTGTGCTCAATTCATTGTCCTCTCTAAACTTTGAACAAGTCTGGTGAATCACTATTTCTATTCTACTCTAATTTTTGCTATATGTTTCATATGTTTTGGAAGTAGGTCGGAAGAAGCAATAGAAAATATAGTCTCTTTGGTTTTCATTTGTGGCCTGGATGTGTCTGGATTCATAGTCTATGAGGTTGAATTATATGAAATTGCCACTTAGGTAAAAAAAAAAAAAAATCATCAAATATTGGTAGTTTCATAAGAGGTTGCTGGCTATGCTATTGGGTTGGCCAAAAAGTTTGTAAGTTCTATAAGATGTTACAGAAAAACCCAAACAAACTTCCTGGCCAACCCAATATTTCTCTTTTATTATCCCTGTGATACTACTGTCTTTGACCCTTAAAAACTGGGAGATTTTTTGACCCTTGTCAAAAGGGAGAATTACAGAATAAAAATTTATTCCTTGTGTAATATATGGTATGAAAGATGATAACAGATAAAAGGTAACCAACAGAAAATAGATAAGGATAGAAAGTAGATATATAGATAATAAATGTGTGACAAGAATTGATTATAGGTAGAAAATAATATATGACAGAATTTCCAAGAATTGTGTATCTGCAGAAGAGTGTTTTGGCTCCTCCAGTCACCTGGAAGAAACAATAGGAATTTCCTCTTTTTCAAAGTAAACCTCTTATTACAAGCATTCTTTTAACCTGCTCTAAGTCAGGGATCTTGAAGTCCTCTTTTTCCTTCCTCTATGAGCAGATCATAATGATAACAGTCACTAAAATTTATTGAGTATCTCCTAAGTGCCAGTGTCTATCATAAAGCCTGTACATTTTCTCATGTCCTCCTCAAAACAACTCAAGGTAAGTATTAGTATTATAATTCCTGTTTTTTAAAGATAAAACTTCAGGGAGAACATCACAGCTCTTGTTTTCCAACCTACATAGTATTTGATTATGTGGAGAAAGGACCTGAGAGGTGGAGAAAAAGCTAACCAGTCAACCAGCATATTCTTATGTCAAATAAACAGCCTTAGTGTCAAAATCAGGGAAGCTTTTCCGATGTGGTTTGGTAACAAATCATGCTTCTGATCCTTAAATTTGAGCTTTAAAATATTCCTTTGTGGCATGGCAATATGAGACCAGGACTTAATCAATTGCTTAGGACATCATTAACCTTATCTATAAAATAACATAAAATCTATAAAACAACATAAAACCTCAGAGAAGCATTAAGATTTCCACTGATATCTGACATTCTCAAATCAAGACAATTACAAAGTAGCACAACCTATTCCAAAACTAGAGATTATTATTCTGGTTATTCTGCTTTGATAATAATTGTTATTTCTCATTTGTAAGTTTGTGACAACAGATGGTCAAGAAAAAAATTTGACTCCAGAAAAAACAAAATCTATAAAACATATCCGTTTTATAGATTAAAAAATAGTCTCTTTTCTTAAACCGTGCTGTTTATCAAAAATAACAAAAAGTCTTTCGAATCAGAAATGCATTTTTAAAGGTATAGAGCATTTCAGTCATTTAAAGCCCCTATACATCCTCCACATTCTGGACTACAAAGAATAGGAAAGAAAAAGAGACAGTATTACTGCTTCAAAGAGAATATGTTCATGGAGACCTTGCTACAAACCCTAATCAGCCAAGGGAAAATGATTTACCTTTCTGAAGCCTGCACAAGAGTCAACAGCCCAACAAGACAATGCTGTTTTAATTCTCCAGGTTGCAGCATTATCCAAAGAAAAGAGAGCTGATTTTTTTAAATGATCGCTAAAGATATCTCTGAAGACAGTTGAATCTGGGTTGGCAAGGCAAAAAGTCAAACAGCAGATCAAAACAAGAGAAGAAAACTGTGACTAAAATAAAAGTGATGATATGTTCATGCAAAGGAAACATTCAAGTCTATGTAAATGAATTACAGAATTTTCTCTGCAAGGTTCTGATAATTTCTCACCCGTGTTAGATAGACCAAATAGTTTAAAACAAACACTCTGTAGGGGCTGAGTTAAGACCCAAGTTTTAAAAACACTATTAGTAAGGCAGATGGTGATAAAAAATGATCACAAAGTAATGATTACAGACACAGCTAAGTCTAGCTGCCCAAATGGTGTCACCCATTCTTGGTCTACTTCCCGTGTCTCAGTCTTACCTCCCATGCCCACCCATGGCCCTGACATTTCACAGATCTTTCAGCCAGGAACAAGGTTGTTTATATAGCTCAGCTGACAAACAGGTACACTGGAAATTTAAGGTTATCAGGGGGAAAGGGTGGCAGGGAGGGATATATTGGGAGTTTGGGATTGGCATGTATACGTATTTAAACTAGGTAACCAATAAGGACCTGCTTTATAGTATAGGAACTTGGCTCAGTATTCTGTAATAACCTAAATGGGAAAAGAATTTGAAAAATACTAGATACATGTATATGTACAACCGAATCCCTTTGCTGTACATCTGAAACTAAAACAACATTGTTTTGCTGATTAATCAGCTATGCTGCTAAGTCACTTCAGTCGTGTCCGACTCTGTGCTACCCCATAGACGGCAGCCCACCCAGCTCCCCCGTCCCTGGGATTCTCCAGGCAAGAACACTGGAATGGGTTGCCATTTCCTTCTCCAATGCATGAAAGTGAAAAGGGAAAGTGAAGTCGCTCAGTCTTGTCCGACCCTCAGCGACCCCATGGACTGCAGCCTACCAGTCCCCTCCATCCATGGGATTTTCCAGGCAAGAGTACTGGAGTGGGGTGCCATTGCCTTCTCCATTAATCAGCTATACTCCAATATAAAAACATTTTTTAAAGATACACTGTATATTAATGCATATATGTGGAATCTAGAAAAATGATGTAGATGATTTTATCTGCATAAGATAGAGACAAGACATAGAGAACAAACATAAGGACACCAGGTGGGGGCATGAACTGGGAGATTGGGGTACTATCTATAAAATAGGTAACTAAAGAGAACCTACCATATAGCACAGGAAAGTTTACTCAGGGCTCTGTGGTGACCTAAATTGGAAGGAAATCTATAAAAGAGGGGATTTATCTGTACATATGGCTGATTCACTTTGCTGTACAGCAGAAACTAACACAACATTGTAAAGTAACTAAATTCCAATAAAAATTAATTTAAAAAAAAATTTTTAAAGGTATCCTGGAAGAGAAGAGAAAACCTAGGGAGATGGACGCAAGGATAAATACACATTCCTAAAATTCCATCACCATTTGCATCATTCACATATATACACCCCAACCCTCAACTCTAGAGAAGTACTTTCTATGAAAACATAATATTACTATGATTTCAAGACTTGTTTTTTCAAATTAGCAAAGCTCACATTTCTTTAGCTAGTTTACAAAAGAATGGCATTGGTTAGTGAAAAAACAGACTTGACTAATGAGTGAACTCTGGGAATAGGCTCCTGTGTATCTGAGAAGCTTTAACTCACAGAAATAAGTTGGAACAATGCCTCTGGCTGGGAAAAGAACAAAGATGGAACAAGCAGTTGCCTAGGGTAGTGAATTACCAAGGGCAGCAGACGTTCAAGTGGCTTCCGTGGGAGCAAAGGCAGCCTTTGAATTTGGATGTAACCCACTTTGCTTGGGGTAGGAGAGGGTGTGGATAGGGTATTCACTGGGAAGTTAAGCAACCATTCCACTGGGCTCGTGGGTGGTGGACAGATGGATGTTTTTAAAAGTGAATATTTAGAGTTCAGGGTGCAATTTAATGCTTTCACTAGTACGGCTCCCTAAGAGTATGCTCCACTGGCTGTAAGCCAAGCTTGCCTTCTGCCTCTTCGCTTCGGCCCAGCACAGGCTGCTGAGTATAAACCAAATGGCAATCACCAGGTACTGAAGACTTGTCTTTGCTCTGGCTTCTAGAAAGCTTAGAGTCTTTATTTATTTATTTATTTCCTTTTCTTTTCTCTCACTGCTGGCAACTGAGTTGGGCTATTGGGTTTATCACATTTCCTTATCCATATTTTTTTTCCTTTCCCCTAACTCACTCCACTTTGTTTTATTCTTGGACAGAGCATATATTTGTATAAATTGCTTCAAATCCTTCTGTGAAAGTGGCAAACAGACAAACACATAGATAGAATGTCAATATGGTGGATCACAAGATATCATAGTCCTTCTGGCTGAGGAAACACATCGTTCAAATCATTAACCCAGGAGACCAGCTGAGTGCGAGTAAAAACCTCAAGTGTTCAAGTTGCAAGGTTCACAAACTCGGAAAAGGAGACCTGGGGAGAGGTCTGAAGAAGAGGATGATGTGTTGAGGTTCTGTACTATTAATGCAAGTCCACAAGAAATCATTTTCATTTCCTTCACTGAACTTCCTAGTCATTCTTTGAGTGTTTCTCTTTCCGTTAGCTAAAAAGCCAAACGGTGCTTGGAAACCGATTTTAAAATGGGCTTCATCTTTTAGATTGTTCATGCTGATCTCTCTTGGCATTTTATACAATGTTTAAGAGGGATGCTAGAATCCAATATTCATTATGCTTCATTAGGTAGTTGTTGAATAAATCTAGCAAATCTGGTGGCTGTTTTGAATGTAATTCTGAGTGTCTATCCTGGAGGTCAAACCTCACCATTCTCAGACAGGGGCTGGTCTACCTGGGAATATACCCGGCTCCCTAATCTTTAAATTGAGGAGCATGAAGGGCTGTAGAAATCACCCTCTGTGTTTCACAATCATGAGCTCTTTTGATCTTCATAACAACCCTGAAAGGTAGGCAAGGCAGTTGTTAGTTTAACAGACAAGGAAATAGAAACTCAGAGATTAAACAAAGTGTTTAAGATCTTCGAGCAATTAAAATAGAACACCTGAGACCAGAACACAGTTCTAACTCCAGAGATTCACTGTATTGTAGTTTTAGCATTTCCAGTTCTATTACAATCTCCTACCTACCTTAATACGTGGGAAGAAGAGAGAAAAAAGTAACTCACTGCACACACCAGGCTAAACACACTATTGCTCTGACCTCTTTGGACTCTGACGTTTTTGATCTTGTTGAAGAATGCATACTCTAACTCTAGTGAGAGCCAGATGATTGACAGCTGAGGGTGGCGGGGACTGTCACAGGTTTGGGGCGAGAAAGCATTGAACCAACACTGCCTTACTTTAGGTGGAGCACTTAGCAACGATGCTACATCCAGGTGGTTCTACACTGCAGCATATGCTCAACCTTTTGGTAAAGGCCACAGTCTTATTTAAAAACAAAACATCCAAAATGTCTATTATGAGCTTTTTAAAGCCCCGTTCAATGAAAATGCAGCCTTTTCCTCACTCTTCTTCCTAGGCTGACATTTCAAAATACCATTTTCCTATTTCTTTTCCTATCTTTAGAGAGGAAATTATGTGTAATGCATCAGAAAGAACCCCATTCAGAATTCAAGAAAACTGGGTTCCCAACTTGCTCAACTCAGTTCTGTGACCTGGGGCAAGTCACTCAGCTTCTCTGGACCTATTTGGGCTCAGGAAATCTAGGGGGTTTCCTATCTAAGCTTTGAGATCTCTTCTAACTCTCGAATTCTATGATTCATTTTTAACTTAGGTTTTTCTTATTTAATTTTTGCTATTTGTTCCATCGGGTATTAATTCCTTCTTATAAGCCTAGTTTAATCTCAAATTCATAATATCCCTAAAATTGCACTCCACGATTGCAAGTAACAGGATCCCCTCCCTGACGGATTCTGTTTTGTTCTTCAGCATAAACTTTGTATTATTTATCATATTCTGATAAGTGTTGTAAGTATCGTGTCCTTATCAACTGTATCTGTTAGAATGAAAAAAAAAAAAAGTCAATTCAAGCTACCCTGCTAAGTCTGCTAAGTCGCTTCAGTCGTGTCCGACTCTTTGCGACCCCATGGATTACAGCCTACCAGGCTCTTCTGTCCATGGGATTTTCCAGGCAAGAATACTGGAGTGGGTTGCCATTGCCTTCTCCGCAAGCTACCCTAGACAATAAAAAAAAGATCTGTTGATTCATAAAATAAAATTAAGTATGAGTGTAAATTGAGGCAAGGCCTGATCAGAGATTTTATCCATTTCTCAGAGATTTTTATTGATTCTGCTGATCTTTGCTCACCACTTTCATTCTCAGAAAAATAGCAAGCAGCTTCAGGGCTTGTGGGTCTCCTACCCGTACTCAGCTGGGGCCCTAGGAAGAACACCCTACGGTCTACTCTCTGTTTTAGGAATCAGGAAACTCTCCCCAGGGCCTTCAGAACACTGGTTATTGTGTCTCTTGGACTAAACTGGGTCACAAAATCATTCCTGAATCAGCCACTGTGGCCTGAGGAATTCCTTGGGAGGAGGCGGAGCTACCATGACAGGCTTAGACCAATCAGAAGCCACCCCTAGAAGTGAGTCCAAACCCTAGACTACAACATGACTTAATATCCTGGAGGAAAGAACGCTGGGCAATCTGTCATTATATCCAGTCTATTCAACTCCAAAAATGTGGAGGCTGATATTGTATCTTTTGACCCTTGGGTGCTGGGCACCCAGGTAGTATCTGTTACACTGAATTTAATTTCAAGTATTGGTGAAGACATGAACCAAAACAGAAAATAACACACAGTTCCCCTTAACTCTTCCTCTCTTTTCTATTTTTGTAATGACTGCTTCATCTTCCCTAACTTTCCCCACTATTTATATGTTACCCCTCTTATTTTTAGCCATAAGTTTTACTAAGTCTGAAGATAACCAAATATTTCCTGAATAATATGTCTCTGAATATGCATATTCTCTAAATACGAATATAAGCCTATTTGCAAATCTAGCACTTAGATTTAGAATGTTGTTGGCAGGACTCTGAAAATCAGTTTTTCTTTTTCTTTTTAATAGAAAAATGTACTACATCAGAAAGACTTGTTTTCCACAAAGCAGAACCAGCTTTTTTTATTTCACTGATTTTGATACATATATGTGTGTGTGTGTACTCAGAAAATATTAAACAAATAAATAACAAATCAGATCTTACTGATTACATAATCCTCTGCCATTAATAACTGAACTTCAGGACTGACTCTTCAGAAAAGAGAAAGGGTGTGGAAGGGACTGGACATGCTTTTATAAAAATCCAGGCATCCAACCAAGGCTGGAGAACTGGGGTTTATTCAGCCCCTCTCTCCCATTCCAGCCCCTCTGGCAGCCCAATTCTCTCAAAAGACTCACAGGGTACAGGGGTCTGGCAGGAGGTAACACTCAAAATGACAAGGAATAGGGAGACCCCTAATGCAGGTAGCGCCCCTCTCCCCAAATAAGACTATGACAACTGCTTGCTCAGGTCTGTAAACCAGGGGATACTCCATCTAGAGGTATGGCACTCAACTCTGTTTATCCTTTACTGAGCACATACTCTATCGGGTTCAACATCACAGGTCCCTGTTCTTGAGGAGGGAAGGTGGACAAGAAAACAGTTGCAGTTCAGCAGGGCAGAATCAGTGAAAGCTCTAACACATAAGAAGGGCATGTGTGTCCTGCAATCCAACTCCTGGTCATATATCCAAAGAAAACCATAATTTGAAAAAATACATTCGCCTCCATGTTCGTTGCAGCACTATTTACAATAGCCAAGACATTCAGAAGCAACCTGAATGTCCATCAACAGTGGAATGGGTAAAGAAGATGGGGTCTTCACACACACACACACACACACACACTGGAATATTACTCAGCCATGCAATGAAATGAAATGATGCCATTTGTAGAAACATGCTGCTGCTGCTAAGTCGCTTCAGTCACGTCCGACTCTGTGCGACCCCATAGACGGCAGCCCACCAGGCTCCCCCGTCCTTGGGATTCTCCAGGCGAGAACACTGGAGACATAGATGGACCTGAAGATTATCATAGCAAGTGAAATAAGTCAGATAAAGACAAATACCACATGTATCACTTATATGTGGAATCTGAAAAAAAAAAATGAAACAAATGAACTTATTTACAACACAGAAAGAGACTCAGATGTAAAAAACAAACTTGTGGTTACCAAAAGGGAAAGGTGAGGGGAGAAATAAATTAGGAATTGATGAGCAATATACACACACTACTGTCTATAAAATAGATAAAAAAGGATCTGCTGCATAGCACAGGGAACTATACTCAAGATTTTGTAATAACCTGAAAGGGAAAAGAATGCAGTTATGCAATATGGCAGCCTGGACCCACGTCCCATCTTAGGCTGATAGAAAAGGCTTTCTAGAAGAAGGGATATTCAAGCTGAAGTTTGAAGGAAGGAATGGGAGATTATCTGGACAAGTCACTCACACCAGTTTTAGCAGGGTGCATGCTCACACATACTGTAAACATCCACCTAACCCTTAAAGAGATACGGGAACACACATCTTCTAGTAAGTAGATGGAAAAGGAACCCTCCCATCTTTGGCCTCTCCTATTGCTGGGTCAGAAGAAGGATGTGGTTCTGGGTTGCTGGAATGTATACAAGTCTGGGGTCTTTGGGGAACTAGCTGATACTTCACCAACATTGTCTTCTTGAGTCTCTGCACATTTGCTAACACTAGAGCTTAGAGGGAAAAAAGTCTAAACCCAGCGTACATCTTAGGGTGTCTTAACACAGATTGTCACTGTGAACAAAGCAGGAATAATTCATTATGTTAAACAGTTAATCTTTCCCCATCTTTATAAAGTTTCATTGAGTTTGTATTTGGCAGCCCACACTAGCCATAAAATAATGAAAGAAATGGATTAGCCCTAGAGACTGTTATACAGAGTAAGTCAGAAAGAGATAAACAAATATTGTATATTAATTTATATATATGGAATCTGAAAAAAAATGGTATCTACAATCTTATTTACAAAGCATAAACAGAGACACAGATGTAGAGAACAAATGTATGGATGCCAAGGGGGGAAAGGGAGTGGGATGAATTGGGATATTGGAACTGACATATACACACTACTGTGTATAAAGTAGATAACTAACACCTACTATACAACACAGGGAACTCTACTCAGTACTCGGTCGTGACCTAAATGGGAAGGAAGTCCAAAAAAGGAGATAATATGTATAACTGATTCAATTTGCTGTACAGTAGCAACCAACACAATATTGTAAAACAACTATCTACTACTACTACTAAGTCACTTCAGTCATGTCCGACTCTGTGCAACCCCAGAGACGGCAGCCCACCAGGCTCTGCCATCCCTGGGATTCTCCAGGCAAGAACACTGGAGTGGGTTGCCATTTCCTTCTCCAATGCATGAAAGTGAAAAGTAAAAGTGAAGTCGCTCAGTCGTGTCTGACTCTTCACGACCCCATAAACTGAAGCCTACCAGGTTTCTCCGTCCATGGGATTTTCCAGGCAAGAGTACTGGAGTGGGTTGCCATTGCCTTCTCCAAAAACTACTATACTCCAACAAATAGTTTTTTAAAAAGAAGTAGATTAATAAATACCAAAATAGTTGTTTCCCAGACATATGAACTTGATAAACTCACTATCACAATTCAAGAACCCAATTCAGCATAGGTTTTCATAGGAGCACTTGGCTCTAAGCAAAATCAAGTAAGTGGAACAATGTCTGATATATACTGATAGATGTCTTGAATAATCTGAACTGACATATGTGAAAAGAGATCATAAAAAAAACTGGCATTTTTAAAATGTGTTATTTATTTCATTTTTGAAGCAAAACATTGTAATATTGTATCATTACTAGGAAATCTAGAAATAGATTAAATTTGATTACTGGTTATTATTAGGTTGGTAACATTCACAGTCCTGCTTCTATCTCTGTGGGGTTTGAACATGGAGCTGCAGAGTTGGGTCTTAGGATGCATACTTGAAAAGACAAATCCTGGACTATGGAGTCATTTTTGGAAACATTTGTGAGATAAGAGCTGATCACACCAGAAGCACCCCTAAAGAAAGGACCATTTTTATAGAATACATTTTACCCCTGGATGAATGCTTCCTCCAGTGTTTATTAGAACTTCCATGAGACTGGGTAAAGGCAGTATTTTAGGTTGATAGTGTCAATGTTATGTTCTTTGGGCTCATAGAATTTCATTTTGGTTTTCATTAGTTTTTCCTTCTAACACTGTGAATCTGAGGGTGAGATTCTGAAATCTCTGTTCTTTCTACACCACCACAGAAGTTGAGACATGTGTATAATATTTGGGTAATGATTTTTCAGTTCCAGCTCTATGCCTAAGTTAACCACTCTAACCATGAGTATACGAGTTTGGTAGTGACCCTTTGGCTGCTGGACTCGTCTGATCCCAATGGTCTTTAGGATGAACACACGTTTCTCATTTATCACTAGTCACTTTATTTTTTTATAAAACAGAACTATCTCCAAACCTTTATTTTTGCACGATGGGCTTCTTTTCAGGTAGATAAGTGTATTCTGCTTACATTTACAAGGGCATTAATTGCAGACATGCAGATATACTTGAACTTCTACTCATCAGTGAAATTAAAAATCCCATTATTGTCCCTTTTTTATTCATATCCATCAACTCTCTGGTTAAGTCTTCTGTTCTTATCACAGTATATAATCTAAGACATGGACAGTTAAATACTTTTTATAACAAAAGTCAGACTTGTTTGTTCCATTTGCAAGATGATTTTGTTATTAAATAACAATCACTGGTGAAAGCTTATGTCAGATTGTCAACCTTGAAAGGTCATGTTTGAAAAATTCATGCTAGCACTAAGTACTTCTGCTATTATTTATGTTAGATTGATAGCATTTTATAAACAGAAGAACCATAGGTAAGGAAATTCCTCCAAAGCAGAACAAACACATCATATAGTTGGAATAGATGAAGAAATGATCATAAAACCACTAGATCCATAAAGTTTTCTGAAGCCACTCATCTGAACCAAACAAAAGCATTTTCTACTTTTGTGTGCTTTTTAAACTATCTATTGAAGTATAACATGTGTCAAGAGCTGCACATTCTAAGATTATGGCAAAACTTGAAAATGAATGGAAAATTTTAGGAGATCATCTGTATTCTGCATACAAATTTTCTACTTAACCAGGTTCCTTTATAGTGTATCTTTCCATGGCTGATATCTTGCTATATATAGGAAGTGTGAGCAATTATTAAGATTTTTACTCAAAAGTCTGATTAGAATTTTTTTATTGGGACGTGACCATATGTAGCCTGAAACAACTAGGATATTTAAATTCAGTTAGAGAATAATGAGTTCCAGGCTGTCTCCTTGGTATCAAGAGTCAGAATCTATTGAAAGGATAAGGCTGACATTTATATACACATGCCTGAGAATATGTACAGATGCACAAACCCTGCTAGAGACGCAATAGCAGCAAAGTACCCCATGAATGGTTCAGAAAATGTATCTGGCCTGAGACAGAATTTGCATGAATACATACATATCTTTCCAGCCGGGTTAAGAGTTCTGACATTTGCACAAGAGAAAAGCCTGTGGGAGGCGAAAGAGGGGGGACATAACTTAGGAGTTTAGGATTAACATATACATACTACAATCAATAAAATACTTAAACAACAATGGCCTGCTGTATGGCACAGAGAACCATAGTCCATGTCTTCTTATAACCTATAATGCAAAATAACCTGAAAAAGAACATTCATATATGTATGAATCACTTTGCTCTATAGCTGAAACTAACACATCGTAAATTAACTATATTTCAACTTTTTAAAGAGATTTTTTATTTTATTTATTTACTTTTGGCTGTTCTGGGTCTTTGTTGCTATACAGGTGTTTCTCTAGTTGTGGCAAGCAGAGGCTACTCTTTAGTCGCGGTGCATGGGTTTCTTATTGTGGAGGCTTCTCTTGATGTGGAGTACGGACTCTAGGGTGCACAGACTTCAGTAGTTATGGCACATGGACTCAGTAGTCGTGGTGCACGAGCTCAGTCACTCTGCAGCATGCAGGAGTCCCCCAGAGCAGGGATTGAACCTGTGTCCCCAGCATTGGCAGGTGGACTCCCCGCCACTGAGCCACCAAGGAAGCCCTATACTTCAATTTTTTTCAATAATTTTTTTAAAAAAGAGAAAAATTTGTGATTTCCTTACTTTTCCTATAGGCTATTATAATTCCTCAAGGAATCGATTGCCACATCAGGGATACCACATGTATCCATTTGTTTAAAGCACAGACATTTACTCTTGTAGTTTGGAGGCTACAAACCCAAGATTAAGGTGTCAGCAGGGATGCGTCCCTCTGAAAACTGTGAAGGAGAATTTGTTCCAGGTCTCTGTGGCTTCTGGGGCTTTTCTGACAATCTGTGGTATTGCTTGGCTTATAGACTGATTGCCTCAGTCTCTGCCTTCAGCTTCACATGGCATTCTTCCTGCGTGTGTGTGTTGTCCATATTTTCCCTTTTTATGAGAACACCAGTCATACTGGATTAAAGCCCACTCTAATATCCTCATTTTAACTTGACTAATAACATCTACAACAACCCTATTTTCAAATAAGTTCACATTCTGAGGGACTGGAGGGTCACAATTCAACCGATAGGACAAAGAAAAAGTAATCTAGCTGCTCAACAATTTTCTTGGGTCATGGAGAAGAAACGCAAACAAAAATAAAATATTATAACAAAAACAAAACTCCACACATCAAAACTACTATCCTGATTCACAAGAACACCTACTGAACAGCTACATGGAATAGTTATTCCTTCATCATGGGATCAACTGGAATTCCCAAGTTTTTCAATTTTGGGGAGAAATAAAAGTTCCCTCGTCTAGTAAATGTTATCTACTATATTTCACTAAGTGAAATGGAGTAAAACCATAGAATCATCAGAGCCACAGGGAACTCTAAAAACCATCTGGAGTTAGGGATGAATGAACTGTAGCCCAGAGAATATAAATGATTTAAGGTCATGTGGCTAGTTTGTGGCAGATTAGAGACTCAAACTGTGACCCCTAGTTTTGATTTCAAATGCAATTAACTTTCCACTGATCCCAGAGTAAGGGGCTAATCATGCCCTACTAGTCCAGGTTATAGAATGTTACCTGATCTATTACATGCTTGCCATTAGCTTTCTGTTTGTAACTAAAAGCTGTCTAAACCACTGTTTGGAGCTGAGACATATAAAAAAAGAAAAGAAGCAAATAGATTTCCACCCCCTCTCCTCCATACCCACGTTTTTGACGTTCTCTAATGATTAAAGGAGTAACTTTCAGAGTTTAAATGGGGAAATTGTACCTTTTCAATGGAGAATTCTAAGGGACATTACTTTTAAAATGTGATAAAACTAAGCATCATTAATAGCAGGATAACGATGTCAGATGCTTCCTGATAGGATGCCACAGTATATAGATTCACTCACTGAACACTGTCCCAAAGATAACTTTGTATCTTCAGGATTAGCCTCTAAATTTATAGAAAACATTGGGAATAAATGAACAGAGTAAATAATACCTTGACAAAAAATCAGACAAAGTCAGAATGTGGGACAGTCGTCAACTGGTGTAGTCTCTTCAAAAAGTCATTATTAAAAAAAAAAAAAAAAAAAGATGCAGGAACTGTTCTAGATAAAAGGGACTTAAGGGAGACAACAACCAAAATGCAATACGTAGACTGATTGAATCTTAGCTAAGGGAAAAATGAAAAAAAACATGAAAAGACAAATTTTAAAAACTGAATATGGATCAACTGTTTGATGATGTTTAGGAATAAACAGTTAAGTTTCTATGTGATATAATATTGTGGTCAAGTAGGAGAACATTCTTATTTTTAGGGCTGAAATGTCTGGAAATCCACAATTTGCTTTCACATGATTCAGCAAACAGAGCAAACAAACATATCATCATAGATAAAGATGGCAAAATGTTAACAACTGGTTAATCGAGGCAATTATTATTTGAGTTACCTTGTACAATTCTTTCAATTCTTGCATGTGTTTGAAATTTAAAAAGTTGGAAGAAATAGAGTCAGGAGTTTTTTGTATACTTTTTTTCTTTTGCTCAAGTATTTATACAACAGAAGCAGGAAAATGAGGTGAATGAAAGATCCTATTTTCTTCAATAATTTTTGTCATGCCCTACACAGTGTGGCTCAGCTGGTAAAGAATCCGCCTGCAATGTGGGAGGCCTGGGTTTGATTCCTGAGTTGGGAAGATCCCCTGCAGAAGGGAATGGCTACCCACTCCAGCATTCTGCCTGGAGAATTCCATAGTCTGTATAGTCCATGGGGTTGCAAAGAGTGGGACACAACTGAGCGACTAGGACTTCCCTGACAGCTTAGTTGATAAACAATCTGCCTGCAATGCAGGAGACCCTGGTTAGATTCCTGGGTCGGGAATATCGTCAGGAGAAGGGAAAGGCTACCCATTCCAGTATTCTTGGGCTTCCCTTGTGGCTCAGCTGGTAAAGAATCTGCCCACAATGCGGGAGACCTGGGTTCGATCCCTGGATTGGGAAGATCCCCTGGAGAACAGAAAGGCTACTCACTCCAGTACTCTGACCTACAGAATTCCATGGACTATACAGTCCATGTGGTCTCAAAGAGTTGGACACGACTGCATGACTTTCACTTCACTTTCACACAATAGAAGGGGTTAAATAAAGGATTGCTGATTTCGAATTTTGTATGACCAGTACTGCTGAGAGTTGGATTATCCATCAGCAGAGGGCTGATTAAATAAATAATGATATATCCTTACAATGAAAAAACTAAACAAACATGATTAAACCCTTTATTTTGTATTGGAGCATAGCCAATTAACAATGTTATGATAGTTACAAGTGAACAATGAAGGGACTCAGCCATACATATACATGTATTGATTCTACCCCAAACCCCTCTCCCATCCAGGCTGCCACATAATATTCAGCAGAGTTCTCTGTGCTATACAGTAGGTCCTTGTTGGTTATCCATTTTAAATATAGCAATGTGAACATTTCCGTCCCAAACTCCCTAACTATCCCTTTTCGCCATCTTTCCCCCTAGCAACCGTAAGTTCCTTCTCTAAGTTTGTGAGTCTCTTTCTGTTTTGTAAGCTCATTTGCATCATTTCTTTTTACATTTCACTTATAAAGCATGTCATGTAATATTTCTCCTCCTCTGACTTACTTCTGTCACCCCTTGCACCCCTGGGCACACGCATGTGTACACACAGGCACTCTCATCCCTGAGCCCCATTCACGTTGCTGACACTCTCTAGGTCCATTCATGTTGCTGCAAACGGCATTATTTCATGCTTTATAATGGCTGCATAATCTTCCACTGTAAATATGTGCCACAGCTTCTCTATCCATTCCTCTGTCAATGGATATTTAGGTTGCTTCCATGTTTGGCTATTGCAAATGGTCAAGCAACCATCTTTTTTTTTTAATTAAGAAATTCTTTAAGTACTAATTTAGAAAGATCTCCACAGTATATTGTTAGCTAAATAATGCAAAGTACAGACCAGTGTATATAGGTTAATAGTTATGTTAATATATTTTCTCATATATTAGGGATAGTATATTCATATTATACTATGAATAATAGTATTCATAGTATATTATGAATACTATTATTCATAATGATATATAGTATATTATATATACTATATATATATATAGTATATATAGTATATTCATATATATGAATATACTATCCCTAAAAGAATACACACAAGCGTTTCTGCTGTATCTATGAAAAAAACCACAGCTAACACCATATTCAATGAAAGATTTCCCCCTAAGATCAGGAAAAAGGGTCACCATTTCTATTCAACACTATGCTGGAAATTCTAACTAGTGCAATTAGGTACAGAAAAGAAATAAAAGACATTCAGACTGGAAAACAAGAAGTAAAACTATATCCATTCACAGAAAATATGATTTTATATATTGAAACCACTAAGAAAAATCCACCAAAAACCTATGAGACATAAAATAATTCAGCAAAGTTACAGGATACAAGATCAATATATTAATATAAAAATCAGTTGTTCTTCCATATACTAGCAATGAACACCCACTAGGAAAGCAATCAAAAAACAAAAACAGAAAATAATGAATGTTGGTGAGGATACAGAGAAATTAGAACCTTCAAACACCACTGGTGGGAATAGGAAATGATACAGTCACTGTGGAATACATCAGCAGGTCCTCAAAAAGTTAAACACAGACATTTCATTGACCCAGCAATTCTATTCATCCACCCGCAAACTTGCACTTGAGTATTCACAGCAGCATTATTTATAATAGTAGAAAGAAGGAAACAACTGAAATATTCAGCAATTGAATGGATCTATGCAATGGAATACTATTGAGTCATAAAAAGGAATGAAGGTCTGATATGCGCTACAACATGGATGAATCTTAGAAACATTATGCTAAATGAGAGCATATTATATAATCCTACTTATATTAAAGGTCCACTGCAATGGTTGCCAGGGAGTTAGGGGAGTGGGAATTGGGAGGTGTATAAAGTTTCATTTTGACATGATGGGGCATTCTGAAATTAGATAGGTTGATGTTTATGTTAGGTAGGTAGAATAGGGAAAAGGAGTCCAAAATGGCGGTGGCTAAAAGACAAGGAAGGTCCGAGGACCAGAGTGAACACTTCAGGCAGAACAAACAGAACAAACAGCACTCCTGGCTAAGCCCAGTTTGCATAGGGCAGGCCCAGGTGGAGGAAAAAACATATAAAAGGAGGAGCCAAAGCACTTTCTCTTGGACTCTCTCTCCCATGCGCGCACGCTCTCCCTCCCTCCCTCCCTCCCTCCCAATTCAGGTATGACCTAAATCAAATCCTTTATGATTATACAGTGGAAATGACAAATAGATTCCAGGGGTTAGAATTGATAGACGGAGTGCCTGAAGAACTATGGATGGAGGTTTGTAACACTATACAGGAAGCAGTGATCAAAACCATCCCCAAGAAAAAGAAATGCAAAAAAGCAAAATGGCTGTCTGAGGAGGCCTTACAAATAGCTGTGAAAAGAGAAGCAAAAGGCAAAGGCGAAAAGGAAAGATATACCCATCTGAATGCAAAGGTCCAAAGAATAACAAGGAGAGATAAGAAAACGTTCCTAAGTGATCAGTGCAAAGAAATAGAGGAAAACAATAGAATGGGAAAGTCTACAGATCTCTTCCAGAAAATTAGAGATACCAAGGGAACATTTCATGCAAAGATGGCACAGTAAGGACAGAAATGGTATGAACCTAACAGAAGCAGAAGATATTAAGAAGAGGTGTCAAGGATACACAGAAGAACTGTACTAAAAAGATCTTCATGACCCAGATAACCACATTGGTGTGATCACTCACCTAGAACCAGACATCCTAGACTGCTAAGTCAAGTGGGCCGTAGAAAGCATCACTACGAACAAAGCTAGTGGAGGTGATGGAATTCCAGCTGAGCTATTTCAAACCCTAAAAGATGATACTGTGAATGTGCTTCACTCAATATGTCAGCAAATTTGGAAAACTCAGAAGTGGAGTTTTCTAATCCCAGGAAAAGGTCTGGACTGGAAAAGGTCGGTTTTCATTCCAATCCCAAAGAAGGGCAATGCCAAAGAATGTTCAAACTACTGCACAATTACACTATTTCACACACTAGTAGGACTTCCCTTGTGGCTCAGCTGGTAAAGAATGTTCCTGCAATGCAGGAAACCTGGGTTCAATCCCTGGGTTGGAAAGATCCCCTGGAGAAGGGAAAGGCTATCCACTCCAGTATTCTGGCCTGGAGAATTTCAGGGACTGTATAATCTATGGGGTCACAAAGAGTCGGACATGACTGAGCAACTTTCACTTCACTTCATTTCACACTGTAGGAAAGTAATGCTTAAAATTCTCCAAGCTAGGCTTCAATAGTACATGAACCAAGAACTTCCAGATGTACAAGCTAGATTTAGAAAAGGCAGAGGAACCAGAGATCAGATTGTCAACATCCACTGGATCGTAGAAAAAGCAAGAGAAATGCAGAAAAACATCTCTGCTTCATTGACTACACTAAAGTCTTTGTGTGGATCACAACTGGAAAACAGTGACAGACTTTATTTTCTTGGGCTCCAAAATCACTGCAGATGGGGACTGCAGCCATGAAATTAAAATATGCTTGCTCCTTGGAAGAAAAGCTATGACAAACCTAGAGAGCATGTTAAAAAGCAGAGACATTACTTTGCCAACAAAGGTCCATATAGTCAAAGCTATGGTTTTTCCAGTAGTCATGTATGGATGTGACAGTTGGACCACAAAGAAGGCTGAGTGCCAAGTGATTGAAATGTGCTGGTGGAGAAGACTCTTGAGAGTCCCTTGGACTACAAGGAAATCAAACCAGTCTATCCTAAAGGAAATCAGTCCTGAATATTCACTGGAAGAATTGAAGCTGAAGTTGAAGCTCCAATACTTTGGCCACCTGATGTGAAGAGCTGACTCATTAGAAAAAGACTCTGATGCTGGGAAAGGCTGAAGGCAAGAGGAGAAGGGGACGACAGAGGAGGAGATGGTTGGATGGCATCACCAACTCAATGGACGTGAGTTTGAGTAAGCTCTGGGAGATGGTGAAGGACAGGGAAGCCTGGTGTGCTGCAGTCCATGGGGTCACAAAGAGTCAGATATGACTGAGTGACTGAACAACAACAACAAGGTCTCAGTATGAATTAAAGTATGAGTTTGCTTTCCAAATCCATTAACTGACCGTAAGGCTCATAAAGGCCAGGCCACAGTAGAGGTAAATTTTAATGTGAGGTTAAGACAGTGATGGGATCAGCAGAGCAGCACTGTTTTCTGTTTTGTTTTGTTTTTTTTTTTTAATATTTGGCTGTACCCTGCAGCATGTGGGACCTTAGTTGCCTGACCAGGGGTCAAACCTGCATCCCCTGCATTGGAAGGCAGAGTCTTAAACACTGGACTGCTAGGGAAGTCGCAGCATCACTGAATCAGCCCCAAAAGCCAGAGAGATGCTTGAGAGTGTGCATGTGATGTGTGGGGTGGGATAGAGGTGCCATCTTGGGAGTTTGAAAGAATATTACTTGTACACTCTGTGTGTAACAAACCACCCTAAATTGGTGGCTTAGAACAATGGTTTAGTTTTCTCTCAAGTCTGTGGGTCATACTGGTGTCACTAAGCGTTTCACTCTGGGATTCTTCTAGTCTGGTGGTCGTAAGGCATTGTTCCAAGAGACAAAACCAGAAGCTGAAAAGCCACTTGAGGCTCCTGAACTTACATACAATCACTTCTGGTACCTTCTGTTGGTCAGTAGAAGTGCCTAGATGAGCCTAGACTCCAGGAGTGGGCAAATGGTCTCTACCTTTTGATGTGTGTGTGTGTTAGTTGCTCAGTTGTGTCCAACTCTTTGCAACTCCATGGACTGTAACTTGTCAGGGTCCTCTGTCCATGGGATTCTCCAGGCAAGAATATTGGAGTGGGTTGCCATTCCCTTCTCCAGGGAATCTTCCCACCCCGGGAATCAAACCTGGGTCTCCCGCATGGCAGGCAGATTCTTTACCGTCTGAGCCACCAGGGAAGCCAGACCTTTTGATGGGTAGCTGTCAAATATCTCTGCCATGCTTTTCAATCTACAACAGGAGAAAGCATGAAGACCCTAGACATCCAGAGAAGAGACTTCAAAGATGAAGAGCGGAATCAAGAAAAGATTACTAAGAAGAGGTTTAAAGACATGAAGCTGAACACTGCCTAATTCAATCCTTTTCCTTGGACTCGCCAACTGGACAAACCTCCTTAAATGCACAGGAGGGAAGAGACAGACAACACATTCCTCTGCCTTTCATTAAATGTACAAAAGCATTTACTAGTAAGGAAATTTGAACTTCTATTGACTCCTAACTGATTAAGTCACATACCATCTAGAATTCAAGAGCCAAGAGAGATTGCTAATTGGTTAAGAATGGTGATGGTCTCTCATATAGTCTAAGCACCCGCACTTCCTAATAGTCATCATTTTGGCTCCATTTTTTAAAGTGTTTTGCTTTTCACATATTCCGTCTTTTAACCTCTGTCCTATGACAAAGGCACCATGATGGGTCTCAATTTATCAATGAGAACAAGGCTGAGGGAAGCTAAGAGAGTTGTTTAAGGTCACTTGAGCCAGTAAAGGCAAAGCCAACATTCACACCCAGGTAGGCTGAACCAGCTTCCACTCTTTTAACCATTACACCACCCCCTCTGCATTTAGAGGTGTTTGTTGTTGATGATAACTTGGATGGTGGCCATGGCTTTGTTATTTCAAACACCAAGATATAAAATGGTTTTTATTTTGCTTCTTAAAAAGAAATGACTATGGAAAGAGAAAAAATATCCAAAGAAATCAATACTCCCTGGACTTCCCTGGTGGTCCAGTGCTTAAGACTCCCAGCTGTTACTACAGCAGGCACAGGTTTAATCCCTGGTTGGAGAACTAAGATCCTGCATACCACGTGGTCAAGAAAAGTATCTGTTGGACTCCCCTCGTGGTTAAGTGGTTAAGAATCCATCTGCCAATGCGGCGAACATGGGTTCAATCCCTGGTTGGGGATGATGCCACTGAGCAGCTAAGCCTGTGTGCCCCAACTTCTGAGCCCCAGAGCTGCAACTATTGAAGCCCGTGTGCATGAACCTGTGCTCTGCCACAAGAGAAGCCACTGCAGTGAGAAGCCTGCACATTGTAGCCAGAAAGTAGGCCCCACGCTCCACAACTAGAGAAAGCCCTTGCACGTCAATGAAGACCTAGCACAACCAAAAAAGTATTTGTTGAACAGTAAGAATACCTTAGGGGCTTCCCTGGTGGCTCAGTGGTAAAGACTCTGCCTGCCAATGCAGGAAACTCAGGTTTGATCTCTGGATTGAGAAGATCCCCTGTAGGAGCAAATGGCAACCCACTCCAGTGTTCTTGCCTGGAGGATCCTTGGACAGAGGAGCCTGGCAGGCTGTAGTCCAAGGATTCACAAAAGAGTCAGGCAAGACTGAGCCACTTAGCAATGATAACAAAAAATGTATTATCTGAACATTTGTCAAGGTAAAACATAAAATCCTTACCAAAAACAAACAAACAAACAAACAAAAAACAAAAAAGAGTGAGAGAAATAAAAGAAGAGAGAGAAAGAAAAAAAGAAAGAGAAAGAGAGAAATCAACACTTTCAAACTGCTACCAACAAGCATTTTCCATGAGAATAAAGAAAACACCTATGGAGAGCTTCCTAGTAGGCTGTCACTTGGTGCTTTTATATAATATGTTGCTGTTTTTAAGGTAAATACTGTCCCCAGGGTATAGATAAGAGGGAAAATAGAGGTAGTCAGAATTACTCAGGGTCTTAATTCTTAGCTTTTCCTAAAGTGTTACTTTTCAAAAGGACTTTTGTAATATAGTTATTATTTTGCTAACCATACCCTATAAACTCAAATTAATTTGAAGATACTTTTTCAGAAATGACCAACCACAGGATTTTAGCAAACACCAGCCAAGTTGTCTTAAGGAGATTTCGTTCTCATCATATGAATCAGAAATTTTTAAGCTTCTCTGAGAGTTTAAAAACCAAGTTCGTCAAACACTTTATGCCACCAAAAGTGAAATATTCAGCAGTACTCTGAGATAACCAGTTTATGTGGGGACAGACATAACACTTAAGGGAAGAGAAATTACTTCACATCTT
This sequence comes from Bos indicus, assembly GCF_029378745.1. NCBI lineage: Eukaryota > Metazoa > Chordata > Mammalia > Artiodactyla > Bovidae > Bos > Bos indicus. The sequence continues at coordinate 21,329,684 of NC_091781.1, read as the reverse complement.
AAGTCCTAGGAGGAAAAGCTAAAGGAAATATGAATTGCACAGTTACTAAGAAAAACTTAGGTAATTATAGTTTTTTAAAAAGCGACTTTAGAGACTTTGATTCCCTTTAAAATAGAGGGACTGAGAGCCTTTCAAAATGTAATTGTCACATATTAAACAAGACATAGTATCAGCCTCTATCCAAGCTGCTGATCACGTGTTTCACACAGTATAAAATTCATTTGTATCAAGTGTATAATTCAATGACTTGGGCTTCCCTCATAGTTCAGTTGGTTAAGAATCTGCCTGCAATGCAGGAGACTCTGGTTCAAATCCTGTGTTGGAAAGATCCCCTGGAGAAGGGAAAGGCTACCCACTCCAGTATTCTGGCCTGGAGAATTCCATGGACTGTATTATCCATGGGGTCACAAAGAGTCGGACACGACTGAGCGACTCTCACTTCACTTTCACTTCAGTAACTTTACCAATTATCATCATAAATCAGTTTAAATACAGTTTTATCTCCCCCAAGGAGATCTCTCTTGCAAGTGATCGCTGTTCTTGGTCGTAACTTCAGACAACTCACCTAGTTTCTGTCTGTAAAGTTGCCTTTTCTGACTATTTCATGTACGTACAATATATGCCTGCTTGTGTGTGGCTTCTTTCACTTAGCATCACGTTTCTGAGGTTCTGACATAACACGTATCAGTAGTTTGTTCCTTTTTGGAGCTGTGAAGTATTCCATTGCATGTACTGCCACACTGTGCCTATCCATTCATCAGTTGATGGACGATTAGGTCGTTTCTAGTTTGGGACTATTATGAGTACAGGTTCTCTGAGCACTACGGTGGGATTCTATATGTGGACACATGCTTCCATTTCTCTTGGGTAGACACCTAGGAATAGAATTGCTGGTCACAGAGTAGTTTTATGTTTGACTTTTTTGAAAAAATTTCTATTTTCCAAAGAGGTATGACTGAGTTGTGAGATGAGAAAGATCAATTGCTCGGAACTGGTGTAAAACCCAACTGCTATCTCTACTCAACCCCAACCAAATTCACAAGGCTGTTCTTCAGTGAGCTCCTCTCTAATTCACACATGTGAGGATAAGGTTTAGGGACAGAACTGCTAGAATCACTATGGTAGCTTTCTCTGGGTGCAAAGACCTCTCTAGGGAGACTTTCTAAGAAAAGTCATAATGGGTATGCAAAATCTAAAGGAACAGAAAATGATTCCCATATAAAACAGCCTGCAGTAACTATTTACTGGATACAGAGCTTTTGTCTGGGATGATGCAAAAGCTCTGGAAATGGATAATGGTGATGGTTGCACAACATCACAAGTATACTTAAATACTTAATGCTGCTGAATCGTACACTTAACAGTGGATACAATGGGGCTCCCTTAGTGGCTCAGTGATAAAGAATCCACCTGCCAACACAGGAGACGAGGGGTCTGATTCCTGATCCAGGAAGATCCCACATGCCTTAGAGCAACTAAGCCCGTGCACCACAACTATTGAGCCTGTGCTCTAGAGCCCAGGAGCCACAACTACTGAGCCCATGTGCTGCAGCCACTGAAGCCTGCATGCCCCACATCCCGTGTTCACAGCACGAGAAGCCAACGTAATAAGAAGCCCGTGCGTCACAACTAGAGAGTAGCCGCTGCTCACCGCAACTAGAAAAGAGCCCACGTGGCAGTGAAGACTCAGCACAGCCAAAAATAAATAAGTAAAATTATTATTTTTTTAACAGCTATAAGTTAACTTTTATGTTACATCTATTGTACCACATTTTAAAAAAAAAAAAAAAAAGCTAAGAAAAGCATTGGGTCACATCATTCCTGTGCATAAACTACTCATTGTCCTCCCATCACTCAAAATAAAATTTAAATTTCTTACCAAGGCTTATAACACGCTGCACAATCCAGCTCTCACCCCTCTTGCACCTGTCTCGTGCCTCTGCCACTCTTTGTCACTTTGGCCTCCTTTCTCTTTCTTAAACCTTGAGCTAAGAGCCTTTCCCCAGTTCTCCTGCTGGACCCAATCTCGTCCTCCAAGTCTCAACTCAAATTTATCTTCTCAGAGTTGTTGCTGTTTAGTTGCTTAGTCATGTCTGACTCTTTGCAACCGCATGGACTATAGCCTGCCAGGCTCCTCTGCCCATGGGGTTTCCCAGGCAAGAATACTGAAGTGGGTAGCCATTCCCTTCTCCAAGGGATCTTCCTGACCCAGGGTTTGAACCCATGTCCCCTGCTTGGCAGGCACATTCCTTACTGCTGAAACACCAGGGAAACCCTTCTTCTCAGGGAAACCCTCCTTAAGTAGACTCCCCAAGTCTGTCTATCTCTCCTTCCTCCATGCTCTGTTTATTTCCTTCCCAGCACTTACTATAAGCAGGAATTCTCTTTTACTGTTTTACTGCCTCCCTCCCCAGTAGAAGTAAGCTCCAAGGTGGCGAGCTCCTTCTCTGTTTTGTTACCCTCTACACCTAAACACAGGCATACTGCCTAGTACAGAGCAAGCCTTTGAAAAATATTTATTGAATATGATAAATAAATAGAGCTCTCTCAAGTGTCAAGGCGTGAGGCTTAATTGCAATTTTAACTACATTAAGCTTGCATTTAAACATTCATTTTGCAGTTGATTTTCTAATAAAAAATAATAGCCCTCATTGGCCTAGTTTCATACTAATGATTTTTACAAGACTCTTTCCCACATGGAAGTGTAATATGGAAAAAAAATAATCTGGGAAGACTTGTTTCCCTCACATCAATGATCCCTTTTTTTGGTTTTGTTTTTTAAATGTTTCTTATTTTATTCATTTGGTTGCTTAGTTGCAGCATGTGGGATCTAGTTCCCTGACCAGGGATCGAACCTGGGCCCCCCGCATTGGGAGTGTGGAGTCTCAGTCACTGGACCATGAGGGGAGTCCCTCAGTGATCACTTTTTGAAAACCATTTATAAGAAACAAACAAAAAAAAAGATGGAGATATTTCAAAAAGGCAGGAGGGAAGACTAACTCCAATAGATATTAAAACATACCATAAAATCTCTATAATTAAAACCGTGTGGTCCTGGAGCACAAAATAGACTAGCAGAAAAATAGGAAGTCCAGAAGTAGACCCAAGTATGTATGGAAATTTAGCGTGAGACTGTATGTTCAGGACAAACTCTCAGAAGTGATGCTGGCGAGGCAAAGGGGAAACGTAACTATTCTTAGATTACTATTGCCTTGTTTCCTCACAGGTCCACCAGCAGTGTGTCTTGTCAAACTTTTGAATTTTTGCCATTTACATGAAATGAAAGTGGCATCTCAGTGCCTTTTTAATTTTCTCTCTCCTATTATGGGTGAAATTTAGTATCTTCTCATTTATTCAAGAGCATTGTATGTTTTTATATCATCCTTTTTATGAAGGTGCAATTTACATACAACAAAATGTACAGATCTAAAGTGTTCAGTTCAATGAATTTTGAAAGTTGAATATACCTCTGTAGCCATCACTCAGAGCAAGATCTAGAACATTTCCATCACCCCAGAAAGTCCCCTTGAGTTACTTTCCAGTCAGTCCTCCTACTCCCTCCAGAAGCAACCACTTTCTGCTTTCTCTCACCATAGATTAGTTTTGTTTGTTCTTTGTCTTTGTATAGATGGAACATACAATATGTATATCTACTATGTGTATGTTTCTTAAGTATTTTGCTCAGCTTCATTTTTCATTTTTTGATTCATCCATTAATTCATGTTGAGCATTAGTTCATTTCATTAGTTCATTTCCAGTTATTATTGAGTAGGATTCCACTCTATGGATATAATACACCATTTGAAAAATTAAATTTTATCTTCCATATGGTTTCTCACTGTTGAAGAACAGAGTTGCAAATATGGAAAGGGGGAAGATCAGAATGAATCCTGCCATATTTGACTGGAATTGGAGCTACTGGTGTGAACTTACAGCTCTCAATACGTACAGCTAGATGTAGAAATGACTTCAGGTATGTGTAGGCATCCCCTTCATGGATCACAGTTAAGGGGTGATCCTTTTTGTGGTGAAGGGGCCTGCATAACTGAATAAAGCTACAGGCCATGCCACACAGGGCCACCCAAGATAGACAGGTCACAGGGAAGAGTTCTGACAAAAAGAGGTCCACTGGAGGAGGAAATGGCAACCCACCCCAGTATTCATATTCATGCAAAAAGATATGACACCGGAAGAGGAGCACCGCCACCACCCCCACCCCACCCCGCCCCAGGTCAGAAGGTGTCCAATATGCTCCTGGGGAAGAGGAGAGGGCAATTACTAATAGCTCCAGAAAGAATGAAGTGGCTGGGCCAAAGCAGAAAGGCACTCAGTTGTGGATGTGTCTGGTAGTGAAAGTAAAGTTTGATGCTGTGAAGAACAATATTACGTAGGAACCTGGGATGTTAGCTCCATTATTCAAGCTATATTGGACGTGGTCAAGGAGGAGATGGTGCGATTGAACACTGACATCTTAGGAATCATTTAAGTAAAATGGATGAATTTAATTCAGATGAGTATTATATCTACTACTGTGGGAAAGAATCCCTTAGAAGAAATGGAGTAGCCTTCATAGTCAACAGGAGTCCAAAATGCAGTACTTGGCGTGCAACCTCAAAAAAGACAGAATAATCTTGGTTCCTTTCCAAGGCAAATGATTCAGCATCACAATAAGACAAGTCTATGCCCCAACCACTGATGCTGAAAAAGTTGAAGTTGATAGGTTCTACGAAAACATCTAACACCTACTAGAACTAGCACCAAAAAGAGATGTCCTTTTCATCATAGATTGTTGAATGGAATAGATTTGCATGGAATGCAAAAATGGGAAGTCTAGAGGTACCTAGAGTAATGGGCAAGTTTGGCTTTGGAGTATAAAATGAAGCAGAGCAAAGACTAACAGAGTTTGCCAGGAGAACACACTGGTCATAGCAAACACCATCTTCCAAAAACACAGGAGACAACTCTACACATGGACATCATCAGAAATCAGACTGATTGTGTTCTTTGCAACCAAAGATGGAGAAGCTCTAAACAGTCAGCAAAAACAAGATTGGGAACTGACTGTGGCTCAGACCATGAGCTCCTTATTGCAAAATTCAGGCTGAAATTGAAGAAAGAAAGAAAAACTACTAGGTCATTCAGGTATGATCCAAATAAAACTCTTTATGTTTATACAGTAGAGGTAAGGAACAGATCCAAGGAATTAAATCTGATAGACAGAGTACCTGAAGAACTATGGACAGAAGTTCATAACATTGTACAGGAGGCAGTGACCAAAACCATCCAAAAGAAAAAGAAATGCAAGAAGGCAAAGTGATTATCTGAGGAGGCCTTACAAACAACCAAGGAAAGAAGAGAAGTAAAAGGCAAGGGAGAAAGGCAAAGATATACCCAACTGAATGCAGAGTTCCAAAGAAGAGCAAGGAGAGATACACACACAGAAGTCACTCAGTCATGTCCAACTCTTTGCGACCCCATGGATTGTAGCCCACCAGGCTCCTCAGTCCATGGGATTTTCCAGGCATGAATACTGGAGTGGGTTGCCGTTTCCTTCTCCAAGGAGATATAAGGCCTTCTTAAATGAACAATGCAAAGAAATAGAGGAAAACAGTAGAATGAGAAAAACTAGAGATTCCTTCAAGAAAACTGAAGATATCAAGGGGACATTTCATGAAAGGATGGGCACAATAAAGGACAGAAATGGTAAGGACCTAACAGAAGCAGAAGAGACTAAGAAGTGGCAAGGATACATAGAAGAACTATGCCAAAAGAGGTCTTAATGACCCGAGTAACCACAATGGCATGGTCACTCACCTAGAACCAGATATCCTGGAGTATGAAGTCAACTGGGTCTTAGGAAGCATTACTGCAAACAAAGCTAGTGGAGGTGATGGAATTCCAGTTGAGCTATTGCAAATCCTAAAAGATGATGCCATTAAAGTGCTTCACTTAATATGCTAGCAAATCTGGAAAACTCAGCAGTGGCCACAGGACTGGAAAAGGTCAGTTTTCATTCCAATCCCAAAGAAGGGCAATGCCAAAGAATGCTCAAACTACCATACAATTGCCCTCATTTCATATGCTAGCAGAGGTATGCTGGAAATCCTTCAAGATAGGCTTCAGCAGTATGTGAATGAAGAACTTCCAGATACTCAAGCTGGATTTATAAGGAAAGGCAGAGGAACCAGAGATCAAATTGCAAACATTCTTTGGATCATGAAGAAAGTAAGGGAATTCCTGAAAAACACCTACTTCTGCTTTACTGATTATGCTAAAGCCTTTGACTGTGTAGATCACAACAAACTGTGGAGAATTCTTAAAAAGATGGGAGTACCAGACCATTTTACCTGTCTCCTGAGAAACCTGTACGTGGGTCACGAAGCAAGTTAGAACCTTACATCAAACATGGACTGATTCAAAATTGAGAAAGGAGTATAAGTCTGTATATTGTCACCCTGTTTATTTAACTTACATGCAGAGCACATCATGCAAAATGCTGAGCTGGATGAATCACAAGCTGGAATCAAGACTGCCAGGAGAAATATCAACAGCCTCAGATCTGCAAGTGATACCACTCTAATGGCAAAAGTGAAGAGGAACTAAAGCGCCTCTTGATGAGGATGAGAGAGGAGAGTGAAAAAGCTGGCTTAAAACTCAACGTTTAAAAACTAAGATCATGGCATCTGGTCCCATCACTTCATGGCAAGTAGAAATGGAAAAAGTGGGAGCAGTGACAGATTTTATTTTCTTGGGCTCCAAAATCACTGTGACTGTAGCCATGAAATTAAAAGACATTTGCTCCTTGGAAGGAAAGCTAGGATAAACCTAGACAGTGTCTTAAAAAGCAAAGACATCACTTCGCTGACAAAGGTCCGTATGTATAAATTATGGTTTTCCCAGTGATCATATTTAATGTGAATTGATGCTTTTGAATTTTGGTGCTGGATAAGACTCTTGAGAGTCCTTTGGATTGCAAGGAGATCAAATCAGTCAAACCTAAAGAAAATCAACCCTGAATATTCATTGGAAGGACTGAAGCTGAAGCTCCAAAACTTTGGCCACTTGAGGTGAAGCACCAACTCACTGGAAAAGACCCTGATGCTGGGAAAGACTGAAGGCAAAGGAGAAATGGGCAGCAGAGGGTGAGATTGTTAGATAGCATCGCTGACTCAATGGACATGAATTTGAAAAGCCCCAGGAGATAGTGAAGGACAGAGAAGCCTGGTGAGCTGCAGTCCATGGGGTCACAAAGAGTCAGACATGACTTCGCGACTGAACAACAACATGAATGTGTAGATACGCGTGTGTATGTGCACATATACACGTATTCCCCGGCTTTGACAGCATGGGAGCAGTGTCTTTCCAAAAGTAATGAGTACACCCACCCTATATACCTTGGTTTCTAAATATCATCCTTTTTGAAAAAGAATCAGCACTCCTTAAGAGAAGTGGCTGATTCCAGGGTTGAGGCAGAGAAGTACAATGTTAGTCTGCCAGACAGTAAGAATACTCTCAGAAACCAATGTTACTGTCTCAAATGGACAGAGGACGTGGTGTGAAGGAACTTTCACTGGCCAATTTTAGATAATATGAGCATCAAAATGCATAAATACAAGAAAGGATTATAACATATTTTTAAAAATCCACAAGTCCCTATTGTTACTAAAAATTAAAAAACAAAACAAAACAACTAATGTTGGGTAGAGGAAAAGGTTTTTTAAAAGAGAGAATAATATCAACTCAAAAATGTAAGAAGAGGGACTTCCCTGGTGGTCTGATGGCTAAGATTCCATGCTCCCAATGCAGGGGGCCTGTGTTAGATCCCTGGTCAGGGAACTAGAGCCCACAGGCTACAACTAATGGGTTTGTACGCTGCACCTAGAAGACCCTGCATGCTACAACCAAGACCCAGCACAGCCAGAAAAATATATATAAGAACAAATGATGGAAACAGAAAATCACCATTTTATAATCACTTGGGGAATAACTGATCTGGGCAAAAGTCACCATGGTGTAGAATGCTGCTGGAAGCCAGGACATTCACATGAACTCATGTGAATTCCTTATTAATTACACAAGGGAAATGGACAGTTATAATGGTGGACTCAGCAGCACCATATTAACCAAGTGATGAAAGTAAACACTGCCCGTAATTGCACACACCGATATCATTTGTCTCTGAGGGGATGCACTGAGAAGTACATAGAATTCCATCCAAAAATGTTGAATCTCATCATAAGGAAAGAATTAGAGAGTTCCAAATTAAGGGATGTTTGGCAACTGGAGCTTGGGCTCCAAAAATATCAGTGGCATGAAAGACAAAAAGAGGAGACTAAAGAAATAAGACAACCAAATGCAATGTGTCATCGTTCACTGGATCCCAGAGAAGGAGAGGAAAAAAACAAACACTTTAAAGAACAGTGGTATTGAAATACTTGGGGAAATCTGAATATGGGCTATATGTTAGGTAATATCATTGCATCAATGTCAATTTTCTTGACTATAATAATTAAATTGTGGTTATGTAGGAGAAATTTTTTGTTCTTTGGAGGTACAACCTTAAGTACTTGGGGATGAATTGTCATCATACTTGCAACTAACTCTTAAGTGGTTTGGGTGTGGGGTGGAGGGGAAGGAAATACCTAGGTTGTTTTTTTTTTTCATGTATATCTTTCCATACATATCTGCGAAGAAAAGAGAGGTAAAATGGAAGTGGCAAATTGTTAACAATAAATCTGAAAGAAAATGGGTGTTGACTGTACTTTTTTTTCAACTTTCCTGTAGGTTCAAAACAAAAATTTGGGAAAAAAACATTATTTTTACACACTATTTTTAAATGGATTAGATACGATTCACAAAAAAAAAATTTTTTTTTCATTTTAAACAGGAGACTTCCAAAAGATGTTTAGGCTGACCATGCTTGCTTTGAGCTATAACTCTAGACACCCAGAAAATAAAAACTATCTTCAAGGTCACTTCAAGGTGAAAGGTCCTTCAATGGTGGGGGCAGGGCTTTAAGGAGCTTGGTCAGGGGATAGGATGCATCCCTTGGGGCTGTTTGGATGCCTCAGTTCATTAGAACTGGTCAAGGTCAAGCCATGGCTGGGAGTGGACCTGAGGTTCATCTCCATGGCATCCCTTCCAGTTCTCCTGGCAGAAGCTACCATTCCTTTGAGGAACTACCAATTCCCAAACTGCATGCTTCTGTTGCAGATGTCAATCACAGGCCCTTGTTCCCTGGGCAAAGGATAAATAAATAATCCAGGACTGGCCAACCCAGACCCCAACATCAGGATAACAGCCTTGTGGACCCCAGCCTAGCACAAGGAAGGGTATGTGATCTAAACTGTGTCCACCAGCTCTTATCCTGATGTTTTATTAATGGATGCTCATCTTACTCTGGGTTCTTTTGGACATATTATAAATCTGGAGTTGTCCGTAGCCAGTAACAAAAAGAATAAAAATTAAAAAAAAGAAATCCAGGCTATGACACTTAGTAGCTGTGCTGTTAGGACAGTGTGTTAGTTGCTCAGTTGTGTCTGACTCTTTGCGACCCCATGGACTGTAGCCCACTAGGCTTCTCCATCCATGGGATTTCCCAGGCAAGAATACTGGAGTAGGTTGCCATTTCCTTCTCCAAAGGATCTTCCTGCCCCAGGGAAGGAATCTGCTGTATTACTGGCAGATTCTTTACCATCTATTGGATAAGCTGCTGGCAAACTGGAAATAGTCAGCTTTGCTTTGGGGTCCTTCAAGTCACTGTAGCTCTGTGATTACAGTTCCCTCACGGACCTTGTGGCTCCTGCGTCACGTGGCCTTGAATTATAGTCATCTGGCCTTCCACCACCTTAGTTACCGACAGTCAACTGTGACCCAAAAATACTAAGTGGAAAATTCCGGAAAAAAAAAACCAATTTGTAAGTTTTCAATCACATGCTGTTCTTGGTAGTATGATGAAATCTCACGCCATCTTGTACCATCTCGTGATGTCTCTCCCAGAATGTGAACCATCTCTTTGTCCAGGGTATCTCACCCGTCAGCCACTGAGTAGGCATGTTGGTTATCAAATCTACTGTTGATAGTACTCATGTTCAATTGACCCTTATCTTACTTAATAATGGCCGCAAAGCACAGGACTAATGATGTTGGCAATTCAGATAAAGCCAGAGAGAAGCCACAAAGTTCTTCCTTTAAGTGAAAAGGTGGAAGTTCCCCACTTAATAAGGAAAAGAACAGAAATCATCTGCTGATGTTGGTAAGATCTATGCTTAGAATGACTTCCATGCATGAAACTATGAAGAAGGAAAAAGAAATTCGTGCTTAGTGTGGCTGTCAAACCTCAAACTGTAAAAGTTACAGCCACAGTGTGTGCTAACTATTTAGTTAAGATGGAAAAGGCTTTAAATTTTTCTAATAAGATATTTTGAGAGAGAGAAAGAAACCACCTTCACATCATGTTTATTATAGCATAATGTTATAATTTTCTGTTTTGTTTTTACTTATTGTTATCAAACACTTACTGTGCCCAATTTATAAATTAAACCTTGTCACAGGTATGCATATCTAGGGAAAAAACATTTATATAGGGTTTGGTACCAATATATGAGCAGTTTCAGGTCTCCACTGGGAGTCATGGGATATATACCCTAAGGACAAGGGGAGATTACTATACAGGCATCATCTTATGGCACAGATTGAGCTCTACTTCGTCCCCAAATTCCAGGGTCTCATAGTTTATTGTCTGAGGTGGGGCTGATATAACAATAAGAGAAATAAAAAGCACAATAAATGTAATACACTTGAATCATCCTGAAAGCATCTTGCCTCCACCCCAGTCCATGGAAAAATTGTCTTCCATGAAACTGGTCCCTGTGCCAAAGAGATCAGGGACCACCGTGTAGATTACATGGCACATAAGCGTGTGGGTGCATGTGCACACACATGTATGCACACACTTTTCCAAAAAATGCCTTCTTATTTGCTGAGTCCCCACCCTCTCATAGGGCTTTCCTGGTGGCTCAAATGGTAAAGAATCCGCCTGTCAATGCAGAAGACACAGGAGATTCAAGTTTGATCCCTGGGTTGGGAAAATCCCCTGGAGGAAATGACAACCCACTCCAGTATTCTTGTCTTGACAATTCCATGGACAGAGGAGCCTGGCCGGCTATAGTCCATGGGGTCACAAAGAGTCAGGTACGACTAAGAGACCAACACTTTGACTACTTTACCCTCTTTAAGGTCATTTGCTCATTCAATAAACATGGAAGACTAACCATGAGCAGACATGGAGCACAGTGCTATGGGATGGTGCATTCCAAACACCACCCTGATTGCCTAAAATCCCCCAGAAAGGCTTATCTAGCTCAGTGGGTCCCATGCCTAGAGATTTTGAAGAGACTCTGTGTACTTAACAAGTCATCCAAGTAATTAGAATCCTATTCCCATGTAGAAAACACTGCAGTGGGGATGGGCAGGGGAGACAGGGACATCCAGCTGAAAATGGCTCAGAGATTTTTCTCGGGGAGCAACTAGATAAGTGGGGACAAAGGCAATTCAGCGAATTTTCTGTTGCAGCAGTAATCAGTGAGGTGTCCACAGTGAACACTGTAGTCAGCTGAGGAATCTGAAGCTGAATGGAAGGAAGGTGCCACAGGGTCTTGCTGACAGGTGCTCATGGGTTTTCTCTTCTAGTTATCTTGTCTGTTCTGTGTCTCAAAGCAATGTCTTTGGAGGAAGGACTCAGCCTGACTATCTCACAACAAGTTTACACTAGAAACTGGAGAAATCAGGCCATTTAGGGAGCTGCTGCTGGCGCCTTTCGGTGGAGGTGGGTGGGTGGGGGATAGGAGGTGTGTGTGTGGTGGGTGTGGTGGTGTTGTGTGTGTGTGTACAGCCTTACTTGGGGCTCTTGACCTACATGTGTTCATGACAACCTTTCAAAAACATGTCCTCAGCAAGGGGACAATGGTGATGTGGCCATATAAAGCTCTAAGTGAGCTTTTTGCCAAATCAGAGTGTGCCATTTATGGTAACTTTCTGGATAAAAATCACAGCGTATTGTAGTCATAATAACTGTAGTTTATTGGCCAATCATTACATGTCAGGGAACATAAGAGCTGTTTTTTTGTAATTCTAATTTAATTCTCTCAAGAACCCCTTGAAATTAGTACTATTACCCTTATTTGACAGATGAAGAAATGAAGCTTAGGAGGGTTAGTACAACCTTTCGAGGTTATAAAGAAGGATGCTTGTAAATGCTCCTTGTGTGTATTAAGTTGCTTCAGTTGTGTCCAACTCTGCGACCCTATGGACTGCAGCCCGCCAGGCTCCTTTTTCCATGGCATTCTCCAGGCAAGAATACTGGAATGGGTTGTCATGCCTTCCTCCAGGGAAAGTGGTCCTTAATAGATATAATAATCTAACAACAAACAACATACTCAATTAAGTTGCAAGATTTTTCCTCAACTATTATTTATTACACATACATATTGAATACCCCTTATGTACATAGTCCCTGCTAGATATTATAGGAAAGACTGAAAAATATTATAAATAGCTCTTTTCCTTAACAAGCAGTTCATCTGGTCTGGAGGTAAAATCATAAAAGGATAAAAAAATATGAGCTGTTTTCCTTATTTGTGTTGCACTTTTACAGAGATTCTACTGGGACTGCAGTTGTGTAAGTTGCTTCTCCTTAGCCTCCAGGCATAAGAAACACCACTTCACTCACTTTGGTATTCCTAGCCCATAGTAGGTACCTAATCGTGTTGGCTGAATCAATAAACTGTTAATGTGGGGGTTGGAAGGCATGAATAAACATTCTAATCCTTTCCTTATTCAGAGGCTCAAGGGTTTCATGCAACTTGCAAATTAACCCAAACTCAGAATAGAACACAGCTATTATTCAGCAAAAAAAAAGTTTTCAAAATAATGAGCATATTCCATATGCAACCATTCTGAGGTAGTTTTTAACCAACTTGCCTAAATGTCCCATGAGATGCTAATAAGTTTTTCTTTAAAAAGAAAAAATAATTCTACAGTCAAATACTTTTGGGAAATGCAGAGCTAAATAGGATTATAGGATTTCTTTTCTACAGGAATAATCAGGGCCCGTAACAGACTACTGCGCCCTGTGTATAAACCAAAAGATGTAGATGGGATATTGAATAATATGCAGTATATGATCAGCAATATTTTCCAAATTTCATTGACAGCAGAGTGAGGAGAGATTTGGAAAAAAAAAAAAAAAAAAGGAATGAACTGCAGGGCTGGAACTAGGATAAGTGAGTGAGATACCTAGGGCACGACATTTAAAAAAGCCCTCACCTGGAATGTAAGTTGGTGTATCCCCAGTGGGAAACAATATGGAAGTCCCTTAGTAAACTAGAACTACTATACGATTCAGTAATCCCACTCCTGGGTATATACCTGGACAAAACAGTGATTTGAAAAGAATTACTATGTTCATATGTTCCCCTATGTTCATAGCAGCACTACTCACAATGCCAAGACACGGAAACAATCTGAATATTCATCAAAAGATGAATGTATAAAGAAGATGTGATACATATATACAATGGAATATTACTCAGCCACAAGAAAGAATGAAATAATGACATTTGCAGCAATATAGACGCAATCAGAGTATCATACTAAGTCAAGTAGGTCAGAAAAATAAATACAAGTATCATATGATGTCACTTACATGTAAAATCTAAAATATGGCACAAAAGATCTATCTAGAAAACAGGTACAGACTCAGATATCAAGAACAGATTTGTAGTTGCCAAGAGGGAGGAGGGAGAGGGATGGACTGGGAATTGGGGGTTGGTAGATGAAAACTATTATATTTAGAATGGATAAGCAACAGGATCCTACTGTATAGCACAGGGAACTAAATCCAATATCCTGGGATAAACCATAATAGGAATAAATAAAGAATATTTAAAAGAAAAGAATGTATAGATGTGTATAACTGAGTCACTTTGCTATACAGCAGAGATTGGTACAACATGGTAAAGCAACTATACTTCAATTTAAAAAGAAAGAAAGAGGGAGGGAGGTTCAAGAGGGAGGAGAAATATGTATACCGAATGGCTGACTCATGTGGATATATGACAGAAACCAATACAATATTGTAAAGCAATTATCCTCCAATAAAAAAATAAATAAATTTTTGAAAAGAAAGAAAGCAAGCCCCCACCTACACAAAAGCACTTTCACAACCTGAGAGTGAGCCCCCCCCCTTCAGTTTCACATCCTAGGCGCCTTACTGCACCACTCAAGCCCTAATCAGAAAGATGCCTGATACAACCACTGAAAGAACTCTGCCACGAACACAGTTAGAGAAATGTTCTCTGTCCATCCCTCATCTGTAGTATCTAGTCAGGGATCATCACCATCATTTTGAAAATGACATAAACATTTCTACACCTTCTTCAACACATTTTATAGCGATTCTGGCTCAGCTTAGGGGTTGTGGACTCCTTTTCCCAGCCCTTCCCTGGAGGCAGAGATGTCTACGGAGATCAGGCCAAGGGCACCAGAACCCAGCTGGTGTCCTGAGCAGAGCCAGGCTGCCCCTTTGAGCTGGTCCAGGGAGAAGAAGTCCAAGTGGAACTGGTCTGTTCCACACACCAGAAGTCACTGATTGCTCTGTTTCTTTCATTCTTGAAAACAGCAGAGATGAAGCGAAAGTCAATAAAAGATTATCTAATGACTAGGACAATGTCTGGCACTCATAAATGGAATCAATGAATGAACAAGTGAATGACTGAACTTATGAGTCAGACAAAGGTGCCTGCCTTCTTTTTAGTCTCTCATCTGAGCCAGATGTTCTGCTTAGATCTTTTGCTGTGTTCCATTTGTACACTTTCTTCAATTTCCTTCTCAATGTAAAGCCCTGTTTGATCTTAGAGCTAATGACTAAATCTGGATGGGGCAGAGAGCCTGAGAACAAATTGTCTGTTCAAGAAAGTGTGTACATTCTACAAACTTCTTTCACATTTTCTTCCTGGCTTTTTTTTTTCTTTTTGACACACCACCCAGCATGTGGATCTTAGTTCCCCAACCAGAGATTGAACCTGTGTCCCCTGCAGTGGAAATGCAGAGTCTTAACCACCGGACTGCCAGGGAAGTCCCTCTTCCTTTTCCTTTAAATCCATGAAAACAATCATCTTTAAAGGTTCATAGTGATGTACACTCAGATACACTTCATATACTCATGTTACTGTAACTCTTACTCCTTTTCTTGATTTAAGAAAAAAAAAAAAGACCCTGGGGTAAACTCAATCCAAATAAATGTAGTAAAATATATGACTTTTAAAATGGCATTCCGAAGTATCAGATAATAAACAAAGCTTTGCTTAGTTATCAATCTAATCATGAGAAACGCTGGGCTGGAAGAAGCACAAGCTGGAATCAAGATTGCCAGGAGAAATATCAATAACCTCAGATATGCAGATGACACCACCCTTATGGCAGAAAGTGAAGAAGAACTAAAAAGCTTCTTGATGAAAGTGAAAGAGGAGAGTGAAGAAGTTGGCTTAAAGCTCAACATTCAGAAAACTAAGATCATGGCATCTGGTCCCATCACTTCTTGGGAAATAGATGGGGAAACAGTGGAAACAGTGTCAGACTTTATTTTTTTTGCACTCCAAAATCACTGCAGATGGTGATTGCAGCCATGAAATTAAAAGACACACTCCTTGGGAGCAAAGTTATGACCAAATCTATGACCTAGATAGCATATTCAAAAGCAGAGACATTACTTTGCCAACAAAGGTCCTTCTAGTCAAGGCTATGGTTTTTCCAGTGGTCATGTATGGATGTGAGAGTTGGACTGTGAAGAAAGCTGAGCCCTGATGAACTGATGCTTTTGAACTATGGTGTTGGAGAAGACTCTTGAGAGTCCCTTGGACTGCAAGGAGATCCAACCAGTCCATTCTAAAGGAGATCAGTCCTGGGTGTTCTTTGGAAGGACTGATGCTAAAGCTGAAATTCCAGTACTTTGGCCACCTTATGTGAAGAGTTGACTCATTGGAAAAGACTCTAATGCTGGGAGGCATTGAGGGCAGGAGGAGAAGGGGACGACAAAGGATGAAATGGCTGGAAGGCATCACCAACTTGATGGACATGAGTTTGGGTGAACTCCAGGAGTTGGTGATGGACAGGGAGGCCTGGCGTGCTGCAATTCATGGAGTCACAAAGAGTCAGACACGACTGAGCAACTGAACTGAAAAAACAATTGATGTTGAATAGTTGTACATTATAGTCCAGTTCATAGAGAAATTAAAAATCAAAAAGGGCATATTTGCAGAATTAAAACAGTGTATTAATTAAATATCTCTGTATTCCCTGGGCAAGAATTCAGGTTTGCTGAAAGTCCCATTAGGAGTTTCACACTCCAGGTCTAGAAAATGGAAAGAATCACTGTGTTTCTAATGACTTAATCTGACTCATTGGTGTTCATGGGTGCTAGGCCTGTGTTGCCTCATGAAATGATCACTTTATCATGCCCTTCATACATTCCTTCTCTTTTTAGGAAAAGACCTTCTGGTCTTTTATGAGACCAGATTCTTTCAGTTAATAATACACATTTTCCCTTGGTGACTAAACTTTTCAACTAGCACTTAAGATGCTAGTAACACATTCAATACTTTCATAATCACCTGGTTGAATTGTTGAGGAAAAAGGCAACACACCCAGACCACTACATCTAACCCTCCAAACTTCAAACAATAGAGATCAGAAGCTATCAACTTTATATGCTGTTTTTGCATTTTATCTTTGCATGTTTTTCAGGAACTATAGTGTTGGGTTTGATTTCAAAGGGTATCCTTCTAGGTAAAGTGAATGAAGTGAGCTGATTTATCAACAAATATTCTACAAAACTGTATACTATTGAGTTTAACTCATAACAAGTGCCAAGGTACCAAAAACATCTGCTGCTGCTGCTGCTAAGTCGCTTCAGTCGTGTCTGACTCTGTGCAACCCCATAGATGGCAGCCCACCAAGCTGCCCCGTCCCTGGGATTCTCCAGGCAAGAACACTGGAATGGGTTGCCGTTTCCTTCTCCAATGCATGAAAGTGAAAAGTGAAAGTGAAGTCGTTCAGTCGTGTCCAACTCTTCGCGACCCCATGGACTGCAGCCCACCAGGCTCCTCCATCCATGGGATTTTCTAGGCAAGAGTACTGGAGTGGGGTGCCATCGCCTTCTCCGCCAAAAACACCTAGGTACTAATATTAAATAAAGTACAGATAATCCAGGCCTTGGCTGCCAATTCAACCTCTTCCTATGTCGCTCATCCTTCTATCATGACCATCAAATCAGTGGTTGTGTAACTGGTCCTAGAACATGGCAAGCCCCTTCTCATCTCAGGTCCTTGCAGCCCCTTCTGTCAAATGGCCTTCTCCTGGTTTGTCTCTGATGGTGGCTCCCTCTCACTCCTCAGGTGTCAGCTGGAACATTCCATCTTGAGAAGAGCCAGTGGCCTCCTCATCTCTTGCCTCATTATTTTTTTAGATACCTTGTCGAATTCCTTCATGGCAGTCACCACATTCAGAAATTAATTGACTTTGTTTACTCATTTATAGTCTATATCCTCCCTCCAGAAGGATAGAGATTATATTTATATTTCTAGTACCAAATACAGGAAAGCACTTGCTTTGGGCTAAACTGTGTCCCTCCCAAATTCGTATGTTGATGCTGCACCCTCAAGGTATTTAGGTAGTATTTAGATACTGTTTTGGAGAAGGCAACGGCAACCCACTACAGCACTCTTGCCTGGAAAATCCCATGGATGGAGGAGCCTGGTGGGCTGCAGTCCATGGGGTCGCTAAGAGTTGGACACGACTGAGAGACTTCCCTTTTACTTTTCACTTTCATGCATTGGAGAAGGAAACTGCAACCCACTCCAGTGTTCTTGCCTGGAGAATCCCAGGGACAGGGGAGCCTGGTGGGCTTCCGTCTATGGGGTCGCACAGAGTCGGACACGACTGAAGTGACTTAGCAGCAGCAGCCGCAGCAGATAGTATTTAGAGGTGGGACTTTGGAAGGTAGTGTTCAGATGATGTCATGAAGGTGGGGCCCTCATGATGGGATTAGTGTCCTTATAAAAAGAGATATCAGAGAACTGACAGACTCTTTCTGTCTCTCTGCCATGTGAGGACACATTAAGAAGGCACTTATCTGAAAGCCAGGAAGGGAATTCATGAGGGGTCCCTGATCTTGGACTTCCAAACTTCAAAATAAATTTCTCTTGTATAAGTCACCCAATCTATAGTATTATATCATGGCAGCCCAAGCAGACCAATACAGCATTCAATAAATCTTTGCTGAATGAATGAATATATGATCTCCTATATGTAATCAAGAGATAACTACACTTTATAATCTGAATGGTTCTGGGATGCTTTTTAAAGTGTCAGTTGGCTAGGGTTTCATACTCTATTTTTTAGGCCATTTTGATGTGGAACTTTATTAAACATGCTTGTCTACTTTT
The DNA here is from genome assembly GCF_029378745.1 of Bos indicus. NCBI lineage: Eukaryota > Metazoa > Chordata > Mammalia > Artiodactyla > Bovidae > Bos > Bos indicus. The sequence continues at coordinate 21,311,181 of NC_091781.1, read as the reverse complement.
CTTTGTTCCTGTTATCACAAGTTCCTATTACTGCCAAATTTTATTGAAAGATATATTCAGGCAAAGTCCATTTGCACAGCTGGCCACCAGATCAGATGTCTAAACTAACCAGGCTTATCTAAAAACTTTTATTTTATTTAAAAAAAAAAATACTGGACAATTGTTTGAATTGTTCAAAAGTTTCAGCACCATGTAGACAAAAACCGCAGAACTCTGAACACCTCCACAGAACTGCATGATTCTTTGTGTGATGAATTTATGCAGGTTAATTCTAAAAACTTCTATAACTTTTCTTAGATTCTAAAGGAAGGTAACTTAAAATGAGTCTCATCACAATTCTTATAAACATGAATTCATATTCCTCAGAATCTACTTATCTTTTATATATACTTTAAAAGCTAAAACTTAAGATTTTATCTACTTATTCAAAAAAACAAAAAACATCTGTTGGGTTATTCTAGACAACATCACCCTACTGGGGAAGGGTGACATAGGTCAATGTTAACCATTTTCTGGGCGAAAAGCTAAGGGCTCTAAAATTGCTTCCCTGCTTGCTGGTCCAAAGAACAACCAAAAGTTTGTACAGAACATACACCCAGTCTTAGAATCTGAGGTCACCTTCAGTACATTTTTCAGAGAAAATGACTGTACTACTAATGTCCAAACTACATCTATGTGACAAAATGCTTGGATACGCTATGCAGTTGTGCATGTGTGCTCAGTCGTGTCCAACTCTTCGCAACCCCCATGGATTATAGCCCACCAGGCTCCCCTCCCCTGTCCGTGGAATTCTTCCGGCAGGAATACCAAGGAATGGGATGAGAGTTCTTCCTCTAGAGATCTTACCAACCCAGGAATCAAATCCACATCTCCTGTGTCTCCTGAACTGGCAGGCAGATTCTTTACCACTGAACCACCTACTGGCACTCTACTAAGGAAAATACATGGTATCAACAAATATTAATAGAATCATTACCACGTGCCAGGCACTGTCACCAGCATTTTAAACACATTGTCTAGTTTGATCCTCAGAATGACTCTGAGGTAGCTATTATCATCACCCCACTTTACAGATGAGCAAACTGAAACTTTAAGTAAGTCGCACAAGTCTCTCACATCCATGTCAGTCTCATCGCACCAAAGGACTGGCTAACCTCTAACAATACTACCCAGTTTTCTTGGGCCTCATAACCTTATTTTTCAATCCCTGTTTAATGAAAGCCTTACTCTTTGAGAGCACTGGTCAGTCACAAACCTGTCCCTGTCGTGGTAGAAAAGAAAGGGTACAACTCAAGAAAACAAACAGTATGAGTGAGGTCTGAAGAAACTTGGTTTAAGTACTTAAGACAACAAATTATTTTCCACTTCAAATGTACTTGTTTGTAGGGGGAAAAAAAGCATGATCATTTCAAATAATCCTGTCTACTCATTGAACAATTGTCCAAAGGAAATGCATGTCATATTCACCTGACCTAGTTCAAGTTTCTTATATCCTTCAAAGGAATAAAATCAACCATGAGAACTGTAAGCTTCTTGAATCCAGTCACGACAGTTTTGTTCATGTGTGTCTGGTACATGGAAAACTCTCAGTACAATCTTCCCTCAGAATCCACAAGGGACTTGCTCTAGGACACCTCCCACCCACATGAATACCAAAATCTGAGGAACCTCAAGTCCCTTATATAAAATAGTGTGAGTGAAAGTTAAAGTCGTTCAGTCGTGTCCAACTCTGCGACCCCAAGCAATTCCCCAGGCCAGAATACTGGAGTGGGTAGCCTTTCCCTTCTCCATGGGATCTTCCCAACCCAGGGATAGAACCCAGGTCTCCTGCATCAGCTGAGCCACAATTTGCATATAACCTAAGCACCTCATCTTGTCAATTTTAAATCATCTGCAGATTACTTACAACACCGAACACAATGTAAATGCTATGTAAATAGTTGCCAGTTAGAGGCAGATTCAAGTTTTGCTTTTTGGAACTTTCTGGAATTTTGAGGGATGTGTTGAATCTGCAGATGTGGAACCCACAGATACAGAGCTGACTGCAAATGTTTTTGTTAAATAAATACTGCAATCCCTTAAATTTTCTTTAATTAGTGGCTTACCTGGTGTCTTAAGTGTTAAAGCATCTGCCTGCCATGCAGGAGATCTGGGTTTGATCCCTGGGTCAGGAAGATCCCCTGGAGAAGGGAATGTTTACCCACTCCAGTATTCTTGCTTGGGAAATAGTATGGACAGAGGAATTCATGGGGTCACAAAGAGTCAGACATGACTAAGTGACTAACACACACACACACACACACACACAACCTCAAACTACCTCCCTCTGTATGTCTATGAGAGGCAAAGTTTTATTAATTAAATCTTTTTCTTCAGCTGGTTTGCAATTATTTTCTAGATTTCTCCATGTTTTCTTACTAACAAGATGGTCTGGATCCTAATCATCTCTGTTTGATATCAGTGCTGTACTGCTAAACACAGAAAATGAGAGGAAAATGTCTCTCTCCTGTTGATGCACGAATACGTTCTGTATATAATGTAGGATGGATAGCTAAAATCAGAGCTATAAAATTTCAGTTGGTAAGTCTCTTCTGGTGGAAACAAAAAACCCTGGTCATTGGAAAGGGTGGTGGGATTCAGATGCTAATTTATAACCATTGTCTCCTCTTGTCATTGCTGGAACTACTCAGATAGCCAAACTTGGCTGGGCTCCCTAATGCTACCCAAACCCTCTCCCCACATTCTCTCCCCATCCTTCCCTCGCTGTGGAGTGGGTGCTCCAGGGACTTAAGCAGGCCTGAGAGCAGGCCTGTAAAAAGTGTGGTTCCTTATGGCAATAAACTGCCTCTGACCCTAGCTTCCAGCATGGCAGCTGCCCACTTCAAGGAAAACTTAAACCTCCACCAAAGAAGCCACTTTGATGAATTACAAGCTGCCTCTCACATATTTCCTGAATACTAAAATAACACTTTTCTCTATACCTTGCATGACTCTAAGTTCCATTTTTATCACCAAACCAAAAATGAAGGTGTACATTTTCTTGTTTAGTCACGAAGTCGTGTCCGACTCTTTTGCAACCCCATGGACTGTGGCTCGTCAGGCTTCTCTGTCCATGGGATTTCCCAGGCAAGAATGCTGATGTGGGTTGTCATTCCCTTTTCCAGAGGATCTTCCCAATTCAGGGATCAAACCCACATCTCCAACATTAGCAGGCAGATCTTTACTCCTGAACTACCAGGAAGACCTTGCTACTCATACCATGAGTATGATCTGGGAGCTTCATTAGAAATGCAGAATCTCAAGGCTAACCCCTGACCCGTAGGAGAGAATCTCAATTGTAACAAGATGTCCAGGAGATTTGTATGTAGAGTAAAATGTGAAAATCACTGCCCTAAGAGATATATGAGGGAGGGGGATATTCTCTAAAAGAAGAAAACGGCACACTTGGGTGCAAGTCCTTTCTCCAAAATAAATGTCACTTGTTGGGTGCCCAAAGCACCTCTTCTTCGACTCTCTTTCTCTGTGTGTGTGTGATTAGCACACTAGCACCTATTTGACAGACTAGAGTTCAAACCTTTACTATCCTTTATTTTGTCAACTCCCTGTACTGGCTTCGTCTTTCAAATCTTTGGTTACTACCAATTGGTTTCTTCCTTCTGATCCCTACACACCTTTTCACCTCTAGTAAGAGGCAGTTATCAGGATTTCCTTGGTAGTCCAGTGGTTAAGAATATGCCTTGCTATGCAGGGGATGTGGATTCAATCCCTGGCTGGGGAACTAAGATCCCACACGCACAGAGCAACTAAGCACGACCACCACAGCTACTGAGCTCGCGCGCCACACAGGAGAGTCTGTGCGCTGCAAGAAAAGATTCCGCAGGACACAGTGGAGATCCTGCGTGTCACGGCTGAGACTCCATGCAGGGAAATAACTACACAAATAAAATAAAAAATCCTCTCACTTTGGGAGGAAAAAAAAGAGGCAGTTATCTGGGGGATTTCTGCTTACAGATCAGATGTAAAGGGTTACAAGAGACTGTCGTTCTCACCCTATCAAAACAAACCAGGAAAGCCCAAAATAAACATCAAGTTTTAAAACCCATCAGAGAAATTGAGGCCACCAATTAACCTAAATGAACTAAATTCAAAATGACAAGCTCTACACAGGAGAGAAGAGACCCAGAGCCATTTTCGCCTCTGGTGAAATGGCAGAAGGAAAAAGAGTTTGTGGTTGGTGGAGATAAGGAGAATTCAGCTGAAGTTTCACCAAACTGGTCACAGCTGCCCATGGACTGAGACGCAGTAGTCACAAAGCTAATCTACACCTACCTATCTAACCTGTCCCAGGAGACATCACACGGAGATAGAAGTAGTTCGCTGAAGCTGGTGGCAGGGAAGAAGGGCTGAGAAGGAATCTCTGAGGCATTTGAGGCTTTCACAGAGATTAGGGAGCTGCTAAGACCTACAGGGAACAAAAAGTCTGGTAGACTTTAGGGGTGCAGAAAGCAGGAGGCAAAAGTCGAAGAGAAATAAAAAAGCTAGCAGTTGGGCAGTAAAGCAAAGAGCGACTTCCCACAAGTCGAAATCTCCTAGCTTGGTTTTGAAGAATAGGCAGGTCTCAAGAATCTTGTCAGTGCTCAGATCCCAGGCCCTGATGAAGGGAAAGTCCTATCTTACCCTCAAAACACTTGAAAGTGGTAGTGAAGTGAATCAAAGTAAAGCTACAATGAAGCCCAGATCCTGATCAAGTATCGGTCACACTGACTCAGCCTCTCATATTAGAAAAGAATTGTTCTGGGAGGTCACTATTACTTACTTTTGAGTATTCCCAGGTGGTGCAGAATCTGCCTGCCAATGAAAGAGATCCCAGAGATGCAGGTTCAATCCCTGGGTCAGGGAGATCCCCTGGAGAAGGAAATGGCAACGTGCTCCAGTATTCTTGCCTGGAGAATTACATGGACAGAGGAGCCTGGTGGGTGACAATCCATGGGGTCACAGAGTTGAACACGACTCAGCATGCATGCACACACACTCACTTTACTTACTCTGTACTCTTTTTTTTTTTTTCCTATAAATATTCAACGTGCAATAAGAAATTCAAGATCTATGGGAAAATAAGAAAATGCATCTCATGGTTAATATAGAAGAGAAACAATAGAACCAGAGACAGCTCAGAGGTTGAAATGATCAAACTAGTATTACAGCACAAAATTCCTGTGATATAAAACTATCAAAATATCTCATGGAAAGGAAGGCAACGTGCATGAAGAGATGGGGAATTTCATCAGAGTAATGGAAACCAGAAAAAAACAACCACATGGAAATGCTAGAAATGAAACAGACATAATATCACAAATAAATTCATTATACAAGCTTAGTTGCTGACTCAACAGCAGAGGAAACTGAGCATCTGATAACGTTTGGGCTGCTGCTGCTGCTGCTAAGTTGCTTCAGTTGTGTCCGACTCTGTGCGACCCCATAAACAGTAGCCCACCAGGCTCCCCCGTCCCTGGGATTCTCCAGGCAAGAACACTGGAGTGGGTTGCCATTTCCTTCTCCAATGCATGAAAACGAAAAGTGAAAGTGAAGTCGCTCAGTCGTGTCTGACTCTTAGCGACCCCATGGACTGTAGCCCACCAGACTTCTCCATCCATGGGATTTTCCAGGCAAGAGTATTGGAGTGGGGTGCCATTGCCTTCTCTGAACGTTTGGGCTACTTTCCAACAATTCAACATACATGTAAATAGTGAAAAGAAATAAGAGAAGAAGGACAACGTGGCAGAAGACATCATTGAAACTTTATTGGCTAACATTCACCCAAACCGGTGAAAAATATCAAGTCACAGAAGAAACTCAGCACACCCCAAGTAGAATAAATATAGAGAAAACCACACCTAAATAAATCAAGCCAGACTGCTGAAAAGCAACAGCAAGTGAAACCTGAAAAGCAGCCAGAGGGGAACAGAAGACATAGATTTTAGGCTAAAGATATAAATAACAGGTGACTCTTGAGTAGAATCAATGGAGGCCAGAAGAAAATAGAACCTCTTTAAAATGCTAAAAGAATAACACTGTCAAATGCCATATCCAGTGAAAATATATTTCAAATATACTTCAAAAATGAAATAAAGTCATTATCAGACAGAAAATTTGGGAGAATTCATCTCCAGCAGATCAACACTACAAGAAAAGCTAACATTTGCTTTTCAGAATGAACAGAAAGGAAACCAGAAGGAAATTCATATCTGCAGGAAGAAGTGAAGAGTATCAAAAAGGATAAGTATATGGGTACATGTCAAAGACCTTTTCAAAGTAATACGTTTTCATCTTTGTCTATCTATCTGTGTACGAAGAATATTTTAGAGGACTACTGACTGTTTTGGGCTTCCCTGGTGGCTCTGATGGTAAAAGAATCTGCCTGCAGTGAGGGAGACCCAAGTTTGATCCCTGGGTCAGGAAGATCCTCTGGAGAAGGGAACGGCTACCCACTCCAGTATTCTTGCCTGAAGAGCCTGGTGGGCTACAGTCCATGAGGTCAAAAACAGTTGGACACGACTGACTGACTGTTTAAAGCAAGTAACAGTAGGGACTTCCCTGGCAATTCAGTGGTTAAGACTGTGCCTCTCTTGTTGGGGGCATAGGTTCGATTCCTGGTTGGAGAACTAAGAGCCCACATACCACAAGCATGGCCAAAAATCAAACAAACACCAACATTTTGAAATTTATAGCATATTACAGGTAAAATGTAAAATAACAATAGCATAAGGGTCAAGAGGAAGAGTAAAAAGAATTGTTATAAGGTTTTTACACAACCACCAAGTTGTATAGAAGCACTTTGTAGTGTATTATTTGAAGGTAGGCTGTGATAACTTAAAGATACAGAGCATAACCTTTAGAGCTGAAATTTCTATCTTCAGCATCTGAGAACTTATCAGACATGCAAATTTTGAGCTCAATCACAGACCTACTGAATAAGAAACTTTGGGTATGGCCCAGAAATCTGTGTTTTAATAAGACCTCCAGCTGTTTCTAACACAGGTAAAATTTAAGAACCACTGCTCAACAATAGCCACTAGAATATACCATAAAGAAGTGTACTTAAACACAGGAGATAAGATGGAATGATTAAAAAAATTCAACATATCCAAAGGAGGCAGGAAAATCTGAATAGAAACAAAGCATAAATGAGATAAGCAGAAAACAAGTACCAAGATGGGAGATTTAAACCCAACCATATTAATAATTATCTCAAATATATTAAACACTCCAATCAAAAGGCAGATTGTTAAATTAATATAAAAACAAAATCCAACAATAGGCTGTTTATAAACATACAATTCAATTATAAAGACACAGGTTGAACTTCCCTGGTGGTGCAGTGGAGAAGAATCTGCCAGCCAATGCAGGGGACATGGGTTCGAACCCTGGTCCAGGAAGATTCCAGGGAACTAAAGCCCATGTGCCACAACTACTGAGCCCCTGTGACACAGCTACTGAAACCCATGGGCTCCAGAGCCCAAACGCCACAACTACGGAGCCCCTGTGCTGCAACAGCTGAAGCCCACGTGCCTGGAACCGGTGCTCCACAGCACGAGAAGCCACCACAGTGGGAAGCCTGTGTACAGCAAAAGAGAGTAGCCCCTTCCACTGCCATGAGAGAAACCCAGCACACAGCAACAAAGACCCAAAGCAGCCAAAAATAAATAACGTGATTTAAAAAAAAAAAAAAGACACAGGTTGAAATCGTAAGGGGAGAAAGAACATACATTATGCCAACACTAAATATAAAAAACATGTAAAGCTATATTAATATCAGAAAAGGCATACTTCAGGACAATAATATTACTGAAGGGACTTCCCTGGTGGTCCAACAGTTAAGAATCCACCTTGGAAAGCAGCAGATATGAGTTTCATCCTTGATTGAGAACTAAGATCCCACATGCCATAGAGCAACTAAGCTTGAGAGCTGCAACTACTGAACCCAAGCACCACAACGAGAGAGAAGGCCACACAACACAATAAAAAAATCTCACACGCTGCAACTAAGACACAAGGTAGCCATGAATAAATAAATATTTTAAAAAGAGTACTACTGAAGAGAAAGAGGGAAACTTCTAATCAGAGAATAAAATTATCAAGAAGACCTATCAATCCAAAATGTGCAGGCAACTATGAAGAAAGTTCCAAGATGTATAAAGTGGAAGTTGACAGAAATGGACAAATCTACAATTATAGTTGGAGAGATTTTAACACTTCTATTTTGGACAAAAAAAAATCAGCATAGAGATATCTTTGCAACTCCATGGACTGTAGCCCGCCAGGCTCCTCAGTCCATGGGATTTTCCAGGCAAGAATACTGGAGTGGGTTGCCATTTCCTTTTCCAGGGGATCTTCCCACCCCAGGGATCAAATCCAGGGCTCCTGCACTGCAGGCTGACTCTTTACCATCTAAGCCACTAGGGAAGCCCTTATTTGAACAGCACTATCAACCAACTTGACCCAAAGGACTTGATAAAATATCACACCCAACAACTACAGCATACATATTTTTTCCAAACCCACAGGAAACATTCATCAAGCTAGACTATATGCTCAGCAATGAAAGATAGCTTAATAAATGTCAAAGCATTAAAATCAAATTGAGTATACCTTCTGACTCAAAACTAATAAATTAGAAACCAATATAGAAAGATACCTGGCATTACACACCTATTTGGACAAGCTAAAGTTTAAAACGTTAGTTGCTCAGTCGTGTCTGACTCTGCAACCTCATGGACTGTAGCCCACCAGGCTTTACTATTCATGGGATTCTCTAGTCAAGGATACTAGAGTGGGTTGCCATTCCCTTCTCCAGGGGATCTTCCCAACCTAGGGATGGAACCCTGGTCTCCTGCATTGCAGGCAGATTCTTTACCATTGGAAGGACTGATTTTGAAGCTGATATAAAGAGCCAACTCACCAACTCACAGGAAAAGACCCTGATGGTGGGAAAGACTGAGGGCAGGAGGAGAAGGGGGCAATAGAGGGTGAGATGGTTGGATGGCATCATCGACTCAATGGACATTGAGTTTGAGCAAACTCTGGGAGATAGTAAAGGACCCGGAAGCTTGGCGTGCTGCAGTTCATGGGGTTGCAAAGAGTCAGAGATGACTGGGTGACTGAACAACAAGTTAAAAAAAAACACTTGTGACAAGACCAAATACTGGTTGGGACACAGAGAAACTAGATCTCTCAAACATTGCAACTGGGAATGTAAAATGGTACAGCTACTCTGGCTAGTAGTTTGTCATTTTCTTAAAAACCAAATGCACATTACTATATGAGGAATTATAGTCCTGGGCATTTATCCTAGAGAAGAAAGCTTTTTGTGTCTACCCAAAAGCATGTAGAAAAAGGTTCACAGTAGGTTTATTTCTAATAGCAGAAAAAAATGGAACTCAAATGACCTTGAGTGGATGAATAATTAAATAAACTGTGGCACATCTACAGCATGGAATGTCACTCATCAATAACAAGGGAACTTACTAGTGGGACTTTCTTGGTGGTCCAGTACGTAAGACTCTGTGCTCCCAATTCCTGTGTTCCATTCCTGGTCAGGGAACTAGATTCCATGTGCAGTAACAAAAAGATCCCACATGCCACAACTAAGACTTGGCACAGCCAAAAAAGTAAATGACAAAAAAAATTAAAAAAAAAAAGAGAGACTTAATATTGATACACACAACCTCTTGGATGGATCTCAAGAGGCTTACACTGAGCAGAAAAAAATTCAACCTCAAACAGTTACATACCACAGGATTCCATGTTTATAACATTCTTAACATGATATTACAAACAGAGAACATTCTAGTGGTTGCCAGACATTAGGAATGGGAGAAGGGAACAGGTCTGATAACAAAGAGGCAGCAGCTGGGGACTTTGCAGTGATATGACAGTTTTGCATCTTGATGAGGTGGTGGTTATACTAATCGACACGTGTGATAAAATTACATAGAACTCTATACACACACACAAAAGTGAATGCATGGAAAACTGGTAAAAACTGAAAACTCGCTGTAATTTGTATGTATGTTAATTTCCTTGTTTGAATATTGTGTTATAGTCATGTAAGATGTTACCATTGGGGGAAATTGGGTGAAGGATACATGCAACTTCTCTATATTATTTTAATAACTTCCTGTGGCTCTTTAATTATTTTAAAAGAAAAAGGAAAAAGTTACCTGGAAAATTTACAAATATTTGGGAATTAAACAATACCCTTCTAAATAACCTGTGAATCAAATAAAAGTCACAAAGACTAATACAACATATTTTGACCTGAATGATAAGGAAAACACAAACACTAACTACTGTGGAATGCTGGGAAAACAGGGCTTAGAGGAAATTTTCTAGCTTTGGATATTTATAATAAGAAGACAGGTTTAAGATCAATGATAATATTTTACATTTAAAGAAACTAGAAAAAGTAGAACAAGTTAAATATAAAATAACTAAAAGAAAAGGAATAAGAAAAATAAGAGGAAATTGATAAAATATAAGATAAACAGACAGCAAAGTAAATCAATAAATTCAAAATTATGGATAATTGCAAAAATTAATATAATTAATTGATAAGTCTCTTGGTAAGATGATCTAGAAAAAAAAGAAAAACATTTCAAAAGAAGTAAAAAAGATTTGTCACTATAGATTACATAAACATTAAAAGGATAACACTATCCAATATACTGACAACGTTAAAGATAATAGACAAATTTCATGAAAAAAAATTACCAAAGCTGATAAAAGAAGAAATAAAAATGTTAAATAGCCTGAAATCTATTAAAATGTATTCATGGTAAAAGCATTCCCCCCACAATAAACCTCTAGGCCCAATGAGCTTCTCCTATTATTTTAGAAAGAAATAGTACCAACCCCACTTAATATCTTTCAGAAAAGAGATAGGATATTTCCCAAATTGTTTTATGAGACTAGCATTATTTTGATGCTAAAACCTGACAAAGATTACAAAAAAAAAAGAAAACCTCACGTAATTTCCCTTCACAATCATAGACATGAAAATCCTTAATATATATTATTAGCTAATTAAATCTAACAATAAAAATAAGGGTAATACATTGATCACGATAGGCTTACCTCAGGAATTCAAGGTTGATTGAACACTAAAATTGTAATTCATGATATTAACAGAAAGAAAGAGAAAAGCCACATGGCTGTTTTGTTGGATGCAGAAAAAGTATCTGACAAATTCAACATCCTTTTATGATAAACTCTGTGAGCAAACTAACAATAGCAGAAAACTTCCTTAACTGGATGAAGGAACCAACACATAACATGATGCATGTCAACAAAACTCAGAATATTTTACTCCTACAATTGAACATAAAGCAAGGATGTCCCGAAAGGAGACACCATTTGAACTCATTCATCTGAATACACCACTGAACTCATCCAGGACCAGCAGCTGTATTTAACATTTCTGTAAGTGATCTGGAAGATCTGCAAGTGTGTAGGTGCCATTGATGTCTTTCTGGTGGGACAAGCCAAAATGTCAGCACTCTCTCTACTGCAGAGCATGTTTCCAAATTGTTGATCAGGATGTATTGATGGATCGAAAACTCTATTTAGTAAGTAAAGACCAAAATATTCTTTAAAAATTTACTAGACAAGACTAGAAAATGTTAGAATGAATATCAAAGAGAAATTATTTTGTAAATGTTTTGTCTGAAATCCATTAGGCTAGCTTTTTCCTAAATGGTGAAATTTTTTCAGCGAGCAATGGCTGCTCAGAGTATGGGAAAGAGAATAGTGGTTGTAAATATTGGTAGTGATCCCAACCAAGCCTTGACTGCCCTGTGTTCCAATATACTTCTGGGAGTGTGTGCGAGTGTTTGTACATGTTGAGTCATGATGTAAAATGTATTTCTTACTGTGAACTGTGGTAGAAAAAAAATTGTGAGACTTCAACTTGCAAAAAGTGATGATGTATGTATGTGTGGATATATGCAGGGGTCTGTGGGTTCTGGGTTCTAATTTCCTGCTAGGAGGGGCCTGCCTAACTATTTCTAACACACAGCATCAGACCACCAAAATGTTGAGCCTCACTAGTAAAGAAAAATCTTGTCCTTACTTGTCCAAAAATATGATCTCTGCACACTGAGAAGAAACAAAACAGAGGCGAGGGCTACCGACCATCAGGATTACCCAGTGCAGCTGCCCAGTGCTGCCTTGCAACACTCTAGAGGATGCTTTCACACAGACTGCAATGTGAATGGCTCCCCCTGGAGTTGAGCAGTGCACAACCCAAAGAGCCCTACCAGGTAGCCTCAAGTATAGTGATTAAGAGCTCAAGCTTTGGAGTCCAACAAACCTGGGGTTCAATTCCAGATCTAATCTCAGGCTATATAACCTGAGGTAGGTAATTTAACCTCCCTGAGCCTCAAATTCCTCAAGAGGATACATTATATATTCCTGGGCATTGTTCAGTGCCCAGCACATTGTTGTTCTCATTAAATGTGTTAAATAAACATAAAAATGAGCTAATGACTGCCCAATAAGGTGGTGGTGAGAAGTAAATGAACCTGTACGACGTTTTTACATTCAGTCTAAAAACTAGCACACGGTAAGCACTAAACCAACTATCTACAAAAGATGACAAACTGAAATATTAAGATTCTTCAGGATGAAAAGCTGCATGAGGAGAAGGAATTATTTTATTTCAATAAAAAATAATCATAAGCTTTGAGAGAAGGGAAGCATTAAAAGTAATATAACCTGGTGCAGTAGCACTTCGGTAAGGTGGGGATAATCCTTGATGCTTGAGAGTACATTTGGAACAAACAAAACGTAGGAAACGATCCATTTTGCTATTTCCCATTGTAGGTCAGGTAAGGGCAAAAAGTATAGATAACTTCAAAGCATTCTAGGAATGACACTGAGCTCTGAGCCATGGAATCTGAACTGTTTGGGTTCACTCCTGGTTGGGGGGAGGGGTATGCTGGGGGAGAGTGACCGCTGGGGGGGGACATGTGTTCCATCCTTCCCCTGTACTTATTTCCTGGTGCAACTGTGGCTGAGCCGCAGTCATGACAACTCTTCATTCACCCCTATTAAATTCTGACAATGGAGCAGGTCACCCTACACTGAAAGCACAAACCCAGAACTGACTCCTGTCCCCTCCTGCCTGTGGTCCTGCTTGCCCCCTTCCTGGCAGGAAGCCGCATCGCCTCCAGAGAAATGGCTGATAACACAAGCCAGCAAAAGTAGGTTCTAGGACAGAGGGATGCTGAGCCCCCAGGCGAGGTCAGGCCAGTCAGCACTTAGAAAAGGAGGCACTTCTCACACTTGCTAATGAGTTTGACGGTTGTGAAACATAAACAGGAAGTGGGAGCTCTCCAAAGCGACCTGAAGGAAATCCACTCCCAGTTTGGTCAACGTGTGAATCCCAGATCTCTAGGTTGTCAAGGACACTGCCAATTAAGACTGAGCCCACCCCTACCCGCCCCCTCAACTGCACCCGAGGCTGATCTTCACCAGGTTCCAGCACTGACCCCGTTTTTTTGTTGTTGTTTTTTTTCAATCCTTCCCACAGCCAGGTCACTCGGCAGCAGGGTAACTGACCCGAGGCACGGTGGGAAAGGCTCACAGTCATCTCTCAACTCCCCGAACTTTACAGGGCAGGGCAGCACAGAGGTCAGTGAAATCCCCAGCCAGGCCTTATTTTAGTCATGAATTTCCACTGGCTCCCTCCTCTGACAGCATCAGCGCTGCTCACACAGCAGGCTTGGAGTTTCAGCTGTTTTCCCTGCTCCAGGCAGAGTTAGAAGGTCACAGAGGCCGGACTTTTCCGGGGGAGTAGGTGGGGGCCTCGGGCGGCCTCAGTGAGATTGCAGAGATCTGGAGCCGCTTGGAGGAGGCCCTTCTGCCCCAGGCTCCGGGCGATGGGTTAACGTCCTCCTCTCCTCCTCTGCCCAGACATTGTGGTTCACATTAAATTTTAAAAAAGAATTTTTTCTTAATACCCCCCCACATTTTTTAAGCCCACACTTTCTATCTTTTCTTCTCCCGTCTCTCTGCCAGCAGCACCAATACAATTTTCCCAGTACTACCTTCCCCTCATTTCCCAGGGTAAGCCCTTCTCAGAGGTTCCTGTGAATTTAAGAGCAGCATCTGTGTTCGATTCACCTACAGTGTATCTGGCAGCGTATCTAAGCACAACGCCTGGCACAGGGTAGGGGGCTCAACCAATGCTTGTCGAGTGAATGAACGCTAAGACGTCAGCGTGATGGGTAGTTTTTCCAAGTCTCTCTTTTCCATCCTGCCCCGGCTGCAGACCGCACAATGCGCTGCAGAAGTCCCCGGCAGGAGGGAGATGGCCGACCCCGACCCCTGGGAGCTCCTGTGCTGGGGGTCTCGGTCCCCGGCCGGGGCACAAGGGCTCACAGTCAGGAGCGCTGCGGCCCAAGCCCAGGCCAGGTGAAGTGTCACGCCCCGCGCTGCCGCAGGGCAAGCGCCGCTGCCGCGGTTGTGTAACGTTGCAGCCCAAGGGGAGGGGACCCGGGCGCCTCTGCTCCAGTGGGGGCAGAGGAGGGAGGAAACGCAGGGCACCGTGCCCGGTCTCTTTCTGTGCTTGATCAGCCGAAGTGTGGCCCGGGGCGGGGGGTGGGGGCACTGGGGCACCCTGGGGGGTGCGCAAGTGGGTGTCCGCCGGCACGCAGACTGTGCCCCGGGAGCGCAGCTCCAAAGAAGCCGGGGACCCGCGGCGCACAGCCTAGCGGGTCAGGTGCGCGCAGCGTGCTCCACGGCGGCCTCGCCTGCCCCTGCGCTTGGCTGCCAGCCCGCTTCCCATGGGGTGACATCCGCCCCGCCCCTCCTCGGCCCCTCCCCACGGCGGGCGATTCCTGGACTCGGGGCCGAGGGGTGGGGGCAGGGAAGCCGGCGCGGAAAGAAACCCCAGCCTCTGGGGAAGGCAGGGGGGCCGGGCGACTCCCTCCGCTGCGCGCTGGTTCCTCTGAGCGGGCCGCGGGGGGAGGAGGAGGAAGAGGGTTGGGCTGGAGCTAGCGAGGGGATATTCCTCTCCCGGCTTGAGTCAGACGCGGGCGGATCCGTCCTCCCCCGTTCCCTCCCAGGAGACGGGAACTTACTTCATTTCCCTGGGGCAGGTTCGCCCACGTTACCAACCTCCCCCCACCACCTCGCTGGCTCCCTGGCCCCTTCCAGCTTCCGCGCCCCCCGCCCAGCTAGGCAGGACCCAGACTGCCCTGCCAACCCCCTCTTCGGGGAAAAGCAGCCACAGACACCTGGGGGCCGGGGCTGGGGGTGGGGGCTCCCTCGCAGCCGCGGGAGCGTTGTCCAACACGTGAGACTCATGTGATGAAGCCGGGGGAGGGCGGGCAGGTCGCTCCTTCCCTCCCCGGCAGCGGCCAGACGTGCCTGGAGTCACAGGGTAGAACACGTAGCTCCAACCCACCCACTCGCTCCCATTTAACCCAGCCCGCAGCCTCTCCATTACTCCTCGGCTCCCCCCCCATCCCCCCCCCCCACTCCGCCCTAACCGCCCCCCCCCCTCTCGCGCTCCCTCCCGCCTCCCCGCCCGCCCCACTTCTCATTCACTTGGCTCGCACCGCGCAGACGGCACTGGGAGCACACACCGCCAGTCTGTGCGCAGAGCCGGAGCCAGAGGCCGCGGGTACACCATGCACGCCCCCAACTGAAGCAGTACCTCAAAGCCGCAGCTCTTCGCAGCCCAGCGGATTTCAGAGAGCTCTGACTCAGAGGAAACCCTGCGGAGAGACCCCCGAAACCTCCTCCACGACAGTCCTCACCCGACGCTCCACCACTGCAGACAGGAGCGCAGAGTGGCCCCGGCTCGCAGCGCAATGGAGCGGATCCCCAGCGCGCAACCGCCCCCCACTTGCCTGCCCAAAGCGCCAGGACTGGAGCCCGGAGACCTATCAGGGTAAGTTGGTACCCCTGG
Source organism: Bos indicus (assembly GCF_029378745.1). Taxonomy (NCBI): domain Eukaryota; kingdom Metazoa; phylum Chordata; class Mammalia; order Artiodactyla; family Bovidae; genus Bos; species Bos indicus. Next base: position 21,295,208 of record NC_091781.1, on the reverse strand, counting down.
CCCCTTCAAGCCTCAACTCCAGTCCTGCCTTCTGCGCGGCTTTCAACTCCAAGTAGTTCTGGGTGCATCCGGGGGTTCTTGCCAGTCAGGGTTCCTGCAACCGATGCGCAAGTCATGACCCTTTCTCGTCCCTCTCCCTGCAGGATGGATTTTGCCCATATGTACCAAGTGTACAAGTCGAGGCGGGGAATAAAGCGGAGCGAGGACAGCAAGGTAAGAGCACCGCGCCCCTGTGGACCCCAGGCCCTCGCACGCGCTGAGTTTCCAATAAAAGTTTTCTCACTTTACGGTTGGAGGGGAGTATGCAAGGTGTGGGCCCTGTGTCTACTGAGTGGCTTGGAGAAGAAGGAGCAGATAGGGTTCTGGGTGTGACTCTGCTCCACTGCCGGGACTCCTCTGCCGCGGGGTGGGGAAGGAGAAGCGCTTCTCACCTCCTTCCTCCCGCGCCCACCATCTCTCCGTGCGCTTTGCAGGAGACCTACAAACTGCCGCACCGGCTCATCGAGAAAAAGAGACGTGACCGGATTAACGAGTGCATCGCCCAGCTGAAGGATCTCCTCCCCGAACATCTCAAACTTACAGTAAGTGAGAAGCTGGCCCCTCTCCAAACCAGCTCCTCTGCCCAAAGGGCGGGCGAGGGTCACCCGCCGCCTGCAGGCTCTGCCAGGAACTGCAGACCAGATGGCTGGATCCTAGCTAGTGGCTGGCTCTGTTTGGGGGTACCCTTCTCCAGTCTCAGAATTTTCTGGCAACCTCCTGCAAATGAGATAAGAATCATTTGTACTTGTCCAGCTTGGCACCAACACCAGCCGGCCTTCCTTTGCTAGAGTTTAAGGTGATTCTCAGGGTTCTCCTTTTCCCACATTGAGCAAATCCAGCAACCCACTTTTTTTTTTTAACCCCCTTCCCCGAATCCCTTTTTAAAATAAGAGGACTTGTTTTGATGTGTCCCTTTTTTTTTTTTACGTCCTGTCCTTTCTTGGCGATCCTCAATAGATTATTAGCGTGGCAGCCTTTGGTTGGGGAAAGAAGAAAAAAGTAGAATTTAGGAGAAAAACTAGTATTTAGGAAGCAACAAAAAAGCGTAGATGAGCTAGAAGTTATGACAGGGTGTCAGGAAAGAAACTAGGGAAAGCCTTTTGGCTGCCAGACACAGTAGAAGTCTCTACTAGGGTTGACACCACTGCAGAGAAATGTTATCTCCGGATTCCCCTGAGTTAAGGTCAGCAACGGCTGCTGGAAAAATTTATCTGTCAAAGCTTTCTCCTGAGCTAGCTGCTACTTCCAAAATGCCTCCAAAGATGGGGGACAATTGTTTGCTGTCCTCTAATCAAAAATATATGCATATATACGTATTCTTAAACATCATCTATAAACTTAAAACTTAATTTAGCCAACCAAGAACAGTTTTTTTATCCCCCTTTAGAGACATTCAGTGGTGGTGGTTTAGTCGCTTAGTAGTGTCCGACTCTCGCGACCCCATGGAGGGTAGCCCAGGCGACTGACAAATCTCATGGCTAATTAGTATCCCAGAGGTGGGACTTCTCTGAGCTCACTGCTGACCGAGGCTCTTTTTATTCCAGACTTTGGGTCACTTGGAAAAAGCAGTGGTTCTTGAACTTACCTTGAAGCATGTGAAAGCATTAACAAACCTAATTGATCAACAACAGCAGAAAATCATTGCCCTGCAGAGCGGTCTGCAAGCTGGTGAGTACCATGTCTGGCTATCATCTCCTTAGAGTTCTAGCACAAATAGAGAGCCTGTGAGCTCAACATCTGGTATAAGAAACATTCCTGCAACAAATTGCCTATGCACGTTAGTTGGGGGAGATGCTGTTTTATCTTTCCTAAAAGGTCAGACTTCATTTGGAATGCTGCTGTGTGCCACCTGGCATGAATACATATTAGTCAAATGGTGAAATATTTCTGTGGCATTTTGGCTTAAGAGTTTCTGGGGTTCTGGGAGTCCCCCCCCCCCACTTTGAAAATGCCAAGGCACCTATAATTTGCATCGTGGGTGTTTTACAGTTGTTTTCCTTAGCCCTGTTTCACTGGAGAATAAATCATGGGTATGCCCCAGTGTTTTAATGTTTCTCCACTTCCTTATCCCTCGGTGTGTGGTATGAACCTGGCAGGATGACAGCAGTAGTTTTTCCTGCATTTCATGTGGTTCCCTGAATAGCCACTAGGTATCTCGGTGAATTACACAATCTAACGAAACCACTGAAGTTTCATCACCCATTTCTACGGACTTCCAAAGAATCACAGTCATCTAACCGTCTGGTCTCACCCATTCCAAATAATCCTGTACAAACGAGGGAGAAATTCCTCTACCCACTCCCTCATTCCTCTCTCCCCTCCTTTCCAAACTAGTACAATGAGAATCACAAAAACCTAGCAAGTCGTTCTGCCAGTTGCCTCATTGAAAACAGAAAGATGATCATACCTAACTTCCTGGGGATCATGGACAGACTATATGATAAAGACCTAGAAGTAGCCTTTAAATATAGCAGCATGACTGCAACTTGTATAAGCCATTGAAAATAAGCGTACTTTAGGTGACATGGCTCCTTCATTCTCATTTTTTGGCTGGTCCATCTCGCTATGATGATGATGATGTCCTGTAAATTGACTCTGGTTATGAGCACACTAGGATGATTATGGCTGTGTCACTTATAATGAAAACTCAAGAATTCCTTATAAATGCAACAAGAGGGGGAACCGTCTGTCTCTGTTAAATGTGGTCTATGCCTATGATATTATACGGCCATTACAAATCATATTTTCTCTCTGACAGGTAGAATTATGGCTGATTTTTAGTTTATTCTTTATACTTTTTGGTGTAATTCAAATTTCCCCTGATCATATTACTTTTGGAGTTAGAAATACAATCAGCAAATGCTATTAACAAAAAGGAAAGCCCCAGGATCTTTGGAACCTAGGTATCCATGTGAACCACAGAGCCTTCTGAAATGTCTTCCTTTGCATCTGTGTTGATCCAGGTGATCTGTCGGGGAGAAATGTGGAAGCAGGTCAAGAGATGTTCTGCTCAGGTTTCCAGACATGTGCCCGGGAGGTGCTTCAGTACCTGGCCAAGCATGAGAATACTCGGGACCTGAAATCTTCACAGCTTGTCACCCACCTCCACCGTGTGGTCTCCGAGCTTCTACAGGGCGGTACTTCCAGGAAGCCGTCAGACCCAGCCCCCAAAGCAATGGACTTTAAGGAGAAACCCAGCTCCCTGGCCAAAGGCTCCGAAGGCCCAGGCAAAAACTGTGTGCCAGTCATCCAGCGAACTTTCGCCCACTCGAGCGGCGAGCAGAGTGGCAGTGATACGGACACAGACAGCGGCTACGGAGGAGAATCGGAGAAGAGTGAGCTGCGTGTCGAGCAGCCATACTTCAAAAGCGATCATGGACGCAGGTTCACCATGGGAGAAAGGATCAGTGCTATTAAGCAAGAATCCGAAGAACCCCCCATGAAAAAGAGCAGAATGCAGCTCTCTGATGATGAAGGCCCTTTCACTAGCACTGACCTGATCAGCTCCCCGTTCCTGGGCCCACACCCGCACCAGCCTCCCTTCTGCCTGCCCTTCTACCTGATCCCACCGTCAGCAACTGCCTACTTGCCCATGCTGGAGAAGTGCTGGTACCCCACGTCTGTCCCAGTGTTATACCAAGGTCTCAATGCCTCTGCCGCAGCCCTCAGCAGCTTCATGAACCCAGACAAGATCTCGGCCCCCTTGCTCATGCCCCAGAGACTCCCTTCTCCCCTGCCGACCCATCCTGCCATCGACTCTTCTGCCCTGCTCCAAGCTCTGAAGCAGATCCCCCCTTTAAACTTAGAAACCAAAGACTAAACTATTTAGGGGATCCTGCTGCTTTGCTTTCCTTCCTCCCTACTTCCAAAAAAACAAAAAATGTGTTTGTGAGTGCAGCGAGATTGTTCCAGTGTGTATGCCAAGATCATTTGAGGCAGGGAGAGAAGATTCAGGTGTGTGTGTGGTGTGTGTGTGTGCGTGCGTGACTATGCATTATGTGTTGGTATGGGACGTTAAAGCTCCTTTGGGCGTAGGGAACTTGTGAAGGATTGCCTGACATCAGGAGACTTAGGGGGGATTGTCTCAGACCTCTGGGCCTTTCCCCTCCCAGAGAGTAGCCCCTTCTAATACAAAGCAGCTGAATCTCCAAAAGCTGCAAAGTCTTGATCTGTGAGTCAGTCTCCACTTTGGGAGCCGGGTCTGTGGCTTTGAGAAAAAGGTACTTTCAAAAGAGGGCTTTCCAGAGTGCTGTTCCCAGCCAGTTCTGATGACCCCACCCTTCTCCCTTATGTTGTCGCCGTGACTCACCGTATGGGCAGAGGGCAGCCAGACTGAACTTTCTCCAAAGTGGTGAGGTAGCAGACACTGGCATAGCACGGTAGTGGTTTGGGGAGGTTTCCACAGGTCTGCTCCCCACACCTGCCTCAGATGAATAAAGAGAATGTAGTTCCCTACTCAGGCTTTCCTAGTGATTCGCTTCCTAAGGAACTGAAAAGGGCCCCCTGGTACAAGCCTAGCTGCCAGGGGAGGAGGGAGGAATCCCCTGGGACTCTGGCACCTGCTTCTAGTCTCACCTGGAAACAAGCCTCGCTGTCCAGGGAACCAAACCAGGGTCTGAGAGATGCAGGCACCTGCTTGCCAAGCACCCTGAAGTGCACAAAAGCATTTCAGCAAGCAAAGCCAGACTCGGTTATCAGCTCTAACCTAAAACTCCTTTTAACCAAGCTTAGCTTCTTAAAAGCCTAACCAGCCCTTGGCACAGCAAGACCCTTTCTGCAGGCTAATTCCCCTCGCCCAATAGCACATGGAGTGTCCTTCCTGATAAAAGAATTCTGTCTCCTTGAAAAGATGTTTTATTTTTGGTCCAGAGTACTTTTCTGACTTGTCCAGCTAGCCCTGCACCAGCTTTTCGAAATGCACTATGCTTAATCGCTGATTGTGTTTTAACTTTTTCTTTTCCTGTTTTTATTTTGGTATAAAGTCATTGCCTTTATTTGTAAAACTGTTATAAATATATATTATATAAATATATTAAAAAGGAAAATGTTTCAGATGTTTATTTGTATAATTACTTGATCTACAAAAGTGAGAAAAATGAATGTATTCCTGTTTTTGAAGAGAAGAATAATTTTTTTTTTTCTCTAGGGAGAGGTACAGTGTTTATATTTTGGAGCCTTCCTGAAGGTGTGAAATTGTAAATATTTTTATCTATGAGTCAATGTTAAGTAGTTGTTTTAAAATACTTAATAAAATAATCCTTTTCCTGTGGAAGAGAAAGATGGTCTCCTGCATGTTTAAGTAACTCTTAAGGGTGTGATATGGCTATCTCTTGCTCTCCCCTCTTGACTGAAGGCAACAACTAGTTAACCTTGGTGTAATTTCATTCAGCTTTTCCTGTAACTCACATTCAGACAGAATAAGCTTAGTCAATTTAGTTGGTAAATATTTGTTTCATTGTTTTCTTAAACTAACCCCTGCCAGATGTTCACAATCACCCTACACCTCTTTCCAAAGTTCAGCAAAAAGCTTATGTTTCCCCCAGTCTGCTTTTGTCATGGTCCTTAGAACTTGACAGAAAATAAGCGTCTGAAATCATGGGCCTCAATGTCTGGGGAGCTTGCTGGAGGGGTAGGCACATTGAAAGAAGATTTAATGGATTATTATGCAATAATAATTACTGCTGGGGATAGCACCTCTGCCAAGGAGGTCTAACTTTTTCAAGTTTAGCAAGGTCTAATGGATTTGCCATATCCTGTCCTATTGCTGCTGAAGGCAACATTCCATGATTATTTTCTACATCCTTCCTGGACTTCCTCTCACTGGGTGTGTTTGTGTGTGAATGAATATTGGTGTTCCTTAGTCAAGTGCTCTTAGGAAAAAGAAAAGAAAAAATTCCATGGGAAAAGAAGTGGGAAATGACCAGGTTGATGAGTGTTTCTGCCTGCCGCTTTCTCCCTCTCAGAGGTGTCCTGATGTTTCCTGATGGCCAGTGCCCAGCTCACCACACTTCAGATCCCCAAGCATCTTCCAGAACCCTCTGGCTGTCTGGAGCCCATGCAGGGAACCTGCCCCCAGGGAGTTCTCAGCCAGGCAGAGACGCCACCTGCCCTTGGCGTCTGTTTGCTTCAAATGTCACCTTCCCTGTCTGCTCATGAGCCAGCAGAGGCGAGCGAGCATTGCCTGGCTTGAGATGTCCCCAGGCAGCATGTGTCTAGGGAGGAGTCAGGAGATGAGCTGGTGGTCTGATCAATGAACTGGCAGTCTGGCATCTCCCCCCCTCACTCCTGTCTTTGATTCACCAAAAAAGGACTCTGAGCTCCGTCTGACACATCCTGTAGCAAGCAAACAGTAAACTCTGCACCAGCCTCTTTCTCCCAGCAACTTAGGGACTGGCGCTCCTGTTCTCCTGCTTATTAAACTGTGAATTGCCCCGTGAGTTGCTAAGCTCTTCTGGCTAGACATTTTGGGTAAAAACCTAAATAAATCAAGTTTATCTTGGGGATGGAGCAGGGGGTTGAAATCAAGGCCAGAATCTTTTTGCCTGTCCCCCTCTCCTCCCCAGTTGGTGACTCAAGGGAATAGCTGTGGGGGCAGAGGGAAGTGGTTGCGGCACCCTGAACTAAAAAGGGTTTGAGGGTTCCACACAGCGTCAACCCAGAATCCCCTGGCTGGAGTCTATCAGACACCCCTCAGAGGGGCAGCCCTCCCTCTGCCTTGTTCTCTGCTTCTAGCTTGCCCTTGACCTTCTTTCCAGGCCGGTGCCAGCAGGTTCCAAGTGGTTCGGAGAGAGATGCGGAAGGAGGGGTTCGCACTCCAAGTCTTTGGCCCCTTCAGGACAAAGAGGACCTCTGTGAAACAGGGGTGTGTGCGCGGGTGAGGGGGTGCAGCTCGGTCTCTGGGGCCGGGGAGCGGACACTGGGGATCTGGCCGCCTTCAGACAGGGCGTGAGCCTCCTCCGGGCTGCCGGGATGGTCTCACCCAGCGCTGACCTGCCTCGCCTGTTGACACAACGTCACGTTTCCGACTGCAGCCCTTTCATGTGCGGCCCGCGGCTAAATGCGGCTGCCGGTTCCTGGAAGCAGACGTGCCTGGCACCGCGTCAGCAGAAACCTGATCCCCGGGGAAGCTTGGCACGGCCACGGGCTCGCTCGGCCCCCAGAATAGGGCCTGGCAGCAGGCGCTGGGCAGCAACCCCCTCAGGCCCCGCAGGAGGGAATCCGAGCACTCTCCCGCGGGGGGAAGGGAGGGCTGGGTGGGGTACGGAGCTGGATTTAAGCAGGGCGTTGGAACAGGAGCCTAATTATCTAGAAGCTCGAAGCTTCCCACGGGTCATCGCTCATTAATGAAGCCTAACAACCGAGAAGTACCATTATCGTTGCTATTATACTTTACATTTTAGAGAGAAGTAAAAACGGGATCAGAGAGGGGAGTTAACTTGCAGACGGTCACACAGCTTCCGAGTCACTAAACCATTATTGGAATGGTGACTGTGTTGGTTTGTGGCTCTTCTTAATCAGAGCCAAAGGAAAGGCTTTCAGAGTCTGGTTGTGAACACTAGTAATAATACTAATACTGCTATTACTAACAGCAAACACTTTGTAGCACTTATTATTTCCCACTCTTCAAATCACTCCCTACACAAAAACTTGATTATCAGGGCAACTCCATGAGGTAGGTTTAATTATTATCTTCCTTATATGGTAGAGAAAAACAGAGAAGCTAAGTAACTTGCATAAAGTCACACAGCTCCAGAGGTGAACTGAAATTTAAAGCTAGGCAATTTGTCTCCAAAGTCTATGTGCTTAACTACTCAACCCCATTGCTCTTCCCTTTAAATAATAGCAATGCCAGCCATAATAATAATAGAAGTAGTGATAACTGTCACAGTTACTACCAGATTTTGAGTACTACCCCTATGCCAGGCAATATATTAAACACTTTATGTGAATTATCTCTACTTCCTATAACAACTGTGAGGGGTAGGTATTAATTAGAAGTGAAAAAACTGGAGCTAAGACAGGAGAAATTTGAGCCTCCTCAGAGGTGACACATTCTATAAAGGACAGAGCCATGCCCTTTCTCTGGTGTAGAACTACTTCTAAACTGAGCTCTGTGACATGGGCTTGGACATGCAATATCCCATTTAATCCTCAGTATAGGCCCATGGAATAGGTACTAGGATCCCTAGTGCGTGAAGGAGATAACAGGCTCAGGATGAAGTTATTCACCTGAATTTTTATTTGCATCCTTACAAATATGCCCACGTACCATCTCTGATACTTCCCTGGTGGTCCAGTGGTTAAGACGCTATTCTCCCAATGCATGGGGCCTGGGTTGGATCCCTAGTCAGGGAATCAGATCCCATATGCTGCAACCAAAGATCCTGCACTCCGCAACTAGGACTTCATGCAGCCAAATAAATAAATATATTAAAAAAAAAAATAATTAGCCCTACAGGCAAACTGGGGCATGGTGAGGCCAGTAGGGTGGATGGGTGGGGGCACTTACCAGTTAACTGTGCTGAGAACTAGAATTTGGGTTTGAGGAAATTCTATGTTAAGTTTTCTGGAGTGGGAGGAGGGGGCATTCGTTTTCTCACATCTCTTTTAAGGTTAGGAGAGGGCCAGATAAAAGGGCCTGGGGCAGTAGCTACCTGCAGACCACTTGGGTGAGACTGGAAGGAGGGAGGGAGGCCATGCTCCCAGCTGTCTTGCTGGAAGGACAACTGTGCCCCCACACCCTGGCTGATCTCTGCGGCCCGTGGTCAGCTCCCCAGTATGTGGCTGGCTAAGGAGGGGTAAGCAAGAGGCCACCTGTCTCTGTAGAAGGGGGCCAGCATCTCAGCTTCCCATGCTGCCAGGTTCCTCCTCAGGCCTTGGAGACCCTTGGAGCTGCCACGAGACAGACTGCACAGAGCTCCCAAGTGGTTTCATGTGAAGACTCTGTGTTAACGGGATCGGTGTGTTCCCCAGAGACCCAGAACTCCCCAAGTGCCACGTGGCCTGGAGGGAGGGAAACCTCTGGCCTTCTCACCCCGTCTTTAGCTGGAGCAGCTTCCTTTTTCTCTGTCCTAAATACCATAAAGGTTTGTTCGAACGAGAATTCCACTGCTAAAAAAAAATATCACAAACTGTTTGGAAGGTACCCAACTACAGCCCCTTCCTCGGGCATGGCCTTCACTTCACCCACTTCTTTCTCCAGCATCCAGGAGGAGGCTGGGGCCACTCAAAGCCCACCCCTCCACCCCCCCACCCCCACCAACAGGCCAACACCCCCTGTTTATCCCAAGCCATCTGTTTGGCCCGACTACCACAGCAGAACATGAGCTGGGTGAAGCCTCTCCCATTGGTTATGGCAGCCAGCGACACACTGGGCCATCCAGTCTTGTGATGTGCCTGGACTGGGGCCCGGAAGGTTTCTTCCGCTATAGACGGGGCCCTCCCTTCCCGGAGGAATCTTAGCAAAGACACTGAGGTAGGGCAGCAGGGAATGAGTCACCAGGCTGCTAGGTAGGGGGCGGGGTGGATGGCCTCAGGCTGTGGCCAGAGTGTTAGGGACAGCCGGCCTTGGTTAATCCTAGGAGCCCTGCTTTCCTGCCCTACACCCCACCTGTAAGAGTGAAAAGGAAGATACTTGTGTTTGTTTGTTTGAAGAGCTAATATGGTTTTCTTGGAAACCCCATTATGGATAAGTAGATGGAGGTTGAGATTATGCAGAGATCTTTGAGGAATTAAAGTAGGAGAAAAAGGAGAGAATACTACTCCCCTTCCACGGGAGAAAAAATATGTGTTTTTAATAAAATATCTAATATTTGGTACCCTTTGTTTTTACTAAGGAGAATTTAAAACATCTATGAAAGTAGACAGAAACAAAAAGAAAAATGACCCAATTTTTTAAATGGGCAGAGGACCTGAACAGCCATTTCTCCAAGAAGATGTACAGATGGCCAAGAAGCACATGAAAAGATACTCAACATCATTAGTCATCAGGGAAATGCAAATCAAAACCTCAATGAGATGCCACGTCACACCCACTAGGATGGCTGCAATAAAGAAAAAACAAAACAGAAAATAACAAGTGTTGTCGAGGATGTGGAGAAATCGGAACCTTCCGACATTGCTAGTGGGAATGTAAAATGGTTCAGCTGCTGTGAAGACAGTTTAGTGATGTCTCAAAAAGTTAAACACAGAACTACCATCTAACTCTGCCATTGCACTCCTAGGTATATACCTCCAAAATACTGACAACAGGTACTCCAACAAGGACACGTACAAGCACGCTCCTAACAGCACTATTTACAACAGCCAAAAGTGGAAACAGACCAGATGTATGTCAGCAGAGGGATGGATAAACATAACGCGGTATATAAACACCATGGACTAAAAGGAAGAATGCGGTACATGCTGTATGCTACAATATGTGTACATAGAATAATACATGCAATAACATGGGTGAGCCTCCAAAACATTATGCTCGGTAAAAGAAGCCAGACACAGGAAGTCACCAATAGTATGATTCCACTGATATGACGTATAAAGAATAGATAAATCCATAGTGACAGAACACAGATGGATGGTTGCCAGGGGCTTGAAGGAGGACGACATGGAGGAAAATTGCTTAATAGGTACCGGGTTTTAATTTGAAGTGATGGAAATGTTTTGGAATTAGAGGTGGCGGTGGTACAACACTGTAAATGTACTAAAAGCCACTGAATTGTTCACTTTAAAGTGCTTGATTTCATGTGAATTTCACCTCCGTAAATTATTTAAGTAGACAGAAGAGCATCATGAATCTTCTATCAGCTTTCCAGCTTTAACAGTCATCAATTCATATCTAATCACTTTCATCTGTAATTTATATACCATTCTGTTTCTGCTGTTTATATATTACTCTGAAGCAAATCTGGACATTATACAATTTCATTTGTAAATATTTCACTCTCTCTCAAAAATAAATATTCTATAAAAAATTAATAGCATTATCACACCTAAAAAAATTGAACACCAGAAGGCAATGTTTAAACGTTCATTTTCTGAATAGAAGCACAGCATCATTTCAGAATCTAAAAGCACAAAAAGTGATCAGGGAAAAAAATTACTTTGTCTTAATTCATACTCTTTAATCCTGATCCCTTTGGTCCAGGCAAAATCTCCTGTAAGCAGGCAAGTAGGTACTGTTAGAACTTTTCTTAGAGCTTATCTGTGTTTATATGTGCAACTACAAATGAGGGTTATCACTTGCCTCCCTTTTTCATATAGAAATAGCATGCTACTTACATAATTCTGCACATGTTTTTTATTGAAGTATAGTTGATTTATAATATTCTATTAGTTTCATGTGTACAGCACAGTGATTCAGTATTTTTGCAGATTATACTCCATATTAAGTTATTACAGGGTAATAACTGTAATTCCCTGTGCTATTCAATATCTCCTTGTTGCTTATCTATTTTATACATAGTAGTTTGCATCTGATAATCCTGTACCTGTAATTTGTCCCTCCCTGCACTTATTTTTTGCACTTATTTTTTTTGGTAAGAGAGAGAAGCCTTTATTTTTAATTTTATACTGAAGTATAGCCAATTAACAACGTCGTGATAGTTTCAACTTCACAACGTTTTTAACTTGCTGTATCTTGGGAAGCTAGTCCCATGAATACATAGAAAAGCTTTTAATTCTTTTTACAACTGCATATTATTTCACTCTACAGATATACTGTTGTTTATTTGATCAGTTCCTTATTATGGACACTGGGGTTATTGCTGACCTTTCACTATTACCGACAGGGCTGCAATGACTAATTATATATGTATATCATTTTGTATGTGTATAACATTATTTATGGGATTAAACCCCCCAGAAGCTGGATCATACCATGAGCCTCTGTCATTCTGATGGATATTACCATATTGTCCTCCACGGGACTGTGATAGTTCACATTCCTTTAGCATCCCATGAAGGTTGTCCCTCTGGGAGGCAATTTGCAAGTGATGCCAGAAGGTTTGGTACATGTACATATAGAGTCCACTTCAAAGAGTTATCATAAGGGAGTAATTTGTCAGATTTTCAAAGATTAAGCTACAAGGATGGACATCTTCATGTCATTCATAGTTAAAAAAAAAAAACAACACTTGAAAGTCAGAAAAATGGGCAACAGGATACTGGTTGAGTAATTTATGGTATGTATAAAGTTTGGAATGCCAAAGAGTCATGAAAAAGGACACAGAATTGTTATTGTTAAGGGGGAGAAAGTAGGTCACAAACAGAATGATCCCATTTTTAAAGCGTAATGCGTGTACTTTTAAATACTCTCTCTCTGCCTCAATTTCCGCACCTGTAAAATGAGGGCAATAAATATCAGCTCACTGAGCTGCCATGAGGAATAAATGAGTTAAATTATCTAACGTGCTTAGAACAGTATCTGGTACAGAGGAAGCTCCAAGTCAGGGGTAGTTAAAATAAGTGGTAGAGTATTATTATTATTATTATCACAATTATATTATTTATTATTATTATCACAATTATATTCTAATTGCATAAGAGAAAGTTCTGGCAGACAATACAACAAAATTTTAGCCATCTTTGCAAGACCTGGAGTTACTGTTACTCTGAAAATTTTGCTCTTCTCTCTTCTCTTCTGTCTCTCTCTCTTTTACAATGAGACATGTGTTTCTGTAATATATATTATATCATGAAGTGCAAAAGAAGGGACAAGAATGGAATTCTGATGTAGACTTGGAAATCTGTACTCAGCAGAGCCCCAGGAGATGATGTGGAAAGAAAAGGCAGGAGGCTTTTTTGATCTGGTAGATCAGCCTCGGGCAGGGCCAGTCCTGCACACTAGGAAGAAAATGACTCTTTGGAACAGGCAATTGGAGGGAAGGTGAAGGCTCTCCCTGCCTATATGCACAAGGTTTACAGGGATCTGAACAATTAGAATGATGACAGAAACATTCAAATACAGCCAGTTACCCATGAGGGTCTTAAGATGAGGGGTCTGACTCACTGATCTCTGTGCTCCTAGTCCCCATCCTGAGGCAGGGCAGAAGTTCAATCAGTGTTTCCTGAATGAACGAGGTTCTGCTGTGTGACCTTGGGAGCGTTCTTTCACCTCCCTGAGTCTGTTTCCTCCATCACCAAATGAGAATATTAATGATCTCGCAGAAACTGTTATGAGGTTAGAAAGAAAAATCTGCACAAAGTAGGTACAGGAGCTTATTCACACTAAAGTGTAAATGACTGACAGTATTTTTTCCTAAAAAGCAGCTTTGTAGGGCAATAAAGGGAGAAGCCAGAAGAGATCTAGTATGTCAGCCAGACTAGGTGCTGAGTGCTGTTCCAGGCACTCTGCATGCATTTATCTTGCCTACTTTCCATGTGACACGTACAGAAATTTAGTCACTTGAGATCAAGTGACTTACCTAAGGTCACACAGCAAGCAGATCGCATAGCCAGGATTTAAGCCAACTATGATTCAAAAAGTCCTTGCCAAAGAGCCCTGAAGGTCAACATGGACAAAGGCATGAGGAGGGAAGACAGTCTGGGGAGGGGGAGTGGGGATCCTTCACAGTCAGACTTTGCACTCTGCATGGTGTGGAATTACCCCATCGGCAGACAAACACATTCTTGGGACACTAGGAAAGCGGTCCCAGTTCCCCTCCCTCTTGCCCCAGACTGTAAAACAATTCCACTTTGATATTTCAAAGGAAAGTATTAAGATAACCTCATGAAGAAAATCAAGCCTGATTGGTTTTCTGTACATATACGTTCAGTGTTTTTTTGTTTGCATGTCCTGTGAGGAGGAAGAACCATAATACTAATGTCTCAGGACATTAGGACTTAATTCCCCCTGGGTGGTAGGGCCCCTGCAGACCTTACCCAACTCGTGCTAGGCCAAGCCCCCAAGGAGGGAGGAAAGATAGGGACCTCCACCCTCTACTTGCCTCTGGCTCCTGGGGTTGTATGTGAGTGCTCCCCAGAGCTGTGGCCTCAGCTCCCCTGACCCGTGGCTTCTCACAGACCAGCCTTTCAGACAAGGCACTGACTGTCCAGGCATGTTCCAAGCCACTGACTCGAGTCCCAGCCAGCCCAGGCCTGTTGCAATGAGTCAGCCTTTCACTGGGGAAAAACATGGTGACTGGCCGGCAAGTCACTTTTTCCAACTTGGCCCTTGTCCTGGGCTGGGTCTGGGGAGGCCTTCCTTTTTCCCTTTGGGATTCTACTGGCTATGAGGTGTTCCCCAGGGGTCTTAGGAACCCTGGGGGCTGGAATTGTTTTGTGGGTGGGTATGTTGAGTGGGTTCAACTGAGACAGATGAAGGTCTCTCGATGTAGCTACCTGGTCTCCTTACCCACACACAGGAGAGTAGAGGCTACAAAAGTTAAAGCTTCATTTCCTACCAGGTGAGTGCAGGACAGCTATGGGGGAAGGGCAGACCTGACAACGTCCATGCTGTCACCTTCACAGGCCAGGGTGGGACAGCAAACCCAGGTACCTGGAGCCTGGACCACACTTGGCTCCTCACCAACTAGAGCGGTTTTCTGCAAGATGATGCTCCCTTGGGCCCCCTGAATTTTAAAGCAAGCACTGTTACCTTCTGCAAACCCGCCACCCCTCAGCTCAATGCCAAGGGTCGGGTTTCAGAGCTGTTCAATTTACCGGCCTTTCTGACTCACCTCCAGCTTCCCCAACGTTCCTGAGGCCTTCCCTACAAAGCTACGCTGAGCGGATTCTCCCTGTGTGACAGGGTGGAAGGGAAAGCCATGACCATTAGTCAGGGAGTCAGGGGTGTGTGAGGGCAGGGGTTGGGCCCTTGGTGGATGCTGGAGCAAATCCTTTCTCTCCAGAAGGAATACTAATCTTTCTGCCTCTGAGACCCTTGCTTAGAATCGTCTCTTCTCTTTTGTGATTAATGAAGATTAATCTGTCCTTCCCCGGTGGCTCAGTGGTAAAAGAACCCATCTGCCAATGCAGGAGATGCGGGTTTGATCCTTGGGTCGTGAAGATCCCCTGAAGAAGGAAATGGCAACCCACTCCAGTATTGTTGCCTGGGAAATCCCATGGACAGAGGAGCCTGGTGGGCTATAGTCCATGTGGTTACAAAGAGTCAGACATGACTGAGCACATAATATTTCTTGCACATGAAGATTAACTTCTCAATCCTTCATTCATTCAGGCCATAGGCATTCACTGATACTCTTTGTCAATAGTCCAGGGTTTTGGGCTTTGGGGTTGCAGACAGAACAATCACGCTTCTGCTCTTATGAAGGGGAGTCTCTGAAGGCGACACAGGCACTGACCAGATCCTGACACAGCAGATACCAGCTATCCACAACAGATATGAGGGAAGAGCATTCAAGGGCAGACAGCAGGGCTGGGTGTGGTCTGGGGTGTTCAGAGAAGGCTCACCTGAGCTGGCATAGATAAGGAGGATGTCTCTTAGGGTGCAGCAGGGGATGAGAAATGGTGTTGTTATGGGTGGAATTTGGAGAAGGAAATGGCAATCCACTCCAGTACTCCTGCCTGGAAAATCCCATGGAGAGAGGAGCCCGGCAGTCTACAGTCCATGGGGTCGCAAAGAGTCAAACACATGACTGAGTGCTGGAGCACATGGGTTGAACTGTGTCCTCCACAAAGAGATCTTGTGACCTTATTTGCAATCAGGGGGCCTTCACAGAGGTAAGCAAGTTAACATGAGGTCATGAGGGTGGGCCCTTGTGCCTGGTGTCCTTATAAAAAGGGGACATTTGGACAAGGAGACAGACATGGCACAGGGAGGATGCCACGTGAAGGTAATGGCAGAGACTGGAGGGATGCAGCCACACGCCAAGGAATCAGAGATCGCTGGCAAACCACCCAAAGCTGGGGGAGAGGCCTGGGACAGACGGAACCAACCCTGAGACACCTTGATCTCAGACTTCCAGCCTCCAGAAATTGAGACCATAAATTTCTGTAGTTTCAGTCACCCAGTTTGTGGTCCTTAGTTACAACAGCCCTAGGAAAGTAATACTGTGTTCCAGGCAGAGGAAATTCCAAGTGCAGAAGCCTTGAAGGTAGGGGTAGGGGGTAGATTTGAGAAAGAAGTGCACCCTGGTCAGAATGCAGAGTCAAAAACTCCTTTATCTCTAATGAGAGGGAAGTGGATCAGTGCGGGTGCCTCCAGCGATGATAGGAATAGCAATAAGAATAATAACCACCTTGAAGACGTATAGAGTGCATAAGATAAGCCTGGGGAGGCAGGAAGTAACTGGGCTACACAGAGGCTTCCTTGTAAGAATGAGGATTGTAGCCTTTAACCCTAAGAGAAATTGCAGGGCAGGTGACCTGGTATCTAGTGTGAGCTGTGTGACCTTGGGCAAGTTGCTTTCTGTCTCTGTGCCTTACTTAGTTCCATAACCACGTACTCGCAGTGTGCTCAAGTTTGCCATCCTGCGTGTGATGGGCAGGGTGAAGGAGGAGAGAAAATGAAAGGAGTGTCCAATGTCCCTTTTTGTTCTTTGGAGCTTATCATCTACACGGAGAAATGACAAATTTTCGAGCCAGGGCACAGGAAAAGTATCAAGCGTGGTAAGAGGGCAGCCTCAGACATACTCGCAGGCTGAGGTGGACACTCCCCTCCAGGGTCTTGATAGCTGCATAGGCCCCCAAGTGGCTGTGTCTGTGCTCTGGAACTCCATCTCCCCCTGCTGCCCTCCACCCCCCCAATAGCTGATTGATCCTGGGAATTAACATATGACCCAAGCTAAGCCAATCAGAATCTTTCCCTGAGATTTTTCTTTTCTTTTTTTTTTTTTATCTGGGGAAGAAAATTCAGTTTCTTCTCTAAGGAAACAGGATGCTGTTGGTGGCCATGTTTCCTGCCACCCAGAGGGAGCTGGTTTGAGGGAATGGAGCTGACAGGCAAAAAAGGAGATAAGACAGTAGAGAGAAACAGAGCGAGAGTGTGCATGAGTGAGCCCCTTAGCTGTCCTGAGGCCTTGGCCACACTCAGGCTTTTCCTGTGTGCACACCAGTTACCCCCAGAGTCATCATCTCACATTTCTATTTTTGCTTAGACTGTTGGAGAGGAGTTTCTGCAGTTTGGAAGTTCTGACTCTGAGTACTGTGTGGAGTGTTTGTTAAGGAAGTAACACAGACCCTGCACTTGGCCCCAGTGTGTGCTATCCTGTCAGAGACCAAGCAGCTTTCCCTGCTTTCCAAGGAAGCTCTCAGTGGGATAGAGAGAGGCCACCCTCACCTTTATCCTATGCAAGGCATTAGGGGCTCCACAATGTCTCCATGAGCCTTGCCTCATTTGTTTTGCTCTGCAAACCCTAAAAGGCAGAAGTGGCTACCTGCCTTCCCTTTTACTGTTGAGAAAACTGAGGCACAAGGGAAGAGAAATCACTTTGTATGTAAGTGGTAGAGCCCTTTGTAAGCCCTCTGGTCCTTAATACAATGCACACGAGACAGAAGTAACCCTGGGCAGTTCAAGCTCTCATCAGGGAAGGAATAATTGTCCTCCTTTGATGAAATTATCAGTAACATTTTCCTGCAGATAAAGAAGGGAAATGACCAAAGGTTGGTGTGGGGTATAAAGTGTGAGTTCAGGAAGGCAAGTGTTATCTTTTATCTCCATGAGCCTAGTAATAGTTCAACACATAGCATTGTGAGATGTTTAATATATGTTTGCTGAAAAAAGAATGGTATATTATTTACTGAGCACATACTATGTGCTAGGCACTGTTCTGTATGCTTATGGGTAGTCATTCAGCTAACCATCACCAAGCCCAATGAGGTTGGCATTTATTGTGCCCATTTTCTAGATGAGAAGGCTGAGGTAAAGAGAAAAAGTGGGTCACTTACTGAACTCACACAGGTGGTAATTGTCAGAACGACCTCCAGCTACCTGGCTGCATGTGCACTCTTAACCACTGGGCTATCCTGCCTATTTCTGGATGAATGAATGGAAGCACACAAGCTGCTTTCAGACACACACATACACATATGTTTAAGGAGAGCTTGCAGTGGAACAGAGCAGATAGGGAGGAGAGCCATGCAGTAGTGAAGCTGGGAGAAACTAAAGCTCCAGAAAATTCTCCAAATAAGTGGACTGTGAATGAACCTTAAACATGGGTAGGGTTAGGGTTAGGGAATTGCCATACAACCCAGGAATCCCACTGCTGGGCATACACACTGAGGAAACCAGAAATGAAAGAGAAACGTGTACCCCAATGTTCATTGCAGCACTGTTTACAATAGCCAGGACATGGAAGCAACCTAGATGTCCGTTGGCAGATGAATGGATAAGAAAGCTGTGGTACATATACACAATGGAATATTACTCAGCTATTAAAAAGAATGCATTGGAATCAGTTCTAATGAGGTGGATGAAACTGGAGCCTATTATGTAGAGTGAAGTAAGTCAGAAAGAAAAACACCAGTACAGTATATTAATGCATATATATGGAATCTAGGAAGATGGTAATGATGACCCTATATGCGAGACAGCAAAAGAGACACAGATGTAAAGAACAGACTGTTGGACTCCGTGGCAGAAGGCAAGGGTGGGATGGTTTGAGAGAATAGCATTGAAACATGTATATTATCATACGTGAAATAGATTGCCAGTCCAGGTTCAATGCATGAGGCAGGATGCTCAGCGCTGCTGCACTGGGATGACCCTAAGGGATGGGATGGGGTGGGAGGTGGGAGGGAGGTCAGGATGGGGAACACATGTACACCAATGGCTGATTCATGTGAATGTATGGCAAAACCCACCACAATATTGTAAAGTAATTAGCCTCCAATTAAAACAAAAAAATATTAAAAAGTAAATAAATAAAATATAAAAAATAAAAATTAAAAAAAATGGGTAGGACTTGAATGTCAAAAGAAAGATATGGACACTTAGGTCTGGAATCTCCTTATTTTCCAATCCACGTAATAATTGCCTTAATGAGTTGAGAGCTTTCTCTGTGCCCTGCACCCTACCTACTTCATCTTCTGTATCTTCCCACCCCCTCTATGTCAGAAGCCTCCCTCATCACCCTTCTGTACTGCTCCCTCGCCCTTGCAGTTCAAAGAAAGATCAGTCTTATTGGTCATTCTTTTCAAAACCAAAGTTGATGATGACCAATTGTTGCTAAGGCAACAATTGACCTACACTTATGGCATCTACAGGCCTGAAGAGTTAAGGCCAGAAAGACTGTGTGTGGGTCAAGACCCAGATGTGGACTAGATCCACGGATGAGGGTGAAAGGGCCTCAGTGACGATGGCAGAGCCCAGAGTGCACTTATCTGCAGCTGCCTTTGCTGGAGAACTAGATTTCACTCCCTATCTCTGCTGGAGATCTCGCAAGCACCCACTGCACCCTGGTGCAGAACGGCCTGCTGTGCGCTCTGAGGCCCCATCAACCATGAGACAAGAAAAGACACAGCCTAACTTCAAAGGGCTGCAGATGACAAGGGCAGCCCAGCAGAGCCCAGTGACCCCGGGGTGAATCCAGCTGCATCAGGATCCAGCCGGCGCAAGACAGCCGGCGACAGGGAGTTGCCCTGAAGGCTTCAGGAGTCCTGGCATTGTCCACGGAGATTTGATAGGAATTTATTGTCCACGCAGCCTCACCTTTCAGGAGAACAACCTCTAGGCTCTTTTGGGGGATTCCCAGGGCTAAACAAGGGCTTCCTTGTAGTTCAGTTGGTAAGGAATCTGCCTGCAATGCAGGAGACCAGGGTTCGATTCCTGGTTTGGGAAGATCCCCTTGAGAAGGAAACGGCAACCCACTCCAGTATTCTTGCCAGGAAAATCCCATGGACAGAGAAGCCTGTCAGGGTACAGTTCATGGGGTCACAAGAGTTGGACACAACTTAGCAACTAAACCACCAGGAATAAAAGTCCTTTGGAGAAAAGTGGCCTTTAAAAAACTGCACCCTCAAAAATAGACTCATAGATACAGAGAACAAACAAGTGGTTGCCTGAAGGGAGGGGTGGAGGTAGGGGAAATAGGTGAAGACATTACAGAGCTACAAACCTCCAGTTACACAATAAGTCATGTGCAGTCCTTACAGGTGAAATCTAAAAGGAAACAATACAAATGAATGTGTCTACAAAATAGAAACAGACTCACAGACTTACAGAATGAACTTATGATTGCCAGAGGGGAAGGATGGAAGGAAGGGATAGTTGGGGAGTTTGGGATGGACATGTACACACTGCTATATTTAAAATGGATAACCAACAAGGACCTACTATAGCACAGGGAACTCTGCTGAATGTTACGAAGCAGTCTGGGTAGGAGGGGAGTTTTGGGGGAGAATGGACACTTACATATGTATGGCTAAGTCCCTTTGCTGTCCACCTGAAATGGTTACAACACTGTTAATCGGTTATATTCCAATATAAAATAAAGTTTAAAATAAATCAGAGATTTAATATGCAACATAAGAAATATGGTCAATGATGTTGAAGTAACTTTGCACGAGGACAGATAGTTACTGAACTCATCATGATCATTTCAGAAAGCATGTGAATGTCACATCTTTATACAAAACACATGGAACTAACAAATGATTATATGTCAACTACATTTCGATTTTGAAGAATTTTAAAGTATTTTTTTTAAATGCATCGTCACTCTTAGGTTTCCCTGGTGGCTCAGACAGTAAAGAACCAGACTAAAGAATCTGCCTGCAGTGCTGGAGACCTGGGTTAGATCCCTGGGTTGGAAAGATCTCCTGGAGAAGGGAATGGCAACACTCCACTATTCTTGCCTGGAGAACCCCCATGGATAGAGGAGCCTGATGGGCTACAGTTCATGGGGTCACAAAGAATCAGACACGATTGAGCAAGTAACACTTTACTTCACACTCTTAGACACACAAGAACTTTTAAAACTTTGGAGGCTTTTCTTTGTTCCTGGAGCTATTCCAAGAACTTTGTTTGCACAACCTCACTTAATCCTCAGGACGTCTGGATACAGAAGCAATGACACCCCTTAGTATAAGTACTGGGGAGACTGAGGCTCAGTGACATCCTCCAGGTTATAGATGTGGCAGAGCCAGAAGTCCAACTCAACTCTGGCTTCAAATCCCTTGATTTTCACCCCGATGCTACACATTCACAGAAAACTAGATGTTTGACTCCCATCTGTTTACCCAGCAAATATTTCTTAAGCCCCTACTCTGAGACAGGCACTGTTTTAATAGATGCTGGGGACATCATAGTGCATAAGTGAAATAGGAAAAAAACCCCTGCCCTCAGGAAGCATACAATGCATCAACAAAATCAAAACAGCATCAAAAGGCAGAAATTAGTCTTCATTATTACTGGTAATGCAGTTGAGATATTACTGTCTGTCTACTCCACAGACCCATTCCTCCACGTTCTGTTATTGGACAAATAGTTGTTGAAAGCGTACTAGGGGTCAGGTGCTGTTCCAGGCACAGGGACCTCAGGGGTAAGCCAAATCCATGCGGCCCCTGCCCTCATGGAATTGACATTCTGTTCCACTGTTCTTTCTAAGCTGTAGCTACTGCTCAGGGAACATGAGCTGTGCTGACTTGAGCCCCAGGGAAGCTGAGGCTGAAGTTGTGAGAAACAACCAAACCAGCACAAGTGTAAGGGATCATAGATGTCCTCTGCCCTCTCCCCCACAACACACAGTGACCCCTGACCCACAGGGTGTTCAGAGAAGCTTGAGGGCAGAAGTCAGTAGCTCTGAGTCTTAACTAGCTGTGTGACTGAGCTAGTCATTTCAGCTTTCCCGGCTCCACCTTCCTCATTGTACAGTGAAAACAGAAGCTCCTGACCTGCTGGCAGATTTGTAAGATGTGATGAATTCAAATGAAATAATGACTCTCTGAGCATTTCTGGATTTATCTTCCAAGTCCTATTCTACTTCAGTCTTTCAGTTCTTCACTTCCCGTAACCATAATGCTTCAGAAAGGAACCCATAAACTCATTCACATGAAGGTATAAATAACAAAGAAGCTTTTTAAGCCTTGCTTCTCCCAGGCCTACAGGTTTTCTTGTAAAGAAAAACTGATTCTGGCCAAAATGGAGTAAGAGGCGCCAGATTTACTCTCCCACCTGAAATAAAAAGCACCCTAACTGTGTCCTTAGGTAAAACTTGATAATATTCATAAGATTGAAAAAATTCCAGTGCCCAAGAAGGAAAAATTCCTGATGTCTGCCATACAATCCAAAGAAGTCCCAGCTAGAAATATCTTGGACTAGAATGTAAGCTCCCTTAGGGCAGGGGTTTTTGCCTGCTTTATTCTCTGCTGTATCCCCAGTTCTTACAAGAGTACCTGACACATAGTAGGTACTCAGTAAGTACTTGTTGAGTAATGAATGAATGACTGCCTGTCACACATCAGTGAGGAAGAGTGGCAAGTCTGCACAGTCTCAGAAACCACCCTGTGCTCAAGGCCTGCGAGATGGATCAATTCCTCAAATCTTGGTGGGGGATGAGACCCTCTAAACAGTGACAGTCTTGAGGGGAGGGAACCCCTAGGACAAGCCCTATTTTCACGTAGGAAGGAAAAGGAAAGCTTGTACTCAGCGATAACCATCGCTGTGAACCACTGCTCCCCACAGCACCCCCTCCCTTCAGCCCGGCCTGTTTACTGGAAGGCGCGACCCTATTTTCTACATCCTGGACATTGAGAGCTTTCATCACTGGCTGAAGGCAAGGCCGTGAAGGCTGGATGTCAGGGTCCTGGTGAGAAGTCATGTGGGAGCTGGGTGAATGGAGGTGGGCAGCAGTCGATGTTACCCCATGGGTAAAAGCAATCTGCTCATTCATTTGTCAATCCTCTCATTTCGCACAAAGTGATGTGGGTCAGGCCTCACACTCGCATGGGGTCTCTGGAGATGAAAACGAAAACAGTGGTGATTAAAATAATTATAACAAGCTACCGTTTCCTGAGTGATGACTTTAAAAAGCAGTACGCTGGAGCGGCTCAGAGGACGGCTCTCAACCAGTCTGCTTGGGCTCCTGGTCATGGCTCTGCTCCTTACCAGGGGTGTGACTAGGCCAGTTACCTAACCTCTCTGATCTCCATTTTCTTGACCCTAAAACAAGCTGCTATAATGCATTAACACACCTAAAGCACTTAGAACCATATGGGTATTTCTGGGGTTGGTGTCCTGTTAGACACTTTCCAGCTTTAGGCTGAAAAGGAGATGGTACTGTGGTTAAGAGTTTCGATTTGGATCTTGGGCACCCCCTTATTCACTGTGTGACATTGAGCAAATAATTTACCCTCTTTGAACCAAGTAATGCAAAGTAAACCCCGTGGAGGTGAGCAATTCTGCTTTGTTCACTCCTCTCCAGGACCATATTCCATGGCTGGCTCCATAAATCTATCTTGAATGTATGAATGAATATGTAATAATCAAGACCAGCTGCATCATTTGCAGAGCCCCATGCAAAATGAAAACGCAGGGCCCCATGCTGAAAAAGTATCAAGAATTTCCAGACAGCAATGACTGAGTATAAAACCAAGTGTGGGGCCCTTGGAAGCGCGTAGTGGCTCTGCATGACTTCATGGGCCACGTGCTCTCAAAGCTGGCCCGATAACCATCACTGCTCCATATCGTTCACATGACAGTAAAGTCAACTCCTGCACAGAAAGCAATGAGTGCACCCTTGGCCCAGAGCAGGCTCTGAGTTCATTAACAGCATCCCATCAGGTTTAATGTTCACTCACTGCCTGAGGCGAGCAGACAGGTTTTGGCCCATTTCATAGGTGAGGGAAAAGGGGCCTAGAGGGCAATTAAATGACTTCTTCTCCATCCCACTGGATCTGATGGTGGGGTCTGAGCTCAAGTGAGGCTGGTGCTGACTCCATGGTAAGAGAACTGTGAGTGGAGGAAAGGAGCGGGCCCAGAAGTCTGGGGGCAGCTGGCAAGGCGGAGTCCTGGGCTAAAATGGGGCTCCTTCCTCAGGGCTGATTGTCTGAACCCCCAGGGTCTGTTCCTGTTGTTCACTGGGGAACCCACAGGCCGACAGGCTGTGGAGCTGGAAAATGAGCTCTGCCTGTCCTACGACACACCGTGAGCACAGAGGGGTCCCGGCCAGCCTTTCTCCCCGCAAGTCTAGCTCAGAATCAAGGCTGAGGTGAAAAGGGCAGAGCCCGGGCTGAATTTATGGATTTAAATCCAGCCTTTTCCACTGAGACCCCTCATGTCTCCATTTCTTCCCTGGGGTCTAGAAAGCTGCTGTGACCCAGGCCCGCCTGCTTTCCTGGCGCCCCTCCTCCCACGCTTTTCACTGCTCACCTCTGCCCCTCCTTGGAGCTCTGGTCAACCCACCAGGCCTTTCCCACCCCAGGGCCTTTGGTCTCCTGCTCCGAGCAACCTTCCCTGGGCTCCTCCTTGCCCATTCAACCCCAGCTCAAACATCATCACGAAGAAAAGCCTGCCCTCAGTATCTTTTCTAAAACACCCCTTCCTTGGCTTTCTAATGGTTAGGACTCAGCGCTTTGACTGTGGGGCCCTGTGTCCCATCCCTGATGAGGGAACTAATATACTGCAAGCCATGTGGCACAGCCAAAAAACACCACTGTACCCCCACTGACTCTGCATCTCCTTGCCCTGTGTGCTCCCGACCCCAACTGCAGGCACTGTCCTTGCTGATGCACTTACGTGCTCACAGCGGGACTCCTCCACGAGAACGTCTACCTGTAAATGGGAGGCAGGGACTGTGCTCTGAGCTCCCTCTGCTGCATCCAGGACAGTGGCCACTACACAATGGGGACCCAGTAAGTAACTGCTGAGTCAGTGGATGACCAAGTAACTCAACAACTCTGGGAAAGTGACTCGTGGGCTCGAGCCTCAGTTTTCCCATCTGTAAAATGAGACTAATACCAACCTCTTCAGGTGGATGTGTTAGAATAAAGCTGCCATCGTGGGAAGGGATGGATTGGGAGTTTGGGATGGACATATACACACTGCTATGTTTAAAAGAGATAACCAAGAAGGATCTACCATATAGTGTAGGGAACTCTGCTCAATATTCTGTAATAACCTAAGGAGGAAAAGAATTAGAAAAAAGAACAAATACAGGTATATGTATAGCTGAATCACTTTGCTGTACAGTTGAAACTAACACATTGTTAATCAACTATATTCCAATACAGTTAATCAGCTCTGTGTGTGTGTGCTTAGTCGCTCAGTCATGTCTGACTCTTTGCAACCCCATGGGCTACAGCCCGCCAGGCTCCTTTGTCCATGTGGATTCTCTAGGCAAGAATACTGGAGAGGGTTGCCAGCTATACTCCAATATGAAATAGAAATTGTACAAACAAAAAATAAAGTTGTGATCAATTGAGGGCTTACTGTGTGCTGGGTACCCTACTGCATACAGAATTTGCCATCTACAAACGACTTGATTAATGACAACTACGGAGAAGGCAATGGCACCCCACTCCAGTACTCTTGCCTGGAAAATCCCATAGACGGAGGAGCCTGATGGGCTGCAGTCCATGGGGTCACTAAGAGTCGGAGATGACTGGGCGACTTCACTTTCACTTTTCACTTTCATGCACTGGAGAAGGAAATGGCAGCCCACTCCAGTGTTCTTGCCTGGAGAATCCCAGGGACGGGAGGGTCTGGTGGGCTGCCATCTATGTATGGGGTCGAACAGAGTCGGACACGACTGAAGCAACTTAGCAGCAGCAATGACAACTATTACTTGCATTCCTATCATCGCTACTACTACTAAACCACAGAAGTTGCAGTCCCTGAATTGAGGGGCTGAACTCTGAATCCTGAGATGTTCCCCAAGAAGACCATGAAGACCCAATGCAGGGAGACAGAGCTGGGGTGGAAGCAAAGGCCACTTCGGAAAAGAAAACTGGCCGGAAACTGTCTGAGGGGTTCCTTCTTCTGGGATTTCTCTGTTCTCTCCTGACCATCCCTTGCCACTCTGCCCCCACGCCGCCCCACCCTCCCAACCACACACCAAGAATAACCCTCATGCCCTGGGAGCCTCGCTGTCACAGCTTCCTGCTGCTACGATCATGGGCTGCTAGGCGGACTCCGAGGGATTTTCCAGCTCAGAGCAATGCTTAGCGGGACCTGAAGCAATGTGACATAAGAGGGGCTGTGATGCAGACCCAGAGGCAGGAAAACCCCAAGC
The DNA here is from genome assembly GCF_029378745.1 of Bos indicus. Lineage (NCBI taxonomy): Eukaryota > Metazoa > Chordata > Mammalia > Artiodactyla > Bovidae > Bos > Bos indicus. The sequence goes on along the minus strand of NC_091781.1, from coordinate 21,269,043 downwards.
CAGCACCAACTGGGAACTGGAGCGGGGCCCTCAGAGGGCACCTGGGCCGCAAGCCCCAGCAGGAGGAAGCAGGCCTTCTCTCTGACCTTGCCTGGTGGCCATCCACAGCGGCTTGGTGACAGTGAACACTGTCCTGGCCATCGGCCTGGAACAAGAAAGTCAACTTCGTGTCTGAAAAGTCTATGGCCAGTAGGTTCTCATTAGTTATCTGTTTTGTATTTAGTAGTGTATATATGTCAATCCCAGTCGCCCAATTCCTACCACCACCACCCCCCCATAAATGATTCAATTTGCTGTGCAGCAGAACCTAAACACAACACCATAAAGCAACTATATACTACAATAAAACATTTCAGCTCGGTCCTCTGTGATGACCTAGAGGGGTGGGAGGGAGGCTATAGAGAGAGGAGATATATGTATACTGCTGCTAAGTCCCTTCAGGCATGTCCGACTCTGTGCGACCCCATAGACGGCAGCTCACCAGGCTCCTCCGTCCCTGGGATTCTCCAGGCAAGAATACTGGATATATGTATACTTATGGCTGATTCACGTTGCCATACAGCAGAAACTAACATAACATTAAAGCAATTATCCTCCACTTTAGAAAAAATTCAAAGAAAAAAACTTTAAAAGAAAGTCTATGGCCAGGCTGGATCCAAATGAATTCCAGTTTAGAGACCTGCTTAAGTCCTTGAGGAAGTTCCGTTTCCTCCGCCTGCTCTTCCCTTTCACACAGTCACCTAGGACTCTTGTCCTGAGCTAACCCTGGGCTGCCTCACTGATACCCATCGCAGTCAGATACCATCCCTAGAGAGTGATCATTCCCTTGGTCTCTCTCTTCTAATCTCCACTTCTGATATCTATCTTTTTCTTCCAAACCTGTTAAGGGACCTGGTTCCTAGTTCTGCCCTGGCTCTGACTTAACTCAATGACATTTGAACAATTTCCAGCCCTTCTCTGAGGCATCCGGGGCCCATCTGTAACACGAGGCCCCAAGGGGTCCCTTTCAACTCTGACATTCTAAGATTCAAGGTTTAGAGATTCTACCGTAGACTCCTTATCAGAAGGCATGCCACGACCCCCTGCTCCCACCCCCAAGACCTGATAGATTCATACACAGCACAATGAGCCTGTCAAGGATTTAGAAAGATCCCTGTTCACCTTCCCTAGCCATGTGACCCTGGCTTGGTCTCTATCAAATGGACAGAGGATAAGATGTTTAGAGGACTGAAAAGGTCAAGTGCCTAACAGTGCCTCCTAACACCCAGCAGGTGTGTGTGAATAGGAAGCCACTATGAATTAGGAAGAAGAGAACAAGATGACAGAAAGTCTGAAGGGAAAAAAAAAAACGCCAAAGAATTGATTCAGCAAACATTTGGAGCATCTCCTACGTGCACTGGGGTTACAAACACGAATTTTGAGCTCAGGAACTCAGAATTCAAGGTGCTTGAGAGGACGAGGCAGATTTGTCAGCAAATGTTCTACCGTCTTCTGATTTCTCTGTTCTGAGTCCACCCATGGCCATTGTGTACATTTGTACACGTGGTTCACTGCACAGGGGTTCTGACTCAGAGTTTGTGGGCACCGAAATTCAGACCAGGTTCCATTCTATAAGCATGTGTCTATAGACCTATGTCTTTCTTGTGGGGGTGGATACTTTCTCCTAATTCTCACAAATGTGACACATGAGCTGGCCCAGGCCTGCTGCTGCTGCTGCTGCTAAGTCGCTTCAGCCGTGTCCGACTCTGTGCGACCCCATAGACGGCAGCCTACCAGGCTCCTCTGCCCATGGGATTTTCCAGGCAAGAATACTGGAGTGGGTTGTCATTTCCTTCTCCAATGCATGAAAATGAAAAGTGAAAGTGAAGTCGCTCAGTCGTGTCCAACTCTTCGAGACCCCATGGACTACAGCCTACCAGACTCCTCTGCCCATGGGACTTTCCAGGCAAGAGTACTTGAGTGGCGTGCCATTGCCTTCTCAGGGCCCAGGCCTGCAGCTTTTGCATTTTCCCTGCTCTGATCCACTCAACACCCCACAGTAACCAGAGTGATCCTTTTAGTTTCCAAAGGACAACATCACCTCCCCTGCCCAAAGACACATTCCTATGAGTTCTCCATCATCCTTGACTTACCCTTCATAATCTACCACCATCTCCTTCCCCCTCGTACTCACATACTCCACAGACAGTACACTGTCCCTCCATTTCCTTCAACAAGTCATGCCTGCCTGGCCTTTGGACACACTGTTCCCTCTGGCTGGAATAATTCCCTTTCCCTGTTTGGACATCAAATACCTCCAGTCTCCAGATCTCAGTTTAGATATGATTCTTTCCAAACAGTCTTCTTTGAATCCCGAGTGCTCCCACTTCATCAGATCATGTTTTTTCTCATCTGCCCTCAAAGCCCCAAAGCTTCTCCAAAACACTTGTCAGAATTGTAATTAAATGATTAGTAGTATTAACAGTGGATGACTGCCTGTCTCCCCTGAGAAATTAGAAGCTCTTGGAGCACGGGTACCATGTGTGTTCTATGCAGCACATGCCCATCATGCTATCTACTTGCTCTGTGCTGTAACCCCAGTACATACAGGTGGTGTTCAATAAATCATCATTGAATAAATAAATGACACTTGCTCAATATAATGAAGGCCAATGGAGAGCTGATGCCACTTGTCTGAGAAAGGAACAGTTGCAAACAGGAAAGACTGTCAACAGAGAAGGTCTCCTTGTTTCAGGGGGAATCTAGTAGGGACGTGGAGCTCCTAGGGCACACTGGACACAGGTAGGAGCACTGGCCCCCAGGGACATGCAGAGAGGGGCTACTTCCAGACATGTGGCCATCAAGTGAACGTCAGAGGTCTCATCTTTTCCAATTTTCTGGGTGGCCCCGGACACAGGCAGCCACTGTGCCTTTGCTGGTAACATTTATAAAAGATTCCTCAAATCTCCTGACTGGCTGAACGTGAACCACATTCGGTGCCAGATTTCATCATAAAACCGCAGTGTGGCTGCGGGAACCCCGACATGCCATCTTCACTTGGCTGCCTATTTGGGGGCAGACTGTTCTCTTGGATGCAAAGAGGGACCTTGTGGTCCAGGGAGAGCAGACCCAGGAGGCTGTAATGAATGCCTTCTCCAAGTGACCTTAAAATGCTTTCAGCTGTGGGGCAGGCAACGTGCCCCCGTGCCTCTGAGCACACAGCCTGTCTCAGGCCAGTTCATTTATCCCGAATTCACTACTTTGCAAGCATTAAATTTAAACTAGATTTTTACCTGATCACAGACATTTTCAAACATGTTCACAATGGGAGAGAAAGTCTAGAGAACCTCAACTCAGCTTCTAGAATGATCAGTTCATGGACAATTTTATTTATAGCCCTCCCCAAACTGGATTAGTTTAAATCGAATTCCAGATGACACAGCAAATTATCTGTAAATGCTTTCATTGGCTACTCCCTTTCAAAATGCCAAGCAATCCATATTCATTACAGGGGGAAAATGTTTTTAATTAAAAAAGAAAGAAAATGACAATCCATTTACTCGGGTGTTGATTTAAATGGAGCAGCTCTATCCAGAGGAGTCATTTAGAGTGGGTTGGGATCTCTGCTTTTGCGTGACCCTGGACAGAGTGCCTCTCTGAGCTCCAGCTTTCCATGGGTGTAATATGGGTATAAGAACTGTTTGTCTCATCGAGGGCTGTTGCACGGCGGGGAGAGGTGGTTACTGTTGAGTGCAGCCTGGCCCATCGAAGACGCTTATCACAGGCTGGGACAGTAATCCCTGATGGAAGATCCTGCCTGGTCTAAGAAGTGCAACGAGCTTGGCACTGGAGCACTGCAGAAAGCACAGCTGCTTCACCCACGAAATCAGAGCAGAATTGCTCAGGAAGGGAGGCAGCCTCATGTGGGAGGGAATACTTCTGCTTGCTTGTGGGGGTGTGGAGTCTCAGATCCCTGGGCCATCTTAAATTGCTTCCAGAGGCTGACCTCAGGGCTGGGTTGTTGGCTAATCCACACCACTTGATTAGGTGACTTTTCGCCTTAGAATTCCACACCCTTTGCTCAGGAGGGACGGAAGGACAGAAAGGAAAATAAGGCCTAAACACCTCTGCCTTTTACGAATGGGAAACCAGGTCCAGCTGTGAGCCACTGGGACCCAAGAGCTAGTAATGGCAGTGCTAGGACCTGAGGCCAGGTCTAAACCTTAGTTTTCTCGTCTGTAAAACGGGTAAGGTGAAAGAATAGGCATGCCAACTCTCAGAGGCTGAAGGTCTACCAGGCGGAAGGTCAAGCCCTGGGTGCTGGTCAGAAAGTCGCTAAGTTGTTTATTGCGCTGGGATGAGGGCAATTTCTAAGAATCGGGGCCATGAGTTTTCTCCCAAGAGAGTTTTGAAAGCAGAGCTTGCAGGGACCCTCTCCTTAGAGACAGGAGGTCACAGCTGAGGTATCTGGCCAGATGCAAACAACTTCCCTCTCTGTTCTTGTGAATGCTGATAAAAGGGCTTCCTTCCGCATTCTTGGGACCAGCGCTTCACCCCTCGCCGACGGCCAGCTCAGCCACCAGACCCCTCTTGTCACACAATCCTCCCACTGCCTCCACCCTCTCACCGACCTGGACCTGACCTTGCCCCAGACTGTCCTTCTGACAGGATTCGGGGCCACTGGCCAGTCCTCACCTCAGCTGGTTCCTTCTCCTCTTTCTTACCCTGGTGGGTTCGTGTTTCACTTCTCCCCCGGGGCAGCGGGTGGAGGCAGGGGTGGCCATACGTCACCTTATTTCTGGCAACTGTGGTGGGCCTCGGGAGCAGGGGGGTATCTAGTTAGGGTTCTGCCGACAGGCGCGCCTCCCCACCTGGCCGGCTCTGGTTTCCTCTTTTGCACCCTGGGGAGAGTCCTGTCTGCTTCAAGGGGTTAAGGGATGGAAACTAGTGATCACAGTTCACATACATTGAGGGTTTCCTCTGTGCCAGGGTCAGCCTGGGATGGATCTCCTTGAAACCTCATGACCATTCTTTTTTACACACAGAAAAACAAGCTCAGAGAGGCCAAGTAACTTGCCCAGGACCACACAGGAAGTAAGGGGTGGAGGCAGGATTTGAACCCAGGTATGGTGCCTCCAGAACAAGAACCCTTAACCACATAACCACACCGTCTTCCTAAAAAGTAACATCTGTACGACGCACCTGGAACTACCCGCCACAGAAGCTGCAGACTTTCCGAACATGAAAGTATCTCCTCCATGTGCACTTCCCCTCACATTTGAGTGACAGCTACAGACTGGATGCCCCCCACCTCCACCCCCAGACAGCTATCTTATTTCATGGCAGGAGGGCAATGGTGTCCCGAGTTTACACTTTTACTGGCTTTCTCGCATTGTACTGATGATGGAAGCAGCAGCTCAGACAGGTTAAGGGACTTGGGCAGAGTCACACAGTCAGTCGGGGGCAGCAGGGAGATTTGAAGGCACAGCTGACTCATTCTGTTATGGAGCATCTACTGGATCCCAGCCTTCGTGTCAAGTGCTGCGGATGCAGCGGGGTCCACAACAGGACTCCCGCCCTCTCAGGGCTTACAACTGAAGGGAGGTGGGTAATGAACTGTTAGGTGACAGTCCTTTCCAGCTAGGCTGATTGCCCTACAAGGCTTTCTCCCCTTGCACTGTTGACCTTGAAATTGCAAACCCTCAGCAGATGGCCAGATCAAATGGAGCCAGCAGAACCACAGGGCTCTGGAGCTGGACTCCGTGGCCACAGGTCATGTGGAGGGAATCTGAATGGCCTGTCAGGCCCCTGCTGCCCTCTTGCTCCTGATAACACCCAGCAGCTGCTGCCAGGCCTGTAGGCAAGAGGCCCCCCGGGGCTGCCAGGGCCCTGGGTGGGGCCCTGACTCACCGCCACCAGCCAACTCTGTCTGAACACTTCCCCTCCAGTGGCCGGAACACCCACTTGGAAACCAAGGTGAAAAGAGGGTGGGGCCCGGGCTGGGATTCGAGCCTGGCATCTGCAATTCACCTCCTCCTGCTCTCCTCAATAAAGGGACGATCCTTTGAGCACAGCCAACCAGGTGGCTGCCTGAGCCTGAAGCTGCTGACGTCTCACTGGGAATTTTGAAAAATCTGTCACCCCTTGCCTTCTTGGCCCCTTTCTCAGCACATCCTCCTGGGGCTGCCAAGGCCCCTGTTCAGTTTCCCTTCTCCTCTCTCTCCCCTTCTGCCGTGCTTTTCCCACAGTTCTTCACCCACTTTGCTTGGGAGGAGCATCACTCTCTCCCGTCCTCTTAAGAAACAGTTGCCCTCTTCCTTGCCTTCAAAACAATATTCCCAGATTGCCTTTTCCTTTCAAAAGACACTCATTTCACATGGGGTGATCATCACCCAATTAGAGGCATGAATTATTGTGACCAATGTGCTCCAGTTACCGTCCTCTGGCCAAACACAAAGATGTACCATTAACCTTCCCTATTGTCCATCTCCTGTAACGGAAGGCTGAGCCCAGCCCAGCTTCCCTATCGCAGGCATGCCCACTGAAAACCATCAAATGGTCCAGCCGGTTGTCTGTACCACAACAGAGGCCGCAGCTGGGGTGTGACGGGGGCGGCCCAACCGCTGGATTCTGATCTCATGGTGGGGGCCTTCGTACCTCTGTCCACAATGAGAGAGTCTAGCAAGACTGAGAGAAAGACAGACGGTTCAAAAGCAAGCCATGGAGATACACAAAGATGGAGAGATGGAGAACCAGCAAGAGGTAGTGTGACAGACAGTGAGGGGTGGGCGGGAGTCAGGAGGGAGAGAGAGAGAAGGAAACATTAGTCAGAGAAAGAAGAACAAGGGAAGAGGAGGGAGAGACTTGGGCGAGGAAGGAGAAGACAAACGCAAGGGAAAGGAAGGGAAAAGAACCACAGATTTTTTTAATAAACATTCCCAATTCAGGGGGCCCAGGTTTGATCCCTGGTCGGGGATCCCACGTGACGCCACTAAAGATGCCGCATACCACAACCAAGATCAAAGATCCGCAACTGAGATCTGACACAGGCGAATAAATCCATAAAGATAATTAAAAAAACAAACAAGAACCACAGGTTCTCGGAGCTGGAACGACTCTTTTTTGTTGTTGTTGGTATTATCCATTTTATAAATGAAGGAGAGAGTATAATCAAGTAAGGCTCATGAAATTGCATCCTCCAACAAATACATGTTCAAAATAACTGGAACCTCATGTCCAATATACTTTATTTTCTTTTTTTAATTTTTTTTTAGGTTTTTTTTTTTTTGACGACTCTTAAGAGGAGATTGTTGATTTAGCTAACACATGGGCTTCTAGACTCAGACTGCCTGGGTTCCCCCTTCCCACCTGTGTAGGGGAGACAGGTTACTAACACATCCTGCCTCAGCGTCCCCACCTCAGTTCTTAGGAGGCCTGCATGAGTGAACATGTGAAACAAGCCCTCCAGAAATGCTAGTCGTGTGTACTGTCACTTACTGGGCATTTCTATGGCAGGAAATGTGTGATGTGAGAGGCAAAGGTGCCAGGACCCCTCCCTTACAGTGAAGGGGTGTGTGCTGCTTATTGCCCCTGGGCTGTCTACCTCATTTGTGGTTAAAAATAGCACCCCCATCTACTCCCCAAAGTTTCCTAATTTAGATGATAGGCTTGTATCACCACCTTATTTCTGGGGCAGAGTGTGTGAGCAGATCAGGGTGGGTCAGGCCTGCAGGTGCCTGCCTGAAAATGACATTCCTGCAGGTGTAGGCAATGTCGGGGACTGTGTCAGCGGCGTTTCTGACTGTCCAAAGGCAGTCCAGGTTTTTGTGTGAAAATCGTCTTATTTTTTAAAGGAGCTTTCTTAGATGCTTCTCCTAGATGTAAATTTTTAGAGAATCATCCTCTTTTCAAAGTTCAGCAGCATGTGACAATGTTTCCAGATTTCCCTCTACACCAGCTCATCCACACCTGTGTTTTAGACCAGCAGGTGATCCGTTTCTAACCTCTCAACGAGAGGAAGTGACAGTGTATGGAGGGGAACGAGCCAAACATATAGGAGTTACCACCCAGGTGACAGGGTGGTGACACCGCTGAGGCCAGGGTGAGTCACATCACCCAGGAGGGGCAGCTACCTCAGCTAACAGGTGGGCAGTCAAGGAAGGCTCCCGGAAGAGGGTGACAAATGAGCTGATTCCAGAGACATGAGTGAGAACGGGTTCTAGACGTGATACAAACAGCAGCAGGGACTGTTTTCTTTGTTGCTTTCTAGGTCTGGGGCAGTGTTGTTAACAAGCATTAGCTCATTTAACAGGCACAATGACCTTAGAAATCAGGTGCCAGTGTTATCGTCATTGGCCAAAAGAGGAGACAGAGGCACAGAGAGGGTGAGAAACTTCTCCAAGGGCACACAGCCTGTGCCATGGGTTCCACCAACCATGCTTTTAAGCTCTACACTGAAACACTCCACGAAAGGGCAGAACGACACACGCCAAGACCAGAAAACAAGAGATAGCAAGGCGCACTAATAAAGCCAAAGGCAAGTCACCTAGGCCGAAGCTTGGGATGTATTTCCCACCACATGAGGCAAGAAATTGGATTGCAGGTCAAGAGGCAGGAAAGTGACAGTGAAGCCAGGCTGTGCTAAGGAGCTGGGGCTTTTTCTTGCAGACTATGGGGAAGCACTGAAAGCTCTAAAGACCACACGATTCACACTCCTCTCGCCTCTCGCCTCTCTCCCCTCCGCCCTCTTAGAGGGGAGAAAACAGAGGCCCAGGAGGCTGGCCTCACTTCCCCAGGATCACACAGCCCACCTCTGGGGCCAAGCCTGGACTCCCAGCTTCCACCAGGCCTGGGCCCCACCCCAGGGAGTGACAAGTGAGAAAGGGAGAAGGCCCAGAACCAGCTTGCAAGACCTTACATCGAAGATTAAAGAGTTATCTGAACAAGAGAAATTAATCTGTCCCGACTCTGTTCCCTTGCACGCCCTGGGTGGACCCGAGTTGCTTTTTTTTGCCTCGCCCTCCCCACCCACCAGCCTCTTGCGAAGGGAGACAGCTGGGAGATGACTCTTCCTCAAAAATCCTGGGTCTGGGCTTCCACAGGCTCGGCAACTAAGAAAAGGCAACCAATCAGATGGCCTGAGTCAGGCCTTTCAAACCACTGGGTAGTAAATAAAGTCACTGGGAACCAAAGCAGCCTGTGCTGTGAAAGGCCTGTCAGGGTGGGGCGGCAGCCTTGCACAGACAATTACCACTTCTGCTCCCAGGGTTAGTACCTGCCCCCGATCGATTGGTGACTATGCACACAGTCAGGTAGCAGTGCCGACCACGGCGTTTAGAATGTGCGCGTCCTGGCGTGATTTCAGGGCAGAGTGGTCTCACTGCCCTCTGAGGCCCATCCCTGGCTGGTGGGCCTGTGTTCACTTCCATGGATGAATTCAAACACTTGTTTGGCTCAGGTGCTTAGAGACGCGCTGTGTGATTAATACGCTGTATTAATACGAACGAGGATTACAGGATATCGTTCCTACCTCATGCCAGGCGCTGGTCCCAGAGACTCGGGCAGGCAACGTCCCTCATTTCATGAGACTCCTACACTGGTAGAGGGGAAAAAAGCGATGCATAAGTCATAAAATAAATCATTTCGGAGACACCAGGGATGACTTAAAACCAGATTTCCCAATCTTGGCACTATGGACATTTGGGGCTGGATAAGTCTTGGTTGTAAGGGGCTGAACTGTGCACTGCGGGATATTCAGCAACATCCCTGGCCTCTGCTCATCGGATGCCAGCAGCCACCCCTGCCTCCCCACCCTCCAGGTATGACAACCCAACCTATCCTCCAGACACTGCCAAATATTCCCTGGGGTGGGGGTGCTGAGAAGGCAGGCAAAATCACCCCTGCCTGGCTGAGAGATCTAGAGAGGAGCTCTTTGGTGAAAGTATAACACAATCCCTGTGTATAGTGTAAAATTTTCTAGTACTCATACTAAAAAGTAAAGAGGTGCAGGTGAAATAAATTTTAAAATAGCTTTCCTTTTACCCAGGATAGCTAGCATCATATCATTTTGACATGTAATGAAGAGAAACAGTTATTCAAGAGATATTGTACATAATTTTATTCTACACCTACAAAACTCGATGGATATTTTATACTCACAGCACATCTCAAGCTGGAGAGCTCAGTGCCAGGCCTCCTCTCCATGCCGCTGGAGCTGTGAGTTGAAGCTCACTCTGCTGGGAGCTCCGCGGAAAGACTGCCTGAAACTGAGGCCTCACTCTTCACGTGGCCCTAAACCTGCGAGCAGGTTAGAAATGAGGCTCTCAGATGCTGGATCAGAAACTGCATCTTAACAAGCTCCCCCAGGTGATGCGTAAGCACATTCAAGTGTGAGAAGCCCAGAGTGAGGAACGCAGGGTGCCCAGGTGCCTGGTCCTGTCGGGGTGACTGAAGCCCGTGAAATGAAACCACTCAGGTAGCGGGTTCCTTCCTGGACTCCCAGTTTCCCCATCTATAATACGGGGGTTCATGAGTACTCTGTTTCTTGGGTCAGGCTGGTACTTAGTGAGCACGAGCTTTGCCATGCTTGCCCCCCTTGCTGCCCATGTCACCCCTCTGCTCTCCAGAGCCTCCCTTCTAGGTGAACTAGTGTTGCCAGCATGGTGCCCCCAAACGGAGGCCCTCAATCCTACTCCAGGGCCCGCTTCAGGGCGGAACTCACAGGGAGTGGCCAGAGGGGCTGGGGCAGGGGGTGAGGCCCTCAAACAGCACACATGGGTGCGTGCAGAATGACTCACACGCTCTCAAACACATTCAGTGAGCCTTCAGGAGGGAGTGTGGGGATTGCAGAGAGGGGGACAAAACCCTCTCAGGTCGGTCACCTATGCAGACTTCCTATCTCTAAGGCGAGAACATTACAGGACCTGGTCATTAAGGAGCTAAAGGTTCAATGTTTTCCAAGCCCCCTTCCTTAAGAAAGCAATCTTCCAGATCTCACCCCCGAGTCTGCCCAGGAGGGTGGGGCGCGGAGGGCAGCCCCACCCCCGCCCCAGCCTAGGATCAGAGTAGAGCCCAGCTCCCCGTTCTGAGTTCTGAGTGTCAACTCCTCCTGATTTCTAGTTACGACAAGTCCAAATTAAAGGAGCTTATCGCAAAACCCTAAGGCTGTCTTGCCTGGTGCTTACTTCCTTTCTCTTTCATCAGGCCTCTGAGCGGGCTCCCCAGGCAAGCAGGAGGGGGTGATGGGGAGGTCAGGCAAGGGTCCCGGGGAGAGAAGATGCCCTGCACCTGTGCCACCTTGGCCAGAGGGGAGATTCAGATTAAACAAATCAGTAGGGCTTTCAAGCAGAGATCGGTGAGCACGTGAGCATGCGTGCTTGAGGAGGGGGGGGTAGGAAGAATCCCATTTGCCTTGATTTCTGCTTCCTAAGTGAAATTAGAACCTGATCTTGGCCAGGCCCAGGTGGGCTGGCCACTTCTTGCCTCCAGCCCTCAGTTCACGGCTGTGGGTTCTGCTGGGGCTCGTGGGGACACAGGGTGGTGAGTGCTGCAAAAATGAAGAAAGCCCCAGCGTCTATCCTGCCCCCTTGGTGATGCAGAAATGTCACCCTGGACCAGGTGAGGACTTTAAAATTAAAAAGAAAAATGGACGGAAGGAAGGGAGAAGGTCAAAGAAGGAAGGAAAAATGTGTGTGAGTGTGGAGAGGAAATCCAGGACCCTAATACGGGATCAAAAAAAAAAAAAAAAAGAAAAAGAGAAAAGAAGTAAGGAAAAAATAGAGGGGGTGAGGCGACAGCTGCAGAGAACTAGATTTACTGCATATGTAATATGTTGTTGGCATTTTATTATTCCTATTCCTCTTTTTCTTCCACCTCCTTCTCTTCCTCCATCTCAGGCCCAGAGAGATCATGTGGAATCAGAGTGCCCTTGGCTGTAGTGCCCACTACCAGCTTAGTAACCACAGGTAGATGACTTCTTGCCTCCGGCCCTCAGCTTCCTCATCTGTAAGATGGGGCAATGTTAACTCCTCTGCGGAGCTGCTGAGCTAATAGACCAAATGCCTAGCATATGTCTCACCTTCAAAATACGGTAGTTATTAGCATGATTACTGCAAAGTGAGTTGCTGCAGACCACACAGCGAGTGAAGAGCCAGTTTCGACTCCGGTCCGCTGAGTCCAGAGCACACACATTTCGCCACCCAGGGCTGACTCACGGACAAGCCCAGGAAAGCAGCACCTGCACTGTAACCCCTCTCTCCCACAGGCAGACATTTACACACAGGGAGTGGACACCTATTGTTTTTGCCTGCCCAGCAACCATTCCCTTTGATTATGGAAACAGCTTCCACCTCTTTCTCAGACTGTAAGGTTCTCAGCCTGTGAGACATTTATGATGGGAGAGAAGATATACCAGCAAATGTAAGCCCAGAGCTCCTGGGAAGATTCTTGGGTACCTCACAGGCCCATGAAGGCGGAGTTGAGAGATATAGAATAACAGATCCCTAACATTATCATTTGGGCTCTTGGATACAGCTGTGCCTGAAGTCACCCCCTGAATTTCTCCCCTTCCAGCTGATTTGAACCTAGTTCAACCAAGAGTCACTGACTGACTAATACAGGGCTTGTCTGATGCTAACACCCATGTGCCTTCAACCATACTGGATTGACTCAACAGCACACAGACGAAAGAGAAAAAAGGCAAAATAAATAAATCAAAAACTTTCTCTTTCTCATTCTCTTTCACCTTAAATACATACATGGCACCTCTGCTAATGGTTGCTAGATTAGTGTACAAATATGTCCAAGAAAATCCCTTCGTATTACCACTTCTTAATAACCTAGTTACCTGCCTAAATATTATGATTTTTTGTGTTAATACCATAGTTGTCTGCATGAAACCTGTGTCAATGCCAGGAAAATATATCAAGCCCCCATTCTGGGGCCCCCTGTGAGAAAATCAAGGTTGGTGGAAAGTAAGTATTATAAGAATATCTATTTTTCTACTTGTAGTTTGGGATTGTCTTTGCAGTTGAACTCCTCCAAAGTAAGAATCATTCAGCAAATATTTACTGTCCCTTTCCCTGTGCCATTTTCCTAAGTTGTCTTAATCAGGATAATCAAGATAAGTAGAACCATTCCACCATTTCTTAGATAGTTAGCATTCCACCAAACAGAAAACAAGCTCTTTCCTCTCCCTTCCCAAGGATGTACGTCTTCCCTCTTTTACTTATAGAGTGTGACTTGGCAGTCTGGGGTCTTGACCTCGGAGCTGGCTTTGGTTACCGGAGGCTTTATGAGCCCATCTGCTGGGGTGTTGAATCACTGAGTCATAAAGAGGAATGTCTCCCAGAGCACATCACACTGGAGCAGCTCGACTTCCAGCTAAGCTGGCTGGTGACCTGGCCGCCCCTGAGGGGAGAAGACGGGAGAAGTGGGAGGTGAGGAGCCTGCCTGACGCAGACGGTCACCCCACGGTGACCTCACCTGCCAAACCAGTGACTCACTCCTGCTTCTGCCCCCTCCCGGCCAGATCTTGCTCATGTGGAATACCTGAGGGGAATACCAGGCTCCTGTAGTTAGCAAAAACGCACGATTATGAGCTATTTTTAAAGGTGTGATGTTTTCTTACTTTCAAGTGGTGGCAGCAGTCCCTGTGAAGCTAAGACACGGGTCTGGGTTTAAGCCACTTCTGCTTTAATAAACACGTGAGAATTCCCTTCTGAAAAGAAAAGGTCAGATAAGAATGGGGAGTGCTAAGGCAGTTTTCTCTTTTTAAACAATTATTTTCATTGTGATAAAACATACAAAGTGGACCATTTTGATCATTTTTAAGCATATACTTCAAGGGCAGTAAGTATATTCACAGTGTTGTACTATTATCATCATCATCTATTTCTAGAACTTATTCACTCTTCCAAACAAAAGCTCTGTACCCATGAAATAGGAACTCCCTTTTTCCTCCTCCACTCAGCCCCTGATAACCTCTATATCTTTGTATTTCTATTAGTTTGTCTACCATACATCATTTAAGAGGAATCACACACAATTTGTCCTTTGAGATTGGTTTATATCACTTAGCATAATGTCCTCAGGGTTCACCCTTGATATAGCCTGTGTCAGACATTCGTTCCTATTTAAGATTAAATAAGTCCATTGTATGTATACACTACATTTTATCTATCCATCTATTTGTTAATGGCCATTTGGATTGCTTCCACTTTTTATCTCTTGTGGGTGGTTTACTTTTGCAACCTTAAAGATGACTTGTTTTCTTTAACAGTTAAAAAGTTTTCTCTGCAAAGCCTCTTGCAGTTCACCTGTAACCTGGGACTAACGTGACTGGTCCTGACTACTTCTCAGGAGTCTTGTAAAGATGAAGTTAGATCCTGGGTACAAAGTGCATTTAAATTCTAAAATGTCCCACAGAAATATTCTCAGCATGTTTATATTACTTGCTTAGCAATGCTTTTTCCCCCCAGGGGAGTAAAAGGAACCCTACCCTGGCCTGCTTTCAAGTTTAATATATCTTAGATGGAAATGGTCTGAATGAATGAGGTTTTCTTGAGGTGTTTGTGTTTTCTGTCCTCCATTCTCTCCCAGGCAGAGTGTGATTTTACCGAATGCCTGCTTTAGATCAGCACACAATTCTGTTAATTACTAAGTATTAACCTACCAGATGTACAAGGACAAGTCACTTCATGTCTTTGTGACTCAGTTTCCTTGTCTGCAAAGTGGGGACCCAAGTAACAGAACTGACTTTAAAGAGTTCTTATCAAATGTGGTAATGATTGTAGAGGTTTCCTGGCATAATGGGTATTCAGCCAATGTTAGCTGCATTTATGGGAGAAGGAAATGGCAACCCACTCCAGTGTTCTTGCCTGGAGAATCCCAGGGACGGGGGAGCCTGGTGGGCTACCATCTATGGGGTTGCACAGAGTCAGACACGACTGAAGCGACTTAGCAGCAGCAGCTGCGTTTATATTATGATTATAGAATTCTTATTCATTCTTTAGGTTTATTTTTGTCCTGACTTTCCCAGTTGTTATATATTTACAACAAAAATTAAATGCATGGTCTCAGTGCAGTAAAAATGCATTAATTCCAGAGATTAAAGGTCATAGCCACCATTTTAACTGATGCTTTGAGAGGCTGCTTGGTAATGGTTAAGATCCCTGGTTTGGGGTTCAGATCTGATTTGGCTTCCAAGCTGGTCTCCGATTCATCGGATAATCTGAGTTCCCTTTTCTAGAACTGGACAAGACCTACCTCCTATGCTTGTAGGGAAGGTTAAGTGAGTTTACCTCTCTGCATGCTTGAAAGTGTTAAAGGCACGCTGGCTAGTACTATTTGTAGAATCACCCCCTATTCTCTCTGCCTGGCGCATTCTAAGTGGCACAAGCTTGCCAAAGCGAATTAAAACAAACATTGCTTCACTCAAAGTGAAGCTGTAGCCAGAGAATCTTTTGAAGAGAATAATAAGAAAATGCTCTCTGGAAAGAAAGGTAAGGAAAAAAGCAAAATCTTAGAGAGGATTCATTCTAAGATCTGTCTGGTATGTGCTGTTTTAGGGCTCTTCTTTGGGCTTCGATTTTTTTTTTTTTTTTTTTTAAGGGTTGTTTCTAAGACCCTTGGCGAGAGTGCTTTGAGATCTTGATAATCCTGTGGAATTAGGAAGGTGGCCCAACAGGGCGCCCCCAGGGGAGAATCCGGGACGCGCAGCCCCATGTCCTAGGGCAGGCATCCTAGAGCCAGTGGTTTCCTGAGTGGGCCGAGCTCCGGGTCACTTCTCGAGGACGGGTTGGCCTTGCCAAGGCTACCAGGATGCTGTCATCTCCATGACAACAGAGTGCGGGCGAGGAGATGCAGCGAGAGAGTGGTGTCATCCTCTGAAACCAAAAGCCCCCGCCCCCACAGAGGCCGGGCCCCTGGCCACAGGCGGTGGAATTCTTCTGGGAAGGCGGCTGACATCGCGGGCGGCCCCTGCCCCGGTCCTGGCAGCGCTGATGCAAGCGCGCCCCGCGCCTGCAGGCAGGCAGCCCCGGGGGAGAGCTGGCGCAGTGCTCTGTCTTGTTCCCTTCCGGCCACCCCGCCCGGTTTTCCCAGCGAAGAGTCAACAGCTCCTGGGTGGTTCCGCATCACCAGCCCAGCAGGGGGGTAGAGGCAGGGTGGGGAATGTGTCTTTGCCCAAACCAGTTCTTCCCCTCTGCTCTTCCCAGACATACTTCTAGGGAGAATCCGAGCATCCCAACCTGGCCACGTTTGGAGCAATGTGAAGGGCTCCAGCGGCTCGGAGTCATCCCCCGGGGACAGCCCAGGTTGCCCAAGATACCTGGTGCCAGCTGGTGCCAAGGAAACCGCCCCGATCACGAGGGAACCTTCTGTCTGGGTGGTGAAGGCAGTGAAGGGCCTCCGGGGTGGAGGTGATCCAGCCAGGGATGGTCTCCATCGCCCTCTGCTGGGCAAATGAGAGGGTTGCTCTAATGTTCCCGCTGGGACCTCCTAGATGCTTGGAGGGTGGGGTGGGGACTTTAACATTAGAGATCACTCTTCTCATACAACAGACCAGGAAACTGAGGCTCAGAGAGGATAAGGGAACTGTCATTACTTTTGCAGCTACTCTAGGACCAAGTCAGGAGCAGAATAGAGACAGACCAGCATAGAGATCTCACTGCACGATCTCTATGCTGTTGAAAGTGTGAAGTCTTCCCGTTAGGACTCTCTTTCATTCAGAGCACCCTTTTAAGCGCCACCCCACTGGGAGGCCTTTCTCCACTGCTAGATCACTTTGCGTCTCCAGTTCTAAGTGTGGTCTGCGTCGGACCCTCTGTGTGTGTTGGGGGGTGGGGCCCGGCCGACGATAGGCAAAGTCAAAACTATCTTTGTTACAATACGTGGCGGGTATTTGTCTTTTTCACTATTTCTTTCCCATATATGGGGTGGAGTTTTCCAAAGTCCACATGACATGTGATGTTGCAAAAGACTGAATGTAGAAGCAGATATGAAATCCAGACATCTTCTCTTAAGGTAAATATTTAAAGAGATCAGCAAACATGTGAAACTATGCCACACATTAATTCATTTGGTTTTAGGGAATATAGCTACTTTAATAAAATATATGTTAATAGGTAATGTCTACTATTTTAAAATGAATTACAATATTTAAAAATATTTTTCATTTTAGTTCCTAATATGGCAAATACTAACAGATATAACCCACATTAAGACTTCCCTGGTGGCTCGGTGGTAAAGAATCCACCTGCAATGCAAGAGACGTGGGCTCCATCCCTGGGTCGAGAAGATCCCCTGGAGGAGAAAATGGCAACCCACTCAGTATTCTTGCCTGGGAAATCCCATGGACAGCGGAGCCTAGCAGGCTACAGTCCATGGTGTCACAAAGAGTCGGACATTTCTTGGTATCTGAGCACACACACACATAACCCACATTAAAAAAAAAAAAAAAAAAAAAAAGCAGCACTCTTTAAGAGTGTAGGTGAATCCTGATACCAAAAGATTTGAGAACAGCTGATCTTTGTAGTCTATTCCCAGTCACTCTCATGTCACTCTCTCTTTTATTTACTTCAAGGTCCTTTTCACTAAAGAAATTACCTGGTTTTATTGGGTTGGCCAAAATGTTCCACCTTATGGAACAACCCAAACAAATTTTTTGGCCAACCCAATATTTATCAGTGAGTCAACTGGAGATTTTATTCAAATGCAGATTGGGATTCCACAGGTCTAGGCTGGGGTCCAGAGCGTGCATTTCTAACAAGCTCCCAAATGTGTGATGCTAGCTGATGCTACTGGCCCAGGGACCACACTTTGAACCACACTTCACTAGGGTTTGCTCTGTTCTTTCAGATGGTGCTTGCTGGGGACTCCTTAGGTGAAAACAGATCAGGTGGCTGGTCCCTGTGCAGTGAGAGAGAAAGTTTACACAGTGAGGACCACCCCCTCTTTGCTCGGTGCTCAGGGGCCTTGGAAGAAATTGAGGGTCATCTAATTTGCAAAGTGGGAGAGGCAGAAAAAATGGTGTCAAGAGTTTAAGAGGAACTTAACTGCCTTTGAAAATATTCATTGAACTTCAAACAATAAACTAAAGAGCAATTCAACTAATGAGCTTTAAATCAGATGACACTAGGGGCTACATTGCTGAACGTTAGGCTTCTTCAGTTCCAGTTCTGGAATCAGCTAGAATCACCTCCAAATCTTTAAGCACATGGTAGGTAGTCGAATAATGGGAATTTCAGTTGTCATGAAAAAAAAAAAACCTTTACTGTGAGATGGGGAAAGATTCTAAATATGCCATATAACATTTTTGCATTGGGGTGGAAAATATGTTGAAAACCAAACTGCATGTAACTGCTTCTGCTATCTAATTTGGGGTGGTAGTATAATTTACATCAGTGGAAAATGAATCTCTCAAACTGGGTCTTTCCACTTAGAGAAGGGAAGAAAGAAGACTGACGTAAAACCTTTGCCAGTTGGGTTACACGGCCAGAGCAGGGATTACAACCTCAAATCCTTCCAGAGGGCAGACAAGTCACGCGAACTTGGGAGCCTGGTGGATTTTGGCGCAGAGTAGCAGTCTGAGCTGGCTACCAGGGCAGCCATGTCTCTACTTGGGCTTCTTGCTGCTGTGTTTGACCCAGGAGCCTTTGTTGCCCAATCTTCCCCATTTTTTTTTCTTTTTTTGAGAGAACCCAGAAACCAGGGTTTTCGTGAAATTTATTTTTTATTTGAATTTCAGGAAGAAAATAAAATTAAGCACACCATCGAACAAATTTTTGTGCTGGGCAAACACAGCAAATCTTCCCAGCTCTGAGATAAATGAGGCAAGAGACAGGTTAGGGGGGTCTTTCTCTGAGCACTGGTCTCTGGGTCCTATTGAGCAGGGTGGCAGTGGTGGAGGGTCAAGTGCTTTGCTTAATCAAATGATATTTCAGTATTTTTGTGGGAAAGGATCAGCTCAGAGGGAGGGGCATCTTGGGAAACAGAGGAGCAGAAAGTGTGAAGGAGAGAAAAAGGGCGCAGTTGTGTGTGCACGCATGTGCACATGCAGGGGCGAG